>NC_049236.1:42555494-43755494 GCF_011100685.1 Canis lupus familiaris | reverse complement strand
AAGATTTAGTTGGGCTGCTTAGGGACTCTTGAATGTCCCTAAGATATGACAGATGAAAGCTCAGTAATAAAGAAGCATGGGGAAGAGGGAAAACAGAATTAAATATTAAGAACCTGGACTCTGATTCCGAGAAGGCTTACTTGCCCCATGAGCAGTGAATGTCAGCTGTCTACACAGGGGGCCCAACATCCACACCCTCTTCCCTTAGTTAGAACACTTCAACTTTCATCCGGGGCACTACTCCTTTTACGCTTGGGATTCAGTGCTTTGGACTATGCTGATCTCTGCCCCTAGCTCCAGAGAAGGGCAGGTGACCCACGCCTGGCCAATCACAGAAGCAACATGTTCTGAAATCCATGAGTGGCATCAGTTTGTGAGACACATGTTGGAACTCTTAGGAAAAAGCAGCTCGTATTCCTCTGGATTTGCTAAACTAGTGAGCCTGAGGCTGCTACAGTCTGTGCCACGGGAAGCAAGTCTGCCCAAGCATGAAGCTAGCATAAGGGAAAGCTCCAAGTCAAAACAGGGGAAAGCAAAGCTGACAGTTGTTTTGTTTTGGTTTTGGATTAAGCCCATTTGAACTGAGTTTCTGTTTTTCCTAGGATCTTCTCCCCTTGCATGCAGTTTTCAATTCTTTCTAGATTCAGTTCTCAAGCTGCCTTGCCCTCTGGACTAGGAAAAGTTCCCAAATCCCCTACAAGGGGAAATAGAGCAGTCACAGCACCTGAAGAAGCCAGCTGGTTCCACAGAAGCCTACCACATCACTGGGGGCTGGCCATAACTGTCCGTATTGTCTACCATAGTAAGAAACTCAGAATCTTTTGCTTAGTGCATAAGACTCTTTATGGGTCCCTTGCCTCAGTTTACATGTCTAGTTTTATCTCAATTCTTACGATGTTTCCTGAATAAACGGCTCTTGTCTCTTTTCTGCCAATACCCTTTAAGAGTCATTTCCTATGTACCAGCTAATTTGTTTCCTTTCCCTCATTAAATTTTTCTCATATCCCTATTCCTTTTCCTGCCCACCATCCATTCCTTGTGGTCAGAGCACTCTGATTTTCCTTTAGGGGATTACCTTCCATACTCCAAGTCCTGTGTTTTGGGTCACGTTCCAAAGATAGATCCTGTTTGGTACCTAATGCATATTATGAATTGTCTCCTGGTCCATGTTTAATGGTAATTGAATAGCAAGACTCCAGACAATGACAATATGGAGTAGGCTGTATTGATTAAAATCATCAAGATGCTTTAACATAAAATTTTTGATGAAGCAAAACAAAAACAAACACACAAATTAAAACCACCTAGCCATATCTCAGCAGGTGTAGACATGATGAAAAACGAATGCTTTGGTAGGATTAAAATAAGCAAATAGCTTAAGACAGAATATTAATGTCTTTACACGTATCATTTTATTCTCTTATTTCCAAATTTGGTTCAAAACTGTGAGTTTGCCATTTTCTCAAGTAAGATCTTCTTAGGGTTATCAGCAGGTTACATCTACATTCTACTTTACTATTATACTTCCCAGATCCAAAAATAAACAACTGGGGGTGGGGTGCAGGGAAGAGGACATTCTGTGCTGAAATGTTTGGAAGCACATGCCCCCTTGTACTCCTAACATTAGTGTCACCAATTTAATATTGTCTCCATCATTTAAAGATTCCTTTCTGTCTGTTGACAACTCTTTTACCATTGAGTTTCTCTCCTGGGTGGCATTTAAGCTATATTTAAAACTTACATCTTGTTTATATATGCTCTGAGCCAGAATCTTTGATTTACAGGAAGGAATTTGCTGATCTCTTTCTTTCCCCACTGAAAAATTACTGTTACAGTAAATGCGTCTATGACCGTTATTGTTGTTCTCCTAAAGGGTTGATACCAAATGCAAAGCTTAGATAGCTATAATCCGAAATAAAAGTCAAAAAGATTATAGAAATATTCTACATTTAGTTTATGCATTTACACTTATACCTAAACTGTGTGATTCAAAATTAGGTGTGCCATGTTGGGGAAAAACTTATCTTTAGCAATATTTCATTCACCACACAGGGTTCTGGTATATACATATATGTGTAAATATGTAAGTATTACATTTTTTAATAAGATTTTATTTATTCATGAGAGACACAGAAAGAGAGGCAGAGACACAGGCAGAGGGAGAGGCAGGCTCCGTGAAGGGAGCCCAACATGGGACTCGATCCCGGGTCTCCAGGATCAGGCCCTGGGCCAATGGCAGGCGCTAAACCGCTGAGGCACCCGGGCTGCCCAAGTATTACGTATTTTTAAACCATGTAATACTCTTATAGACAATAAAACCGAACAATGAAATATTGGCCCATTAAATGTCATCCAAAACTAATGGGAAAAGAAGAGAAATTAGACATTGAGGCAAATAAAACATGAACATCTGGATCAACAAAGTTATGCCCTGATTATTAACGAGAAATTAATGATCACTTTGTATTTTCTATCTCATAAGAAGGCATTATTTCCCAATGTTTTCAGTCTAACATAGCCAAGTAAAGGTATGTTTTTTCATCCAAAACTTGAATCTAAATTTGTTTGATAATGTCAATGTACATTATTATTCCAAAAGCACAATAAAAACTTTCTCATGATGGAGACAACAAAAAAACTGACAAGACTTGTTTTCAATAACTAAATATTTTGTGAAAAATTAAATGTATTCTGATGCAATACTGTCATTCATATTTAATATCTCTTATAAATTTTCAAGTGCCCAATAAATTCAAATTAGCAAAATTATGGGATTAAATTTTCTACAGTGTTTTCCAAATGTCACCCACGGCAGTCGTAATTTAACTATGAATCCGTTTTGAACTCATTTATACTTTAACTCATTAAATGGCATTTAAAATTCAATTGTAATGAATTATAGAAAGGGAAAAAATTAAATTGTAGAAATAAAAACTTGACTGGTATGCTTCATCTGGAAGTTTCACAACAAATGTGTAGTTAAGCCTATCTTATGGGTACAGGAAAGGTCTCACTTTTCTTTCTTTTTTCTTTTTTCACTTTTCATATGATATCCAACAATGTGACTAAGTGCCTCCCAGAAATTTAGAATTAGAAATGCAAAGGTTAGATAAAGTTAAAGGTCATCCCCCTACAGGCAAGAGGGGGCCAGCTCCCTACCAAGTTTCTAGCAGACCTGCTTCCCTAGGGCACATCATAAAAGTAATTTACTGACAACTCACCTTACCAGGGGTCACTGGGGGCCTCAAGTCTTCTGGAATTCACTTTTAAGAAGCATGATTAAGTGGGGACAACTATTGGCCCCAAAGTATTTATGCTGAGAACAAATGTCTGTCAGAATTAAATTCTTTGTGTGTGGTGGTTTCAGACTTAAAAAAAAAGATGTGTGGCCTGATGAAAAGCACATATATTCTATTCACCAAATTAAATCTTAGAATGAATATTGCTTAATTGATTTATTAGGTTTAAAAAAAATACCCCAGAAATCCAAATAGACAACACAACCTAATAAAGTGGAGAACGGATTTACTAAGTTAGTTAAATCCTTTTCAATCTTTTCTAGTCCAGTTTGTCTTATGCTGGAGGAACAAAGGCATTCACATCATTTCAAAGAAAAAATGAAAATGTCATTTAAACCAAGCCAAGAAAGTTGACTTACTTTAAAATTTTTGCAAGAAAATCGATTTCCTGACTAAAACAAATCTCCAGCTTTTCGTGTTTTTGATAGTGTTGACATGAAATATTTGATTTAATATTAGGTTGAGATGGCTTTTCCACATTAAAAAAAATTACTAAAGGTTAAAAGTGTGCATTGAACAAAATTAAAGCAGATTATCTGACACTGTGTGTGGGATACAGCTCTAATCTCTACAGCGCATGGAAACGAAGCTGGTACTTTCAATTGCACAGCACACATCTCAGTAATAACAGGGGATGAGGCATACAATTTCAAGGAACACCCACAATGAAAATTATTCTTTCCAAACAGAGAATTGTTTTGGAATAAGTTAGGTTAATTGGCACCATGGGATTTCTCTCAAAGAAACACAGTGCACTGAAATCCTTACAAGTGCAAGTAAAATGATCAAGCACTACCCTCTTTCCCTTTTCAATTTTTCACATCTAGTTTATTCTATCCACAACCAAATTAACTTCTGTAGATTCACAGGCAGGTAGAAAAGGAGATCGTTTTTGGCAGCTGAATTTATACTCTGAAGGACTGGTTAGTTAAATGAGCTCCAGTAGCCAACAACAAAGGAGAAATTCACTGAGTATATTTGGGAATATTGCACTTTTGAGATTGAATTATGAGTACTGTCTAAATCAGGTCATTATCTTATATTTTATATAAATTATATTGTATACGGTATATACAATTATATGTAGTATATGTAATTATATAGTATATTATATAACATAATTGTGTATACTATATTATATGTAAATATATATAATGCAAATATTATATAATTAAATCGTTAGAAATCCCCTGCAACATTTGAGTATCCTTATTAGAAGTCTATAGTTTTGTGTTCTGTCATCACTTTAATCCTCTCTGACTTCACGATACCTGGATTTGGCCTCTTGTATGCTAAATCCAAGTATAATTATACTTAAAAAAGATAATCCTCTGACCCTTTCTCTCCACTTAAAGTTGCGTTTCCTAAGGAGGTGTATGTGTGTGCACGTGTGCACACATACAGTATTTCACTGTGGTTACTATTTTCAGGAATTATTTACAACTAGTGTGGAGTGAGCCCTCTCCTTTATATTACCATGACTGATATTTTCCTGTCATTTACAACCTTTCACTGGAACCCATTAAATGTTCAACGTTGTTAATGTACCGAGTTTAAAAATTTGTACTTTAAACCTATAGGAAAGGAGGTACAAATTCAGTAAGCAGTATATGTAAAAATGCTTATATTTAATAGGGTAAATTTTTTCCTTTCTTTAAAAGATTATTTATTTATTCATTTATTTATTTAGAGAGAGTGCACACAAGCAGTGGGGGGGGGGGGGGACGACAGAGGGAGAAGGAGAGAAAGAATCTTAAACAGGCTCCATGCCCAGCTTGAAGCCTGATATGGGACTCAATCTCATGATGCTGAGGTCATGACTGAACTGGAATCAAGAGTCAGATGCTTAACCAAGTGAGCCACCCAGATCTCCTAATAGGGTAAATTTCTGAATATTCCTCCAAGTATTCACCTACTAAAAGTTGGAACTGAAAGGAACCTCAGCTATCACTGATCCTCTCAATTTACAAGTGAAAAAAATTGAAGCTTGAGTAGTCAATGACTGGCCCATGGGCACAAAGCACATTCACAGGAGAGCTTGTGCTAGGAGTCAGTGTTCTATATCCCTGCTTCACCTATACCCCTATACACCTCTCTTACCCTTCCTGGTCTACTCTCAAAAAGGCTGCTATTGATCTTGTTGAAATCGTTAAAGTCAGATCATATCACTCTTCTGTTGAAAATCCTCCAATGATTCCCCATTTCACTCGACGTAAAAGCCAAAGACCTTGGAACATGTTAAGACCCTCCACTAAACAATGCAGGCTTCCCACCCCCACCAACACACAGATGTGCAACTCTGTGACCTTGCCTTCTTGGACTACGTTTCTCTTCCTTCACTCAGCTACAGACTGGTCTCCTCCTCAGCCCACTTTAAGGTCATAATACATCTTCACCTTCATTCTTGGAGGTTTGAAAACTTGCCACCCTGTTATCCCTACACACTAAAGACGTTATCCTGCCATTATTAACTGAAACTTGATGTCTCAGTCCATGCTGACTTTCATAGCTTTTAAAAGTTTAACTGGAGGGGATCCCTGGGTGTTTCAGCGGTTCAGCGCCTTCCTTTGACCCAGGGCGTGATCCTGGAATCCCGGGATCGAGTCCCGCATCGGGCTCCCTGCATGGAGCCTGCTTCTCCCTCTGCCTGTGTCTCAGTCTCTCTCTCTCTCTCTCTATCATGAATAAATAAATAAAATCTTAAAAAAAAAAAAAAGTTTAACTGGAGTGATGAGGACCACACAGAAAGGCGAGGGCACTTCTTTGCCAGTGTGGTAGGGTGCTCAGTAAGCCCTGCACTGGCAGACACTGGCAGGGTTTCTGCATCCGGACAAAGGAGGAAAAAAAAAGTCAGAATAAAGCGAAGTAAGCCTCACACTCTCTGAACCTGGGCAAGCACGAAGTGTCTAGTGCCTGAGTCCCACTGATTGCTTCCCCCTGGAAACAGCTGGAGACTTGTACTGCTTTCCATTTCACAGAATTTGGAGCTAGAAAGGACCTAAGTTTCATTTAGCCTACTCCTCTGACTTCAAAGATGAGGACGCAGAGATCCCAGAAAGTTAAGCGGACTGTTCCAAGTCCTATAACCACTGGCAAAACTGGTACCCTTATCTTGGCAGTGGATGAGTGCTATGGCCACTAGTGATTTGTTCTCACACATACCCAGGTGAGGTGGGATATGACAGGAATGTAACACTTTAGGGATCAAAGGTGTTGAAAATGGATGCTGTCAACACAGGTTTCCTTCCCTTGGTAGGTGCCTGTAATAATTATTTACAAGGGTAGAAGCTCACCTAGTCAGTCATGTCCAAAAAGCTATGTTTTGTTTTTGTTTGTTTCTGTGCAGAAGTTTTTATATGTATTGACATTTAATCAAAGCCAAAATCTTAAAATAGACACAACATGCTTATGTGCAGGCGCACGCGCACACAGACACACACACACATACACACATTCATACACAAGCTTCCTTGGACAAAGAGACATTGTCTTTAGGTTGCAATTAAAGATATGCCAGCAAAAAAAAAAAAAAAAAAGAGAGAGAGATATGCCAGCTATTGGCTAAATCTTTTTGGAGCTAGCCACATCACTGTGAGTCACAAAATCCTGAAATCAGCCCCAAGTGATACACACAGAGACCCTGAGTGTAAATACATTATTACTGTCATGGGGTTAATCTGATCTTCCAAACCCCTGGAGACTTAAAGAGAAGTTTTAATGGTGGTTAAACAGGGAAAACCCACAGCAGACTGGATAAGAGAGTACAAGCTGTGTGGCTTTTTCAACCTCAGTTCACAGGCTTGAGTCTGGTGTAAGGTTAGGAACTGATCACTTTTAACAGATGGCTGGTGACCTGCGTGCAAAAGGAAGTCAGTTCAAGTTTTATTTCACCTTTTCTGAACAGGTGTGTTCACATCCGTCCAAGAAACATGTTGGAATTGTGAGAACTTCATCGCCATTCTTTCATAAAAAAGCCCAAGATTTAATGGGAATTAAATTTGGTTATCTTTTTATCCTTTTTACAGTAGTGCTTTCCTATAGGAATTTTTTTGAACAGTTTCAAACTGTTGGCTAAGAGTTCTTAGAACAGATGTGTTTTCCATATCTAGAAATAGCCTATGGTCAGATGTAATTTTATTTGAGTTTGTGATCCATTTGGATCAAAGGTGCTTTAGGGTAAGAGGCTGGTTTAGAAATAGCTTATTAAATTTCTTTTTTTAAAAAACTAAGAATTTAAAGAGAAAGCCAGAATATTTTATATTTGGGCATTTGAAAGGAATATTCTTCTCTCAAGAATTTTTTAACAATATGTAAAATTTTAAGATCCTTTTGTCATAATGTTTTAGCTTCAGTTTATTGGGTTCAGATCACAATTAGATTGAATGACTTTAATTGCTAACAATGATGGTATTAATCAAATTCATTGATGTTATCTTTTTCTGTTTTTGTCCTACTACATATACTTTGATAGAGTAATTAGCACATATTTTATCTTAAATAACTTCTTTTTTACAGATTTTCTGTGATTTGGAATTTAGACCTGTGGAATTACACAATATTTTTAAATGAGTGAATGGATGAACTTAAAATTAAATTGTACATGTCATGTCCAGATAAAGTAAAAAAAAAAAAAATCACTCACTAAAGGATTCAAATTTTACCTCCCTTTTGATGGTAATTCCTGAGCCACTCTGACCACATGTGTTGTCACCTGGTATCACAACATCATGCTGAGATAGAAAATTAGATGGTTGAAAGAAAGAGTTTTTCAAGCTTTTCTCATTATATTACATTACAGAATGGCCTCAATAAACAGCATTTTGTTTTTCAAAGTATATTTTGACTGCAAAGTCCAAAGCTGATTTAATATCCAGGCAGTGATCCAAGTTTTAAAAACACTTTATAGGGGCGCCTGGGTGGCTTATTCAATTGAGTATCTGGCCCTTGATTTCAGCTCAATTCATGATCTCAGGGTGGGGAGATAGAGCCTCGTGTGGGGCTCTGTGCTGGGCATGGAAGACTACTTAAGATGCCCTCTCTCTCTCTTATCCTGTCCTCCTCCCTTTCTAAACCTCCCCCTCAAAACAAATAAAATAAATAAATAATAAAAAATACTTTATACATGCCCTCAGTTCTGGTCATCTTGACATTATGATAGCTCAACATAATCACACTCTTTACGGCTTAAAAACTAAAAGCCAATTGATGAATACTACCGAGAAATAAACTAAAATGTAATTGTAATTGAGAACATAGTTATTGTATATGATTATTACATATTACATAACATAAATAAATCTATATATTTATTATAGAAATGTAAACATTAATGTCTGTTAAAAGAAAAATGCTACATAAACAAGAAGGAGATAGTTGAGGTCATTCCATTTACATATTCTTGAAACTGATCTCCAGCACTTTTCACTGTGGTTGCTCTTGTTTAACTTTGAAGTTTTCCTTTAAAGTTCTCTCATCCCTGACTTCATGGTATGTTTTACTAATCTCTGTTTTTAAACAAATATTTTGTTGAGTAATACACTCTCTTTGTCATGACATTACATGTTAACTTCATAGCAATTTGGCCCAACGGCTTGCCTCCCAAATCCTGAGATTTTACAACTATGCTTTGGGCAATAGTTGCTAGTGGGCAAAAATATGTGCCTTCTTAGTTTTCAGTCCCAGTATATTTCCTTTGCAAATCCTACAATTTATTAACTCCATGGCAGATTGACACAAACCATGTTCCAAAATAAACACACAAAAAGACCTTCATTACTATAATATCCAGGTTGAGAAAAACTAGTATGGAAGCACAGAAATTCTAAGGAAAGGCTGCTGCCATGCTTAGGGGTCACTGCTCTGTGCTTAATCATCCTTAGCCATGTGTTCTGAGAAATCCCAGAACTAGGGACTTTTGCATCATGAGGCAGGGTAGCAATGCCATATTACCTACTATCAAGACACAATGCTATAAAAGTGAAGGTATTGTCTTTCTCTAGTTACACACTTAAATAAAAATATATTCTAGGTTTATCTTTTTGAATTAAAGAAAATTCACACACATACCTCAATATAACTTTGTTTCCATGGGTCTGTTATATATCTTTGGGGGAAATGCTAATACTATCACAGAGCTCCCACTAGTTAGCATTCAATCCCATATCAAGGGGTCTGTAATATGCCAGGGCATAAGGTTCACAGTAGCCCCTGGAGCTTGTGTGTCATTCTGGGGCTTGTCTTGTTTTCTCTCCTCCACCCCCTTTTCATGTTAGTATGATAGATGATAAGAGCTAATACTTACAAAGTATTTCAGATTCATGTGAGATTGTACATGGAAAGTGTTAGACACCACCTTTTATTATCCCTGTTCTACAGACAAACTAAGACTAGAGAGATTAAATCACCTTGCCTAAGGCCAAACAAACAAGCAGCACATGGTGTGGATGCAGAGACTGGAACCCAAGTTTGTATGCTTGATGCTAGGTCTAGGCTGTCAGCTTCCTTGGGCAAGCACCAGAGCCAGAGGCAGAGAGCGGGAGAGCATAGTATCAGAACACTGCCTTGGAAATCTGGCTCTGGTGCTTGCTAGCTGTGTTATCCTGGGAAGCTTCTGGGTCTCAGTCTCTCCATCTGTGAAATGGGATATTAATATGTGCCTCACAGGGTCACTGTCAGGATTACTGGGGTAATCTGTGTCACGGCTGAGCAAAGTAAGTGCTTAAAAAATGGTGAATATGATTAGTAACGAAGACTGCAGGATACTTGCTGACAACAAGGCTTGCCTGAGGACTGTAGTTTGGGGAAAGAAAAGCTATTGAATGTCTCTAAAACAGTGCTATGCTACTTTCTTCCATTTACAGCTTGTTTTCTGATGCCCGCTATCTTCTTTTTGTGAGATAACATAGCTACTGGGCAGCAATGACAGGTGGTATCAACAATAGCTCTTCTTTCTTCTCTTTCTAGTCAGATCTGTGAGGTGGTGGCAGCCATGTTCAGACAGATGCTTTTTAAGAAGTGGCAGGGTCCTTCTCTAGGGTCCCGATTTCTTAGTTTTTCACCTGTTTTAATGATTACCACAGACTTCTGAGATTTATAGGCTCTATTTCCTCTGCCCTTTAAGTCTTAGATAAATATAGAGACATTAATGTAAAAACTTTCTTCACCTCAGCTGTGACTTATGGGATCTAAAATGTAGGAGAAGGGGCCTTTCTCTACTCAATGGAGGGACATTACATCTGCCACTTCAGTTTCTGCTTCAGTAAAAAACAGGATGCATGATGAAAAATAATTTATAGATTAAACTGGCTTATACTGGCATGCACTATATATATGCACATTTATATTTATTAAAATGCTTTATCAATAGGATTGCAAATGCCAAAATAAAGAAATAAGGACACCAGAGATGAATGATACAGACATTATTTCACAACACCAGGGGACTTTTTGCTTTACATAAAATAATTGCTCTGTGGACATTTCTAATAGATTTGAAATGAGATTCAACCTCTTTAAAAATTACAAACAACATTTTTCACAGAGTACAGGGCATTCTGTTGTAAAGTGTCAGTGACACTCAATAAAAAAAAATGGTTGTGTTTAATACCATCTCATTACTACCTTGATATAAAAAAAATAACTGTGGCCCCAAATTTTACTTGCAGATCTGTTTTGCTTGCATTTTAACTTAATGGTTTGGAACCAGAACGTTAAACTACAAAGAAAGGGAAGGCATTAAAAAGTTTTTATTTGAGGGCAGACTATTTAATTAACTTTCTAATCATTTTTAGGGTAAAGTTATCTCATGGTTATTTCCACCGCTGTAGCAATTCTCTTCTAATGCAGTAATTTGATCGGTCAGGAACTTGAAAAATGCCATATACACAAAAACATTTTAGGATGGTGATTATCTATTGTAATATTTACCAAATATATTTTGCAGCTTTCTTTCAAGGGAACACATACTTTCTTCCAACCTAAAGTATGCTTAAAAGCAGGCTTCTCATGATTTTCTGAGGAACTATTTGACACATGGTACAATCATCGACATATGCATTTGTGTGCATGCGGTTTTCCACTACCACTTTTGATAAGTAAATTGCTTTCCACTTCTGCTCTTATTTCACTCCAGCAAAAAATACTAATGTTTCATGGGCTGCCGTAAGACAGCAATTTGAAGGCAGAGGAAAACGTGAAAAGTTAAGTCTCTGACAAACTTCAGTGAAATAGGACATCAGCCCCAATGGGTTGATGAGCACTTGGATTTCATTAAACTTTCGATGCTCATAATTATGCGTGTGATTTACAAGCATGTGAAATCACAGGCTGCCCCACTGGGGCTTGCCCCGGCACACCCTGCGTCCTCCTCCACATGCTCCCGTGGCTCCCGGGCGCCCAGGCCACTGTCTCTCAAGAGTCCCACCTCAATGGGTTCAGTCACCCGGACAATCAGCAGCTTTCAGCCTTATGTCCTCTCCTCCCCTGGTAAAAGGATTGCTTCAAAAAGCATCTTTTGAAATGAGGATCCAAGTAGATAGAGAGGGACAGGAGTCCAGTCACACTTGTTCCAATGATAGACAAGTCTTTTGGCTTTGTCTGCTGCACGTTGCTAGCCAAAAGGGCTGTTGTGGGTGTGAGCCTCTCTGTCTTCTGGCCGCTCATGAGAACTGAGTGGCAGAGAAAGCTGCGTGTTGGTTTTCTTGAGAGGCCACCCTGTAGGTAACAGGTGCAGGCTTGTCCTTACTGCACACACACAGAGCTAAGACTGACTTTCAGATCCGCGGTAGTCAGAAGTTTGGTAAAATTACCCTAGAATAACTTTTGGTGTCCTTGTCATTTTTAAAAGGGTTTACAGATATAAATGCAAACTACATACTTTAGGAACAGGAACAATAATGTTTTGCCAACTAGCTGAATACTAGGTTCCAAAAGGAACAAAAACAGGAAAAATTTAACAGGCAAAGCAACTGTCCAATTAGAATTGTTGAGATTTTAAAATATTATTTTTCAAAACTTTATATCAAGAATCTTACAGGGCAAAAGAATGAACTCATCTTCTCACTCAAAGTGGACAAGCAGTATGTATAGGCCAAATAAGTGACAAAAGGCATAGGTTAAATGACAACTAGGATCCAACCATTTGCTCCCAGTGGTCATTTCAGTAATAGCACTTGGGTATACTCTGGGCAGAGAAAACGCGTCTCATTCAATGTGTAACTGACCCAGGGGTTTGGTTCTGTCTAGATCAGCGCCTCTCATATTGGCACACATTGAAATCGAGAAAGCTGTAAAATCATACCAATGCTTAAGTTCCAATCCCAGACATGCAATTTAATTTGAACAGCAGGATTTCTGAAAGATCTTAGGCAATTATACTGTGCAGCCATTCTTGAGAACCACTGGTTTGTCATTCCCTAGGACTTCAGATAGATGAAGCTGGTTCTAGAACTTGCTGCAAGGTCTGACTCAGGATTCAGATATAAGCTCAATTTAAAGATTTCAAACTACCAGTATCTTAAAGAAGTTTTTACCCAGGGAGATAGTATAATTTTAAAAATTTCTGCCTTTGGGATAAAACAACAACAAACAACACATGTGCAAACATATACACACATACACACCCACAAATGATGATTTTAAAGATTGCACACCAGTTGAGCACTTGGATCATTCTTCAATGTACTAATGGTTAATTTACACGGTGCACTATAATCAAAAGTCTATCAAATCACTGCACACTCTTAAAACATTTTTCTGACTCACCCTTTACAGGGCAATTTCACAAAGCTCAGTCTTCTAGGGTTTGAGCTGTTGTGAATGGAATCATCTCTTCCCAAATGAATGGCAGTTTAAATTCATATGGCATAGGAATTTATTGCATTCAATCCAACTCAACAATTTATTTCCTGTAGGAAGGAAAGTCAATTCTTCAGCTTGTGTTTTGCATTTTTGCATATAACTTTGGTTTGGTGAGACATAGACAATTACGTGTGCTGAAATCTCCTACAAGTATAGGCAGCACAATATGGGTGTTTAAAATAAGACATCATATTTTTAGCTTCAGATAGGACCACTTAGGGAAGAGTTGTCGAAGTTCCCTGGGTGATCGGCTATGCTGATGGCACTTCTCTGAAGTAGCTTGAAGAATTTCAAGAATTTACCAGCTTTACTAGGGCTGGTAAAGGTTTGAGGATATCAACCAAGTCCAGTTTCTTGCCACGAAAGGGTCAATCCTTTACCAGGTGACAGAAATTCCTGCTGATTCTTAATTGACAATTAGCAGAAATGGAATTCCAGTTTCCCTTATAGCAAGCACTAGCTTTTAGAAACTCTTATAATCAGGAATTCCTCTTTATGTTTGACTCAAACTGGTCATTATTTAATATTCATGGGGGGGAGGAAACCTTCACTGTGGTTTGTCTTGCTTCCGTTTCAAACATATGAAGGTTAGGTTTTAGTATACATTATTAATTTCTGTGATCTGAGTATTGCAATCAGCATTTTAGTCAGTGGAAAAAGCTTTATGTCCTCTCTTAGAATTTTAAAACTGAAAGAACAGAAGTTATATACATAATAATTTATGAAAATGGTATTTGTGTTTTTATGTAAAATGATTGTTGATGAGCACAGAATACTGCCACAAACACACTAACGTTACCCATATATCAAGAAGCCTGAAAAAATTACTGTGAAATAGGTGTGAAAATATTTTTACTGCAGAAGTCTCTGAGGGGCATATCACAAAAATCAGTGGTAGGATCACTCCACAATTGTGTTGGCATCTGCCCCAACATACCAACAGTGGCCTCTTCTAACACTTCCAATTCATGACTTGTGATGGAAGTTTCATGGAGCCTAAGATAAGGGACAGTCATAGCATCACCTGCCTGAGGGAACAAGGCTGTGGTCTCATTGCTCACTATACAGTATGCACTCAAATATCCATGTGATTGGTTCTTATCTTATTGACATCACTAGTCCCAAACTCCAAGAGAATTCAAATATTGCACTTTAAAATATGTCATATTATATATTCTACAAATGTTGAATAATGAGCTTGAAGTTTTTTAAGTCCTAAAAGCCCTGGAACTGTCCTAGGAAACAAGACACAAAGGGTGTTCCACAGAATTTCCAGAGGCCTGCAGAACATAGATACTCTAGAACCATGGCACTGTCATAATCTGGCTTGTGCAATTTTATTGCATGATGAAATGTCTCAAAGTCGGAGAAGATAAACTTTCATTCATTATCACAATAAATGGGCATAAATTGAGGCATTTTGAAGGAGCCCCAATTAAAAGAGGCATTTTGAAGGAGCCCCAATTAAAAGGCAGTCATTAATTAGCCATTTAAATTGAAGTAGAAACAAGAACATGAGTTCCTTACTTCGTACGACAAAATTGAGACCATTTCTTATACCTACATTTTATCATGCATTATCTTTTTAAAACCAATACTGTTATTCAAATAATATTTAGAAGCTATATATTATTCTTTCAAATACTTGAAAATATATTCCAAAGCCACTGGCAATGTGTATCACGGTTTATGTCCTTCATCTCAGTAATGCTCCTTCTATAAATGGACATTAAGAAGTCATTCATGAGCAGGTTAGACAATACACACGAGAATGATAAGTCATATTTTTTACACTGATAAAAAGAAAATACTGGAGTCACTCTAAATGTCTCGTAATTAGGAAATGGAATACCCAGAAAAGATAAAAACTAAAGTTTTGAGAGAAGTTTTCAACTGTTAACATATTCATGACAAAGTGTTATGTCAAAAAAAGAAGGCTAAAAAGATGTATATACAGTTTGATTTCAATTTTATTTTAAAGCTGCTTAGGAGAAAAACAACAAGAAAACATGTTCTTGTGTGTTTCCACATTTATTAATATGGACCTGTATTACCTGTGCAGTCAGGATAAGTTCATCTAGTTTTAATATAAAAGCTGGAAGTATATCAAAATGTTAGTGGTGGTATCCTTTAACTGATGAGATTATAGGTGATGATTTTGAAAATACATTCTCCAAATTTTTTCCTTCATAGAGAGTATGCTTAACTTGCACAGTAAGAAAAATACACTGCTAGTGAGTAATGTTCTTGCTGTTGTATCTTAATCCTTGCTCCTTAGGTACCACTGGCAGTGAATTACCAGAATACATTTCAAAATGTATTTACTGAAGTCTCATGTGCAAAACATTAATGCTTCATTTTAAGAGACTTTTGGTGATTTGCTCTGAATTCTAATGAAAATTTTTACTGGGGAAAATTGAAACTACTGAGTTAAACAGATTTTCCAAATGATCTGTGTGTTGGTGTTAAAGTCCTTTTCCAAAAAGGACCATAAGTACCACAAAGTGCTTCTCTTATGCAGAATGTCTTGGTGACACTGTCACAATGCACACCTGAATTTGGGTGGTACCAACAACATGGATTTTAGAATCCCTCTATTCTAACTGAATCATTCTAATTATTTTACATGGTAGGTAATGAACCGATATCAGGAATATACCTCTACTTTTTCCAACTTGTTTCTTCTGGTTCTGATGTTCTTACCTTTGAGAAGAGCTCAATACAGCAAGGAGGAGTTCATTTCCATATGAGTAGAAGAGTATAAATCCTCCTTTGACTTTTTTCCCCAGGTAAAAAATAAAAAAGAAAACCAGTTCTTCTCAAATCATACTGTTTCTTTGTTTCACTCTAAATTAGTCATGAGCTCTTGAGTGTGCCTTGATTGATTTTAAAATGCCACAATTTGCTTTATAGCTTAGCACTGCTCATAGTAAAGTATGTTATGCTCTTGTCAAACACACTTGACAAACATTTATTTATACACTACTAGATTATTTAACATGAGAATTCAAATTGGAGAAGTCAGAAAGAAGGCAGTATATGCGCATATGTAATATAAAAATGGCCAATTATAGATGAAAACATTTGACTTACCTGTAAAAACATTGTACAACAAAGGCACAGTAAAAGTAGCATTTTTTTATGACACAGACTCAAAAACAGATGTGGTAAGAGAATGCTTTGCTATTGCCAAAATAACCGAAAGACCTCTTTGTGTCTACTAGCAAGTGCTGATACACAATTCTAAGTATTATGCCTGTTAAGCAACATTTAAACACATACTTCATAAAATCAAGAATTATTTTAAATGTGTAAATTACATAAGGAAAGCATGTCAAGATATCAACCTGATTGCACTGCTTACCAAATAACATTTAAAATTTAATGTCGCCGTCCCAATTTAGTTGCCATAATTATTGTCCCCTTATGTTGAATCCTTATTTTCTCCTTAAATATTATTTCTTTTATTACAAATACTTTTAATGAGAATGGTAACAACTAAAATAAAATTAACATAGCCAGAACAAAAATAAATAAAATTTAAAAAGCCAACCTTTATTCCACTTTGAACAAGTTTGTGAATGTCCAAATAAGGCTCCTTGAAAATTTCTCCTTCGGGGGTAAGGATCTTCACGTATCCTTCTTTTTCCAGAATGAAGAGACGGTGAGAGCCATCCCCACTATGCAGGGCGCCGACAGGCTGGCGCAGCCCACTCACAACCTCCTGAATACAGAAGCAGTTGTGTTTGTGCTTTCTAAACAAATTAAAGAAAACCGGTAAGCTTTTCTTGAGGTGAAGGATGTAAAGAATGCACTTAGCATCCTTTTCAAAATATATTTCCTCTAGGTACCAATGGTTTTGAGAATCGTGACATGCTGTTAACCCAAGTCACAATATGAGTCTTTTAAATTCTTTTCAGTGGAACAAATAAAACAGCCTCTATCAAAAAGTCAAAGAGAAATTTAAAATAAAAATTTTACATATTTTAAAATTTAATATGCTCATCATCTTATCTTTCACTGACTATAATTAAAATTTAGCTTTACTCTAATAAAAGGCCTTCAGAGAGAAAGCTCTAAGATCTATTTATAAAACTCTGATTTGCTAATAATAATTGTGCTGAATATTTCCATAAGCTAACAACAATCATAAAGGTCAAGCTTAAAACTATAATCATGAAGTTCACATGAATCACAGAGAAGCCAAACTTATAATAAAAGATTAGTCTAAGCATTAAAAGCATTTAAGCAAATATGATATTAGAGAAGCAAACTACCAAAAAGGAAAAAAAAAAGCATCTGGAGGATATAGCTGCTGGAATCAAGCACAGACAGTTGATTCACTATCAAAACCACAAGATTTGTCAGTTGGTTTTTTTGTTTTTGTTTTTTAAGATTAAAGAGCATTTATCTTTATGAACCTGCTGATCTCTTCCACTTTGTCATATTCTTCCATCTGGTCCAAGTAGTTAGATGCTGGTCCTCTGATTTGTTTTCTTGGAAAATCTGGAAAGCACAACCCACCATCTTTTCTTGCGTAGTAAAAGCAAAACTCTTCAGCAGTAGTTTGAATGAAACCTTTAAAGAAATGCAAAAAGACTGATGAAAAATATTTAGCATCACAGTAAAAACATCCTATTTAAGAGATAAAATACAGGAAAAAATTTTTTAGAAACAATATGAATATCCTAGAAAAATAATGAAAGAAAAACTTTTTTTTTTTTTTGGGGGGGGCTTGGGATTTCCATTTTTAACCAAAAGTTAAGAATTTCAATTAAAATGAAACAATATTGCATTGGATATTTCAAAAGACTCAAACAAAATACACATAATACAAATCCAGCATTAATCTTGTTATTGCATTGGCTCTGTTTGCAAGCTTCTTCAGTTACCATATGTTGTACTTATAAGTTTATCTGATCACTATTCAGCACTTTTTCCCCCTACAGTAATAATAAATAACTTCTTAAGAAGAACACATTAGAATGAGAAAGAGATGGGCCATCATGGGGCCAAGTTGGGTCATTTTATAATTCTTTTTGTACTGTCACTCACTCCTTATATGCTGTAATAAATGTCTGGCTCACTACAATGGTGCTAAGAACAGAGCGTCCATTTTCAAATACATATGTGATATGCCCTTTTCCTATCCCTCTTATAGAAAATCCATGATTATTTTCTAAGACAGAAACTGTATTTAAAATATCCCTTCAAAAAAAATTAAAAAAAATAAAATATCCCTTTAGTCTTCTCAATTAGAAAGCTGGTAAGCCACCCACACCAAAAAATAATAATAATAAGTCAAAACAAAAATGCAAAACAGATACTTAAAGAGATCTGAAAGATGTTTTCTCTTTTTGTACAAATTGACAATATTTATCAAATAAAAACAGCTATATTTGACTAAAAAAGAACAGGACTTTATGACAAAAAAAAGAATTTTGACATTATTTTCACAATTGGATTAATAAGGTATTAGGTGTTTTGGGGGGAGGGCATATTACTAAGATTCCTTCCATATTCTGATGATTTCTGCTCTCAAAATATGATATTGCTACCAGACTTGACCTTGTATAATGTCCTAACTTCCTGCTGCAGGTCTCACATCTTTATGGATAATGTTTTGATTTTTACCTAACAAATCAGATTACTGTACACCTAACAGCTTTGTGATAAAGGCACCTTGTAACTTAGCTGATGTTTAGAAGTTGTATGATTCACCCAGGATTCCAAGGATTTCCAAGAACAAGAATTTGGGACAACCAAGTGACACTTACCGGTAGAACATGGTAAAACTCTATTTTCTATGAGCTAGACCTACGGCCCCTCAAACCTAAAACTAATCTTAGAATTCTGAGGGTCTTGAGGTACATTTTGACCTAACTTTTGGGTAAAATGTATCACTCCTAAATTTCCGAGACAGACTCTTCAAGGCTAGTATGTGATTAGGCTATTGGGAAACATCTTCTTGGAAATCAGGCAAGTGAGAGCAGATGTCCTTGGGAGAGAGACAGAGAGAGAGACAGAGAGAGAGAGAGAGAGAGTGTGTGTGTGAGAGAGAGAGAGAGAGTGTGTCTGGGTGGGGGTGGGGGTGAGACTGAAAGGAGGCATGGCAGCTGGGAGGGGTGCTCTATGGGAGGGACAAGGCAGCTGGAAGGAGGTTATCTTTCTTTGAAAAAATTCAGGGATTAGAAATTGGGGAGAGGAATGAAGGCTGCAGCCGCATTCACTCTTCTTCAGCAATTCCCTGTTTACAAAAGATAACTTTTTCTCCCCCATTCTTTCCCAGCTAAGCATATAGATGAAAACTGCCCAGTAGTGTTGAACAAGTCTATTTGATGTAAAAAGAAGAAAAGGAAAACTGCATTGCTAAATCAAACTTTTTGCAGTTTTGGGCTAGATCTTTTTTTGGGGACACACACAGAGCTCCCATCAGGCAGCAAGATCTCCATGCCAATATTATGCATGCAGAAATACTGTCATACTATGGATATATTTATAACTGAATGTGTAAATGAGAAATTTTGTTTTAATGTGATATTTGCCTGAAGGATCACAAAAAAATTTCAAAGTGCAACTGAGAAGAAATTTCAAGTTTGCTTTTCAAAAAGTAACTGTATTCCAGGATTACAGTATGCAAAATCATGCCATTTTAAGAGAAAATTAATAAACAGTGCTGATGGCTGATTCTATTTTACAAGGAGTTATTAGCTGGAGACAAACATGCAGCAGCGAGAAATCATTTTCAAATGGAATATCTGAGAATTAATGACTACAGATTAATAAACTCTATGGCTCCAGAGGTGTTTTCTTACCAAATTAAAACAAAAACAAAAAGGCATTATTAATGAATTACTACAAATTTTTTACAGAATCTAAGCAAACGGAGTTAAGTGTGAAGGAGGGAGCTAACTCAAAAGACTTTCTCATAAAAGTAAGGGCATTTTCCTCATAATTACAATATTTGAATTGCAACATCTGATACTTTTATTAATACTTTAACTTAAAGAATCTGATTTTGTGGACAGTGATTAGTAAGATATATTTTGCTGTGAAGAGCTAACAGGGACCTGGTTTCAGGACACTGGGCTTACATTTATTGCCAGGGAAGTTATAATTTACCAAATGGCACCTGTCTATTTGGAACAATACCCTGAAGAGCATTTTACTGAAGGTGGGTATTTAATTCACCCTGGATCATCACAGTATGATCAAGTCTACTAATGATGGAAATGCACTGATTATTCCAGCAGCTGCATTAAAAAAAAATTCCTGATAATTTATCAAATATCGTTGACCTAAAATTATTCTCCTGTGTCATGATGAATCCAGTCCTACTATGCCACAAAACACCCTGTAACATACTGATGTAAATAAATATTCTCTGTGGAATATTCTAAGCTCTGGCTTTTCTCTTGGCCATGTATGCTAGGGAAAAGCTACTTTTCCTCATTGTATATGCTGTTCACCATGATAAGGAAAAAACAAAACAAAACCCATGGTCAGTAAGGCTGCATTTGGCAGCATTTTCTAATAGAGGTAGTGGATTTTGATGTATCCATCCATTCTGTCCTGTTTGCTTTCCTGGGGACAAATAAGACACATGTGTAAGATATCTGACGGGGGTCAGGAGTGGCTATGGAATCAAACCCTTGACCTTGGCCTCATTAGCAACAGGATTAAGCCAACCGAACTAATTGTATACAAGCGTTTCACACTAAATAACCTACAGCTGAAGAGATGGTGGTCTAGGAGTGATAAAAACTATACCATGATTCTCATGGTAACAGGTGAAGACGCAAGGCTAATTTAGCAGGTCCGTTTATATGCTTCCCACACAGTGTACTATGCCATCACCGAGTTGAATAGCAAAACATTTACCCTGCTCCCATACTGCAGGCAAAAAACAGGACCAGTGGTGCAAGCAAGGAGCTCCTGTGTGCGTGTGTGGTTTGTTTTTTCGAATGCAATTTGGTTATTCTTAGAAGCTTTAAGAATTTACTTCCCTAAGTCAATTCACAACTGGAGAATACTACGACTAATAAAACACTAGTGTATCCTCATGATGGACTTAATTTCTTATGTTTTGAAAATAGGCAGACTGAATATTTCTGAATTAAAGTTTCTAAAAAGCAGTTATCTTCCAGATGTGCATGTATCCCGAAGTGACTGGTGTTTTCTTAAAGTCATGAAGGTGAAGCAAAGGGATAGAGCATTTGTATTTTTATTTCTTGGCCTACTGGGCAATTGGGGAAAAATGAAGATGCCTCTGAAATTTCTTTTTTTCCTCTCTCAACTCCTTACAGCATTTGCCTTAGTCATGTATTTTCAAGTTTTTGATGTGCAGAAAGATGAGGCTATTAATGAGAATAGTCAAATATATTGACTTCTTATAAGAAAGTATCACAAAAAAATCTATTTTTCACACTTTTGAACTCCAGAGAAAAGTAAACCGTGTCATTAAGTAGACTTAAGAAGTTGAAAATATTAAAAATTTGCTTTGAGGGCAATTTCTGAAAAATAAGTGTTCTATAATTGTAAAGAGCCTCTGTGTTGGGACAAGGGCTGTGGGGAGGATTACCATCTTATCTATCATACTTTAGAAAATGGTCAACTGTGTGCCAAGGATCAGTCTGGAAACAAATCAATTAACATAAATTAACACAAAGTGTGTTTTTACAACTTACTTTTGGGACAAGTATTTAGGGTGATTATTAGCATTTGACAGATGCAGGGGAAGTCCCCTCTGCTGGTTGCTAAAGCCTGTAGCCTGTCCCTGGAAAGCACCCTTGCTGCTCTATCCACCACTGGAGTGGAGCTTTCATCTGGTTATCTTTCAAGGCAGCCTGGGTGGCCACCAAAAGCACTTGACATCTTGATGCACTTCAGCAGTTTTACATATATACAAACTTTGTAGAAAAATAAATTTGTCATTCGTCACCACATATGTTGATCCTGGGGAGCGAGGTGCTTGCAGTTCTGGCTTTTGAGCTATTTGCTGCGCTCTCTCTTTTGCTGGATACTGCTTTTTGTTGTTTGTTTTGGAAGCTAAAATAACGTCACATCTATGGAGAACTTATGGGTGAGTCCTTAAATCCACCATAGTTGTATTTATCTCAGGTAGATAAAGGTAGGAGAAAATGGTTAAGTGTCCATATTACTTTCAAATTATATTGGTAAAGCCGAACCTTGGAGACTTGAAATTTGCAGTAAACCTTTATGGTACCTAATCTGTTATCGCTTCTCAGCAGGACATCTAGGCTACCCTGACCTGTCCCACTCTGCTTTGGGGAATGTGATAAAGAGGAAGAAACAGCTGGTTTAAGAAAAGCCTTACAAACATGGCTGTAGTTTATAGAAACAATAATAATATTTTCACATGAATGGGTTTAGATACTTGTCATGGTACCCCAGAGGAAGCAAGCAATCCTAGTCAAAATGTTTTCTTAGGTTATTAAGGCAACTCTATACAAAAATTAAAAATGTACACTTTTCAAAAAAAATGTACACTTTTCTGGATCAGAGAAAAATGTAAAATATGCATAGCAGTTAAAAAAGTTCTCCAAGTGCATCCTACAGTTCTTAAAGCTTAGCCTTCCCTGAGTGTCATTTAGTTGTAGAAACTGTTAGCTTCAGTAGATTTGTTTGTGTGTGACTTTGCCTAACTAAACAGAATCTGTCTCATTAAATTCTTTTGTATCTCTATGTTGACTCTTCCAACTAGAGCAACAACAACCAAAGTCTATAAACTTTTGATGGTAAAAGTAATCAAGGTCCAGGGACCTATGTGTATATTAGGGTCCAAATATGGTAATGAGGTATATTTGTGACACTGTCAGCCTAAGAACTTCTCTAGCTATCCTATCACTTCCTCGCCACACAGCTTTGGTTAAGGCATTTAACTTCTTCCGAGGTTTGGTTATCTTCATTGGTCAAATGGAGAGGACTCCACGTTTCCTACTTGCAGCACAGAGTTTTTGAGGAGCAAATTAGGCATTGTACATGAAGGCATTGTACATGAAGGTGCTTTGTAAGATGTTACTTTGTTTGGATTTCTAATGATACTTTATTCAAGGAAGAAAGACCTTAAGAGTCCAAGTCCAAGTCCGTGGACAATCTGCACTTTTTTATCAGCTAAGTAGAAGAGGAGGCTGTCTTGATATTGATGCTGATGGATGAAGATGACACCAACAAGAAATTTGTACTGAAAATCCAATGTGTGTAAAGATTACCAATGTATTATCGATTTAGCAAATGTAAAACACCTCATCAAAACGAACATACTGTTTGTATACTGAAATAACAGTAATTCTAACAGCAAGGAAATGTTACAACTTTGTAAATGGTTAATTGTGAGGCCAAAACAGGTATATGGGAAGGTGAGAAAATTTTTACCCTCTTAGAAGTGAGCATGTAAGAACAGGTATCTTATAAGGATATTCTGCAGTAGTTTATTTAATTTATCCATTTTATTTTATTTTTTACCTGGAATATGGCTTCGGCAAGTATAAAAGAATTCTTTGCAATAGTCTTTGCAGAGCAGGGGAAGTACAAGGTCTCTTTCCAAGGCTTCTCTTTCAGGTGAGTGAAACAGGCTCTGGGAATATGGAGAGCAAAGTGCACATTTGATTTCCTCCAGTAACTTCCCACATTCTGTGTTGTTGGTCATAGAAAATATCTGAAAGCCATAAATCAGAAACAAACTTCTTTTTAGTCAGGTGACGTTAGGTTTAGTTCTGTTTTGTTTTGTTTTGTTTTGTTTTTGTAATCATATAAGTAGAATCACGTAGTTTAGCCAATGCTGTTGTCTGAAATTACCGTGTCACAAATACAGAATGCT
This sequence comes from Canis lupus familiaris, assembly GCF_011100685.1. Taxonomy (NCBI): domain Eukaryota; kingdom Metazoa; phylum Chordata; class Mammalia; order Carnivora; family Canidae; genus Canis; species Canis lupus. Next base: position 43,731,497 of record NC_049236.1, on the reverse strand, counting down.
TTAAATAAGGATGTAAGTAAGGTCTCTTGGCCTGGAATGGGGAAGCAGAGGGTAAGGATGCACAAAAGTGCTTCTTACTCTTGCAAATCAAAGTCTATTTATCTTTTGGGGTATGAAAAATTAAATGACAACTGTATTGAGACCCTTTACCATTTTACTCTGCATCAAAGTGTATGGTGACTGATATTTAACTTTAAAACTATAAAACTTTAAAACTCTTTAAAACTTTATCCAACTGCAAGCAAAGCAGTTTTTAAGACATGGTTATTTGGGTCTTAGGTAAAAATATATTTCACTCCTGATATTCCTAATATGATATTCTCAGGGATATTACTGGAATTACATTTCTCTAATTTCAGTTAATTTTCAGTCTACAGATTGCACAGGCAGAGTTTCCTAAAGTGGGGGAAATACCTCCTTTTCATGTTGCATAAAAATAGTATATGAAGCTGAATAAAACTGATTTAAGACCAATTTTTATTATTCATTTTATCTTAGCCAGGAAAAACTTTCTAACTAGCTCCTCAGGTATGTTATATGCATGAATCAACACAGGAGTTTAATAAAAGTGCTTTTGTATAGGATTTAGTGAATTTTAGTAAAACAAGGAATATCTTTATCTTTATCTATACAGTATAATGTCTTTTATTCCAGTAAGACCAATTTGGGAGTTACAAATTCAGTACAGTTAGTAATTGGTTGATAAAGTAGGTCTTGATGTCTAGTACTAACTTAAAAAAATTATTTTAAGAGCTCCTTTAATAAATATAGAAGACAATACCAGCACAATAGTGAGACAATATTTAGACGGCACTGGTTTTTCATAATAAAAAACATAATGGGAATGAATTTTATACCTTTTTTGTTTATGTATCTATATTTATACTTTATTTCTTTAGAACTAGGAACTGAAATTACCATCTGAAACTTCAGATCATTGTTTAAGGCAAATACTTCATTCACAAGGAGATTCTGATCTAAGTAAATGTGTTGGCTTCTATTTTTTAGGATAAACATATTCTAGTTGATCACAAAATTTGGACCTGAAAGAACAAAGCAACTAAAAAATATCATTGAATATAAGCATGCTAAAATGTTAGCATGCAGGGATTGAAAGTTCCTTCTATGTTACCCTATTTCAAAAAAATATATATATATGCAATGTGTTGTAACTCTCTACAACAGTTAGAAAAGTTATTATTAATCACAATTATATTTACATTTTGATTTTTATCAATTTATTTAAATGACAATTGCTTAAATGGTTAAAGTTTTCTAAAAGGAAACATATGCCAGGCACTTAGAATTTGCATTCCAAGAATGTTTTAAATGTCTTTTATTGTCCATACTCTGGCAGACCTCACCAGATCTATTCAATATTAATACTGTTCAACTTTGTTCTGTTTGCTTATCGTATAGCAGTCCACTAAGAACAAAACAACTGCAGGATGCTGAAGCCACCTTTTTTGCTGGCTGAAAAACTGGAATGTAACTACCTTTAGTTTTATGGAGAATATGCATGCTTCCATTTTTTTACAGCTGAAACAAAATGATTCCCATATACTCTCCCAGCTGCTGTCCAGGAAGAGCTTGATTTTAGTACCTAAAGAATTTTCTCTTTTACAATTTTTGGAATGTGTCCTGGCCACAAGATCTCTCATGAAAAGTTTCAGAAATAAGACTCAATAAATTATCTGAAATCAAGTATAATATTATTCTTTGTAGAGTTTCATGCTGTTCTGGCCCAGCAGGATGGTAACATTTTGCTCTGTGTGAGGTCTGCAGTGTAAATACCTATTTGAAGATAGATAGAGCCATCATTCTGGCTTTGGTTTCAATGAACCAATAGTCTTACTGAAGTCAATTAAACTGACTCAGTCCAAGATGCAACACTGTTTTAGACAGATGAGTCTTGGTGTGTGTAGGGAAGTTTTTCTTTTCTCGCCTATGTGCTCCTGTCGATATAGGTCCTTAACTTTATGTCTGACAACATCATCAATCTTAAGAAGAAATTTAAGCTAATTTCCTGCTTCGATTTTAAAAAGCCATATATGAAACCATCAAATTATAGTGGTTTAAACTAAACATACTTTGAAAGTCATGTAAAACTTCGAAACATTATTACAGCATGCCTAGTAATGATTGTGGCTGTTGCTGACTAATTTATAACATCTGGCAGGTCATCCTTTAATCTTTAGCCACAAGAAAGTAAAATCCATAGAAGAAAGGTAAGATAAATACTGAAATACACAGTGAAGCGTGTGGCCTACCACTATAGCTTATCAACAAATAGTAAAATGGGTGACAGAGACCTTCTGTATTTCTCTTTATTTATCAAGTAACTGAACAAAGAAGATAAAAAGGCACCCACATGGGTTCGATGAGCAGACAAAAGGAGAAAATACATGACAGTATATTAAGATGTCGCCTTAAGATCACTTGGTACACAAAAAGTTATTTCTAAAAATCATATGCCTACAAGGTTGTTCAGCTGTTGGGTAGAACACATGCGACTCTGGACTATAGTGCTGGATTATGTCATTAAAGAGTTCAGTTTCAATTTTAGGCTAATATGTAAATAGATCATTGTACTAAGGCAGCTGTTAAAGGGACCCCAGGATGAGTTATTTGTTTAGTTGGATGTGTTCAACAATAGCCTTTGTCCCTGAAAGAGCCAGAGCAAACAAATGATTGTAAAAGGGCACACTTGAAAACAATTACTTTTCACCCATTCCTTGACAGCTTCGCTGTGAAACCACCCAAGGTAGAGAGAGCGTCTATGCCTCTGTGGCTACAAGTTAAGTTTTAGAAATGGGGGTATTTCAGTTGGCTGCAGATTCAGTTTGGCTAATGGGAATTAGATCCTTTTAGCATGTTGTGTTTAGAAGCTGCAAAGATATTGCCAAGACAATATAACCTCCTAAATTTTGGTAGTATTTATTTATAATGGTAGTTAATTATCTCGTTACAATACATAAAATTACTAAAATATACCCCAAAATTAAAATATAAAGGCGTGATACCACGGCCAAAGAATTGAACTCAATGCTAGTTCATTACATTAAAGAAAATGTGTTAGTTCAGAAACTGGATTTAATTGCACAGTTGAGCATGCTCAGTATTCCTACCTCGTTGGCTACTATCTATGAAATTTCTTCCTGTAGGAGAATGCTATGCCTGTACCTTCTTGAAAAGTTGCAGAAATCCTTCTTGGTATTTTTTTTTTTTTCATAAACGAAAACGGGTCCTTTCAAATAGCCATCATCTCTCCTGTACACACATTATGAAATAAGACCCTAACATATATTATAAGCCAGAAAGGCTTAGGGGAAAACAGGGAAACACTGAAGTTTATTATAAAATAACATGTTTTAAAAACTATTAAAACTTGAGAACTAACACAGGTCAAGAATGCACATGCACAGCTATATCACTCTCCTGGTTTGAACAATTTGAGTATTGTTAGTTTATAAAGCACTTGTAATGGAACCAGCAAAGTCTAGTGTACCAAATTTAATTCAGACACATTTTCCAAATGAGTAGGGGTTTGTTGGAGATTGGAAGCACGTAAAACGGAAAGGAATGTGGATAGCTAACGTGGCAGATTTCTTCCTAAAGAATGATTTCTTGAAAAAAAATTTATATAACTCCTCTTAAGGGTTATAACTCCCCTCAGTTCCTCCCCCCACCCCTCCAACTCCCTACTATATTTAGTTAGCAAAGTTTTCATTCCTCATGTTCCTGGAAGAGTTCAGTATTGCAGGGGTCTGCAGATCATTGGTATATTCACAATGCACACTGCAAACAGGGAGACTTAATGGCAAATATTTCTAAACCTTTCTATGAATTTCCTGGTTCCTTTGGGCTCCTGGTAAAACCCTGCAGATGATATGAATGTAGCTTTTTTGTAATTTAATTCAATTACCACACAGGACATTGTTTTGAATCAAATGCTGGAATATCTGTTCCCTGAATCTCAAGACTACTGCTGCATATGGTAAGAATAAAGAGAGAGTTGCAGCTGAAAACCTGCAGCAAGACAGTTCTCACTCATCTGGGAATAGAGGGAGTTGGACAAATGCTCCCTCAAAAGGCATGAACATTTGGACAGAGCTGGGGACTGAAAGAGAATGATGTTCTCTAGTTTCACCCATTAGTGAACCAACTAACAAACACAATGGTGTTGTTGTTATTCTTTTGCCATAAGCAACAGGACTCTGTGTGTGGGCAGCAGTTTAGTGGGGAGGAGGATAAGTCGACCCCTTTTTGTCCTATTGATTTTTTCCTATTTGCATGACTTGAGCAAATTAAATGATGCAATATGGCTTTTTGTTACAAAACAAAGTGAGAGATACCACCCAGACACATATGTTGATTCGTAGGAGCTGTTTACATGAGAATAGAGTGAAATCTACCGTGAACTGAGCATAAAAATTAGATTCAGCCTGGGTATTTTTTTTTTTTTTAAATGCCTGGGCCAGCAAGACTGAAGCACAAGTTTTCCAAGAGTCTCTCAGACCTTGACAACTGCAGTGTTGTAACCGAGGAATTCTTAATTAAACCTAAAATGGGGAAAGGGAGGGGGAGCAAAGACACCTGATTGTTTATTTCACGTGCAGTGATTGTTAATGACGTGATTCTCCACCCCCCCTTGCAGTACAGTGGATAGCACACGTTGCTGCATCCCATGACAAGAAAGATGTTGCAAACTCAAAAATAAGCTTGCCTTTACGCTCAACCAACACTGTTTCATATTTGTTTAAACTTAAGAACACAAGGAAAGTGTAAATGCATGACTCCTTAAACAAATTTCTAGAGCAGATCTTCCTGGACAACTAACCTGACACCGAAAGCCTGAATTTATAATGTTTCAAAACATTACAAACGGAGGCGGAGAACAATCTCAGTTTTAGGTGACAAATATACCCCAGCAAAATCTTTCCCCAGTTTTTCGGGTTCTCAACTGGAGTACCAGGAGTTCCTTTCCGCAGCGTTTAACTATTGTAATGCAAGACAATCCCTTCTGACGGGGCCGGGGGTGGGGGGGGTCTTACCCCAACCGAGCTTCAACATCCTGTAAGATTCAATCCTCTCCCTAACCGAGCACGTGGAGAAAACTGCACAAATCCTGTTACCCTAGAAAAATAAACCGGAAACCACAGCCACCTTAATTTACAGTTGCGCCGCAGCCAATGCCCGATTCGATCCCAAACACAGTGTTAATCGCGATTCTTTCAACTATGTACCCCAGCCCAGAACGCGGGTACCACGGGAGCGTCCCTCTTCTGAGACAGGCAGATTTTGCACAGCATCCCGACCACGGACTCCTGGGGCTGGGGGAGCTCTCTGTGCACCCCAGGGAAACACACAGCTCTGATCACGCCAGCACTCCACAAAAGTCATCCAAAAGGACTCTCTAAACCAGCTTCGCCCTTCTCCCAGCCGCCAGCATCTCCGGAGGCACCGGAACCCGCAGCCAGCCGGCCCGGACGTCAACCTCGCGTCTGTGAGGCGGGTGCGCGCTTACCTTGGTGTCCAGGCGCCCTAGCCCCGGGCTGTCACTCCGCAGGCAGCAGGACAGCCGCGGGTAGAAGCCGCCGCACAGCACCTCTCCCCCACTCAGCAGCTCCAGCTGAGACATCAGCCGCCTGTCTCTCCGTTTCAGGCGCTTCGGGGGGTTCCCATTTAGGCACCTTCGCCTCCTCGCTCCGCTCCCTTCGCTTCTTTCCCCAAACTTAGCATCTCCTTCGAAGAAGCCCAGAGCCACGGCCAACAGCAGCAGCTTAAAGGAGAGCATCTTCAGCATCGTCTGCCCGGAGCGGCAGGGGCTGGGCGCGCGAGGCTGGGGGGGAGCGCCACTGCCCAGCAGGGGCACTAGGGCGCAGCTCCAGGAGGAGGCTGCGGGGGACACTCGAGAGGCAGAGAGCGGTGGCGGGGGCGAAAATAAGTAGAGCGATGCGACTTTGCAAAAAATAAAGGACAAGGCGATGTGTCCGGTGCCTTGGGGGAGTCCGAGGAGCAAGATAAAGTTGTGCGGATGGCACCGTTTGCAGCTGTGCCAGTGTCAGCTGGGTTAGGGGTTTCCTGCCGCGGCTGGCAAGTGGGAGGAGGAGAAGGGGATGGAAAAGGAGGAGGAAGAAGAGGAGGAGAAGACGGCCACAGAGGTTCACTTTTCCGTGTAACGGGAGTTGTTTAGGTGAGACAGTAGCAGGAAGAGAAACGGCGGCGGCGGCGGCGGCGGGGCAGGCGCGGGCAGGGCCAGCGCTGGGCTCCGGATGATGCTGAGGTCTCCTCTGCCGGCGGCTGCAGCTTCTCACGCAGCCTCTCATGTTTCGCTCCCTCTTTTCTTCTTCTTTTTAACTAGCGCGCGGGGAGGTGCTGCCACCGCGCGCCCCTTGACGTCACCGCTCCTCGCGCGCCCCCGCCCGGGCCGGGGGGAGGGGACGGGCGGGGAGGGGAGGGGAGGGGAGGGGGCGGCCCCGGCGCAGGAGCGTCCCCGGGCCCGACGGCCTGGTGGCCGCGGCGGGGCGGGGGCGGGGGCGGGGGCGGGGGCGGGGGCGCGGCCGACCGGGGCTGGACGGAGCGCGCGGGCCTCGCCACGGCGCCCGGCGGGGGGCGTGCGGGGCCCGGGGCGAGGGCGCGGCGCGGAGACGGCTCTTCCGCCCTGTCGCCTCCCCTCAGCCCCCCGCGCTCCCGCTGGGTCAAGGCGGCCCAGCCGAGGCAGGAGAGCGAGCGAGTGAAAGTGGGCCGCGGGAGGTGAGAAGGGGGGGGCCCTCCAGGCTCCCCCGCCCCCGGCCCCCGCCCGCCCCTCGCCCCGCGCGCGGGGAGGACGAGCCCGGCGGGCTGGGGTTGGCGGGAGGGAGTTTTGCGGCCCCTTTCCCGTCTCCTGGCCGCACGGACTCCCCCCAGCCCCCGGATTTTCAACCTGAATTTCGAGTCGGTAAAGAGCTCCTTTGGCTTCTGATTTAGAGGCGGGAGGCCAACGCAAATGCTGCGAGCCGCCGAATAGGTTAAGACGTTCGAAGACTGTTCGAGAAGAAGTTTCCATCCCCGGCCGGGGAGCTGCGCGCTCCCGAAGTGGAGCGGGCGCGCGTGCCTGCGGGGGGCGGAGGGGGCGCGCTCCCGGGGCCCGCCGGTGCGCTGGAGACCTCCCCGAGCGCGGGAGCGCAGGTCCGCCCCGTCAGGTGGAGGAGAGGAGGAGCTGGCCGCGCCTTGCCATCAGCGTTCAGTTTAAACGCGGAGAAAAAAGTCCTGGGGAGACTTCCCCGGGAGTGTAGATACCGAGGCCACTACGGAGGCGTTAGTTCTGGAGGAAGAATTAGTAGCAAGATGCGGGCATCCAGAAGCGGGATGCCCCGCGCATCCCAAGTACCCCAGTACAAACCTTTCCCCAGAGAGACAAAGTCTGTAAGCGTTTCTAAAAACATCTGCACGTTATCGAGAGTGTTGACTTGGTGTTACCGGGATCCCCGCAAGTTGACGCGAGGAGGAGCCAGTACAGGGTCGCACGCTCAATGTGCTTTCTGCCCTTGTGAGCATTTAACAGGGGAGGAGATTTTCTGGTAGGTAGGATTTTGGAGAGCAGATAAGGCAGTTGTCCCATTTTGGCAATGGAAGAATAGTCCCCATATTTGGGTTGGCTTCGCTTCTCGGGTATAAACTTCGCCCGGCCCACGTGAAAGTTGGTGATGGTGGATTAAGCTAATTACTGTTAAAGTGGCCACAGTGCCTAGATAAGGCTGCTTCTGCGCCTTTCGATTTCTGGACCCAGGTTTACCAGTGGAGCGAAGATTTTTCCACGGAAGTGATGACCGATTAGAATAACCAAAAAAAAAAAAAAAAATCTGCTGCGATATTTGGTCCAGTCCTGAGCTCAGTGCAGGTCCGGGATGACATACTTAGCATTTCTCTCAGGGGCTCTTGTATACATGGCTTCTTTATGTGTCCCACAGACTGCCGTATCTGACATTCTTCCTGCATTGAGGACTTTTAATATAAAATAAATCATAGAGCTAAAAGGACTTAAGACTTTAAACTCATTTAATAAACGGGAGAAGACAGACATTCCACCAAGATTAAATCACTTGCATAATCTCATGTAATTAGGTAGCTTAAAAACCAGGACTCGGGGGGCCCAATCTAGGTTGTTTTCCACTATCCAATACTTTATTCCCAAATACCCAATTTTATGTTCTATTTCCAAAATAAAAATCCTTTTAGAATTATATTTCAGTGGTTTCAGCTCCCACTCTAAGTGATGAATTCATCTTAGTAGTTTTGGAACAGGCTTTCCTTATGATTTGTGCTTCGAGACTAAAGACATTGAAAAGGTAAATTAATTTGGTTTTTGAAAATTTTGTGGCTTTTATAATCTGTGACCCTATGGTTTAAGAATAGAGTTTATAAAAGATTACTGAAATGAGATAAACATGTTCTTCCTTGATACATGGGAGCTAGAATTGATCCTATACATTGTTAGTCATGACGGTATCATGACGGTAAATAAATGGAGTCAGTGATGAGATAGCTGAGCTTATTCTCAGTGCCACTGATAAAATTTCCAAAAAGTCTATGAGCAGTGCCATAGAAGTTAACTAACTTCTGATTCTTTCTTTCTTCTTTCTTTCTTTCTTTCTTTCTTTCTTTCTTTCTTTCTTTCTTTCTTTCTTTCTTTCTTCTTTCTTCTTTCTTTCTTTCTTTCTGCAGGGGGGAAGTTGCATAGTTCACATATAGCCAACTTGACAGCAGAATATTTAGGAATCAAAAATTTTGTTTGTTTCTTAAGAGTAATCCTTGAAGGTCCACTTGGATATAGTGAACCATGTGTACACTCGAATGTGAAAATGATCTTCCATCAAAGAAATCTGTCTCTTCAGCGAAATCAACAGAAGTGGTTCAAAGAAGAGACCCTCTATCTGACCAAACTCAGCCAGACAAATTAAATCAGCCTTTTTGAGCAAGGAGTAAAGCTGTGCAAGGGTGGCCTGATCACCCCTTTCTGCCTGCACCAGCACTGACCTGCCCCCTCTAGTTTTGCCCCCTATGTGCAAATCATGCCCTGTACAAGGGCACCTCGCTGAGATAGCCAATGAGACCTGAAATCCTGCCAAGCTCCACTGATCAAGCTCAGTTTATGGGTATAAGGCTGTGTCTACTCAGGCAGTGTGGCTCCTTTTCTAAGTTGTACCAAGGCACTCTGTGTGGGCCGGGGGCAATTCTAACCATACCAGTACCATATCCCAGTTCTACCCAGGATTCCTTACCTCTGACAGAATGAAGACTCTCATGAACAGATTAGGTTTATCGTAAAAGATGAATTATTTGACCCAAATTGAAATTAATTTCATAGATAAAGCTCAAAATATTGCTATGGATATGAATTGTTTATATGTATGTATATGTGTATGTATATATTACTATGGATGTGAATTATATTTGTAGGTATTTTTATGCATAAAAAAGTTATGTGGGTACACATTTCTATGTGTCAAAAATTAGCACAACTTAAACTTAGTAAATGTTGAAAATAAAACTATTTTAGGTATTGGAAATGGATTTCTGGTCTTCACAGAAATACATACTATTACATTTCAACAAATGTGTATTAAGTGCCAGGTACTTATATACATGTATACAGTCATGACAAATAATATACCCTGCTTCTAGATAATTTGTTCTCTAGCAAGGAGGACAAAAGATAAGGTCACAAAATAACTTATGATTTTATAAATTGTGGTGAGGGCTGTGAGACATGCCAAGATGGAGAATAATAAGCACACTTACCTCACATTAAGTGACTGGAGAAAAGTCTCTGTGAAAATGACATTCAGTTGAGACCTGAGGTGAGTTGGTATGAGTTTATGGTGTAATTCCACCTTGACGTTTAAAGTATAGAAGCATTTGAATTCAGAACAGAATATGAGACATTTAAGGGAAAGCACAGAATAAAGACGTAAATAAGAAAGGTGAGAGATTAAATTCATAGTTTAGTTTATAAACTCTAGGTAACTAATGAAGTTATATTCATGTATTTTTCGTTTCCTTTTGCGAGTACCTAGTTCTCATTTTTTGTCTTTCTTTAAATTGTGAGTTTTTATTCAACTTCTAGGGATTATTGTAGTTTGAATGGCCATGCATGATAATGGCCATTGCATCTTACCTAACCAGCACTTAGGTGTTATGTTTTTGTTTTCATTTGTGCCTGTTGATAACTGTCAAGATTTTTTTCATTTGTGGAGTTAAATATCCATGAGATTTTAAGCTCTGTGAGGGTAGGAATTATATTTCCTTCTTGTTTGGCTTCCCAGCGAAGAGTCTTATCAGTGTTATACATTTCATACTCATCAACCTACTCATACAGTGTCATACGCCAGCCTCACCGTGCCAGGACCAGTCTCTTCGTAAATTCTGCTGGCTGACCAGTCTTGCTCGACTTAATACTTTTAAAGGTTTAAAATGGAAAAATATTTGGATTATAAAAAATCCAAGTTGTTAAACAGAAGGGAGCGCACAACTTAAAGCACACTATCATGAAAGAATTTCAGGAGATGCCACTACAAAGTGTGGCTCCATGGAGGAAAGGCAGCCAACAAAGCCAAAGAAAATCACATAGCTTTTTAAAATTAAAGATTCGTTATAGTTCAAGCACACTGATTCAATGGTAGGGCTGCTAATAATGGTTTTTCTACAGTTATTCAGTCTTCCTTTCAAAAATTGGCACTCTGCTCTGGGCACTGGGCATTTAGTAGTCAACAGTGATTCTCTTGGGAGCTTGTATGCTACTGGAGAAGGCAGTAGATAACAAATGGATAGAAAGTATGCCATGAGGTGATGTGTGCTATAGAGGAAAGGGATTATGGGGAAAGACAAGGCAGGAGTTGAGAGAAATAATAATTAGGAAAGTCAGGAAATAATAGGAAAGATGTCTTCAGAGGCATGGGCAGAGACTTGAAGTAGTGAGCCACATCCGCGCAGATGTCTACAAGCATAGGGAACGGCAAGTCAAAGACCAGGAAGCAAGCATGCTTGGTATGTCTAAGGATTAGCAAAGAGACCAGTATGGCTGGAACAGAGTGGGTGACAGAGGAAATGACGAGAAGTAGCAAGGGCAGGGCAGACATCACACAGGGTTTTGTAAGCTGTGTTTCAGACTTTGGCTTTTACTCTGAATGAATGATTATCTCTGGGGGTCCTCATCAGAGGTAAAGAAACTGCTGGTTATTTCCTGTATCTACAGAATGAATTAAATATAAGGCATTGGTTAAATGGGTGTCAGGAAACTGAAAAAAGCAAAAAGGGAGCACTGAAGTAAAAACAGTAACTGCAGGGAGCAGCTCCCATCCTTAGGGAGTGAGGAACAAAAGAGGAATTGGGGTTTACAGAACTCAGAAGCTGACCTCTTTATCCATTCATCTTTCGATGGACTGTGTATACAATGGAATATTACTCAGCCATTAGAAACGACAAATACTAATTGCTTCGCGGTGGAGGGACCTGGAGGGTATTATGCTGAGTGAAATAAGTCAATCAGAAATGGACAAACATTATATGGTCTCATTCATTTGGAGAATATAAAAATTAGTGAAAGGGAAAGGAGAGAAAATGAGTGAAAATATAAGTGAGGGTGACAAAACATGACAGACACCTAACTCTGGGAAATGAACAAGGGGTAGTGGAAGGGGAGGTGGAGGGGGGCTTGGGGTGACTGGGTGATGGGCACTGAGGGGGACACTTAGCGGGATGAGCACTGGGTGTTATGCTATATGTTGGCAAATTGAACTCCAGTAAAAAAAATTAAAAAAAAAAAAAAGAAGCTGACCTCTGAGATCCTGAGGGCACCTTGGAGATAGGGCTGCTGCCCAGCTCCATGGGGGGTACCATCCAGAATGGTGAAATGAGGTTGGTTCTGGGAGTGCTAGAAGAAAGCTGGGGACTGGAGCCGCATGCCACTAACAGGATGTATTTGTTTTGTAAGGCTGCCATCACGAAGTACCACAAACTAGGTGGTTTAAAACAACCAGCTCTGGAAAGCTGTAAGTCTGAAATCTAAGTGTTAGCAATGTGCCACTTGTAAGGGCTATGAGGGAGAATCTGTTCTGCACCTCTCTCCTAGTTCTCATAGGCCCAGGAGTTCTTTTCCTTGGTTTGTAGATGGACTTCCCTTTATGTCCTCATAGCATATCCCTATGTCCATATCTGTCTGTGTGTCCATATTGCTCCTTTTTATAAAACACCAGTCCCTGGATGAAGGTCCACCTCTTCTTGATCATCTGCAAAGACCTTATTTGAAAATAAGGGCACATTCATAGATACTGGGGAGTAAGCCTTTAATATCTTTTGAGGGGGGACACAATTCAGTGCACAACACAATATAAAGAAAGGGTCATTGCCAGGAGGATGCAGACAGGAACATGCATCCTTCCTGCCATCCTTTTTTTTTTTTTTTTAAGATTTTTTTTATTCATGAGACACACACACACACAGAGGCAGAGACACAGGCGGAGGGAGAAGCAGGCTCCATGCAGGGAGCCTGACGTGGGACTTGATCCCGAGACTCCAGTATCACACCCTGGGCTGAAGGCGGTGCTAAACCTCTGAGCCACTCGGGCTGCTCTCCTGCCATCCTTTTACCTTCGATAGCCATGTATAACTTCTGACTCCCCCCAAACTTAACTATTAATATAGCCTATTGTGACTAGAAGCCTTACCAATAACATAAACACTCAATTAGCACATATTTTGTATGTTATATGCATTTTATGCTGTATTCTATTTATGCTTATTCTTATAAGCAAGAGAAAATACAGTACTGTATTGTTTTCACTGAAAAAAAAATCAGTGTGTAAGTGGACCTGCACAGTTTCAGCCCATGTTGTTCAAGAGTCAGCTGCATTGCCTAAATGTCCTTTTATTATGTAGAATCTGTAGTAATGTCACCTCTCTCATTTCTGATATTGATAATTTGTGTCTCTGTCTTGCTTCAGCGTAATCAATGTGGCTGAAAATTTATCAATTTTATTGGTTTTCTCAAAGAATCAGACTTTGGTTTCATTGATTTTTCTCCATTACTTTGTTGTTATTTGATTTCCCCTTTGATCTTTATTTTTTACTCTGTTTTGCTTACTTTGGGTTTTTATTTGCTCTGATTTTGCTGGTTGCTTAAAATGGAATCTGAAGTCATTAATTTGGGACCTCTCTCTCTAAATGTATGCATCTAGCACTATACATTTCCCTCTTTGTACTGCTTTAACCACATGCTACAAATTTTAAAATGCTACGTTTTCAGTTTCAATCAGTTCAAAATACTTTCCATTATTTCTTTTGAGTCTTTTTTTTTTTTTTTTAAGATTTTAATTTATTTATTCATGAGAGACACAGAGAGAGAGGCAGAGTGAGAAGCAGGCTCCTCGCAGGGAGCCTGATGTGGGACCTGATCCCAGGACTCCAGGATCACACCATGGGCTGAAGGCAGGCGCTTAACCGCTGAGCCACCCAGGCATCCCTACTTTTGAGTCTTTGAATCAGAGGTTATTTAAAATTTTTTATTTCGTTTCCAAATATTTGTGATATTTTTGAGGCCTTTCTGACATTGATTCATATTCAATTACATTGTAGTGAGAGGATATAATATGCACAAACTGATTATTTTAAAAAAATCTTGAGACTTTTTATGGGTAGAACAATGTCTATCTTGGTAAACATTCTGTGTAAAATTGAAAACAATGTATATTTTGGGTGGAGTGTTGCATCAATGTTTATCAGGTTGATTTAGTAGATAGTGTTGTTCAGTGTTTTGCCTCCTTACTAATTTTCTGTCTACATGTTCTATTGGTCATTGAGAGACAGAAATATTGACATTTCTGACTATGGTAAGAATTTTTATGTTTCTTCTTACAGTTCTATCAGTCTTTGTTTCATATATTTTCAAGTTCTGTTAACTGAGTGTATAAATATTTAAGATTGTTATGTCTCGGGATCCCTGGGTGGCGCGGCGGTTTGGCGCCTGCCTTTGGCCCGGGGCGCGATCCTGGGGACCCGGGATCGAGTCCCGCGTCGGGCTCCCGGTGCATGGAGCCTGCTTCTCCCTCTGCCTGTGTCTCTGCCTCTCTCTCTCTCTCTGTGACTATCATAAATAAATAAAAAAAAAAAATTAAAAAAAAAATTGTTATGTCTCTCTGATGAATCATCCCCTTTGTCATTATGAAATGTCCTTTATCTTTGGGAATGATCTTTGCTCTAATATGTACTTTATTACTAATACAACCACTCTTTTTTTTTCTTTTGATTAGTATTAATAGGCTTTCCCCCATCCTATTGTTTTTACTTTATTTCTGTCTTTATATTTAAGGTGCATTTATTGTAGGCAGCATATAGTTGAGTTTTGTTTATTTTTGCCAATAAGGCAAACTATGACTTTTATTTGAGGTGTTTAGACCCTTTATATTTGATTTAAGTACTGATTCAGTTTGGTTTAAAATCCTTTACCTTACTATTTGCTTTTTATTTGTTCTATTTATTCTTTATTTGCTTGTTATTCTTTTTCTCTTTTTTTAGATTGAGTATTTTTATTTATTCCCTGCAGGGAGATTTGAAAATAAGAATAAAAGTTTTATCTTCACACATATACCATTTCTGATGCTTTTCATTCCTTAACATAGATCCAGATTTTTATCTGGCATGATTTTGCTTGTGTCTGAAGAACATGTCTTTTTTTTTTTTTTTTTATGATAGTCACACACAGAGAGAGAGAGAGAGAGGCAGAGACATAGGCAGAGGGAGAAGCAGGCTCCATGCACCGGGAGCCCGATGTGGGATTCGATCCCGGGTCTCCAGGATCGCACCCTGGGCCAAAGGCAGGCGCCAAACTGCTGCGCCACCCAGGGATCCCCTGAAGAACATGTCTTAACAGTTTTTTTAAATAAGGGTCTAATTGTGATTATTTAATTTTTAGTTTTGGGCTGTCTGGAAAAATCTTTCTTGTGCCTTGGTTTTTGAGAGGTATTTGTGCTGGGTATAGAATTTGGGGCTGACTATTCCACCCCTCACTGCCAGTACTTTAAAGATACTGTTTTACTGTCTTAATTTTATTTTCCAACAAGAACTCATTCTCATTCTTAACTATCTACTTTTGTATATTATGTGTCTTTTTTCTCTGGTTGCTTGTCACATTTTCCCCTTTTTTAGTGAGTTTTAGCTCTTTAATTGTAATATATCTTGGTGTAGTTTTCTTCATAGTTCTTGTGTTTGGGGTTTGTTGAGATTCTTAGATTTGTTGGTCTACAGTTTCATCAAATTTGGAAAAATTTCTGTCCATTATGTCTTCCAATATCCAACCCCCCTCCTCTGGGAATTCTAATTATATGTATATTAGACCAGTTGTATTCTACAGCTTATTGGTGCACCTTTATTTTATTTTATTTTATTTTATTTTATTTTATTTTATTTTATTTTTAGTCTTTATTCTCTCTGTATTTTATGTTAGGTGAATTCTATATATTTAAGTTTACTAGTCTTTAATTCTGCAATGTGTAAACTGCTATTTATCCCATCCCAGATATTTTTTATTTCAGGCATTACACTTTTCATCTCAAAAAGTTTGATTTCAGCCTTCTTTTTTTTTTTTTTTTTTTCAGCCTTCTTAATATTTTCAAGTTTGTAGAGGAAAGATTGAGCAGGTAAAGTACTTTCTTGAACATATGCAATATAGTTGCACAACTGTTTTGATGTCATTGTTTGACAATTCTATCATCTGTGGCCACTTTCTGGAACTGTGTTTACTTAGTGATTTTTGTCTTTGTTATGGTTTATATTATCCAATTTCTTTGCATGCCTGCTAGTTTTTTATTTAATCCCAAATATTTTTTACCTTGTTAGATGCTTAATATTCCTATAAACATTCTTGAGCTTTGCTCTGAAGTACAGTTAAATGACTTGTTAACAGTTTGATCTTTTTAAGCTTGCTTTTAAACAGTGTTAGGTGAAGCTAGAATTACCTTCAATCTAAGGCTAATTTTCTCCACTACTGAAGTGATATCATTGTAGATGCTCTTTCTGATTTTCCTTTCATTATGAAGTTTGTAGCTATTTGGAGCATGTACTATTCTTGGACTTGTCTGAGTTCTAGGTATCTGCTCCTTTCAAGTGGTTCTTTCCCTTTCCTCTGGCAATTTCCCCATAGTCATATGCTACTAAAAACCCAGCTGAAGACTTGAGGGGTATCCTCTATGGATTTGCAAAGCTCTCTTTCTGTGCAGCTGTCTCATCTCTGGGACTTGGCGTTTTGAACTCCACCTCTTGGCCTCTCTAGATTCCATGTGTCTTTTCTGTCAACTCAAGGCTATTGCCTGCTTCTGTTTGGATTCCCTCCCCGGCACTGCAGCCTGGAAATTCTGTCTAGGCAGTATGATGGGGATAGTCAGAGAGCTCACCTAGCTCTCAGAGATCAACATTCTCTACTTACTTAGTTGATATACAATACCTGAATATCTTGTCTGGTATTTTCGTTTTCATGGTTATAACATTATAATATTACCTGTTGAGTTGTTTCAGGTGGTACAGTGAATCTGGTCCCTCTTACTCCATCTTGGTTAGAAGCAGGCATCCAATGGTATCTTTTTTGTGTGTGAAAAAGTTTTTGATGACCAATTTTTTGATTTAGAAAATAATGGTAACCAAGTTAGTGGAAGATTCATTTCAGTTTCTTATTGCCAGCCAATGTTCATGTCTTTCTTCCTCCTTAGACCTATAGCTTTATATAATCTGTACCCTCATGAAGTAATTGGCAAGAGTTTATTTCAGTCTTTTACCATTTTTGCTCTTCATTATAGCTAATGATCCTAACTGTATTTCTCCTTCTATCAAGCCCTTTTAGCTCTGTCTACCATCTTTTTTGTTCAGACTCATGCCAGACCTTCTTCCTGGCTCTGTTATTACCCTGGGGAACCCTGACTCTCAGAATGTTTTTCCTGTATGCTCCAACAGCAGCAGTTATTTATTTTGTTTATGCTGAACAGTGTATTAAATTTATTTAGAAAACACACAAAAAAAACTTCGCTTACTTTTTTTTTTTTTTTTTCTGCCTAGAGGGTAACACCTGGCTGCTGTGTATTCTGAATATAAGGATGAGGAAATAGCAGACTTTAAGTACATGCTTCTGTTTTCAGCCCTCTGTTATACTCTGCTGCCATCACACCTGGCATCCTTGAGTCAATAACCCCTCATAAGTTCTAAAAGGCAGGATGGCCCCTTCGTTGGCTGCAGCCTCTTTCTATTTATTCTGGACTGTGTCTTTTCCTAGCCTACTTAACTTTTCCTCTCACTTTCCACCTCCCATAACTGTGTTGAAATAGTTCATCCATTGGTAACTCCCTCATGTCCTTCTTCCTGCTCTGTGTTTACCTCTTCCTTTTAAACTGATATATTCTAATTTTAATGGGTTCTGAGGAATGAGGGGAAACGAATTCATATGCTCAGTTTGTAATCTTGAACGGGCACCGATTGCTGTTTAGTTACTAAAGCTAAGGATTAGTTTTTGTTACTTATAGGTCTTTCACACTACTGACCAATTCCTTTCCCTGAAGCTGTGTCTTTCCTTATTTTAGTAACTCCAATCTCAAATGATTTTCCTTTTATTTACCTGGATTCTACTCCTCAGTCTTCACTTCCTTTCTACACCTCTTACATGTTTCTATACCCTGGACTTACATTCTTGATCCTCTGCTCTGCCGAGTATACCTGTTGAACACTTGCACTTTGATATTTCAAACTCAGCACACCCCACCCAGACCTGTCAACTTCACTCCTAAATCTGCTCCTCATCTGTACCTTCTACTTTGGTGAACAGCACTTCTATACCTCTAATCACTAAGCCAGAAACCTAGGAGCCATCTGTCCTCCCTCTTTCAAATACAACATCTTGCCTGTAACATCTTGCCTCTATCCCTTTACCTTCTGCCTCTTTTATTGCCATTATTCTTAATTTTTACTATAGGAAAATTTAATCATGGTAAAATGTGTCTATCACTCAGTTTCAACAATCACCAGAAGTTGGCTAATATTGTTTCATTTCTATTCCCTTCTTATTTTGTCCTTCCGCTGGATTATTTTAAAACAAGTACCAGGTTGTCATTTCATTTATCAGTAAAAAATTCAGTTCATTTCTAAAGGGAAAAGATTTTTTAAAACCTAGGCACAACACCTTTATCATCATAAAATAATAACATTTCCTTAATAATATATTTATATATCCAGTAAGTGTTTATATTTCCTGGGTTGTCTTATAGTTTCTTGTTTTTACAGTAGATCGGTTCAAATCTGAAACTAAGCAAGTACCACACATTGCATTTGCTTTATATTTCTTTATCGAGTCTCATTTAGTTTAGAGATTCTTCCTCCTTTTTGTTTTTCCTTTCTATTTGTTTGCTGAATGAATCAGGTCATCTTTCCTATAGAATTTCCCACATTGTGGATTTTTCTGATTGTATCCTCATGGTATCTTTAAAGATATTTCTCTATCTCTATAATGTCTATAAACTCATATTTAGATCTAGAAGCTTGATTAGAATTTTTGTAAGAATGCTCTATGGATGGTTACTATTTCGTCATTTCAGGGGGCATATAATAAACAAGCTTCTTTTTTTTGTTTTTTGTTTTTGTTTTTTTAATAAATTAATTTTATATTGGTGTTCAACTTACCAACATACAGAATAACACCCAGTGCTCATCCCGTCAAGTGTCCCCCTCAGTGCCCATCACCCACTCACCCCCACCCCCCACCCTCCTCCCATTCCACCACCCCTAGCTCGTTTCCCAGAGTTAGGAGTCTTTATGTTCTGTCTCCCTTTCTGATATTTCCCACACATTTCTTCTCCCTTCCCTTATATTCCCTTTCACTATTATTTATATTCCCCAAATGAATGAGAACATACACTGTTTGTCCTTCTCCGATTGACTTACTTCACTCAGCAGAATACCCTCCAGTTCCATCCACGTTGAAGCAAATGGTGGGTATTTGTCGTTTCTAATGGCTGAGTAAAATTCCATTGTATACATAGACCACATCTTCTTTATCCATTCATCTTTCGATGGACACCGAGGCTCCTTCCACAGTTTGGTTATTGTGGACATTGCTGCTAGAAACATCGGGGTGAAGGTGTCCCGGCGTATCATTGCATCTGAATCTTTGGGGTAAATCCCCAACAGTGCAATTGCTGGGTCGTAGGGCAGGTCTATTTTTAACTCTTTGAGGAACCTCCACACAGTTTTCCAGAGTGGCTGCACCAGTTCACATTCCCACCAACAGTGTAAGAGGGTTCCCTTTTCTCCGCATCCTCTCCAACATTTGTTGTTTCCTGCCTTGTTAATTTGCCCCATTCTCACTGGTGTGAGGTGGTATCTCATTGTGGTTTTGATTTGTATTTCCCTGATGGCAGGTGATGCAGAGCATTTTCGTGGCTTAGTGTGTTATCACACTAATCCAGCCTTTAAAAAAATCCCTATAGTGTTTCATCTAGTGGTTTCTCCAGTTATTGATAAGTATTGTGTCGGTCCATTATTTATTAGGAACCCATCATTTCTTACCAGATTTACTTCAACAATTTCTTAAGGTTTCTACACTTATAATTTCTTTCTCTAACTTGTCTTCTTTATACCCACTGCGACTAAATGGATTTTTGTATGCTACAAATAATTTCATATGATTCCCCTGGATAAAATTCTTCAGTAAATTTTTAGTGAATTCAGAATAAAATCTATAGTAAGATACACAAAAGACTTTACCTCTGGTCCCTGCTCCATTTATATTCCATTTATATTTAATTTATTCATAATTAATTTTAGTTATTTTGCTACATATCATTTGTTGTAAAACAACTTTTAAAAAACCACAGGTTAATTAGGTCTTTTTTCTTATACATTACACATTATACTTACTTATTTAATTTAACTGAATAAAGTTTTATTGCTATATATAAATTCCCTAAGAGCAGGAGCACCAGTTAGCAGATGGCATTTACATGTGTTTCTTTACAGATAGTTGACCTTTACTAAATACATACAGTTGATTCTTAATCATGTTGAATCACTGATGGAATGATGGAATCATGTCGGAGTCAGATGGATTCTTTTTGATTTTTAAAGATTTATTTATTTATTTATTCATGATAGACAGAGAGAGAGAGAGAGGTAGAGACACAAGCAGGCTCCATGCTGGGAGCCCGACGTGGGACTCTATCCTGGCACTCCAGGGTCGCCCCCCGCCCCCCCCCTCCGGACCAAAGGCAGGCGCTAAACCGCGGAGCCACCCAGGGATCCCCCAGGTGGATTCTATCTGCAGCATTCACGGTACTTCATCACAGCTGCAAGGACTGTAACCTGCCTTTATCACCAGGCTCTTTTATGTAGCCAGCTCCACATCTAATTTTTTTTTTTTTTTTGTCTCCAAAAACTTTGCTCATGTGCCCTTGAAAATCCTCAATTCACTGATTTGCTCTCTGCTCATTGAATGGAGTAGGTCTCAGAGAGAGGGACTATTAGAACGGAGGTCCATGGGTGCCTGCAACAGGAGTTTCTTGCATATATTTCTCATGATGGCTAGAAGTAGAAGTTATGTCTCTTGGAATTGTTACTGATTCAAACTTATTTTTATTTTTTAAAGATTTTATTTATTTATTCATAGACAGAGAGAGAGAGAGAGAGAGAGAGAGAGAGAGAGAGAGGCAGAGACACAGGCAGAGGGAGAAGCAGGCTCCATGCAGGGAGCCCGACGTGGGACTTGATCCCAGGTCTCCGGGATCATGCCCTGGGCTGCAGGCGGCGCTAAACCGCTACACCACCGGGGCTGCCCTCAAACTTATTTTTAAAAAGCAGTTTTATTTAACGGTAGTGACTTAAAGTGTTATTTTTATAGTATATGCTAGACTTTTTCTTTAGTAAATGTCAATTTCTTAAAATACCTGAATCAGCTGCAGTGTTATAATTTGCTAATACATTTTACTTCAATGGAATTGGAAGGGTGAGCTAATGGGACCAGAGGGTGTTCAGAAATGGTACTTAATTATAAAATAATGGAAAATAGTCTACATCATGAAATGACCTCATAAACAGAATTACAACTGAGATGATTCAGTAATTAATGATTACATCAAGTAAATTAACTCATTTGTATCTCAACCCTACGTAAATGATGTAAAAAAGTATAATACCTTAACTATGTAGACAATTAATAAAATATGTAAGACATTATAAATCCACAGAATTGAAAGCCCACACAGCTATAGAATTCTTTTTGTGTGCATTAGGTGTTTTGGAAACTTGAGCATTAATTTTCTGGCTTTGACTCATATCAAGACCACCCTGTAGCAAAATTTAATTCGTCAATGAGTATCTATTTATCATTTAGCTAAATGTTTGGCAACTAAGCCACCAAAATAACATATGCAAATGAACTTTACTAATTATTGAATGAAAACATGCTCTATTTCTAGATGTGTTTAATTCAAGAGTAATGTAAAAATACTAAGACTTACTTATTCAAAACAGGCTACCTTAATCAAGATGAAGACCTAATTCTCAAAGATGCCAAGCTGTGTACAATTTTCTCAATTTGACAATCTGGCAAAACATTTCTTTAGAAATGAGAAATATGAATCTAATTAAATCAAAGTTAAATATGTAATCATTTAAACATTTTCAAGTAAACATTTAAAACATTATTTATCTTAAACATAATTGTCCTGGAGAAAATTTATGTTATAGAAACCTTTATCATATAGTTTAAAATGTGGATTTGCAGTAGTCTTGTGGTTATTGGTCTGGACGGGGACAGATACATTTATTTGTAAAAAAATGTTCTAACTAAAACAAAAACTTAGCATTTAAATTTTAGGGCCAAAGAAATCATTACATCTAAGGCAACAATATATCAAAATTTGATAGAATATGATATAGTTAAAAAATTATTTGTGTGGGGTGGTTTGAGACCACAAATTTGGCCTTATTCTAAAATTCATGAATTGCATGTACCCTTTTATTTTCAAAATGGGTGGTTTACTCATCAAAGAAATCCTTCAGTTCTTTGTTGGAAATGTGTCTAAATGTTATGTCCTGGCCAAGGGCATGAAGTTCTGCAAACATTTTCACTTATTAATAATTATAAACACCTGGGCATTTTGTAGACATTACAGATATTTTTACATGCACAAATTTAGAATAAATGTTGGATGAGAAAGAAAGCTTTCTAACTTTAAAATCTATTTGTATTTCATAAGACCATAGGTTCCACAAGATTCAATCTTTTGGTGTTTTGGTTTGTTTACCTTACATAAAATGTGATTTTTCTATTTAAAATATCTGAAATATATATTCTCAAATATCAACTAGTTTTTGAAATATGTTTGGATAATTTAAGTGTAAATTAACCCAAATGTCAGGATTTCATATCCTTTAAAACAGATGACTTTTCCCCCCCTTTTTGGTAAAGAAATGGAGAATTGTGGGTTTATTCTTGGGAGCATGAATTTAAAACATACTGAGCTAGACTTCATTTTCCTATGAAAAATAATTCTATTTTAATCATCAAATGTACATTGTTTATTGCTTTTAAAGAATAACTTAACATGAGGAAGAATACGCACCTGAGGAAGTGTAATTTTATTTTACTCCTGAAGAAGTGAGAGGCTCTGCATGTGAAACCAACACAAAGGCCAGCAGTACACATGGAGATAGTCCTAAAATGAAGTCTTTACTCACAGGAAAAGAAACGTTTAAAAGTGTGTTGATCTTGTGAAGTATGGATATTGATTCAGTGTCTCTTCAGGAAAAACTTAGATCATATTTCTGAAGTTTTTGTTACATTCTGTAAAATTTTAACCCATTATCTCATTTCTTTAAAAACTAGGATTTTCCTCTTTCTTCATCTTTGGTGAGACATAATGAATTTCTCCATTCCTTATGTGCTATTCTATGTATACAGATGAGTGGCTATTTTTTCATATTGGTTCTTCTAAGAGCTTTCTCTCTTTAACTGCCTATGTGACATTGCTTTCTAGTCCATTTGATCAATTACTCTTGTGAAATCAAAGTTTCTTGAAGCAAAGAGTTGTATTTGAGCTATATTTATGCCGGGCACAGCAGTAAGTGTTTTGCATCTATCATCTCATTTAATCATTATAGCAACCCCACACTGAAATAAATACATTTTACATGAAAGAAACAAAAACTCAGTGACCTGAGGATAATTTCTAATGGCCATATACCTGGTAAATCACAGAGCTATGGTACAAACACAGACATGTCCAAAGACCATGTTCATGATGGTGCTTCCAAAAGAGCTTGTGGTTTGTATTATCATTTTATACTAAACACAGATGTCCCAGTATGGTGCTTATCTTCTCATTATTGATGTGAGACTACGTCTTTCTGTATATGCACAGCTGAGGATTCTTGGTACTTATTTTCATCACATGTTTTTAAAGTCTGAAGCTCATTGCAGATATAAGTTCTTGGTCATTGTGAAACAAATAACACAACTTGTTTCTCTAATTCTCCTTGTTTCCACTGACCCCTTTCTTTACTTCATGTCCTCTACCTCCTCTGGAGCTAATACCCTGTGCTTTGTCATCACCTCTGGTTTGATATTTTTTCATTTGACTACATCTTCTCTATTAATTATATATGCTTTGTGATAATATCATTACAAACTTAAAACATATTTATTACCTCATAGTTTCTATGTGTTAGGAGTACAGACTCAGCTTTAGGGTCTCTCAGTGTTGCCAAAAAGGTGTTGACTGGGGATCCAGTCTAAACTGAGGCAAGACTGGAGAAGGATCTGTTTTTAAGCTCATGTGATTGTTGGCAGATTGCAGTTTTTTACAGGCTGTTGGATTGAAAGCCTTAGTTTCAGGGCTTTTGGGTGGCTCAGTCAGTTAAGTGTCTGCTTTTGGCTCAGGTCATGATCCCAGGGTCCTGGGATCGAGCCCTGAGTCGTGTGGAGGCCGAGAAAATTAGGGCCATTCAAGTTTAACATTGGCACGAGTATAGCCATTGTAGCTTCGGCAGCCATCTCAGGCCACTGTGACCAGGCCACTGTGACCAGGAACTGAACTCTACCTTACCTTGGCTACAGAAAAAAACCACAAAGCATGCCCTTATGGGAATAAGGAAGCAAGAGCTTGTGAGACCTCTTTACTGGAGATTCTCACACCCCCACCTTACCCTTAGACCAGCCCATAAAAACCCAGCTGTAACCCATCTCAGGGTCCAAGTCCCTGCTCCGCTGTGTCGGGTATACTTGGACCCAATCTCGAGCTTGTTAATAAACCCTCATGTACTTGAATCAGTGTCGGCTCCTTAGTGGTTTTCTCGGATTCGCAATCTTGGGCACAACAAGTTGGGCTCCCTGCTTGGCGGGAAGCCTATTTCTCCCTCTCCCTCTGCCATTCCTCCTGCTTATGATCTTTGGCTCTCTCTCTCTCTCTCTGTCAAATAAATAAATAAAATCTTTACAAAAATAAAAATGGGTGATGGGCACTGAGGGGGCACTTGATGGGATGAGCACTGTGTTATACTATATGTTGGCAAATTGAACTCCAATAAAAATATATATATAAAAGATATGTATATAAAAGATAAACATGGTCATGTAAAAAAACGAACAAAAAAACAAAAAAAGAAAGAGAGGAAGCCTTAGTTTCTTGTTGACTGCTGGCAAGAGGACATTTTCAGTTACTTATTACATGGCCCTTGACATGAGTGCATGGTTCAGCTCACAATGTGGCAGCTTGCTTCTTCAAACTTGCAAAGAAGACAAGGTTCCTCTTAAGATGGCCATTATAGTCTTGTGTAATGTAATCATGTTCATCTTGTTACCTTTGCTGTATTCTATTGGTTAGAAGCAATTGATAGGTCCTACTTACTCTCAAGTGAAGAGAATCACACAAAAGTGTGAGCACTGGGAGGTGAGCATCATGGGGGTCACCCTAGGGTCTGCTTGTCCTCTTGTCCTCAAGGCTTCCTGCTTAACTATTTCTGCCCTGTTCTACCTCATTTGGTGCTCTAGGCCATTGATCTCTTTTCTTTTAAAAATTTATTTATGATAGTCATAGAGAGGGAGGGAGGCAGAGAGATAAGCAGGCTCCATGCACTGGGAGCCCGACGTGGGATTCAATCCTGGGTCTCCAGGATCGTGCCCTGGGCCAAAGGCAGGTGCCAAACCGCTGCACCACCCAGGGATCCCCTCTCTTCTTTCTCTTGATAAATCAGTTTCCTCCTATTTTTACCTCTCTCATTATCCTCCTTAGATTAGATTCCTTGCTCCTGTGGTAGTTCAACTATCTTGCTAATGATTCCCTTGACCTTTTGCCTATTGGCCACATTCACCTGAAAAGCCTTCAACTCTAGGTTATCCCAATAATCCCTCTCCCCCAGTCTAAACTCAAATGGCACTACTATAAAATTCATGCTCACAAATTCAACTTGGTTCTCAACAGTGCTCAGCAATTTTACCCAGCTTCCCAACTCAGTTTGCTTTCCCTCTTTCCATAACAACTATTCCAAACTTTCTTCACTCTCCTGAAATCTCCAAGTCTCACTTCCCTCATCTCTTTATTATCAGCATAACAACTACCTCCTGTATTTTGCATGTAAAGAGAGAAATCATCATATCAGATCTCCTCTGACTTCTTGCCACTAGATTCACAAATATTCCTGCATCTGCTGCTATCTCTTCTTCCCCCCCCCCCCCCTCTCTGGACAAACTGCTTTGTCTCCTATAAACAATCATCTCCTTCACCTGAATCTCATCCCTACTTTAACGTATAGCTTCAACCTCTTCATCTTTATTGGCTTCTTCTCGTCAGTATTAAAATATGTAAATATTTAAGCCATTCTTTGACCCCATGTTTCCCTGTGCGGTCACATTCTTATCTTTCCTCTCCTATTCACAGCCTGATATCTTTTTGTTTTTTATTTTAAAAAAAATTTTTATTATTTATGAGAGAGAGAGAGAGACAGAGGCAGAGACACAGGCAGAGGGAGAAGCAGGTTCCACACAGGCAGCCTGACGCAGGACCCGATCCCGGATCTCCAGGATCACGACCCCTGGCAGAAGGCAGGCGCCAAACCCCTGAGCCACCCAGGGATCCCCCGTCTTTTTGTTTTTTAAAGAATTTTTTAGAGAGATATAGAGAGAGAATGTGTGAGCAAGAGGAAGAGCAGAGGGAGACGGAGAGAGAGAATCCCAAGCAGATTCCAGGCTGAATAAAGAGCCCATTCATTGCAGGACAAAATCCCATGACCTGGAGATGATGACCTGAGCTGAAATAAAGAGCCAGAGATTTAACCAGCTGAGCCACCCAGGTGCACCTTCACAGCCTGACTTCTTGACAATGTTGTGTACACTGTCACTTTTACCTTGTTTTTCACTGCCTTTTCACTCCATTCCATCCTGGCTTCCAACTGCAGTCCTCCTCTATAGTAATATCTGCTATCTCATCCATGGCCTCCCAGTTACTATATCCAAGTAAGATATTTCAGTCTTCAGTTATTTTAGCCACTCAGCAGCATTCAATAGAGTTGACCATTTTTTTCTTAAAATATTCTTTTCCTTTTTTTTTTTTTTTTTTTTTTTTTTTACATTAAGACACATTCTAGGTTCCCATTCTGGTGATTTTTTTTTCTCAAAAATTTTTTAGATAGATTCTCCTTCTCTGCTAAACCATTAAATGTTGTCATTCCTCCAAATTCTGTCCAAAGTCTTCCATTCTTCTCCTTTTCACTATCTACTCTCTAGGCAATCTCATCTACTCCTGTGGGTTAATTTCCATCACTATGCTAAATAATTCCAAATTTATATATGTAGATAAGATGTTTCATGTAGCTCCAGAATTATCTTTTTGCTATTTTTACTTTAATATTTCATGAGCATTTCCAATCTGAACTGACAATCTTTATTACATAGACCTTATCTACTTTTCATGTTCTTTACTCCAGTAAATGGCAGAATTATTTACTGAGGACTTGCTCAAGCTAGAAACCTGTGAGTCATCCTAGATCATCCTTTTTCCCTACTCTATAGTTTTAATCAATTACCAAATTCTGTCCTTTCTGTATCTTAGCTAACTAATCTCTCTTCTTTATGTCCACCGGTATCATCTCAGTTTAAGTCACAATTATCCCTCATCTGACTATTGTGTCAGTCTCTTAACTCATCTTTCAGTGTATATACTTACCCTTTCCAATCTATTCTCCACATTGTAACTAGAACAATCTTTTAAAAATGCAAATTGAATTAATTAGCTCTTGTTTTAAAGACTTTTAATAGTTTTTTTTTTTTTTAATTTTCCTTATGACAAATCAAATTCCTTAGTATGGCCAATAAGAATGTAAGCTCCATCAAGGGCAGAGACCTTGTGTCTTGGATACTGGTGCATCTCCATTGCCTACTTAACCACTGTCTGATATATAGTTAGTGGCTTAATAAATATGGGGTGAATTAATAATAAGCATAATCATATATCTGTCCTCTACTTGTATCAGTTAGCATTTGCTGTGTAACAAACCATTCCAAAACATAGCAGCTTATTTTTTTTTAAGATTTTATTTATTTATTCATGAGAAATAGAGAGAGAGAGGCAGAGACATAGGCAGAGGGAGAAGCAGGCTCCATGCAAGAAGCCCAATGTGGGACTTGATCCCGGAACTCCAAGGTCATGCCCTGAGCCAAAAGCAGACGCTCAACCACTGAGCCACCCAGGCATCCCCAAAACATAGCAGCTTAAAACAATTTATTTGCTCATGATTCTGTAGGTCAGCTAGGCATTTCTCATCTGGGCTATTTTGGCAGATCTCTGTGGTCATCTTGCAGCTTTGCTGGAGGTTAGATACAGCCTCACTCATTATGGTTGGTTTATCTAAAGTTGCTCAGCTGGGACTATACATTTCTGCTCTACATGGTCTCTCATCTTTCAACAAGCTAGCTCAGGCTTGTTCACAGGTGGTAGTTTCAGGGTTCAAAAGAGCAATGTAAAAAAAAAAAAGCAATGTGAGGGAGAAAACGTTATGTATAAGCACTTTTCAAGTCTTTGCTAACATTCTTGGGTGCTGTCTAGTTAGCCAAGGGAAATCACATGGTCAGGCTTAGATGAATACTTGGAGACACTAATAAATTGGTGGTCATTTCTACAACAATCTGCTATAGCACTTTTACAACTTCATCTTGATAAATCTGCCTTTATCTACTTCCATTCCAGAAATATTGAATAAGTTTAGTTTCATGAATGAGTTCTGCATAATTATCTATTTGTCTAGGAAGCTGTGCTCTTCTTCTGGTTTATGTAGCCTGTTCCTTCAAGACAGTGTTAACATATATGTACAACTGTGTGTGACAGAGAACAAAAATAACAGTGATTTAAATAAGACAGGTTTATTTAAGTTGGTATGATTACTATACTCTTAATATCAACAGAGGCCCATACTCTTTTCTTATTATTTTGCTATCCTCATAGGATTTCCCTTAATCATGTTCTCTAGGATGCCTTGTCTCCATTATCATATTCTAGACAGTAGAAAGTGAGGAAAAGAGAAATAAGATCATATACTTTCCCTCTGAGGGTACAAAAGTTCCATACATTGTCTCTATTCATATTTCCTTTGCCAAAAATTAGTCATTTGACTTCATTTAGCTCCAGAGAAAGGAAGGAGTCTTTGTTCTGAACCTCTATATATCCAGGTAAAGTCCTATTACAGTGGTATAAGGAGAAAAATATTGGGAGATAACTACCATTAGGTCTCAGCCTAAATGTAATTTCCTCCAGAGAACCTTTTCTAAAACCTCACTCAATATTAATTTTTCCTTATGGGATTCCATAGTATTTTGCACTTCTTCTTAGAACCTGTTTTGCTTTGTTTGGTTATTGTTGGTTGAGTAGCAGTTATTCCCATTACATTATTGGTGACTAGAGATAATAGTGTGCTTAGTCATACCATTATTTACTTAGCACCAAGCATAGTGTTTGGAACATTGTATGCAATTGATGGATATTAGTTCTAGAATAATTGTGGCCAGGGCCAAACCAATTACAAACAGCTCTAAGAGAAAGGAAAGCTGACTGCTTTTATAATTGTATTGTCCACATTAACTTTCTGAAATTTAAATGAACTGAAAATAACATTAAAACATGAACTAAAAATCAAGACTTGGTTAACAAAAAGTAAGAAGTGCTTGCAAGTAATTGGTATGCCATCCTAATTACCTGTAATTAAAAGCAATTCCTAAAGGGGGCACATGAGTGACTCAGTCAGTTAAGCATCTGACTCTTGATTTTGGCTCAGGTCATGATCTCAGGGTTGTGAGATGGAGCCCTACCCCAGGCTCTATGCTGGGCATGGAGTCTGCTTAAGATGCTCTCTCTCCCTCTCCTTTCAGCCCTCCTCCCCCAAATCATGAACACATACTCTCTCTCTCTCTCTCTCCCTCTAAAATAAAGCAATTTTTGGAGATGGGACTTCCTTGGACAGAATAACTTTGACCACAGTTTGGAAAACAAAATATTTTTAAACAATTTTCATAAAATGTATGAAGTAGAGATAATCTGTAAACTGCAGAGTAAGTCTTTGCAAATCCAATTCCCACATCTTTTGGAAGGAATTCCATAATGTAATAATATATATTTATCCATGAAATTAAAAACAAATTCTTGATATCATAGACATTCTCAATAAATGGTTATTGTGCCACCCATTCAACTATTATTTTAAAAAAGATTTTATTTATTTATTTGAGAGAGAGAGAGAGAGAACAGAGGGAGAGAGAGAAGCAGACTCCCTGCCGAGCAGAGAGCCCAATGTGGAGCTTGATCCCAGGACTCTGGGATCATGACACGAGTCAAAGGCAGACACTTAACTGGCTGAGCCACTCAGGAGCCCCCCACTCATTCAATTATACATTTCTACAATATTTTAAAATACTGAAATGGGTGTATGGGTAGCTAAATCAGTTAAGTGCCTGACTCTTGATCTTGACTCAGGTTATGATCTTGGGGTTATGAGATCAAGCCCTCATCAGGCTCTGCACTGAGCATAGAGCCTGCTTAAGATTCTCTCTCTCCCTTCCCTTTCCCCACACTGCCCTTTTAAAAAATTGCTGAAATTTATAACCTATCAAAACTGAAGCCAAAAGAAATAGAAAATTTGAGTACACCTATTACCAATAATAAAATGGAATTGGTACTCAAAAAACTCTCAATTAACAAAAGTCCAGGACCAGATAGCAACACAGGAGCAGTCTATCAAACATTTAAAGAAGAGTTAATAACTGTTCCTCTCAAACTTTTCCAAAAAATAGAAGAGGAAGGGGAACTTCCAAATTGATTCTATGAGGCCAGTATTATCCTGACACCAAACCCTGATAAAGACACCACAAAAAAAGAGAACTACAGGCCAATGTCTCTGATGAATATAGACATAAAAATTCTCAACAAAATATTAACAAACTGAATCCAACAATACATTAAAAAAATTATTCACTGTGATCAAGTGGAGTTTACTCCTGGGATGCAAGGATAGTTCAATAGTCACAAATCAATCAATGTGATACATCATATCAATAAGAGAAAGAATAAAAACCATATGATCATTTGAATAGAAGCAGAAAAAGCATTTGACAAAATACAATATCCATTTATGATAATACCTTCAACAAAACAAATTTAGAAGTAACATACCTCAACATAATAATGGCCTTATATGAAAAGCCCACAGAGAACATCTTACTCAATGGGCAAAAAACTGAGCACTTTTTGCCCAAGGTCAGGAATAAGACAAGGATGTCCACTATCATCACTTTTATTCAACATGATATGAAAGTCCTAGCCACAGCAATAAGACAACCAAAAAGAAATAAAAGGCATCCAAGTTGGTAAAGAAGAAGTAAAATTTTCCCTGTTTGCAGGTGATATTATCCTCTATATATAAAACCCTAAAGACTCCACCAAAAAACTACTAGAAATGGCAAATGAATTCAGTAAAGTCACAGGATATAAAATCCATGTACAGAAATCCATTGCATTTCTATACAGTACTAATGAAGCAGCAGAAAGAGAAATTAAGAAAACAATCCCATTTACAATTGCACCAAAAATAGTAAAATACCTGGGCATAAACTTAACCAACAAGGTGAAAACCTGTACTCTGAAAACTATAAAACATTGATGAAAGAAATTGAAAATGACACAGAAATGGAAAGACATTCCATGCTCATAGATTAGAAGAACAGATATTGTTAAAATGTTAAAATGTCTGTACTACTCCAAGCAATCTACAGATTTAATTCTCCATCAAAATACCAACAGCAATTTCACAGAACTAGAACAAATAATTCTAAAATTTGTATAGAACCACAAAAGACCTCAGGTAGACAAAGCAATCTTGAAGAATGAAAACAAAACTAGGGGAATCACAATTAAAGATTTCACGTTATATTACAAAGCTAGAGTAACAAAAACAAAGTGCTACTGGCACAAAAAAAGAGACACATAGATTAATGGAACAGAATAAACAGCTCAGAAATAAATTCATACTTATATGGTCAATTAATCTATGACAAGAGAGGCAAGAATATATAATGGAGCAAAGACAGTCTCTCTAACAAATGGTATTGGGAAAACTGGAAAGCTACACACAAAGGAATAAAACTGGACCACTTTATTGCATCATATTAAAAAATAAACTCAAAATGGATTAAAGTTCTAACTGTGAAATCTGAAATCACAAAACTCCTGAAAGAGAACATAGGCAATAATCTCTTGGACATTGACCCCAGCAACATTTTTCTGGATATGTCTCCTCAGGCAAGAGAAACAAAATAAACTGTTGGGACTATACCAAAATAAAAGGTGCTTGCACAGTAGAAGAAACCGTCAACGAAACAAAAAGACAACCTACTGAATGGGAGAAGATATTTGTAAATGGTATATCTGATAGGAGTTAATATATAAAATATATAGTGAACTTATACAAGTCAACATGAAAAACTCCAATAATCCAATTAAAAATGGATAGAAAACATTAACAGATACATCTCCAAAGAAGATACAAATGGCCAAAAGACACATGATAAGATGTTCAACATCACTCATCATCTGGGAAATGCAGGTCAAAACCACAATGAGATATCCCCTGAAACCTGCCAGAATGGCTAAATAAAATACCAAGAAACAATAAGTGTTTGGTGAGGATATGGAGAAAAAGGAACCCTTGTGCATTGTTGGTGGGAATGCAAACTGGTGCAGCCACTCTGGAAGACAGTATGGAGGTTCCTCGAAAACTTAAAAACTACCCTATGATCCAGTAATCACACTATTGGGTATTTATAAAAAAAAAAAAAAAACATCAATTCACAGGGATGTATGCACCCATATGTTTATTGCAGCAACATTATTTACAATAGCCAAACTATGGAAGCAGCCGAAGTGTCCACTGATAGATGATTGGATAAAGAAGAGGTTTTTACACACACACACACACACACACACACACACACACACACACACACAGGAATATTATTGAGCCATAAAAAAAGAATGGAAATCTTGCCATTTGTAATAACATGGATGAAGCTAGAGAGTATAATGGTAAGTGAAATAAATCAGTCTGAGAAAGACAAATATCGTATGATTTCACTCATGTGGAATTTAAGAAACAAATAAACAAAGGGAAAAAAGACAAAGGCCAACAAAACAGCCTCTTAGCTACAGAAAACAAACTGAGGGCACTTGTGATGAGCACTGGGCAATGTATGGATGTGGTAAATTGCTATACTGTACACCTGAAACTAATGTAACACTGTATGTTAACTACACTGGAATATAAGTTTAAAATGCTTTTGGAAGTTTTCTTTTTTAAGAAATGTACTTTTATTTGAGGAACCAAGAGATTTGTGAATCTATGTACATTTTTTCTTTTTGTTACACCTTCAAAGTAATATTATAATATTAGAACCTTGAGAACTCCAAGTAAACCAAAGGAATGATTTTTAGGAATTGTGTCTTTTAAACTTGTATTAACTCCTTCATAAATAAAGAAATGGTACCCCCAGTGACTGTATTTTACCTTATCTTCGTATTTTGCATATGGATATTTCTTTCTTTTTTTTTTTTTTTTTAAGATTTTATCTATTTATTCATGAGAGACACACACAGAGAGAGGCAGAGACACAGGCAGAGCGAGAAGCAGGCTCCATGCAGGGAGCCCGATGTGGGACTCAATCCTGGGTCTCTAGGATCAGGCCCTGGGCTGAAGGCGGCACTAAACCGCTGAGCCACACAGGCTACCCCTGCATATGGATATTTCCATAGATACTCTATATGAATAGAAATCTAGTGAAATGAGATGAGCTTGAAATGTTTGCAAAAAAAAAAAGATGTCTCTGGCTGCTAATATTTTCTTAACTGATACCATTTCACACTTGCTTTGAATGGAGGTTGATGTCCAGGTACATAAAGAAAATAAAATGGATATTGAGTTGCCTTAAAACATAGAGTCAAAAAACAAAACAAAACAAAACAAAAACCCAGAGTCAAGTAAAGCTCAGTAGCTAGTGTCTAATCCAAAACGAGACTGGAAAATTTTGTTTTACTTCTGCTTCATTACTGAGTGAGTATCCACTGGCAATATCAGATTTTCATATCTAGTCTAGAGTCATGCTGAGAATAACAACACATGTCAGAGGGCAAAATATAAATTCTATCTTTAGAGAAATAAGGCTCATTGATTCCCTAATAACAATTCCTTATGGAACTGGAAGAAAACTGTAGAAACCAGAAGAATCTAACTTTTAACTTTATTCATCAGTATATGAGAGTTAAATCAGGTTTTCTATTGTTACCTGAACCAGAAGGGTTGATGTGAATAAGAATAAAGAGGAAAGTCCTTAGGGCAGTTAAAAAGTTGGGATTTTAATTACACTACAGAATAATTTTTAATTTAAAAAGAACCCTACAAAAAAAAAAAAAAAAAAGAGCCTTGCCCATGTCTAAGTTGGACACGTAAAATTACTCAAGATGAGAAGAACAAATGAATGGGTAAAATATTTCTATTTCTCAAATTCTTTGTGTTATGAAACCCCTCTGCATGCTTTTTCTCTAAATGAAGTCCTCCTTAATTTAAACCTACTGGCATCTTAAGGAAAATTCAATAAACAAATGCTTCCCTGGCCCAAAAGAATTCTGGGCTATGTAAACAATGAAGAGAACCATGACAGAAGATGCTGAGTGCCTGCTGAGCCAGGTTTCAGTTCCATTCCCTAGATAGCTTGTTCACACACAGAACTCCTTGGAAGTCAATGAGAGAAAATTAATGTGCCACCCAGAGCAGAGAACATTGAAATAATGTGCTGAATTAATATTTTGGATCATAAAATCCACTCAAAGAAAATTCTTTCAATAGGGTGCCAACCAGAGTCTGGTTATATAATTCTTATATAAACCTTATTTCTTCTTATGAAAGGAAATTTTGGTTTTTCTCAGAAGGAATAATGGTACTGCTTAAGCACCCTCCGCCCCCCCAGAGTTCAGTATGAATAAGCTTACTTTATAAATAATTCTTAATTTTTTCTGATTATAAAAGAAATACATTCTCAATGTAGGAAATATGGAAAATACAGAAAGCCATAAGGAAACAAAAACTATAACAATCACACTCTGTCCCCTAGCCTGAGATGAAAACTGATATATTTTGGTGTATTTTTTATAATTGTATTGCTTTAAAGCTAATAAAGTGAACACAAATTATTATTGAAATATATGAGAATATTTTATATGAATGATGAATATATATTCATATTTATATTGATATATATTTATATTCATATATATCTGAATATATAAATATATATATATATATATAAAACCATTAAAAAGCAAGATCAACTTTTTTCAACAGAAACCTCTTCAAAAAAGAAGGAAGCATAAAGAGAAGGCAGCACTGTACCCTTGAAAATTGTTACCTTGGAAAACTAGACACTTAACTCTCCTGATGATTCCTTAGCTCCAGCATTTTTTTTTTTTTTTAATTTATTTATGATAGGCACACAGTGAGAGAGAGAGAGGCAGAGACACAGGCAGAGGGAGAAGCAGGCTCCATACACCGGGAGCCTGACGTGGGATTTGATCCTGGGTCTCCAGGATCGCGCCCTGGGCCAAAGGCAGGCGCTAAACCGCTGCGCCACACAGGGATCCCAGCTCCAGCATTTTAACATCACTTTCTCAGAGTTGTCCTCAGAGCCAGTTTATGAACCACAAGAAAAAATCATCTTGTAATTTTACAAGCTAAGTGCTTCTTTAAAAACTGTTCTTTTTCTTCTTTTATTTTTCAGGTCATCTTTAACTAGAGAAGCAGAGTAGAGTTACTTGTAGATCATTTGTGGGAAATAAATATCTGAGTAAATTATTATAGTTTTTATGTATATTTAAGGTAGGTTCAAACTCAAAAATTTTGGTTAATGTGAAGTGACACCTTGCATAAATACTGCAAAATTTCATATTAGTCACTGGTTTCAAACTGTGCAACGTATCTGTTCCTGTTACATTTGCTAAAGAGCAGTTCAGCAGTCACAGCACCAACAAATTTAAAATTTAGTTTTAGTGATATACTGATGGAGGCAAATTCAAACTCCTCTAGAGCTTAGTCATTTCAAACATAGGAGTTGCAAGAATTCCAGAAAAGACTGAGGATACAGGAGACTGCCTTAGCATGTCTTAGTTCACAACCTTGTTGGGATATAGCTGTGGCTGTGAGGTAGAAAGACTTGATATGATGGGTGAATAGTAGAAGTATAATCACACTATGTACCAACTGTCCAGTGGATATGGTGGTTGAGTGGTGGGGAGTTTTAAAGTCTGAAGTTACCTTTCAATGGAGAAAAAGGTGGGGGATACAAAAGAGATTTAAGAGCACTTTGAAAAATGAAGCCTTGAGTAAATTCAGCATTCAAAACTTCTGATGACTGCCATCTTGAAAATCACCTTGTTAGGTGTTTGTGGGACCATTACATTCAAATTCTTTTCTTATCTCTCTGATTACATACAAATATATTTTATTCCATGGATCAAAGATTCTCTACTGGTTTTCCTGAGGAGTGTTAACTAATTAGTCATGTCTCTACCTCATGAAAAGCACTGTTCCACATTGTTCTTCTTCTGTGTTAGGTGGGTGTGGCAATAGGAAGAGGGGTGATGTTAAGGTCAGAAAACTGAAGTTCAATACTCCCACCTTACTTACTAACCTGTTTCACAAACAGGAAACTCCTGCCTTCCCTACTAGTAAAATGACCTCAACTACTCCTTAGTTGTTCATAGAAAAATCTTCACTTTGAGAATAGGTAGATTTGACTAAGACTCACTTTTACCTCAGGGACCACCACCTTTAACACCACAAATGTCTCAGGAGTACATTTGCTCTTTGCAACTCAGCACTGAAGACCAATATATTCAGCTAAGATGTTGAAAGTTGGGGCTGAGTGAGGACAAAAGGGAAAACAAACAAACACAGCCAGAAAATACCATGAATTGAGGATAGTAAGGGTTACAAATGGTTTACGTCCTCTGGGACTAGACAACCCTGTCCCACTCTGAGGACCTGGCCAGCCACTTTGTGGTGGGTGGACATGTTCTATATCAATTATCAGGAGTCTCCACCCTCTTTGAAGAATAAGATCAAGACACTGAGGCCCAAAGGAATAAAAGCTCCTTCTCCTGCAGGCTGAATGTAAAAGTTTTGGGTTCTTGTTTGGAGACCTGCTTGTTTTCCAGATGTTCAACTCTGGTAATACCTATGCCCAACAAAGGAGATCATGACAACCTATGGTCTTAACCTGGTCCTCCGTATCTTAGTTCTATCTAAACATAGCACAATAACTCAACGACTGGTAAAAGAAAATATCAGGAAAGCTGCCTCATTACTAGAACTGTCAGAAAGTGACTTTGAAATTGCTGAACCATTGGACTCTCATCTGTAAAAGAGAGACAAGACCAATTTCTCAGATTGATTATCAGGATTAAATGAGACTATGCCAGTGAGAATTCTGTATACTGTTGTACTGTGCTTATGTAAATCTCTATTATCCTGTAAATAAATGCTTTCCTTACTACCATTGGTAAATTTAACCATGGTTTTGTTTTGCAAATTTTTATATGTCTATGGCTTGTCTTTGGAACTGGTTTACCAGTTTCTTGAAGATAGAGATTTTGTAACCCTGCACTTTGTGCCACACACAATAAATACTTGGCACAAAGATGTCCAGTTGTTTTTCTCCGATTAACTTTGCCATTGCTGTTTGGAAAGGACCTGCACTTATAATTTATAATCACTGCTACTTGAGCTGTGCTGGGGCATCTGGAGAAATGATAATCAGCTGTAGCAGCTTTTCTTTCCCTCTTGACTGTATGACTCAATCCTGTGCTGTCATCATTCCCATTAGCAGCCACTCCACATGACTCAAAGGGAGAGATGGAATTGAATTTCACTCAAGACAACATAAAAGCAAAGATAATATAATAAATTAAGACTTCTGTTAAAACTACGAAGGAAGAGTGGTGGTTCTGAGAAACAGAGATGTTCACTTTTTCGCAATTTCTTCCAAGTACTGCCTCAGCCCTATCACTCATTTTTTTATTTACAGGAGCTGTTTTCTGAATGAAAAGATGGAGGTACCAGGATAGTTTTTTTGGTGAGTGATGGTTGTGGAGCTGTTATAATAATGACACTGCTATGTGTATGTCTTCTGGAATATCCGTTGGAAATTATGATACTATTAGCTAAGAATCTCCTGCTGATGCAAGAATGTCATGTTTGGGATAGGTCATCTTGTTTAAATTAGCAGCACTCTGACACAATTAAATTACTTTATGAATGAAATTATTGCCAAGCATGAGTATTTCCGGTTAATTTACGCATAACTCACTCAAAAGATGTACTGTTAAATTTTTTTATTGAATGTACCAAAAATCATCTATCAATTTAAACTTAGAAAGAATACTAATGCTCATGTGCTTTACCAAGGCTAAATCTTAATTGTTTCTTTACCATAGAATTCTTTAATATACAAAGAGAAAATTCAGTCTTGCAATCACATGTAACATTCTAGAGAAGCCATTTTATTGTTTAATTTTGGTTGCTTGAACTTTTTTATCCACAAAATACCAACAACTGCTGCTTTCCCTTTGCTGCTTTCTAAGGATAATGGCTTTTTTTTTAAAAAAAGGGTATTATTTTATTTTATTTTATTTTATTTTTATTTTTATTTTTTATAAATTTTTATTTATTTATGATAGTCACAGAGAGAGAGAGAGGCAGAGACACAGGCAGAGGGAGAAGCAGGCTCCATGCACTGGGAGCCCGACGTGGGATTCGATCCCGGGTCTACAGGATCGTGCCCTGGGCCAAAGGCAGGCGCCAAACCGCTGCGCCACCCAGGGATCCCAAAAGGGTATTATTTTAAAGATTTTATTTATTTATTCATGACAGACACAGAGAGAGAGGCAGAGACACAGGCAGAGGAAGAAGCAGGCTCCATGCAGGGAACCCGATGTGTGACTTGATCCCAGGACCCTGACATCATGCCCTGAGCCGAAGGCAGATGCTCTGGCTGAGCCACCCAGGTGTCCCCTAAAAAAGGTTGTTAACATGAGTTGCTGATTTTCTCCTCTGTGCTGTCAATTTTTTCTACGTGATTGTGTTTCTGATAGTGTTTTGTAATTTTTTGTTCTTTTTGTCATTCCTCTACTAATGAAGGGGAGTGACCATATTTTATTTTTCTTATATAAGCAGTGGCTGGTAAAGTCTCTGTCACTTTTTATCTGAAACTACCTGTAATAAGCCAGAGGGAAGGAAAATGCCAGCCGCCTTCAATCCCTGAACTTGAGGCGGAAATTTCAGGGTTTGATCCAGATGCTGCTCAATAGGGATAGGCTACAGGCAAGAATTTGGAAGAAAGGAGCTGTGGAAATCCTAACTCAGGACTTGAAATCTGTTCTCTTTCTACCCCATGGTTAGGCCCTCAGAGAGTTCATAGAGGAAGAATTCAAAGGAGCACAGAATTTCACAGGTGTGGGGTAAGGATGGAGGAGTAATAAGTTCTTGAATACTTGCCCAAATTACAAGAACGTCTTATTCCCTCAGAATTCAATATGATCACACACCTGTGGAGGTGCGCTGTCTTGCTCCTTCAAGTCAGCTATATTTGGTTGGGCTACAGTTAATTGGAGGAGGCAGGTGAGGGGAAAGAAAGGAATAGGAATATATCTAACCCAAGCTATACGAATTCATTTCTCTAGCACAGGAGTCTGGCATTTGGATTCAGAGGGCTGTGTTAGTCTCTGCAGTGGCTGGAAGTGGGGTGATGTAAACTAGGGAGCTCCGGGGCAGCCAACTTCTGCATACTGAGAAGCAGAGACAGCATGTAGGCATAGAGAAAAAAAAATGAGTTTGTGAAGAGAGTTGAGAGACTGAGAGAACAAATATTTTCTTGAATTATGGACACTTTTCCATTTCCTGGTTACATCCCTATAAGAAGCCCAACTACCCTTGAGTTCCATAAGATATGTCTGTCTCATTTTAGTAAATTGTTTCTTTTGACTTATACTATTTTAAGCTGGTGTTTTGACTAAGAAAAGAAGCATTCAGGGCCTCTACAGAACCTCTGCAGAACTGAAGGACTGCAGCTTGATCCTTCCGATAGTTTTTGTTTCCTTTTATTTTTTTTTAAGATTCATTTGTTCATTTGAAATAGAGAGCTCACAGAAGTGGGGGGAGGGGCAGAGGAAGAGAATCTCCAAGTAGACTCCCCACTGAGCACAGAGCCAGACACAGAGCTTGATCCCAGAGCTCAATTCCACCAACCATGAAATCATGACTCAAGCAGAAACAGAATTGCACACTCAACTGACTGAGCTAAGTAGGTGCCCCTACTTTTGGTTTTCTTTCAATTCTTTATTCTACATTGATTTAGCATTCATATAGTCAATTCATAGCCTGCCATTTTTGCAATAACTGTTGCTATAACTTTTCAAACCACTTTCTATTACCCTTGTATCTTCTAGAGCATTGCATGTCTAGTACATGATTCAGGTTCTTAGAGTTCATTATAAGCTCAATAACTACCCCAGGGGGCTGGGATCTACTGTTGCTACTATTCTGAGGTCTCTTATTATCCACAGGAAGCTCAGGCTTATAAGAATCCTGAAGCAGAAATGAGTTTAGAATCTTGTTCCAGGGCAGCCCTGGTGGCTCAGCGGTTTAGCGCTGCCTTCAGGCCAGGGCCTGATCCTAAAGACCCGGATCGAGTCCAACTTCGGGCTCCCTGTGTGGAGCCTGCTTCTCCCTCTGCCTGTGTCTCTGCCTCTCCCTCTCTCTGTGTGTCTCTCATGAATAAATAAATAAAATCTTTGAAAAAAAAATCTTGTTCCAAACCTGCTCCTTTCCTAAGAAAGTCCACAGTCAGGGTCAGTCTTTGGCAGGATTGAATCTTGTTTGTCTGTCTGGAACTGAACTAGAAGAAGTGGTAAGTGATTATATTTTTGTAAGGTAAAGTGCCAATAATTAGATCTCATGAATTCGTGTTGGGATGAATTATTTAATTTTTTTTCTTTTAGTGATGTGGAAGAAAATTAAATGAAGAGACCTCCAAGTTTTGGATGAAACAAAATTCTTTTAGACAAGAAGTGGCAAGTTGGAACATTGTGAACTTCAGGTCTGTAAGCCACAGCATGGTAATACATCTGGGAATAAATATTTTTCTCCATTCTGAGGGTCTGAGTTCTCAATTACAACTCAGGAAAGATATCTAGAAATATTTGGTCCTTAATGGAATTTGGCACTCTTCTAAATTGGAGTTCAAATTTGTTTATATAGCCAATAGTTCATTCTAATTCTATGCTGGGCTTTGTGCTAAATGCCTTCTATACAGAGTCTCATTTAATTCATGTAACTATCCAGTGAACCAGGTGCGACTATTCCTATTTTTTTTTTTAAGTTTTTTTATTTATTTATGATAGTCACACAGAGAGAGAGAGAAAGAGAGGCAGAGACATAGGCAGAGGGAGAAGCAGGCTCCATGCACCGGGAGCCCGATGTGGGATTCGATCCCAGGTCTCCAGGATCGCGCTCTGGGCCAAAGGCAGGCGCTAATCCGCTGCGCCACCCAGGGATCCCCGACTATTCCTATTTTATTCAGAAAGGTTCATCAAGTTGTGTGAGTTTCCATGGTTTGTATATGTTAAGTGACACGAGAGTTAAAGCTAAGTGAATGATACTATATTCACCTATTCATCATTCAGTATATTTAAGCGCCCACAATGTAGTAGACATAGTTTATACTTGATACTTGAATATATTAATGAACAAAACAAAAAAGATCTCTGTCCTTATGTCGTTTATATTTTAATGAGAGTAGACAGAAAACAAATATTATAAATTATATGGCATATTGGAAGGTGAGAAGTGCTATGGGAAAATTTAAAAAAAACATGGTGGGTAAAGAGGAACAAGAGAGTGAGGGTGGTGGGAATGTAAGTAGCCATTCCTAAAGTGGGTGGTTAGAGTAGGTTTCAACAAGAAAGTAACATTTAAAAAATATATTTTATTTATTTATTCACGAGAAACACAGAGAGAGAGGCAGAGACACAGGCAGAGGGAGAAGCAGGCTCCATGCAGGGACCCCCACGTGGGACTTGATCCTGGGTCTCCAGGATCACACCCTGGACCAAAGGTGGTGCTAAATCACTGAGCCACCTGGGCTGCCCCAAGAAAGCAGCGTTTGCTCAAAGGTTTAGGAAAGTGAGAGTTGCCCATGTAGATGTTTGGGGGGAACAACAATTCAGGCACAAATAACAACAGTGCCAAGTCTCCAAGACAAGCCTTGTGTGTTCAAGGAAAAACCGAGATGTACGTGGGGCTGGACTGGAATGAAGTTTGAGAGCTAGTGGTTGAGTAGGTGCAGATCATGAAGCTTCCTGAAGGCCACTGTAAAGCTTTTTGATTATACTTTTAGTAAAATGGAGAGGTTACTGCAAAGCCTGACAACTCTGCCTTTTCTGCCTTAAACATTTTTTTCTAATATTCTGGTGATGCAGACAGAGAGAGAAGACCAGATTGAAAGAAAGACTGTGGGGATCCCTGGGTGGCGCAGCGGTTTGGCGCCTGCCTTTGGCCCAGGGTGCGATCCTGGAGACCCGGGATCGAGTCCCACATCGGGCTCCCGGTGCATGGAGCCTGCTTCTCCCTCTGCCTGTGTCTCTGCATCTCTCTCTCTCTCTGTGACTATCATGAATAAATAAATAAAATCTTAAAAAAAAAAAAAAAAAAAAAAAAAGAAAGAAAGACTGTGACACAGAACAATGGAAATCCTTCTCATCTTTATCCACCCTATGCTTCTACTGTAGAAAAACTTTTCCCCACTTTCAACAATTAGAAGCTTATTTGGACTTATAAATCATCTTGAACATATTATCTTTGCACTATTGGTTTTGATATCTTTTTTGTGAATCATTTATATAAGATTGATCTCTTTTCAATATCTAGCTGAGATGTACTCCTTTTTAAAAAATCTCATCCTTTATTATCAATAAATAGGTTATGAGTGATATGTCTTTGAAGGATAATATTCTATTTGTTTTCTGGAAATAAAAGTGTTCAAAATCATATGAACTGTATTCCTAAGTAACCAACCTTGAAATGTTATATCAACAATCCCCCATTTTACAATAGCTCTAAATATTAGTCTATAATAAGTTTAAAAGGAAAATATAAGATTCTTTATAGCAGACAAAAGGTACCTATTCAATAAATATTTAATGCTTCTTGCTGTACTGATTATTGAGTCATAGTTCTCCATTGGTCTCTTGTATTACTGTAGGTTTTGAGAGCAGAGACACTGAGTACCTTTATTTCAGACTATCTTGTCAACAATATTTGTAGTGAACAGCCTTGGAAGATATACCTCCCTCTTGAGCAAAGGGTGAGTTTGTTTACTATCTGTAAAATAAAGATGATATCTCTTTCTAGGGCAAAGGTCAGGCAAGCTTAATGCTCATTATAAAAGATTTTGGTTCCTTTCTCTTCTGTAACACACCCAGTGTATGTGTCAGTGTCAATTTACTCTGTGGGAACTGGGGCTTGGGGAATCTGGAAAAAAAAAAAAAAGCTGTTATGAGTAATAAACTGTCCTTTGTTTCTGATCTGGGAGTGTCATGTCTCTACTAGCAAACATGGCAGGGTAACTTGTTAGCTGGCAAGTAGGGCAAAATCTCAGCGCTTTCACACTTCTTGACATTGACTTCCCGTTGAAAATTATAATATAAACCTTAATTCATTTCAGAAGCATCATACATGTGCTTCATTTGTTGTGTTTTTGAAAGAAGGTAAAAATATCTACTTACTGCAATAGGCATTTCCTTTTTTAAACCAACTACTCCCTCATACCAGATGTATTAGTTGCAATTCTTGGTTGCAGGTGTCAGAAACTAACTTAATCAAAGAAAATTTATTATTTATATATCAAAGAAAGATATGTCTAGGAAAGATATTGGGTTGGGCCTGGTAGAAATCAGTGGTTGAAGGATTAGAACTGAACGTGCAGCATGTCTGAACTTTGTGTGTTCTCTTTCTATGTTGGTGCAATAATACTCTCCTCCTTTCTATGGCGGAAGGAATATTTTCAATGGCAGCATTAGCTTAATGACCTGAGAGAAAAGAGAATTTGTTTGTTCTTATTGATCTTTGTAATGTGCATTCCTATAGCCAGGGTAGGCCATTAGAAATGCTAGAGCTGTGATTCACTGAAGAAAGAGATGCTGAGCAGAGAAAGTAGCTATACCCACCACAAAAGTGGGTTTACTGCCTGTAAGTTAGATGCATTTGAGCTTTGCCTGGAAATGTCTATGTAGAGCCAGCAGCTCTACATACTAGCAATTGTAAGTCATTTGAGAATTATAAAGGACTTCAAGGCAATGAAATGTCATACATAGCATTAATATATTAATTTACTATGCAAGATTTTTAAAATTTTAGCTTTCAGAGTGCAGTGTCTAGTTATTT
The DNA here is from genome assembly GCF_011100685.1 of Canis lupus familiaris. Classification (NCBI taxonomy): domain Eukaryota; kingdom Metazoa; phylum Chordata; class Mammalia; order Carnivora; family Canidae; genus Canis; species Canis lupus. The sequence continues at coordinate 43,687,412 of NC_049236.1, read as the reverse complement.
GACAACTTCCTAAGGATAGCAGATAAATATTATTATGCCTATTTTATTTTATGGATGAATTACCTGAAATTATAAAGAATTTAGTAACCCATTAAAAGACCACATAGAAAATCAAGAAAAACAGGGATAAATATTCATAATTTCTAGTTTCTGATCTGTTCTTGTTCAATTAGGGCAGAAATCTTTGACTTTAGAATGCTGAAGCTTGGGATCCCTGGGTGTCGCAGCGGTTTGGCGCCTGCCTTTGGCCCTGGGCGCGATCCTGGTGACCCGGGATCGAATCCCACATCGGGCTCCCGGTGCATGGAGCCTGCTTCTCCCTCTGCCTGTGTCTCTGCCTCTCTCTCTCTCTCAATCTGTGACTATCATAAAAAAAAAAAAAAAAAAAAAAGAACGCTGAAGCTTAAGCACAGAGTCTCAGAAAACCATACAGTGCCTCTCGTTTCTTGGGATATTAATTTATTATTATTATTGTTATTATTATTATCATCATCATCATCATCATTTATAGCATTAGTAATATATGGCGAACATAATAAAAATGAGATTCCAAATATTTCATATATCATTTTTATGCAAGGTAGGTGACTAGGAAATCCATTTAACTATGTGAGAGTAAAGATGAGCTTTTGAATTTTGTACCTGTACTTATAGAATTTTTGTCATTAGCATTCTGTTATACTTTTGCATTAATGCATGGTAGTGGTGACTGAAGTGCTGTAAATTAATCTCCCCATGTTACATTTATTTATTTGTTTATTTAAATTTAAATTATTTAACATATAGTGCAGCATTGGTTTCTGAAATAGAATTCAGTGATATATCACTTACATGCAACACCCAGTGCTCCTCACAACAAGTTCTCTCCCCAATACTCATCACCAGTCTAGTCCATCCCCCACCCACCTCCCTCCATCAAACCTCAGTTTGTTCTCTATGGTTAAGAATCTCTTATGGGTGAGATGTCTGGGTGGCTCAGCAGTTGAGGGTCTGCCTTTGGCTCGGGGCATGATCGTGGGGTCTTGGGATCAAGTCCCACATCAGGCTCCCTGCATGGAGCCTCCTTTTCCCTCTGCCTATGTCTCTGCCTCTCAATCTGTGTCTCTCATGAATAAATTAATAAAATATTTTTAAAAAATCTCATATGGTTTGTTTCCCTCTCTCCCCCTTTTCCATTTGTTCATCTGTTTTCTTTCTTAAATTCTATGCATGAGTGAGATCATATGGTATATATCATTCCCTGACTGACTTATTTCCCTTAGCATAATACACCCTAGCTCCATCTACAGTGTTGGAAGATCTCATTCTTTCTGATGGCTGAATAATACTCCAGTGTGTGTGTGTGTGTGTGTGTATCCATTCATCAGTCTAATGGACATTTGGGCTCTGTCCATGACTGGCTATTGTTGATGATGCTGCTATAAACAGTGTTACTTTTAACATAGTGTGAGGATTGACAGGTAAGACAATTCTGATTGTTATAGTTTGTTTTTAATTTGCGACTGTACATTTGACTTGGCTTTTTTTTTTTTCCATCTGGTTTTGTGCAAATATTTAAATCTTAATGGCTGTGTACTTCATCATTGAGACAAAAAGAGAAAACCGGTCAGGTTACTTTGTGATGTATCTTGAAAATAGGGGAACACAAAGAGAAATATAATGGTGTACTAGAGCCAGTGCTTACTGACTCATGAGAAGCAATCGTTAGCTTCCTCTTCCATGGAAGACAGAATAATGGACCTCCAAAGATATTCATGTCCTACTCCCTGAAGCCTGTGAATATGTTACCTTATGTGGTAATAAGCAAAAAGGACTTTGCAGATGCAATTAAGGTAAAGGACCTTGATTTGGGAAAATTATCCTGGATTATCCAGGTAGGTCCATATAATCACAAAGATCCTTAAAAGTGGAGAACTTTTCCTGGCTGGGTGTCAGAGGGGGATATAGGATGGAAGAAAGGTCAGAGGGGTGCAATGTAGAAAAGACTTGACCCATCACTGCTGGTTTTGAAGATGAAGGAAGGGGCCATGAGTCAAGGAATGTGCCTGGCCTCTAAAAGCTGGAAAAGGCAAAGGAAGGAATTCTGACCTAGAGATTCCAGAAAATAGTGCAGCCCTGGCAACACTATGATTTTAACCTAGTGAGACGTAGGTCAGAATCTCAAGCTGCAGAACTGTGAGATAATAAAGTTGTTTTGTCTTAAGCTACTATGTTTGTGCTAGTGTTTTAATGACTGCAATAAAAAACCAGTGCACCACCCAAGTGTATATTCAGTGACATCATGCTGGTATCTTGAAATTAGCCATAGTGGGAGTAGTTACATTGCTAAAATTGGCTAATGCTACAAAATAGGGATTTATTTCTTCAGAGAGCCAGTTGTCCAACATTTTATAGCACAACCTGGAAATAATTCCTTTTCAATAAACCTACCCAAGCAAAGTGAAATGAGTTGAACAAATATCCAATAAACTCAGTCACTTCAGGAAATCAATCTGTAATTTGAAGATAAAAATCACTGTTTATTAGTACAGAAATATATGACAGAGTAAAGGAAGCATCTTGCAGATTAGAGTAGGAGATGGGTAGAAGGAGAATGGTGATAGGTCGGAAAAGGATACTTACTAAAATCCCATTTCATTTTACTACTGTTAGCATGACTTAAAAGATGTAGGCTCATTCCCGTGAATTCTTTAATAACTTGTACAAAACTGGGAACAGATAATCCACAAAATGATGTGGGACTGACCAGTAAGTAGATCTTCAAGGAAGCTGCTCTGGTCATGTTACATATTTGATAATTGGATTTCTTATCAAATGTCTTGCTATACTTTATTTAACACCTTAAGTGACTAGAAACCAAATTTTTGTTTGTTTGTTTTTCACGGCCACCCACATCTTTGAATAGCTGTTAATCCTAGTTTTGTTTTAGACTGAGCTATAATCTGATTTGCTTTAACTAAACCATTCCAAACCATGGGTGAACTCTGGGAATTTTTTGGCTTACAATTCTCTAGTAATTTGTTTTTTTTACCTAGAACTTGTTTTTGCCTGGCTTTGTGGAATTTCACCCTCCACATGCGCATATTTAACTAAGAACTCACAGTATCTCTGTATAGATTTGTGGAGCTTTTCCTGTATGGAGTCTCTCCTTTGGTACTCTGTTTTTCCAGTTCTAATCGATTCCTATGGCTGCTCTCTCAATGTAACTGTACTGCCAATTTGTTTGGCTTACCCTCCTGTGTCATGGCCCAAAAATTGTCCTCAGTTAGAAAGTTGGTATAACCTTAGGGGTCACTTCATTTTTTTTTCCCCTTCTCTTTGTGATCAGTCTTATGTTGCCTATATTCTAATATCTGAAACTGTTGTTTTATATATATCGTTCAATTTTCTAGTTGTTTATGGTGGAAGAATAAATTTGGGCTATGCGATCATCTCATGGCTAGAAGCAGAATCTTCTATGAGAGTAATATTTTAGATAATTAAATTTGATATATTCTTGCTAATTGTTATATATTGGGGTCTTCGGATAAGATCTTAAAAATACAAACAAAAGGGTAGTTACCCCTATATTGTTTTTCCTATTTGAAACTTTTCCTTCAGGCTTTTATAATTATAGAGTATATATTTTCTAAAGATGATTCTTAACTCTTTAGCATATTTTTATTCTATTCTGCATCCACAATTAAGTAAGCAACATATCCTAAAAGTAAGAAATCACAGGAACAAGTGGTTAAAATTCTGAATTTTAATTAAAAACTTAAACTTCTAACCTAGAATAGATTTTGGAAAGGTCTCACATCTTATTGAAATTATTATAAATTTTACTTATGAATATAGAATTATAGAGAGTAGGTCATGGGTTTTTTATTTTTTTTGTCTTGTTTTTATAAATGTTGTCATTGATGTAAGACATATTTCTGTGTAAAAGCCTCAGAAAAATTCATCAGCAGTCTGAAATTTTATGTGTAAATCAAAGATAAAAATTACTTTTTGTTTCATACATATTTTCTTTCCTTTATGTGCTCATTCTTATCTTTCAGTGGCAGTTTTTGTCATTACCATTCAGAAGTACTAACTGTAGTTTTATTTTATTTTATTTTTTCAAGATTTATTTATTTTGAGAGAGAGAAAGAGAGCATGCACACAGGTGCATGAGTGGGTGGGGGGAGAGGTATAGGGAGAGAGAGACTCTCAAGCCAACTCCTCACTGAGCTCAGAGCCCGATGTGAAGCTCAATCCCATAACCTTGAGATCATGACCTGAGCCAAAATCAAGAGTCGGGCACTCAACTGACTGAGCCACCCAGGCAGCTCCTAATTGTAATTTAGAAATCTTAAAAAGACATAAGTTTAAATAGATTCTGTTAACGTTTGAGACTTCATTTATGTTTCTGCTGATAAGATTAGCATGCTTGTATATGATACAAATCTCAGCCAACAAACAAATGTAACAAATGTATGCAAAAATGTAATCTTTATTTTCCATAATTTACTGTTTATTTTGGACTCCTATTCTGTAGGAATGAATATAGTCCCAGTAAATTTAGGGTTGCTAAGGTGTCAGAGCTGTGAGTATAGCCAATTCATGGTGGCATTTTCAGTTGATCCATCTGTCCCTGCAGACTGTTGTGTTACATGCATATATCAGTGTCCATCTTGGGTGCAGTGAAAACATTCTGCTCCTCCAGGGTTTTGTTGAGCCATGGAAACTCCCTGTTACCCCTGTGCTGTTCTCGGGTGTATAGGATCAGAACTCTCTGAGGCTCTCTTAGGCCTGTCTGTGTCAACACATCACTCAACAACCACAATTTTGGGGCAAGGCACAGACTGTTTTATTGATTCCTCCACACTAACTGAGGCTTCTGGCAGTTCCTTGTCTTCTTATTCCACTCTCTTGTCCAACAATTAATTTAGGATGGAAAGTAGAGTATAGTGCAATGAAAGTCTTTCAGTCTAGGAAATAATATCTAGATTTGGGGGTTGGGAAGATTTGCTCTACTTTATCACGTAATCTCCTAAATCTCTTTCTATATACTAGCAGCTAACATTTGCTGTGATGAATACCATCCCAGAACTCAATGGCTTAAAGTGTTTCTTATCACTCTTGTGTCTGAGGATTGGCTGATATAAACTGGGTTCAAGTGGGATTGCTCAGCAGGATGTCTTTGGTCCACATTTCTCTAATCCTCTTCCTTAGACCTGTGGGATGGCCAAGTGTATACTTAAGGTGATAGCAGGAACATAAGAGGGCAAGTATAAATATACAACATATGTAAACAACCTACTAGCGCTTCTGCTTCATTCTATTGGTCAGAGAAAGTGAAACGTTTGGGCCTAAAGTCAAGTGATGGGGAAATAGACTGTGTCTTTGTGGAGGAATTTCTAAGTCCTGATGAATGGTATAAGTACAGATTGGGAAGAATTAGGGTCAGTAATGCCAGTCACCAGAGTCATTTCTGGTTCTCCAGGCTTTGGAATTCAAAAGACAGAAGCAGCTCCATTTTCCTGTTTGTGCTGCCTCATCTCTTTCTTTAGGTGGTATAGTTAAAAACCACTTTGCTTGAATGGAGGAAGAACCAATGTGTAAAAATGCTGAGAATTAATTAATGCTTTAGAATGCTTTCCCGTTGTATTTACAGTCTCTCTGCTGAGTTCTAGGATAGGCAATGGGAGAATCTATGGTATACAAGTTCAGTGTAATTCATTTTACAAGGAAAATCTAATGCAGTATGATATATATAATGGGTTAGCTTAGCCCTAGAACCAGATCTAAGATGGATCCAACTGTGCCTTGGGTGTCCCTAAGCCTTGGGAAAGTCACGTAACTTCTAGTTAGAATAAATTAAAGTCTCAATGCATTAGTTTTCTCAACTGTAAAATACAAATAAAATAGTACTTTCCTTATATGGCTGTTGGGAGTTAATGTATATAAAATATTTAGAACAGTGCTTGTTCATGAGTTCCCCAAATGGATTATGCATGTATATATTATGTATCATTATTTGGGCTCTTTCTCATTTATAAAATGAGGATAATAATAAAGCCTCCTTTGCCTATCCCAAATTAAATATATTCTTATTTGTCAAATCTTATACACATGCACACACAAACCTCTTGGAAAATATAATTCTAAATATATATGTATATATGTAAAATTTGACAAAAAGACATGAAGAAAATTAAAATAAATGAGAACTGTTTCACCTATAGAAAAGAAAAAAAAAGGGTAAGTTAGAGTGCTTATTATAGAAGTTGGTAATTAGGTGTTCTTTGTCTACTAAGAATGGAAAATGGAATTTAATTGTAGCATGAAAAAATTAGATTGACTTAAGGAGTTTCTTACAGTGAATCATTAGTATGCATTGCTAAGGTTGCTGTTAAATTTACATGAGATTTTTAAAGAAATGGGCTGATGATTTTTTTTCTGGGGTTTTTGAATTCTGTTTAATTGTGGGAGAAGAGTTGAAACAACTTGTAGAGGTTATTTCTGTCTTTATGATTTTGACTTATTTGCTTTACTATTTTTGTCATCATTTAAGTTATGAATATATTTACTTCTGCTAGCTGATATAGATAAGTCAGTTTCTTGAGTTCAGCTTTTTAATGTTTTAAAATGTTCTAATTTCTGTTTTTCAACAAATTTCCTCCAATTTCTTCTTGCTGTAAAATGCCATATTATTATATACATTGCAGTCTGTTTGTATTACACATAGTCTCTGATTAGGATTTAAACCAACTTAACTAAAGATGTTTTTCAATTTAAATGACTTAACATTTACATAAAAATACTGTGGTGAAGATTTTCTTTAAAAAAAAAAATCTTAAAAAAAGATTTTCTTTAAAAAAGAAAGCCTGACATTAAAATAAAATCCTGTGCATATATTAAATGTTTTAGAATATTTCTATTCTTAATATTTGAAATCATTCTGAAAGAGTTATTTACTTCATTTTCAGTTAAGAGGACTCAAAGAAGATAGGAGGAAAAGAACCATAGATAATTATAAACTTACATTTTTGGATAAATTATGCATTTATTTTCTAAAAAGTTATTTGGTAGAATAAAACATCTCCTTTTAATTATTCAGTTAAGTGATTTTCAATTGTTTTTCTTTACTAGATATCTGAAGGATGTATGTGCCAAGAGGCTATGCTATAATTTACTAGAGATATTATTTCTTCTTCAGACTTTGCTAGACATGTGCAATATAAGATATTTATTCATTGGTTCAGCAAGTGTGAATACTTTGATCCACATCTTTAATATATTTAAGTTATTTGGTCATCTATATTACATGTATTTTTAAATGCATCTTATAAGAAATAGCTTAAACTTAGGATTTTGGGAAACTACTAGCCACACTTTTTATTTTAAAAAAAAGATTTATTAATTTTATTTTAGAGACAGAGAATGCAATGGGAAGGGGCAGAGGGAAATGGAAAGAGAGAATCTCAAGCAGACTCCCAGCTAAGCATAGAGCCAGATTCTGGACTTGAACCCAAGACTGTAAGACTGTGACCTAAGCTGAAATCAGGAGTTGGACATTCAACTAACTGAGCCACCCAAGTGCCCCCATTTTTGCTGATTTTTAAGTCACTCAATAATGCATGAAGCTGGCCATGAGATAAAACATGTTTATTTTGGCAATAGCACACTTAAGTACAAGATTAAGAGGTATCCCCTTAAGATCTCTCCTCTTAAGGATTTTGATTTCAAATTCTCCCCATTTCCCAGGCAAATCAACTGCACAAATTTCAGAGATCCTCACCTAGTGAGTTTCATATTTCACTAGATTACATAACACTAGAAAGCAAAATTGCATTTGCTGGGGCCTGTCTGCCTTACTATATATGTGTGTGGGGTAGTGTGCATCTTTTGAATTTGTTCAGAGAGGGTGAGATCTGGGAGCTTATGTGTGGCATAGTCATGTCCTGGCGTCATGAAAAGCTCTGCTGGATGGCATGTCATGCCATGAATTTGCCAGAAACAACATAGCATTGACAGCTTTTCCTAAAAATAAAGTCTCATAAGGGTTACAGGCACATTATTCCAAAGGAAGGGATGATCATCATCATCAGGACTTAGCCACTACCATGTCATTCAGATTTTTGGCAAGGAATCTAGGGCCTCTGTTTTTTCAGGAATTATTCTGAGGGGAAAATCTTTGACTTTATTCCATCATTCTTAATCTCTATAAGCTGTCTCATTCATCTTAATTTTTCATAATTTATAATTGTGTTTTTGCAAAACTTTTGTGCATTATAAGTCCCAGACTGAGAATTTGAGTTTACTAAACCTAGATCATCTATCATCTTCCTCTGGACTGAGAAACTCCGCATTTTTTTTCCTTCTCTAAGACTAATTGCACCACCAGCTTATTTTTGATGTAATATGAAGTACCTGGCTTCAAAAAGAAATTCTTGACTTTTGTGTCATGTTGGAAGCACATGCCATGATTTTCTTTATACAGTATATACATGTTGCCATAAGAAAATAATTTAAATCTCTTTCCATTAAAGGTAGCTAAATAATGATATATATTTAAACAAACTTTCTATTGAAGAATAACAAGAAGAAGTCTCAACGATATGACTTAATGAATCACACTAGGTGAGCACATCTGTGTAATTACTACTCCAATCAAAAAATCAAACGGCAAAATACAAAAATCCTTCTTGTGCCATCTCTTACTAATTAATCCTCCAATTAACTACTATCCTGATTTCTGACATTACAGATTAATTTTACTTGTTTTTGAATCTTCTATAAAAGATTTCTTAGAAGAAAGATTTCGTGTTAGGTATTTTACTTAGCATTCAGTTTGTCAGATTCATCCAGGCTATTTCTTATAGCAGTAGTTTGCTCACCTCCATTGTTACATAGCACTCCAATCTATGAGCTTACCATTATTTATTGATTGATTCTACTGTTGGTAGAGATTTAGATTCTTTCCAGTTTTAGCTATTCTAAATGATACTGTTATGGATATTCTTGTACATGTCTTTTTGCATCCATATATATGCACTTCTATGTGGTATATATCTAAAATAGAAGTCCTGGAAGGGCCTCTGGGTGGCTCAGTGGTTGAGCATCTGCCTTTGGCTCAGGGTGTTAACCCCGGGGGCCTGGGATGGAGTCCTGCATCAGGCTCTCTACGGGGAGCCTGCTTTTCCCTCTGCCTGTGTCTCTGCCTCTCTCTTGGTGTCTCTCATGAATAAATAAATAAAATCTTTTAAAAAATAAAAAATGAAATTGAACTCCTGGGTTATATGGTATTAGTATGTTCAACTTTAGTAAATATTCCTAAACAGTTTTCTAAATGATTATACCAATTTATATGACAGTTTAAGTTGCTCTTCATCCTTACTAATTTTTGGTTTTGTTACGAAGTTTTAATTTGTTCACAATGACTAATGAGGTTGAGTACCTTTTCATGCTTATTGGCCATTTAGATATTTTTGTGTGAATTTATTGTTAAAAATGATTTTTTAATTTTTCTGTTGAATTATCTATATCTTTCAAACTGATTTGGAGTTCTTTATATATTCTAGCTATAAGCTGTTTTTGTATTGTAAATTGCTCCTCTCGCTATGTGGGTTCTTTTCCCTGTCTTAATGATGTCTTTGGATGAAGAGGAGTTCTTAATTTTAGTGAGGTTCAATGTCTCAATATTTTCCTTTATGATTAGGATGGATAAAAAAATCTTACTAAAGGTAGAGTTGTGGTTTAATTGATGAGGATTTAGAACACCATAATAAGGAATTAACCTGGCATAGCTGTAAGCAATAGAAAGCTTTTAAAGATTTTACTGGTAGTGATATATACAGTGGATTAAAAGACCGCAGAGGAAACTCTAGTCTGTTGGGGTTTTTTTCTTTTTTGAGAGAGAAAAAGAGTGAGAGAGGGGAGGGAGGTAGGCAGAGGGAGAAGGAGAGAGAGAATCTTAAGCAGGTTCCATGCCCCAGTGTGCCCTACCACGGGGCTCCGTCTCATAACCCTGAGATCATGACCTGAACTGAAATCAAGAGTCGGATGCTTAACGGATGAACCACCCAGGCGCCCCAGAAACTCCAGTCCTGAATACCAGTTAAAAGTTCTGAAAGAAAAAAAAAATTCTGAAAGACAGTCTCTTCAATAAATGGTGCTGGGAAAATTGGACATCCACATGCAGAAGAATGAAACTAGACCACTCTCTTTCACCATACACAAAGATAAACTCAAAATGGATGAAAGATCTAAATGTGAGACAAGAGTCCATCAAAATCCTAGAGGAGAACACAGGCAACACCCTTTTTGAACTCAGGCACGGTAAGTTCTTGCAAGATACATCCACGAAGGCAAAAGAAACAAAAGCAAAAATGAACTAATGGGACTTCATCAAGATAAGAAGCTTTTGCACAGCAAAGGATACAGTCAACAAAACTAAAAGGCAACCTACAGAATGGGAGGAGATATTTGCAAATGATGTATCAGATAAAGGGCTAGTTTCCAAGATCTATAAAGAACTTATTAAACTCAACACCAAAGAAACAAACAATCCAATCATGAAATGGGCAAAAGACATGAACAGAAATCTCACAGAGGAAGACATAGACATGGCCAACACGCACATGAGAAAATGCTTTGCATCACTTGCCATCAGGGAAATACAAATCAAAAACCACAATGAGATACCACCTCACACCAGTGAGAATGGGGAAAATTAACAAGGCAGGAAACCACAAATGTTGGAGAGGATGTGGAGAAAAGGGAACCCTATTACACTGTTGGTGGGAATGTGAACTGGTGCAGCCACTCTGGAAAACTGTGTGGAGGTTCCTCAAAGACTTAAAAATAGACCTGCCCTACAACCCAGCAATTGCACCAAAGATACAGATGCAGTGAAATGCCAGGACACCTGCACCCCGATGTTTCTAGCAGCAATGTCCACAATAGCCAAACTGTGGAAGGAGCCTCGGTGTCCACCGAAAGATGAATGGATAAAGAAGATGTGGTTTATGTATACAATGGAATATTACTCAGCCATTAGAAATGACAAATACCCACCATTTGCTTCAACGTGAATGGAACTGGAGGGTATTATGCTGAGTGAAGTAAGTCAATCGGAGAAGGACAAACATTGTATGTTCTCATTCATTTGGGGAATATAAATGTTAGTGAAAGGGAATATAAGGGAAGGGAGAAGAAATGTGTGGGAAATATCAGAAAGGGAGACAGAACATAAAGACTTCTAACTCTGGGAAACGAACTAGGGGTGGTGGAAGGGGAGGAGGGTGGGGGGTGGGGGTGAATGGGTGACAGGCACTGAGGGGAGCACTTCATGGGATGAGCACTGGTGTTATTCTGTATGTTGGTAAATTGAACACCAATAAAAAAATAAATTTATTTAAAAAAAGTTCTGAAAGTAGTCAGGGGACAGCAATAAGATTCGATTTCAGCTGCGTTGTGTTTGAAATTCTGGAAGGGTATCTAGGCAGAGATGTGCAGAAGGCACTTAGTTTTAAAGAGGGAATATAGGTGAGATGCTGAATTCAGAGGATGCTGTTTTTGCATTTGGTTGCCTTTAAAATTATAGGAATGTGATGAGTATATCAGAGGAAGAATATAAAAGAAGAGGTTGGACAACATATATATAATTTGTTACTTTGAATAAAACTTGTATATATGTACTTATAATCTGCAATAATCTTTACACTTTTAAATGTCTTTAAATTATGTGTATTGGTTTCTGATGATAATATCACATAAACTCTTTGTAAAACACTGGAAAATATAAAAAGCAAATAAAAGTAACCTATAGTCCATCATTCAGATGTAGCTATTTTTAACACATTTTTCCCCCATTCCACTAAGCAAATTTTTTTTAAAGATTTTATTTATTTATTCATGAGAGACAGACACACATACACACACACACACACACACACACACACAGAGGCAGAGACACAGGTAAAGGGAGAAGCAGGCTCCATGCAGGGAGCCTGATGTGGGACTCAATCCCGGGACTCCAGGATCACACCCTGGGCCAAAGGCAGATGCTAAGCCGCTGAGCCACCCAGGAATCCCCAGCAAATAGTTTTTTATTTCAAAGTTAGGATCATTGTGTTTCAAACTTCTTATGTCTTGACTTTCATTTTGATCAGAGGTACAAAGTTGACTTATTTTATATATCAGTATATGTCTTACTGTGAGTATTGACCCATAAAAGTCTCCTTTTTATTTTTATCTTTTTATCTATGTACCCCTCTATCCATCTCTCTATTATCTACCTACTTACCTACTTAACCTACACATCTATCCATGTAATCTATCATCTTCTCCTTCATTCCTTCTTATTGTCTTCTTAGCTCAGACTGCCATTGTAACATATTTGACATATGCTAATTTTTGTATGGATTCTTTGAAAAATGTGTATTTAGTGTGTGTGTGTGTGCGTGTGTGTGTACATTCAACTTTTATTCTGAAATAATTATAGATTGACAGTAAGTTGTAAAAGATTGTACAGGGAAGTCCGAGGAATCCTTCACCCAGCCACTTGCAGTGCCATTGTACACCATATCCATGGCACACTGTAACCACAGGACATTATCTAAACCAGTAAGTCATAATTGACAGTTTACAGAGTTTATTCAGATTTTAGAAGTTTTACAAGCACTTGTTTGCATGTATGTGTGCTTAAAGTTCTATATATTTTATCACTTGTGTAGTTTCATGTAACCACTTCTACATTCCAGGTGCTGAATTACTCTATCAACATCTCCACAAAGGCTCCCTCCTGCTACCCCTCTATATTGACTCCACACTCTGCCCTACCAATCCCCAAATTCTGACAACCACTAACTCTTCTCCATTTCTGTAATTTTAGAAAATGTTACATAAATAAATTCATATAATACGTAATTTTCCAGATTGGCTTTTTTCACTTAGCATAATTCCCCTTGAGATCCATCCAAGCTGTTGCATGTATCAGTAGTTTATTCCTTTTTATTACTGAGTAATACTCCATTGTATGGATATACCACCATTATGGATATTTTACATTTACATTATGATATTTTTGTACAGAAATCATTCTGTCATTTATGCTTTTACCCTTCAACATTGTATATATTTTAAAATATTTATTTATTTATTTATTTGAGACAGGGAGCATAAGTGGAGTTGGGAGGGACAGAAGGAGAGGGAAAAGTGGTCTCCCTGCTGAGTAATGAGTTGATCGTGGGGCTTGATCCCAGGACCTCATTATCATGACCTGAGCTGAAGGCAGACACTTAACTGACTGAGTCACCCAGGCACCCCTCAACATTATATTTTTAAGACCCATGCAGGTTGCTTGCATTCTTCTCAGCTTTTCATTTTTAATCTCCACATAATATTTTATAACGTGTGTCTTTCACATTTTACTTATTCGTTCCATCAGAGATGGACACCTAAATCATCTCCAACCCTCTGCCATCACAAATAACAGCAAAAGGAATATTATTATATTATCTCACTTAAAGTTACATGTAAAAATTTTTCTGGAAGTCTCATGCCCAGGAATGAGATTGCTGGGTTATAGGGATGTATATACTACATTTGGCTAAATACTGACATTGTATACACTGTTCTACTTACCCACAAGCAGCACACAGGTTCCCATATCCCTATGTCTCTAACATTACCAGGTATTAGCCTGCTTTGTGATTTTTGCCATATGCTAGATGTAAAGTGATACCTCATTGTCAATTTCATTTGATTTTCTGTAATTTTTAAATTACATTCTGACCATTTCTTCATATGATTGTCTATTGATTTATTTCTACCATAATTATCTTTGGGCCGTTTTGGGGAGTACTTCTTGTCTTTTTTGTTGTTATTTGTTGATTTGTAAGACTTCCTGACCTAGTTTAGATATTAACTATTTGTAAATTTTAGAAATTTCAAGCAATTTCTTTAAAATTATTTTTTCCATGATGTTATTCATTTCACTGAAATCCTTAATAATGATATAATTAAAGTTATCAATTTTTGGCCTTCTGTCTCATACTTCAGGACCGTAAGAAGTACTTTCCTACCATTAGCTCAAAATATATATTTTGACATGGTACTTAATTTGTTCAATTGATGGTAATTCCATCCTTCCAGTTACTAAGACCAAAAACTCAGGTCATATTAGCTTCATTCTTCTTCTCTCATACAGATCACTCCATCTATCAGGAATTCAGGTGATTTTAGCTTCAAAATGTGTTTAAAACTTGACTGTCTTGTTCCACCTATATTGTTACCATCCAACTACCCTTACCCTCTTACTCTGTTTTGCATCACAGCAGCCAGAGGATTCCTTTAAAGTGTAAATCAGATGATGTCACTTTGCTACTCAAAATCTGCCAGTGCCTTCCCACTTGAAGCCCCAAACTTAACTCTATTCTAGCCATGCTGACATTTCTCTTGTTCCTACCACATGATGGGCACATCTGCCTTTAGGGTCTTTGCACTCACTGCTACCTCTTCCTTTAGATACCTACATGGCTAATTCTCTCACCTCCTTCAAGCTTCTGTTCTTTTTTGTTTGTTTATTTTTTAAAAATATTTTAAGTAATTTCTACATCTCACATGGGGCTTGAATTTATAACCCCAAGATCAAGGTTTGCATGCTCCACCAACTGAATCAGCCAGGTGCCCCAAGCTTCTGTTCTAATATCACTTTCTCATTGAATCCTACCCTGAGCACTCCTTTTAAACATTGCGACCCCATACACTTGCCCTTCCTAACCACCCTTATTTCCTTTTGCCCCATTTTCACTTCTTTGATTATTATTATTTACTTTGTTGATTCTTCACTGTCTATCTTCTTTTCTAGAATGTAATCTCCTCAAAGCAAGGGATCTTGGTCTGTTTTGCAAACTGAGATGTATGCTTAGTACCTAGAACAGTAGTTGGCACAGAGTAGGTACTCAATAAATGCATGTTGAATCAATGTTAAATAAATTAATTTTACAACATAATGTTTCACATTTAGGTTTGTAATTCAAGCAGGAGTTTAGTTTTATTTCTCCCCCTAAGCTTTGCCAGTTTTCCCAACATCATTTACCAGTTTATACTTTCTCCAGAGGTTTGTGGGTGTGAACTAAACTCCCTTTTATTAATTTTTTCCAGCTTTACAGATATATTATTCACATATAACTATTTAAAGTATAAACGTAAAAAAAAGTATAAACGTGATGATTTGGCAGACATATATTAAATGATTACCACATAAGGTTAGGTAACACCTCTATTTCCTCACATAATTACCACTGTGTGTGTGTGTGTGTGTGTGTGTGTGTACGCGTACACACATGTATGTGGTGGTAACATTTAAAATTTATTATCTTAACAACTTTCAAGTATATAACACAGTAATGTTAATTATAGTCACCATGCTATACGTTAGATCCCCAAGGCTTATTTATCATTAGCTGAAAGCTTGTACCATTTAATCAATATCTCCTCATTCCCTCACCCTCTAGCCTCTAGCAACCACCATGGTACTCTGTTTCTATGAGTTTGGCTTTTTTAGATAAGACATATAAATGATATCATAAAGTTATTGCTCCCTCTTGTTTATTTCACTTTGTATACTGTCTACCCATGTGACAAAAGACAGGATTTCCTTCTTTTTTATGGATGAATGGTATTCCATTTTGTGTGTGTATGTGTGTGTATGTGTATGTAATTTTCTTTATCCATTCATCCACTGATGAACACCTAGGTTTTTCTATGTCTTGGTTATTGTGAATAAGGCTGCAATAAGAATGCAGTTAAATCTCCAAGATAGGGGATCCCTGGGTGGCTCAGTGGTTTAGTGCCTGCCTTTGGCCCAGGGCATGATCCCAAAGACCTGGGATTGAGTCTCACGTGGGGCTCCCTGCATGGAGCCTGCTTCTCCCTCTGCCTGTGTCTCTGCCTTTCTCTGTCTCTCATGAATAAATAAATAAAATCTTTAAAACGATTAAATAAAATAAAAAATAAATCTCCAAGATAGTGGTTTCTTTTTCCCTTTCTGTTGTATACTCAGAAGTGGGATTGCTGGATCATATGGTAGTTCTATTTTTAAATTTTTGAAGAATCTACATACAGCTTTTCATAGAGACTGTACCAATTCACATTCTCACCAACAGTGCACAAGTGTTTTCTTTTCTCTACATCTTCACCAACACTTGTTGTTTCTTGTCTTTTTGATAATAGCCATTCTACCAGGTGTGAGATGGTATTTTATTGTTGTTTTGATTTGTATCTCTCTGTTAAATCTATTTAGCTGGTGTTTGTATCCATGTATTATTTTAATTATGGCTCTGTTGTATGTTTTTATTTTTATTTTTTAATTTATTTTTATTTTTTATTTATTTTTAAAGATTTTATTTATTTATTCATGAGAGACAGAGAGAGAGAGAGAGAGAGAGAGAGAGAGAGAGAGAGAGGCAGGGACACAGGCAGAGGGAGAAGCAGGCACCATGCAGGAAGCCCAATATGGGACTTGATCCCGGGTCTCCAGGGTCATGCCCTGGGCGGAAGGCAGGCACCAAACCACTGAGCCCCCCAGGGATCCCCTGTTTTTATTTTGATAGGGTAATTCATCCTCCTTTTTAAAAAGATTTTATTTATTTATTCATGAGAGACACACAGAGAGAGACAGAGACATAGGCAGAGGGAGAAGTAGGCATCTTGTGGGGAGTCTCATGTGGGACTTGATCTTAGGACCCCAGGGTCATGACCTGAGCCAGAGGCAAACAATCCAGGCACTCCTCCTTTTTTTAATTTTATTAATTTATTTGAGAAAGACAGAGACAGAGAGAGACAGTGAGCACGAACAGGGAAAGAGGCAGAGGGATAGGGAGAAACAGAATCCCCACTGTGCCGGGAGCCTGATGCTGGGCTCAATCCCAGAACCCCAGGATCATTACTGGAGTCAAAGGCAGACACTTAACCAATGAGCCACCCTCACCCTCTCACCCTTCTTTGTTAATATTTATTTCAAAGTTGTTTTAAATATTGATAAGCCTTTTTCCTTCCATATAAATATCAAAATAAGCTTACTGAGTTTCTGAGGAAAAGTGAGGTGAAATTTTGATTAGGCTATATTTATAAATGAATTTATGGATTTATTTGGGGCTGGGGGAGAAATGGTATCTTTATAATATGAAATCGTGGGCACCCTGGGTGGCTCAGCGGTTTAGCGCCGCCTTCAGCCCAGGGTGTGATCCTGGAGACCAAGGATTGAGTCCCACGATGGGCTCCCTGCATGGAGCCTGCTTCTTCCTCTACCTGTGTCTCTGCCTCTCTCTCTCTGTCTGTCTCTCATGAATAATAATAATAAAAAAATCTATAATATGAAATCGTCCATTAAAGTACATGGAATGCTGTCTCCATCAGATCAGATCTTTGTTTATGGTTTTTTAATACAGTTTTAACATTTTTTCCTTACAGGTATCATTAACTCTTTGTTAGTTCCTAGATACCATAAAGATTTTTTTTAATGGTACTCTGAATGGTCTTTTAAAAATATTTAAAAAATATTTAATGGTCTTTTAAATATATTTAAGGTGCCTGAGGGGCTCAGTCAGTTAAATGCCTGACTCCTGATTTCAGCTCAGGTCATGATCTCATGGGTGATGAGATTAAGCCCTACAATAGGCTCTCACTCAGCAGGGAATCTGCTTGTGATTCTCTCCCTCTGCCTCTCCCCCCACTTGTGCTCTCTCATGCTGTCTCTCTTTCTCTAAAATAAATAAATAAATCTTTAAAAAATATTTAAAAATAATTACTTGCAATGTAGAGAAATGCTGATCATTATTGCATGTTGTAGGTTGATTTTAGGTCCAACAGCACTGCTCAACTTTCTTATTAGTGTAAATAGTTTACTCTGTAAGTTTTCTATACAGATAATCATATCATCTGAAAATAATCAGTGATATCTTTTCCTTACTAATGTTTATTAAAGCACTACTTCCTCATCTTTACTCATAGCAATGATAGTAGGCATAATCTTATATCATAAGCAGTTACAGTTTCTCTATTACGTATAATTCTCACTGTATATAATGTTTACCAAGTTAAAGAAGTTCAACTATTTAATTTTGTGACATCAAGAAAAACTACAAAATGATAAGCTGTGTTGAAATATGTTGAAGTTTATTAATTCCCTAACCTAACCATTACTACTTTGTGAAGGCTGAGCGGCGGAGGGGAGTAAGAAGAAACCTAAGAACCAGAGGCACCAAGAAGCTGTCTTGATCTTTTCACTGAACATTATGACATTAGTTTCCCTTCATATCTTTGAACAGTCTGCAAAAGTATAATTTTTAACACTTAATTATGCAAAGTATCAAACAAAAGCTAGACTATATACCCATTTCCTTCTATTTGATAATTCTAAACATTTTCCTGTATTGAAAAGCATTGTTAGTGACATTATAGTATAATTTAGAACATTTTAGTGAATGTACCTCAAAATCTTACCTTTGTCATAATTGAAAAAAATACTAATAACGGGCCATAATTATTATAAAAATAACATCTCAAACTTAAGAATTATATGTGTTTTAGGATGTTAATATAAAAATTGTATTTAGAAATAAGGTGGCCTCCATAAGGCTTTAATCCAAAAAGTTATTGCAATCAAATTTTGACAATTTAATTCAATGGAAAAAATTCATTTATGAAGGTCATTTGTCTACAAGTTAATGGAACTAAGGAAGATAGGTGTCCGGCTGAACAGTTTGTTGGGAAGGAAAGGGAACTTGGAGAAAATGAGCAATTACTGGGATGTGGGTCAGTTTGTCACCGTCGGTGTGTTGGCCAATGATGTCGGGAAGGCGGTCCAGGCGGCAGAGAGGTTATTCAAACTGAGACCTCCAGTTTGGTGCCTCCGGTCATTAGTTCAGAACTTGTTATTAATTCAGCGCTTCATGAAATCCATTACTGAACATGCACCCAGGCAAGAACGGCTTAACTGCTGGTTAGATATGATTTTTGAGGCAACAAATGAAGCTACTAATGGACTCAGATTTCCAGTGCTGGTGATAGAACCAACCAAAGTCTACCAGCCTTCCTATGTCTCTATAAATAATGAGGCTGAGGAGAAGACAGTTTCTCTGTGGCATGTCTCACCCACAGAAATGCTCATGTCGTGGTCTTGGGATCCTGGGATCAGGCTCTGCACTCAGCAGGAAGTCTTCTTGAGATCGTCTGTGTCCCTCCATCTCTGCCCCTGCCCCCACTGACTCTCTAAGATCTTTAAAAAAGAAAAAGAAAGGGACACTTGGGTGGCTCAGCCATTGAGTGTCTGCCTTTGGCTCAGGGCGTGATCCCGGAGACCCGGAATTGAGTCCTGCATTGGGCTCCCTGCATGGAGCCTGCTTCTCCCTCTGCCTGCGTCTCTGCCTCTCTCTGTGTGTGTCTCTCATGAATAAATAAATTAAATCTTAAAAAAAAAGAAACTTGATAGATACTAAAGATAAAATAAAATTTGAAAGCTCCTGTCAAAAAAAAAGTAAAAAAGAGTTAACTTCAAATTCAATTAAAAAATGTTTCAGAAAAAAAAAAAAAATGTTTCAGGAAGTCTCTGTAGCCATATCAGGCTAGTTCCAGTTAGAAGATTTTTTAGATATTTTGTGTACAGAATAGTGAATGTTCTGAAAAATAACTGTTTTTGAAAAAACTTTAGAGTGGATCAAAGAATTTTCTGGATTTTCATAGATTTCATCCTTCAGCTGTATGGGCTATAAGGCCAGAATCAAGAAAAGGACACACAGGCAGTTTAATTTTAAGATTTCAGGAACAATAAAATGGCAAATTCTGTAATTTTCATGCTGCTTTGCAATTTTCTGGTTTGAGTATTGGGTACCTATGAACCTCTGACTAGATGACATTTTTGCTTCCACCTGCACATGTGAAATGTTTATTTGACAGCCTGTTCTCCACAGAAGTTTGGTTTTCCTCTAAGAATTATTTTCAAAAGTACTTCAAGAAAAACTTCTTTTTTAAAAATTTATTTTTTATTTATTCATGAGAGACAGAGAGAGAGAGAGAGAGAGAAGAGAGAGAGAGGCAGAGACACAGGCAGAGGGAGAAGCAGGCTCCATGCAGGGAGCCTGAAGTGGGGGACTCGATCCCGGGTCTCCAGGACCACACCCTGGGCTGAAGGTGGCACTAAACCACTGAGCCACCCAGATTGCCCAAGAAAAACTTCTTTAATTAAGAATAACTTTACAATTATGAGTTGTATCCTCTTACAGTCAATGACCATTTCCTTTTATAGAATAATAGACCAAATACATGGGGAAACTCACAAAGTTTAGAGTAATCCTGTGTTATCTTCAAATGTGACCATTTTCTCTCAGCCCCAAACATTCAGTTTTGGGCAGAGGACATGGTGGTCAGGAGTGGATTTTGGAAATTAGAGAAATATTTTAAGATAAATAAGATGGTAAGACCATCTTCCTCTTAGGAGATAGGTAAGAGTTAAGGCACAAATGAAGGACAAAGGACTTGCTTTCTTCTCAAACATTGATGACTAAAAGAATTTCTTCATATATCATAGAAAATGTATTAGGTATGTATGAGTTTGAAACACATTTAAAGGCTGTTTCATCCTCCTACCTCAAACTTCCAGCCTGTGTGAATGTCTTGGCTCCAAACATCCATTTCTTATCCCAAAAGATAGGAAAGTAAAGAGAAATATGAGACAGAGTAGAAAGGCCATTGCTATGGGTGTCCCAACACCTGGACTCTGATACCTGCTCAGCTCTGAGCTCATTCTAGAATAAAGTTTAAGCCACTTTACTTTTCTGAGACTCATTTTACCACTTGTCAAGGGAAAACTAGATGGCTTCCATGTTCCCTTTTCATTCAGGGCCCTGGTGACTGTATGACTGATCTCCCAGTCGGCAATGAATTCCGGCCACTATTAGGACAATTCTTTGCCTCTGGTTCTCTTTCCCCTACATGATTTCCCTCAACACATTCTATCAGGACTTGAGGTCATCAATGGCTCCTTCCTGAGCATAGCATTCCTGAGTGGATTCTGGTAGGCAGCAAAGACACCATCAATGAAAGGGGATGTGCTTTGAAGTGAGAATCATTGGTAGAGACTTAAAAAAAAAAATCCCTAAGAATTATCAGAGGAAGGAGAAAACAAACATCTAGGCTTCCACCCTTCCCTTTGTCAACTGGATGATTTGGGAAGATTCTTGACCTGTTTGTATATCAGGTTTTCCCAACTGTAAAATGGAATAATCACCCTCCTTATCCTGAGGCATATATATATCACAAGGCATAATTAAGACTCATAAGTTTTGAGGTTTTGATGAGAAACACTTTAGGAGTGTAACGTATCATTAGAAGTAATTACAGAGCATCTGTACTCAAAACTGATAATATACTAACCTAGAGAAAGAGGAAGGTGGAGATGGAAAGTGAAATGAGTAAGGAAGGAGAAATAAAGGGAAAAAGAAATAAAGAAGTGTAACAGAATGAAGTAAGGTCAAACAAAAAAAATTTCAAAAAGTCAACTAGAAGAAAAGAGATGAGCTTAGTATCTTTGGAGAATAACTAAAGGACTAAGGTATTCAGAATTTATTAGGAATTTACAATAGCTATAGTAGCTATTAAAAACAATAATGCAAATAATAAGTAAAATATTATAGCCTGTGTGGCAGGCAGAGTTCTAAGATGGCTCCATGACCTCTGTGTTTTGGTGTTATTCCTGTGATTATGTTATCTTATATAGTAAAAGGATTTTGGAGATGTGTTTCAACTTACTGATCTGCTGATACTAAGACACAAATTATCTGAGTAGGCCTAACCTAATTACACAGGTTCTTTAAAAGCAAAGAGTTTTCTTTGGTTGGTAGTAAAAAAAGAGTGATCTAGAGATGCTCTCTGGCAGTCCTGGAAGAAAGCAAACATCATGGTATAAACTATCAATGGGGACAAGATGGAAAGCACCAGAGAGTATTTTCTAGGAACTAGCCAGTCAGCAAGGAAATGGGGACTTTAGTCCTACAACTGCAAGAAACTGAATTCTATCAATATATA
The DNA here is from genome assembly GCF_011100685.1 of Canis lupus familiaris. Lineage (NCBI taxonomy): Eukaryota > Metazoa > Chordata > Mammalia > Carnivora > Canidae > Canis > Canis lupus. Next base: position 43,665,356 of record NC_049236.1, on the reverse strand, counting down.
TATATAAGTTTGGAAGTAGAGTTTTCTTGGAACTTCCAATCTCAGATGACTAACAACTTGATTTCAGCCTTGGGATATACTGAGCTGAGAAGCTAGTCGTGCCATGATGAATTTATGATTTATAGAACTGTGAACCAATCAATGGGCATGTTTTAAGCTGCTAAACTTGTGGCAATTTGTCACTCAGCAGTAGAAGACCAATATAGAATGCATAATACAAAATTGAAATCACTATGCCATTGCTCAATCAGCTAAAAACTCTTATTGATTAGCTTCTAGGCATCTGGCAAGGTTAAAATTTATAGTCACAGTAGCAAAGTTGTAGGTTTTCTGCACTGACCATGACAGTCAAGGAGAACAAAGATAAATGAAATCTTAAACCCAATTGTGATCCCATTTGATGTAGTTTTAATATTAAAATGATAAGAATTGCATCACCATACATGTTCAGTTAACATTTTTGGGTTTGCGCAGTTGATCCTTGAATAATTCAGAGGTTAGGGGCACCAACCCTCTCCTCACCATGCAGTCAAAAAATACATGTGTGACTTTTTACTCCCTTCAAACTTATCAGGTAATAGTCTACCAGTGACTGGACACATTAATAACATAAATAACATAACGTGTATATGTATAATAACATAGTAACATAAACAGTTGACTAGCATATATTTTGTATGTTATATATATTATATACTGTATTCTTATAATAAAGTAAATTAGAGAAAAGAAGATGTTATTTAAAAAATCCTAAGGAAGAGAAAATATATCTATGGTACTATACTGTATTTACTGGAAAAAAAAATCTGTGTATAAATGGATCCCAATAGTTCAATCATATTGTTCAAGGATCAACTATATTTGTAAACAAAGCCGTATTAGGGAGAGTATTCAAAAGGGGTTTTGGGGTTGACTGTTTTGAAAGGAAGAAAATCTTTTTTCATATCATATGATAATCACTAGTTTATTTTTGAGGATTTCTATTTTCTTTCATTAGATTTCCTTATGGCAAACTTCTCCTTTAGCTGAAACTTTGTTGTTAAAAAAAAAAAAAAAAAAAAAAAAAAATGCTGGGCAGCCCTGGTGACTCAGCGGTTTAGCGCCACCTTCAGCCCAGGGTGTGATCCTGGGGACCTGGAATGAGTCCCACATCGGGCTTCAGGTGTGGAGCTTGCTTTGCCCTCTGCCTCTCTCTGTTTCTCGAATAAACAAAATCTTAAAAAAAAAAAAAAAAAAAGCTTTGAGTCAAGTAGCAAAATGGGCTTATTTGAATCATATCTTCTCTATATGTTTTATTTTATCCACTGAGAGAGTAACTGCCAGACAATGAAGGGACCCAGGAAAGAAATCAAAGACAGACGGGGAAAGGTGGAAAACAACTAGCATGTCTCTTCTACAGACTTTACCACTTATCACTCCTGTTTTATGTTTCATCTGTGCTGAATATTAAGGTCCTGGTCAAGGACAGTTTTAAGAAGTTAGTGGTAAAGCCTTGCCCTTTCTCCCACCAGCTAAACAACAACTCCTCTTGATGTCCCTTCTAATGTGAATAATGCCTCCATTGGTCCAGCTTCCAAGACTTCAAAGCTCTGAGTCATCTTCTACCCCACCTCTCTCTCTAATCCCTCATATCCTACAATTAGTTGCCAAATTCCTAAAAAAACTCTTTTTTTTCCCCCTAGCTCCACTGCCATTAACTTAATTTGGCTCCTTTTTATGATTTGCCAGATTATTGTCATAGCCTCTTAGGTCATTCAGTTGTCTGATTTTCTATCATAATCCATTGTACAAATCACTAACAAGATAGTCCTACTAAAATATAGTTCTAACCTTGACCATTCATTTTTTCACTCAAAAAATATTCAACATCTTTTTTGTTTCAGAGAATAAAATCCAAACTCTTTATATTGGTATTAAATTCTTTCACAATACAGACCCAGTTATTTTCTGGTCTTATTTTTTCAATACCCTCTGTCTGTCTACCCTATTCTTTTTTTTTTTTTTTTTTTTACACTATTTTTTAGCTGAATTAGATTCCTGTGTTTCCTGAAATAATGACACACTCCACTGGAAATGCCCAACCCTTTATTTCTGCCTGTGTAATTGCAGACTATCCATTGTGATGACACCTCCAAATCCTTTCCACTATCAAGGATGAGTGGTCTAATCCAATCCTGGGGACTCCCTTTCTTTTGCAGAGATGGGTTTAGGAAACTTTCTTTGGCCCAGTCATGGCCAATGAAATATAAAAGAAATCTGCTGGTAAAGGCTTTCTCTTTCCAACGAGGAGACTGTCCCTCATCTTTATTAGGCCATGGCTGTGTCTGGATATGGTGCTTGAACTACTGCAACTCAAGTAAGGATACACGTGAAGATGGAGGCTGAAAGAGGCGGGAGGAGATGGATAGAATCTAACGGACTTCATGAAGCTACTCATGCTGAACCTGGTGCCCTCTCTACCTCTGGTCTTCTTGTCATGTGAAACAAAAACCTTTCCTTATTGAAGCCAGTCTGAGATATAGCTTTCTTATTGCAATAAAAAAAATAGTAAGATATTCACTATCCTTCAAGGCTAAGTTCCAACGCTACTTTCTTGGGGAAACTGTCCTCAGTTTCTCTGGCAGAGGCAAATGTGTCTTCTGACAAGATCTCTGTATGCCCATTGCACATTGTTGGGTCTCTCTCTTGCAACTATCACAAGCCACCGTGGATGGTAGCCATGTCCTCAGGCATCTTGTCTTATAGGAGAGGTGTTTCACTGGAGGTGGTCAACTGCATTTTGATCTCTTTTGTATCCTCTGCAGTGTGTATCATGATGCCTTGCATATGCCATGGTGATTTGTGCAATAGCATTTGTTCAAAAAGATCATTTGTTTGTTATTTGTTGTACTTTTCTATTATGATTTGTATAGTGTAGATAAAATTCAGTGTTGTTTTTCTTTTTAAAAAAAAAAAAAAAAAAAAAGAATAGTGGACCTGGAATACAGGTGTGTAGATTCCAAATTTTCTTGAAAAAGAGCGTTTTTAGAAATCAGCTTGTTTAGAGGGAACCCCAAGTATACCACAGCTAGTGGCTCTCAAATAGAAGAGAACCTAACAGGTTAAGAGTTTAGTGGAGGAAGAGAGATGAAGTCTAAGTGCTCTGCTTAATGAAGGCTATTTGCCACCCCAGTGGACATGACTGAATAGACCTGTGGGCATTGTTTTACCAATGTATCGATGACTTTATTTGTGATAAAGGTGAATGGTTATCCTTTTGTAATGTATCTGAGCCATCTCCTTATTTTAAGTCTCCAAAGTCCCACTGATTGGGACTATACCAATCCTGGACATTCACATCCAGGAACACAAAAAATATATTTATAGGTTTTGACTTTATTGCCATTTAGCATTCATTCCTTAATATAAGTTTCTGATAACTTCTTAAACTTTTAATGTTACTCGATGTAACCAAAGACCACGTCATTGTCTTCTGGGATGAGAAGTAACCCACCCATCTCTGTCAATAACTTGAGTTATGATTAAAGATCTTGGAATTCCTGTCTCCAGGGCTTAAAATAAAATAGGTAATAGATTCTCCTCTTCTACAATTTGTTTAAATATTCCTGTGTCTGAAAATGGGAAAGATTTGGCTCAAATTACCTCTTGATGTTTCTTTTAGCCTCCGATGCTATGATTGATATGTCTGTCAGACTACAGGGTTCCAGAAGAGACTTGAAGGAATTCAAGTATGAGGAAACCTCAAAGTGGAACATGTAGGAGGAAGCAGGGAGACACTCTGAGGTGGCTCTAGGGAGGGGGTTTACTTATGTGGACTATTTGTCTGATGTAAGTTTTGGTACATGGATTTATGCTCTGAAGGAGCAATGCAATGTCTCCCCACACTGAGAAGGCTGGGGAGTTTAGCTGGCCCAAGGGAGGGCCCAAGAGCTGGGACAGAGAGAAGGGTGTGGGCCTGAGCTGGGGGGGAGGGCATGACTTATTAGTTATGACTGCATCTCAGCAGCTGCTTTGCTCTTTAGCAAACACATCTTATTGCCCCACGGGCAAGCATCCCAGAGGGAGGGCTTTCTTTCTTCAGTGTCTGCTGGTAGAGAGGCACTGCTGGTGATCCTTGTGAGTAACTAATGCCTCCCAAGTTTAGTGGACAAAACAAAATGATAGAAGTTGAAGCCACTGAGTGTCATTTTTACTAGCTTCCTCTATGGTTTTTAAGATCTTGTTCTTTATGTTACATATTGGTCTTGCCAGACCTAACACTTTAATAATTAGCTACTTTATTTTATTAATTCAATAAAATGGCTTCAATAAATGTTTTTTGAGCATCTGCTCTGTGCCAGGCACCTTTGTCCACACAGAGGACATTGCCAGAATGGACCAGAACAACATGATCTCCGTAGTTTGTGAATTTATGATCTAAAGTAGGAGGCACGGGATCGAGTCCCATGTCGGGCTTCCTGCATGGAGCCTGCTTCTCTGTCTGCCTGTGTCTCTGCCTCTCTCTCTCTCTCTCTCCCTCTGGGTCTCTCATGAATAAATAAATAAAAAATCTTAAAAAAAAAAAAGAAATAAAGTAGGAGGCAGAAAATTAAAGAGTTAATTAAAATATAGCTTCAGTCTTTGAGGAGCTCTTCCAGGTTGGAGTGCTTTATCCCCAGACTTTTTCATGTCATACATCTTCATACACCTTTCCCATATCTGTTTCAATGTTGCTTCCCTAAGAGAGGCTTTCTTGGCTCACCCAATCTCAAGGCCCCCCTCACAAGCCTCTCTATTCCATCATCCTCATCTACAGTTCCTGAATGCAAACATCTCTGAAAACGAAGAGAAATTTTCTCTTAATTTGAGTACAAATTAATTAGTACTATAATCTTTATTCAATGTATTATGAATACTTATATATTTTACTGCAGTCCCATTAATGTGTTTGATTATGGGGTGCTGCCTCAGACCTTGTTGGTTCAACAAATAGTATGAGCACTATATTACCTTTCTAAATTAAAAAAAAACCCTGAATTTGAAAATATGTATAGTCCTATGGTTTTGGGTAAAGGATTGTGGGCCTGTCCTAGCTAAATTTCTCCTGTGTACTAATTAGTACTTATTTATTAATTAACTAATTTATTTTCTTGTTCTACCAACTAGAATGATAGCAGAGACTGTGTCTCTCTTGTTCACTCTAGAATCCAGAGCAGTAACCAGATACTTAACAAAAATTTAAGTGAGTGTGTGAATGCTTTTATATAAAGTACCCCATATTCTAATATAGATTGGCTAGAGAAGAGGGGAAGCAATATCAGAGAAAGCTTATTGGGAAAGTTAATGTCAAATCTAAAATTTAGAATATATAATCTTTTAATTCATATAGAACCACAAAAAAATCCTGAATAATCCAAAAAAATCTTGGCATGAGAAGAACAAAGCTGGAGGTAGCTCAATCCCAGACTATACTACAAACTATATACAAACTATACTACAAAGTATACTACAAACTATACTACAAAGCTGTAGTAATCAAAATAGAATGTTGCTGGCACATGCAAAAAAAAAAAAATAGACATATAGATTAATGAAACAATAGAGAGCCTGGAAATAAGCCCACACTTATATGGTTAATTAATCTATGACAAGGGAGGCAAGGATATATAATGGGGCAAAGACAGTCTCTTTAACAAATGGTGTTGGGAAAACTGGAAAGCAACACACAAAGGAATAAAACTGGGCCACTTTATTGCATCATATTAAAGAATAAACTCAAAATCGATTAAAGATCTAACTGTGAGATCTGACACCACAAAACTTCTGAAAGAAAACATAGGCAATAATCTCTTGGACATTGGCCCCAGCAACAATTTTCTGGATATGTCTCCTCAGGCAAGAGAAACAAAAGCAAAAATAAACTGTGGGGACTATACCAAAATAAAAGGTGCTTGCATAGCAGAAGAAACCATCAATGAAACAAAAAGGCAACCTACTGAATGGGAGAAGATATTTACAAATGGTATATCTGATAGAGGTTAATATACAAAATATGTAAAGAACTTAGACAAGTCAACTTAAAACGAAATAAATAATTTAATTTAAAAATGGACAGAGAAGCTGAAGAGACATTTTTCCAAAGAAGTCATACAGATAGCCAATGGACACATGAAAAGATGCTCAATATCACTCATCATCAGGGAAATGCAAATCAAAACCATGATGAGAGGGCTTCCCCGGGTGGCTCAGCGGTTTAGCGCCACCTTCAGCCCAGCCCAGGGTGTGATCCTGGAGACCTGGGATCGAGTCCCACATCAGGCTCCCTGCATGGAGCCTGCTTCTCCCTCTGCCTGTGTCTCTGCCTCTCTCTCTCTGTGACTATCATAAATAAATAAAAATTAAAAAATATATTAAAAAAACCATGATGAGATATCACCTCACACCTGTCAGAAGGGCTAAAATCAAAAACACAAAACATAATAAGCTTTGGTGAGGATGTGTAGGAAAAGGAACCCTTGTGCACTGTTGATGGGCATGCAAACTGGTGCAGCCACTGTGAAAACAGTATGGAAGTTCCTCAAAAAATTACAAATAGAAAATACCATATGATCCAGTAACTCCAGTACTGAATATTTACCCACTGAAAGTAAAAACACTCGTTTGAGAAGATATATACACTCTGTGTTTATTGCAACATTATTTATAATAGACAAGATATGGAAGCAATCCATGTCCATTGATAGATGAATGGATAAGGAAGATATGGCACACACAGACATGCACACACACATATGAACACACTGGAATATTACTGAGCCATATAAAAGGAATGAGATCCTGCCATTTGTGACAATGTGGATGAACAAGACATATTAACTATTACAGTTAGGTATAGTGAAAGGTGTGGGGGGACTCATGGGAGGCTTAGTGGTTGAGTACCTGCCTTCAGCTCAGGGTGTTATCTGGGAGACCCAGGATTGAGTCCCACATTGGGCTCCCTGCATGGAGCCTGCTTCTCTCTCTGCCTGTGTCTCTGCCTCTCTCTTTGTGTCTCTCATGAATAAATAAACAAAATCTTTTAAAAAAAGAAAATGAAGAAAGGTGTGGGACACTTGTTTGTCACTCCTGGAAATGGTAGTTAACTAGGAAGTAAATAAGAAATGAGCACTGTTAAAAAAATTTTAGACATCATATCCAGAATCTATCTCATTTATCAAATCTACTGGCCTTTACTTTTTGCCTTCAAGCTTTAAGAACCCATCCTGTAGAAGTACATGTTGTTTAAAACCTACCTGATGTGAGCATGGAAATGTGTTATTCCAAAAGGCAAAACAGCTAAGGTATATATATTTATCATAGTTTATGATATTCATTTTTGCTAGTGACTTAGATTTTTCAAATAGGCTTCCATGAGTAGCATATTTCATGGACTGCTAGCTCCAACAAAGGTCTAGACTTGAACTTTATAAGGGATTGGGTCAGCAGAATCATCCCTCACTTCAGAAAAGAAAGATAAAAACCCACAAGTTGGTAATGGCTCATCTCAGTGATGTTTTTTATGACATTTGGTGTGACCTTAAGTTTTGCTTTGTCTCTCTTTGCTCACTCTAGGAGCCCTTCCTTCAGGTAAAAAGAAAGTATGTATTTTGGCTTTTGCTGTAGGTCCTTATAAAGATCTAGAAAGGGACTTACTACCTGCCAATTTGACATTAGGAATGTGGTGAATCAGTGGCCTTGGTTTTGGAGTCAAAGGTCTGAGCTTGTCAACTTTATCACTCCTGGCTATGAGCTCTTGCAAGGTTATCTAAGATCTCTGACCCTTAGTTTTTCCACTTATAAAATGAGATAATAGTATCTAACCCACAGGGATGTTGTGGGTATTAAATGAGATTATACTTTGTGAAGACAGCTTTAAAAGAATGGTGTGGGGCACCTGGGGGGCTCAGTCAGTTAAGCATCTGCCTTCAGCTCAGGTCATGATCTGGATCCTACATTGGGCTCTATAAACCTACATGCTCAGTGGGGAGTCTGCTTCTCCCTTTTCCTCTGCTGTTCTTTCTGCTTGTGTTTGGTTTCTCTCACCGTCAAAAAAAAAATTTAAAAGAAGAATGGTGCAAATGCCTACTATTAATAGTTGATAGAGATAGGAGAACTCCAAGGGTCTTCTAAATATCAGGGTCCATACAAATTTGTCCGGATTGTTTATATGTGGAAATTGACATCATGGCCTCCCTGGAATGACTTCTAGTCTCATCTGCACAGCTTTATGAAAGTTGTGCCATAAGAAGTACAGTTGAATTAACAAGGAATTTGAGCAAATGCTAAAGTGTCTTAGGAAAAAAACCCTAGAGCAATAATACCATGCTGAACATTTAGCATGTCAGGTAACATGTTTGAAATATTTTAGTGATGTATTTGAGGGAGTTTTGCAACTGTCAGGCAGTCAGTCTGTTGTAATGGGAGAGGTCATGACACTGAGACATGACAGGCCACAGTAGTCAACAGATGACCTCCCAATTCAGCACGTAGACCTTACATGGTCAAGGAGGGGCAGGAGCATGTCCCATTATCCTGGGGCTTTATATTACTCTATTAAAAATATCAGCAGTACAGATTTTTAAAAAAGATTTTATTTATTTATTTGAGAGAGAGAGAGAGAGAGAGAGAGGGGAAGAAGCAGGCTCCATGCAGGGAGCCCGACGTGGGACTTGATCCTGGGTCTCCAGGATCACACCCTGGACTGAAGGCAGTGCTAAACCGCTGAGCCACCCAGGCTGCCCCACAGTACAGATTTTTAAAAAAAATATAAATAGAGGAGCTAGCAATAAACAAACAAATAAATAAAAGCTTGCAGCTATAGTGCTTTCAATTTTAAATGATCATTAAGATAACTTAGATAATATAAATTTGCCAGTAAGGAGAGGCTCTTTGGGGAGGAAGTTAGGAGCACAGGCTTTGGATTTAGTAAAATACATATACTCATATTTCTGCTTTGATATTTTCTCATTTGAGACCTTATGCAGGTTACTTAGTCTGAGCCTATGTATACATCTGTAAAATGGAGACAGTAACAATACAGTCATCAGATGATTGTATTGATTTAAAAGGGCAGTGCACATAAGCCTGTAGCCAGTCCCTGAAGTGAACACACAGTAAATAATTAATTTATAAACCTACATGTATAGATTATTTCAAAGCTTTAAAAAAGCTAACTTTTCAATCTATTTCTGCATCATCTTTTCCCCAAGGAAGAGAATTAATCAGACAGTAGCAAAATAAATTGCTGTGATTTTGGTTCCCTGTCCATTGCTTTCCTAATGAAAAAATAGATAAAAGGACTGGGATAGGCAATCTCTGCATAACTGGGTCCTCAGCCTGGAAAGAGCTCAGGCATGGGCAATGGTGGGACTTCTGTGCCTAAGGTTTTTGCAAGTGCTTGCACTCAAAATGAAATTAAAAAAAAAAAAAAAGTAGCCTGACATTGCATGCCATCCAATAGCACTTGTGGTGTAGTGCTTTTTGGAAAGAACTCCCAAGTGGGGAAAAGAAATATTAAAGCAATGGAGTTTTACCAAACCTATGAGCGTGCATAGGAAATCCTTTGTTGAAGAAACGACGCTCTTACTTTTACAGAAATGGGCCAGGGGCCAGAGAAAAGAAGCAGGGGAAAAAAAACAGGTAAGGTATACTGTGATAGTAAGCAGAACCCAATGTGAAGCACACACAGGAACCTGCTTTCCACCTGCAGCAAGAAGCAATAGCAATAACTGGAACCTTTTCATCACAATTGACCTATTTACTACCCAGAGGGCCCAGCCAGAGACAACTGAAATGTTGACTGAGTGGGGAGACGTCTCAGTGGGGCCTGTAAAGGGAAGAAATCCAAAAAGACTTGGGGGTGGGAATGTTGTCCTTAGGACAGTAAAACACTTATGTTCAGAGGTGGATCAACTCTAGTTCTAGGCTCTGTTCCCTGGGGAGGCCTGGAGGAGAGACCACAGGCTTAGCTGCTATGGAGAGTGGTACCTCTGCTCCCTTGCTTGGCTCTGGATGCAAAGCATGGTTTATGGATGGGCAGAAGGAGAACACAGTTTTGTACTTCCTGGCTGTGTCTGCAATGCCCAGTGGTCCAAAAGAGACATACACTCTCTCTAGAGATGAATGGGTGTGAAACTGTGAAGGTAAATACGACTTGTCTTACCCCTTTCTATTTCAAATTCTCAATTGAAAAACAATCTTATAATGGGACCTTTATTGTATAATAACCCTGAAAAAAAGCTGAGACCCTCAAGGGAACAGGCATACATAGACATTATTTATTTGCTAGCAATGCTGTTATTAAGCACCGAGGATAAACAGCTTTGCTTTAAGCATGGTTAATTGAATGGATCAAAGCAGCAATGGCAGTAAAAAGATGGATAAAAAAGATATGGCATTTGTATCTTGGAAAGTCTGAGTAGCCTAAAAACTATCTCTGAAATGGCCAAAAAGACAGGGTGATGTTGAGAATCTTGGTTTTGAAATGATGGAGGCTACCACTGGAGCTGGTGTTAAGGGAGCCACTGGCTGCAGTCAAAGGTGGCTGGGAAGTCTGGTAGGAAGAACAGACAATGGTGCCCATGGGCAGGGCAGGAGGTATGAAGAAGCAGACTGGTTGTCTTTCTTCCCTTCTACCACCCTCCGTAATGTAGACTGTATCCCTTCGGTTAGATTCCCTAGGGAGGGGGCTTTGAAGACACAGTGAAGAGGAGACAAGGGAAGGGAAAAATGAAGGTCAGGTGGAGGACAGATAAGAAGGGCAATGGAGGGCACTTTGAAATCTTTTCAAATGCAGCGGTGTAGTAACATTCAAGGAACTGCGATGTTTTTCTTCCTCTCTTTGCCCCACTTCAAGCTTTGATATTGCTGTTCTGTGTTGCAACCTAAGGTCCTATGACAGCTTTGGGAGTGAATGATTGACAACACTGGATTGTACCCAAGTACTGCCCGCAGCAGAGGGCCATGAGCTACTGCAATGGCTGCCTTAGGTCCCTTTCCACATCTTCCAGGGACAATTTTTCTTTTCTTCTCTTCCCTTCCTTTTCTTCCTCTCTCCTCTCTCTGTCTCTGTGTGTTTCTTTTATTGGTGTTGATTTTGTATTTAAGTATACTTTAATCCTACCACCCAAGGAGTGGTTATTGGTTTTCAAAATTGTCACATGAAGGCAGAGAAATGGGCACCCTGGCTTCTGGAGTATGGAGCAGCCACTCAGGGACAGAGAATTTACCTGAGCTAACCCCCTGGGCCACATTCTACCCTGTTGTTGCTTCCTTAGTCTTGATAAAAGTAAAAGCATTATTTACCACAGAGTTGTTAGAAACACTAGGCCAAATACTAGACTCTTTGGCAGATGTTCTTCTCAGGAACAACACAATTTTCTTTCCTTACCATCATGACTGCAAAAGAAAAGAATACAGGGCAGCCCCGGTGGCGCAGCGGTTTAGCACCGCCTGCAGCCAGGGGTGTGATCCTGGAGACCCAGGATCGAGTCCCACATCGGGCTTCCTGCATGGAGCCTGCTTCTCCCTCTGCCTGTGTCTCTGCCTCTCTCTTCGCTCTCTCTGAATGAATAAATAAATAAATCTTTAAAAAAAAAAAAAGTACAGAGCCCTTGAATTGTGGGGCACTAGGGAAATGAAGACAGTTACGCAAATATTAGTTCATACGTGGTGATCCTCTCCTTTGTGTACACTTTGAACTAAAACAACAGCCTCTTAGCAGAGTGGTTGAAATTAAAGTGTTCTGACACACATGGAAAAAAAAGAACTTTTCAAGCAGCAGTCTGCCTCTGCACCATACAAGGCCTCCCAAAGGTTTAGAAGGATGAAATTAATGTGCTCTTATGGTGTCTGCTTCTTGCACTGGTACAGAATTAAGTAGACTATAATTAGTTATTCAGCACCATTGGAATTCCAAAGGTGATAAAAGAAAAGGAAATATTCTGGAGTCAGAGTGCCCCGTTTGACTACTGCCAGGACGTTAATACATTAACGAGGAAATACTGGACCTAAATGGACTAAATTCATTATTTTTTCTGCTGCTAAAATTTTGTTTGGATTACTGAAAAAGATGAAGTGGAAAAAGGAGACATTCATGTCTCCTATGGAAGGAAAGGCCTGGTTGTGTCTGATATTGGAGAACAAATTTTTCTAGGACTATTCATTCTAGTGAAAATATTACCTTTGTGTCTCTGCCAATGGGAGCGTTCTAATTTGTGATTCAGGATTATTTGTCCTGTTGTGGTTGTTTCATTCTCCTTTAAAATTCTTCCCTTTCTCTTTACTACTTGTTTTGCTTTCCAACTCCAGTTGATGTACATGGCTGAATAGTTTTCCAGAAGACGAAGTGAAAATGTCAGCTGGCCCTCAGCTATGTGACCATCAAAGTTGCTCTCTATTCCAAGGTTGCATACCACTTCCCCTTCCGAAATAGATTTGTGCATTTCTACCTGGCAGTTAGGCAGTTAGTTAACAAGGCCTCTTTCTTGAAATGGAGCCATAACTCAATGACTTTTGTTCTATATCAAGCTGAGGCATGAAAATGATGCCCAGCAACACAGAAAGGACATTTTGGCCCTGAGGTAATCATTGGGACTACCCTAGGGTCTGAGCACTAGAAGCTGGACCACTGGGTTCTCTTTGTAGTCAAATTGTCCAGCTCCAAGACACTCAAGGAATGTCTGTCTGGAATATACCAGATCCTTGGGGATTCCAGGATGCACAGCTGCTTTGGGGGCTTTGTTTTGATATTGGTCTTTTCTTCTTCCAAAACTATATCTTCTCCAGGTGTTCTGAAATGTACAGGAGAAAATACAGGGGCCCAGAGATTTCCAGTTATTCAGAGAGTCTCATAGGACACTAATGAAAAAAAAATATTTTTTTTAAGATTTACTTTTTTGTTTTAGAAAGAGAGCACAAGTGGGAGGGGCAGAGGGAGAGGAAGAGAGAATTCCAAGCAGGCGTAGCTCTGTGGATTGTTAGTTTCATCTTACTATTAGGAATCAGAAATAACTGATTTTGCAGCCAAATTGAATCCTATGTTTATGGGTCTATGCTGCATATATTTCCCTTGTTAATAACCTGAAAGCTCACACAATTAAGACTCATAATAGAGATCTGACATTTGAAGTGAGATCTGAAGTCTAAAGTAAGAAACTCGTGTTTGATTCACATTAAATATCAAGACTACTGCTATATGTTTCTCTTGCATGTAGTTTTGAATTTCTGTATTTAATATCCTTTTATATTCCCAAAGAATATTTAAATAGTATAGGTGTTTGAAAAACAGCATATTTCCTTGTGGAAAATGGGGAAAATATTTCCTTGTGGGAAGAGAAATAACTCATAGTCAGATTCATGTACATAGGTGAGCTTGAAAACAGAGAGTCAACAAGAGGGCAAGTCATATCTTCTTGAATTAGGGATAAGTGTGATGGAACCGCCTATAAAATTGTCAAGTGGTTTTTTTTTTTAAGCATTTATGAAGGAAGAACACATGAGAAAAAAGAAAAGTCTATATCAAATTGATATTTTCATTTTTATCAGGATCAGATATGGATTACATGTAGTCAATTACTTTGGTTGGCAAGCAATAACATAGCAATTGTGGCATTTTGTAATTATTTTTCTAAAGTGATAGCAATTTAAATTTTCTCAGCGTCTAAAGAATGAAGTTCCACAGACACGATCATATTTTGAAATAAAAAACTCCAGAAATTTGCTTCGAACAAAGTTCTTCATCTTTCTGAGACTCAGTTCTTATCTCTAACATAGATAGAAATATTCCTTCACATCCTAGTTGTGAGAAATATATGTAGTATCATATGTAAAGCATTTGTTGCAAATAGCTGGATTTTCATGATGCCTGGTACATATCAGAACATAACAAAAGATAGTAGTTGTTTTTACTATTTTTACTGGCATTATGATCTAAATCTAGGTATCCAAGGTTTCTACGCTAGCTATTTTTCTAGGTATTTCTTCTCATACATTCTCATCTTCCGGGTTCTGAACTTTTCATTCTGTAGCACAGCCTCTTAAATTTCCCAATGCTTCCACATAGGAAACCTTCTTGACCCTTATTGCTTCTCAGGTATTTGGACCTTTGCTTTCCCAAAGGCTTTCTAGAGTTTCTAGAGTCCCCTGAGACTCCAGTTATCCCTGGGAAAGGTCTCAATGATGATGACTCTTGGTTTTGTATATATTTGACGAAGACCAAGGAATTTAGTATTGTAGAAAGTTGGAATTGCTAAATTCCTGTACAAGACATTTGTTGATTGTTTGGCATTTATTTCTTTCCTATCTTGGTGAAGGGTGTAAGGGAAGACATTTGTAAATATCTGGTGACTCCATCTCAGAAATATTTTTCAAAGTTGGCGTCACCTGCTGGTGTCTGAGGAGAGGGGGTCTATGGGCTGGGGGAGCACAGCTCTTTTGTTCCCCATGTCAGAATAGAGGAGTCTGGAGTGGAAAGGCAATGAGGGTGAGTGGCCTCCCCAGGGGTCTTTGGAGGTAGAGTGATCGCGACCTTACAAGCAAGGCTGATGCCAGGTAAGCAGATAAAGCCGGTGCCTTTGAAGGCTGGAAGCTTGCTCAGGCCCTGGGCCAGGATGCCCTCTGGACGGTTCTCTTGGAGGGGAGAAGACCCCTGGAGTTTTTCTGCTCTGCTTACCTGTCTGGGCTCTTGGGTGGGGAGATAGCAGCCTGTGTGGGGCTCCTGGTGCCAGGTCACTGCAAAGGGCTGGTGAGGTAGAGCAGGGGCTCTGCTGTCCCTGTGCTTCTCTCAGGGGAGGGCCTTTTGCTGGCTCATGCCTGAGCCTAAGCTTGACAGGGACAGAGACCGGAGCGGCGGACTTGTGTCCCCGGAATCTCCAAAGGGCAGAGAGGACTCAGTCACCCACCACGATAGAGAGGGCTCTGAGCTCACTCAGCCTGGCCTCATTATCCCTCTCCCGCAGCTCTTCAGGGTGGCCAGGCTGGTCAAGCTGCTGGGTCAGGTCTCCAAAGAGTAACGCTTAAAGCCTTTGAGGTGTCAGGCACTGGACTGAAGATAAGTACTAAATTAGTCTATGGAAGCACCAGAGGCTTGGTCCCATTTGCTGGTAGTGCAAAAAGCCAACCTCCCCCTCCCCACATCTCCATCTGCATCTTGATAAGGTTGAAGGCTTTGTTGCTGGTGGCAGGAGGGCAGATTTTATATGTATAAGGACCTTGAGGAGGTAGGTGATATGAAATATCATAGTATTTAGATCCTACCATGTCTCTTAAAATAAATGAACATCCATGGTTAGGTGAGAAGGAATTATTTTTTAAAAAGTCTCATTTGGTGCATTGTTGGGCATAGACAATTGTTTCAGAGCTCAGGAAACCAGGCTCTAAGTTAGTTGTGAGAGTCCTTCTCTCTGGAATCCAGCACCACTCTAGAGCTTTGCAGACCAGTGGCTTCTTTTCTCCATAAGTGGATTAGCCCTGTTGTAAATGAGGTTTCTATAAATAGCTTCTTGGGCTACTTATAGAAGGACACAGACAAGCAGAAGCCAGGGCAGAGGAGGAGAACATCACTGATTCTACTTAATGACTGGGGCAGACAGTCTGGTTTTCAATGTGGAGACCCCAGAAAAAAACTGGGGAGGCCTTGAAGGGTGTATATATGTAGAGGATAGAAAGCACTAGGATTTTACAGGGACTTGGGTTTCAGGGCCATTGTAATTTGGATATAAAACCACTTTTTTGGGGAATGATTGATATCCAAAAAGCTGTATATATGTAATGTATACAATTTGATGATATTTGGAGATAAGTGTATATATATGCAACCATCATCATAATCTACGCCATAAACATATCCATCACCTCTGAAGGTTTTCTCCTGACCTCTTTATTTATTATTATCATTTGTTTGTGATAAGAACATTTGACATGAGATTTGCTCTCAGCAAATCTTTTTTTTTTTTCAGCAAATCTTTAAGTATACAATACAGTATTGTTAATTATAGGTACTATGCTGTATAGTAGTTCTCTGGGACTTACTCACCTGACTTAATGAAACTTTGTACACTTTGACTAATATTTTAGTCTGTTTCCCTTGCCCCAGCCCCTGGTAACCACTCTGCTTTTATCAGCTTGTTTTTTTTAGATTCCTCATATAAGTGGTATCTTGTAATATTTGTCCTTCTATGTTTGGCTCATTTCACTTAGCATAATGTCCTCTAGGTTCATCTCTGTTGTTGCAAATAGCTGGATTTTCTTTTTTTTAAGGCTGAATAATATTCCATTGGATTTATATGTATATCACATTTTCTTTATGCATTTAACCATCAAGAGATTTTTAGGTTGTTTCTATATCTTGGCTGTTGTGAATAATGCTACAGTGAACATGGAGGTGCAGATAATTCTTTGAGACACTGATTTTAATTCCTTTGGATATATGCTCAGTTAATAGATTATATAGTAGTTCTATTTTTAGTCTTTTGAGAAACTGCCATATTGTTTTCTATAATGGCTACCCTATTTCATAGTCCTATCAATAGTGTATTAGGGGACACCTGGATGGCCCAGTGGTTTAGTGCCTGCCTTCCACCCAGGACGTGATCCAGGAATCCTGAGATCGAGTCCCAGATTGAGTCCCACATTGGGTTCCCTGCATGGAGCGTGCTTCTCCCTCTGCCTGTGTCTGCCTCTTTCTCTGTGTCCCTCAGGAATACATAAATAAAATCTTAAAAAAACAGGATTCTCTTTCCATTTCTCCATGTCCTTGCCAACACTTACTTTTTTTTTTTTTTTTTTTTTTTTTTTTTTAATAATAGCCACCTTAACAGATGTGAGGTGATACCACACTGTGGTTTTGCTTTATATTTTCCTAATCATTAGTGATGGTGAGTACCTTTTCATTTATCTGTTGTCCATTTGTATGTCTTCTTTGGGAATGTCTATTTAGTTCTTGGCCCTTTTCATCAGGTTGTTTGTTTTTTTGCTACTGATTTGAAGGGGTTCCTTATATATTTTGGATGTTAACCCTTTATCAAATACATTGCAGATGTTTTCTGCAAAGTGATCTGCAGATTCAATGCAATCTTTATAAAAATCCCAAAGGCATATTTTATAGAAATAGAAAAAAACAATCCTAAAATTCATGAGAAACCACAAAAGATTACAGATAGCTAAAGCAATTTTGAACAAGAAGGACAAAGCTGCAGGCAATATATTTCCTGATTTCAAAATATATTACAAAGCTTCAATAATCAAAATAGTATGGTACTGATATAAAAACAGATACACGGAGATCGCTGAGTAGCTCAGTGGTTCAGTGCCTGCCTTTGGCCCAGGGTATGATCCTGGAGTCCCAGGATCGAGTCCTGTGTCAGGCTCCCTGCATGGAGCCTGCTTCTCCCTCTGCCTGTCTCTCTCTCTCTCTCTCTTTCTCTCTCTATGTCTATCATGAATAAATAAATAAAGTCTTAAAAAAAAAACAGATACACAAATCAATGAAACAGAATAGAGAGCCCAGAAATAAACCCACACATATATGGTCAACTGATATTTGACAAAGGTTACAAGAATGCCCAATGGAGGAAGGTTAACCTAAAGGAAATGGTATCGGGACACTTTGCTAGCCACATACAAAATAATGAAATTGGACCTTTATTTTACACCATACATAAAAATCAACTAAAATCAATAAAAAGACCTGAATCCTTAAAACTTCTAGGAGAAAACATAAGGAAATATTTCTTTGACGTAAGTCTTGACAACGATTTCTTGGATATGACACTAAAAGCACAGGCAACAAAAGCAAAAATAGACAAATGAGGCTATAGTATCCAACTAAAAAGCTTCCACACAACAAAGCAAACAATCAACAAAATAAGTTGACAACCTATATTAATTTATGAGGTTTGGAGTAGGAGTGCAGAGTACACATTTGTTTGTGAATGAGACTTTTGCACCAACAATGCACCAAATGAGACTTATAAAAATAATTCCTTCTGGCCTAAATTATGCTTTTAGACTTTTGAAAACTACAATCATGTTCCACTTCCCAAACAAAATATTTCTACCTGATTTCCATAGATCGAATCCAAACTTTCCAGACGTGTGCATGTGGCTTTTCACAATCTGGCCCTAACAATCCTCTGTGGTCCTTTTGCCCCCACTCCGCCTTTTTTCCCATTCAGTCTGTTCTCTGGCCACTTTCTTCCTTAAGGCCCCTCAGATTGATGTCTTATGCCTCGCTCTCTTTTTTATAGCTTTCCCACACCCATTTGTTTCTGATGTATTTATTTTCATAAATCTCTCCTTTGGCTGTTGAAATAATTATCTTATCTCTCTCTCTTTCTCTCTCTAACCAGACTATGATCTCCTTGGGGGTGGGCCATGAGCCATGATTTAGATTCTTAATAAATATTAAATAAATGCATAAACTTAGTGTAGGCCAAGGAAATTAGAACAGCAGAAATTAGAATAGTAGAATAGTAGAAGAATCGTTATCGGTAAAAAAACCTTATATTGGATGTTTGTTGGTTGTCTACATAGCATCCATTCTTTCTTACTCCCCTCTAACAAATGTCAGATTTTTAGGGGGCAGGCACACTTCTCCCACGCAGCTAAGGCACTTTTGGGGTAGTGGTCCCCGTTAGTCTAATCAGAAGAAAAATGCAAAGCAGTTTGCTTCAAATATGAGGCGGACATGTTGTCTCTGAATGTGTATCTTCAGGTGTTGGCAGCCATTTGGTGACCATGAGGGTGGACAGGCCGAGGATGCAGCCAACACCAAGGGTGGAGACATGAGGTGAATCAGTCCTTCGTAATATTACTGAGATGGAGCCTGAGTACAGCCCTAAAACCCTCCCTACCTCTGGACTCCCACACTCCCTAAATCAGAAAATCCCTTATCCTTTCAGATAATTTGAGCTAGATTTTTCTGCCCATGCGATATAAATCACTTGAATACAGAACATTATGGTCTCTCCCTCCCACAATGTTTGGTGAACAGGAAACTGATGGCCTGGATCATGCAGCATATTTGTGACTAAGTGGAAAATAGAATCCAGTCTCTGTACTCCTACAAACCTCATTCTGTTAAGTCATACTTTATCCCATACTTTCAAAGCTATTTCTTTCACTTCTTATCAGAGATGTAATAATTTCAAAAATCTTTTAGCACTCATGGGGTTTACTACTTAATGATGAATTTGAGTATATTGGCAATATGGCTCAACAACTATTTAAATTTATATAGATGAGTCTCATGAAAATAATATGCAGATTTATGCCACATATTTTTCAAATGAAGAGTTTGAGACTTTTTTGTTGTTGTTGTTGTTGTTGATTTTTTAAAGCAGGACTCTGGCCTTATTTTCTTTCTGAAAAGTACTGAGACCAATCATATGAATATTGTAGTAAGTTCGTGATCCTGGGTAGGAAATATCTGGTTCTATAAAATCTGATGAGAATAAAATATTAACTGTTGTATCAATACTCATTTAAAATTAAATGTGGTTATCATTGAAAGAGTATAAAAAGCGCTTCAGATAACTTTCTATGTAGTCAACCTTAATAAAAATGTTGACAGGCATCCAAAGTCATGTTATCAAAGGACTACAGAAGTACTTAGGCATATATGTACATATAATACCTATTTGGCCACAAGGCATAATGTAGCACTTTTACATTCTTTCTAAGGTTGATGCCTCCCACTTACATTATATTATTTAACAATATAATTGCACACTGGCCAGTCATCCCCTCATGAACCCAGGATGGCAAATCATACTCACCATGGTAAGCTGTGTTAAGTATCTGGTAGTGTAAATAAATTCCCCACAATGATTTGGGAGCCGCTATGAGACAAAGTTTATCATTTTTGGTTCCTTGTGTCAAATCAGTAAGAACATTCTATTTATTTATGCAAGGAAGTGCTTCTAATGGGCCAGATTCCTGGAGGCAGTGGGGAGTCCCAACTGCTTAATATTAAGAGGTCATGAATGTCTTTCTCTTACCTACACCTTCTTTATTGGATGCTATAATGCATCCCAGCTTTTCACCTCTCCATGAACAACAGCTGCATACACATCACTTACCCTGACACTTGGAAAACAGACAAATAGCCTTTCTATTACTGCCATAAATGCCACTCAATGAATCAGCCACTAGGTCATGCTCATGTGCAATGCAATCTATTTTCTCCCTCTTGGGCTCCAGCCTCACCTTCATGATGACTGAGCTGGAGCATCTCTTGGGGAATCTGTTGTCCCACATGTAGGCTTTTGGTGGCTGATAAACATACAGCCACTTTATTTTCCAAGTAAACTGGTTATATACAAACGTGAAATTTCCAGATTGGGAAACTGTCATCTAGGCTCAAATTCCGTTGATGGAATGAACTTCTTTATAATTTCTAAGAGAATATTTAATTATGGAAAATATTCTGGTGTTTTTATTTGCTAATATAGAATATAATGCTTTTAAGAACCTCTTCACCCCAAGTAAACCTCTTTTACATATTCTTAAGGAAAACCCAGGCTCTCTTCCCAGGGTCTATAAAGGGCATATTACAATAATCCCAAAGTTGAAATCATGAGAGAGATGGTGGAGAAACTTGGAAGATACAGATTAGGAAGCATTGCCAATATGAGATAAATCATCATAGAAAACAGACCAGCTCTAAAGTTATTTTGTTAGCCACTGGGAATATAGGAATAAATGTACAAAAAATTCTCAGCAGATCTCATATTTAAAAAGTAGGCAGCATCTTACCATTCCAAAATTATGAACTACTGCTATTTTCTTCAAGTGTTCGGAAAACCAGACCCATAGTCTAAATGTTCCACCTCTCAAAATGTACTTGGTTTAAATTTAGGCAGAAGGACATGGGTCAGATTTGTGGTTTATCATGCTCACTACGCCAGTGAAGGAAAGGCTTCCCTTTTTAACCATGCTTGTTCTTTGCAAATTCAATATAAAAGAGCCAAGAATGTCCACTCTAAGCATTCCTTTCTGACCTTAGAAATTGATTGTGAATTTAAGATTCAGTGCTTAACACAGTGCTTGGTGCATAGTAGGGTCTCAGTAAATATTTGTTGAAGAGATGAGGAAATGGATGGATGAATCCCTTTCTGCGTTTGTTGTACTTCTAACTTCCTGGGGAAGGGAATTCCACTGGTGCCTCCATGAATCAGATTCCTTAACCTTGGGTTTTCCTTTTTGAAATTTTGCGGAGTGCCTTCTAGGTCTACTGTGTGGAAGACAAGTCCGTGTTGGTTTTTTTGCAACTTAAAGATACCAACAGTACGTGCTTCAGAGTCAGGCCATTCTTGGAGGCCCTTCTCTGCTCTACCAGTTATGTGATCTCAGGCCCTTAGACCCATCTCCTCACTTGTGGGGTGAGGATGGGAATACCTCCTTCCTAGGCTGGTTGGGAGGACTAAATGGGATAACATTGCAAAGATTTACCATATTGCCTGGCTTACAGTAAACATATAGTACATTTATTATTATTATTATTTTAATTTTGCACCTGTGAGGAAGAATCCTGCTTTCTAAAGTTTATTTTCATAGCCTCTCAATCCCTGAGATGTTTTATTTTCCTTTCTCTCTAGAGGGTCACTAACCATCAGTATTGCATATAATATTCCAGGGACTGTCCACTATCGTTTTGAATGCCATTTCACATTTGATATCTCATATTTTATTGCTCCTTTTGTCCACAGCAGAATATTAGGTATCTTATATTCAGCAAACAGCATTCAGTGATTCTTAGAACTCTAATTTCTAACTGATAGTCTCACTTGTAAGTATTACATTTGGGCATTTCTTTCCAAAAGCAATTCTTCCCATATATCTAACCTATAGCTCACCTGACTGCTTGAATGTTCTGTGATACTATCATTTACCATCTCAGTTTTACATTTCCAATATTCCTTCTATCTGGAAACATTGAGTGGCATTTTCAGTGCAGAAGATTTTAAGAAAATACTGAATATGACCAGCACCGGTATTTGTTTTCTGGAAGAAACATTGTTAGCATGATTCCAGTAAAGTTCCTTTTCTATTCTTGGTCTTTAAACCTATTTCTGGTCATGGTGGTTGGGGTTTGGTTTTGGTTTTTATAAAAAAATAAATTTGTATATGATAAAAAAAATTATTGTCATTTTTGGCAAAATTTTCTAGTTTGGTTTTAATTTTGTTTATATACTTTTGATCTATAGAAGTTTTATGTTTTTATCTAGTTTATGCTGTAGTATATCCTCTTTCTTTGTGATTTCTTTTATTGCTCTTAAATTCAGAAGTTCTATAGGTACTCAGTTCAGATAAAAATTCATCAAAATTTTCTCCTTTTTTAAAGATTTTATTTATTTATTCATGAGGGACACACAGGCTCCCCATGGGGGGCCTGATGAGGGACTCAATCCCAAGACCCTGGGATCATGACCTGAACCAAACCACTGAACCACCCAGGTGCCCCCCAAATTTTCTTTTAGATATTAATAGTTGCCTTTAAAGAATTGATCACATAAAATGTATCACTCCATCCACTATTCTTTGGCTTTGTAATAGCTAAGAATATGACTTGAAAATATATTATAAGTTAACTTGGCACCATTTATTAATTCCTTCTTCTCCACATATTTGATTTGTAAAGTCAAGCTTATCATATACTTAATTTTAAAAATATAATCTAGCATCTGTTAATGGGTTATCTATTTACATAGGTCTAATTACTGATCCTTGCACTGAACCAGTGCTCTACTGTTTGCTTTGGTTTTTGTGTGTTTATTTGTTTTTACAGCTTATTAAGATGTTTTACTGTCTTAGAGTTTAAGTTCTCCTCATTCATCAGCAAATCCTGTCAGCTCCATATTTAGGATGAATCCAGAATCTGGCACTAATATACTCAAGGTTTACTACTTCCATTTGTGACTACCCTGGTTTCAGCCACCATCATCTCTTGATGGAATTATAGCAATGACCTAGCTGTTCTTCCAGCTTTCTCCTTGTACCCCAGAGTCTATTCTCCACACTATGATCACAGTATGGATTTCAAGTGTAGGTTAGATTATGTCAGATCAGGACCACACAGTGGCTTCCTTCTTATTCAGAGTGCAATGCCTTGGAGGCCCACATGACCTGCCTGGGTCTTATCACTTTTGTCTGACTCATTCAGCTCCAGACATGGGCACACCTTTTACTACAGGGCCCTTTCATTTTTTGTCTTCTCTGAAACTATTTTTGCTCATTGTGTGTATTGGTTGCTCTTCATTTCTTCAGGGGTGCTGCTTAGATAACACCACAGGGACCTTCTCTGACTTCCTTGAGGAATGACTATCCATGGCTCCCTGCCCCTTTCCTCTCACTCTGTTGTAGTTTCATTCGCAGCACATATCAGCACCTGTTTGTGTGTTTATGTGTGTATGTGTGTGCATTTTTTGTTGTTGTTGATAATAGGAAAAGAATAAAACTTTATGAAGGCAATTATTTTGGGTGGTCATAGTTGCCTATTTTCAGTGTCTAGTATAGCTTCTGGCATATAGTATTGCTCAGTAAATATCTACTGAACGAGAGGGCTTGGGAATTTGAGATAATCCTTTAATAACATAAAGTATTCCCTTCACTAGAATTTTTGCTCTTTTTAGTCTCTATATTTCTCAAGACAAGTAATACTTTGTGGTAAAGTTTATGTATTCATCAAATATTTCTTGAAAACCTCTCTGTCTCAGGCACTGTTCTAGATGCTGTGGAATCAGCACTGAAAATTAAGATCCAAATTTTTATTAGGATAATTATTTTCTATAATTTTAAAATTAAAAAAATCATCCCTATATATTCCTATATGTCCTTTCTCATATTATTTGATTGAAGTTTTCCCTGACTAAGCTTTTATAGTTTTTTTCTATTTTTAAATGATCAGAAACAGAAAACAATATGATTTATAAATCTAAGAATTTCTTCTTTTATTTATTTTTCGAAAAGATTTTATTTATTTATTCATGAGAAACAGAGAGAGAGAGAGAGAGAGAGGCAGAGGGAGAAGCAGACTCCATGCAGGGAAGCTGTTGTGGGACTCGATCCCAGATCTCCAGGATCAGGCCCTGGGCTGAAGGTGGCACTAAACCACTGAGCCACCCAGGCTGCCCCCTGTTTTTTTTTTTTTCCCCAAAGATTTTATTTATTTATTTATTCGAGAGAGAGAGAAAGAGAGAGATAGAGAGAGAGAGAGAGAGAGAGAATGTCTTCTTTTAAAGGAGCATATTTTTCAAATAGTTTGTATGCAAGTTTTAAAAAATTTATTTTTAGTCCTTATTTTTTAATAAAGGCATTTACAGCTATGGCCTTATCTTTACATAGAATTTTGGTGACAGTTGATAAATTTTGCCCTTGCTTTAGTAATATTTTAGTTACCCTCTAATTTTCTATCCAATTAGATCCAACATTTATTTGGAACTATCCAGCAATGTGGCTGGAGTATAGTGAGTGAAGGACAAGAGGTATACATATTGATTCAAATGACTTCACTGCATTATTCCAATATTCCATGAAATATATTTATTGAAAACTAAAGCTGTCAAAGGCTCTGAGAGGCATGCTAAATCTAGGATATGGTTGAAGCAGCAATGTGGGGCCAGAACATGCAGGACACATGAAGGGGTCAGCGTTCTATTACAAAAGCAGTGGGAAGCCTTTGGAGAATGTGAAAGATGGTGCTGTGTTTTATTGCTGGCTGAAGAGAAGATTAAAGGGGGCTAAGACAAAAGTTAGGGAGATCATTTAGGAAGTTACAGAGGCAGTCAGAGGTGGGAAGAATGGTAGTTACTTGCACTAAGGGTGTAACAAAGAAAAGAGCAAATTGGATAAAGAAGGGACATTTCTGTTGGATTAAACACAGATTATGTAGGAAGGGAAATAATGAAAAATAACTCCTAGTTTTTTGGCTTGAGTAATGGATGAAAGGTGTGAGTATTTAGGGAAATGATGAGAGATGGGAAAATAATGATTTGGGGGGGGGAAGAAGGAGAGGGAGATTTTAACCACATTTATCTGAACTATGTGTAATTCCCCTAAAGGATTTTACTACCCACTTTCTCTCAATTTCTGAGTTAAAAACATCTCAGATTTGTAAATTCAGGCTATTATATCCAGTTTTTAGTTATGTAACTCAGGACAATTTACTGAAATTCTCTCTGCCTCAATTTTCTCATCTGGAAAATAGGGATAATAATGGCAAGCACTTGATAAATTTTCTTGTTGAGATTCAGTGAATTTGCACAGTAAAAGGGTGTCTGGCAAATACGAGCAATCAATAGAGGCTATTATTATTTTAGTTGCTTATATGTTTGATATTTCAAATTTTCCTGGGAAATTTGCATTCCGGTCTTTGATTTATTTATATTATTACTTAGACGACTATATTGAATGGAGTTCAGGGTGTTCTACCCCCCATGCTTTTATAGAATGCTTTCCAACTGGTAGGCTTTTATTTTTGAAATAAATCTTGACCACTGTGTCGTATAATTTTTTCCAGAAGAACATTTGACTTTTTGTTTGTTTGTTTTTAGGTCTGACATACCAAGAAATAGCATCATTCTGTTGCTTTCTCACACTGAAAACATCCTCACTGGGGTATCAGACTTTTACCTGAGTTTCTTCCTGTAAAACTGTGTGCAGCTATGTTTCTATTGTCTTCTGACTTTTCCTATTTCAAAGAAAACCAACCTGATTTCAGACCTCTTGTAGTCAGCTTGCATTTCTATCTAGATTTTTATTTTATTTATTTATTTTTTTATTTTATTTATTTATTTTTTTATTTATGATAGTCACAGAGAGAGAGAGAGAGAGGCAGAGACACAGGCAGAGGGAGAAGCAGGCTCCATGCACCGGGAGCCTGATGTGGGATTCGATCCTGGGTCTCCAGGATCGTGCCCTGGGCCAAAGGCAGGCGCCAAACCGCTGCGCCACCCAGGGATCCCTCTATCTAGATTTTTAAAAAAAGATTTTATTTATTTATTCATGATAGACACAGAGAGAGAGGGGGAGGGGGTGCAGAGACACAGGCAGAGGGAGAAGCAGGCTCGATGCAGGGGGCCCGACGTGGAACTAGATCCCGGGACTCCAGGATCACGACCTGGGCCAAAGGCAGGCGCTAAACTGCTGAGCCACCCAGAGATCCCCTGTATCTAGATTTTTAATAGGATATTTTCCCTTTGTCCTTATCTTTCCACACTGATAAGTTAGCATGTCTCTATGTGGATCTTCTTTCATTAATTTTGTCTCAATCAACATAAGGCCTTGAAGAGCAGCAGAGTAAGTAAAAACTGCCAGGTTCCTCTACTGTAGACTGTTATTCCAGTTACTCAGCCAATGAAACCATACTGCAATCAGCTTCTCCCCACCTTTTTCCCCCTAGAAAGCAATGTGCAATCATCAGTATTTTTCCAACTTATTACTCCTTTATTTTCTGGGATATAGAGCCACAAAATGGATATGAAAAGTGTGTCTGGGAATGTAGTACTCTGCTGGACTCAGAAAACATGTTCTGACCCACAGAAAAGTGATGCCCCCTATTTCTTATTGGTAAAGGGCTCTGGGTCACTGACCTAGATGTCAATAAAAAGGTCTTCTTCCCTTCTAAGTAAAAAAGGCTGCTCTATTTCAAGAAGTAAAGCATAGCATAAGCAGTCTCTCTCTCTCTCTCTCTTTCTTTTTTTTTTGTAGAATTAGCTTCATTTATGAAAATACATCCCTAACTCTAGTAATAGATAATTGGCCTTCGTTTTTATTTTGTATGTCTCTGTGGGAGTTGAATGGGAGCTTGGGACAAATTGTTAGGAGGAGCTTCCTTGACATACCATTTTAAACTGCAAAATCTCTTCGATTTTCATTTATATTTTAGTGTTCTCATCTTATCCCATCCCGGAAAAACTTTTCTCAGCCTTTGCATGCCATTTTAGGTCTCTATATTTTTTTAGACTAAACATGTTTTCTCTATTTCTTAGACCTCAAACTGCAATTTACATTATCTGAATTGTTTGCCTACTTAGATCACATTCTCTAGACAGTGCTCAACTCTTTACAAGACTGCAGATAAATAGGCTTATATACAAAATCTTCTATTTATAAAGCCTCTCTTTGGGATAGCAGAGTGCTTTTTGTAATTCATAGAACTCTTTTAGATTCGAAAGCCTAATTTTGAATATTCTTTTTTTTAAATTTTGAATATTCTTAATTACAAACTTGACTTTTTCCCTCAGGGAATACCTATATTTATAGTGATATACAATATATACATATGTAAATATATTTTCATTTTTACTTTAGTTTTGTTTAAAAGAAATCTGCTCTCATATGTCCATCAATTTGATGACAGAGAAGTCTTTTATGCTACTAAGCTTTCACTGTAATGTGTATGAGTTCAACCCATTGTTCATTTCATCTCTGCCCAATCCTCTGAGTACATGGAAAGGAGACAAGAAGGTGAAGCTTTCTTTTCAACCAGTAGAATCCAAACTAGGCAGATTTGGTGCACTTGAGTTTTTAGCCCTTAACAAAAAACCCAAGGTTTTCCATTAGCAGCAAGGTGATAAAATAAGGGAAAACTGTGGCCCAGGGTAGAAGATCTAAAGTGCTGAAGGAAGACTCTGGAGAGGATCCCCCTTCTTACTCTTAGCATGGACTATAGCCTTGCCCAGACTTAGCTGTCTCTCCTCCATTATCACCACCTCGTACTTCACGTCCCCATCTTAGTAAAAGCATGTGTATTGTTTGCTCTTCAAAAAGGGAGTTTATTTAGAAAATACACAGATAAGGCCAAGAAATTATTTTTCTCTTTTCAAAATTGTGTACAAAAAGTCCTTTCACTTATTCTTCTGGTGTCTTTTTAAACATATATATATATATATATATATATATATATTTAAAGCATTATATACATACATATAATGTGTGTCTTTGTGTCAGTCTTTCTGTTATCCATTCATTCTTTCCTTCAACATTTATTAGTCATCTGTAAATTCTAGGTGTGTCCTTGGCCTTAGAAGTTCCTTAATGAGTGCAACATCATTGCAGAACTTAAAGGCTTTGTATTTTTGAATTGAATATAAACATGTAACAAATTAATGTCATGATCTATCCAATAAAATACTACAACAAATATAACTGACTGATGGACAGGTATTGAGTATCATGGGACCCAAAGGAAAGGCAGTAAATAATATTAAAATGGGGGCAGAAAGAGGTTTTGAAATGTTGTAAGAGAATTCAGACGTCGGGGGTAGTTTTTGTATCACAGTACTTTTATGGGTGGGTGTGAATGTTAAATTTTAGTGACCCCATACTTAGAAAAAAATTGCTTGGATGTTTTTCAGACCCATCATTGAAGAAGAAAGTATACTCAGTTCACCATACTCTAGATGCAAATGTTGACAGATTCATGCCTCCTCCTCCCTTAACATGTTTTTAATGTATAGGGGAAACATTCTAAATAGTTGAGATTCTTAAAAAGCTGGTCTATGAAGTTAATCCATATTTTTCTATAAATATTACAAAATACAAAAGACAACGGCTATTTTGAAGAAAAAGTAGGAACAAGTGTGGTCATTTTGTGTAGCTATGAGGATATAGATACTCTGATCTATATAGAATATATTTCTCTTTCTTCACATAAAAAATAACCCAACATTATGAGAAGCCCTAGGAAACAGAAAAATTTTCTTTTGTTTTTTTTAACCCAATAATCATACTCATAATAATAATAATAAAAAACCCTTTCCACTTTGTTGAAAATTTCCCCTGAAAATATGCCCTTGAACACCAATTGCATTTTTGTCACACTGGAAAATAACATGATTTCACTCCCTCTACCCCAGGGGTTGCCAAAGTAGAAGCAGAAATTACTTTGTGGCCCACCACCATGGAGAGAAAATGGTTCTCCTCGCATGGCATAATGCAGGCCTCAAATCATTCCAACTCTCTCTTACCCTTGTTTTTAAGTATAGCTCAGGAACTCATGCTAGGTGGAGTTGTTGCTAAATGGGACACACTATTTTCCACAGAGAGCTTGTGGGACACCCAAGTAGGCCACCAGGGTGTTGGGGAGAACCAGAAAAACAAAGGTATGAGGCCTTTCCTGCCACTCCCACCCTTCAATTGCAGGGTTATCAAACCAGGGCACTGAGCAAGCTAGTGGCTGAAGAGTTTGGGGTTTGGATGAGAGAACAGGAGGGTGGGAAGCAACATTGCAGAAAACTGATCCGATTAAATACTCAAAGCAAGTTCAAGACATTTCAAAAGCTCTTCTGTTAAAAAGAAAATACTGTTTTGCTTTCCATGAAAAATTCATGAAACAAAACCTAGGAATTTCTCACAGTGCACGCAGGGGGATGGGTGTTTCCACTTCAGAGCCAGCAGAATGGGAGGCAAGTAATGGGGAATATTGTTTCTGCGAACATGAGTATAGAATATGCCTAAACACTTGGGAACTCTTTGTAGTCAGAGCCTTTGCTAAAATGCAGCAATCCCTCCTGCGTACTAAGGGCAGTTCTCTTAGTTCATTGTAAAACCTGAGGAGAGACTATCAAGGGGCTGACTGGAGCTTCCCCTTATCGGCGAGCCAGCCAGATGCTCTCACAGCTCAGAAAAATCAAACAGGCCTGCTGGCTCCCCTGGAGCTCCCTCAGTGCGCCTGAGGCCCACACGCACCAACTGGAGCTGCGTTAGAGCCCCCTCCTTAGGGACACAGCGTAGACCTTCCCCGGCCGCTCCCGGCCGCTTTCTCTCCACCAGCACCCCCGTGGGAGGCTAAGTGGATGGTTCAAACACACCTGGACGAACTCACAGGACAGTGTGGCTGTCGCATGGGGGCCGGTGGTAAGCGACAGATGGAAATCAGCAAGTGCACAGAGAAGATGTTTAGACGGTTCCAAAACTTCCCAACAGGCTCCGATCCCTTTCATTCCCTGTCGGGGCTTCCCCCAAGTGTCGGTGAGCCCAGGCAGCTCACCAGAGTTTTAAGATAATCAAGACACACCATTTGCGGAAAGAAGTTACGAGAACAGTTTCTGCTTTAATGTTATGGTCTGATTCCTCTGATTCTTAAAGTAGGGTTCATTCTGCGTGTTTTGAATCCCTTTTGTGCTTCTCTGCCCAACCACTTTTCACCCATTCAACTTCCTGTTCCTCCCTTGCATCCAGTTCTTTGTGTGACTTGGCACCTCAGACCTTCACATGTCCGGAATACTTTCTGAGCAAATATTTTATTGAACTTCCTAAAAATACACAGGTAGAATGAAAATATGGCCATGTAAATAAAGGTGATGGAGTGCTTATGTTTACTAGAAAACGTGCATAAATATGCCCATGTAGCATTCTCTGATCCTGCCTCCACTGTCATTCTTTCCAGTATTAAAAATGCCATTAAGACAGAAATAAACTAATGGCAATTTCCACATGACTTTCTGAACACCAATTTCCATAGTAATATGTTTTTGAAGTTCAGAACAGTCTGTTCTGCCATAAGGTGATGGTTGTGTTCCTCAAACATCCCCTGTTATCAAAAAAGAAAGAAGAAAGAAAGAAAGAAAGAAAGAAAGAAAGAAAGAAAGAAAGAAAGAAAGAAAGAAAGAAAGAAAGAAAGAAAGAAAGAAAGAAAGAAAGAAAGAAAGAAAGAAAGAAAGAAAGAAAGAAAGAAAGAAAGAAAGAAAAGAGAATCACATGATGAAAAGAATTGCTGGAAAAGATATGGTTCAGAGCTAGAGCGATACAGGTAATTTTCTAGTGGTGATATGGGTGCCTGCTTTAAAAAGTAAACCTATAGGTACTTAGATAATACCACCTAAGTTTATTGAGCAAACCCAGTGCTTGATTATTTTCCTATTATTATTTTCTTATTATCACCGACACTGTCCTTAACCTAGCATCTTTACACATTTGATCATCATTACAACTTTGTCATGCATCAGAAACATAAATCAAATAAAAAATGATCTGTGTTATTAGGCTTTCTTCTTACCCAAGTGCTAATTTCTGTTCAAAATTATCCTACTATTTAAAGCCGTCTGGTAAAAGCAAATCATGCTTCCTCATTAACAGGTTTCATTATATCTTACTGGTTTCATGGTAAGCTGTACTGCATTTGTAGAGGCAAAATGCAAGTAAGGAGTTAAAACTACATGTAAGTTGATTTTGGATCAAAACAAACAGCCTTTTTTGAGGTCGAAATATTATCTAACTGTTGACATTCGCTGAGAATCTTTTATTCCTTTGCATGCTGTAAACTATTGAGACAGGAGCCAAAAAAGTGGTCTTTTCTAAGGAGTGCTCCATGTTTCTCCTGAGACATTTATTGCTGTTTTGTTTTTGTCTATTCTTTTTAATGGCACTAAAACTCCAACTTTGTAGTTGCCTATCGTGGTCGTTTATAGCTACACACTAAAAAATAACGGGGCTTACTGACTATGTCTCAGATTCTGATGATTAGGATATATACTTTCCAAACACATTTTCAAGTGAGTTTGCTGTACCGCGAAGCTGCACAGATTTAATGAGGGCGAACCAGGTATTACTAAACAGCTTGCCCAAAGAGGGGAATTCTGAGTTAAAGGAAAGCAAGCAAAATCCCTTTTTCCCCTCCTAACTAAAGAGACCAGTGAACTTGCCAAGTGAACACTCTGAGTCCCAAGAAATACCCTCAACACAGAAAAATAAGCACATAGATGAATGCCTCCCCTCTTCTTGTTGGTCTGAGGCCGACTGACAGCACCAGGTGGCAGCCCTCGGAGCCGCCGCTGCAGACGCCCCACCTGACAGCCAGGGGCTGGCGGGAGTCGGCGGCAGCATGTGCTTCCTGCGGGGGGCGCGGGGGCCGGGGGCCGGGGGCCGGGGGGGCAGGCTGCGCCCGGGCTGTCCGCCTGTGTGGTCATCTGGGCCGCGCTCCTCGGGGGCACGGGCGCCTGGAACACGGCATCTTCTGTGTGCTGGAAGCTGTTCAGATGCAATTATGCTGCGTGTCGTTGCCGAGTAGGTGACTCGGAGGTTCTGCACAAATTGAATGTTGAGGC
Organism: Canis lupus familiaris; assembly: GCF_011100685.1. Lineage (NCBI taxonomy): Eukaryota > Metazoa > Chordata > Mammalia > Carnivora > Canidae > Canis > Canis lupus. The sequence goes on along the minus strand of NC_049236.1, from coordinate 43,633,293 downwards.
CGGCTTAAAATCACATTAGATTTCGGGGCTTGGACCAAAGTGTCTGAATCCCCCCCGCATTCCCCTTAGGGTCATCTTTCTTTAATTGTTCACTAATGTTTTTCCGGTTGGGTCACTGATGAACGGATGACATAAATCTCCTGCTCCCATCCCACCCCCCCCCCCGACCCCCCCTTTTCAGGACGGTCCATAATGTTGCAATAATTTGTCCTTTTTGGCTCCTGTCAAGACAGCAAATATGAAACTAATTTCTGAGCCTCAAGAAATGGACTTTTCTAATTCCACTTTGTACCGTAAGTCTCAAATGCAAAGAGCTATGGCCAACATGCGATAAAAGCCGAGGTGTCCTAGCTCTCTGCAGTTGTCTGTAAGGACACTTTTACAAAGAGAGAGACATCAAGGGAATTAAACAGATTTGACTCAAAAATAATAAGAGCTTGCCCTTCAGGGCGGGAAGCACAAATGCCCACACTCAGAATGATATAGCATCTTGTGTCTCAGATGATTACTTCATTTTTCTTGATACTTCTTAAAGCAATAAACCGTGACTCTCAGAAAATTGTTTTAGGTGTAACAAAGCTAGAAAGCTTCCACCATCCTTACTTTGTCTCTGCGAAGTTCAGTACATCATTTAAATACATAACCATGCATGTGTTTGGTTATAATATTTCTCTGCTATGTTTCAGAGTTAGCTAGACTATGTACAGGTTTTGTTTTCATCTTTCAATCATGGAATCTACTAGAAAACTTTAATGAGGAAGGTGATGCTGTCTGCTTCCTCTGATCAGAAGAGCTACTTAATGATACCATAAAACCAGGGAAAGACAGTCAATGATTTAGGTGAAATCTGGCAGAGAACTCAGAAGACAGTTGACATAAACTATTGGGTGGCTCACTTGACAAAAACTGATGTTTCAGCCATCTTGGCATCAAAATGTATTTCTATGAAATATAAAGTAAGAGGATCTCGTTTCTTACTCGTTTTATTTTGTGTTTATTCAAGAAACATTTCTAAGAACCCTACTATGTGCCAAGCTCTGCCTTGAACACTGGAGATAAAATGATAAATAAGATACAGTCTTATTTGGCTGTGGCCTTAAGCAGATTATGGCTGAGTAGGGAACACAAACATCTCAGCAAGCAATTTCGATGCATCGTGTTAAGGTGCCAGGATACAGGGTTAATTGGTAGCACAAAGGAGAGAGTGCCTGGGGAGCTTAGTACTTCTTAGGTCCTGATAGTTTCTTAATAGTTAAACTGCTCAAGACACCTATTTGCATTTAAAATTTTTCTGAAGTTTAACGTACATGCACATGCATACACATATGTGTGTATTTTTGAAGTGTAGCATGCATATATTGTTTGTATACCCATGTATGTATGTGTGTGTACACATATGTGCACATACTGGCAAATTTTCACTAAAGTGAACACACTCATGTGATCTGTCCCCAGAACCACATATAAAGCGCATGATCACTCTGGAAGTACCCTGGCTCCCTTTCCCATTACCAGCTCACTCGAAGGACAATGACTATTCCGACTTCTAACACCATAATTTAGTTTTGCCTGCTTTTAAACTTTGTGTAAATGGAATCATAAAGTACTCACTCTTTTATATAATGGCAACTTTTCTCAATATTGTTTGTAAGATTCAACTATGTTGTGTAACAATGGTTTGTTTGTTCTCTATGATATATAGCCTTCTATTTTGTGAATATACCACAATTTATTTACCCATGCTTCTGTGATGGAATTTGGGTTGTTTCCTGTTTGGACTGTTATAAATATTGTCCCTATGAACATTTCTGTGCATGCCTTTTGGTGAACATATGTATTCATTTCTATTGGGTATATACCTAGAGGTGGAATTTCTGGATCACAAAGAATGCATATGCTCAGCTCTCATAGATACTGCCAACCAGTATTCCAAAGTGGTTTTTAGTAGTTTACGTGACCACCATCTGTGTACTGGAGTTCCATTGCTCCACACCCTCCCCTGTGCTTGGCGTTGTCTATTTTTTTCCACTTTAGCTATTCTCATAGATATGTAGTGGTCTTCCATTGTGGTTTTATTTATGAAACCTGGGAGTTTTTAAATTATAAAATCAGAGATGTGTTCCCCTGGACAACTTCTCTGAATAGAGAGCTGGAAAATCTTGGAAAGGAAGAGATCCAGTGGTTTTATCTGCTACTCTGTGGAGCTTTTATATTGTGATGTTGCCATAACACTCAGAATTTTGAGGTATCTCCCAACTTCATACCTCTTCTGTTGTTCTTTTCATTCTATCCACCTTCTACCTCTGCAGGGCTTCCTCAAACTCTGGAAATAAGAATGAAAGTGATAGAAATATCTGATAATTATTGTGGGCTATTATTGGCTAGGCAATAGTGCAACGCACTTTACAGGTACATATTTATTTAAACCTCACAACATTTCTGTGAGTTGGATGGTGTTATTCCCTCCATTTTTTAAAAGATTTATTTATTCATGAGGGACACAGGGGGATAGGCAGAGGGAGAAGCAGGCTCCCTGTAGGAAGCCCGATGTGGGACTCCATCCCAGGACTCCGGGATCACTCCCTGAGCCAAAGGTAGATGCTCAACCACTGAGCCACCCAGGTGTCCCTATTCCCTCCATTTTTGTAGTTAAGAAGAATGAGACATATAGAGGATGAGCAACTCATCCAGGTTACACAGGCATTCATGAAGCCTTGATTTGAACTGAGCTGGACAGACTCTGAACACAAACTTTTGATCCTTATACTATCCTATGCTAGTGGAGTTTGAAGCCTGCCCCTTTTCTCCCTAGTGTGCATTTCTATTTTATAGTAGAAATAGATTAGAGAAACTCTGATTTCTTGATAGGTGTTCTTATCTAAAAAAGGTGCTCCATCAGTTATAAGCTATCTATTGAATGTGTGTCCTGAGCTATTGTTAGACACTAAAGTGAAGAGTTTAGCAACATTTTGTCCTTGAGCAGAACCTGTAAACTTCCAAATTCTTTTCCATATATCATCTCATTTGATCTTCATGAACATTAACTGAGGAGATCTAGGACTGAGAAGTTAATCAACTTGCTGGAGCTCAAATGGTGCTTTAGTGGCAGAAGCAGGATCTGAACCTAGATTCGGCCCCTGGGATTTCCTGATAAACTTTAGAATCTAATGCACAGAGAACTTGAGTACAAGGTTAAAAAAAGAGTGAAGGATAAAATTCTATATAATCCAAGCCAAAAGTTCCCCCAGGTTCTACATGTGAATGAATCTATTAACTCTGTGAGCCAAAACCATCCGTGTTGATTTTAATTTGTGTTTGCCACAGCATATTTTAATTGATTTTCTCCTCAAGTCTCAGATCTATTTTTTGGAGGGTAGGAGTTGTATTTTTAGTAATACAGATATCTAAATGGCTTCATAAGAACCAAGTACTTGAATCCCTAATAAATTTAAATACATATACAAATTTGACTTTATACTTGATGACAGCCAATAACCAAAAACAAATAGTGTAGTCCTATTGTGTTTTTTGAGTCATAAAAAATTTGTTATTAGTAACTTTTATGCCATCCAGTGGACAACACTGTAATTTTCCTAACACTTATTCACTAAAGAAAACAAACCTAATTTTCATGTGCCACCTTGTTGATAAATGTTGACTCTAAAAAGGGCATTAAATATTTCAGTGCCACCCACCATGTAAACACCTATGTCATATGGTACTTTCAAACATACATCTGTAATGTTGATGGATAAGGCAGGGTCAAAACTAAAATGTGGATCTTGCTGACTCTACCACAATAATATTCTCTGGGGTTTCCTTTTTGTTTTTGTTTTTGTTTTTTGCAAAGACTGCTATAAAATCAGAAAAGTAAGTCTTCCCATGCTTTCCCCACACTTTCCAAATTGCTTATAGACTTTTGTTTGAATTTGATAGGAATCTTTTTTGTTTGTTTGTTTCTCAACTAGATATACTTTGCCCCCATGGAGTCTAAGGAATTACCCACTCCTTTTATAGATTTGAGACTCTTCTAGGATGTTAGTGGATCATGAAATTATTGGGGGGGGGCTGTAAATAGCATTAAAAAATAAAATGGAATAGAGTATATTAGAAAAGAAAATCTAGTATGTCCTATTGGTGCATGAGACTTGTTCCGAGTGGACATGCATGCAAATGTTGTGTACTTTCTGATGTGAATTATATTTCTTACTGGGTTTGTGTTTGTGGCAGAATTTGCCCTTTGTCTCTCAATTCCAAATCCACCCTTGTATATACTGCTCTGTGATTGGCATTGGTATTCTTCTGTGTCAGCTGGTTCTCTGTTAGGTTCTGCAAGTAGGGGAAGCCAGAAGGAGATAAGAAGGTGGGAGGAGGGGAGAGAGGCTTTCTGTTTGTTTTTCTGTTTCCCTTAGCTTGGCTCCAGCGACAGCACTGACTCCAAACTCCAGCTTCTTTCAGCTTCCTTTAGGTCTGTATCAGCAGAGTACCAGCCAAAGTGTCCCTTCCTCAAAGGTATGATGTCATCTCCTTGGAACCTTTTTTTAGGCTTCTGGTTCTAGCAGCCCCACTGTGTTTCATTCTTCTGCTCTGTCTTCTTCTCAAGCCATAGTAGCTCATTCCTGCAGTTATTATCTATAGATATTAGTTTGGCATTCCCTTTCTGCTCTCTCAGTCTTTCAACACTTAGATAACCAATTTCTTATTTTAAATCCCTCTGTTTGAAATACCTAATGAGATTTTCATTTTCTTGACTGGACTCTGAATAATACATGGTAAGAAAAAAAGAAAAAGAAAAAGTTTAAAATCATGGCTCCTAGGCATCGACTTTTCAGTCTTACCTTATTCATGTGGTGACTATCACAGCAGCTTGAACACATTGGTATCCACTAAACACCACCAATCATCAATGATTGTGCAATGCCTGGCTCATTTTTCTTTTTTTCCAAAAGGGAAAAAAATACATAAAAGGAAATGTGTATAACATAGGTAATTTAACTTTAGAGTTTAAGGCATCCCAGCACTTGTCTTGGTGTGAGACAAGATTCTAAATGACTAAAAAAACTTTTTGAAAAACGTTTTAAATAAAAGGAAGCTAGGGATCCCTGGGTAGTGCAGCGGTTTGGTGCCTGCCTTCAGCCCAGGGCGCGATCCTGGAGACCCGGGATCGAATCGCATGTTGGGCTCCCGGTGCATGGAGCCTGCTTCTCCCTCTGCCTGTGTCTCTGCCTCTCTCTCTCTGTGACTATCATGAATAAATAAATAAAATCTTTTAAAAAATAAAAATAAAAGGGAGCTAAACAGGAACTGGCGCCAGCTTTCCTGACATAGGTTGCCCTAACTGCAAAATGTAAGGCTCTATTGGAAAGTTTTGGTGTCTATAATCTTATACCTCTCTCTCTCTCACACACACACAGACACATACACACAGAAAAATTGAGTCATTTACATTCACCCAAGCAGTGGCTAATGTTTGTTTATACAAATTGAGGACACCAAGAGAAGGCTAACTTGGTCCACTTAGGAAGAGAAAACAGAGATCTAGAGAAGTCACAAATTGGAAGCCCAATGGGTTTCATCTGGCTGGCAAATACTTTTATTTTGCCTGCATAGTATCTTTTTAAAATGTGGATTAGTTGTCAAGATGTGAAAAATATCGTATTTTGAGTATCTCCTGACAATTGGAAACTCGGGGAATACTAGGTTCTCATTCCCATAGAGTACCAAGTACACTATGGGACATATGCTGTCTAATTTGTCATAGTACACCAGTCCTTCATACTTGGATTTTCATTCTTTCCTTTATGTTATCTACCTCTCCTGTGGGCATTTGACCTAGGGGGAAGCAACCTAGTGTGGTTGGGGCTGGATACCATATGGGAGGGAGGAGAAGAAAAAGTAAAATAGAAAAAGGGGATGCAAAATGAGCTAGGAGGTTTCAGACAGCTGCCAAGGGAAGGGTGTTTTGAGAATGAAGAAAAGATAATGTGTTGTTTATAAAGTTGTGCTGTATGACATACCCCACTCTCTGTCCATAGGAATGTCAATAAAACTACCTTACTGGTGTGTGTGTGTGTGTGTGTGTGTGTGTGTGTGTGTGTGTAGAGATCTTGATGATGGGCTGACACACGGACAGATGGGACTAGAGAAATGGCTCAGGAAAGTAACTGCACAGGCAGTTACATAACGTTTTCTAAGTGATTTTTTTTTCTAAGAAAGTTTTTGAAGTTATAGTGATGGCTATCTAAACATTTGGTAATAGAAAAGTAATTGATGTAATAAAAGTAATATAATTGATGAGACCCATTAACTCTAATCAGTCAAAAAATTACTGCAAAAACAGCATTTCTCAACTATTCCTCGATGAAGTCACCCTCTTTTCACTAAGTGTCCCATGGTTTGTTTTGTTTGTTTAGATTTATTTATGTATTTCAAAGAGAGAGAGAGCATGAAAGGGCGGGGTAAAGGGAGAGGAAAGGGCAGAGGGAGAGGCAGAGGGAGAGGGAGAGGGAGAGAGAATCTGAGGTAGACAGACTCCATGCTGAGTGCAGAGCCTGAACACTGAACTTGATCTCACCACCCTGAGATCATGACGAGCTGAAACCAAGAGTTGGATGCTCAGTTGACTGTGCCACCCAGGGACCCCAACTGTAGAAACATTTGACCCTCAGTCTCAGATTTTTAAATATACATTAACTTATGATTAAACAAATAAACTATATATCTGTAACTTACCTATCTACATATAACTGTAAAACTATATAGTTATAAAACTATATGCATAAAACAATATATAACTTTATAAAGCTATCAATCTATGAATAACCTGACTTTAGTGATATATTGGGAATATACACTTTTGTCTTTGTGAAACTTTGTAATTTCTCAGATTATACATACTCATTGAAATATTACTTTATAAGTAATAATATAAAGTCATTTAGAATAATCTACAATCCATGTTCAGATTTAATAAGTGTTAAAATTTGGGTATTTTCAACTAACATCATAATTAATGGGGTAAAACTGAAAGCTTTCTCTCTAAGATCCAGTACAAAGCAAGGTGGCCCACTCTTGCCACTTTTATTTAACGCAGTCCTGGAATTTTGGCTAAGAACAATTAGACAAGAAAATAAATAAAAGGCCTCCAAGTTGGAAAAGAAGAGGTAAAAGTTATCTACAAAAACCTATTAGAACTAATAAATGGATTCGGTAAAGTTTCAGGAAACAAACCCAATGTACAAAAATTGGCTGTGTTTCTGCATGCTAACAAAAAACTATTCAAAAAGAAAACCGATAAAGCAGTTCCATTTACAATTGCATTTATTTTAGTTTTCTTTAAAGATTTTATTTATTTAATCGAGAGAGACACAGAGAGAGAGAGGCAGAGACATAAGGAGAAGGAGGGAGAAGCAGGATCCCTGCAGGGAGCCCAATGTGGGACGCCATTCCAGGACCCTGGGATCACACCCTGAGCTAAAGGCATATGCTCAACCACTGAGCCACCAAGGCATCCCTACGATTGCATTTAAGCATAAAACACAAAGGAATAAATTTAATGAAGTTAAAGATCTGTACACTGAAAGCTATAAAACACTGATGAAAAAAGTTGAGGAAAACATAAATAAATTGAAAGATATCCTATGTTCATGGATTGGAATAATTAATATTGTTAACCTGTAACAGATTACAGAATCTACAGATTCAATACAAAATTTCAATAGCAGTTTTCAAAGAAATAGAAAAAAAAATGCTAAAATTTGTATGGACCTAAAAAGACCCTGAATAACCAAATCAGTCTTGAGAAAAAGAACAAAATTGAAGACATCCCACTTCCTGATTTCAAATTATATGATAAAGCTAGTAGTCAAAACAATATGGTACTGCCAAGAAACAGATCCATAATATGATGAAACAATGGAGAGCACAGAAATAAACTTACACATAATCAGTCAACTAATCTTCAGCAGAGCACCAAGAATGGAGGAAAGATGGTCACTTCAATAAATTGGAAAAACTAGATATCCATATGCAAAAAATTAAATTGGATCCTTACCCTATACCATACACAAAATCAACCCAAAATGGGTCAAAAACTTAAATGTAAGTTCTGAAACTATAAAACTCCTAGAAGAAAACATAGGGGAAAATCTCCTTGACATTGGTCTTAGTGATGATATTTTGAATATGACACCAAAAGCACAAGCGACAGAAGCAGTAATGAATCAGTGGAAGTACACATCCAGCTAAGAAGCATCTCCAAAGAAATAAAAATTTACCAAGATGAAAGAGAAACCTACAAAGAAGAGAAAATATTTGCAAATCATATATCTGATGATTTAAAATCCAAAATATATAAGTACCTCATGCAATTCAATAACAAAAACCCAAATACCTGATTAAAAAGTGAGCAGAGGTCCTAGACACTTTTTCCAAGAAGGACATACAAGTGGGCAATATGTACATGAAAAGATAATTGACATCGCTAATCATCAGGAAATGTGAATCAAAACCACAATGAGATATCACCTCACACCTGTTAGAATGGCATATATCAAAAAGACAGAAATAACCAGTGTTGGTAAGGATGTGGAGAAAAGGAAATCCTGTGTACTGTTGGTGGGAATGTAAATTCGTACAGCCATTTTGGAAAATAGTATGGAGCTTTCCCCCAGATTTAAACTAGAACTACCATATGATCCAATAATCCCACTTCTGGGTATCCATCCTGTGCTATTGTAATTTATAATAAGAAATATATACTTGATCCTGATCTGCCTTTCTGACACAGAGCTCCTTTGGAATTCCCTGTGATGAGAACTACAGGATGTCTTTTGTTATGTTAATAAGGTGGTTTTTGGAGAGCATCTAAAGATAGGGGCTGATTGCCAATGGAGCCCACCACGTGATTAGAGGATTGGAACTTTTAGTTCTACCCTTGACATCTGGGAGGGGAGAAGTTTTAGAGGTTGAATCAGTCACCAATGGCTGATTTAATCAGTCACGCCAAAGTAATGAAGCCAAAGTAATGAAGCCTCTGTAAAAACCCAAAAGGATAGGGTTCAGAGAGCTTCTAGATTGGTAAACCAGAACATATCCATGTGTTGCCATGCTAGGTTTCAAACTCCATGAGGACAGAAGCTACTTTGTTTGAGCCTTTACCCTATATATATTTTTATCTGGCTGTTGATGAACAACCTATAGTATCTTTTGTAATAAACCAGTAATTTAGTGAGTAAATTGGTTTCCCGAGTTCTATGAGCTGTTCTAGCAAGTTAATTGTACCCAAGGAGGAGGTTGAGACCAGTCAATCAGAAGTGCAGATATCAGATGGACTTGTGATTGGCATCTAAAATGCGAGGCAGTCTTGTGGAATGTAGTTTGTGGGACTGAGGTCTTACTTAAGCTATGGCTTCTGATGCTATTGCCAGGTAGATAGAGTCAGGATTGACTTGAGCTGTGGGACACCCAGCTGTGGTTGGAGTATTGGTTGGTGTGGAAAAAAGCCCACACATTGATGTTAGTGTCAGAAACGTATATTCAAAGGAAATGAAACCAGTATCTGAAATGGATATCTGCACTTTCATATTCCCTGCAGATTATTCACCATAACCAATATATGGAAATAGCCTAAGTGTTTGTCCATGGATGAATGAATAAAGAAATCATGGTGTATCTGTAAAATGGAATATTAGTCCTTTTACAAAAGGAGGCAATTCTGCCGTTTTTGACAACATGGATGGGATTCACCTCACTTCTAGTTGTGAGGAAGTTGAGGAGGGATAAAAGGTGTCACACCTTCCTGGCTACAGGAAGGGCTGGGAAATAAGAAACAAGTCAAACAAACCAGGACCTAAACTGTTTTTTGTTTAGACTTTTCTTCTCATATAACTTGAATGAGGCTACATGTAGACCCCGGAAAATCTCTACGGTAGGACCTACCTGAGAATGGGAACAATTCCACTGAGGTAGAGTGGAGATATCTTATATGACAAACTAGATTTTAACCTTGGATCAAGCCTCTCTGAAGCCAATTCCATCTCTGAATTGTTTAGTTACATTGTCAATCATCCCCAATCCTGTGCAAGATATATTGCTTTAATTTTTCATTTCTATATTTGTAACATAGTATGCACATGTGTATATTGTATTTGTGTGGATATGTATAACAAAACTGCTGTTATTCTGAATATAAAGTTCATATCCTGCTTTCTCTTTCAAGTAATATTATATCATCAACAATTTTTGGTATCATTAAATAATCTTCAAAAGTGTGACATTAGGGGCACCTGGGTGGCTCAGTGGTTGAGCAATTTGCCTTTGGCTCAGGTCATGATCCCTGGGGTCCTGGGATCAAGTTCTGCATCTGGCTCCCCACAGGGAGCCTGCTTCTTCTTCTGCCTACGTCTCTGACTCTCTCTCTCTGTGTCTCTCATGAATAAATAAATAAAAATCTTTTTAAAAAGTACATGAAATTAAGGGTGTACAGTATTGTATACCCACTGTATACAATGGATGTGCCATCTTTTATTGAAATAGTTCCTACTGGTGAATAGTTAGGTGGACTACAGGCTTTCAAATATTTGTGTCAATTTCTTCAATGTGTCTATGATTCTACATAATTTGCTTGTTTAAAATAGCCTTCATCTTGTTTCTGTCTGCTTTAATAAGATAGATCTATGCATTTTTATAGGCATAAGATAAATCTATCATGTTCTATCCATCAAATAATCCACCTTTGTTTGCTCAAAATTGTCTTCAAGTGTCACTTTATTAAAAAAAACTAACCTTAAAAACATGGCTCAAAACCACTCATTATAGTATCACTGACAGATGATCCATCTTTGCCAAGTCATCCAAAGGAAACAATTTCTTGCTTAAAAGAGAGGAAAGTATACATATCTGGCACAAGCATTCTTCTTGTGTTTCATCATGGTGCTAGTACATAGTTGGTATTCCATCAACATAAAACAGCAGCAAGTGTGTGACTACTTATTATAACTTCCGGGTTGATGACTTCTTCCTAAACTCTCACCATTAGTTCATTCCTCAAGATCCTTTATTAATTCCAGAGGCAGTTTATTGAAAGTAACAAAGAACCATGGCATCAATTCATTTTCCTCACAGAGCAGACGTAGCAGACTCCAGAAACCAACTCAGAGCACTGGAATGTTGCAAATTGGTGCTGTTTCCTTTGCAACCAGAAGTTTGAACTGAAAGATTTGAAGCATTGAAAGGGGTGGGTTTCTTTATTTTGGCAGGCAGCTCCACAACATTTGGTAGAGATGAAGGTGGTCATCTGTGCTGTATTTTCCTGCTTTTTACCTTAAAGGTTTAACTCCAGAGGGAATGAGCTGGCACCCTTGGTCTCTATGAAGCCCTTTTCCTATCTTTATCAAGGTTTTAATTTTGATGTAGCTTGCTATATGACATCTTAATATTTGAATCATTCATTTCTTTATAAGTGTGTCTAGTTTCTGATCTGTAAAATGACTACAAAATACTTCATAGAATGTGAGGGCACCTAGCTGGCTCAGAGGAATGTGTGACTCTTGATCTCGGGATTGTGAGTTAGAGCCCATGCTGAGTATAGAGATCACTTAAAATAAATACATAATTAATTAATTAAAAAATAAAATACATAATTAATTAATTAAAAATAAAATACTTTTTAATTAATTAAAAATAAAATACATAATTAATTAATTAAAAAATAAAATACTTTTAGAATATGAAGAATCAAAGGACACGACACATGTGTAAATGCTTAGAACTGATGAAACATTAAAATTATGTAAGTTAACTCAGAGAATGGAAATTTATAATGGTTCTGAAAGGTTTTTAAAATTTGTACTTTATTAAGACAAAATGATCTAGAATGAAAAAAATAATAAAATGGAATGAATACTGTTTAGACTTTATTAAATAATTAACTTAAGATTAATTATGCATGTAATAAACTACAAATGTTCTGTGATATAAATGTGGTTCCTCCTTACTATTACTCTTAATTCAAATATAAACTAAATGAAATCTCTACATGAACTACATCACATTCTTGATTTTCTAATAGGTAAAAATAATCCTCTTCCCATAGCCTATTTTTGTTGTTGTCATTATTACAACATTTTCTTACTTGTATTATTAGTGCCTTAAAAACATATAAAGACTTCTCAAAGTTGTCTTTGTCCACAATTGGTCAGCATTCCTCACCTGTATTTCTCAAGAAGTTTACTTAAAAATATTTCTGAGGGGTGCCTGGGTGGCTCATGTTCTCTCTGCCCCCAAAATAAAAAAATCTTTAAAAAATATTTCTGATTTTTTGGGTGCATATACATATATTACAGATACATTATTATAGAAGTGAAGAAAAGAACAATTTGGAGATTACTATTTTCAAGCTCTGTTATTAATTCCTCCTAACCAGTGACCAATATATGTTTCAATGAAACAGAATATTTTTCTGTTTCATTGAAATGTATATGTTTCTCTACATCCTAGGAGCACTGGGATTGCCACAAGAACAGAGCAGGTGGATCTGATTTATCCTTGTTTAATTAGCTTCTTTTTATGTGTGTGTGAAAGACTTTATTGTTAAAAACTTTTTTTATTTGAATGTAGTTGACCTCTTTTATTCCTTTTGTATACTGTTCTACATAAGATTTACTTTAATAGTTGAGTGACATTGGTTAGAAAAATAAGTTTATTTAGATTATCAAACAGGATAGTGTACTAAGTTATCTACAGGTATAGCCTAAATATAAATGTCTTTGTATTACCTGTGAGACAATGACAGAATGCATGCATTAACAAGAATGAGGCAGATGTTTGCTTCTGCCTAGGATGTTGACAGCTGGAAAAAATACCACCTCTGCCTTCACAGGGGAAAAAAGCCAGATAAACTACAAAATAATTTTTCTTGAAGTCATCAGAAAACTGAGGTTGCAGACCAATCAGGCAATCTGAAATCTAAAACCTCCTCAATCACTGCAAGAAAGACAGAATGTCGGAACTGGCTTACCTGTGGCTGGCAAAGCATGGAGAAAAGATGCAAGTGGGTAAGAAGAAATCAGCTAATATTTTGATGAATTTCTAAAGGTCAGCTGTGGGCTAGCCCCAGACACATGGAAGGTTCACAGTCATTGGTAGACTCTTTTCTTTTAACTTTTTCTGGATGCTCATGAGAAAGATTGGGAGAGAAGGTTTGAGAGAAAGCCTCTTTTGGTACTGCAGGTTTAGTGGAGGGCATCGGTCATCACTGTGGGAAAAAGCAGGAAGCCTTTCATCTCTTTTATATCAAAAGAAGCAAAAGGTTTAAGCATGAGGATAAGGCAGCAAACTTTTTATGTCTGACCTACTTTAGTTCATGGCTGAATCACTATCATAGAATTCTAGTGTAATATTATGCCTTTATCTTTTTAAAAAATACTCATAGAAATCTATAGGAAAAATTAATAAAAAAATAAACTCTATACTCATAACAAAAGTTGTCCTGAAGCACATCACTAAGCCTTTATAATTTACTTTTAAAAACACAATGGCAATTCTAATAAGAAAGAACTCTAACATAATAATAAATACATGAGATTTTCAAGGAGCTTTAGAGAAGATTATAAGGGAAAATTTACCTAAAGGATTTAAAAATATACAATGATAGGAATTAATGCAATTTAGTATCGACACAAAAGTAGGCATCAAAGTTAGGGATTCCAGGAGTAAATCTAAATATATATAGGAATTTACTATTTGATCAAGTTGACATTCAAATGAGTCAGAAAGGTTGGAATGGCAAGTTAGAGACATGGCAGTTGAAATAAGGAGAAAGGATTATATACATTATATTATATAGGCTTATAATGTATATTATATGTATAATAATATAAATATATATATATATGTTATGTTATGTTTATTATGTATAATACATAGGCTTTTATTTTACAGGGTATTCAAGCCCATGGCCCAATCAGTGTGATTATTTTGGTTTTCTTCCTGGCTCAGTGCTTCTGAAAGTGCTAGAATGGCTAAAGGAAGGCCAAATAGCAAAAGTCTTATTCTGATAGTTGATTTCCACTAAACTGTTAATTCTATAGATTGTGGACTATAAAATATAAGCTTTATAAAGGCAGGGAGAAGGTCAGTCTTAGTAATCATTGTACCTCTAACCTAGTAGAAACTCAATACTGTTGAATACTGAATAAATGTATAGAAATGCCTGTCATTACTCCACTAAATAGTAGGCCTTACCCCATTTCCTTGTGCTTCTAAACTATCTTGTTATTTGGTTTCATTATCATTAGCAGTAGTCTTATTAAGTGACTTTGTATTTTACCCTATTGGTCTGTTGAGTCCGTTCCCTAAAGCCAGAGAGTGGACCAGTGTTGATCTATGATAAACTTTTCATTGGTCTGTGATGAAATGAAGGGAGAATTTATTCTTTGTTTATTTATTCATGGTGATAAAATATTGCCAGATGTCCCACTGGGGGAAGGATTACTGTATTTTTCTTGAAATTATGTCTTTTATATTTTTTGGAATCAAAAACATGGTGATAATAAATGGTAGTTATTTTTTAATGCCCTTGCTTAAATATTTGGTTAAATGTTGAGTGTTGTATGTAAATCCCAACTGAAAAGAGAATTGTCCTTAAATGTACCTTCTAACATAGTGGTTAGCAGCTTGGAGTCTGGGGCACCTGGGTGGCTCAGTAGGTTAAGCATCTGCCTTGGGCTCAGGTCATGATCTCAGGGTCCTGGAATGGAACCCCATGTTGGGGGGGTCCCCACTCAGCAGGGAGTCTGCTTCTCTCTCTCCTGCCCCCTGCTTGTGCTCACTCTTTCTCTCTCTCTTGTTCACTCTCTCTCTCAAATAAATAATATATAAAATCTTTAATAATAATAATTTTAAAAAGCTTGGCATCTTGAGTCAGAAAAACTTTGTGTCTTGTTCTGACTCTGCCATTTACTAGTTACATGACATTAAGTCTCAAACTCAACTTTTGTTTTAAAATGAATATGATAATTTTTTTAAAGATTTATTTTTATTTATTCATGAAAGACACAGAGAGAGACAGAGACATAGGCAGAGGGAGAAGCAGGCTCCATGCAGGAATCCTGATGTGGGACTCGAGCCTGGGATTCTGGGATCACTCCCTGAGCTGAAGGCAGATGCTCAACTGCTGAGCCACCCAAGCATCCCTGATAATAATATTTAGAAAAGCACTTTAATTTGTGTGTGTGTGTGTGTGCGTGTATATATACACACACACATTTATATATAAATGTATATATACATTTATAATACACATTATAAATATAATTTATATATAAATGAATATATGTATATATATAAAAATATATATGTGTATAAATATATATACATTTTTATATATTTATATATAAATTTTTAATATTTATATATAAAAATATATATGTATATAAAATATACATATTTATATATGTATTTATATATAAATGTGTATATATATATATAGATATACACATTTTTTTGGAAGGAAATATTCACATACTCTTTTTAGTGTTCTGTATTCCTGCATGAAGTTCCTTGCTTCCAACTGGAATCATTTTCTTCCAGCCTGAAAAACTTCCTTCAGTATTTCATTTAGTGAAAACTTTGCTAGCAATACATGATCTCAGCTTTTGTATGCCTAAAAACATCTCTATCCCACCTTCACTTTTGAAGGACATTTTCAATGGGTATAAAATTCTAGGTTGGTAGTTTACTCCCTACCCCCCACCCCACTCCAGTGGCAGATTCAAAATGTCATTTTGCTTTCTTTGAGTTCCCTGGTTTCTATCGAAAAGTTCACTGTTAGTCTAATGGTTGTTCCTGGGTTTTGTTGCTGCTGTTCTTTCTGTTTTGTTGTTGTTGTTTTTTTTCCCCTCTGGCTCGTTTAAAATGTTTCTCTTTGCTGTTGGTTTTCAGCAATTTGACCACAATATACCTAGGTGTGTTTTTGTTTATTTGTTTTTTTTTTCCTTGGGGGGAGGGGCGTATTTATCCTGCTTAAGATTGAATAAAACTCTTGAATTTGTGTTGCTGTTTTTCACCAACTTTGAAAAATTTTGAGATATTATCTTTTCAAATATTGCTTCTGCTCCATTTTCTCCTTCTCCATTTTTGTGTCCTTCTGGGATTCCAATTATAGGTAAATTTGACATTTTTACTAGATATTACATTTCTTTTATCCTCACCTCTAATTTTAGAAAAAATTGGAAAATCTTTCTCTTTTTGTGTTTAAATTTAGATGTTTTCTATTGATCTATCTTTTATGCAATTATGCTATCTCCTGCATGTCAGTCTGCTGTTATTCAAGGACTTCTTATTTTCAGATGTTATATTTTGTTGTTTTGTAGTGTCAACCTGATTCTTTGAAATAAATCCAGTTTTCTGATAAAATTCTTCATCTTTTCATCAATTTTGCCCCTCTTTCCCTTAAATTTCTTTGATATATTAAAACTGGTTATTTCAAAGCTTTTGTCTGTTAACGCCATATGTGCATGATTTAAAGATCTCCTACCATTATTTTTTTTTGTTTTTTTTTCCCTACCATTATGTTTTATTCCCTTGATTATCAGCCACATTTACCAGGCTCTCCACAATCTAGTAATTTTTAATTGTATGACAAACATTTTGTGTATGGATCTTTAGAAGGGCACAATGATATCTTCTAATAGTGAACTTTTCACATTATGAAGATAGTGTTAGGCATTGATGTCTCATGCCAACCTGCACTATGCTGAGTTAGGACTGGGTTGCAGAAATATACAACTCAGTTTAAACCAGTTTATGTCTTTTTCTCAAGCATGTTTTTCCACATCTTTTTATTAAAAGTCAATAGGTCTCTTAGCAGCCTTGAAAGGTTGTAGGAGATTCTGCTCTTCAGAGGTTTGGGACTTTCCTTTTGACCTCCTGCTTCCCACTGCTTTCAGATGTGGCAAACATACTGAGAAGGAGTCTAGTCATGTGTTTTGAGGCAGGTCCCATCCTCAAGTTGCACTTTGCCTCTTAAATACCATGGTAGTACAGGAGACTTTAGTTTGCTTTATAAAAGCTTCCCAGTCTCAGAATTCAGCAAATGTACTGTTGGAAAAACTAACCATGTATTAAGATGTCTGAAGTTTTCAATTGTCCCTCCAACCCCACCTGACCACTACAAGCTTTGCTGATTTCATATTCTCCCAGTGAAGTGCCTCTGTGCAGGCCACGCCCAGTCATCAGCCGATGTCTTCATAGGCAAATTCTCCATAAAAAATGGGCAGTGAGAGGCTGCTGAACTGTTTAATACTCCTTGATTCCTTAACTTCTCTCTCTCTCTCTCTCTATATATATATATATATATATATATATATTACAATGTAACCAGTTTTTAAAAGTTATTATAGTAGAAATAGTTGTCCTTGTTACCTACTCTTTTCCTACTTAGAATTAGAAGACTAAATAAATAAATTTGAAAGAATGAATGCATTTCTCAAAAGGTTGTTATGAGAATGCAATGCTATAATATATGTAAAATTACGCAGCATGCTCACCCTTATTGATAAATTTATATTAGTTATTGTTATAATTGGCTCATGGTCTTCAGCTTTCCAGCCTATTGTCCTAATTTTCATTTTAAGTACATTTTTCTCCTTAGGCCTAAAAAAATATCCCACTCTGCTTATATCTCATGTTTTTGTGGGTCAAAGTAAGTCTGTATACTTGCTTAACATTTGCACAATTTGCACATGTTTTGCTTCCTTGACTGTTCTTTTTTCCTTTCTCTTTGCATCTTGCTATAGAGTTAAGATCATATCTGCCATGATATGGTCTCCACATAATGCAATGCCAGAGAAATGTTAGAAATATGAGAGTTGTGCATCATAGTTGTACTTGGATCTTAAATCTGACTACTGCACTTTCAGGCAAATGCAATCTGGAGTTTTTCCTTAAAATATGATTTTGAGAGTTCATTGATTTTTTTTTAAATGTACATTGAGCTTCTTCTGAATTTTAACATTATCATAAATAGGTCACAGTAGCCCAACCAGGAAGGAGAACAGAGGGCCCTCACAATTTCAAGTTCAGTGATGAGTATAGAACCCCTCCAACTCAAATGCCAGTTTTGATTTGCCCAAGCAAAAGCCTGTTGTTTTGGCCAGCCTTTCAAGCAAAACCCAGAAACCCATTTACTCATTAACAAATGTGCCAAGCCCAGTGCTGGGTCCTAGAGAAACAATTCTTAAGTAAAGGATGGTTATAAACAAATAAAATAATGTTCAAAGTGTTTTAAACAATTCATGTTGTGTAAGCACATAAGCTACTTGGCCTGTAATCAGTGGTTTCCTTACTTGTTGCGTGTGCCATGCCCGTTCTGGCCTCAATGCGGCAAAGAATCCTGTGATTAACTGGCTACAGGAAAGGCAGCAACAGCAACCAACCTAATTTTAAATCCTTTAAATGGCAGCTTGACATTGAAACACAGCGAATACAACTGATCAGAGGGTTTTTTTTTATTAACCACTCTTGATGGAAGGAAATGGTAACTCTTAAGAAAGAATAGAAACCTCTTTGGCCTAAAGCAGTTATTCTGCTGTAGATCCCAAGGCCGGGAGGGATGGCCACACAAGAGGAGGACAGGCAATTCAAAATGTGACTCTCTGTGGAAGTGAATCATGCTCAGAGTAACAAGCATTTTTTTTCTGCTTTATTGTGTGGGTGCTCTCCAGCCAAATAGCAGAGGGGAATGAGTGAGCAGAGAGGGGGGTAGGAGTCAAGGCAGTTTTCCAAGATGGTGCCAATGAGAGTGACTTGGGGGAGTTTTAGAAAGGGTAATATTATGGCTGGTTTTTCTGACTAACTGCCTCAACTCAATTTTACTAAAAGACATCACTGGCAATTCTGTGTTTGCATCCAAAAGAATGTGAAAAACAACTACAAAATAAGCCAGTTGCCCCATTTCCTCTCCTTTTCTGAGTAATAATAGCTTTCTATCTTTTGATGTGCTGATTTTTAAAAAAACCTTTTTATAACTCATGTTTTGCTGCTAGCAGCAATTGATTGCAAGAAAGACCAGATGCATTCAAACATACACACAGAGGCTCAAACACAGCAGTTTTGAAACATGAGGTCATTTTAATGTTAATTTTCAAATTATGAAGACTTTTACCTGCTTTTTAATGAAATTGGACTGGTTTCTCAACTGGATTCTTTTCTGTTTGAAATAATCTGTAAGAAAATACGGTGGGTAGGTAGAGACAATCCATATTTCTTTCTCTCTTATGCTATTTAAGCATAAGATCTCTCTTATGCCCTGTCCTGAGACAATACCAGCCCAGAAGTCTGCACTAAACATCCAATTGCCTGAAAGTTTCCTCATTCCTTTCAGAAACCTAGAAAGAAAGAAGACAATTTGGACAAATAGCAATGGCCTTTATGTTGTTAGTCTGCTGGAGTTGGCCAATGCTCTTAGTCTTAAGGAAGAGCTGTTTGACACTGTCTTCCTCCTATTTGGTCTTCTTCTCCAGGAGTCTCATGGGAAATTTCTACCCTGTAGAGCCAACTAGCTATAATGCATTGGTTCATCTCCTTCCCTTCTTCTTTGCCTTATTAAGATCATGGTAGTAAGGATCCAGCACTCATCACTTTGCATTTGACTTTTCTGAAGTGGTAACACTATATAGCTAACCCCTTTCTCAGACCATCAGGCACCTTGGAAAAGGATCCCTGACATTTGCCTAAAAACTACAGTGGGTTATCAGAGCCATGTTTGGACTTTCTCTCTGATAGATGGTGTGACATTCATACATCAGAACACATTGTGGATGTTAAACTTTTACTGTATAGTTATATCTATTTACATAATAGAGGTCTGTGATATATTAAGTGGAAAAGACAGATTGTAAAACAGTGCATGAATAGTTTGATTTCACTTTATAATTGTATATGCATATTAGAAAGCCTGGACTTATATATAAGACTGTATCAGTAAAATATCTTTGAGGAACAAATTTTGTATTCCCTTTTCTCTTATCACTATTTAAAAAATGTTTTAAAATATACATATACAATACATACATATATAAGAATGTCATATAATAATGTTTTTATTATTTCAAAGTATGTTGTAGTGATAGACAAGTTTTAGTAGCAAAGAAGGAGAGAAATTTGTCAAGAAAGTGACAAATGTCAAAAAGTGCATTGTTCAGTGGCCAAGAAGAAAATGTAGCGTCAGTGTAACACTTCCCAGATGAATAATAATAATAATAATAATAATAATAATAATAATACAGCCTTATGTCAGCTACTCTATTAATATTATCACTAATCTTCACAATAGTTCTGCAAAAGGAATATTATTCTTATTATTCTTTCCATTTTACAATAAACTGAAGCTCACAGAGTCTATGTGACTTGTTCAAGTTACAGCTAAGGAGTTGTGAAGCTGAATTTAATTTGCTAGTTCATGGAAATGCCTGATTGTACTTAAGATGAGGAGATGGTAACTGACACTTATTTCACAAATAGGTCTATTGTCATTGCTGAGAAGGATTGCAGTGAATGGCTAGTAAGGTTTATTATTGATTGCTCTCTTACAGCCAATCCATTGTATTATAGTTTTGTCCCTGCAAGAAATTTCCTAGATGAGGTGTGGATACATATAAATGTGGGTACACATAAAATATAAAGCAGACAGAAGTACATTTTTTCATTTACTTGTAATTCCCCCAAATACTTTATAGATACTGACTATGTGCATGAAAATGAAAAGGACTTGACATATGTTTCTATTTGGATATCTAATTTGCTGCTAGTTTTAGGGGAAAGGCTCAGAGACTAGGAGAGTTTAGTTGGAGAATAATTTATAGAACGGGGAAAGGTGGGTATTATGACAGTTTAGAAAAAATGGAAAATAAAAGGGAAAGACAAGATTCATGGAAAGCAAAAATGAGTCAGTTTGTTTCTAGACAAATCTTTGAACTCAATTAATTTATGAAACAGAACCTTTAACCTTTAAGTTATTTTAGTGATTAAAAGAAGACTCAGAAGTGTTTGTGGAAGAGGAGATTGCAGACATACAGGAATTAAACAGCTTGATGTGAGGAAAATCATAAAACAGTGGTATTCTGCTAAATGTTTAACAACTGGCTCTCACGGGAAAGCAAACCCTCAATTGTTCCCTTACCCATTTGTATGGTGAAAATACTCCTACCAATGCTGATTTCAAATGGCCAATGTTGATGAAAATGGAATTGAAAAGATAATGCACGACATTGACTCTTGAGAGTCCGAGGTAAGTGGCTTAAGTACACCACTGAATTATGCTGTTGAAGAATGAAGTCAGAATAAGACTGCTCATTTCATACTGTAGGTTTAGAACTTATTATCTCTAGAGACAGGTGATAGGCTTAACATATCCTTTAGCACATGCTTTCTTCATAGAAAGTATATGACAATAATTTAAACAAGATTGTTGAGGGGAAAATATATTGGGATTTGGCAAAGGACTTGGATTAATTGTTGGAGAGTATGTTCACACTGGCTTATTGTGGCATATAATAAATGCTCAATAAATGATGGTGCCTCTCATTTCTATTCCTTCAATACATGCACACACATACACAAACACACACACATCTGCTTCTTCCCACTAGACTCATATCTTCTTCAAACAGCTCTGTTGTTATGGCCCAGACTAGACATACTTATGCCTGCTCTGGCAGCAGCTGCTATTGCCCTCCTTCTAAGAACATATTCATTCTAACAACATGTGAATTTATATAAGTTCTATAAATAAAATAGAATAATAGCTCATTACTTTTGTATAGAGGTTTACAGTATTCCAGCTCTTTTGTGTATCTTATCTCATCCTCTGACGGTGAACTGGTAAGGCATATATTTAATACAGGAATGATTTATCTCCATTTTACAAATGAGAAAAAAATGAGACTGACAAAGATAATGTGATTTATTCAAGTGGTCACATGTGGAATGACCAAAATCTGGGTCTTCAAATTTCTAACTCTAATGCTTTTTCCACCACACCTTTATTTTTATGATAAAATTGAAAAGCAGAACATTTGTGGCTCCACAGGCAACTGACTGTCTGCAAAAGAGTAGCTGGAAGTGGTGTGTTCCAGAAATGTGGCAGAGATGAGTTTTCCTTCTTTTTTTTTTTTTTATGATGGCTTAAGTTTGCCTCAGTCTTTTATATGTTGAAATAAGGATGGAATAAGAATAAATAGGTTTTTTGAAGGCCTTACTATTGGTCTTTCACCATATTGGGGGTGCATGTGGGTTATACTTTCATTACATTTATTTTGTTTGTTCTAATATTTCTTAAGATCCCATTATGTGCCATGCCCTGGGCTGGGAGCTGGGATGCAAGTTTGTATAGGAGGATCATAGTTCTTGCCTTTATGGAACAAACTATAGTTAGAACATTAGTTCATGGAAGTGATAAATGCACTATGGGAGGTACCTGAGAAGATTCCTGGGCAAAGTGGTCACATGCTAGGAGGTGATCATTTTTAGATTTCTTAATAAGTTTTTTTTTTTTAATTTATTTATGATAGTCACAGAGAGAGAGAGAGAGAGACAGAGACACAGGCAGAGGGAGAAGCAGGCTCCATGCACCGGGAGCCCGACGTGGGATTCGATCCCGGGTCTCCAGGATCGCGCCCTGGGCCAAAGGCAGGCGCCAAACCGCTGCGCCACCCAGGGATCCCTCTTAATAAGTTTTGATTAGTAAGTGGAGGGGGAGGCAAGCATTAACTGGATGCCTACTAAGTGCTACTGCCCCACTCGCTTCCTACAAAGACCCCATCAACTCTATATTAAAGAAGAGGAAATTTGTTGCTAAGAGAAACAACTTGACTTGCTCAAGTGTGCACCTCTATTATATGGTAAAAGTGAAACCTGAGTATGCTTGCCTTTCCCACTACACTGTGCTGCCTCCTTTGACCAAGTCTTAGTCTTTGGGATTTTAATTCTCTCTTATTTCATTAACATGGGCATTTAGAATTCTCTAGCCAGATAGATTTCAGCATGTGCATTACTTGCCCTACCCACCCCTACTGCACACACACATAATGGATTAATGGGTGGGATACACAAACGTAAAATAATCCTCCTGTTAGGAGCTTCCACTAGAAGTTTGCCCATTCTTTCTATTTTAATCATCAAGACAGGTGGCAACTGAACCAACCCCTTACACTGTTATGAACACCAACTTCTCCTTTGTATATACTGTGTTACTTAAGTGTTTCTGGCTTGAGTTGAGGTCAATGGCAAGATACACTTTATCAGAAACAAGACAGAAGGATTGATTTCAGAATAAACTAAACATTTACAAGAAATAAAACCTCTTTACTCGTGTACTAGCTTGTAGAATTAAAACTATCTTTCTCCTCCCTACCTCCCAAGGTTTGGAGACTTTAGGAAATTATAGCTCTGACCTCTCTAGGATGCTGTTGCATGCGCAGTCCCTATCGTATTTCCCCTGGATATGGTCCACTCATAGCATTACCACCCTGTCACAAGGGGAAGTGGTTCCCAGCAATACTGCCCTGTATCCTATAAATACTCTACTGACCCCACCTGAATATGTACACAAAGGTTATACATGAATGTTAAGTGTAGGGAATGCTTCTGTAATTGGTGATATTTAAATATATGTTTTGGACACTTAATGGGTGTTCTCTCTCCCTCTCTGTCAAGTATACACACACACACACACACACACACACGCCCTTCTTAAATTCACAAGACTTCTTTCAAAACAGAAACAGAAAAGACTATCTGTTCTGGGAAAAACTGTACATTTTTTCTTAAAGCATCTTTCACAAATTCTTGATAAGGTTTTAATCAGTATATTCAAATTTCTAAGGCAACTCAGTTGTAAGCTAAGACTAGAATAATTTTTTGTAATTTACAGGTGTAATTAAAATATACTTTAATTTGAAAAAATGTTTTTGAGTTGGCTTTGAATGTGCTATTTGAAGAGTTGAATTTTGGGTTGTTTGGAAAAGACCTTTTTTTTTTTTTACAGATTTTTGTTTGTTTCTTTTTCACATAGAGAAGAACTATTGAAAAAAGTAATTTGACTTATTATTATATAAGAATTCTTCAAGAGAAATGTATGAAACTTGTCTATAAACAGATTACATGAAAAGTTTAAGTGGTTGATGTTTCTAGCTAACTAGATTTAATGGTCCAAAGGTTAATTTTAAATGAAAACGTATTCCCAAAACAAAGTATAGCTACATAGGTGAGATATGTGGCCTAAAAATGTATCTGAAACCAGTCATTTCATTATAGAATGGAAAATGTCATCATCTAGACTGAGTTAAGGTGTGCCAGGTCGAGATCATCTCAAATTCTACAAAATTGCCAGCACTGCAATTGTTAAGTCCCATGGGGAAAAAGTATGTGTGGGCTCAAACTTTGGACTTAAAAACATACTTAAGTGTCTGATAAAAATGGTTTACTAGAATAATTTGTTAATTAAAATTATTTTATTATTTACCTAAGATAGCTTTGGACAATTGCATAAAGTAGAGTTTATGTTCATTCTTTTCTTTTCAAAATAAGAGAATGTTTTGCTTTGTGTACTTTGTGCTTCAGCATCAGGATATTGAGGTTGTATAAATTAATTGTATCTTTGCAGCCTGACATGAATAGACTCTTTAGGAATTACATGTTGAAGTAAGGATGGCTTTTTTCTTTTACCACCCACATTATGTTATGAGTAGCACAGGGCATTTAAATGCTTTGGCACAGAACATGAATAAAGAGCTGATATTGAAAATACCATTATCATTATTTATTTTGAAATTGACACTTTGCTCTATTTTAAGGCTTACACCCAGTTTTATCTGCGTAGTTCAGATAATCCAACACATACATAAAACCAGACCCAAGTGTCTTTCTTTCTTCACCCCATCCATGGGTCTTTCCATTTAATTTTTTGAGGAAAAAATAAAAGGTGAAGAAAACATGGGTCCAGAAAAAGACATCAACTGAGGAATTTTGTTTATTATAATTGGACAGCTGCTGTTGGCCTAGTAAGGATCATTTTATGTTTTATTTTGATTGAAGAGATATCACTTTGCCAACCATAATTTTTACAATTCAGCTTTTGAGTGGAAATGAGATGACCTTTAGATTTTCTTTTTCTTTTTTTTCCCCAGCAGATGGTTGTTCCCTAAAAGTGTCATTGTCTGGCAGATGATTATGCCAGTACCTTAAAAGTGACTGATTTGATGTTATATTTAAGAGATTCTTCTTTTAATCTTCCCTTGGCTGAAATCCATGTATTGGCTACATATGTTTACTCTAGTAGTATGAAAATGTCCAGTGAGGATTCTAAGGGAAGGAATTTGGCCCTCAGTCTTGGAGAGGATGCTCCTGATGTCTTTATCTGACAAAAACTTTACTTTTGAATTAAGGAGGTACTTCAAAAATATACTCTACAAAGTGATGAACATGAAGCAGGTCTATTGAACTCCTCCAACTTTGGTTTGGGGATTGTGGGGGCAGAGCGTGTGTCTGCTATTTCTGTGTTCCCATTGTCTAGCGCATAATAAGAATTTAAATAAGACTGCTTATGCTTTTCATCTGCATCTATGACCATTGGCTTTTTGGAGAGTCCCATTATTTGGATACTGTGAAATGGGTTTGCTATGGACTATTAGTGTCCCCCACAAACTGACATATTGAAATCCTCACTCCCAAGTTGGTGGTGTTAGGATATGGAATTTTTAGGGGGTGATTAAGTCATGAGGGTGGTGCCCTCATGAATGGGATCAGTGCCTTTATGAAAGGGATGCCTTGCCCCATCTGCCATGTGAAGACACAGGGGGAAGATGGCCACCGATGAAGCCAGAAGCAGGCACTCAGCAGACACCAAATCTGCTGGTGCCCTGGACTTTCCAGAGAAAAGAACTGGGAAAAATAAATTTCTGTTACTTATAAGCCACTGAATGTGTGGTATTTTGTTATAGCAGCTCAAACAGACTGAGACAGTGTTAACATA
Organism: Canis lupus familiaris; assembly: GCF_011100685.1. Taxonomy (NCBI): domain Eukaryota; kingdom Metazoa; phylum Chordata; class Mammalia; order Carnivora; family Canidae; genus Canis; species Canis lupus. Next base: position 43,607,261 of record NC_049236.1, on the reverse strand, counting down.
TGGAACTTTTATTTTTTTATTTTTTATTTTTTTCATATAGAACTTTTAAAAGTACTGGGTTGTACAGCTGAATTTTATATTGATATACCTAACAGAGCTTAGAACAAAAGCTGACACTGAGAAAGAACTAAATGCATTGGATGGATGTCTTTTCTGGGTAACTTAGTCTGGAGTCATAGGGATTCCATTTTTATTGACCATATGCTCTTAATTCCTGAAGTGCTAAAGGACACATGTGGCATCTTATGCAGGACTATTTTGGGACGAGGTCTGGTATAAGGATAATAAATAGAAATAGCACAAGTGAATTTTGCCAATGACATGCCAATGTCTTTGCAAAATGAGTATTTGTGTCTAGAATAGTTAGAAGAAAAAGAAAATGGGCATTCCATTTATTGGCATGATTTCTAAGAAGGGAAGGACAAAGTTTTAAAGGTCAGTTGGTCAGTCTTCCAGGACCCCATATGTTATGGGTTAAAGGTAAAGATCTTGCTCATCGTAGAGCTTCATCTCATCAATGAAGTGCTGCAGTATTTTCTCTCAGGATCACAAAGTGTTTCTTATAGAAGTAAGGCATTAAATAGTATCATAGTCTCCTGAAACTAAGTAAATTCCAGAATACCCAGGTTTAGTACATTTGGAAGATTAGTTTATAGACTTCTAATTTGGGTGGATTAAGGAAGTTTTTCATGTATTCATATATATGCTAATATGGAGTTCCAACTACCCAGCTCCCACCCCTTCTGTGCACATTTCCATAGTATTTATTACCTTAACCCTGATACTTGTGGTTTTTCTCTATTCATCCCTACGTTTATGCTCCCAAAGCATTACATTCTAATTATTTTTTAGAAGATTTGTTTATTTGGCACAGAGAGAGAGAGAGAGAGGGAGTGCATGCATGAATGGGGTGGGGGAGGGCCAGAGGGAGAGCATGAAAGAGAATCCCAAACAGAGTGCAAAGCCTGATCCCGAGGTGATGACCTGAGCTAAAATCAAGTCAGCAGTTCAACCAACTGAGCCATCCATGTGCCCTGCATTTTAATTATTTTTTTATATTTCTGTTTCCCCTACTAGGATGCATTCTTTCTTTATTACTTTTTTTTTCTGGGCAAAAAGATTTTTTCCAGTTTTGTTGAGAAAAGTTGACATATATTACTGTATAAGTAAGGTATACAGCATAATAGTTTGGTTTACATATACTCTGAAATGAGTGCCACAATGCATTTAGCTGGCATCCATCATCTCCTATAGATACAATTTAAAAAATTCCCCTTTTTAGCCTAGTTTAACCCCTAGTCAGGGTTCAAATCTCAGCTTCTTCAGTGACAAAAGTCTGTGTGAGCTTGGTTGAGTTACTTCATCTCTGTGACTCAATGCTCAATTCTGTAAAATTTAAAAGTCAATATACCCGACTCATAGGATTTTTATAAAGATTAAATGAGTAAATTTATGAAATTCAAACATTGCTCAGGACCTAGTAAGTGCTAAATAAACATTAAATGTTCCTGATACATAGCACTGATTAAACAAATGTTGATTCAGGGGATGAAAAATTATTAGAAATATTTGAATGAGCATCTCTTACTGTTGAGGCGATTCCAACTTTTTTTTTTTTTATAAAAATCTTATTTGTTTATTTATTTAAGAAATATAGAGATAAATAGAGAGCACAGGTTGGGGAGGAGCAGAGGGAGAGGAACAAGCAGACTCCTTGATGAACATGGAGCCTGACACAGGGCTCGATCCAAGGACCCTGAGATTATGACCTGAGCCAAAGTCAAGAGCCAGCCACTTAACTGAGCCACCCAGGCAACCCAAATATGGTCATTTTCTTATTTGCTAGTGTGAGTCACTGTCTTTATATACCAAGTAAAAATATTCTTACGCAGTTCTTCTGCGTATTCTTCCAATATTCTTCTTGGTTCTTCTTTTGTCATCCTCCATAAAGATACTAGATCTTGTTTGGGATCTATGGTATCAGCATTTTGATTAGACAGCCACACCGTAATGCTGTGCCAAGCATATCCATTGAATTTATAATTTCATCCTCTGCTACACCATTGTTAACACCTCTAGTCATGCCACGTGTTCATTTTGGGCCTGGATTTCAGACCTTTCAGATTCTTTATATATTGCAGTGGTATTCATGGCAGAAAACACTATTCTTAGATTTGACTCAACACAAAGGGGTTGATCTCACAGATAATGGAGGATGTGTATTGGGGATTAAAACAAAGAACAATAAGCACATATATTAGCTTGGATCATGTTTATACTTTGTTGTCAACTGTCATCATTTGTTTGAAACAAGATCTCCTGCATTTATTTGACTAATAGAGCCTGGCAGAGAGTGATACAGTGTTTAAATTTCTTCAATTATGTTTAAATTTTGGTTTCCTTATATTTCACAGTGGGAATCTACTTTACAGTCAGGGTTTTAGAAAATGATTCTTACAATCATCGTTGGGTCTTAAATGATTAATCTTTGCAACTGAACCATAAACTTCAGTGAATGTAAGGTCTTCATTTTTTGTCTGAACTTCTGATACTTGGAGAAATTCTATATGCTTTGAGAGTGAGTGAGGTCCCATCTAGAACTAAATTAATATTTGCTACAATGTATTTTTCAACCTTTAAAAAAATCTTTAAAGGCAACAGGTGCTTGCTAAATTGAACTAAATCTTAAAAAGGGTTGTAAAGGGAAAGAAAGGAAGAGACCTTCCTCATCTTAATTTCACTTTTCAGGAATTATTACTAGTAATGTTTGCCTTCCTTTTCTGCGCTCATAGGGATACACACACGTATACACAGAAACAGCATGGTTTTTTTTCTTAAACAAATGAGATCAGATCAGATCAGATCTTCTAAAAAATCAGATCAGTCTCATATCATCCTATAGTTTGCCTTTTCACTTCACAACGTTCATAGGATCTTTCCAAGTCAGCCTGTAAAGACATACACATCGTTTTTAATGTTTACATAGAATTCCATTGTATCTATTTACTGTGATTTATTTAACCATCTCCCCTCTTGGTAGACATTTAAATTATCTCTAATTTTTCACTATTACAAGCACTGGTGCAATAATCATGTCTGTCTCTACCTCTTTACACATATCTATGATTATATTTTTTGTAGGGTAGCAGTGGATTGCTATAGCTCTGCAGGAGAGTAGTAGATTGCTAGGTTATAAATTTGATATTTTGGAAATATTGCCAGTGTTTTTTCTCTTTCCCTCCTGTCCCTGCCGTATTCAAGCAGCTAGGGTCTTCTATATTCATTGTCACTGAGAAACTATGTTCCAGTTATGAAATCAAAAGGGGGAAAATGTCTTCAGGACTTTGGTTTCCAAAAGCCCAAATCCTTAGGGGAGTGAAGAAAACTGGCAAAGACAAAATGTGTGGGAGACACATCATAAAAGACCGCAGAACTTCTGTTTTAGGTTAGAGAAAGTTTTTCTGGCATGGTGCAGAGGGAGGAGGGATGGAGGGAAAGTGAGGACAGCAGAGGCATTTGCAGGTCTAGAGCCAGGCCAGGCCCTATGTTTCCCAGGTTGTAATCTCAGTGAGGAAGCTGGCCCCAGGGAATGAAGGAAGTGGGACCCCAGAGAAGAAATGCTGTGTGTTACATAGAGGCAAATATGCCCACAAACAACCTTGCCAAGATTCCAAATCTCCAGCTTAGCAGAGGAGCCACAGAATTATTCCCAGGCCCTCGAGCTTGGCATGAAAGGATCAGAGAAAGTTGCTGGACGTAAAATGATCATGTCACCAGGAACAAGGGACATTGCATCAGTGACCTGTCTGGGGTGATAGCTGAAGACTGGGTGAGCCAATAACTTCCTAGAGGATTTCATGTGGACTAATGACTTAGAAGATCATGTGTGTCTCATGAACATCTTGACATTACATCAGGACTTAGCATTGTTGGTAGGGATGGAGAGGAATCCTGAAATGGTTACAATTGAGTTTCTATGATTCTGTAATTGGTTACTGAGATTCTTATCTATTCTGTAGGATTTGTGCATTTATTTTTTTTATTTTTAAATATTTATTTATTTATTTATTTATTTATTTATTTATTTTGGATTTGTGCATTTAAAAATCAGGGGCGCCTGGATGGCACAGTCAGTTAAGCGTCCGACTCTTGATTTCAGCTTGGGTCATGACTTCAGGGTTGTGAGATTGAGCCCTGCGTGGGGCTCTGCACTGGGTGTGGAGCCTGCTCAAGATTCTCTCTCTTCCTCTCCTTCTGCCCCTATGCCTCTCTCTCTCTCTTAAAAAAAAAAAAAATATTTTAAAATGTTTTAAGCCATTACATTTTTTTCCTTCTCCTTGGAAATGGTTATTCCACTTTATGCCCTACCAATAATATAAAAGAAGACCCATTTATTTTTCTCACCAACACTAAATGTTATTACTCTTTTCATTTTTGGTTTTGTTAATTTAATAGGAGAAAAAAATGTTATCTTATTGTTGTTTTATTTTGTGTCTCCCTGGCCATTGGTGAGATCTTTTCATGTTAATTGATTATTTATATTTGTTTTTTTTTTGTAAAGTGCTAATGTAATTCATTTTATTCTTTTATATTGTTAGATGATAAATTATCTTCTACTTAAAGACTAACTACTGACACTTAAGACTAATTAATGACACTTAAGTGATGTTTAGTTTTTAGACACTACCTTTCAATCCAAAGGAGAATAGATCATGCTCTCCAAAGATAGCTATTGCTCTGTCATAGAATTGGTCTTTTTAGGTAAGCACTTCTCACCTAATTAGTTTTGTTTTAATGTTTTAATGAAAGACATTATGATTCTCACATAGAAAGAAATTCAGGTTGGGAGGGGATGGTAGGGACACTAAAAAATGTTTTCAGTTATCTTCCAATGTTTTTTGTATTGCTAATGAAAAATAATATTTAGAAAACACATCATTGATTTCTTAAGTCAGAAGAGCAAGATTATAAGGATTATGACTGGCTATTTGCTAAATTATATCTCTTTAAGCTTCTTTCCAGTGGATTTAAATCTGATTTGAAAACCCATTTACTTGTTTTATTTTGTTTAAATTCTTCTCCTGGGGTATTCTTTTCCCCTGTATTCTGACAAATCTCTATTGGTGATATTTTGGTGATTCTTTTAATATTTTAATATGCATCATTGGCCAAATCATGATTCCCTCCAACTGTGTACTGCAATGGTGTAACCCTGAGATATAGTTTATTTTAAAGGTAAGAAAACTGATATTTGGGTGATGCCAGCACCCAGCAGAAGCACCCCCAGGCCAGCTCCCTGCTTCTCCCTTCCCTTCTGTCCAGTATTCAACGTCCTCTCTTTCTTAGCTGTCTTTCTGTTTAATAGGCTCTGGGAATTAGACAGTTGGAAGAACTGCTAGCTGTTCAAATAGAGGCCAGGTTGTTAGTCTTTACCATGTGAAAGCGGCTTTGATGGTCTCTGTAAAATGACCTCGTTGACACCCACCGCACCGTTGGCACCCCCGTGGCGGCTCAGTAGAGATCAAAGCCGCTGGTTGCGTGGTGGCAGCTCCCTGAGGACAGTGTGGAAGCTTCCTGGCAGGCTCCCTTTGCTGGATTCACAGTGCTGTTATCTGCGCCCTGCTTGCTGGAGAGCCACTACCTGTCGGCCGGCCACGGATTAAAGAGGGCTTTCAGTGTTCAAACCCATTCTCTGGCAGCTGGAATTCCAAGTGTACTTAGAAACTATAACCAACTCTATTAATTTTAAAATGAAGCAAGAATACCACTGCTTTTCTTTCTCCAACACTGTCCTTTTGTCCCTTCTGGGCTGAGCTGTGCTTTTGGCTGTCATCTACCGCAGCTGAAATGATTTATTATTTTTTATTTTTTAAAGATTTTATTTATTTATTCATGAGAGATACAGAGAGAGAGAGAGAGAGGCAGAGACACAGGCAGAAGGAGACGCAGGCTCCATGCAGGGAGCCCGATGTGGGACTCCATCCCCGGACTCCAGGATCCCGCCCCGGCTGAAGGCGGCGCTAAACCGCTGAGCCACCAGGGCTGCCCAGCTGAGATGATTTAAAATGTTATGCAGTAGGGTACCAGGGTGGGCGGCCAGGAATAAGGTTCTCTCTGGTTATCAGAATCGAAGCCAGCCAAACTCTCTGTCTAATGCTTACCACCAGAAGGTTGAGGACATACATTTATTGTCCTAAAACCACTTTTATTCCTCTTGCCAGCAGGATCCCATATTCTTGGCTAATCTGGTAAATACCTGGCATTTGGCAAAAAAGAGCCTGTTTTATGGAAGTGATTGTTCTGCCTATGAGTAGAGACTGGATCCCAAGCACTTTATAAAGGTGCCTTCAGTATTTTTCAAAATATCCAATATAAAGTAAGAATTATTAGAATGTCCTTATCATTCTTAACTCAGAGGCCAGGGGGCCTGGAAGGTTCCAAACCAGGCAGATGCTCCCTTGGTAACTTGGTTTGTCATTTTCCAACAGGAGTAAAAGATTCTTTTTCAGCAAGCAGACGATGGTATCCTCCTTTCCAGCTACCTGAGGAAACTCATCTCTCTCATGTAAGTCCAAGCTGTTTTCTGCAGGCTTGAGAACCAAGAAGCATGTGACTCAAAAACTAATAGTCTAGGCTCCACAGCTTGGGCAGCTAAGTCTTCAGACATAATAAACTCTGTATGAGACTTTCATTTTTTTATCAATGCAGGGACAGGAACTAGATAAGCAGCAGGAAATTTAAAGATGAAGAAAGTCTCCCAAGTAGAGGGATTTTTGTCTAGAGTGACTACTCAAAGTATATTGCAGATTTGTGAAGTAGGACCTCTCCTTCATGCGGCCATTGTGACATTCTGGTGGAAAAATGAAAACAGAGTGCACTGTGTATACCATGGCATATTTAACATCGACAAGGAAGGGCTTCAAAGTGCAGTGGAATTGTCTGAGGCGCTACACCCTGCAGGTGGGTAGTTAGCAGCAGGCTCACTGGGTTACTAGAAATGAATGTAAGAAAACACAGAGCTGGCTTTTTGACTCTTTGCACATCTGCTAGTGCTGAATTCATGGATGGAAACGGAGAAGTGAGCTTCATTGTGAAACTGGTGAGCTGAATTCCTTGCTAGTGCAGAAGAGAAGCTGAAGCAGGTAAAGGGTGGATAGATTAGGAGAGTGCCTCAGCCTGTTGGATTGGCCTGTGATTTGCTGTTTGCATCCTCTGCTGATTCCTGCTTACTCCCTTTGCTTGATACACTTAATTTTTCCAAGCCTTTTTGCTTTTATTATTTCATCTGATGCCTGTAATAATAGTGTGAGACATACAGGGTAGCCGCGGTGCCCTTATTGAAAAGGTGGGAAAACTAAGACCCAGGAAAGTAAAGGGATCACTGATTCACACTGAGTGAAGCTGTGCAAGCAGGCCAAGCTAGGTTTTCAGGCCTGAAGCCAAGTCCAAAATTCCTTCTATGATCTATCTCCCCTCCACATGCAGGCTAGCCCTACCAGTCTACTGAAATTTAAACATCAATTGACTTCATTGACTTGAGAAACAAATCCCCCCACCCAAGAAAACCCCACAAACTGCGAATATTTTTTATTACTAGGCAAGTAATGTGTAATTACATTTTTAAAACAAGTTGGAAAATGCAGATAAAGAAAAAAAGGAGAAAATAAATGTCACCCATAATCCCACCACATAATAACTATCTATATTTTAGGGACTACCCTGCTGTTTGACTGTATAAATGCATACATTTAGGCAGGTTTATAGCTCCCTTCCCCCCCCCCCCCAAATGAGATCATTTGGTATAGAATGGGACTATATTTTTTATTTGCCTGTGTATTGAGAAAGTCTGTCAAAGTCAATATTACAGACACTTTTGCAATACGTAGTTTCAGGGCTACTTTTCCATTCTATAGGTATATTTCATTTTACTCTTATGTGTTTTCAAATTTGCTTTACCATAAACCATGCTGCAATGACTGTGTTAGTGATTAAATGTTTGCACACATCCTTAGTATTTCCTTAGGATTAATTTCTAGAATTGAAATTGCCAGATTGATGAGTACCTGTATTTTTACAGTTTCCACCAGGAAGCAATGTATGAGAGGGCCTATTTCTTTGGCAGGACCAAGTTTAAAAATAAGACTCCAGGGCAGACCGGGTGACTCAGCGGTTTAGCACCACCTTCAGCCCAGGGCCTGATCCTGGAGACCTGGGATGGAGTCGCACGTTGGGCTCCCTGCATGGAGCCTGCTTCTCCCTCTGCCTGTATCTTTGCCTCTCTCTCTCTCACTCTCTGTGTCTCTCATGAATAAATAAATAAATAAAATCTTTTAAAAACAAAATAAAAGAAATAAAAATAAGACTCCAGAGACTTTATATAGTTGCAGAGGAGCAGGCCCCAGAATGTTATGAAGGAAACCTTAAGTCCTTACAAAGGTAGCCCATTTATGAGCAAAATAAGCACAATGCATTCTTTTGCCACTTTCCTAATTCCAGAAGATCAGCTACTGTATCAAAACAAGATCGATGACACAGAACATTAAGGAAGATTGTACTCAATCTATACTTCAAAGGCTCTAAGAAAACACAACAATGGGAAGTCTAATCCATCAGTGGCCCATGGCCATATACCTTCTTCTATAATCCCTTCATTTTTTACAAGTTAAGTAGGGTTAAGCCAGGTCAGCACTATGGATAAAGGTCCTCTAAAGAAATCCTAAGTACCACATAAAGTGTTGTTCATGATTGTGTAAATGTCAATCCTGTGCAAAAAGCATGTGTAGAATTTTCCAAAGTATCTATCTCATAGCGGGATGTATTCCGTCTCCTGAAATGATGCTGATGAAGACAAAGACAAATCAATTGAGAATGAGCTCTGTTTGGTTTGTGAGATTTCTTGGAAAGCTTGTGTGATGCAATTGGTATGGCTGTACCTCATGGCTTAGGGGCATGAATTTCCACCAGAGTTCTTGGTCTAGAGAGAAAACCACCCATTTTCACTGTCTTGAGACAGTTCAAGAAAGTACCAGAGCCTTCCAGCTGGGATGATCACATTGCACTTTCAGACTGTCAACACAAGCAAAATGAAGAGCTGATGCAATTATCTAAGTACTTCAAGAAAAAAGAAAAAAAAACTGGAAAAAAAGGCATTTTTACTGGGGAATTGAAATCCTCAGTGAGCTCTCTCCCAATTCATAAACTCCACCAATTAATACCCAGACTTTCCTGCACCCCTCATAAGGAAAAATGCCGTGAAAGTGGGATGGGAAAACACTGCAAGGAAACAAACTTTTGAAGATCTAAAGGGCAATTGGGATGCAATAAGAGAGCTGTTTAGAGCTCTAAGGTGCTTATGTAGATTCTTTGTATTTTAAATGTGCTGGTGGGTTTTATAGCTCTGTTAAATTATACAAATTTAATTTTCAATCCCAATGTTGTCCATAAGAACTGCGATCCCCAATGCCTAAAGTACATTAAAAAATCCACTTCAGGGCACTCCTAGTGGCTCAGCGGTTTAGCGCTGCCTTCAGCCCAGGGCCTGATCCTGGAGACCAGGAATCGAGTCCCACGTCAGGCTCCCTGTAGGGAGCCTGCTTCTCCCTCTGCCTGTGTCTCTGCCCCTCTCTCTCTCTGTGTCTCTCATGAATAAATACATAAAATCTTTTTTAAAAATCCACTCCAGGGGTTGGGTTATACCATAAGTTAAGAAGATATTCTATTAGCTTTCCATCTGTAGGTAGAAAACTTTCAGGTGCTCTTAACAAGAGTTGATAAGAATGCCCGGGTGACTCAATTGGTTGGGCGTCTGCTTTAGGTTCAGGTCATGATCTCAGGGTCCTGGGATTGAGCCCTACATCAGGCTCCCCACTCAGTGAAGAGCCTGTTTCTCCCTCTTCCTCCTGCTCACGCTCTCTCTCATTCTTTCTCTCTCAAATAAATAGATAAAAGCTTTAAAAAAATGCAAGAGTAGATGAATCATAGCAGTATGTTGATAATAGATGAGTTCAAAAATATATAAAGGATTTATATAGAGATTTTTTAGTTTTAAAGGCTGATATTATTCCTTTAGTGATTCTATTGATTTTATACCCACTAAAACTTCTAGGATGAATAGTCAAAGCAAGTAAAGTTGACTCCATAATTTTCCAAACATGTTTTTAAAATCCATACGTGTATTTATTTACTGTGGGCAAGTATTTTATAGCACTTAATCTAGATGATGGTACAAAATATTGTTTAATAGGTTTATATTGAATTAATTAAAGGATGCCTGGATGACTCAGCGGTTGAGCATCTGCCTTTGGCTCAGGGCATGATCCCAGGGTCCTGGGATTGAGTCCTACATCAGGCTCCCCACAGGGAGCCTGCTTCTCTCTCCACCTATGTCTCTGCCTCTCTCTCTCTCTGTGTCTCTCATGAATAAATAAATAAAACATTTTTAAAAAGAATTAATTAAATAATAAAGGAAAGCCAGGTTCAAAAGAAACTCCTAACTGTAGCAACATGTAGTTAATAATGAAATACTCATAATGCATACTTAGTTTCCATCGACGAAACATTTTATTTTTATTTTTTATTTTTTTTAAAGATTTATTTATTTATTTATGATATACAGAGAGAGAAAGAGAGAGAGAGAGAGAGGCAGAGACACAGGAGGAGGGAGAAACAGGCTCCATGCAGGGAGCCCAACGTGCGACTCCATCCCGGGTCTCCAGGCAGGCACTAAACTGCGGAGCCACCCAGGGATCCCCTCGACAAAACATTTTAAAGAATGGAGGCTTTGGGAAAACTGCCACTAAATGCATTCATTTGTTTATTCAGCATTTCTTGAATATCTACAGTTGCTTCATACTGTGCTAGGATGCAGGAAATTTCACCAAGTTGAATGGACAGTTGTCCCTGTCCTCAAGGAGTTTGCTCACTGTCCTCAAGAAACTTTATAACTGTGGTGCATTCCCCACACAGAATTTCTCCAATGTCTGAGGAATTTTCCATTTTCTAGTTTAATCTGACTGTTGGATTCAATGAGTCCCAGAAAATTAAAGAATCTGCTTCTAAAATTTGAAAGACTGAGATTGAATACCTTCAGTGGGTTAATGGCCTTCCGATCCTCCAATTCTTCTCCAGTGGCTTTAGGAAGAGGAGAGAAATGGATGGTCACCAGCATTGAATAGCTTTTTGGAGACAGCTTTTGAGGTGCACAAAGCAACCTCAAGCTAGTGTTATTTGGATCCCATCTAAAATAACTTGGCAACACTATTCTAATCAAACAATCAGGTAGTGTCCCTTAGATGTCCCTTCGTGTCCCTTGTTTCCCAGCAAAATTCCAAAATTGCTCTGCTGGCCCCCTCAACTCCTCTTAGGTGGATTAGCAGGAAAAAGACTCATTTTCTTTACTTCCTGTCCTCAACAGCTGGGGGGAGTTGAATGGGCTTTTAAGGCATATTAGAAATACCGAGTATATGACTTATACAGAATTTCAAAGTCTGCAACATTTTCTGGAGTAGAAAGCTATTAAATAAATGGGATCTATTTTATGACACTGTGATTTATCTTGCTTAACGTCACTGTTTCTATTCCCTAGAAGGAAAAGAGTGTTGTGGAGAAAGAAACTTCTAACAATAAGGGAAAGACTATTAGCCTAATGTAAATTGCCATTTCTCAAGTTCTCAACGGATAAGGTGTCCCGAAATAAGTAATTGGATACCTGTGAGTGGGCCTGGCATGCCCAGGGCAGCGGCACAGTATATTCAGGTGTGGGTGGCTCTGCAGACTGGTGACTTCAGAGCCCATGTCCCTATGGAGGGTCCCACTAATGCTATTACACTTGTGGTGTCTTACTGGAATGGTGGGTTAGACATGTGAAACTTTGGCCTGTTTTCTTTCTGAAAAATATATTTGTTTAATGCTGAAAATATCAAATTTATTTTCACAAGCAAAATCCTAGGGGAGATGAGGAAATGGGCCATAAATTCCTTTTTAAAGTATCCACTAGTGCCTCTGTTCTGTTTATTTTAGGTTTTAGCTTGCAGCAGGTCCTACAGCCTCTTGCTGTCTCCCAATTAGGGTGTCGTTCTGCATTTTACAAAACACACATGCCGGTTCTTTGGAAATAATGTTGAATGTTCAGCTGTCCCAGCTTGAAAGACAACAAATATAAGATAACAGGAAGAAGCTAGTCAGATGGTGAAACAAATCAGGTTCATTTCAGTTGACAGAGAAAAAAGTTTCGTGCATCAATGAGTACCTAAATGGCTTTATTAGACCAGTGATTTTTAAAAAATTCTTTTTAATTCTGTAAATGCCCTTCTCTCCTTGTTCTTTCTGATGGTTTACAATTCGATTTATTTATCTGTGGGATGCAATTAACTTATGGATCATAAATTGTTATTTTCCAAGACATGGAGTGTCATGTTGTTTTCATTTTTACTCTTTTCAACCTTTAAAAGAACTTTATTTTTAGGTTCATTCTCTTTCTTGAAACATGTAATCAGTGCTTATCTTCTGTATTTTTCCTCCCTCATTCTCTCCCTACTCAAGAACATTATCAATGCCTTAGAAAGAACAGTTTAAGAGTTGGTAGTGGAAACTTTGTGGAAGGCATTTATTCTTATAATGATAGCACATTTGTCATTTAAGTCACCGTGGAACAAGCAGAGTCCATTTTATATAGAAACCTCATTCTGCTGACACTGAGTAGCATTTCCATAAGAAGAATTCTCTTATGAATATCTGAGATTACTCTTTACTGTTTTGGGTGTTTTGTTTTGTTTTGTTTTGTTTTTTTGCCTAGAGCTCCTGGGGCATTTGATTATCAACCCCCCTCCAAATGTTTCCAATGTTTCCCAATATTTTTTCCCCCACTGGTCCACGTGCTTCCTTCACACTACTCATGATGAGCAAGAATGGACCTTGTGCTTCCTTTGAACAGAGCTCCGTACTTTATATAATGTCTCATGGGTGTTCAAACTCAGTTTTCCTTCCCAGTGTACCACACCTTTTAGACCAGATGAACAATATTCTGTCTATGCTTTCATTCCACTGTTACCTGGAACTTACTGCAGGGTTCACTTTGTATTTCAATTACTTATGCCCTCTCTACCCTGGCATGAGAACATCTGAGGTTGTCTCTCTCCAAGAAGGGAAACATCAAGGACTTTAAGTACTTTGCTTTCATTACTTGTAAACAGATACCTTTTAAATTTAAACCAAATATTTGTTTGAAGAACAACTAATAACTGTTTTACTTAATTTTCGCAATGTTCCTCAAGGCCACATGAAAGAACCCTGAGGCTGAATCAGATGACCTGGTTAAACCCAGTTTTGAGATGCCAGCCAGGAGCGGAATGATGCTACCCTCAGGGTGAGATATTGTTCACACTATTTGGAGTTAACAGTGATGCCCTCATCCCAGTTAAGAGACTGCAGAAGCCGTCTCCAAGAGTGAAGGGTTCATCATCTTCGAGGTGGCAGCAGCCTTCATTGAGAAATTCTCCCTAGTTGAGGGATATGACCTCACTTTGGTAATAGAAGAGTTGTTCATTTTTCCAGCACTTTCTGTTGTAGCTATCAAGAAGGAGAGACAGTGGGGGGTCAGGGCTGGTGGGGAGAAGGCTGAGCTTACCCACTGAACTAGCAAAAGGCTTCACTGTTTGGGACTGCCACGTATATCTTCAGCCATAGACCTTGGAGGATCTTGCAAGCATGGAGTACGATGTAGGAAATGTACCACAGCGGAGCAATGGGTGAGATGCACCTACAGGGTAAAAAAAATCATCAGGAAAATGAAAATGAGAATCACTGGATAAGGAGGGAAGGAAGCAAGGAGAGACAGAATGTGCACTGGGAAATAAAGCTTAAAATGCACATATTCTTGAGGCAAAGCACCGTATATTTAATTCTAAGCTTTTTAGAACTAATGTAAAAAGGAAACTTGCCAAGTATCCAGATGTCTCAAATGAATTAAAAGTATGATATACACCCTTATTCTTCTCTCAAGTCTAACAGGAGTTGATTTTTTTTTTTTTTTAAACAGAAGTGGGCAGAGGAAAAGACGGTTTTGATGGGCACTTGGGTGAGAAGAGGGTGTTACAGAGATAGTAACTAGGACATGACCACATATAGCTTAACCGGCCCTTGTTTTGGTAACTGGGAATCAGAACAAGTACATGAAGCAGTGCTTTATGTGAGGTGGTTTGTAAGGATTGAAATGGACATGGTGTAATTCTATAGTTGGATACATGATATGACATCATAGCCAGGGTCGAATTCTCCAGCGGGTGTGGTAGTCTGGTGAAGGGCCAGTGAGAGCCTGGCAAGGATGGCTGATGTCCTATCGCCATGGTTACCGCCCTATGGACAAGTAGATTTCTGATACACCCTGGCTGGAGGCAAAATATCCAGAGACTATGTGTTCCTTTTTCCATATGCCCAAGACATACCTATGGGGCCTCTTGAGAATATTTGAAAGTAGGAGAATATTATGGGAGAGTGATCCTTGAAGGCATAAATGCAGAGGCTATAGTGACAGTAAGAATTATGCATTCCCTCCAAACTCTATTAGTCCTTAGAGGCTGTTAGATTAGAAGATATTTGAGTTACATACTGTTTACAATGTTTGTGAGGTAAAACATAACAGATGCTCAGGAGACAGTAATTCATGGCTTATAGACCACACAGGAGTTTCTGCCTCAGGTCATTTGAAAGAGATACTGCCCCTAAATATGGCAGATATTTATTGGCTGACTTTTTGGCATCATTTACAAAAATCCTTTTCTAATAGTACTGATTTCTGTTTGGAGGTCTGTGTGATTCTGAGAAAAATGATTTCACCTCTGGGTCTAAGGTGGAACACATGAGCTTGCTAGGCTTATTTAATCAGTGAGTCCTATTCACAAATTATAATAACTAGTTAAGGTTGGGGCATACATTTTAAGCCATCTGTATAGATTAAATCTCATATCTTTTCCTGGAAATATTGGAACATCGGTGCTGTTGTTGAAGAAATTAATGAGAAAGTGTGTTACTTTGGGCAGTTGCATCCATTTGGGGACCGTAAGGTAAGCCAGTCTTAGGATGAATGCTACTTAGAAAGAAGTGAAAAAGAAAAAAAAAAAAAAAGATGTTGGATTCATAACTGAGTGGCTTGATCAAAGTTTACCTATAACTTACTCTCTCTCTGGTATTTTTAATTACATGAGCCAGTGAGCCTTCCCTTATGGTTTAAACACATCCAGTGAAGTTTTCTGCTAGTTATTACTGAAAGTATTCTTACTAGTAAAGGAGTAAAGTACCTTTCTATCGATACTCCCAATAGCATGGCAAAAAAGTGTTCTGCCTCCTCAGACAAAGAAAATTCTCATGACATTATGAAGTTAGACAAGATTGATAAAGGTGACTGGGTTTTCCCTCTAGAGGACACCAAAGTGGAAGGAAACCCATAAAGCTATATTTATTTGTATTTCAGGCTACTCCATTCCAGATACTAACCAGCTAGGGAGTAGGGAATAGACAACATGCCCACGTACTTTGCTCTAAGTCATACTGAACACAGCATTAATTGTAAAAAGAAAAAAAAAGTTAATGATGTTGGTAACATTTAATTAATATTTAATTTTTTTTTTTTGGTAACAGAATAAGGTAACCAGTAATTAATTAACACACTACCAATTTTCTAAGAAAACAAAATAAGGAAAAGAAGTTATTTAATGAAGGAAGCTCTTGGAATTAATGGCGGGATCAGACAGTTCAGTAGCATTCAATAAATGTTTTCTGAAGCCAGCTATGTGCTGGATACTGAGGTACGTTCCAGAGCCACACAGTGAATGACTATGGTCCCTGTGCTCCTAGTATGTACAGCTTATCCCTGAGAAGACAAATGAGTTTTGTTGTTTCAAGTGCTAACTTTGATAAATTGGTCATGGTTACCTGTGAATTCGTGTTGAGAAAAAGACTCAGCTTGTGTTTTGATTCAATCAGAAGGGGCTATTGGATCGAGGTTTACCTGAGCCCCTACTTCTGTGACCATCAATACTAGCTGCTGTGGTCACAAGAATGGCAGGCTTGTTGAACCAGCTCTTATAATTGCTATCCTTGGCCAAAGAGATAGAATTTAGGTGTCAACCCCAGTGCCATATGCCTTCTACTAAGTCACTCTGGTAGTACAGGTTCAGAGCTCATGTGCTAATGGTACTATACTCAAAAACAAAATACTTTAGTGATGAAAATATATTTGTCTCTGAGCCCTAGAGATTCCAGGAAGGATTTTTTGAAGAAAATCACGAAATAAACTGTAAGAATACAAGAAAAATTTCTGAAAACAAAACAAAACAACAGCATCCGTGGTCTTTCTTTTAGCTTCATTTGATTGGGAAACTTGGAATTTATGAGTAAGATACTTGTTTGTGTTCTCCAACAACCTCCAAAAATGATGGGCCTGGGAAGATATGATAAATGTGGGCAAAGCAAACACAGATTTTGTTGGCGCTGATGATTTTGTACACTATGTTTTTTGTAAGGCAGTTTGCTGAATCCAAATTTCTTGATGAAGATCACATTTTCTCTAGTGGGACATAGCCCAAGAAAGCAGTTCAAAATGGTTGGTGTGGATCAAGAAAAGAAAGGGTATTTTAGTATGCTCATGTCTCTAATTTAATTCTAAAATGTGAGTCCTGTACCCCCAGCACAGTTAAATGCTTTTTGTAGCATGATGAAGGGGAGTAGGAGGGAATTCAACCTGCCAGAGCCACGCAGATTTATACCTTATAATAGCTACCAATGCGATGCAGTAAAATTTTACGTTTCAGCTAAATTACTAATGACTTTCAGGCCCGTGCCAGAAATTTTAGAGTAGGCTTATAAAGGGAGATGAGAGAATGTACAGTCAAGCCTTCTTAGGAGTGGTGTGTGTGCATATGCGTGTGTGTGCATATGCGTGTGTTTTTCATTTGGGATTATGGGACACGTGCTCATCATTTTTCGCCATCTTGATTAAATATAATTAGGTTCTGGCAAGCTACCCTTCCCTTCTCTTGGATGCTGGCGCTTTTTTGTATTTTCACATGGGTTATCCGCAGGAGGTTAGAGCAGGAGGTTATTTTGTTGCCTTATGCCTTTACTCCAGGGGTGGCCACATTTTTTTGACGTATTGGGCTTCACAGTGATTTACAGATTAAGGCTCTGGCCTGTACCCAGGCCAGCAGGGCTGCTGTTCTCTCTCGCTGACACATCTTGCTGCTTGGAACCAGTGGCTCCTTGCTTACCCTCTCATTATAGTTCTTAGCCCACATTTCCTTTTGGCACAGAACACTTGGTTATTTTGACGATGTGCTGGATTTGCCTCCTGCCTCTACCCCCTGCTGACTTGTGAAAATGACCACAGACAGGGAAGCAGGTGATGGGAGGGAGCTGCTCTGCTGCTGCCCCCACCCCTACTGGGGGCCCCAGAAAATTACTCCTTAAGAAAGAGAGTTGCTTTACCAGAAGCTTCAGAGTGTCAGGTTTGCTTTGCTAACGTTGATCTGGTCCACCCCGGGTCCACCCTCTCTCTCTCTCCTTAACTGCAGGGTCTTGAGAGAACACAAATACTTCACGCACCAGTAAGTAGCTCTCAGCTTTCTGGAGGGGGAAGGGGCCCTCCCTGGAGTGCTCTGCTGCTAAGGACACTGACCACTTCTTTCATGATCTCAGGACCCTTTGAAAATGTAGGTCCCTTTCACTGTGACAATGCTTCTGTTTAAGTGATGTTTATAAATATGCAAAAAGAGAAAATTGAAATATAGATCATATAAAATGATCTATCCTAAGATAGAAAGCAAAGGCCATTAAGCCTTCTGCATAATAATAAAAAGCCACAAAGCCCAGTGTTTTCCTATATGACTTCATTTCTTGATCTTTATACTTTAGTTTTTACTCACAATTATCAACACATCATGTTATTTTGATTTTATTCTTTCCTATTTATTTTACACCTAAAATTTTCTTATTGGCCTAATAAGAATCTTTCTGTTTCTTTTTTCTTTGTCTTTGGGACTCCCAATCTTTGTGTTGTTATGTATTCATTTTGTTGAGTCATTTTCACTTATTTCATGGTGTCTTTATACTTTTAAAATTAAGGAAGTCCTACCTTAAGGTGCTACCATGCAAAACTTTGCCACAGGAATGAACACATTTCTAGTGTATATAAGAGACCCAGTGATATACATAAGTTCTGTAGGATTGATTTCTATGGGAGTCTTTAATTATTGGCTTATGATGGATTTGAAAGTTGTTAAAACCTGACAACTTACTGATGTATTTAAATAATCATTGTTCTTTTGATATTTTGGGTTTTCTCCCAATATGCTTTTAATAAGGGCCCCATATTCACTTTAACTGCATTCTTTTTTTTTTTAAGATTTTTTTAATTTTTATTTATTTATGATAGTCACAGAGAGAGAGAGAGAGAGGCAGAGACACAGGCAGAGGGAGAAGCAGGCTCCATGCACCGGGAGCCTGACGTGGGATTCGATCCCGGGTCTCCAGGATCGCGCCCTGGGCCAAAGGCAGGCGCTAAACCACTGCGCCACCCAGGGATCCCTTAACTGCATTCTTTAACAAAAGAGGAAACTCAGACTTAGGTCAATGTGACTTTTAACTGGCTCGTTCAGATGGGTAGGTCTAGGGTTAGTACCCAACCCTGGGTAAGTTCAATATTCTTTCTGTTATGGATGAGAGTCTGCACTGTGTGAATGTGGGTCTCTGTCCTTGGATTCCCCATGAGATTTATGTGAGAATCCTGGAAATAAAGACAGCCAGAAGGAAAGTAGCATGGACAAAACAGGATCTATTTGTTTGTTTGTTTGTTTGTTTATTTATTTATTTATTTATTCATTCATCCATTCATTCATTCATTCATGAGAGACACACACAGGGAGGCAGAGACATAGGCAAAGGAAGAAGCAGGCTCCCTCCAAGGAGCCTGATGCAACACTTGATTACCAGGACCCCAGTACCCCAGGATCACAACCATATCCAAAGGCAGACACGTTCAACCACTGAGCCACCCAAGTGCTCCCAAAGAAGTTTATCAAGGTGGGAGAGTGGGCAGGTTCTGGAAGGTGGAACTGGCCTAGGTTCTTTTGGGATTGATTACTATTGGGTCTTTCTGGGCTGGGAGGAGCTGGCAGTGCAGTGGGAGGTGGGTGGTCTCTAATAGAGGCTCCTTCCACTCATTTAGGAAACTCCTCCCAAAGGCTGAGAAGGGGAGTTTGTGAAGCTACAAGGTTTGTAATCAGAACTGCTTTGGTAGCTTTTCTCCATTGGGTGGGGCTGTAGGTGCAATGCAAATGAATTAATTATAATGAGTCTAAGGGGTTACCCTGGGGCAGAGGTGAAAGAGGAGAGTACCTGTGTGTCACAGTGGCTCTTGATCTGTCAGCCCCAGGGTCTTAGAAGCCACAAACTCAGGATTTGTGCCCCCCCTCCCCCGCCCCTGCTTTTAATATATAGCTTATTTATCGTGGCTTACCTCCAGCTCCTGTCTCTATTCCCCTTCAAGGACTTGGGGTTCTGCCTCCGGGCATTCCTTCGACTGCTTCTGTCTATAGCTTCTACCTAACATTTCCATTCGACCATTGGCCATCACAAAATCATGCAGCTAACCTGATGGGTTGGGTAAGTCATGAATGCAAAGAAGATATTTCCATTTTAAAATAATTTAACTTTGATAGGAAGGAAGAAGGAGAAGGAGGAGGAGGAAAAGAAGCAAGAAGGGAAGAAGAATCCATTCCTTCCTAATACATTTTCAGGCTAATGTTACCTTTTCAAAATCTGGGTCCATCCCAGACTATGTTCTCCTTTCCTAACTCTTTTAGAGGCAGTCTGAGAATTGTAGTATCTCCCACCAAACTGTTAGATAAGCTTTGTGTTTAATCCATTTCGATGGGGCTGGATTTACTCTGCCAAGGCTGACTTCTCGGTGGGGCTAACTTACTGAGCTGTGGGTCTGGCCACCAAGTTTACTCAGCTGCTTTCGCTTTGGCAGGCAGCCTCCGAGACCTTCATGAAAACCAGTGCCTCGGCTGTTCTGGCTTTCTTTTGAAACATCCATAGGCTTGGCCCAGAAGATTAGACTGAGTGGTACCGGAGTGTTCAGATGTCTCCCAAAGACTCCCAGAGAATACCACTTTATAGAGCTGATAGCCAGAAATGTTGTTTAATTCTGAGTTCTGGCACTTATGATGAGTCCATCACCTCTCTGAATATTAAATCTTGGAAAAGGTAGCCAAGCATGACTTGTATTTTTCACATCAGTTTTCTGTGAAGAAGAAAAGAATGGTGGATTTGTAACTCTTGTAAACTCATCAGAGTGACTTGGCAGCATTGGAGATTATGAGCTATGCAGAGTTCACTCAGTCCCACGACCCAGCAATTGCATTGCTGGGGATTTACCCCAAAGATACAGATGCAATGAAACGCCAGGACACCTGCACCCCGATGTTTCTAGCAGCAATGTCCACAATAGCCAAACTGTGGAAGGAGCCTCGGTGTCCATCGAAAGATGAATGGAAAAGAAGATGTGGTTTATGTATACAATGGAATATTACTCAGCCATTAGAAACGACGAATACCCACCATTTGCTTCAACGTGGATGGAACTGGAGGGTATTATGCTGAGTGAAGTAAGTCAATTGGAGAAGGACAAACATTATATGGTCTCATTCATTTGGGGAATATAAATAATAGTGAAAGGGAATAGAGGGGAAGGGAGAAGAAATGGGTAAGAAATATCAGAAAGGGAGACAGAACATGAGAGACTCCTAACTCTGGGAAAAGAACTAGGGGTGGTGGAAGGGGAGGAGGGCGGGGGGTGGGGGTGACTGGGTGGCGGGCACTGAGGGGGGCACTTGACGGGATGAGCATTGGGTGTTATTCTGTATGTTGGCAAATTGAACACCAATAAAAAATAAATTTATTATTACAAAAAAACCCACAAACATGTAAACAAAAGAAGAAATTAGCAAATTGGAAGCAAAGGCGTCCATCATTGAAGTGGCAAGAATCACCTGTGCGGCTAGAAGTGGTAGGACTAGAACAGTGGCACAGAGCCTTCATACCAACCCGAGACAGAAGACATGTTAGAGATCCAGGCCCACTGGAGTTATTTTTAAAATAAAATTTTCCAGATTATAAAAAAAACAAAAAACAAAAAACAAACAACTCTGTCCCATTTGGAGTGAGGGTTCCTGTTCAGAATTCAGGTTGCAGTGATGTCTATGGGACAAGAATACATATGAATCTTCTTTTTTTTCTTCTGTCTCTTCTCTAATAATGTGAGCTTCTTTTCATGGGGCACTATTACCTATAGCTGATTTTCACAACTACTGTTTTACTATACCATTTTTGCCATTTACCTCAATAGTATGAGTATATAAGGATGAGGATGTGAGGGAAATAGGGCAAGGGAGAGGCAAGGACAGAGCACCATGCTTGAGTGCATATGACTTAGAAGATTTCTGCTCCCCACTCCTCACTAACAAGACTATTCACTTCTGGAATTTTCTTGCATATTCTGCTCCAGTGCAGAAGCCACTTAACAGAACTCTAGGCCAGAAGCCAATTGTACTTGTCCTAATGTTCCAAAAGAAAGAGCTTTCTCCCCTATAGCTCTGGTCAATTGACACAGGGGAACGATAAAGATAATAAAGGCTCTTCCAGCTGGAGACTGCTAGGAAGTAAGACAGAGTCTGTTCTTATAGATAACGCACAATGATATGAACTTTAGTAAAATCAGAGGATAGAGTCAACATTTTTAGGGATAATCTCAACATCAGTGTTTGTATGGGTGTCTTCTTCTTATACCTTCACTACTCATCTCCTCAAATCTTCCCAAAGGAAAAAATTGCCTATTTTTTCTCTCAGCTCCTCATTTGTTTCTTTTATGACACTTACCACCACTTGTAATAGCTTCTTTTCTTGTTTTGGCTTTGTTCTTCTATGAGGCTGTGAGCTCCATAATGACAGGGCCTGGGTCTATTGTGTTTATCACTGAATCCCCCAGGGCCTTTGTAAACATCTGGTTCATAGCACCTTATGAATCAATATTTGTGGACTCATAAATGAGTGAGCAAGTGAATAAGTGGCCAGCCTACTGGTGTGCTGAGATAGAGACAAGAAAATATCCTAGGCTGAAGTTGAGACAACAGCATACGTTGCAAAATAAGTTGGTGAATTCAGTTATCTGGGAAGAGCATAGTGACAAAAATTTTTCATCAATTTCTTCCTTCTTACTACCACCAGTATCCCTGCTACAATTTCCCATAAATAATAGTATAATATTAAAATTAAAAGACTCTTGGAGAGTTTTAAATTTAAGAGAAATACCAGAAGCACAATAAATAAAACCAAAAGTAATTAATGGGTTATGAGTTAAAGCTACTGAAAATATTATATATATTCACTGGAGTCAAATTTCCTGTTAGGAATGATAATAGGAGAAAGAACCGACTTTGATGTCTTGCCAAAACCCACCAGTATGGTGATCCCAGTTACTGTGATGTGGGCACCTGGCCTACAGATTTCAGAATTCTGTGTGGTTTCCCTCAACCAAGTTTCTGAAGGAGCCAGCAAAAGGGGTAAGGGTGGGAAATGTGTTATCTATAAAAGTAAACCACAAAAATAATTTCCAAGTGCCACTAAAGGCCTCAATTTAGGCTGTAAAAGCCAAGACATTAAGAATAAACTATTGTAACTTCTCACAAGTGTGGTAACACACATGGCCAACAGCATGCTGGATGCAGGGGGAGTGTGGAATATGTCAACATGGGTGGGGAAGAGGGAGAGGCCATGGGGGTGGAGAAGCTGGCTTCCTGGGTTTGAAGATTTGCTCTGCCCTTTTGGGAATTTTGCTTCTGACTCTTAACATTAATCTCATTCAGTAATTTGACATTTATTGTCAAAATACCATGGTATTATTGAAAAATATCTGTGAGTGAAAGGATGCATATACCGCTGAGTAGAATGCTTAGAAACTTTGATAAACTATGCCAAAATCTAATCTCCCTTCTGAATACAAGTAAAACCATTTACTTACCAACAGTTAGGAGGATTCAGTCTATTTTTTTATGATAGTTCTTCTAAATTAAGAATTAGTTGTAAAAACTGTACCCAGAGATGTGTTTATCCCAGATTCAAAACGTATGTATCAGAAGGGATAGATTAATAAATATGTTGCTTATTCCATTAGGACAAGATCAGCATTTCTTTTCTTTTTCTTTTTTCTTTTTTTTTCTTTTTTGATAGATGAAGCCAAGAAATATTTCCTGTAAGCCATTACCTATACAGGGTATATCAGGTTGCTTCTGATCTGAAGGGGATGGGACAGGGAAAGAAACAACTAGAAGCAGATTTGCTTTTAGAGAAATTTCATTACCTTACATACCAAATTCCCAGGTAGGTGGCTTGAAAGTTGATTTTTTTTTTTTTTGTCAACATTTCACTAGACCTATCTCCTTAGTCTGTGGGTTACAGGATGTCTACAGTGATTCCAGGCATTATGTCTTTACGAGCGATGTCCAAAGGTGGCAGGGGAGAAGAAGACATGTTTTTTTCCTTGGATTCTCTTTTAAGAATAAGTAAATTGTTTTCATGCATCCCACAGCTAATTTACCCTTATGATTTATTGGCCAGATTTACAACTTTTGCCAAATCCCAAACCAATCACTGGCAAGGGGAATGGAATTACCTCAACTGGATTCACTGAAACTTACCTCCCTGAGGAGGAGGACAGCCTGAGGCTCCCCTGAAACACATGGCTGCCTGATACGCAATCCTGATTGCCAGAGAATATCTGCTGGGGAGATATTCCAACAGTGTTTGCCACACAAGGGAAACTATTTAGAAAAGGCTTTAATCAGAATTTCCTTTGTGTCAGGGTCAGATTTGGCTACAGTTTCCTTCTTGCACTTTCTTTATGTCCTCATCCTAAATGATCTAAAATGAAATCACATTCTGCAACTAAGGCCAACCATGTCTCTAGACCCAGGGGTCTCCAGACCAGAACTTTGCTCTACAATATTTTAAACTTTGCAAGCCACATCCAGTCTCTGCCACTGGGGCTGTGCTGCCTTCCCCCCTTCCTCTTCTTCTCCTCCTCCTGTCCCTCCTCTCGCCCTCTCTTCTCCTCGTTGGCCTCCATCCTCTCTTCTCCTTCTTCCCACAGCCTTTTGAAGCGATATAAAAAAATTCTTAGCTTATGACCTGTACAAAAAAATGCTGGTACCATATGGCCTGAGCACTTTACTTGGCCAACCTCTGCCCTAGACAGAATGTGCAGAACCAGGGAAATTTCATCCAATGTGCTCATTAAGAGCTAGCATTTTGACATACTTGAATGAAATCTGTGGGGTCTCCTAGAACCTGATTTCCATGAACTTGGAAAGAGGAAAGAGTGGAAGAAGGTGTCACACATAGGTAGTTTGGTTCGATTTGGTGTGAGCAGAGAATCTTGATGGCATGTAGACAGCAGTGGAAGAGAAAGGCAGATGCCATATTAAGGCCAAGGGATGTCTGGCTGAGGTGGCTGTGTAATCCATTGGTCTTCCTAGGTTAGGGGAGCTGGGGAAATCTGGGGGATCCATTAGCTTTAGAAATCTGAGATTTCTGTCCAAGTTCCAAAGAGTAAGTATAATAGATAAGAACTCAAGTTCTCCATTATTAATGGAAGCATGTCATATTCATGCCTGTACTTCCAATTTTACCTTAAGCTTTCAGCTACTTCCTAATAAGAGTTAACCACTTAGCTAATGTTTTTTCAATTTTGTTTTGATGTTTTTCTTGGAAAGGAAACAAATGCAAAAAGCTGTCTTAACCATGTACAAGACTACAAAAATATAATGATCTAAATCTAGCCGTTAAGAGTAACATACTTCAATAAAACACTTTATAATGCTCAAAAAATTAATGACTACCTCTTGTATCAATAAGAAATATCTTTAAACCTTGAATGCTCTTTCTTCACTTACGTGTAGCCTTCCTGTTATAATTAAAACGAATACTAGAAGCCTGGGACATTAAGTCTACTTAGCACTGGCGATCTATTGTCAGTTTTAATTTGACCTAATTTCCTCTCCTATTTGATACTATGTGAGACAACTAGGGGGCAAAATCAGTCTTAAAAAGGACCTGGGTATGTTTAGTATATTGTGACTAAAGATCTGAAATGTATTATGCAATGTGGCTTCAGGGAATGACACGGCTACCGGAAAGAAGCAGTATCATCATTTGGCAGGCCGGAGAACAGGATGGAGAAAACTCGAGTTCTTACAGGTACCCCCAGGTCAGTGGGGAAACTGCCCCAGGGAACCTGGAAAACCCTTTAAGCACTGCACTTCCTTAGTAGTGATGGGGGAAGAAATATGAAAAATCCCCTCAAGCCATCCATGTTTGGATGGGAAAAATTATATCTAAAGAGTTGTATGCAATACATTCCAGATATTGAGAAATGAACTTGAAAATTATGTCCTCTAAAGTGAGGAAAAGTTGTTGCAGGGCTTCTACTAACCGCTGAAGTTTTTATAGGGAGCTTGACTGTGACAATTATTTTTATTTTTTGTATGGCCCTGATTGGTGCTACTTGTAACTTGCTGTCGACCTGGAGGTGGGAGTGCGAGGGCTGAAGATTTTTCTTACTAATTTGTTTGAGGTTATATGAAATTTAGTTTTAGGAGAAGAATCCTCATAGATTCTAGTATTTACAAATTCCATGTTGTTTTTTACTCTTGGAGTCATGATATTTGCAAATCAAATTGTATTTGGAAAATTACTGAGCTTAGAACTGTTAGTAATGAGTTGATTACATTGAAGAATAAGAGCAATATCCTTTCTGAAAAGACAAAAAAAAAATCAATGAAATTTGGAGATCAAAGATAAATCTCTGTAATATGCTGAAGTCTGCATTTAACAGATCACATGGTGACAGATCCCGGATGCTTCAGGTTACCCCTTCCACTTCTCCAGGTCCTGGCTGGATTCAAATGATAGATGGATAATGAACTGGACTGAGGTACTGTTTACATGTGAAGACTCCTTTGTGGTTTCAGGCTGTTGACTGTATTTGCGTCACTGTTGGTGGTGTTTTGGCTTTGCTTTTATTTTCTCTCCTTGCTCCTCCCCTCCCTCACACCATCTGATTGATGGGCCCTTTGCCATATTTCTTTGGTCCACAGTTACCTAACGTTCAGGGCCAGCAAGAAGGGCTGGTTTTACTATTTCTCCAGCTTGCCCACCTTAGAAAGCTCCTCTCACCTTTGGAGTTTCTCCCCAGCCCCTCCTTGCTAGGAGAGGTTCCAGGGCATATTGGAGCTGTGTGTTGTCATGTACTCAGCAGGCTGAGGACCCCACTTTGCTGGTGCCCAGAAAGAGTGGGAAGGAACCACACCTCCTGCTGTTGTGCCAATTCGGTCTCCGGGGAAGAGGAGCACAGCAGACTATTTAGATATATTTAGATTAGTTACATTCTATCCTAAATTGTCAAGGCAATTTCCTAAAGAAGTTACAATAAAGGAAGAATGAGATTAAAGCCATAGTTCCCTTTGGCTTTCTCTTTGATTTCAAAAATGACAAATTCTTAAAGATTGAGACCCCCGAAGAAGGGATCCTGTGGCTAATGTCACCCATTTCTAACTTGGATTCTGGCACAGTCCCCACACCTCCATCATTTTCTTTGTTTTCTCCATTCCCAAATCCCTAGTGTTTTCTGTGTAAAACACCACCACCCCTTCCATAGGAAAAACTCCTGGGCTGGAATCTCAAGTAGCATCTAGACTTTAGTAGTGGTAGATGGGGGACAGTATTGCTCATTGTCACTCGATCTTGCTGGCTACGGTGGTGAGGATCAGTTTCTGTACCAGGGTGATGATGGGCGAGGGCCGTACAGTTTCTTTCCTCTTTTATGGCTCTGAGTGAGCTGTTAAACTGCTGGGTCTCTGTCTAAGGAATGTTTCCATTGGCAGGTGCAGAAATTAAACCCAGAGAGGTTTAGTAACTCTACTAAATTCATGTGGCCACTAAAGATTAGCTCTAGAGCCCACAGCCTCCCCCTCGACTTTTACTGGCTGCTTTCTCTTTACCGTAGTGACACTGATTC
Source organism: Canis lupus familiaris (assembly GCF_011100685.1). Taxonomy (NCBI): domain Eukaryota; kingdom Metazoa; phylum Chordata; class Mammalia; order Carnivora; family Canidae; genus Canis; species Canis lupus. Next base: position 43,580,137 of record NC_049236.1, on the reverse strand, counting down.
ATGCCAATTTACCTTAGGAATAATAGATTTATGATAGCATTTTCTTCCTTGTTTTATCAAAACAGAGGAAAGAATTGAAGGCAGAATAATAGCAACAAATTAGTGTCATCTTGCATTAACATAGGAAACTGCAACAAAGGATATACTAAAATTGTCAAAATAATGTAGTAGTAGTAAAAAAAAAAGCAGCTTAGCTCTTGTGTTTCTTGATTTTTTTTTTTACTGTATTTGGATTTTTTTTCAGAAAAGGTAAATATTCTGCATGATCTTGGACTTATGTATCAAAGATAAATATTTATAAAACAATTGTGAATGAATGCTGGCATTCTTCAGGATCCTTAGGTTATCTATACCCCAACCTAAATTCCTATGGCAAGAAGTTCCAACACACTCAGAAGAATATTCACAGGAAAAACGGCATTTTTCAAGGTGGAATGAGGGCCCTTTGACTTTGGTACAATTTATAGCAATAGATTCTCCCAGCAGTCAGGAGGTGCTGAGTGCCAGCAGGCCTGTATAGAGCGATATGGTAAGCTGTCACTCACTGTTTTCTCAAAGGTATGTTTCCTGGACTAAAGTCTATGGGTCTTATTGATGAGGTAAATTATTGGCCTTCCCATAATTACCACGTACTTCTAGCTCTATACAAATTTTCAATATTTTATTCCTTTTGCATGTCTTCTGGCTTGAGCATGTGTGTATCTATGTGTGTGAGAGAAAGAGAGTATGTATGTGAATGTGTGTGTGAATATGTGATGAACATGTGGGTGTATGTGCATGCATGTGAGTGTATGTATGTGTGCACATGTGTGTGTATGTGTTTCAGCCAGAATCAATAAGATATAGTCATACTTAAACCACTGTCTCAAGGCCCTAAAGTAAGATAGGTGTGAGAGAGACTGAAATATTGTTCATAAAAGTTCAAGTCTTTATTAGTGTCTTTTTATAAGTTGAGGAAATAAAACTCTACCAGAAAAACATCATTTCATTTCTCCACTGGCTGCGAGAACAGAATTGCACAGCTTCTCCCATATGCTGCCAACTGTCCCATTATGGTAGAGCTCAAAAAACCAGGTATTTAATACCTATTGTGTGCCAGGCAATGTGTATGTAAAGATGATAAGACATGGTTCCTGCCTGTGAGGCCTGAAGTCTACTGGGCCTACAGATACACGAATAAATAACTATAATGTAATGTGATAAGTGAAATGACATCAGTGTAATCAAGGGGTTATGAGATCATAGAGAAACCATTCTTAACCCAGCCTAAGAGTGAAGGCTATGTCTCTGGAACCTCCTAAAGAAGCTTCATGCAAGAACTGTGTTTTAATGGACATGTGGTAAATTTCCATGGACATTTATTCCTCATTAGAGCCTTTCTTTTAATAACATAATTTGTAAGAATGCTCGTTACTAAGATTCTTTTTCAACTGTGGTGTGCTGATGGGTTTTTCCCACTTTTTTTTTCCTGTGTTCCAATCTTGCCATGTTTGGATGACACAACCTATATATGTGATAGCATGATGGTACTTTTTTTTTTTTTTTAAATCAGCTTTACAAATGGAAAGCTGTAGTAAGTGCAAATAAGGTCATTGTCATAAGACAAATCAAGATTCTTACTGTATGATTGAGATTGAGAATGTCGCTAAATGACTTGTCCAAGGCCACACAGTAAGTGGGTGGTCAAACCAGCTTTGGAAATGAGAAATTCTTAATTCCTGGTGGGGTATATTACCAGGCCACAAATGAATGGAAGAGCTAAGTGATATTTATGGCTGGTGAGGATGAAAACCTCAAGAGGGTTGGATGATCATTCAAAAGAGTGGATATTTCTCTGTACTTATTTATACCTTGTGGGGTTGAAAACTGGGATGGCCATTCCACAATAACCATCTGCTGGCTTCATTTTTGCGAAAAGCGTTTTTTTTCCAGTGTCACTAAACGTCTCTGTGAAAGCCATCTTAGAAAGCACTGATGTATGTGACATTTTCAAAACTTTGGGAAATGTTTAGGTTATTTCCAGCTTGTGATTATAGCCGGGAGCCTGTTTGGGGAGATCTGAAACAGCAACGCAAAAAGAGCCTGGGGCTCTGAGGAGACAGCCGGGTTTGTGTTCTGGCTCAGATACTCAGTAACTGTGCAGGTCACAGGCTCCTCCAGAGAGCTTCAGTTTCTTATTCTGTTATGTAAGGATTAGACTATGAAGTGCCTGATTTCACTGTTACAAATTCTGTTTTCTTTTATTGGATCCCTACTGATCAATTCTAGACCAACTGAAGCTCTTCGTAGGCTGGACATAAGTAATAAAACTTGCTTGTGTCAATATTATAATGCTAATTTACAGAGACATTCGCTGCTCCTTCCTGATGAGAGGAACTTAGGTTTGCATGACTAGTTTTCCTATTAGGAGATGGTTCCTTAAACCGTAGGCATGCACTGCACTGTAACTAGCATGCTTAGAGTTCATTCTCTTTTAGATGACTTTTATGTCATGCCTTGACCAGTGTGCACTGATTCATGGTGTACAGGATAAGTAGAAATTAAGATAGAGTCATTGTGACTTTTCCAGAGAAGTACTTGTCAACTGGAGTTTTAAAAAAAAAAATCTATAAGACTCAGGCCAACATCAGACAATGTTGTAGAATCCAGTAGAAAACTTCTAAATTCATTCTACAGAATACTAAAGCCAGAAACTGTCGAAGAGCGGTGCTTGGTGAGATAAATGTGCTCTGTATCATAGGTACAATAAAAAGTGGTAGAGCCCACTGATTTGGTGATGTTCTTATTTTAAGGGAATGGGTGAAGAAGGAGCCAGGATGAGGCAGACGCTGCTGATCAGCCTCCTTGTTATCCTATTTAAACCTCACAACAATGAGAGGCATGTATCATTATATCTGTTCAACCCAGAGAAAGCTGAGACCCAGGGAGGCTTAGGGATTCACCCAGGATCCTCCAGTTAGTAGGTAACGAAGAAAGGGGTCAACCTTTGTTCTTCTGACTTTAAGCTCTAGCTCCTTCTGTGAGCTTCCTGGCCTCACTCCATATCCCCTGCTTATCAACTGTAGAAGGCTGTGCTCAATTCAAGTTAAAGTCCAGATTAGATTATTGAAGTGCATTTTCTCCTCTTATTTAGAAGCGAGGCTTTTCTGTTTCTTCTTCTGTCAAGGCTCAGTGTCCCTCACATTGTTAGGCTGTGAAAGGACCACCCCTGATATGTTGACAAGAAATCAGCTTCTAATCTGCAACACTTCTTTATATGGCTTGTCAGCTCAGAGCTCCTACCAAAGAAGTATTTCACAACTGGCCTGGCCACCTTATCACATTCCAAGCAGAGTGCAGGCCTTCGTGGGCTGCAATACTTGGAAACCCTTACAGTGATAAGTTATTTACTTTTTATTTTAACGCCACCAGTACTTATTCCCTTCCCTCCCCCCACTCCCCACCCCCTTCAAAGAAGCCAGATTATTTTCTGTCATATACCAGAGGTCATTTTGCATTGGGTTACAATATCAAATAAATCACAGCATCCAGCACCTTATTGTTCCAGCTCACCCTTAGGCACACACAGAAAACAGGAAGAGCACGCTTGGTCATTTTAGGTGGCACACCAGTGGGCCAACTATGAAAGGAATTTTTCATTTGATTTACATCCCAAGACTGTTTTGTGAAATTTGGATGAATTTTATCTCTGAGCTTAAATGAAAGGCCCCTGGTTTTGTTCTTTCCTTCTCTCCTGCAGAAGACTCTGCTTCTCCTGTAAGCTATCCAGTGTGTGCCTGAAAAAGATTAAGATGGTCTGCAGGGCGGGAGACTTTTCATCAGAATTTATTACTGTTCAAAGCTGCTATAAAGGCTTTCATTTAACCCTGGCCTTTGTATTTCCATCCATGAAAATTGTTCATACCATGACCAATCTGATGCATTGTCAGTGTTCTTCATGGAATATTCCAAACAAGACCACAGTGAACCAACTCCTCGGTGGGAGGAAAAGGGGAAGATACTGGGGCAGTCAAAAAAACTAAAGTTTGCTTTAATACTTTGTGGTATTTTCTATCCAGGTCATAGCTCCCTTAGGCAAGGACTGATGGAAACTCTGTTTTGACAGTTCAAAGAATACCTTGGATAGATACTCCCCCACCCTGTGGATTCATACAATGAAACAAAATTTCAATTAGACACAAGGAAAAGAATGGCTCTAAAATGTAGTCTTTTGTCTCCATTGAAAACCCAACACCTGCCAATTACAAGAGCCAATCTAATTTGTTGTATTTGTATTTTTCTTTCATTAAGTAAAAAATCTTTTTTAGCATCCATCAGAGCTGTGTTCTAAGAAAAAAGAATTGAATACACCCATACCCTCTTTATAATTCCTTGATTTAAAACATTTCTATATGCATTAAACACACACATTTACAGTACATGGTATTCAAATAATCTCCAAATACAGGAAGAAAGAAGGCAGGAAGGAAAAAAAAGTTCTTGAAAACAGATAACAAATCTAAAGAGGAACTGGTTCTACATTCGTCTTAAGACGTAATTTCTTTAATACTATAGATCAGAAAAGGATTAAAGATGAGAATCTATAACTGAGTCCTGCGTACACAGACACTTGGAATTTGTAGTCAATTTCTGTAACTATACTGAGGCCACAATTCTAATGACTTAAATGCTAACAATAAAACCTTGAAAAAAATCTGCATTTTAAAAGCATGCACTGTAAATCACACAGGGAAGGGAGTAATGCGAACAGGAATTGGAATGTGGGCCCAGGGAGAGCCAGAGGCATTATTTGCTTCAGGTTGTGTAGATACCAGTCTTACTGGGAGGGTCTGGAGAATGTACCCTTTTAGTTTGCAGCTTGGGCCCTGACCTCATGCTTATTAGATCCTTTGGGGATCACTTTTGATCTAGCTCCCAGCACCCTAAAAGAAATTTGTTGCTGTTACTTCAGTTGCTCTAGGAGATGGTTAGTGATTTAAGTTACGTTCCTGCTGATAAAGGGCCGTGGCAGCTTTTAGTAATTATTAACTTTATAAAAATCTTCCCTGACCCTCACCACCTCCAATCAACTTACTTACTCTGACTCATTAAAATAAAAAAAAGAAAAATATCAGTCTGAGTTACCATAGTAGTCCCCTTCTCTTCATAACAGCATGTGTGCTCCTGCATCCAGTGAGTCTATGTGGTCCGCTGGACCTGGGATGGGTCATTTTTGATAGTTTTTAATTCAGTGCCTAGCAGAGTATCTGGCACCAAACAGCTTGAAATGAACGTAAACATTTCCAGCTTTTGCTATGAACTGCCGAACTGCTTTCTGACAAGATAATCAAGTGGCAACAGAACTTCATATTACTTGAAACAGAAACAAAAAGAAAAACCAACCAACCCGCCAAACAAAAAAACACTGAAAACTTGCTCATGTAATGGAGGTAGAGAAAAAATCTCATTATTTCCATATACTAGGGTTGCTTTTTTTTTTTTTTTAAACACATTTATTGGCAACTTAGTCTTCTATTTTGTGTGAATTCCATGTCCTTATCTGTAGTCCCCTTCTCCATTGGGTTGTCCATCTTTTCCTTTTTGAGTCATAAGAGGTCTTACTTACTATCTTAAGAATTTTAAACTACTTACAGCACAAAATATTGCAGATATGTTTTCCCATTTTGTCTATAGTTTTTTTTTTTTTTTTTTTTTTGCTACGTGTCTCTCAGATACTTGTTCATTTGAGATGGATTGAATTATGACTTGTACCATGCCTCTTGCTTCATGAAAAACAGTCAGTGTGGCTCCCCCTCAGCCTCAGTGAGTTGGGTGAACCTTTCCTACTGGTACCTATAAGTCAGGAATTACAGAATCATATAACTCAAAGTTTCAAAGTGAACGTTTGTATTATTTTCCTATTCTTTGTATGTTCTACAATATATCTTCCATTTACAAAAATACTTTTGTTAAGTGGAACTCCGTGGAGGAAACACTAAAAAAATTATGGCTTATTGCCTTTTCTCCCCCTGGCATTATTATCACCAGTGTACAAAAACAAACATAACTTGCTTTTAGGAAGCAAATTGCTCCATATTCAACCTTTTAGGTCCTTTCTTATTTAGTTAATATCAGAAATTATGTGACATCTATAACGAAAATGTATTTCTTCTGGTCCAGCATCCTGACTCAGCTGCCATGTCAAATATCTTCGGTGTCTAGAACAATCCAACATCCTTCTGAATGTTATTTACTTTGACCGACTTATGTTAGTAGTCTTGAAAGTCAAACATTGTTAACGAATCAGCCAGAGCCTCCTTCACAGAATTCTAGGCAGAGAAAGATATTTTCCTCTGGGTTATTTCTGAAACAGAAAGGGAAACGTCTATACCTACAATTTGTTACTATAATCTATAATTTTTAGCATCAGTGTATAGATTAACTCTATGGGCCATTTCACTATTGATACTGATCATGAATTCAGCATTATTCTTGTCTAATGAGATTTTTCACCTTCAACTTTGGTACAATAATTTTTGACAAATTTTAGATCTTCAACATTGTTGTCTATGAATCAATATATATATGTATATAACTAATATATTAAAATTAGATGGATAAAAAGGTGTGGTGCTGGCTTCCTCTCAATTGCTGACATTTTATGAGATATAAAGTATTTCTAGTGCTCTCCTTAAGTTCTATTTAGTACAATTAGCTCTATTATATTTGTAGAAGAAAGAACACATTTCTTATTTTTCTAAGTCAGATTGAATCTGGAGTGGTATCCTTTCAAGGATCAGAAGAAAATCCACTCGCAGACATTTGACTGGGTCCTTCTGAGGTATCCTGGCCAGAAAACTAATATGTCACATTATCTAGACGAATTGGAAAGGTTCTTGTCAATGTGCTTGAACTGACTGTTTCAGGCTCCTTGCAGGTGGCTCGCATGGCCCAGCAAAATCATGTGGCCCCTTGCTTAAAGTCAAGCTTAGGCCTTAAGATTCATAAGGTGAACATTTAGTGATGAGTTCTGCTCATTACAGCAAAGCCTAGGGATGCGATGTCCTTTCACGAGAGGCAGTACGACATGGAAGTGATGGGTTGAGGGAACAAGGGAAATTGTATATGGGATAAAGAAGTGAAAGTCAAAATGCCATTATCCTTCTTGTGAAACACAGGGTGGGGTTGAGTGGTTGGCAAGGCCATGGAAAACAGTTTGGATTTTATTCTAAATGGGAAGACATTAGAAGGTATGAAGCAAATAAATATGATCTAATTTGTGTTTTAAAAGACCTCTTCTAGGTCATATCTTACAGAATTAAAAATATGAATCTGTAAATATATTTGCACAAGGATGTTCACTGTGACATGGTTTGTAATAGCAAAAAAGAAAGAAAAAAGAAAAAGAAGAAAGAAAGAAAGAAAGAAAGAAAGAAAGAAAGAAAGAAAGAAAGAAAGAAAGGCAAAGAAAAAAGAAAACAATCTAATAGTTTATCAATAATGGTTAATGAATTAGAACATATTCATATTATAGAATACCATGTAGTTACTAAAAATAACCAAGTAAGACTCTGTACCTCATCTGGAAATGTTTTAATTATGTATTACAGACAAAAGAAAAGCAAGTTGCATCCTAGTATGTATAACATAATTTTATTTTGTTGCAGATATGTATGTCTGAGTCATTGAATAAATTTAGAAAAATGGGGGGAAATGCACACTGAGCTATCATGGTTATTTCTGGCTAATGCGTACTTCTAAATAATGACACAAAAGTTGGCTGAAAGAGAAATTTCACTCAAATTTAAGATACTTTGTGATCTTCCCAAATATTTTAATTCCTGAATTCTTATTTGAAATCGTCTAAAGTGAAAAAAAAGAAAGAGAAATGCTTAAAAAGTCTCTTACTACAAATAGAACTTATCTTGAACAATATAATTCTCGTCCAAATTACCTAATTACTCACGTAATACCTCAGGGTAGATTCAAGATATGTTAGAACACACCCTCCTGAAGCATTAGTTAGCAGTTATATATTCAAGTCAGTGTCTCCAAAACTAGTATCTTACCTGAGGAGGGAGCAGGTTTCTGGTGTGATTATTGCTTTTCTTTGTTTTATTTCCCTTGAAAAATATTTGAGAAAGACAGGATTTTCTCTTGCATTCATATTTACCGAGGGCCCAATGCAGCGATTTCCGTATACCTTCCAGCTTACGGATTGTGATGGGCATGTGGGTTTGGGCTGCTTGGCATCTAATCCTACCTGATTAGGAAGATCCTTCATCTTGTGAGATCTTAGGGGCGCGTAAAACTCCTTAACTCTCTGTGCTGAGAAACAGACTCCAGGGCCATCCTGCTTGATAAGGCATGTCAGCAACTCTGCAAAACAGCTGGGCAACCACGGGAGGTAGTGAAGTTCTTTCTCAGTTTCCTCCTCCCTAACCTGGAGGTAAAGTCGGCTCCTTCCTTACAGAGTTGCTGTGAGGCTTACCTGAGTCAATAATGACCAGTGTGACACAGGTAAGTGCTAAGGAAGTGCTACACTCCTATATCAACGCAGCACAGGGCCTTGTGAAGTCTGTGTGGTGCACCAGCGTCAGGGTGCACCGAGGTGCAGGTCGGTGCTCCCACTGCGTTCCCACAGAAGCCCCAGGCAGCACACCTGGTTGGAGTGATGGTTTTATTAGCTGGCATTCAGACTTAAAAATTGACTTTAATTTTTATTAAATCTATACACGCACATGGTTTGAATAATCCTGTTGTTCTACATTTTGTAATAATAAAAAATATAAAAAACAAAATAATAATTACAAACCCCACAGTGTTCTGCCCACATTGGCTCCTCATTTTCCACCCCTTAATGGCAACCCCTTTCAAGTCTTTTGTTAAATAACATGCTTAGATTGCTAGTCCTGACGTTTCAATGCGAAGTGTTGCCACTATGGAAAATGAGGATTTAGCGCTTTTTTTTTTCTTCTTTTTTTAAAGCCAATCCTTCTCCTCACCACAACTCCCACATCTTCTAGGCCTTCAAATTTAGCTATGCTTTGGTTTTGAGCAATGTTATGTGTTTGCATTATTATGACCATGTAAATATTTTTCAGAGCTGAGCAAGGGTATATTCTGTGACTCCTTCCTCTTCTCCTCTCCTCCTTCTTTTCCTTGAAAACCTTATCCTGGAGCTAATAAATGTCATGGTTTTTTATTTGCTTGGTTTTCTATAGTCTTCTTATTAATTCATCCTCACATTCTTCCCCATGTGCTAAACCTTCTCTCCCTGTGTTCCAAAATTAGAGTTCTATCAGCTTCCTTTTGTGACCTTCTCTAGTCAGGGTATGTGAGCCTATTCCTGGACAGCTCTCATTCAGGGCAATCCTTCGTGCCATTCTAGGTATAAACTTTCACCTTTTCTTAGTCTGATCCCGTTTCCTGGATTTCTGATCTTCTTACTTCTTCATGCTATCTGCAAAGCTTCTTCACCCAGTAGCTTCCTGAGAAAAGGTGCATGGAAACAAGTCTGAAATACTGTATATCTGAACATTTCTTTCTTGTACCTGACAATTAAAACCTACAGTTTGGCGGTAGAGAGAATAGCTTCTTGCATACTTTTGAAAGGTTGCTCCTTTGACTTTTTGTTTCCTGTCTTGCTTTGATAAATGTGGACTCTGTCTGATTTCTGATACTTTTGTGTGTGACTTGTCACATTTCCCCCTGCCCTAACCCTCAGCAAGGAGACTTTTAAGATATTCCCTTTCTGCCTGGTATTCTAAAAGTATTTTGATATAAGTCTATTTTTATCCATTGACTGAGTATACAGTGGTCTCTTTGAGTTGGGAATCTAATGTCTTTCAGTTCTGAGAAATTTTCTTGAATTATTTCTTCGGTGATTCACGCTTCTTGATTTTCTCTACTCTTTCTGAAACTCAGGTCGTTCAGTTCTTGAGCCTCTCGACCCATTTCTTAAATTTGTTATCTCTTCTCTCCTCTAATCCAGTAACCTACTTCAAGTTATGCTTGTATATTTTCAAGTAGAGTTTACATACAATAAAATTCATCCTTTTAAAGTATATAGATTTAGGATTTTGACAAATGTATTACAGTCAGGTAACTACCACCTAACAGAAGATAGAATTGTTTTGTGCTTGCCTTTTTCCTCTTAACAGAACACACACATCAGGAGTTTATTCTTTTTTATTGCTAAGTAGTGCCATTCCATTGTATAGCTGCACCACATTTTATCAGCTGATAGATATTTCAGTTATTCCCATTTTTAGTTACTTGGCATGCAGGCTTTTCAATGAAGACATATTTTCATTAAATTCCAAAGAGTAGAAATGGGAGGTCATATGGTAAGGATAGATTCATCTTTCAAACCAATTTCCAAAATGAATGTACCATTTTGCATTCCCAGTAGCATGAGAAATCTAGTTTCGCCTCATCCTCACAACTCTTGCATTGTGATTCTTTTAAAATTTAACCATTCTAGGGGGTATATTTGAAATCTCATTTTTTTAAAAAAATTGTTTTCCTGATGACATTATTGAGCATATTTTCATCATAATTTTTATGTTTCTTTTTGTGAGCTGTCTTCAAATATTTTGCTGCCCCCTTTTTTGGATTATTTGTCTTGTTATTGAATTGTATGAGCTCTTTATATATTTAGATACAAGTCTTATGTCAGATAGGAGTTTTACAAATATTTTCCCTCAGATTGTGTCTTGTTTTGTAATTTTCTTAACAGTACCCTTTAAAAAGTTTTAAATTTTTATGAAGTTCAATTTATAATTTTTAAAATATTTTGTGTTTTTCTTTGATATCTAATTTAAGAAAAATTTTACCAATCCCAAATTCATAAAGATTTTCTCCTAAGTTTTGTCCTAGAATTTTCCTAGTTTTAGCCATTATGTCTGGTTTATGATCATGTCAAGTTAATTTTTGTATGCAACATGAGGTGATAGTTGAGGTTCATTTGTTTTGGCATACAAATATTCAAGTGTTCCAGAACTATTTGTTGAAAAGATTTTCTTCTCTTCACTGAATTACCTTGATAGTATTATTAAATATCATATGCCATATATACATAAGTCTGTTTTTTTTTTTTTTTTACCTTTATGCCTATTCTTATTCCAATACCACATCATCTTGATTGAGGTAGATTTATAGAAAATCTTGAAATCAGGTAATGTGAGTGCTCCAAATTTTTCCTACGTTTTCAAATTTGTTTTGGGTCTTCCAAACATTTGCATTTTCATATAAATTTCAGATTCAATTTATTGATAGGATTTTGATTGGAATTATATAAAGTCTGTGGGTTAATATGGATAAATTATATTAATATTCAGCCTTCTGATATATCTTTTTATCTATTTAGGTCTTTAAAAAATTCTCTCAGCAATGTTTTAGTGTATAGGTCTTCATATATTTTGTTAAATGAATAACTAAGTAATTAATGCTTTTGTAATTTTTAAATTTTCAGTTTTCAACTGTGCATTTCTATGAACATTCACATATCAGTTGTATAGCAATACATATGGAAATGTTTTTTCCTCTTGGGATATATCTAAGGGGAGATTGTTGAAACAGTTGGCAGATGCATGTTTAACCTTTTAAGATTTTTATGTGTTGACTTTTTTTATCCTACTGTCATGCCAAACTCTTCTATAAATTCTAGAAGTATCTTTTCTAAATTTCATAAGATTTTCTACACATACAGTCATGTCATTGGCAATTAATGATAGTTTTTCTTCTTCCTAATTTGTATGCCTTTTCTTTCTCTTTTACTGTATGATGTTAAATAGAAGTGGTAAGAATGAAAATCCTGTTTCTGTGTCTACTTACCAATCCAGGAGGAAGGCATCCAATTTTTAAAACAAATTCAATTTCTTTAATACATACACTGGTAGTCTATTTTTTCTTGAGTGAGCTTGATAGTGTGCAATTTTCAAAAAAAATTTATCGTTCATTTACATTGTTAAAATTATTATCAATAAAACATATATAATATTCTTTTTAAACTTCTGTAGGATCTGTAGAGATGTTACACCTCTCATTCTTGATTTGATAAATTATATCTTCTCTGTGCTTTTCCTGATCAGTCTGGCTGAAAGTTTATTGATTTTATTGAATTTTTCAGAGTCTGTTTTGTTTATTCTATTGATTTTTTTCTATTATTTGTCCCTTTTCTATTTCATCTTATCTCTATTATTTCTATCTATTTACTTTGTTTTAAGTTGGCTCTTTTTTTTTCTAGTTTCTTGAGATGGAAACTTATGATTTTAGGCCTTTCAAATCTTCTGATATAGACGTTAAAATTATACATTTCCCTCCAGTGTAATGGCTGTATCTTTTGCCTTCCACATATTTTGATACAGTCTGCTTTTATTTACATCCAGTTCAAAATGCAATCTGATTTCTTTTTTTGTTTCTTCTTCAATCAAAAGCTATTTTGAAGCTTAACTTCTGAATATTTGGGGAATTTTCAGATTTAAAAAAACTTAGTTGAAGTACAGTTGACATCTTATATTAGTTGCAGGTGTACAACTAGTGATCTGAGAGTTATGTACATTATGAGATGCTCACTGCAATAGCTATAGTTATCATCTGTCATCATACAAAGTTATTATGATATTGTTGACTATACCTATGCTGTACTTTTCATCCCTGTGACTTATTTATTCTATAACTGGATTTGTACCTCTTAATCTCTTTCAACCTATTTCATTTATTCTTCTCAGATTTTAAAAATTATTGATTGCTAATTTAATCCCATTACATGAGAGAACATACTTTGTATAATTTTATTTAAAAGTTTTTTAATGATTTGTTTCATTGCACAAAATATGGTCTATCTTCATGAATAGGCCATTTACATTAGAAAAAATATGTGTTCTATATGGACTTTGGTTGGAGTGTTTTATAATTATTAGATCAAATTGCTTAATAGTGTTGTTAAAATCTTTTATATCCTTATTCATATTTTTGTCTACTTGTTTTATCAACTACTAAGAAAAAAGTATTAAAAAGCCCAAATGTAATTGTGTATTTATTTAGTTTTTGAGTTCTACCACATTTTTTTCTTCATGCATTTTTTTTTAAAAAGATTTTATTTATTTATTAGAGAGTGAGAGAGAAAGTGATTGAGGGGAGGGGCAGGAGGGAGAAGCAGACTCCCTGCTGAGCAGTGAGCCCAACTCAGGGTTAGATCCTGGGGCTCAGTCTCAGGACCTTGAAATCATGACCTGAGCTGAAGGTAGACACTTAACCAACTAAGCCACCTGGGGGCCCCTCTTCATGCATTTTAAAGTCCTGTTATTAGGCACATACATATTTAGGATTATGTCTTCTTAATAAACTGATCTGAATATGCCTTTTTCATGGTAGTAGTGTCTTGTAGGAATCATTTATCTGATATTAATAAAGCAAATAAACTTTCTTTTGAATAGTCTTTGTAGTCTTAGTCTTCTGATCGTCTTTCCCTATTCTTTTCTTTTTAACCTTTGTTTCTATATTTAAAGGAGGTTTTGTTAGACAGTATATAGTTAGACATCTGACTTTCAACTAGACTGGTCTTAAAGACCAATGTTATCTTGGTTATCTTTTTGCTGCCCTCAGCATGTAGTGCAGTGTTTTTCAATGTTGAATGTGAATTGAGGAATGGAATAGAAGGAAGTAGATAATCACAGTGGACAGTGCTGAGCCATGTAGCATAATAGAATGTGTGTATGAGTTGGTTCAATTTTCCCTTTCCATGAAAATGTATTTGTTAGGCATTCAATTATGGCCAGAGCATATTTAGGAATAATTAATGGAGAGAGTGTATTTGGCTTTGAACATTGATAACTTTATTCCTATTCAGTTAACATGGCTTCCATTACTTTTTTTTTTCTTAATTGTTTAAAACAATTAAAACATTTTTCAGTTTCAGCCCTCAGGGATTGTCAGAAATAAATTTAATTTATTTCTGGACCTTGAAGAAAATGTCTTTTATTATTGGGTAATGGGTAATGGGGAGGAATTACGCTTTAATATCTTTAAAAAATAAAAGAAGGGAAAACATAAAATGTAATAAAGTAAAACATTTGGAATTATTTCATACACTCTATTCTATTTTCTCAATTACATTAAATTAAATACTGTTTTGGGCTATGAAGACTCTAAGAAATGTGTTCTATATAATCTCCATAGTCCTTTTTAGTAGATCACTTATAGTTATAAATTATCTAAGTTTCTTAAAAGGCAGAAATAATTTCAGAAGTCATCTAATAATTCTAAATTTAAACAGTGGACATAATTAATGGCATATCCTTTAAATAAGACAAGTGCAAACATAATTTGCTAAATATTCACATGATTGAAAATTAATTTTTAAAAACTCAGGTAGATGATGTGCAATGTCAACTAAAGCATTGTGAGCCTGGGCATGTGCCAGAGCATATAGATGTTAACTACACATTTGTGTGCAGCCAACAGCCATGTTGAGCTGTTATTACTAGAGAAAATTATCTATAGTCAGGCTGTGTCCCAAGAAGCTACAGAAGGTAGCATTTATGACATTAGGAAGTTGTATCAAAGTTCAGCATCTAGCTCTGAGACTGACAAGCTTTGAAAGTTGATTTTATGTATACTCTGAGAACTGATCCTTCTCTTTAGAGAAGATTCATGACACTTGTTTCAAACCCAAGAGGCTATTTAATGAATTGGCAATGACAGGAATAGTCATAGGAATCACAGCACTCCTAGTCCATTTTCTTCCTGTGGTCAGATTTTATTAGAAACCAAATTATAACCTTAAAGCACTTTACATTGAGAAATTACTCTTACAAGGACCAGAAATACTGTAAATCAGACCAGAATTTCTGGTAATATGGCAGATGAAGCTGACATGAACACCCCTTCTTATTCCATTTATTTGATAATATGAAACAGAATAACAACAGAAGTCCTACAAAACCAAGCACAAGAGAAAGAGAAACCCCCAGATGCCAGAAATAAATAAGGAATGCAATGCCAGAAACTATAAGACCTAAGGCATACTGCTAAATATTTATGTAAAAACTGGTCTAGGACCAGTGGGGTTCCAGCAGATGCAAAGACAAAACCACTCCTTAAAAATGTTTTCACAACCCTTGGTGCACAGGACTCATGCCTGACAAGAAAAGCTACGACCTTTACTGAAGATAATGCACTCACCATAAAAAGTCACCAAGTACTTGAGGAAACAAACCAAGTATTTTTAAGAATATTAATCATATTGGGAACGCTCCTACTCTGCTGTAGAGAATTTACAACTGTATAGCTCCCTGTTTCTTGCAACATCAAAGGGATGTGGCCAGTTCAAGGGAGGGGTCATAGTGGGCAACAGAGATCAGGAAGAATGGGGGCTCCTTGATGAACTCAGATTTACTTGAGTAACCCCCTCAAATATTTTCCCACCAACACATCAGGACATGTTAGTTCATTGCCAACATGCCTCTGGGTATGGCTTTATCAGGGACTTTAAACGGTTTGATTGGAAAAATAAGAAACCATGATATAGAGAAGGAAGATTCTGGGCAATCATGTAGAGAATGTGAAAAATGGGTAGACAGAAAAGTAAGAATGGATGATGAGAGTAGGTAGTGTATCTCAGCAAACTAAAAGTATGTGGGACATGCTCTTATCCTCTGCCAACCTTTTTGCGAATCATAAAGTTACCTTATTGGGATGCTTGGGTGGCTCCGTGGTTGAGCGTCTGCCTTGGGCTCAGGGCGTGACCCCGGGATCCGGAATCAAGTCCCACATTGGGGTCCTTGCATGGAGCCTGCTTCTCCCTTTGCCTCTGTCTCTGCCTCTCTCCCTCCCTCCCTCTGCCCTTTTTTGTGTTTGTTTGCATTTTGGATTTTATAATTCTCCCCTCCCCAACTCTGAAAAAGCATTATGCTAACTTATATGGGCCCTACGTGGTTATTTGTGTGTGTGTGTGTGTGTGTGTGTGTGTGTGTGTGTGTTTGTCCCGAGTTGCAAAAGACTATTTATAACAAAATACTCTTTTGTGACCTCATCTGTTTAGTTTTCTTGCCAAATGTTGCTCTTCAGAGTAGATATTTCTATAGAAAATGTTCAAAGTAAGAGACAGTGTATTAAAATTGAATTATGGCCTCGTAGATATTAAAAACATTGAAGGCCAACATGGATGGAATATGGTACCAAATTGTATTAAACTCAGAGAAGGAATAGTAGTTGATTTGAAGTCACATTAAATAGGACGGAGCAAAGAGAACCCTTTGTAAGCCTAGTGCATGAATTCGATTCAACACATGCCACCATCTTCAAATAACACTTATTAAGTACACAAGTGTTTGAGGTCTGTACTCTGTTTATTAACAGAAAAAAAGACATATGTTTTAAAGAAGATGTGAGGTGTTCCTGTGCTTTTGTCATTTAAGTGATACGCCTGTGAGGTGTAAATGAAATTTTATTGATAAAACACTTCTTCATTCATTTACTTCATATGAGATTTCATACCCATCTGATCCCTCTCCTCCACAAGTCAGACTACAGCAAGACTGGAATCATAGGCGTGCATAAAATCCCCGCCGGCTGGGTCTGTGCTGTGTTCCCAGGCACACTGAACAAGCTGTTTACAATGAGTAGCCATTTGGAAAGCAGAGCAGAGCCTCTCACTATATCTCACAGAATGGCCCCAGTTGCCCCAAGCCATGCCTGTGTTGCTCACACAGTACACTCTTTATAAGTCCAGAGACGGAATTTCAATGAGGAGTACTGAGGTATGTTTTTCCAAAAGTGGCATCTGGCTCAAGGATTGGTTACGTGAATGGCCTAGCAGCTGGTTATACCTGTGGTTTCTGCTAATTAGCCTGAGGTGGTGTTGGCTGCCTCCTTGGGCTTTCAGAATACATCCAACCTTTCGTCATCATTACAACTCTAAAGATGGCCTAAATGTGTGTGTGGTAAAGTCCGGGGGCCTTTGAACTTGGTGTGGATACCTGTCTTATTGTGGACAGTGTGGATATTTATTCCCTGGCCTACACTTATCCACTAATGATGGGTCAAGTCATTTGGATTTCAAATACAGTAATAATTAATCCTGAGGAAGTTTAGCCTAAGTACAGGTTTCCTTTCCTTTAGAACCTTAGGAACAACTGTTTCTCCCCAAAGCGGGCAAATGTTTTCTTAAAAAATTAAAAATACTTCTATATCCATCTGTCTCTGTCATGCTTCTTTATTCTGTATTTATCTCTGTGGATACAGAACTGCTCTGGACATTTGAGGGATGTATATGTTTGTGTGTGGGTGCATGTATATTTATAAACAGGGTTTTTACTATAAGGGGAAAAGAAGATTCCTGGTAGAACTGTGGCCGGAAGGGCCCACTTCCAGCAGTAAAGGCCTTTGGACCACACAGACAACAGCCTCGTCCAGTCCTCCTCCCCATTTCTCTCTTCTATTCAGGAGAGGACCAATGTACAGGACCAATGTCTCTCAAACTAGAGTATAACCACACCCCTTCTCTCTCTTTCTGGGGCCTCTGTGCGTCTGAGAGCTGGCAGCCTAGCCAGATAAATGCTGTCTTAAAACATAGAGCATAGAAGCAGAAGTCTGAAGACTTGGTTCTATTTCCAGATCTATCCTTGAACAAAAGAGATGCTTAGGTACAAATCCCGTCAATCCCTCTACTCTGTTCCCAGTTGATTCAAAATGGTGATAAATAAATCGTATTTGCATGCATCTTGATTCACAGGGTCCATATGACTTTACCATGAAACTTTCTCAGGTAACAATCTGAGAAAAAGATTCAGAAAATGAAAAGAATTAATGAAGTTCTAGCTAGGAGAGAGTCTTAAATATTTAAAATTGAGGGCCTAATGTGATTAGAAGGCTGTATCAGACTGTACCAAAATTGGATCCATGTTTTGCATCAAGAGAACATAGAGATCTTGGATAATGATGTCATAACATTGTGGCTTAGCCACGTAGTCCCGAAACCTAATGCAATTCATGTATTTTACATTACCCTTCCTCTGCCTTTTCTCTACCATTAACTATGGCCAGCCATGTGAGTTGAAACTCCCTAGCAATAAAAAACCAAAACAAACAAAAAAAAACCCCTCTGTTTCTTCTTTCTTAGAAACCTTCTGTCCACCTGACTTCTACTTTTTGCTCTCTGAAATTACTTTTGACATGCAAGTTTGTTACCCCCAGAGTCAACCTAAATTTTATTTCTGCACCAATCCTGAAGCAGGCCTCCACATTTTTAAATTCATACTCACCCACCCTACCCCTACTGCCACACAAAATTCATCCCAAAGCACTAGGGAGCAATGTAGAGCTTACCAAAGATTTCACAGATGAAATAGAAAGGATGCTTATGTAGCCTCCCCACCCCAAATACGTACAATAAGTAAGCTAGTAAGCTACAGTTACACGATTTTCCCCCCAGTCAAATGTGTAAACAATTTTTTTTTCCCCAACAGGATGTATAACATCTGACTCAGGCCCTTACCCCTCTGCACTCAAATTTCTATCCTTGATCTCCTACCATAATTCTTCTCTTTCAAGAAGTTTGGATACCAGCCTGAGGGTCTCTTTAGGCACGCATAGCTTATCAACTCTCTTTTTCAAGAATTCAATTTAGGGGATGCCTGGGTGGCTCAGTGGTTGAGCCTCTGCCTTTGGCTCAGGGGTGATCCCGGGGTCCTGGGATTGAGTCCCACATCGGGCTCCGTGCATGGAGCCTGCTTCTCTCTCTATGTCTCTGCCTCTCTCTCTGTGTGTGTCTCTCATGAATAAATTTAAAAAAAGAAACTCAATTCAGGTATGCACCACAGTCAAGCAGGAGCCTGTGTGCTTGCATGTCTTCCCATGGTGTTCAGCGACGCCATGTTGTTAGATTGAAATTAGCTGTGATGGGAAACCAAGGAAATTGGCAAATGCCACACATCAAGGGAGCCTCTACCTTCCCCCCATTTTTTTCCCCAGAGAACCAGTTGTTAAACATCCACCAACACACAACTGGGTGATATGCAGAGCTTTTAGTGACAGGTGCAGCATGGGAACCAATCAAAACCAGCACGGTCATTTTTGCCCCATAAGTGCATGCAGCTAGTAGCAGCCCAGTTGTTTTCAATAAAGCAGGTGTCTCCTTGCAAAACAATGTTTCTTCCAACTTCTGAGTAGTTAAATGTTTCTTTTTTTTTTTTTTTAATTTATTTATGATAGTCACAGAGAGAGAGACAGAGGCAGAGACACAGGCAGAGGGAGAAGCAGGCTCCATGCACCGGGAGCCCGACGTGGGATTCGATCCCGGGTCTCCAGGATCGCGCCCTGGGCCAAAGGCAGGCGCCAAACCGCTGCGCCACCCAGGGATCCCTAAATGTTTCTATAGATCATCCAGAATTGCTTTTATTAGAATGCCAGGGACGATATTTTGTAATATACGTCCTTCCAAAAATTTGAAGGGATTATTTAAAATCTAAATAAAGAAAAAACATTAACATCTTTAAAAATCTCAATTTAAAGATTTCTTTTGTAGGGGAGAGATCCGTTTTTGAGAAAACAGTCATTCATTAAATGATGCTTTGTATTTTACAAGTTTTATATTGAATATAATCTATTGTCTTTATTTGAAAGGACTTCTGCATTGCGATTAGGGTAACGGGTGAAAGGTAATTAGGAAATTTTGGCAAATTCAATTAGAACCCCAGTCTTAGAGGGGCGCCTGGCTGGCTCAGTGGGTAGAGTGTGTGACTCTTGATCTTGCGGTTGTGAGTTCGAGCCCCATGTTAGGTATATAGGTTACTTAAAATATTTTTTTAAAATTCCAGTTTTAGAAGTACAAAAATGTAAAAAGTAATGTGTTTCTTAGAATTCAGGAAATGCAGCGAAGGGGGTTGAAGCAGGAAACAGAGAGTGATGAGCATGTCAAGACAGATCCTTAAACTGGAAAAAGCAGCTGAGGAATCCATAGTGCTGCCATGGAGATGGTCAGCTCCTCGTGGATTTCTTTGTACTTCCAGGAAAGACTTAGGCAAAAGTAATCTTTTACCTTATTAGGTGAGAAAGCGTGTATAGAAAACATTTTTCAATAAGAGAGTTAGCATTTCTAATTACAGAAGAAAAGATTTGATGTAAGAAGCAGCTCTGGGGTTCCTGAGATAAGGCTGTTGAGGAGGCCAATTTAGCTTAAAATTAGGAGACAAGGGTGATGCAAAGTAGCACTTTAAAATAAAATCAACGAAGGAATTGAAAATTGTATCAGACAGTTGGGATGGAAGCGTACCAAATTGAATTAATGTCTACTGAACACAACTCATCATTAAAACATAGAAGTTTTAGTGTTATTTCACTGGATTTTTTTGAAGAGTTTTTTTTTTTTTTTAATTAAAAAGATGAAAAAAAAAATCCAATGCTTCTCTCCTAGTGTGCTATTGTGGCTGTGTGTCTGTCTGAGTCCATTATGGCCACTATAACAAAATATCAGACTGGGTAGCTTATGAACAGCAGAAATTTAGTTCTCACAGTTCTGGAGGCTGGGAAGTTCAAGATCTAGACACTAGTGTGATCCTGTTCTCTGGTGAGGGCCTTCTTGCTGGGTCCTTTCATGGAGGAGGAAGCCAGGATCTCTCTGCAGCCTCTTTAGTGAAGGTACTAATCCCCTTCACTAGTGCTCCACCCTTATCACTTTAAGTACCTCCCAAAGGCCCCACCTCTTAATTCCATCATCCTTGAGGGTTAGAATTTCATTGTATGAATTTTTGGGGGACACAAGCATTCAGATGATAGCAGTGTCAGATCACATCTTTTAGATTTATCAAGTAAGTGCCTGCTTCACAATTAGAACATAAATGCTGCAAATATTACTTCTGTTTGTTTTCTATTTTCTTAATTATTAGTATCAATATTTAGGCCATTTGCTTAGATTTTTTCTTTTAAAAAGTTAATGTGTAAGTTTTGACAAGCAGTGATTTATTATGTATTTGAATCTGTACATACTCTCTGTATTCTTTCATTGATTTTTATGCCGTGAAAGACCTCCATCCAGAGAGCACATAAAACTAACCTATATTTCCTTTTTTTATAGTTTTATATATGCAGTTAACTCTTTAACACACTTGAAAAGAATTTTAGTGAATGGTTTGTGATAAAGCTCTAATTTTATTATCAATTTTTGCCTTTTTTTTTATTATCAATTTTTGATTAATAGATTGTATTCGAACTTTGCCTTTTCTTTTTTATTTCATTTATAATGTGGCCTTTATAATATAACATTATTACACATAACAGGATCTGTCTTTGACTTTCCTTTCTTGTACCATTTATTTGACTGTAGAATCTTTATATTATTAATTATTACACCTCCTATAAGGATTTTAACAATGAGAACTGACTGAATGCACCTCTCCATTGATTTTCATTTTCAACTGATCTAGTTATCCATTTATTAATCAACACAAATCTCACCAAAATTTTGACTAAATATATATTAGACCACCAAAAGTTTTATTTAAGAAAAATTTCTATTTTCACAACATTTATCTAGAGACATGGTACTTTTTTCCCTTTTAAGAAGACAATGTTTCTACTTTACTGCTATATGCTAAGTGTGGGGTTGCTCCCCAACAAATATTTATGGAAGAATGCAATTTTAAGCAGTAAACACAGTCTGAGGAGATTTGTGAGAAGTACCTATTCTTCACTATAAAATAGCAGAAAATTGAGGAAAGGTAGAAGAACAATGGGCTTTGAATCAACCCTTACACCACTGGTATTTTTTTCTCTGTTAGGTCTTGTGTTCTATGTCTTTCTGTATCAGGTTTAAATTTTTCTGCCTAGATTTGAAGACTCTGAGTAACCAGATTATTTCCTCTATATTCCTTGACTTCCACTTTAACTAGACCCCATCCTTCACCCCACCCTTCCAACCGCACCATCTGCTCTTTGTCTTTGCTCCTTTGTCTCCTTCACAGGGCAGGTATCTGTCTGCAACTCTAATAATCACCAGCCACCAACGTCTACCCACTTCCATTCTCCTGCTATTAATCTTCTAAATAATCTCTTTAACAACTTAATAATTTTTAAAATAATTACTTTTTACATATATTTTTTAACATTCACACCCTCTTGCTGTAATTCTTTTATTAGTTTTAATTGCTTGCCAGTTCCTTATATTGGCTATTTAAAAAGGCAGAATCACAATCATGAGAAATTAAGATTAATTTTCACTCCCCTTTTCATTTGTGAGGTATCTTATTTATGTTTAATATCTCAATGTATTGGCTAAAACTTCAAGATAATCCTAAATGGTGGGGCAGTAATGGACCTTCTTACCTTGTTTCTGATATTAGTGGAAATAGAAATGTGTCAGATGTCTTGAAGTAAATATTACTTGCTATGGACAGAATTTCTCTTTTTAGTCTGTAGCTGAAATTTTAATGAATAATTGGAATATTAGTCGCTAGCCCCTTGTATTTCAAATTAATAATATTGTTTTGTGGCACTTCACCTCAGGAGCCCATCTGAGGGGGACTGGTTAAATCAGATTTGGGAGTACTCCCATCCTTCAGATCCAGGCATGGTTCATCATATTCTGACATCTCTTTCTGGCAGGTTGGAACCTTCAGTTATTATAGGTAGAAAATGAGAACTGATCCTAAATTGCAAGCTGACACCCTCAAAATCACAGGGTCAGAGAGAGCAGGGCTGGGATGGGACCTTGGTCTCCTTCTTATTCATTTGCTGCTTTTGCATTTTGAGGAGGGCAGGTTATCTCTAGGAGCCCCAGGTCTTTACATGCCCTCAGTGCTTCGACAATGTGATTTGTTCTGTCAGTGGGAAGGTGTCACAGGAGTGATCCAGTCACTCTGGAGTTCCCTAGAGTGAAAGAAAGTGACCCACAGCCTCTCTGGATCCATTGAATTTACTCAAGTGGTACATGTTCAACCCAAACTTGGAGCAAATGAAGGAGATGTTTCTCTCAGTCAGCTGTAAATAGCAGCAAAGATGAGCCTGATTGAGGGGACACATGGAAAACATGGGAAACCACGATAACAGAGTATCTCTGGTCTTGTCTTTTCATGTTTCTTTTCTTCCTTTCTAGCCCCTCCTCACTTCTTTCTGGATCTACCACAGGTCCTTCAAGGAAAATAGAGAGCTGCATACTAAGAATGTGCAGGGATAGATTTCAGGAGGTTTAAAAAGAGCTGCATGATCAGTACAAGGAGGACATGACAGTCTGTCTTGGTGACCAGTGGGAGTCCATGACACTATGTTTTCTGCATGGTTGAATTTCACAAAACTGTATAATAGCAAAGAATGAATAAGCAAACTAATGTGAGAGTGAAAGAAAGATGAAGAAGGAAAGGAGAGAGGAAAGAAGGGAGGAAGGGAAGGGAATAACATGATTTTCATCTTTGTATTTCACAAAGTAAGGATATAAGGGAAAACTTGCCATAGGTTCATTGCCATCATTTTTTTAGAAGAAAGAACACCAAAAAGTGGAAAGGTTCTTAGAAATACATAAAGTTAGCCTACAGATAACCTTTTAAAAAAATTATTTATATAAGAGAGAGAGAGCATGCACGGGGAGGGGCAGTGGGAGAGGGAGACAGACTCCCTACTGAGCCTGGAGCCAGACATGGGGCTCAATCCCAGCGCCCTGAGGTCACTATCTGAGCAGAAAACAAGAGTCAGACTCTTAACTGACTGAGCCACCTGACGCCCCTAGATAGCTTCTATAGAGTCTACCTTAAGTTTAGGGAAAAAAAAAAAAAAAACCAAATCACTACCTTGCCCTCTGTTTCCTTTCTGTGTTTTGCCACAGACTAGCAAAATACTTCAACACAGTATTTTGGTCACTGCACTGGCCTTTAGAAGCATCAGACATTGTGGAATGTCAGAAGTAACTTCCTTGACTCTGAAGGATGGTGACTTTTGGGACTAGAAGAACCAAAGGTATGTTTGTTCTTAGGGTGCTGGATCCAAAGGGTCTTTAAGGGCTAGAAGTAAATATGAAGGGAAATTGACTCCAATATGATGTAAGGCAATGTGCCGCTGCCCATGGGCAGAATGCTGAAGCCATTGGCAGAGTCATTACACTTGCAGTAAATGCACAGACAGACCTGTGGCCCTGTCACTGGTAACTACCTCAGCTAGTGTGGGGATCAGTATGAAGGTAACTGGTGTTGTGAAGGGGGTATAATGAGGAGTCAAGACTGAAGCTCCAGCCTCTTTCTAGGGAGACGTGTATTTCAAGGTCCTGTGACATGTGTACAGTATCTCTATCCCTATATTCTGACATGCATTTTCTAAGATAATTATTTTCATTGAATATGCTGACCTTTTTTAACAGTCACTTGCCTGGGAATATCTGAAATATGGATGGTAATAATGCTTACAGTGACTTTAATACACTGAGTAGTATAAAATGGCATTATTTCTGGGAATTGGTTCTACAAATCAAGCTAATTCTATTTTTCCTGTCAGCTAACTTTCTCAACTTATGAGCATTTACTTAAAATGCTTGATTATCTGCCATCTTTCTCCTTTGGATAGTGGATGATTTCATGCTTATACCTGTGCAGGTCATTCCGCCTACTCATTAGAATATTTTGCCGCTGAAATGGATGCTGATTGTCCCACTTTCATGGGACATCCCATTTGGTGCATGGATTATCTTCCTTGAGCCCAACTCAAGTTTTGCTGTCAGCAATCATAACTGATTCTTCATTTTTATTTTTATGTTTTAAAGATTTTATTTATTTATTTATGAGAGACACAAAGAGAGAGGCAGAGACACAGGCAGAGGGAGAAGCAGGCTCCATGCAGGCAGCCTGATGTGGGACTTGATTTCAGGACTCTGGGATCACGCCCTGAGCCAAAGGCAGACACTCAACCACTGAGCCACCCAGGTGTCCCTAATTGATTCTTCTGAGTGAACAGAAGTTACCACTATATCACATGCCTGACCTATTTAGTATACCTTCGTATTTTATATCTACAATGTTATTTCAGTTATTCTCAATATTTTTAAGTTGTTTTCTATTGCCCAGTTTTAAATAATGCTTGCCTAGTCCAAACCAAAAATACTGCACTAATATGAGCTCAGATAACCACTGGGTACATCAGAGCCTTCCGTATAATTGGTACGCGGATTCCTGTTTCTGATTTCCAGGTAAGTGTTACACAGAAGGAAACTTTTGGAAGTGAAGCATTTAAGGACAATGACATTTGGCCTTATTATTTTTAAATCATATTTCCTTAGTCAACAGACCCAGAATACTAGCCAATAATCTTGGATTTCATTAAAGACTGGAGGCAGAAGAATCAGATTGTAGGTATTCTCTACTGAAAATTGCTATTTCATATTCATTTTCTTCAAAATCATAATTAGTTTCTGTGATGGTAAGAGCTGAATAGGCAGACCAACTTGTCTGTGGCGTCCAGCCAGCAAGTGTGTGTACCTCATGGCACCGTGTCACGAAGAGTCATGCCATCTTACTGCTACCTACTTTATTGTGGAAGCTGAGGGAACTCACCAAAACTTCCATTTACAGGTATCCATTCTCAAGGGTGTTTCCTACCTTGTACTTGTATCCAATCCACTTCCTTGCCTAGAAGTGGTGAATTTACATGGAGATTCAAAAGTTGCAAAATATCAACAGTCCCAATACATTTCTTAAAAAGCTCAGTGACTCAGGCTGATGAAAGGGCATGAGACCACCAACCTAAGCCAGATGGGCCCTGGGGAGGCAGAGACACTTCAGTCATGTCAGCCTATGACCGTTAACAACTAGACAACTGATGCATTCTGTACCAACAGCTGGAGCTTCTGGGAGGTCTTTAACCATAGCCCTAAGCAAAGGGCATTGAGGTAATCCAGGATGGAGGTCACCAACGGATGGAAAACTGTGGTGGGATTCTCACTGGTTAGGAGAGAGAAGAGGTTACAGCCTTTTTGCCAAATCCTCTGTGGCTGGATTCAGTGCCCAAATGATGATTTCCATTGCGAATGCAGTCTAACATTGGTGGTATCTGTCTTTGGGAGAAAAACAAGTCCCGATACTGAGTACCACTCTTTCGGCAAGAAACACTGCCCGAATGTGTTCTCTGGGTCTGATTTCACATAGTTGTGATAGGGAATTTTCTTATCTGGAATAATTATTTCAGGGACAAAATGCCTTTAGGAAAATAAATGAATGGTGAAGCTATTGAAATCATCCTGGAGCTAGAAGGTCCTGTATTGTTCTTTTTTTTTCAAAATTTCCAGGTTGAAAGAGAAGATGGGCAGTTTCTTAATCTAATTAAGACAAATATACTATAAAAGAGAAGCAACTTTTTTTCCCCCCACCCCTCCAACCTACACATTTTTCTTTGAGATTTTAGTACTGGATTATTAGTTGGTAACTTAACTCACACAAAGCCTTGTTCAGAATACACGTCAGAACTCCACTCTAAGCAATAAAGCAACAAAAAGACATGTCCATATACTTTGGCATTGTGCTGGCAGTAACTGAAATGCATAGCATCATACTCTTCGGGGGCTGCTTCCCCAGACAAGCAGGGAGGACAGATGTGTGAAAGAACAAACACTCTCAGCTATGCCTAATATTGTACAAATGCACAGAATTGAAGTATTTATAGCTTCTATAGGCAGAGATATAAATGAGTTTTGTTTTGTGGTTTGGAAATATCTGTGGCTCTGCCTGTGATGAAGGGAGACATGTGAGTCACATATTAAGCAAGGATTTCTTCTGCTCATGTCTGATGTGCATGCAACATGGCCTTTGCCATCAACAGCCAAGAATAGAACATTCATATTTAAGCAATAGGCAAATGCATACAAGACTTGACAACGCAAACAGGGCTGTCCTGGGGTTGGGCTCAAGAGCAGTATGCTCTGTGAGCACCAGAAGAGGGGGATTCATTTTGAGAAGGCTCACTTCCCATGTCAGATGCAGATCACTTGAAACTCCAGCAGAAGTTTCAGCCATGTCCTCCTTTCCCTCTCCCTGTTAAGATGATGTCAGTGCAGTGAGGATCTTCTTGTCTGTTCAGATTATTGTTTTTTAAGTCCATATGAATGCTTTTTGGTTTTGCTGGATTCCAGATATTGGACAGGAATTCCCAAGTTGCCAGATGTGTGCTTGCACACACACACACACACACACACACACACAGTTGTATTGCATTAGAATTAATGGTTTAAAACATAGCAAGTAGTGAAACACTTTACATGTCTTTTGATTACAAAAATAGGTAGAATTATGGAAGGAGTAATTCCTGGGAATAAAAGTATCGTCAATGATAGTGTAACAGCATTGCACAGATGATACAGAGGGTAACAGATGGCAGCTACATTCGTGGGGAGCATGGCATAACATAGAAGTTGAATCATACGTTACACACCTGAAACAAATGTAACATTGTGTGTCAACTATACTACAAAAGGGATGGAGTCACCATGACGTATCTCTTACAGTGGCCGAATGCCCTAGCAGATTTTCAGAATAAATGAATTGTGTGCAATGAACCATGTATAAGCTTTTTTCAGTCCTTCACACTGAGTCTATCCTCAAATCCTAGCAATTTTTCTGAAGTGATAGTGTCATGATAGCTGTAGGACAAACCTAGAAATAGACTTGTAAGTTAACCTCATTCAAGTCTTCTCTCTCTTCAAGCAGTCTCACCAGAAACTCTGGTTCTTAGGAATCCTCATTTCCTGTGTTACCGCAGTGGTCTCCTGTCTAGCCCTCTGACTGCTTACAGGTCTGATTAAATTCAATAAACAAGTAGTAAGTACCTATTTTCCAGGCTCAGTGCCAGGCTCTATCCCTTTATTTAGAACCAAATTACAAAGTGTATGTATGTACGTATGTATGTTTCCTCTAGGGATGCCATCTAACCAACCAGAAAAAAAGCCTGCTCCCCAGGGCATGGGCCTGCGCATACACGTCTTGTGGCAAGCCTCGTGAGTAACACAGACACACACACACATACTTCTTGGTTGGTTTATTTACCCCGTCTTGCCAGATCAATCAATGCTGTACACTACATGTTGTCCAGCTCTCTAATCCTTCCCACCTCCCTGACTGTGCATAATTTAGAGCTGCGTCCCAGTAGAGCTGAAATGTATGAATCCCACTACCTACCTTTCTCTTGCACTAAGCATTTGATTATAAGCACCTTCAAGGCAGAAGCTGTATCCCCCCCATCCTCTTTGTCACTCCCCACAGCTCCTTCTCTGCTACAGCAAAATGTACACATAGCACATTTTCATATACAGTAGACTTCTTTGCTATAGCAAACTTTCTGTAAGTTCTATTTTCCTTAAAACAGGAGGCTTATGGGGAATGAAGAGCCATGTACCTCCTCTCTCTCTCTCTCTCTCTCTCTCTCTCCCTCTCTCTCTCCCTCTCTTTAAAAAAGATTTTATTTATTTATTCACGAAAGACAGAGAGAGGCAGAGACACCGGCAGAGGGAGAAGCAGGCTCCATGTGGGGAACCTAATTTGGGACTTGATCCCAGGACCCCAGGATAACACCCTGAGCCAAAGAGCTCAACCACGGAGCCACCCAGGCGTGCCTCCTCTCTCCCTCTAGTCCAGCTGCTTCTGGTGGGGTGAGTGCTTGCTGCTCAACTCCCCTTTGCCCATCTGCCCAAGTTGGGGAGAAACCCGGGCCTTTTGTTCAGTCAAGCAGGAAAGAGACATTCAGATGAAATTGAATAGTATTTGGTCAGGTGCCTAAGTTAGTGTTTGGGGAAAAAGCATGGGAATATTTCGTCTTTACATTTGGCCTCCTTGTTATATACTATTCTAATTATGCAGGGCGATTCAAAGCTCAGTTCAATGGTTATTTTTCAGGTGCACCAATTAGGAGTAGAAATAGGAGCCTGGGGCACTTCCCATGACATTCAATATTCAACATTCAACACCCAGCATAGCAAGACTAGGCCGTCACTCACTGAAGGTGTTTGGCTCCAGTTATAGAGATTTGAAAGCTTGGAAACTTTAGAAAATGGGTCATACTCTATATACTTTTCCCCCATGCCAAATAAAATAATATGAAGCATCTAAAAAATGTTATCAATAGCATATTTTTTCTAACAAAAATATATGTTATGGAAAAATAGAAAAACAAGTATGTAATTATCTACAAAAATAGGATCTTCGTGTATACAGTGACATTTTTCTTTTACATTTTTTTCATTTATGTTAATAAATGTTTTCCTAAACCAGTATACTGCAAAGTAAGTTCTGTCTTCCATGAGTTATTGATAAATATTACATATAAAAAAAGAAAAGAAAAGACTCTTGATTAGCTAAATCTTAGCAGTCTTGGGTTAAACAGGGTTTTTCTGCTATTGGACATTTGGAAGTCTTTAATGTATATTGTGATTCTTAAAATAAGGGATATAGTACAGAAGTTCTCTAAATTATTTACCAAGTATATTATTTATATATTACATATATTGTATATATTTGTGTAGTTTTTCTAAACATGTGTTCCCTTGGACACCTCTGGATATAGAAGTAGAAGTAGGATTGAGAACTATGATCAATCTTAGGACATAGCCTGAAAAATTAATCAACACATGTTGTAAACATTTCTGCATTGATCATGTTTCTTATGTGTATCTGTATATATGTGCTTCTTTATTAGCAAGAGAGTGAGGGATTTGACTACAGAACCATTAATTTGGCATTATCACCTGCTAACATTCGATACTACTAATGTTTTGTGTGACATAATTTAAGAAATGTGGCTCTGCAGTATTCCCTGATATTACAAATGATGCTTTGGGGCTACATGACCCTTATTCATCCCAAGAGTTGATGCTGGTTTTCTGTATCTAACTGTGTTCAGAATATGACATCACTGCTTGCTTTATTAAAGACACAATGATCTATATCAGTTAATTAATTTTTCCAATTCTAGTCTGGGGCTTCATAAAAATACACTGGCCAGAGAGGAAGCTGTTAGTTGATACTGTATAATTTCGGTTTAGAAATTCTTAGGATCTTTAAGCAGAAATGCTCCTTTGTGGGAGAAAAAAGAGCAACGGCCTGAGTTTTTAGCAGGAATTCACCTCCACTCACAATGGTCATTTTTTTTTCTCTGACTTTGTGCTCTGCCTAGGATTTTGTTTTACCCATCCAGCATCTTTGTTTGCCTTCTCCTAAGCATATTCATCTCCTGCTCCCACAGTTGTATATGTCCTGTGGTTTCCCATTTGCTCTGTGTTTAAATGAAAAATGTATATAGTTTCTCTCTCAAATTAAGTTGTACTTATCAGCATTTTATGCAAAACTGTTTAAAGACAAATCTGCAGCAAATGAGCTGCTTGGTGCTGCTGATACGGTTCTTTAAAAAGCAGAGGTTTCAGAAACAGCTTATCCATCAATAGCTCCGATGGCACTTTGTGGTTGCTTTGCACAAACATATCCCCTTTCTCTCCCAACCCTATCACCACAAAAGATAATTTACTTGCCATTTTGGCTGCTTTTCTTTTGATTTTAAGAATCTTTCCTTTCCTATTCTGTTTATCCTAGGTAGTGCTGGGAGACTTCTATAAATGTACAAGTCAACAATGGGCGATGCGTTTCACGTCAGGAGCATAAGAGGAAACAATGATTGGGACTTTGTTCTCCAGCAGAATGTAAAGATGGCTTATCCTTTAAACCTCAACTTCAGTCTCCTGGTGAAAATAGATTGCCGCCATGAATTTTTGATGCACAAGTCATAAATGTTTGAAAACTATAAACTGTGTGAAATACATGCCTAGAGGGTCGGTTATATCCTGCATCGTTTTAAAAAATTACTTCCTAGTGTTCTCACCTGCCTGATGTATCCATTTATTGGTGTACTACTTCTCATAGTGACCCATTTTCTTTTCTTCCCTCACCGTTTATTCATGGGGAAGTTATGACATGTTGGTTTCTTTGCTGTATGGATAGGGTAGGCTATGATGTGGATCTCCTCAGCAGTTCATTAAGCACACTCCAAAACATGTCATTATCAGTGCTATGCATTTATTTCTTAGTCACCACGTGCAAAGGGTTATTCTGGGCATTAAGGAAGGTGTAAAATTGGAGCCCTGCTTGCCAGCGGCTGGAAACAAACCAGAGGAACAGGGCCAAGCTGTAAGAAGGGAAGTACGCAAGTGTCACCTGAGTGGTCTGGTCAGGTATGAAGCAAGGGGGGCACATGACCTGAGTTTTGAAGAAAGGAGGGTAATATTTCAGTAAGTGAAGAAAAGCAACACATGTTTTAGTCAAATATAGCAACTTGAAATTGTTATCCTTGTAACTTTGGAAAGATCAATTTATCTGGAACAACTATGTTTACTTTGGTGCTACTCTTAATGTTTTCCAACTGTTTTCCCTTATTCCGGGAGCCATTAATCATTGGAGGACTCTCGATGAAACTTATGGACCCTTTCTTCAGATAGCCGCTCATGGGCACCGAATTTCCAAGGCTCCACTCACCCCTCAAAGGCTGTTGTTGTCACCACAATTCTGCACATTTCTGGGGTGCAAATTGCATTTTATATATGCACGTTATCTCTCTTAATTGTCAACAACATTCCCATGAAGCAACCACCTTTGCCACCCCTGGTTTCACAGGACGCTAAAGATTTGATTAAGTGGATCACCTGAAGCCACTCAGCTAGTCAGAGTCAGACCTGGGATTCCAATAGCTTGGTAAAGTGTCCCTTCCTTGTGTCTTTTCTCCTCCTCTCTGACCAGGAAGGTCCTTCCCTAACCAATCTCAGAGTCAACTTATTCTGGTCTCAATCTGGTGGCTGGCTACTGTGAGCTTTAAGTAATGGTAAACACTCCCTTCACTTCCTTGGAGATGCTTATTGACAGGACAGCTCCATCACCCTGTGTGTTTACAGAACTCATACATGTGTTTGTGTCGGCACCGGTGTGACAGTGTATAAAAACATAAGTACCTCTTCCAGGGATGTCATTAAATGGAACAAGATCATGCTTGTAATTTAAAGTGATAAAGAACACAAGACATGGCATTGGAAGGAGTCTTCAGCATATGTGTATGGGAGCTGAGGACTGAAGCTGGGCGGTCAGCTCCTGGCTCGGGTCCACTTGTCCAAAGCAGGGTACCAGGTATTAGGCTGGCATCAGTTATTAGTATATCAGGACGTGAACTCGTGGGAGAAGCTGCTGTAGGAAAAAAGGAAGTTGTAGAGAAAAAAATATTTTCCAAGTTCCCTAACATGTCACCCTAGGGCACCAGGGAGGAGTCTGTGAGAGGAGGCTTTCCACCCCTGTCAGCACCTTCGCGGGGCCTTTCCGCCTCATGTGCTTCCATTTCTCCTAGAGGCAGCTGATTTCGGGCTGAAATTACCATCATGTAAGTTCAGCCAAGTAGCAGTCACATCCAAGTCATGCCAGCCCCACCCTGACAGGACTGAGGGTGAGTCAGGCTTTCCCTGGGATTCAGGGAACCTTCTGTGAATCCAGAGAAAATCCCTCAGGAAGTCACGCCTAACCATAAAGGCTGCTGGGCCAGCGTGAATCTATCACAGGAGAGGAAAAACACTATCTGCCCCCTGATGAATAAGGGGTCTGTTCCCTCACCACAGTGTCTCTGAAGTGCCACCCAGAGCCATTCCTCAGTGGTGAAATGACCCACTTTCCCTGGGCTGCAGGCAAGCTGGGAGACTGCCTCTCCTCTGAAGGCTCAGGCAACCCACTCCAGCTTCTCTGTTTCCTTGACTGAAGTCACTTCCATTAGCTCCTGCACCTTGAAGGAATGGAAATCTCTTTGATGGGTCTACAGAGCACACATTCAGCATCCCTGCCATCCCTAACCACTTCTGTCTTTTGCAAACTAGAGGCACGTTTATAGTACAGAAATGCTCTGCTGATCTGGGGGACCAATGGGCATTTCAGGCAGAAATGATGAAAAAGCACTGGGAGTAGCCAAAGGAAGTATCATTCTTACCACACAGGGCAAGAAAACCATTATGGTGGTTTGCTAGTAATTACTAAGCACAAAATAACATAACATGAAAATCTGGAAAATACTGAGTTAAACAATATTGTATAGATTTCTTCACTGTACAGATTTTTTTCTCTTTTATATGTTCATATTTATTGCGAATCTTCATGAGGGGAGTAATTAGGCAATATTTCCCAAATGTTCTTGGTCAAGAAATACTTTTTAGGTGAAACATACCACAGTATTTATTTAAGTGCAAACATCCAGAGGGTACCATGGTATCACAATGTAACAAAACATTTGATGTTCACGACCAGAACTCTGAATATATAGAAAAGATTTTGTTTTGTTCATAAAATAAGTTCATGATGATGAACTAAAGTGTTAAAGATAAGTCAAAATGATTTTTTTGGAAGAAGAATAATATAAGACAGGACATTTAGATATATGGTTGGTGAATATGCCTGTTGGATATATAAACATACATTAAGCACTAATAACTAAATCTGTGTAGAACTGGCTAGGAATTATTTATAATAAATAACAGCAGAAAGCTAAATATAACCTATAATATATAAGCAGTTAATACCTGCTTTTAAAAAAGGGCATGTCAAATCCTTTGAAAATTAATGGATTATGAAAAAATATTATACTGCAGAAGATTGGTTATCTATTTGGAAACAAAAAACCAATTTAGATTCTTACTGCCTCCAGATGTTACAATAAATTCCAGATCAATAAGAATGGAAATATAAACAAACAGAACCATGGTAACTAAAAGAAAAGAGAAACACATATCTGTTTCATCTCTAAGTGGATGGGAGAAGAATTAAAAGCATTTAAAATATAAAAATTAAAATTCACATACTTGAATACCTAAAATATTTGAATATTTGAATCTCAAATATTAACATATTTGAATATCTTTGCGTATCTAAAAGTTTAAACAAATCAAATGATGATCAATAAGTTGGGAAGTGTTAGAAGCCAATTATGTAATATTACTATATGAACCATATAGTGGGAAACATACCCACACTCAAATAATTATACAGAGAATTAAGATAGACAATTATTTCACAATAGAAGAAATACCAATGCTATTTAATATAGGTAACTTAATATAGATTAACTTTGAGAATGCTCATATCTTGTGGTTTAGTATTAATTGCTTTACTATTTACAGTAGCAAAAATGTGTTAAAATCGAGGAGTTTAGTATTATTAAGTCAGTATATCAATTTTCTTTGTACTTTGATGCTGCTAGACAGTAGTAGCCCTTTATAAATCTATTTTTACCATAAGTTTATTTTTTGAAAATGTTATTTATTTATTTGAGAGTGAAAGCAGAGCAAGAGAGAGCATGAGGTGGGGAGGGGGCATAGAGAGAGGGAGGTGCAGACTCCCTGCTGAGCTGGATCCTACAAACCCCTGTGATCATAACCTGAGTTGAAGACAGACGTTAAACCAACTGAGCCACCCAGGTACTCCTATTTATACCATAAATTTAGCCAAGCAGAGGAATATTTTGGAAGAAAACAAATGAGATCCTGATGACTCCCTATTTTGGCTCAAAGACATAAGTCAATGTTGATAGAACCAGAGTGGTTCTATTGAGGTTGCTTTATTTTAAAAATGTCAAAAAAGCTACAAACGTTGAGATCCTCAGGGGTGATAAAGGAGAGTATGGATTGCTGATTACAATTCAAAAACTGTAACTAGTGATAAAAAAGGAAGCAATATTTCTACTAAAATTGTTACTATTCGATATTTGAAAGATTAATCTACTAATTTGCAAAATTTCTTTAGGTGGACAGATAATTCCCCAGCATGAAGAAGAAATGAAAGGTTATTATATTTCTACTCCCTTCAAAATCTAGTTTGCAAAAGCAAATTAACTTACATATTCACCATAGTAATTTTCCAGTTGACTTTAAATATAGAAATGGCATTTGTTGACACAACATAAATGCATTTATACAATCTCTAATAATTTGTAACAACTGAATATTTTGTTAAACTAAAAGTTTTTAAAATAGAAAGGACATACATGTATTGAAACTCTCTTGTAAACGGAAGCTCACATACTTGGAAGCTTTATGATGATTAAGAACATCTGCCACTGATTCAAGATAACTTTGGGTTTCTATACTAGTTCTATCTCTATAAGGCAGTCTCCCAGATTCAAATTTTGTTTTCTTATTTATAAAATGAGAATAATAATAGTATCTACTTAGAATGCTATTAATGAGATAATGCACATAAAGTGGCATAGTTCCTGTCACATTTTGAAGGTTCAATTAGTGTTGTAATTGAATTGTAATTATTTGCATGCAAACTATAATTATTTGCATGTAAAGTGTCATTGTACATGTGGGATGTGTGTATGTATGTGTATATGTATGTGTCTAGTTAAGAAGTAGATGAGTTATATAAAAGAGAATATTTACTAGACTTTCTTAGATAATATGTATCAATCTAATTTATTTTCAGAAACAAAGAAAGAACTGAAAACCAGAGTTATAAGTAAATAGCTATCCTAAGGGTTAAAAGGAGGCTGTCAGTCTAGGTAATATGAATTTATTTACCTGAAGCTTTGCAGCCCCACATCAGAACCTGGATTTCCCCAGATAAAAATCTGGATGCTCCAAGCCTGAACCCTCAGTGAAAAACTGGGCTATAAAAATCCTTCCTTTTGGCAGAAGGATATAACAAAGAAACTTGTTTGTTTCTGACTGTATTATTGCTAGGGCAAAGTGTCTCCCGAGAATTCATTCCTACACTTGGGTTTGATGTTCCAATGACAGTACTTGCATAATGGTACCCTTAAAACAAAAGAATTAACATGAAAATGAGTCTCAAGGTGGGTATTTCCCAGGGGTGTTTAGAAGAAACAATTGCAAAGTGACTCTAGAGGGACATGACCTTGATAATCCATAAAGAATTCTTCCAGGTAGAGTTCCATTGAAGATGAGCTCACAATCCAAAATTATAAAATACACAAAGAAAACTCCATTACTGTAAGCAACAATTGGAGGACACATCAAATTGTAGGATTAGATGTGCAAAAGCTTCAGAAAATATATTTAACTAATGTTTTCTAAAATAAGTATGTTTATAATAAAGTCATGCAAGTAGAAAGCAAAAACAAGAGGAAAGAGCAAAGCACTACAGAAAAAAAAGGAAAAGAAATCTATGGTAAAGAATCAAGAAGAGGTCACCTGACCTCAATGGTTGAGCATCTGCCTTTCACTCAGGTCGTGATCCTGGGGTCCTGGGATCGAGTCCCACATCAGGCTCCCTGAAGGGAGCCAGCTTCTCCATTTGCATTTGTCTCTGCCACATTCTGTGTATCTCTGATGAATAAATAAATAAAATCTTTTTTAAAAAATTCAAAAAGAATGTCTAGAGATGAAAAACATAAGAATTGTTATAAAAAATACTTAATGTTTGAGTTAAAGGCATATTGAACATAACTGAGAATAAAATTCATAAACAGAAAGATAGTTGTAAGAAAATTTCTAAGCATGCAGCATAGAGAGATAAATAAACAAAAAAATAAGAAAAGAGATTATGGATGTGGGAAACTGAATTTCAGTATATATCCAGTAGAAGTGCCATAAAGTCAGAATAAAAAAAAATTGTGTGTGTGGGAGTAGGATGAGAATAATATCCAAAGAGATAAAGATACAAACTTTGCAGATTTGCTTAAATATATGAATTCTCAGATTAAGGAGATAGAGTAAGTCTTAGCCAGGATAGAAAAAAAATCTATCTGCAGAACTGCAGAACCCTAAAGGCAAAGATGTTAAACCAACCAGAGAAAAAGGATGCAGTTCTCAGGAAAACTTGCAAGAGCATACCTCTCTTGGGGGAGGGGATAATCTGAGTTATGAAGCCAATAATCTTTGATCTGCATCTATAGGAATAGGAGCTTCCCTGAATCCTGTTTGGTGTGAATGAGAAGGATGAATGAAAAATACAGATAAGCCCTATATTTAAAAGTCCGAGTATCACAGTAGGAGAGAGATTATATTTTTCATCACACTGCAGTATTGATCTCAGTAGGCTGGGAAGAACTCCTCTCACATAAAAATTCTATGTCATAAGGAGAATACTTGCCAGCCTGGACACAAGTCTGACTCCTTGCTGATCCAAATCTCCTACAGATAGAGTTAAAAATAAACAATAAAAGAAACCAGCACAGTTTCTAAACAAACTTGCCAAAAGACAAAAAGAGGAAATAAACTGGATAAAAACAACAGGCATATGAAGAACACTCACCAGAAAAATATTGTCAGTAATAATGGCAAAGTGGAAGCAATATTAGAAGAATATAAATGGTCAAAAACAAAATAGTAGACATAGAGGATGGGATTGAGAGTTTTAAATAAAATAAAATGGGAAGGAATAGAGTTAAAAAGCATTAATTAAAAAAATCTTAGACATGGTAAAGACAAGCGAAGGTGATCCAACATGCATATAATTGGTCTCCTAAAGAAAAAAAGCACAAAAAAAATAGAAAAAACTGTTTAAGATTTAAGAAAATTATTCCAAAATAATGGGAGAACTTGAAATGCAAAACAAAAAGGCACACCATGTTTATGGTGAGATTATCATTGAACTTCAACAATAAATTAAAAATTTGATGAATATCAAGGCAAAAAGTTTTAGTCATCTCTAAGGGGAAAATTCATTCCAGAGTTTCCCATGGAAAATTTCATTCTTTTGAGTCAGTGGAGAAAATGCCTATAATGTCTACAAGGAAAGAAAACATAACTCAATAATTTCTTCCCAGTAACCATTGTTCAAGGAAAAAGGCAGCATCAGTGTGTTTTGAACATATTAGGAATCAGTTAATATAGTTCCTATGAGCCCTTGGAAAAACTATTACAGTATAAATTGTACTAAACCGAGTTTATATATATAAGCTAATTAAAGCAAATATGCAGATTATGCTTATAGAACATGATGTGTTATACCTCTTTAAGATATAGAAATAATTTAAGTAATACTAGGAGGGGAAGGAGAAAATGAAATGGTATAGTTACACTGATTTATTTTCCTTTTGTAGTTGGAAGTAAAAGAAATTGTTTAAAACTGATCATTGAAGCAGTAGAGCTGTCGAGTATATTTAAAAGTATAAAGAACAGGAAAAGATATGATTAATACAGAAGTATACAGATAAATATAAACATGGCTATAATGTAATCAAGAGATGAAGGTGAGAGAAGAGGAGATCAAAGGGGAAAGAGCTACCTTTATCAATGCTAATAGTAGAGAGTCAAGGTACTATGGAAATGAAGTACAAATCAAAAGTTTTAGTTACAAAAGTAACAATTAGAAGGAAAATGGAAACCTTCTGAATTATCAAGAAAAAATATCATAAAATATCTTCAGAAGCAATATAAATGCATTACCCAAATACCAAATATATCCATGATCTCCATGATGCTTAACTATTTCTTACAAAGACAGACTGAATGACAAAGTTAACCCAGCTTTCTTCTCTCTACAAGACTGATGTCTAGTTGATTTCAAAGAAAAAAATATTTTTTTCTTCTTTAAAAGCACTCTAATGGACTCATTTGATATTCTTATCCTTTGAATTTATGAGTAAATTAACTCTGATTTTTAGCGCAACCATTTACAAAGCAAAATAGTGCAAGGATGAAAAAAAATCTTCACACTGCACTTTCTATTCCATTTGAAAATAGAGTTCAGTTGTGATGTTCATAAAATATATGGATGTCCGAATATCCTCTCTAAATCTATGTGGTCTAATACAGGCTTCTCTGTCTGGTTTACCTACACTGGGCAACAAAAAGAGCACTAGAGATTTGGTGTCAGGGCACTTAGATAGGTGTTAAGCTTATTTATTCTTCACCTTGAGTGAGTTTGTTCAAGTTTCTTAGTCTTTATAAACCTTGATTCCCTTATCTGAAACATGGGGAGTTGATAAGTGTGATGATGAGTCCAGATGCTGCTGGGAAGGTATTTTGCAGATGTGGTTAGCATATCCAATCAGGTGATTATGTAAAGGTAGTTATCCTTAATAATGTGGATGGGCATCATTTAATCAGTTGAAGACCTTAAGAGCAACAATTGAAGTTTCCTGGAGAAGAATGAATTCTGCCTCAAGACTGAAACATTAACTCCTGCCTGAATTTCCAGCCTGCTCTACAGATTTTGGACTTTCTAGCCTCTGCAGTGGTATAATTGCATGAGGCTATTCCTTAAAAACACAGTTTGATACATACACATATATTTATATACATACACACATATAATATTGGGTTCTATTTTTCTGGAGAACCCTGACTGATATGCTGAGATGAAGAATACAAAAATCTTAAATCATGACTCATATGTGTCCTCGGGAAGCCAGGAGATACATGCACCTGCTGTGCTCTTTCCCAGATGCCTACATCATACTTTCACCTCCTTCCTGTCTCTGGTCTAGTGTCACTTTCTCAGTGAGACATTCCCTAAACACTTTACTTACAATGATGACCCACAATCAGCCACTTCCATTGTCCTTCTTTTCTTTGTTTTTGTCTCTAAGACTTGTCACTCTCTGACATGCAACATATTTTACTATTATTTATTGCCTTTTGTGTTCCCCCATTGGACTGGGAGCTTCATGGACTATGAAACAGTCTTTCTAAATGATCTTATGTCTTCATCTTGTCTCCTGGAATTTGTCCTCTACAGGCTCTGCTATTAATCTAAGACCTAAATCTGACTTCTCTATGTGAAACACTTTGCTGGTTCAGGACTGCCCAAACCAGCACTGCCCCACTAGGACTCTTTGTGTTGATGAAAATGTCCTACAATCTGCACTCTTTATGCTGGCTGCAAACCTCATGTGAGGTTTGATTGAGCACATAAAATGTGACTAGTACAACTGAAGGACTAAATTTTTATTTTTTGAAATATTATTTAATTTACATGTAAACAGTCACATGTGACTAGAGGTAGAGATTATGGGAAGCACATGTCCATATCAGAAACTTCAGGCCCTCCATATTGATGACTGCCTGATTTCTTCAGCACCATTTCTCTTTGTTCACACCTCACACTCTACAAAACAGAAAAGCTGCACTGCGTGGAGTTCTCCAAATGCGTCACATGAGTTGTCAACTTGGTGTATCTGCTGCTATGTCAACTTGGTCCTCATAGCCTTCCATGCTCCAAGCTCGCCTCTATATCAACTCCTCATATTGGCCATTCAATTCAGAAATCCTTCCCCCAGGGTCACTGCAGCTGGATTAGGGGCCCTTTCTCCCAATTTTCGTAATTGCTAGTACATAGATCTATTTTATTTTTACTATTGGACTCTATTTATCTACTAATACGCCTATCCCTCTCTTAAGATGTGGCCTATCTTGAGGCCAGGCCTTATTTGTGTCTTTATTTTTTTAAAGATTTTATTTATTTATTCTTGAGAGATACAGATAGAGAGGCAGAGACATAGGCAGAGGGAGAAGCAGGCTCCTCAAAGGGATCGCAATGTGGGACTCAATCCCCAGACCAGGATCATGCACTGAGCCAACAGCAGATGCTCAACCACTGAGCCACCCAGGTGTCCCTATTTGTGTCTTTATATTTTGAGTTCCTAGCTCTATGCCTGGCCCATAGTAGTGCCCCAATAAATCTTTGTTGAATAATGAAAGAAGGAAAGAATGCATGGGACCAAGTGCTACACTGGAGTATACTAGAGACTTGGCCTAGTAGACATGCCAGTTTCCACACCCTTCTTGCTCCTTATATGAACCTTGAAAAACCTGACATTGAGCAGAGGTCAGGGAGCTCCACTATAAGAGAGGACACTGTCTCATCCTGTGGCCTAACTCTTCTTTGCTTCCTTTATGGATTCCAACTGGATTTTGAAGCCAACTCCATACCAGGAGAGTTTACACTTGTCTGGCCCTTGTTGTCATTAGCTGTCCAAAGACAGCCTTTGAAGCTTCTTTATAATCATTTTCTGATTCCTTCCCTCCCTGTTTCTTTCCATACTTGAAGTTTTCACTTGGGAAAGGAGAAGTCTGGGTAAGTGGCCGCAGCAGTTACTGGATTTAGCTTTTTGGAAGGTTTACAGATCATCACCTATAAATGATCTGTGATTTGGGAGAGCTCTCAGAATGGTACTTTGGGTGAAGAAAACAAACATCTTTGCTCTAAGTGAGCTGGCTCTGATTCCCCAAATTGCACAGAATAGTGCAAATTCATGCTGTAAGGACTTCTGTGGCTATTGCTTTTTTTTTTTTATGGGGTTACACATTTACTACGGATAGTTATGATGTGCCTAAAACACAACCATAGTGTATTTAGTCAAGGAGTTAAAAAAAAAAAAGAGGGAAGGGGAAGGGTCTACAGAGAGGTGGGTAAGAGGAAAAGGCAATAAATCTCAGGCCCATGGGATTTGGATAACAATCTGCACTGGCAAATCTAACAACTGCCAGTTTTGGAATGTGTCAGCATAATATCATACTAACTGTTACCTGGTAGGTTGTCAGAATTCTAAGAAATGTGAAGATCAAAAATGTTGCAACTGGGAAGTATTCCAAATGCCTTTCAATGTATATCTGTTGAAACAAGGAGGCTATTAAAATGCCCTTTAAAAAGTCCCATTAAAGTAATAATCCAATAAAAGGAGTGTATAATCTGAGAGCTTTGAGGCCAACAGCAAGTGAGTGCCAACATAGCTTACTGACTTTACTGGAGGATTTTCCATCTTCTGTTTCCCTCTTTGTGTTCTGAGCAGTGACTTTTAGTTTTGATTCTCCATTAAGCAATGCAACATAACCATCTCTACTATCACAAAACTATAACATACGTGTGTATCTGCCCATATAAATACAAATGTATGACAATTACAAACTTTTGTAGAAAATAGTCACTATCTGGAACAATGACAGATAACAAAGAAAGTGAGATCTTGACTCATTGTTCCACTATGGATATAAATATTGTGCCCTAGAAAATAATCCATTTTCAATTCCAGAAGAACCATTACAAATCACTGAAAAAAAAGTCACATAAACTTTGTTATATGTGATTTTTGTTATAAAATTATCTAAGTATTGAACGGCATGACACAGGATAGCTGAGAGAAAGTTTGTGCTTCTTGATTTTTAGAAAAATTTTAAAATCTTATCCAAATTTTTCTTAATTTCATTAACCAACTACATTCTCTGTCAAGTTCATCGTTCTAATATAAATCTCTTGTGCTATTTAATAAAATAAGATGAGAATAGAGAGGGAGGCAAACCATAAGAAACTCTTAACTCTAGGGAACAAACTGAGGGTTGTGGGAGGGAAGGCGGGTCGAGGGATGGGGTAACTGGGTGATGGCCATTGAGGAGTGCCTGTGATGTGATGAACACTGGGTGTTGTATGCAACTGATGAATAACTAAATTCTACCTTAAACTAATAAAAAACAAAGAAATCTCTTGTGCTATTTTATTTTTTTTTTAATTTTTTTTTTTAATTTTTATTTATTTATGATAGTCACAGAGAGAGAGAGAGGCACAGAGACACAGGCAGAGGGAGAAGCAGGCTCCATGCACCGGGAGCCCGATGTGGGATTCGATCCCGGGTCTCCAGGATCGCGCCCTGGGCCAAAGGCAGGCGCCAAACCGCTGCGCCACCCAGGGATCCCTCTTGTGCTATTTTAAATGTTTTGTACTTTCTGAATAGACTAAGCTTGAATTTCCTGCCTACCTTTGTCATTTTACCATGTTGGGCCGTATAATAAGACACCTCCATTTTCTGCTCTTCGCCTCTGTAGTATACAAAGGTTTTATCTCCTCATATGAAAATCTAGATGTTTGAAATAGGGAGCCAACCCTTTCATTAATTTCTCCACCCATCACTCTGTGCAAATACACTTAGCTCTACAATCATTCATTCATTTTCCATTCATTCATTTAATAAACTGACCACTTGTCATGTACCAAACTCTGTATTAAGAACTGGGGACATAATAGAGAACAAGACAGAACTGAGATTTATTCCAGCTTACTCTATAATTGGCAATGGTTCCATGGTTTTTTAGAGGAAGAATTTAAACTCTTCCTGTTGAAGGTCCCCATAAACTAATCCTACCTGACAGTTCTGATTTTACCTCTGACCTTTCCCCAACATAAATTTCCTATTCTTCCACCTCCAACCACATTTTGTGCTCATTTTCTCTTCTAATTTTATTCCTTCTGCTGGAAATTCAGAACATTCCTCCCTTAACCGTTTCAATCCAATCCTTTTTCAAGGGCAAATCTTCATTCACTCACAAGTTCTTCCTGGAGGGGAAGAACTCTCTCCAACTTAATGTATCTGCTTGGCTAACTCAAGTCATCTCAAACTTTTAGAATTTTGATTACCTGATTTTTCCCTCTCAATAAGTGATATTGTTATTTATCCAGGTGCTCTAGCCAAAATCCTAGGAAGAACTCTTGATTTCGACCTTTTCATCAACAAGTCCTATTGACTTTGCCTTGAGAATATGTCTCACACATAACCTCTATCCCCATCTTCATTCCAACTTGAGATGAACCACTATTGCCTTTTCTGCTTTGGGTCATAGTCTATCCATCACTGCTTCTGTTTCCACTTTTTCTTGGTTATTGTGTGCAGACAATTCCATATCTTTGCAGCAGCAAGAATGATTTCTTTTAAAACAGCTCTTGATACTGTCTCTTGCTTAAAATCTTTCACTGTCTTTAGGTGATACTTAGAACAAAATCCTGACCTAAATGGCCCTGTCTCCCCCTCCCCCTTGCTGACTCAGCCACTCAGGCCCTCTCTCTATTCCTCTATAAGCTTGTTCTTGCTGTGGCCACTTCTACCTTAGGGTCTTCATACTACCTCCATTCTCTGCTGAAAGACTGATTCTCCACAATCTTATAGGTTTTTCCTTCTTCTTGCATGGGAAAACCTTGCTTGCCCCAAATCTATGTTTACCCACTACCTCCCTTCTTATAGTCATCATAAAAACTATTACTAGTAGACATTTCCTTGTGAAT
The DNA here is from genome assembly GCF_011100685.1 of Canis lupus familiaris. Lineage (NCBI taxonomy): Eukaryota > Metazoa > Chordata > Mammalia > Carnivora > Canidae > Canis > Canis lupus. The sequence continues at coordinate 43,536,170 of NC_049236.1, read as the reverse complement.
TCATTTTTCTATTCTATCTACTCTCAACTAGAATGGAAGTACCATAAGACAAGAGACTTTGATTTATTCATGCTTTTCTCAACAAGGCCTGACAATGGCTCTTACTGATCCATAAATAAATAAATGAGTCTGTATAGCACACACTTAACACCGGATAAGTTGCAGTCCTTTATTATTTTCTGAATGGACCCCACTCCTTAACATGAATTTAGTTAAGCTCCTTACACCAAAAGACTGCATCTTGATTTTCTGCTGACACAGCATGGAAGAGTGTTAGATTATACTATGTACTTCATAAATACATCCTTAATGTCCACCTAAAAGTGTTTGATTAAAGGTGATTAAGAGTTAGGTTGAGATAGCTACCAGATGCTGTTCTAGTATTTTAGCTGCACTTGTTAAGATAATTGTTACTGGACCTTTACCTTCTGTCCAGAGCAGTGGAGAAAGGAATTAGGAAATGACTATTGATGCTACTGTTTGTTTGTTTGTTTTCTTTTCAAGTAATATGTAAGCTAATTACTTAAAGGGTAAAATATTGAGTCTGGGAAATCCAGAGTGATTTCATCTAATATCTTTGGGAGAGTTGTCAGATTTAGCAAATTAAAATTCAGGATGCCCAGTTAAAACTGGATTTCGGATAAACAGTGAATAATATTTAATTCAGTATTTCCAAGCTAAAAAATTATTTGTCATTTATCTTAAATTTAAATGTGACCTGGCATCCTGTATTTTATCTACCAACCTTAAATTTTTTTTTAATTTATTTATGATAGGCACGCAGTGAGAGAGAGAGAGAGAGAGAGAGAGGCAGAGACACAGGCAGAGGGAGAAGCAGGCTCCATGCACCAGGAGCCCAATGTGGGATTCGATCCCAGGTCTCCAGGATCGCCCTGGGCCAAAGGCAGGTGCCAAACCTCTGCGCCACCCAGGGATCCCTCTATCAACCTTATTTTGAAGTTTTTGATAGACTTACCAGATCCTTGCCATGTGTTACTTATATAATTGTGATAATGTAAATATCTTTGTAAATAGTTTTTGCTCTTTCATGCCACTAATGTGCTCCTTTAGAGAAAATTGAAATCTAATTGATATATATCTACGTGTAAGTTTAAGATGTAGAGCCTGTCAATTTGATACATTTATGTATTGCAATATGATTACCATGTTAGCCAACACTTCTACTGCTCTTGGCAAATGATTGCTTTATGGATAAAGCGTATCCATATGATATCAACGAATAATGGTTCCTTCTAGGAGTTCAAGACTAAAAACCAGGACTAAAAAACTAACAAACAGGGTCTGCATGTCTCTGACATAGAGCCTTTATTGAGCATTCTTTTCCTGGATTGCTGCCCTAAGAGTGACCTTTGGGCCTTGGGGCCAGGGTAATCTATCTACTCCAGATTGGACCTTCAGTTTGTGGCTCACTTATGTCGAAGTCCAACACTGGAGTAAATACCATTCCAGAATAGTTTGTTTTGGATGACATTTGGTCCTTTTCCTTATTTTGTCCTTCAATTACTGTACTCACACTTCAATAGCATTTTTATTGGTCATGTTTTTCTGAAATTAAGAATAAATCAAATGCAAATGTCAGCATTTTCCCCTTACATAAAAACCTTGGTGGATGCAAAATAAAAATTTGCTCTAAGAAGCATACATTTTTATGTCGTTTATTCAAGAGGATATTAGACTTGAGAAAGACAGAAAATCTTCAAGATCCTCAGCAAGAAACAGTGACTTCTTAAATTGGTTATGTTTCACACAGCCATATTCCACGAGCTAGTCTGCCTTCAGTACTGCTGCCCCCGAATGCCTGGATCTCCCATAAGATGCTAACGCCAACCTCATTGAGGTCTGAGCATTTGACAACTGGGGAATCACTGGGAGTGAATTACATCATTTACTCCCATTTCATACAGAAACCTCACATTAGACCCTGAGGATAAGAATTGGAAAACTAGTAATTTCCCTCAAGTAATCTCAAGTTTCCTGATGTTCCTTCCAATTACATAATGAGAACCTTCAGAAAACTGTAGAGTTCAATCAATGAACATCCCTCATTAAAGCAAGAGCTGAGGAATTCAGAGGCTAATCTGGGGTTCTATGTATTTCCCATCTAGAATACTGTTGAAGTTCCCCTGAAAGAGATGTTAGCATGACCTGAGATTGGTGAAGGCATTTTTTCACATTGATCTAATTTTTGAGATAGCAGTCTTCATAGAAAGAGTGACACGTGAGGCAAGAAGGAAAGATGATTATACTGCTGAAGCTTTAGGTGAAATCATAGCCCTGGAATTCTGTTTCATTATGATGATTCTAATTGGTGATTTTGTTTGACTATATTAGTGTTTTAAGTATTTCATCAGTATGTATTGTAAATATGTCTCTAAACCTTAATTTTTTAAGGCATTTGGTTGTAAAGCCTTTGTGCTTTCATAACTGCCTGCCCCTATTCTTCCACTCAATTATAATTTATAGACAGACTAATGTTTCTACTTATCTCTCCCTTCTATACAGCCTCATTAAAGTCATTCACTAATTCACAAAATATTCATTAAATACTTGACAGTTACAAGGTACTCTGCTGATATGATACACTGTGAGAAACTCTAAAAGAGTTTCTTTTTTTAGAGTTTACAACTCTAAAAGATCATATTGGGTGCTACAGAAAATACAAAGATCAACCACACAGAACAGTGCTAACACAATACAGAAGTGGGAGGGATTAATTTCATTATAACTAAACAGTTGAAAATCTTAACCTAGTTCTCAACCATTGTGGAAAGACTTAGTTGTCAACCATTGTGGAAAGGACTTTGGAATAGATATCAATTTTTTTTTTCTAATTTTGACTTTCTACTGGTAACCATTTACTAGTCAATTATTCTGAACCTGTTTTCTCATCTATAAAATAGGAGGGGTCTAGGTTTCAGCTTAAATATTCCAAAGATGAAATGAGTTTGTCTCTGCTATTATGTATCTATCATGAGTTGTCTCAAATAGTGACAGTTCAGAGAAATGAATGTAAAGCTGCTGATTGGGGGAAATTAATTACCAAACACCTTACAATGCCCTTGAATGGATTCACGTGCTGTGTGTATTAGTTGTCTATAACAAAGGACCACAAGTATAGTGACTTAAAACAAAATAGAACATTATCTCATAAGTTTTCATAGGTCAGGAGTCCAGACACAAGTTCCCTGGGTCCTCTGCTCATCATGTCACTAGGTTAAAGTCAAGGTATCAGTCTCGGCTCTGATTTCATCTCAGACTCAGGGTCTTCCAAACTCATTCAGGTTTTGGAAGACTTTAGTTTCTTGCAGCTATAGGACTCAGGTTCCCATTTTCTTACAGGCCATCAGATAGGGGTCACTCTCCACTCCTACATGCCATTCACCATTTCCTGTATCTGGCCATCTCTATAAGGAAGCAGTTTGCTCCTTTAGGGCCAGCAGGAGAAGCCCTTGCACTTTGAATCTCTTCTTTGAAGATGGACTCATCCCTTCTCAGGGTTCACTTGATTAGGCCACAGCTATTCAGCATTTCCCCTTTTCTTACTAAAAGTCATTTGATTTGGAACATTAATTACACCTGCAAAAACTTGTCACATTTACTATAATGTGATCGGATGACAGTAGTGAAATCCATCATATTCACAATCTCATTCACACTCAAGGAGAGGGAGTCTGCAGTGTGTGCACACTGTAGGGAGGACTTTCAGAATTCTGCCTACCACACTCTGCATAAGAATGATGTGCACAAGTAAGAACCCCCCGCCCCTAGAAAAAGGAGAATTCTAGCCTGAAGCAGTTCATACTTCTTCTTAGCTCTTGTGAATGAGGAATCCACTTTCTGTTCTAAAGCAGCTCAAATGAATAGGGAGGATGCTTTTTCATCTGAATAGTTAAAGTGGAATAGATGGAAAAGGTAAAGTCAGTTAGAGAAGGAAATGAATTCAGGAAGAGATCCTTAATCTCTTACATTAATGAGCTTTATAATCAACTATCCTGTTAAGTCAGAATCACTCAATCTGTTCTTTACACAAATGGAAATGGATTAAGGAGACTCTTGCTCTCCAGTGCAACCTCTTAAGTTCCCTAGTTTGTAACACACTGTATTTCATTTCTAATAATATTTTCAATATTTTTCACAAGTGAGAAATTAAATGCAGCACTTCAGGGAATAGTGTTTTATACGTATTCTTTTTTTTTTTTTTTTAAGATTTTATTTATTTACTCATGAGAGACAGAGAGAGAGAGGCAGAGACACAGGCAAAGGGAGAAGCAGGCTCCATGCAGGAAGCCCAATGCGGGACTTGATCCCAGGACTACCAGGATCATGCCCTGGGCCACAGGCAGGCGCTGAACTGTTGAGCCACCCAGGGATCCCCCTGTTTTATACATATTCTAAATAAACTTTAAAAACATAAGCCAAATAGGTATTTTCTGAAGAAAAGATTTAGTTTCTGGAGAGGAAAACAGAAAGACACAGTTGATCACTAATTACATTGGCCAATGACTGTTTCCATGTTGGGAAAATTGATTTTACAATTTACTGAGAAATCCTGACTGGTGATGAAAATAATAAACATATATTTTTCTTTCAGAGGAATCCAAATCTTACCTCTCTCTCCTTTGCCTACATCTTTTTTGTAGCTTCCCCACATCTTTCATTTTTTTTGAAGATTAAGGTCAAGAAGGGAGAAAACGGGTAGGGCAGCAGTCTGAGAATTTACAACAGACACAGGGATAAATGATGCTACTATTTTCCCCAGGGTCCTGTACTAAAAACTAGTAGCTACACAGAAAAACAGTAGCTGCCTTGCATCTTGGGTGGCTTTGCCTTAGTGATACATCACATTAAAGATGGGATGTGTTGTAGTCCATTAGCTAGCTTGCCTATCCTATTATATTTGGTTACAATGGGATACTACTCAAAATCAACATGCCTGAAATTGAAGACAGATGGCCAAGTAAAGGGCTACAGGGTTTAATATAATTATTTATTATTTCCTTTTTTATTGTGCTTTTCTCTCCATTTATTATGAGTGCCATGTTAGAACATTTGCACTTTTTAAGAAGTGTCATTTCTTTAGTAAGTAGGCAACAAGAGTCCCAAGGCAAGGCAATAAAGTTGATACACTGTTAATACCAGCAGCTGGAAGTTATATTTGCTTTTGGCAATGTTGTTTGTCTCTATCTTTGCACAGGTTGATTTTTCTAGAAAAATAAAATGAAAGAAATTTATTTTAGTTCTATCTCTATAATAAAGAGTTTGTAACTCTTAAAGGGAGGATTCTGAAATGGTTCCTTATTCATGATAGTTGTAGGAAATTAGTCTAAAAATCATGTCCATCAAAGTTAAAGTCTATGAGACTATAATGTTCTGAGTTTTAACAAATGGTATCCTCATTGACTTTCATCTAGCAGCTTGGGGCTTATAAAGGCACCAGATCGATTTCTTCGGTTTGTACTCATCTCATTTCCTTAGGGCCCAGTGTTAAGGCAGAAATTGATTTTTGGGGAAGCCCCTTTCTTCTAAACACACAGAGAGACCTCCACACATTTTACAGTTTATTTCTAGGGCTTTTAATCAGCACCAGAACTTCTACCATTGAACAGCTCTTGGGACACAATTCTACAGACTGGCATGCAGATAAATATGCCCAAATTTTGCCAAGCGGCATGATAAAGTTTGAGAAGCAACCATGCGTAGAAGGAGCAAAATAAGAAATAACACTCAGAGGCATTTTATATGCCTGGTTCTAGGAACAAAGTTGATGGTTTCTTACATAGTTTCATACTGGATTTTGTTTAGAGGAAAGGCCATTTGTTTGGGTACACAGATATATAATTACATAATTTTGTTTTCTAAATAAGAAAGTGACAACTTTTAAAGTTGCAACAGAAACTTTAAAAAATTGATGGAATGTATGTGGATTTGTTATTGCCTGAGAGGAATAGCCACACAGGGTAAGGGAAAACAGTGAATTTTTTTTCTGTTTACATTTCAATTCTCAAAGATAATTGTTTAGCCAAGATGTTTAGCCTTCATTGTGGGTCATTAGGAGCCACTAATAAAAGACTCTGTTTGGATTTTCCAAGTTTGTTTGAATCTGTATGCTTTCTTCCCCTCTACGAATACAAGCTACATCAATACTTGTATATTGACTGTAGTGATGATTTAGTAATGGTATTTAAACTATTAGTCACATTTAGAATTTGCATAAACACAAAGGCAATTAATAAATTAACATTGATAACAGATACTTGTATGAGTCTAAAAAGGGAATTGCTGTATTTTGCCATTTAGACTTTCAGCATGTCACCTGTGCATGAGAGATATATGTGTGGTATGTTGACCTGCCAGAGTATATGATGTAGTACAATGAACATAGGGTTTGCTTGTTTTTGTCCACTTTTATAATTTTTTAAAATTAAGCAAGTAATATATATTTATTTTTTGAAAAGTTAAGTAATATAGACTTTAAAAAATCTTTAAATCAAGCAGAATCCCATTATGCTGAGATAAAAATTCTTTAAAAATTCTTTAAAAATTATTTATTCATGAGAGACAGAGAGAGAGGTGGAGACAGGCAGAGGGAGAAGCAGGCTCCTTGTGGGAGGACCCCGGGATCAAGACCTGAGTGAAAGGCAGATGCTCAACCACTGAGCCACCCAGAGCCTCTACATTGAGATAACAATTTTTAGTTGAAATTTTAAAGTACAATCTCCATACTGTGTGAAACTTTTTTTTTTTTTTTTAGGAAATTGAATTTATGTTCTTTAGCTTGCTTATAATAGGAAAAAACAAAAAGAAACATCCTCAATGTCCAACTATATAGAATTCAGTTATGATATATGTTGTTATGTGTAAATATATATGTGCCTATATGCATATATATATGTGCCTAGTATCATATTGTATGTATTATTTTGCACCTGTCATTTTCAATTAATATATCATGAATTGCTCTTGATACTAACAAATAAAAAAATCCACATTAACATTTCATGTAGAATGGACCATTTCACATAAATGGGTGTTTCAAAGTATGTTTAACCAACTCCTTATAGCTGGGCATTGAGGATATTGCCTTTTATTTTTTTCCTATTACAAACATGTGAAAGAACAGAGGTGTGATTTCTGAAGAAATGCTTTAGGGTTTGTAGTGGGAGTGTTAACTTTACGGACTAGAGGGAGATCGCTTTCAGAAACTCTCATGAAGAGGCTAGCAGAGGAGAAATAAAGGAAAACAGCTTTATATTGTGCCAAGCATTACATCAGGCACTAGATAAACATTATTTTTCATTCTAGGGCATTATCACCATTTTATAAATGCATCAACCATAGTTTAGTAGAGGTGAGATAATTTTCCCAGGGTTGCCAAGCTAGTCAGTGGTGAAGCTATCAGAGAGCACTGTAATAAGATTCACAAAGTCAGCATCATGTCATCTTATTGGTGCATGCACCCCTCGCTGAGCATCCAGCTGTGGCACCTACTTGTAGGGTGTCACCACATACCTCATGGTTCACATGATGGTTTTGAAAAGTTTTTATGTAAATCAAACTCTGAAGATTAAATGCTTTTTTTTTAAAAGATTTTATTTATTTATTCATGAGAGACACACAGAGAGAGAGAAAGGCAGAGACACAGGCAGAGGGGGAAGCAGGCTCCATGCAGGGAGCCTGACGTGGGACTCGATCCCGGGTCTCCAGGATCAGGTGCTGGGCTGAAGTGGTGCTAAACCACTGAGCCACCTGGGCTGCCCAATTAAATGCTTTTTTAAATGACAGAATATTTATACAACAATATGTGTATTTAATTATACAAATTGGGGATCCCTGGGTGGCGCAGCGGTTTGCCTGCCTTTGGCTCAGGGCGCGATCCTGGAGACCCGGGATCGAATCCCACGTCAGGCTCCCGGTGCATGGAGCCTGCTTCTCTCTCTGCCTGTGTCTCTGCCTCTCTCTCTCTCTCTCTCTGAGTGTGACTATCGTAAATAAATAAATTAAAAAAAATGTTAATTATACAAATTGTATAATTTACATCAGATTTTAAGTAACAATCTACTGCACTTTTTAGCGGTACTTCTATCAGGAGGTCCCCCTTGGTAAATAAGTATCTTTTTGCAATGTAAGTAATGCATTCTTTTCTGTTTTTCTTTTTTCTTTTTTTTTAATAATAAATTTATTTTTTATTGGTGTTCAATTTGCCAACATACAGAATAACACCCAGTGCTCTTTTCTGTTTTTCAAATTCGTGTTGTCTTTGCATCTCTTAGTTTGTTTTAAACTGGGGCATATTTACCAATCGTATGGTTAGAACTCCCTGTGTTTCAAATAATTGCTAAATCTGGAAGTCTCCCTGGAGTTTGCAGAAATGAAATTTCATGGTATAAAGTATACTTTAGCAGCAGAAAAGTAAAATGGACAACTAGTACACCTGTACCTGGAGATGGAACCGCTGGTTCCTGGTTCTTATACAGTCAGTGATTAGCCCTAAAAGCTAGGAAAATTTAATCAATCTTTTGGTACTCAGTTTCTGCCTGTGAAATAAAATCTCATGGTGTTGCTATGGACAAAGAGAAGAGGAAACATAAAGAGTTGATATTTAAGGAACTATTATGTGCCACACATTGCACTAGTTGCCTAAGAGCTTTCATATCAAATTGAATATTTCTCAGTGCTTACAATACAGGTTGAGTGTTGTTTGGTTATAATGGAACCAGAAAGATGGTGTTGAATCCATGACTGATTAGAGACGGGAAGTGAACAAACACAAAAGTGGTCAATATCTGCAGTGCTGAAGACAGAGAGTGGGCAGGACCAAAAGTCAAAATCTTGAGAAGAAGCAGTTGACTTTGGCTTTGACTCTGAAACTGACTTGTTAATTACTTGTTACTACTGCAATTAAGTCTCAAATTGGAAGGGAATAAGGAATTTCCCCATGGATTTAGACATGATGAACAGTAGGAGAATCTCGAGTGGCAGTTGGATTAACATGTGGAATATCGTGATAACTTTGCGAGGATAAGCAAGACCTGTGCACATCCAAATGTGGCCTGAAAAGAGCCTCGGGAGGAGGACAGGGATAAGAGATTAATAACAAAAGAACATGTATTGGGTGAAGGGGCAGCTGAAATTCAGTGATGACTGTTTTTGAAAAATAAAAGCCAACTCTCTTGAACAAAACTGAGAAAGATGCTGAAGGAGAAATAGATTAATGAAGAGTAGAAGAGGAGCAAGCTTGAGGCCAGGGTTATCAACTGAGGAGATATGGGGTCAAGACAGGTGGAAGGTTGGAGGGTTGGGAGAAGGAAGAGAATTAGGATTGCCATCAGGTTTGGAAGTAATGCAGAAAGAATGTTGGGGCTTATAGGAAAATAAAAGTGATGACAAATCTAGATGGTTTGTAGGTGAGTGAGAATGTCTGGCAGCAGTTGTCCGAAGTATCTGGGGAGGATGGTATTTAGGTTCTGAAACATTTAGTTGGATGTTCAGAGATTGGTTAGTAGAAGTAGGTAGGGGATAGTTCTGTCAGTTTGGCTAGAGTAAGAGAATCAAGATCGTGAAATAAAAAAAAAAAAAATTAGATCACTTCCACAGACTGTTGATGATGCAGGAAAAGTTTCAGGGTAGAATAATTAATCCTACATATCTGTACTACTATAATCATTACACTAATTCAGTCATTCACCCGCCTATTCTGCAAAGTTCTTTTTAGATTTCCGCTTATGTCTTAGGTATTGTTGTGCCAGAGATAGAAGATCGGTAAGAAATAGTTTCTATCTCTAAGAGATTTATCACTAGTGCAAAGATAGAAACATGTATCATTGAAGAACAAAAAGTATTTCCTGTGTAATTACAGAAGTTTATAGAGAGTGATCGGTCTTGGGGCCAGTTTGTCAGTAGGGTTTCCTAGAGGAGATGACATACAGGCCAAGTTGGGAGATTAGGCTGCTCTGCAGCCGGTCGGGGATGGATGGTTGGAACAAAGGGAGCAACTTATGAAATCTTCTGTATGGAGGCACAAATAGCCCCGCCTTCTCAGGAGCCTGCAGGCAGCTCAGAGGGAAGACAGTTGAGGTATGGCAAAGTCAGCAGCTAAGCCCCATTTGCCACAAACCACACACTACCATTGCCACCGTACTGCCACTTAAGATAATTTTGGCAACACTGATTTGTCTCTCTAATCCATAGTAAGGTCCAACTGATGCTCAACAAAGAATACACAGATAGCAAACTGTCCCAAGGAGCACAACACGACTCTTCCTTGACTTAGGTCATATGACAAAGCAATAGAGATTCAGTTATACCACTTTTTAATAGACTGTTCCCAAAGAGGCAAAAAAGTCTAGTTTCCTCAGCTAGACATGAGATCTTGCAACATGTCTATTCACCTTTCAATGCCGATAATTTCAGTATCCTGCATTTGGTAAGAATTTAATAAACATTTGTTGAGGGGCACCTGGGTGGCTCAGTTAGTTAAGCATCTGCCTTCGGCTCAGGTCGTAATCTTGGGGTCCTGGAATCGAGCCCCATGTCGGGCTCCCTGCTCAGTGGGGAGTCTGCTTCTCCCTTTCCTTCTCCCTCTGCCTCTCCCCTCCTGCTCGTGCTTGCTCTCTCTCCCTATTTCTCTCAAATAAATAAAATCTTAAAAAATAAATGATAAACGTTTGTTGAAAGAATGAAGCAATAATCATAATACTGAAGTTCTGAAGGGCACAGCAGAAAACCAGAAAGCTACCTAGTCATAAAATAATAATAATCACGTTAATAACAATAATGTTGGTAATAAGTAATAACAGCTGTGATTTAATGAGTGCTTACCCAATATTATCAGGCAATAAACAAAGCATTGGTTATACATTCTTTTACTTAATCCTCCCCAAAGCAGAATGATGTAAAAAAAATATTATCTTCACTTTACAAATGAAGACACAGGCTTAGATATGTTCAGGACACTGCTCAGGATCATCTAGGCTATGAGGTGTGGAGCCAGCCATGCCTTGATTCAAAGTGGGGGGTTCCCCGTGCTGTGACCTGAACGATCACACTGCAGTAGCTAGGGCAGCATCATGAGGCCTTCACAGCTCACTGACTCACCAGAGGTGCTACTGTTCCCAGTGAGATGCTGACATAGTCTGGTCTGCAGTTTTCCTGATAGCTACCAAGAAAACTTCACCTTCACTCCGTGTGCTGCCCCCCCGTGTGACATTCGAGCTCCAGCTGGTTGTGCCTGTCCACAGATCCATGCTTACTTGGGTGCAGCAAACAGGGCCATGAGTGCTTCTCCTAGTCTTCCTTTCTTCCTCCCCACCAGCATCTGTCTCGACTACGTTCTGCAGGTGTTGTGCTAGGCCCTTGGCCATTTCCTGGCATAAGGATCATTGCCTTAAGAAGACTGTAAAGGAGATCACTCACGGACACTTAGGTATGGTTCAAGAAGAAAGTAATCCTTCAGCATAATGTCCTTACAGGGGAAGGGCATCTTGGTTGTTAGATCCTCCTGGCCCTTCTGCTGCCTTTCTCTCTCTCCTTTCCATCCTCTCTTTCTCCTTCCTTTCCTCCCCTCCTTCCCTCTCTTCCTCTTTCCTTCCTTTTTCTTACTTGATGGACAACAATTAAAAAATGATGGCTTTACTTCTCTCTTCTGCACAGACGTCATCTAAAATTAAAAAGTGATTATAACGACCAGATGTGAAAGATTGAAATCCAGTGATTTAGTCTAACTTCTCTCCTGATTCGGATGTGCCATCTTCAGCATCCTTTACCAGGCTCATTTTATCCTGTTCTCAAAATTCTGGAGGACATGACATCCACTACTGTCTTCCTGTGATGCCTAATCTAGCTCTCATTGGCCACTGAAGGAAGGACGACCACACAATTTGTCAAAACTGTGATACATTTAAAACCAAGAGGATGGATATTAAAACTAATTCAGTTATTTAATTTTTGAAATGTTTATTGATTGACAAATTGATCTTAGTAAATTGGTGGACCTATAAAATAGTTGTATTTGAAAACTATTTCAAAACATCTATATAAATTAAAACATTTAAAATGATTCCTCAAATTGATCTCAACATTTAAAAAAATCACATAGTTGAAATAGTTCTTTCTTGTACACATTCCTGTATTGGTTAATTTCTTAGCTATGTATATCTCTAAAAACATGTCATTGGCATTTTGCCAAGGAACATATTAATTCAATGTAGTCTTAATATTTTAATTTTTTCATAAAATTGTTTTCAATCCCCTTCAAAATGATATTTTATGATGCATGCATATGAAATTATTGACATCATCAATTGATCCTTCTCTATACCATGATATTTATAATTGAGAAATTAATTTATGCACATGCTGAGGTGACTGGTAAGCTCAAAGCAAATTCTACTAAAGGAAACTTTGAATTCTAATTTTTTTTCTACATTGAAATGCATAGATATTTTCACAGGTGCTATGTTTTTGCCTTGATGCAGGGTATTTTTCTTTGCTATAAATAAGATCTATTTATAATTCTTTTAGACATTTCACCAAATTTAAATGCTGTAAAATTATGCCTTTTCAATTTCATTCTTTTTTTTTTTTTTTTTTAAGATTTTGTTTATCTATGAGAGACGGGGCGGTGGGGGGCAGAGACACAGGCAGGGCGAGAAGCAGGCTCCATGCAGGGAGCCCGACGGGGGACTCAATCCCAGGTCTCCAGGATCAGGCCCTTGTCCAAAAACGGCGCTAAACTGCTGAGCCACCAGGGCTGCCCTCATTTAATTCTTATTTAGAAGATACATATATCCAATAAAAGTAGAAACTTGATCAAATGATTCTTGCCACAACTCAAAATATTTCAAAAGGCAATTCTAGGATTTAAAAATGAAATCTGGTACAGAATTTGAGCTCTCCTGGCTGTGTTTGCTCAGTTATTCCCTTGCTTCTAAGGGGAGCAATTTCAATGTGCTCTGGTCTGTAAACTTTGCTTTCAATTATTGCAATTTTCTTAAAACTTCACCTGCTTTTTGAAAATGTTTATTTGTGGGATCCCTGGGTGGCGCAGCGGTTTGGCACCTGCCTTTGGCCCAGGGCGCGATCCTGGAGACCCAGGATCGAATCCCACATCGGGCTCCCAGTGCATGGAGCCTGCTTCTCCCTCTGCCTGTGTCTCTGCCTCTCTCTCTCTCTCTCTGTGACTATCATAAATAAATAAAGAAATTAAAAAAATTAAAAAAAAAAAGAAAATGTTTATTTGTGATGCACACTGGGTGGTATATGTAAGTGATGAATCACTAATTTCTGTTTCTGAAACCAGTATTACACTATATGTTAACTAGCTAGAATTTAAATAAAAACTTGAAACAATAAAAAAAAAGAAAATTTGTTGAATACTTTGATTAAGTATTTTTATTGATTAAAAAAGCTGTAACCAAAATCTAGAGGAGTTACATACAAAAAGTTCCCTGCTATTTAGGATATGTAGACAATTTACAAAGAAGTTCTTTAGAAGCTTGTCATTTCTAGTGCTGAACTGATGATGGACAGGAAAGAAAAAAAGTGTATATTACCCTGTTAAATGAATTTCTCTTATTTAACATAGGTTTCATCACAATTCAGAGCATTATTGCTTTATGTGTATGTGAAAGTATAAATTTTAACAACTCGAGATCATCCTATTGTGGGATGCAATCACGAATTATTTGTATGGCAAAACCAATTCTTTTTTTTTTTTTAAAGATTTTATTATTTATTCATGAGAGACAGAGAGAGAGAGAGAGAGGCAGAGACACAAGCAGAAGGAGAAGCAGGCTCCTCACAAGGAACCCCGTGTGGGACTCAATCCCGGATCCTGGGATCACCCCCTGAGCCAAAGGCAGCTGCTCAAACGCTGAGCCACCCAGGCATCCCGGCAAATCCAATTCTAAGTGTATTTCTGTTTCACAGGTTTCTTAATTTGGAAAGAAAATTTATTTCACTAAAGTTATTTGCTCCTCCAAAATTTGTATTCATATTACCAAGGTACTTTGCCACTTGTGAATTTCCAGTTATAATCTACTTAGCTGATTTCTCAGTTGAAGCATCTGATATTTCCTGATATGAAACTGGTATCATTTAAATGTTTGCAAGTTCTTTTATTGCTAACAAAGTCAACTTTTGGTAATGCATACAAAATAAAATCCCACAACTCCTATAATGGAAAATGAGTGAAATTTGTGTATGAAAGTAGTCATTTGATTAAATGGAAAGTTAGGTTTCAAAAATAATACATAAATTCACTTTCTGTTAGTGTCATGATAAATTATCATCATAACATAACTAATAACAGGAAGTATTTTAATTGAATTGTATGATATTACTGAAACTCTTTGCATTGGATCTACAAAATAGCAATTTTATATAGTTCAACCTAATGAAACACTAATGCGTTGTTAGCAGATTAGTGTTTTCTGGATTTGTATGACAGGGAATTGTCAATAAATTTTGTGAACTAGAAATTCAGAACTTAAATTTTAATTACTCATATAGTTTCATTTTTTTCCAGCATGCTGTTGCTAACAGGGTTTGTTGAAAAAATAAAAATAGAATTAAATAGTAAAATAACTAAAAAATTGAAGATCCAACACTGTTTGTTCCAATTATTTGTTTCATGTTCTGTCTTGGCCTTTGTTTCCTGCATATGGCTATGAACACCTACTTTGTCATTTTCTACATTCTTCTCTGCCCTTGCTGACTGGTGCATGGTTGCTTTGTGTACCTTGCAAGCCAAGTATGAGCAAAGGCATGGTAGATTGGGCCACCAAGTGGCCCACAGCAATAGCAACATAGACTGCTTATCTCTGCACTATGGCTGGACCAAGTTAGCTGCCCTCGGTTGTTGGGATCCTAAGGTACTTATTTACCTGCCAGCTTTCTGCATGTTCTCTTATAAAGGGCGGTGTTGGGAATGGATGCAGGAAACAGAGGAAGAATCATTGCTGGCCACCTTTCAGATTTAACCACATGTTAAAAGTGAGAATTCTGTTTACCTACGTATACCGCACAAGTAGTGGGTGAGACCATGGCAGAAGCTGGAAATACAAAGTGGAAGTAGGCTTAACTACCCTGTCTTGTTTTAATGCACCTAGTGATAATAATAACACTTTTCTTTTAAAAAAATGAGAAATCTAGCACTGAGTGATGTGTGATGTATGGAATTATTAAATCACTGTATTAAATAACTGTGCACCTGGAACTAATGTAGCACTGCATGTTACCCATGCTAGAATTAAAATCAAAAGAGAAATCCAGGAGAAAATGCTAAACTGGAAAAGCTATTGCCTTAAGAGGTGTAAAGCAAGAACCGCCCTATGAAACCGAATAACCAGAATATATGATCATTCTGATTAGAGAGTTACTCACTCGCCCATTCTACAACTATTTACTTGGCACCATAAAACGAATGTACTTTGTTGAGAAATGAAGGTATGCAGAAGAAAATAAAACGGTCTCTGATGAAAAAAATGCTTCTGATTTCAAGAGTTAGTTTTACTGAAATCTGCCTCCCTGTGGTTGAGTTCCATCTATGGATCAATATCACATGCATCCCCTCCTCTGTCTACGTTATGATGGCCCATTGATTTCTGGAAGATTGCACTCAGGCTCTCCATTCCAGCGGTTCTCAAATGCTTGTGTGCAGGAACGTCACCTGAGAAGCTTCTTTAAGAAGTGCATCACTCCCCAGCTGGCCCTCAGGATTCTGATTCCGTAATTTACAGGTGCAGCCAAGAAATCTGCATTTAAAAAAAAAAAAAAGTGATTCTGACTCAGGGGTCAGTCAAACACACTTTCAGAAATGCAACATACTCCTTGTTGAGTCTGAGATAAATATGTTGACTCTCTTTTATTCTTCCACAAATATCTTGTCTTTTGTGCTAGGGTTACTTGGTGGCCAATTTAGGTAAGTTCTAATTTGTTACCATCCTCTTTAGATTGTGATAGTTGGATTCACTGCAATCTTTCAAAGCAATGTGAAGGCAGCAGCATCCAGAGGGACTTCTGCATTCTATGATTCAGGCACCATGATTCCGACAGTGCAGCCTAATAAGGTCTTTTTTTTTTTTTTTCATGCATCAAATCACACTGTGGGTTAATATTGTACTTGCAGCCATCTGTGAATAACCATCAAGCTATATCTTTCCTATCTTGTACCAAAACACTCGAGTATGATTATCTAGGTAATAGAATATTTATTTAAATGAATTCCACAGTAAGTCCTGCTTTCTTTCTCAAAACTCTGAAATATAAAGTCCATCTGATATGCTCTGTTTCTTCCTTATCCCTCTCTGCCTCCCTCCTTTCCCTTTCCTTCCAACAGAGGTTATTCCTGGCAAGGTCTCTGCAAGGGAGTATGATACCACCTGAGAAGCAAAACAGACCCAGATACAAATCATTCTACTCAAGTCTTGGAATAGCCTTCAAAGAAAAACAGATTCCATACCAACCAGAACCTGAGGGGAAGCCAAGAACTGCCAACATATTTGGAAGACCAGACCCCTACAGAAACATAGTCCCCTAACCACCTTCTTGAGCTGAGAACGAAAGTAAGTCGCAATTTCATTATTTACAAGTCCATCACTGAATTCAGTGTTCAGGATTTTTTAACAAGATTTTTTATTTTATTTATTTATTCATGAAAGACACAGAGAAAGGCAGAGACATAGGCAGAGGGAGAAGCAGGCTCCCCTCAGGGACTCGGATCCCAGGAGCCTGAGATCATGATGTGAGCGAAAGGTAGACGCTCAACCACTGAACCACCCAGGTGCCCCCAGTGTTCAGGATTTTATATCAATAGCAGACCTAACTCATCTGCATGAGAATAACACCAAATAAGGCTAATAACACCAAAAAAGACTAATTGGGAGCTACCCAGATCTTCCATATGCTTAATATTGTCACAAATTCTTCAGTTCCCATTCATAAACATGCAAAAATAAGAATTTAAAACATGCAGTATATTTGAATAAAGCAGAACTATCAACTGAAACTGAATAGTTTGTGGGATATTTGAATCCATGCAACATATTTCTTATATATTTGTGATTTTGTGACTTTATCATTAAGCTAAAGTCAGCCCATTGCACTTATGCCTTAGATTTAAATTGAGAACACTGGCAAGTCCCATGGGGAGAAGAAGCAAAACCAATAAATGAGTTTCTGGTTTTCTTGAATATACAACTGTATGGGCAGAGGAAGGGAAATGATATCCTGATGGTCATAGAGGCAGTAATGTCAAACTCATTCTCTTGAGCATTCATATGAAAAACTGAAAAAATTCAGTTCCACTACTTTCCTTTAAATTTACATTGCTTTTGTGAAGATAACCTTAAACCAGTCAAGAACACTATTACTAAATGTTCAAAAATGTCCTCAGGGTTTTGCCTTGGTCTTTTTCATAAGAAAAAGGTTATTTTTGAGTCCTTTGACAGGCTGAATATTAAATTTAGGAGAGGAAAAAATGTTTAATTTTTATTGTATAGAAAAAAGGAATAGTAAATAGGTACCCTTTGTTATTTGACTTCTGCTTCAGAATATCTTATCATATTTGGCACTCTGAGAGTCATAGTTCCTGAAAGAAAAAGATATCTTAGTGTCAAAATACTTAGAGAATGGAGGTGCTATCCTAAAAGGAAAGCCTCCAGCTGACGAAGCTCTGGAAATTTTTTTGATGAAATGGCATACCCATTCCATTCTAATAAGCATGCCGACTCACTCTTTTAGGACTCATTCAATAATGAGGTCGTTGGCTTGTTGTTGTCCAACACAGTACAGATTTTGTTGTTAAAGGAGCCAGATGGAGAATGTAGGAACCATGTAGTTCAGCATACTCAGAAAAATGAGGTCCAGAGACTGGCTTAAGAGCACATGGTCATTAATTCCAGAACAATGTAAATGCAAAAGAACTTTTTGATTCTTTGGGGTAGACTCTGCACTGACTTCTGGTTCATAGTGTCAATCCTTTTTCATCTGAAAGAGAAAGAAGATTATTAGTCCATTATCCTTCAGCATTAGCATAAGTGTGTATGAGATCCTTTCTCAGCCAGTGGGCAGAACTGAGGAAGCAGATACCTGTGAAACACTCCCCTTGGACATCCCAGAAAATCACCTCTTCCAGACTCTATTTCAAGGACAAGCAGGTACCACAGTCTGCTAACATCATCAATCTTTTGAAATCCCCAGAAATGTGTTGGCTTGTTTCCTAGTGTGCTTCATGAGTCTACTCTTCACATAGTAGATGCCCCAGATCCAAAAGATGAGTCATCTTGGCCTCTTCCTCTTCAAGTCCTAATGATCAACAGACATTCCCCTCTTTCACTACCACTGAGGTAGCCTATCGCTTAGGCTTTTGCTTTCTCTCACTGTTCTATTGTAATAGTTGTTGTTGTTGTTGTTGCTGCTGTTTTTAACTATGACTCACTTGTCTCCATGCATCCATTTACTGTCCAAAATACCTCCAGAGAAATCTTTCTAAAATATAAGTCTAATTCTCACTGCTCACTTGCTCAGAATGCTTCAGTAATTTCCCTCTCATCTACAGAGACAAGTAAGAACTCAGCATGGTGTGGCATGCTGAGCTCTCCATGATCCAGCCTCAGATAGTCTCTTTCACCTCTTACCTGTTTTGCTGCTAATCCCGCTCCTTCCTCTCCCTGCTTCATGCCCCATGCCATATTAATATCCATGCCAAGCACCATTTCCTTCATTTTACATCTTTGGTAATATTGTTCCCTATACCTGCAATATGCTCTCTTTCTTTGACATCTTGTCCAAGTACAAGCACCCATTTACCTCCCACATCAAGAGTTAACTTGGATATAAAGCCTTCACTATGGCCTTCTCACCTAGATGATCCTGTACTCTGCCCTCCTGTTCACAACGGCTTAGTCATATATGTGCCCTCTCCCACAGCAGTACTTGATTGTATTTCTGTGGCAAAAATACATAACAGATGCCCTTCACATGTGTAACATTTCATGGGTACATCTAGAATTAGATCCAGGGACTACAGCCTCATCCCTTTCTCTTCTACTTAAAATAGTACAGAAAAAATGTAAATGACAGAGGGTGCATTTCTAATACAGAGATCCTTAAAACAATATAATTTAAAAGCTTTAGGGCTCTACTAACTAAAGTGCAATTCACTCCAGTGATGATCTCTAAAAACCAGGGCTTTGAGAAGCTGCAAGAGGGTCTTTGTCTTCTCCATTGTTGTAATATTAGTCTAGTATCGGGCCTAGCACATAGTAGATAATGAAGAAATGTTTGCTGAGTGTATAAATTAATGAGCTACATATTGGAGATTTCACACAAACATCTGGCATTAACAACTTCTGGCAGGAGACATGATTCCAAATAAGGCTCATATAAATTAATCCATAATGACCGAACTATTCTAATGAAGATTATTTTTTAATTTTATTTTCCTTGGAAACATACACTAAAATGAAAAAATATATCAATTATTTAACTATTTATGTGTCTTCTTTATATATTGATAGCCATAATACACTGCATCAAAAACAAGTCAAATGTATAAATAAAGTTGAAGATCAAGGTCAAGGGAACTGTTTGTATTTCTAATTAAATAATTCTTTAAAGTCACTCCGGTCCCTCATTTTAGTTTGATCCCTCTCCTCTCTGCCGATCACTTAGCAGGGCAAAGTTGTGAGAGAAGTTGAAAGTTGGAAATGATTTTCAGGTCAGCCGTTTGGTCTAGGTTCTGCTGACAGTTTGCTGCCATAGGTTGGACTCAACTCATCTCAGGTGTCTGGGATCTGCTCCATGGTAGCTGTAAGTTAGGGAACATTGGCTCTCTTCCCAGTGGTCGCTTATCATCCAGCAGGACAGCTCAGGCTTGTTCTTGTGTTGTGGCAGGCTTCCAAAAGCAAGAATGGAAACAAGGTCTCTTGAGTTCTAAGCTTGAACCAACTGAATTCACCTCTGCTGTTTTCTATTGGCCAAAGCGGCGAATGAGGACAGATTCCAAGGATGGAGGCATAGAGTATTCCTCTTGATGGGATGAAATTGTAAAGTAACATTGCAAAGGAGCATGCCTTCATGAATAAAAATAATTTGTTGTCTTTTTTTATTTTTTATTTTTTGCATTTTACCAGAGACCTGACGTTAGATTTTGGTCGATTGAAAGCAGTTCCAACCTGAGGCTCCCAGGGACTTTGTTCTTTCACAGACAGCTTTGAACCCAAACATAACAAGTAAAATTGAAAAAATGATGTATCTTTTTGCGTATTATTAGATTTGATTTGCCGATATTTTCTAATGCGTTTCTGCATCTAATTTCACAAGGGGTATTAGTCTGCAATTTTCTTTAAACTCTGTCTGGTGGTGGTGGTATCAACTTTTTGGAGGTACCAATTTTGATCAAATAAATTAAGAAATGTGCCTTCCCTCCTCTACTTTCTAAAAAAATTTGCATAAGATTGGCATTATTTATTCAATAAATATTTGATATAATTTTCGGGTGAAGCTATCTGAGCTTTTATTACTCTTTAAGGGAAATTTTAAAAAATTTTAATTGAGGTATAATAGACATACATTACATTGGTTCACATGTATGATATAATAATTTGGCATTTGAATGTATTGGAAATGATCACCACAATAAGTCTAGTTAACATACATTGCTACAGAATTTTTTTCTTGTGATGAGAACTTTTAGGATCTAGGGGATCCCTGGGTGGCTCAGAGGTTTGGCACCTGCCTTTGGCCCTGGGCATAATCCTGGAGTCCCAGGATCAAGTCCCAAGTCAGGCTCCCGGCATGGAGCCAGCTTCTCCCTCCTCCTGTGTCTCCCCCGCCTCTCTCCTTATGTCTATCATTAAAAAAAAAAAAAAAAAATCTTAAAAAAAATCTTAAAAAAAAAAGAACTTTTAGGATCTTTTCTCTCAGCAACTTCAAATATGAAATACAGTATTATTAACTATAGTCACCATGCTGTCTGTAAGTTACATCTCTAAGACTTATTTATTTTAAAATTGGATGAGAAGAGGTTTTTCATTATAGTTTTAATAACCATAGGGCTATTCAAATTTTAATTTCCTGTTTGGTCAGTCTGGGAAATTTTTCTATTTCAAGGAATGTGTTAATTTTTTATCTAAGCTTACAAATTATGGGCATATATTTGTTCTAATAATTCCTTATTATAATTTACTATCTATAGGTTTTGTAGAGATGTTCCCCTTTCACTCAATATTAGTTTTTGTGTCTTTTCTCTCCATCTTTTTTCCCCATTAATCTATCTTTAGCCTTATGAATTTTATTACTCTTCAAACAACCAGGTTTTGGTTTTATTTTGTAATTGTTTACATCTATTTCATTGGTTTACATTCCATTATTTCCTTTCTTCTCCTGAGTGTAATTTGCACTGTTTTTTCTAGTTTAAGGTGGAAAATATAAGGATCATTGATTTAGACATTTATGATTTTCTGATATAAGCATTTTTTTTAGTTTTAGTCAGCATTGTTTTAGCTTTAACTCACACATTTTAATGTGCTGTGATTTCATCTCAACTCAGTTAAAAATATTTTCTAATATCCCCTGTGATATCTTCTTTGACCCTTGGGTTATTTAGAAATGTGTTTATTGGGATCCCTGGGTGGCGCAGCGGTTTGGCGCCTGCCTTTGGCCCAGGGCGCGATCCTGGAGACCCAGGATTGAATCCCACATCCAGCTCCCGGTGCATGGAATCTGCTTCTCCCTCTGCCTATGTCTCTGCCTCTCTCTCTCTCTCTCTCTCTCTGTGTGTGTGACTATCATAAATAAATAAAAAAAATCAAAAATAGAAATTTGTTTATTTTCAAATATTTGGGAATTTAAGAATACATTTCATTGTTGACTTGTGATTTAATTCCATTGTTGTTAACATATTCTAGATGATTATTATCCTTTTAGATCTATTGACACTTGTTTGATTGACCAACATGTAGCTTGTAAATGTCCATGTGCCTTTGATAGTGATGTGTGCATTCTGCTGATGTCGAGGAGAATGCTCAATAAATGATAATTAGGTCAAATTGGTTGATAGTGTATACATGCCTGCTAAATCCTGCTGATTTTGTCTACTTATGCTATCAATTACTCAGAGAGGATTTTTGCTTTTCCTTCATCTATTTTGAACTTCTCTTGTTTGGTGTATGCACATTTGAAATTGTTATATCTTCTTTATCATTACAAAATATTCTTCCCTTATGGTAATTTTTGTTCTGAAATTTACTTTGTTTGCTATTAATATAGCTACCCCAACTTCCTTTAGGTTATTGTGAGCATGATATATATTTTCAATCATTTTACTTGTGACCAGTGTCTGTATATTTAAAGTGTATTTCTGTAAAGACAATATAGTTAAGTCTTGCTCTTTTTAAAAAAATCCAGAAAAATAATCCCTGCTGTCACTTGTATGGTTTATATCATTTACATCCAATGTAATTATTGACAGGATTTCCTTTAAATCTAGCATCTACTTGTTTTCTAATTATTCTTTGTTTTCTCATTCCCTGCCTTCTTTTGGATAATTATCTATATTTTAGCAATCATGTCATTTTTACTCTTCAATTTTAAGCTAAAGTTATTTAATATTTTAGTAGTTGCTCTGGAGTTCAGAATATGATCATTAATGTATCATATTCTACCTTCATATAATACTATACCACCTAATATATGGTAGTATGCTTAAAACAGTGTATTTCCGTTTTCTTTCTTGAACTTTGTTTTATTTTTGTCATATATTTCATTTTCTACAGGTTATAAACATCATAAATACCTTCATTGTTTTAATTAGTCAAATATGTATATATATTTTAAATTAGGAAAGATAAAAATTCTTAATATTTAATCACATACTTACTATTTTGGCTCTTTTCATTCTTTGAAATAGACATAAGTTTCCATCTGTTATCATTTCCTTTTACTGAAAGAACTCCCTTTAACATTTCCTGTAGAGGAGGAAACTGCTAGCTACAGTTTCATAGTTTTTTGTTGGCCTGATTTTTCTTGCATTTTAGAAGGTTATTTCCAGAATGACATTTTTTTTCCCCTCATTCTTTCAGCACTTTAAAGATCTTCTGGCTTGCACAGTTTAATTCAAGATGTCTGTAGTCATTCTTATCTTTGTTCCTTTCCACAAGATGTGCTTGTTTTTCTCTGAATTTTTTCAGCAGTTTAATTATGATATGCCTAGACTTATAGTTTTCTTTTTATTCTGCATAAGGTTTATTGGGCTTTTTAGAATTGTTATGGATTTATAAACCATAGGTTTGTAGTTTTTATTTGAAAAATTTTCAATTAGTCTTCAAATATTTCTCTCTTCTCCTCTGCCCCACTTTTCAAGATTAGCATTACACGGATATTAGATTCCTTGATATTTTCCCACAGGTTACTGAGGCTCTGTTAATTTCATTTTCATGTTTTAGTTTGTGCTTTACTTTGAAAAGTATCTTCTGTGTATTCAAGCTCACTGATATTTTCTTCTGAGTGTCTATTCTATTGTTAATCCCTTTCAGTTAAATTTTCATTTCAGATGTTATATTTTTAAAGTCCTCATCTGCTAATTCTATTGTCTCTGTCATTCTTGAGTCTATTACTTTCTACTGATTTTTCTCCTGGATGTGGATTATATTTTCCTATTAATTTATCCCTATCACCAATCTAGAAATCTTTTCATTAGATTGTAGACATCATCAATGCTACATTGGTGACTATAAGGTTTGTGTTGTCTTCTTTTTACGAGTGCTGGATTTATTCTGGCAGGCAGTTCATTACTTACATGTCATCTTGATCTTTTCAAGTCCTGTTTTTAAAGCTCAATGAGGACTACTCCAATGCAGTTTAGATTTCCTACTTAAGAATGACCTTTCTGAGATCTTTACCAAATTTCTCAAATGTTGAAGAAATTTTTGCACTATGGAAATTTGTACATAAATATCTCATGAATAATGTCTGAGAATGATTCAGATCTTTGGTCATTCTTTGCTCAGACCCACTGAGCTTTATACTAAGTATATATGCCTTAGTATTCGGCCAAAGGCTTAAGGGGACCCTTAAGGAGAGATCTTGAGTTCTTCCATGGATTTCTCCCTTCTTTCCAATACTCTGCTCCTTAAATTCCCATTGTCTCTGTCTCCTCAAACTAGTAATACACCTGTGCTCTGCTTGAGATCCTTCTTTTTATACCACAAGTCAGGCATATCTCTAAGCAGAGAGCCAGGGCAGCATGGGGGACTTGCCTTGTTTCCTTTCTTTCAGGGATTATAGTGCTATATTTTGTGCTATCTCAATGTCTGTGAATAATTGTTACTCATATTCTTTCCAGTTTTATAGCTGTTTATGGCAAGGGGACAACACCAGGCCTAGTTCTCTAGCATGATAAGATCTTTGAGTTAGATTTTCAATGGAACTTCTTAGGAATTTTGGCACAGTTTTTTCTTTGCACAATAATAATTTAACTTTATAGAAAAACTACCTATTAAAATATATTTCTGACATAATAATGCCCTCAGTGCAATGGTGTATATTGAATTGACACACCATTTTAGAAAAGCTGGCAATTCTTGAGATTATGTATAGAATTCTTCTATTTTCAGATTTTCCTCAAATCTGTTATGTTGGTTATGATACGAACTTCTTAGTTTTGAAAGAATCTTTTACTAAGGTGATCTTTCACTCTACAAGATATGGTGATACTTACTTCTTTATGGGTTTTCCCCCTCATCTCTCAGTCATTTCCATTTGCCAAATTTTAATAGTCTCCTCTTAACAGTTCTCATGAACTGCTAACACTCTTATTAACACTCTTGCTTCCACCATTCTTCATGACACTTCTTCATATGACTTCTGAGACACCATAGTCTCCTGATGTTGCTTACTGATCATTTAGTATTTTCTGTGGGCTCATTGTCTTCCCAAACTTTAAATTGTTACTCAGGAGTCAGCCCTATGTGGTCTTTTCTTCTGAGTCTGTGTTCATTGTCTAAGTGATCTCAGTCATTGCCACACCTTTAATACTATTTATAAGTCTATAGGTCCCAAAGATAACTCTTCAATTATGACTTCTTTCCTTCCTGAATCTGTTTCTTCAGATTCTTTTTTTTTTTTTAAGAAGAGCTCTTCTTTTAAAGACACTCTTCTTTTTTTTTTTTTTTTAAGATTTTGTTTATTTATTCATGATAGACAGAGAGAGAGAGAGAGAGAGAGAGAGAGAGAGAGGCAGAGACACAGGCAGAGGGAGAAGCAGGTTCCATACCAGGAGCCCGACGTGGGACTCCATCCTGGGACTCCAGGATCACGCCCTGGGCCAAAGGCAGGCACTAAACCACTGAGCCACCCAGGGATCCCTCTTCAGATTCTTACATGCATTTTTTTTTATTTTCTTTTTTTTGGAAATCACCATTTGGACTACAATGTTTAGAAAGTAAATATGCCCCATATTTTACTATTGTTATCCCTTTACACATCTATTTCTCGTCCAATTGTTTCAACTCACCTGCTCAAGCCATCACCATAAGAATCGTCCTTCACATTACCACCTTCTTCTTCATCTTTCTCAGCCATGAGCTAGTTTAGGTGACTTTACCTTCAAAACCGTGTTTTCTCCTTTCCGTCTTTACCACCACTCTTCTTTCTGTCTTATGTTGCTTTCAACCCATTCAGCATCTTTAATTTGTTCTCTCCAATCACGACTTGTAGTGATCCAACTTTTAAAAACAGTTTCAGCTTTTAACAGTTTTTAACCTGTTAAACTGTTAACAGGTTAACATTTTCCAAGACTGGCAGTTGGCAATCTGGAGACCCAGGAGAGCCAATGGTGTAGTTCTGGTACAAAGGTTGGTAGGCTGGAGACCCAGGAAGAGCTAACATTTCAGTTTGAATCAGAAGATAGGATGTCCTAGACAGGAGGAGTTATCCTGTACTCCAACTTTTTGTTCTATTCAGGGATCCAACTGATTGGATGAAGCCCACTCATGTTGGAGAGAGCAATCTACTTTTTTCTATTTAGACTATCAGTTCAAACGTTAATCTCACAAGGGTGCCTGAGTGGCTCAGTTGGTTAAGCGGTTAAGCATCTGCCTTGGTTTAGGTCATAATCTCAGGGTCCTGGGATCAAGCCCTACATCGAACTCCCTGCTCAGTGGGTAACCTGCTTCTCCCTTGCCTTCTGTTGTTCCTCCTTCTTGTGCTCTCTTTCTCTGTCTCTCAAATAAATAATTTTTTTAAAAAAAGGAAAATAAAAGAGAAACATCCTCGCAGACATACCCAGAAAAATGTTTAATTAAATATCTAGGCACCCATGGACCACTAGACCCATAATATTAATCATCACACTATCTATGAATGACAAAATTAAATAAGTCTTACTGTATTGTTTGTTTTCTTCATTGTACATATTACCATTTCATTTATTTACTTGTTGGTTTAGGTGTTCATGAGTGTGTTTATTGTATGATTATAAGTCTTATGAGGGCAGAGCTTCTGATTGCTTTATCATTGAACATTTAATGCCTAACACAGCATTTAACTATCTTTGAGATTAAAATTCTAAATAGTGTTTAGATCATATTTAATATAGTTGCTTACATTTAATACAGAGGTAGCATTAAATTATGCTACCTGCTGTCATATATTATACTACAATATTAACATTAAGTTGGTACTTCTAATCAATTCTATGGCAATTAGTGAATTCATGAAGTCAAGTTGTTTTTTAAAAAATTTGATTACTTATTTCTTTGAACTTCTGTTGCTGCAGTGAATTTTAAAAGTTTAAATCAAGGATGTAAATGTGTTTTAAAAACTGGTATGTTTTTGTTTAATATATCATTGCCATTAGTATTGTCCTCTAAAAGGAAAGGAAAGATCTTTATGTAGACTATTTAAATATAGCTGGAGAAAAGTGATATATGGTTAGAATTTTGGATGCCCAAGGGAAGAGTATCAAAGGAACTTAAGGATTTCTTTACTCTCTTAAGGATATTAGCATAAAATGTAGCCCCATCTCTACCAACATATTAGTACTAGCTGTGAAGCTATAGCTTGTGGTTTGCTCCATTCACTCAAGACTGTGGGAGTGGCAAGGCTGGTGCCCTTGATTGCTGACTGTACACCTCCATCATAATCTGTACACTGTGGCCAACAGAGCAGTGCAGATTTTGAAGGGCTGATCCATTCAACGTCAGCAATTTTCAAAGGACCAAATGAGGAAGTTTGGTTTTTCTCTTGGCCTAATATTTAGCAGACCTTAACAAAACTCTGTGTGTGTGTGTGTGTGTGTGTGTGTACATGCATGCATACTGCACATGTATGTAACATTTCTTGAACAAATAATTTTTTAACTTAAAAAAATTAAAGGGAAAAACATGGTCTGAAGGACCTTGATTTTTTTTTTTTTTTTTTTTTCATTTCAAAGGCATTTATGGTCCTTGGCTCATGTCAACCCTGGTGAATATGACCTGATCACACGCACAGTCAATTTTTTACAAAAATGTTTTGGATCTTTCAAGCTTGATATTGATAACTGAAGCTGAGCAGAGAGACATTAGCATCTGGTTTTGATGAATGTGGTCTGCTTGTACTTTAAAGGAAAAGCATTTAGGAAAAGACTGGAAATTCCTGCTCAGAAAATCAAAGTCTAATACAGTTTTTCAATACCTGATACTTGTATGTTACAAGTGACCTTGGAGACTTTATTCTACAAGTTCCACATATTTTTTAGATTATAGCATTATAGCATTATGCTTCATTTCAGGATATATTTAGATTTTTGTTCTAGGTTTTTCTTTAAATATATATACTTGTTTACTTTTCTGCCATATATACAAAATAATGTCTTGCTTAGAGAAAAAATCAGATACTCTCATTTAAAAATAAGATGAATTGATTCTCTGTCCCACAGGAAAATGCTTGCTACCAAAATCAAAATGATTTCTATTGTTTTGTATTAAACTGGCAGAAAGACATCACATGCAGCACAACATAGGAGGGATTTACCAGATTATATCATCCTCTAGTAAATACAATTTTCTTAGGACAGTAATCATGTCTTTTGTATTATTATGTATGTCAAAGTATATCTAGCCTAGGGCCCTGAAAATTGTCGATCTTCAAAAAAAAATTTAAAAAATTAATAAATGAGTCCCCAAAACAATTGATCTTTAGACATTTAACTACAAATATATTGAATAATAATCTTTATAAAATCATTATTTTAATTTCTGAGGGCTTCTATTCAGTTCTGCAGTCATCTAAGTCCTGGATTTTCTCTGTGTTTTCTGTTATGCTACCTAAAATCAGTACTATCAGGGCAGAAAAGGGAGAAAGAGAAAAAAAAGCCAATGTTTAATCTTATGTGTATTTCTTTTTTTCTGAAATAGTCTGGTAAAGGGCTGTTTTGAGAAAGCAATTAAAGCAGAGGTTAAAATGAGGTTTGGGGATTATCAATAGCCATCATTTATCAGTGTTGTCCCTGTTCTACATCAAAAGAGATCATCAAGAAAGCATTTACTAGAGACCCTGTGCATTGGCTGTGCTAAGGAAATGACTGTACTCAACATGAGGAAAACAAAAATCATTTGTGCATGCACAAAATACCTACCTGCTTTATGATTAAAGTATTTATCTTTCTACTTTTGTAATGAAAGCCATGGATAACTTGAATCTATGTAAAATATTATGGTTCCGATGTTGAGCGCTGTAACAAAATGACCTTTTCTCTGTATTTCCACTAATTGGCTTTTAAGATGCTTTTGATGTGGCTGAAAAGGTCAAAGATCAATGAGTGGCTTGTTAGTCTGAATCGTTTATTTTATCAGAAAAAAAGCACAAGCTATTGAAAAAAAATAGAATTTTGAAAGAAATACACAGTCTATTTGCCTTTGGCAGGCTCCACAATTTTTCTTTGGCTCCTCCGAGCATGGGATGGTCTAATCAGGGGATTATCAAGTAGACGGAAGAACTAAAACAAAGTTTGGTGTGGCAGTAAATATTTGTAAAGCAAAACGTTGGAAAAATCCATGATACATTTTCTGTTACTAATTTAAGAAATCCAAGGTATTTCTGAAATCATATGATTATCAAATTGCCTGAAGAAACATGGGTCACTTTGTCGTTAGATAATGCTATTATAGATTTCAAGAAATGAATCAAATTTGTGCTAAAAGAGAAAAGGTGAATAGAGAGTTACATAGGACATTGAAATAAAATGTTATACAATTTGTAACTTTTAAAATATCAAATCTTAAATATCATGATTTGATCCATGGAAGAAATAACAATATGACCTGAACTCTCAGGATAGTATGTTTAAAATTTTATAAAAGTGAAGGACACAATTTTTGTTATTGCCAAGAACCAAGTCACATGTAAACAACTGATTAAATTCATGGAAATCTGTGCTCATTATGTTTAAAGGAGAGAGATAGGCAATGTTCTGCCCGCATAGTAGTTTGTGCTTAAATTAAGCAATAATCATGGAGTTTCAGGCCATGTAGGGGGAGACTAATGACTGATTAGAAATAGTTTTGGGCCTAGAGCAAGGCATTGGGTCATTAACCCTTAATGATTTTTTATTCAAAAGAAATGCTATAGGCTGAGGTCCTTAGTTCTCTTAAATAACACTCAGGGACTGAAAGGTATGTTTGACAGCAGGTGATGTTTTAATGGTTACAGCTGGCAAGTGGAATTCACCTGGTATTGTGGAGTTTAATGTCCTAGGTGCATGCACAAAAACAAATGGCAAAAGTGCCGTGCTGACACTATAATGGCAACATCTCAGGTAAAATTTTATTTCCCTTCCTATACATTTATTCCTTTAATTTCATTTTTATTTTAATTAAGTAATGTGTTTGTCGTCACTTGTTTGTTCATTTATGTAATGGATGTTGTTGAACACCCAATGACTAGGACTTCCTTGGATATTGGGGAAAATGATGCGAGCAGAGAGACAGGTAGAAAAGCGGTTGTTATGGTAGAGGATTTATAGGCTGCCTTCTGAGTCAATGGGAGGGTAGGCAACCCAGGGCTGGTTTCAGGCAAAGTTAGGGAGGATGTGAAGCCTATAACTAAACTAACATGATAATTAAAAGTTAACCATGCTAACTTCGTTGCAGGGGCAGGTTATAGAGAGAGGCTCAAAGAAGCTAGAGAGGCCTTTAACCTATTTCTAGATTACGATTACCACTAGGCTGACTGTTTCAGTTTTTCTGTAGTGGGATTAACACTTATCCCAATGTGGTTAAATAGTTGTAGTAGCTGTGAACTTTAAGTAGATCACCAATTCTATGGTACTTAATCTAAAATGCATTTGGAGAAAATCCTAGTAGACCTTCACACTTAGCATTGGGTGAATCTCTCCATCCCCCAAACCCATTTCCTCTGACCTTTGGTTGGGAAATCTTGCCTTTTTTTAGCTCGCAGTCTAGATAATTTTTTGCTTAACATGTGCAATAATCATTAATTTATCACAAGCTGTGGGCATTTTATTTTAGTTTATATCAGGAGGTCTAATTTAGACTTAGCAGTTCATTAAGACAATTATTTTTGAACTGATTATTTGGCTTTTCTTCTCACAGTAGAAATTGCTTTTTATTTATTTTATGGCTATTTTCTTTATGAGATAATGGAAAAAGAAACTAGGAAAGTGAAGTGTAGACCAGTGGGGATGATATCCCTCAGATAGATAAAATGGAATTTCTAGAGACCCAGAACACTAAGGTTCCTACCTCCAAGAAAATAGCTTCAAGGCAAATCCTTATTACCTGGGATTGTCCAAATGGAAAAGGTGGAGATGTTTGAAAAGACCTAAGGTTCCTGTTTCATGCTTCTTAAAATTTTATACCAATGACAACGTTCTTCATTCTGTCTTTTCAATTTCCTCCTTAAGAGAAATGTGTTTTTTTTTTAATGCATAAGTAACCACACAAGACAATGTTAAATTAAATACGTAGGCTACAGAAGTATATTCAT
The DNA here is from genome assembly GCF_011100685.1 of Canis lupus familiaris. Taxonomy (NCBI): domain Eukaryota; kingdom Metazoa; phylum Chordata; class Mammalia; order Carnivora; family Canidae; genus Canis; species Canis lupus. The sequence continues at coordinate 43,505,162 of NC_049236.1, read as the reverse complement.
TATGATAGTGGCGATGTTTCTGCATCCACACATCCACGGAATAGCTGATAATGGGCCTACATTTGATTTGATCTCACTTTAAAAATTCCTTTCTACATGTCCAAATTTTTTGACAATGGAAACGTATTATGTTTATAGCCCAAAGAATAATTATTTTTATATTAACACACTCCTCTCCTTAGTTGTTTCCTTATAAAATCTTTTCTTACTTTTTTCTGTAGGTTAATAACTGATTTACATTTCCATATTGAATACTGAATGTTTATTCAAATTTCAAGACAATTCTAATAGTCTACATAAATTCTTATTTGAGGGGAAAAAAAACAGAGTCTTCTTGCTAAAAAACAGCCATTCTGGATTTCTGCAATCCCTCTGGTAACAATTAATTTAGAGTATGTATTTTGTGACATTTCTTTCTTTCTCTGAGTGGCAGAATCTTTTCCCAAATGGAATCTTATGATGACCTTCTATGTACACAACAGCCAAATGTACGGTCATGTGGCTGAAAGGGCAGTTTTCTCTCTGGGCCTTTCTCCCACCTCCCTTTTTTTTTATTTTAATTTTTTATTTTTTATTTATGATAGGCACACAGTGAGAGAGAGAGGCAGAGACATAGGCAGAGGGAGAAGCAGGCTCCACGCACCGGGAGCCCTACGTGGGATTCGATCCCAGGTCCCCAGGATCGCGCCCTGGGCCAAAGGCAGGCACCTAACCACTGCGCCACCCAGGGATCCCTCCCACCTCCCTTTGAGCTCCTTTCCTACTGAGCCTCCCAGGGACACTGTGGGGAAGCCCCTGATTTTGAGTAAGCCATAGGTTGCTCATTGAGTATTGTGAGTTTTGAAAATGTAACCTAAATCATACAATCCAAAGGGTTTTTGAAAATTGCAAAATTTGAATATTCTCAGGATTATTGTTTTTGTTTGCTTTTTCTGATTCCTTATAAACAGTTCTGAGACATAAATCTTCTGCAATCAAAAAGCTTTTCAGTGGAAGATAACAAATGTATTTCCCACTAGCTGAGATTCAAAGAATATCTTTTAAAATACTCTCAGCAAGTATTATATGTGTCTTCAAGTCTTGTGTGTGCCTCTGGATGCAAATCCCTAAAATGTGTGAGCTCCAGGAATGAGAAGGGTTTAGGTCAGTCAAGTTTTCCTCCTGTCAACATTTGCAGATGCTGCTGTCCCTTCAGCCCTCCAGAGTCAGGTGAGAGAAGGTAATAGTGAGTCATTTCTGAAAGACAGTAGGCAATCCCACACTTGAACGGTATCTTATGATCTACTTTTTGATGTCCAACGAAAGAGAATTTGACTTAAGTTAATTTTTCTCACAGGCATACTGGGTAAAGACACAATCTGTGTTGGTACCACATTTTTAGCAAGATGCCTACCAGAACTCCAGATCTCCTAGACATTAGGAAGTGATCTTTATGAATCTCATGAACCTCTGTAATTTAGTACAAGGACTACTAAAAATATTTTTTTAAATCAATAAATGGATTAACGTGCATAAAGTAAAGCATATAGGCCCTTTGGTTAAATATATAGATGAAATAGCATCTACTTTTTTTTTGATCCAAGTCAAGAAATCCATACAGATAATTGTGGTTTGGAAATGCCGATCTCCTGAATTTAGGAAGGCAAGTCATATTTGCCTACTCTTAAAATAAATACTTATATATTGTGAATTACCGCCAAATCTGAGGTTCTCTGATACTCTGTTAAAATAGTTCAGACTTAATGGTTGCACAACTTAAATGACGAGGAGAGTTTTGCATAAGTCTATGTTTTCTAGAACAGTAATGTTAGACTGAAGACTTATATTACATCCTTCAGGATTTCAGGAAGGAAGAAAACCCAGGATGTTCCATTTAATTAAAAACAAATTGAGGGATCCCTGGGTGGTGCAGCGGTTTGGCGCCTGCCTTAGGCCCAGGGCGCGATCCTGGAGACCCGGGATCGAATCCCACGTCGGGCTCCCGGGCATGGAGCCTGCTCCTCCCTCTGCCTGTGTCTCTGCCTCTCTCTCTCTCTCTCTCTCTGTGTGACTACCATAAATAAATAAAATTAAAAATTAAAAAAAAAATTGAACTGTTACCCTAAAACAAAGTATTTGGCAACCTACACCCCAAGTAGATTATGACTTGCAGGTAAACATGCAGTGTTAAGAATGTTGGTTATACGTCCTTGTTGATAGAAAGCATTGCTGTATCAGTTGCCTGGAATCACCCACTGTAAACAGTTGCTTGGTAGGAAAGCAATTACTGTAAATGATTTTTTAAGACTATTTTTAGCATTTCAGAAAAAGGTAACTGAATAACTTAATAACCATTAAATTCATGTGTAAGTAGAAATGAGCCCTCCCTCAGACAAATGTAGTGTTATTTGTTTTGTTTACTGCTATATCATGCTACAGCTAGAGGAGCCATGAAAGAGTTAATGCTTATCCAAAAGTGACTTTATTACCATAGAGGAAATAACCAATGGGGAAAACCTCGCTGCCTGAGTAATGGGAAAAATCCACAGGGGCCACGAAATCTTTAAGATCAGACATTGTAGCATCTGTTGACTAATGTAGAGTGACAGGGAACTTCTGTGAAAATGTATGTTGAGGATATAAATAGTAGAATACTGTAATTCATTACAATTACAGTGGAGTGAATAAAAATGAAAGGAATTTTGTCTGACTCAAAGTTTGGAACGCTCCTGCATCCATTTTAATAAGGAGAAATTGTGACTGTTTCAAGACCGACCCATAAATCAGAAAAAGGAGCTTATACCAGTCTGGCCATGTACAGTCTAGAATATCATACCCAGACCTCTTCTCTGTGTCAGCCCGGGACCAGAGAGCGAGCTAGCAGCACCCAGATACCAACACATGGCAGTTTGCGGGCATGCAAATGATTGAGGAACTTTGTTTTGCACTGAATCATTCACCCTAGCAGACTGTCACTCAAAGCAGCACGAGTGTCTTTACAATCTTTTTTCTGTCAGAGATTATAATGTGGGGAACCTTAGTGTTTTAGTACAGTCGATGGCCAGATCTGATAAAAACTCAGTCATTATAACAAATTAAAGAAAGAAAATCCTTCAGCAGGCTGTCATGACTTTGTGCTCTACTTCTGCAGGCACTAGGAAGTCAAAGACATACCTTCCCCTACAGCCATATATGGCCCGACGGCCATTGGACACTTTTTTTTTTTTTTAAGATGAATGTTCTGGTATGAGCATGCTCCTAGAATCCAGTGACGTTCTTACTCAGGGTGGTCTGTAAATATTCTAAATCTTTGCTTACTATATAAAATTACAAGAAAGTGTTATCTTGCATCACTCACAAGCACTAGATTCCTTAAGCTATGCAAACCCTACTGAGAAATCATTCCTTTAAAAAAAAAATTAAATGGTTCCCCACCCACCTACCTCCCCACCATGTTTAGCTAGGAACTATCTTTTGGATCTCTATATTCTGGTTTATATAAAAGGCATAAAATGTTACACTTATAAATCAAGTATATCACTCAGCTTTTGCTTTAAAATACATGGAAAGATCCGTTTCCTACATATAGTTTTGTCTGTGTCTCTCTGTCCACTTCTTCACTTTTCTCTCTGGCTTCATGCTGTGGTTGCCTGATTCTGCAAGGGAGATTTCTCTCACTTTACCTACTTTCTGAGCTTTCATCTAAACCACCCTGAGTGCATGAACACAATCCCAGATGAAGATGGAAATGATGAAGAATAAAAAAAACCCTTTAAAATATATTCCAGTTATCCAGGAGAAAGGGACATATATGGAGAAATGGATCCTTTTTAAAGTATATGTACAAATGAGTGAAAACTGAAATTTTATCGGAGCTTTATTATTGGATATGTTGGTGTTTGGGCTTTGTTTTGTGATTTTTGCATGCTTGTGGTATAATGAATTGTATTACTTTTAACTTGATGATGAGATAAAAACCACAACGTTGAATTAATACTGGCACATTTCCCAGCTAGATGATACTGTTAATATCATGTGACCACTAGTAGAATTCCCTCTCAAATTAATATTATCTTAGGACCAAATGTGGAGAACTCGAACCATGGCTCTGTACTCCTTCAGCTTCTAGGGAATTAAAATGATTTTTCTGCCTATGGCTTTGATTTTTTGAGAAGGCAAAATCAACTGTGCATTTTGCTTTAACACATGTAATGTTGTTTTGCCAAATCAGTCATCTTTCCTCACGGGATGAGATTATAATGGGATTGCAAAGTAGTTCTCTTGAAACCTTCTAAAACAGATTATGTTCTTAAAAAACTTGATTCTTGACTTTGCATGTTTTAGCACTGCATTCCATTAAACCTGTGTTTGAAGTTACTAGGATTTGCTAAAATATTTGATAATGCCTAAGCAGATAAGAGATTATATGCTTTATGTATATAGTGGAAGGATTTGTTTCAGCTTGGATACAGGGTATTAATTGGCCACCTACAGTGAGCAGTGTTTAATATTTTGCTCCTACCCACCCCCGCTCCGGCCTGGCTCCTTTCTTGCTGCTTTTCAGGCAGAAGAGCATAGAAGTATTCCCTGAACTAAATTTGCTAGCTTTCTGGAACACATTTAAACAATGTGTGCTACTTGTGTCATATTACATTAACTTCACTTATAATGACAAGTTGTATATATCTGTAATAAATAGCCCCTCAGGGATCAGATCAAGATTAAGGGAGAGAAAGTACACTGCTGTAGTTAAGTAATTTATAATATCTCAGTAAATGCTTACAAAGAAATGTTTGCATCAGTAGAGCTGGTTAACAGCACTTGTAGACACTGATGATTGTAGGATGTTAAACTCTCCAGTGGAAAGTTACAGTCACTTTTGGGTTCAATTTTTAAAGAGCGAGCTTGAAGCTCTATACTGTTTGATATTGTGTTGTCCGCCATATCTTAGAATGTTCACAACAGAGAATCACCAGTTTGAAACAGACCACCACTGGCACCAAGCAGTGGGGGGTAGGGGGGAGGAGGGGTGATGCTGGCAGGAATCATCTCATCAGTGGTCATGAGGCTGAGAAGAAAACCTTTTTAAAATAAAAAAACTGGGGCGCCTAGGTGGCACAGTCTGTTCAGCGTCTGACTCTTGGTTTCAACTCAGGTCATGATCTCAGGGTCTTGAGATTGAGCCCTGCGTCAGTCTCTGTGCTCAGCGCAGAGTCTGCTTGTCCCTCTCCCTCTGCTCTGACCTCCATGTTATCTCTTACTCTCTTGAATAAATAAATATATAAAAATCTTAAAACAAACAAACAACTCTTCCTCAGGCTCATTTCAAGTCAAAGTATTTGTAATTAATCAGAATAACACACAAAAGAAAAATAACAAATATTTATGGGTAGAGTACAGTCAGTTTGTGCTCTTAGGTCTGATGAACCAGGGCATGTACAGGGTGACAGACCATGCAGAGAAGTCTGTGATGAGTGAGCAAGTCAGGTTCACCTGCAGACTTAGAAGTGTGGGGATTACAGGATTTTACATTTAAATTCAGTCATTTCCCTCTTAACATTTATTCATTTCTGTTCCAGAGTTGAACTTAAATGTCAAGTAGTCTCTGGATGATTAGTATTTGAATGACATTCAGCAAATCTTGCTTTGGGGTTTGGACAGTTTTCATCCATTTCCATGGCAAGTGGTTGGAAGTGATGTCCTGTGAAACCAGAATGCTTAATTGTATCTTGGCTTTTGGGAAAGTTCTGAGAGAAAGTGATTTTCATCAATCTACGGTGGAATTCAGTCGATTTCTGGAAGGTGTTGTACAGAGAAAGCAAGTGAAGACTCTCAGCAGCTCCCTGCCTTTGCTGAAGTTTCTCTTCATTGTGAATCTGGCCTGCTATTTAGTTTGAAGTGACTTGAACATCAAGTGTTCTCCTACATAAAAACTTGAAAGTCGAATTCCATGCTTTTAAAATCCTCCAAAAAAATCATTGTGGTAGGAGTGTGTATCACCCAACACCACAGAGTGCCCTGTGCCAGGGCTCTGTGAAGCAGTCCTGCCTTCCCATTCACCTGTCCTTTCAATTTCACTCTCACTGTGCCTCTGATAGGCTGCCAGGAAGCAGGAAGAGGTGGCTTATTTTTTTTAAGATTTTATTGATTGATTGATGAGAGACACACTCAGAGAGAGGCAGAGACATAGGCAGAGGGAGAAGCAGGCTCCCGTGGGGAGCCCAATGTGGGACTCGGTCCCAGGACCCCGGGGTTACCCTCTGAGCCAAATGCAGATGCTCAACTGCTGAGCCACCCAGGTGCCCCAGGAAGAGGGTTTTTGAAATCCATCTGTGTCTCCAAGGTTCTCTCCCAGGCTCAAGGGAAATTTCAGAGAAATAGCAACACCAAAACCCTAGCTTTGAGGAACTGTCCCCGGCCTGAGATTTGCCAGGTGTAAGAGACAGCGGCAACAGTCTTCATGGATGTAAGTTTGGGAAACCAAAGCCAGGAACATCAGTAGTATTCTCCTTCTGCTTTTTACTCTCTCCTAACCATCTCTGATGCAATGAACTACACCCCACAATTTGCTAAAAGGAGCTGGAAGAGGTGGGAAAAGATGGATAGAGTACAGAGAGGAGAAAAGAATTGATGCTTTTGTAAAAATTATTTCCCTTTATCCTTTGGATTGTCATGATTTTGTGCAGCCCCTTAGACTGGATAACTGACAGCTCTTTGGACACATGAGAGCTTCACTTCCTTCCTTGAGTCTAGCTTTGAACAAATCTGAGATTATTTTCACTGAGGTTTGTATTGGTTCAGCAGATTTAAAAACCTTTAGTGAATCTCAGCAGATTTCTTGTACTTGAAAGGCAATTATTGCTTCTAATGGATGTGCCACTGGTTTACTTTTTTTAAAGAGCTTAATTCTAATTGTCCTATTTTCCTTGTATTATTTTTTATGCAAAAAGGCTATTCCTATTTCCCATTATTTATGAACTTCATTTTTAAAAAGCAATTAAATAAAGTTTATGCAAAATATTGAAGACCAGCCTGGATTTTTGACACTTGTTTAGAGAAGATTTGAGGCATCTTTAATAACTTCAGGATATGCCATAACATTATCTTTTAAAAAACAGAATCTCCACTTAAAAAGACATTAAAGTATACTTATCTCTATATATAACTCTAATCTTCAAAATAAATTTATACCAAGTGAAATTTCATTTATGTAAAATCAACTGCAAAATGATAAAATATGACAATTTCAAGATCCTGGAGAAAATTGGTCTAAAGAATGTAAATACCATTTTACTACCTTTCTCCTAGTTTTTCCAATTAAGCTCCATTGTAATCACTCCCATTTTATGTTTAAAATGAGATACATAGGACGCCTGGGTGTTTCAGTGGTTGAGCATCTGCCTTTGGCTCAGGCATGATCCTGGAGTCCCGGGATCGAGTCCCACATTGGGCTCCCTGCATGGAGCCTCCTTCTCCCTCTGCCTGTGTCTCTACCTCTCTCTCTCTCTCTCTGTGTCTCTCATGAATAAATAAAATCTAAATAAATAAATAAATAAATAAATAAGATACAGAACTATAATGTGAATTCCAATGTTTTCAAAATGCATTCACTTTAGGCAAGACAAACCTCAAAACTCCCAACCCTCTACATATTTGTCCCATAATTTCTGGTTCTGGGTTTGGCGTCATATCAAATAATATTTTCCTGGGGAATAAGTAATTTCCATAGAGGGAAACTATTTATTAACTAATTCATTTGGAAAATATTAAGTCTGTGATTTTCAGAATTGATTAATTTTTTTACCATGCTTCATGAGGAGTTTTGACAAATTTCTAGCTTTGTAAAATATTCTCCAGTATTAGATGAAATATTTGACATGGTATAGTATAGTACATTTGACCTGACACAGTATAAATAATGACTTCTTCAAGTTCTGAAAAAATGAATGTTCTCTGGAAGAACTGACCTAATTCATTCCCAGTTAATGATATGGGGAAAATAATGGCAATGTCCTGGACTCCTCTCCTCATCCTCCTAAATCAGTAGGTAGTTCATAACTTAGTCCTGGCTGCAGATCAGGGCATTGGGCTAGTGTCTAATCTGACTTCTAACCCTAATACTTTCTCTTGCCTTGAGTAAAACGCTTAAGTAACTGCTCTTTTTTCAGTTTTCCTGCTGTGAGAAGATATGATAATAATCTTTTTCTTTCCTACAGTGGTGTTAGGAGTAATATTTAGTTAAAGTTTGAAAAGTATGTTGACAGTAATAAGATAACATTTCATAGCAGATTATTCATGCTCTTATGGCTAAATACCCACTGAAATATCTCAATAGGACATACTCAAAATCATTTTGGTGTGTGAGCAAAGGATTCCGACGATTATATTATCTTTTTTTTTCTCCTGAAGAAATTTTAACTTCTTAGCTGCAAAAGAGAAGAGAAAGAATAATTAAACTCATTGATTTTTGTAAATATGGCATAAGACGGGTAGATCTTTTTCCTCATTCAGATTGTCAGTGCTGCTAAGACTTAGGTGTAAGTATTGAGTAAGTGACAAAACAATTTTATGTCTCTTATCAATATAATTTACAAATTGGTGTAGATCCAACTCCAAGTAGATATGATATTTAATGTCATTGTATCCTCTAACTTTGGGACTGTGATCTTCATTGAAACCGGATTTTTCCATGTTCTTAGAGGCTTTATTCCTTTTTTTCATCTCCACCCTGTAATGGCAGTACAAACAGGGAGTCCCCTTGACCTCAAAGGGAGCTTTGTGCTTAGATTCACTACTTTGGACAAGAAACAAATTTGAAAAAAAAAATTTAAAAGGGACATGAAGTTCTAAATTCCACCTGATTTAGTTGGACTAGTGTCTACAGATATGTCTCCAAAATGCTATATTTTTTCTTAATTATTTTGTTTTTGTTATAAAAGTAAAAAACCAAAATGGATTTTACATTCTATATCCAATGTACAATACTTTATGCCAATGCAAAAATAAGTTTAAGTTGCCATGGTACCATGTATACACCAGGCTTACTTGTCACATACATTTCAGAAACCTGTCCAATCTTAGATGTTTTCTTTTTGAAATTTCAATGAAAATAGCCTTAGAGCTGTATCAAGTGCAACCAAAATAAAACAAAATAAATTGCAAACCTACCACGAATTCAAGAATTATGTGGACACCATCTAAGTTACTTTAACGTAAGATATAAATCCAGAGATTTCTCATGCCATCATTTTGTAAATAATTACAGTTCTGCTGAATCTGTTGTATAAAGTTTACATGGGAGGTTCAGCGCACCCTTGCTCTTGTTTAGAACATTCGGAACCACCCGAGAGCTGTTGATATATGGCTGTGCTGTTTCAGTGCCTAAGACATCTACTACATGGGAGCATAATAAACAGGGGCATAAAGACAGGTTTGTGCAAGCAGTTTGGAGTGACCTTTTTGGCAGCTGAAATCCATCTTGAGTACATGGTGCTGATGTGGACAGACATGTAAACTTAGTCTTGTTACCACAACTACTAGTTCTACAAATATACTCAGATGCCCAAAATGTACATTACTCTCAGGAAAGTGATTTTAAATGGAGAGTTGTAGTTGAGGAACAGCAATTCAGATAAGATCAAAAACCATATATTACCAAGAAATCTCTGTGATGGAGTTAAAAGTGTTGAAAGAATGAGTTAGGTAGATTTAACCCAAAAAACTATAAAGTGAAATCTTCTTGATAGCTTGTTTAGATAAAAAGATATAGTTTCTTAGGTGTTTTGTTTTTTGTTTTTTTTAATCAATAGAAATGTATTAGTTTCTTGGTTCTCAAAGTTAAACCTACCATCAGAAAGACAAAGTCAAGGTGTCTATAACACCTTGTTTAAATATATGCTTAAATATAAGTGTAGGTATACCTACCTAATGATTAGAGACATAAAGTAAACATTTGTGTGTTGAATTCGGTCAGCTGGGGGGAACATGAAACTTTAATCCAACATTGAAATATCTCCTAACCAATGAGGTCAGCTTGGGCTGGAATTCTATTTCTGCCCTCCTGGTTTTCCTGATCTTTCTAAGGCAGTGCTGAGGGGAAGCCCTCTGATTTAGCAAAATGACTTGGGCCCATTTTCCACTAGTAGTTAAACACACGAATGACATCAATTTTAGTCTCCTGATGTGGTTGATGCTCTAAGAGCACTTAGATTTCCTCTGAATCAGAGGAGCCTCTTGATGAATCCATTCCTCTTCTCTACTTATGAGCTAACTGCTTGCAGAACTCAGAGCATGTTCTAAGAATACTCCACCAGGTTGCCCTGTAAGAGGAACTGGGCCTCCATGGGAAGTGGTGTTGGGTACTGTGGCGCCTGTGCCTAGCAGATTGATCAGTTTAATTTTGGGATTCAGTATGTAAAAACTAAGCTTCAACCTAGACCTTATCAATTTAAAAAAAGGTGGCATTTTAATCTGCATCTGCCTTATTTTGTCCTTATTTTCTCTCTTCCTTGAGAAACCTGGTGAAGAAAAAGATGCTCTAGGAGAAAAGGTTATTTGTTTCTGGGCCTACTCAAAACCAAACAAAGAGAACTTAGATATTATGAGGCAAATGTGTTTATTGGGAACTTGAAATAAATTTGAAAGCCATTAATGTCTAGAATATATGAGAATCCATGTTGGCATTTACAATTCTTTCGGGAGGTGAGGTATGGTTGTATCTTACTGGGAAAACCATTCTTTTTTAAATATTTTATTTATTCATGACAGCAGAGAGAGAGAGAGAAAGAGAGAGAGAGAGAGAGAGGCAGAGACACAGGCGGAGGGAGAAGCAGGCTCCATGCAAGGAGCCCGACATGGGACTCGATCCTGGGTCTCCAGGATCACACCTCAGGCTGAAGGCAGCGCTAAACCGCTGGGCCACCAGAGCTGCCCCTGGGAAAACCATTCTTGAATGAGTTGTGAAAGAAATGAGAACTGGCAAGTCAAGGAAGAGTCTTCTGTATAGTGGCCCTTCGGCAAAATCTTTATATGTTTCTCTCTCTGACTACTGTTGTTAGATATATGAATCGAATAAAGGCTTTGTTCAGAGCACGTGGGAAATGTCTAGTCTTTTTCATGCTTAGATATAGCTTTAAGTTCAAAGGGAATAGATCATGCCTTCAGGTCAGGGCATGATTCCAGGTCCGGGGATCGAATCCTGCATAGGGCTCTCTGTGAGAGCCTGCTTTCTCCCTCTATGTCTCTGCCTCTGTCTGTGTCTCTCATGAATAAATAAATTAAAACTTTATAAAATAAATTCATAAATAAATAAACAAGGAAACAAATAAATAAATGTACATATGTGGTTGTATATCTATATACATGGATAGGTGTCATATATATCCAGCCACTGATCAGGAAACGCCAATCTTTAAGGTTTCAGATGGTTTTAATAGCAAAAAGATAATTTATTAACAGCCTTCTAGTTGCATATGATGCTTGTTAAGTACCAAAGAAAGATTTTAAAAATGGCATAAAACCAGTTCCTGCCTTTTGAAGAATTTATAGCCTCAGGTAGAGCCAAAACCTTTAGGGGGAAATACCACTCTGAAACATGCCAGTAGGCAAAAAGATTGGACACAGTGTCAGTTAGGAATTACTGTAGGCCCTTAGTTGTTAAGATACAGGGAAAGGGGGCCTAAACAAATGCAAGGGCTTATTTCTCCCACATATAAAATCAAGTCTGGGAGTAGGCAGCTCATGGATAGTTTAGAGGTTCTCCAATATCATCAGCCTTCTAGGGTCCTTCTATGTTTCTGTTGTATCTTCCTTTGTGACCATTTTTGAGGTCACCTCGTAATCGGAAGGTGGTCCCCATCACTCCAGCTATCACATCGATGTTCTAGGGAAGAAATGATAAAGAAGGAGCCCAAAGACTGAAGAACTTTTCTGGAAGCTCTGCTCATCAATTTCCTCTTATATGCCATTGTCTTTCCCTCTGTGAAGGAAGCTGAAAAATGAACACTTGTATCTGGTTACATGGCTTTCATCGAAGTAGAATGAATATTAGGTATATCCACTATTGAGGCTTCTGCCACAGAAACTTAAGATGGTTTCAAGTAATACAAAGTGAAAGGAAAAAAGTTGATTAATAATAGGAAAACACAAATTTGAGAATCTTAAAGTATCTCACCATCAAGGCAAAATAAATATCCCAAAGACCTGCAACATGGCATGAAATTCAGAAGCACACATGGAGGATTTACATAAATGTCTGCAGAAGCTTTTCCACAATCCATGAGAACGAGACAATGACACATGGTTTCTGATGGCAGCTGCTTGATTACTACTGGTGGCATCCTGATCTGAAAACTGCTGTACAATTTCAAAAAGCACAAGGCAGATTTGACCTCAATGCAATATAGATGTAATCTTGGTTGACACAGAAGTGCAGAGAATGCCAGTACTGGTTTCAAAGTTTATGAAGCTTTGTTCCCATAGACCTTGGCAACCTCTAAAAAGCTTGGCTTCTTGACTAGTGCTCATGAAGATCTCCAAGCTACTTAATGAAGGTTTGTTCAATTGTGTCACCATTGACATCATCACAGCCAATCCATTCCTCATTACCAATGGACTAAAACAGAGTTGTGTAATAGGTCAATTTTTATTAAATCCATATTCCACAGCCATAGTTCAAAGACTCAACAAAGGAAGTTAGACTTAGTCAATGTAAGATTTTCATTGGCAACATGGCTAAAAATCATCACTGAATTTTCTTTCCTTGGCAGAACTGTATCTAACAGTGTGCTGATTGACCAAGATGCATAAAATTAAATCCATAAGGCCAGGATGTCTTTCAGGAGTCTGGTGGATGGAATGAGACACAACTCGATCAAGCATCACTCTCAAAACCCAAAGCTTTTTCCAAAGCAGTATTCAGGCCAATCTCTTTTGCTGCTCCAAGACTTGGACCTGCTACAGGAATTGATTAAGGCTTTTTAGTAATTCATCAAAATCACTTATGCTATTAGTTAATATTAACTAGCAGGAGTGAATTAATAAAAGCCTGTAATGCAGCCAATCTAACAGCGTTGAAATGGAGATTATTCCCTGGGTGAGACATATGTACAGAAGGGATGACAGCAGAAACCACAGTGGCCATTGTCTGTGCAGCAAACCACACCAAAACAGCTTAGAAGTGGAAGAAACTAAAATATTCTGCAACAGAATTTCAACTTGGAGCAGCAGATAAGCCAATAATAGGGAACACAGCAATCAGGAAATTATTACCGCAAAAGCCATGAGCCCTGTAAAATTAAATAAAAGAGCCACTCGCTGTGATAGCTTTTGCTGTTGTTAACTACGATTTCAAAATACCAGTCAGCCTATGGAGAGGACTCTTCAAGTAGCAATCCTTAAGTCATATTCAGAGGAAACATCAATTGTTTTATGTTAAATATGGAGAATGTACACATATATAGTTTATTTGTATTTGTTTGTCAGTAGATGTGTCGCTCAGAAGTCCAAACTCTCAATTCTGGTGTTCCAGACCTGTTGTCCTCTTGGATCAATCTATCTATTCAGCTTTATCTTTTATGCATGATTACTTTATTTTGGGTGCTCATCTTGTACACATTAATCTTAATGTAATGTAATGATTTTTTAAGAAAAATCTTAAAAAGATTTTTCATGCAACCAAACTAGCCTCCTTACTGTCTTCAAAGTCCCCTACCATCTTTTCTAATGTATGCCTCTGGCTAGAATACCTTTTCTTCTTCTCTTCATTTCTGCAAGCTCCTTTCTAGCCATCCTGAAAACCATATAAAATCATTCCCTTATGGGGACCACATCCTGCTGTGATCCCTAAGGGAAACTATTATTTTTTAAAAGATTTATTTATTTGAGAGAGAAAGAGAGAAGGAGCAGAGGGAGAGGGACAAGCAGACTCCCTGCTGAGCCTGGAGCCTAACACTAGGCTCCATCCCACGATCCTGAGATCATGACCTGAGCTGAAACCAAGAGGTAGAGTCTTAACCGATTGAGCTATCCAGACTCCTGTAAGGGAAACTATTATTATCACCAATCGCTGGGCACTAAATCATAAGCTAGTTTGCATTCTTACTTAGCAGTGGGCATGTCCTTTTTTTTTTTTTTTTGTCTCTTCTGCAAATGGATTATCACCTTCCTGTGTAAGGGACCATGTCTTCTCCTCCTTTTGTGCGTATACCTAAGACAGAGCAATGCACATTCTAGTCAGCATCACTCTAAAAACCAGCACTTTTCTAAAGCGATGTTTTTGCCGATCTCTTTCGATGTTCCAACAGTTGGACTTCCTACCGACGTCAATTCAGATTCCTCTTTAGTAATTTATCTAAGTCATTTGTGTCATTCATTAACATGAACTAGCAGGAGTGAATTTTGGTGCTTTTCATGATGCTTTTCAGGATACTGGACTATTATTACAACTTAGGTCACTAGTTTCATGATGACTGTAGAATGGTTATTATTTGCATTTTAAAGATGAAGGCTAAGAAGCCTAGCCTTGTCTAGGGATATCCAACTGGTTAGTGGCAAGGCTAGATATATGGACCGTATTTCTCATCCTCTACATTACTAAAGAAAATAATTGGTATAAAAATATTATAATCAACAATATCTATCTGGATCTTCTGTACTCAGATTTTGCTATGAATCTGCCAAGTGAATGCTATCAGAGCCAGTATTTTACAGGAATTGCTGTGTAAAGGAGTTGGGCCTTCATTATTCACCAATCATTCGATTGTTCGATTTCATACTCTTTTTGTTTTCTTTCCCCAGTTTTACAAATGAAACTTAAGAGTCAGTGAGCTTTTAAAGTGAAGCTTCTTGCATAGTTTAGCTATCTGGTGGCATTTAATAGCATTGAAACTGCCACTGATGATTTCTTTTTCTATTCATTTCCACAATACAAACAATGTTATTAAAAGTAAACTGTCAGAGATATGCTTACAAGTTGAGTCTCTGAAATCTTGCCCCACTTCCCTTAATACATAGGCACAAGAAGTAAGTGGGCAGAGGCTGGGGCAGCTGGCTGCCACAGAATCAGCTTTCTGACTCCTTAATGGTGTTCTGCATCATTACCTATTACATCTGTGAAAATCTTTTTTTTACTTGTGCTGTCAAAGCCTCATTTTTACCTTCATTTAAATGAAGGAATCAAAAAAAAAAAAAAAAGCCTCACAATGAGATTTGCCATGCTCACATGCCCACTCTCTCTTTTGGGAGCCACTCCCTTTCATCCCTTACAACATAAGCAAAGAGATCCACACAAGGCACTTGTGTGGCTCATTGTCCACATCTTAGGGGAGTGAGTCCCAGTGCTCTGAACTATAGCAGGAAAACGAGTGCACACTTAGGACTGCCAGATTAAATAAAGGACACCCAGTGAAGTTTGAATTCAGATAAAAAACAAATAATGTTTCCATATGAACATGTCCCATGCAACATTTGAGACAAAATATTATTCATTGTTTACCAGAAATTTTAATTTAGCCGGCCATCCTGGGTATGTTTGCTATATCTAGCGACCACAGGTGTACCATTGGAGATCTACAATGCCAGTGTTTTCACAATGGTCCTAGATCAGTGAGCCCATTGTTCAGTAGGTCCCACTGCAGGGGCATTCCCCTCTCTCCTAGCTGTAGCTGCTCCACCAAAAAACACAGCGGAGCAGTGGTAGGAGCTTCTCTACCTTCTGAGGGCTGCCTCAACTGCTGCTCCAAGCTGAAAGCAGAGAAGAATGGCCATGTTTCCAGGTGGTACCGCAAAAGTAGACTTTCTTATGCAATATTTTAATGGTTCTAAAAGGAAATTAGATTCTGTAGCACTGCTTAGGACAATAATTGGCTTGGTACTATGTATTACTTTGTAAATGAATGAAGATTCTCCCCAACTCAAAAGTTATTTTAGCCACCCTAAAACAAAAACAACAGCTGTGACAAAAACAAATGAAAAACTCACAGGAAATTAAGGAACATGGTATTTAGCAACATAACTTGAAATTTTATTTTTGAAAGTGGGTTGAATCCTAAGGAAATTACTGGAAGTGCCATTGAAGAAGTCAACACCTTTGAGAAGTGATTCACAAACAGCTCTCAAATTCATGCAAGTGTATTAAATAGATGTGTTGAGGAGGAGGGTAGGAACTGCTTCATTATGCTTATCACTTATAACCAAGATACATTACAGAGATGTGTTTGTGGTATCACATGGAGATATTACAGGGTTTGGGATCTAGTAGTGGCTTCTCAGGTTTGCTTTATTTCTTTTACTGAAACAAAACAAAACAAATCCCAGATCTTTTAAAGACATAGTACTATCTCCAAAATAGCTTTAGAGATGGCTTAAAAATTCAGATACATCTTATTCACCAAGTCTATTTGAACTAGTCCAACAAATAACAAACTCTTCATCAAATAGAGTTCATTCATTTAAGAAATGCTTCTTGAGCATTCACTATGCCTCAGGCCCTAATTTAGGCAGTGAGGATATAGCAATGAATAAAACAGATCAAACCACTACCAGTGGGAGACAGATGCTAATAAGTAAAACACTTATTTTGATGACCAGTATTAAGTGCTAAGGAGAAAAAAAGTCAGCAAGAAGGTTTTGGAAATACAGTTTTCCATCTAATTTAATTATTTGATTACCCATTTGTTAATCAGAAAATGCCACTTAGTTCAAGATTTGTTAAAACCTTTCTAAATTATATGCACTATACTTTCAACAAATACTTAGCCATCACAGTGCTATGATGCTAGTTCCCCCAGAAATCTTGATGATGGTCACTCATCTCCCTCTCCCTTGAATTTCAAGCCATATAGCTTTACCTCCCATTTCTCCTTGTTTATGTTATGAACCCATTTTTTTATGTATATATTTAATTGGAGCTCAATTTGCCAACATATAGCATAACACCCAGTGCTCTTCCTGCAAAGTGCTCCTCTCAGTGCCCATCACCCAGTCACCCCAACCCCCCACCCACCTCCTTTTCCACTACCCCTTGTTCATTTCCCAGAGTTAGGTGTCTCTCATGTTTTGTCACCCTCACTGATATTATCACTCATTTTCTCTCCTTTCCCCTTTATTCCCTTTCACTATTTTTTATATTCCCCAAATGAATGAGACCATATAATGTTTGTCCTTCTCTCATTGACTTATTTCACTCAGCATAATACCCTCCAGTTCCATCCACGTCAAAGCAAATGGGTATTTGTCATTTCTAATGGCTGAGTAATATTCCATTGTATACATAGACCACAGCTTCTTTATTTATTCATCATTCTTCATTCTTAACTAAGGATTTGGACCCTAGGATTTTATGCTGTTTTCCAACCACAGTTGTACCAATATGGCGAGTGCTTTCCATAGTCACTTGAGGAAATAAAGACTCTAACACACCAGTGTTCCAGTTCCTTGAAATTTACAACTGCAGATGCTACCACTCACTGCATAATGCTCTCTGGGCACCTTGAGCAATGCTATTGCGGAGAATCTCTCCAACTCCATCCTCCATCTGCCCATGCTCACTCTCTCATGTCTTCCCTTGTAGCCTCGTGAGGGCCTTCTAGGATTATTAACTCATCTGGTCATTCTCTCAGCAAATGTTCGTTGAGCATCTGTTATGAGCAGAGCACTGTGAAAAATGCAGGAGGGAGTAGTAAATAGGAGAAACATACTCAATGAGCTTGCAAAATATAGGGGAAGAAAGATGGTGGGCAAGTAATTACGCATGTGATGAACATTAAGGAATAGAGTGTAAGTGTAAGGGAAGCTCACCTAGCCAGGGGATCTAAGAATGTTTCTGTGACATGCTTTCTCTGAAGTAGAAACTGAAGAATGAGAAGCTAACCATGCAGAGAGTTAAGAAAGGCATTCCCACAGAGAGATCAACATGTTTAAAAACTCTGAGGTATGAGATATTTACACTTTCAAGGTGTACAAAGAAACAGAAAATATCCCAGTGAGTCTGGGGTATGAAGCTGTGCCAAAGAATAAAAGCTGAGAGAGCTATAGCAGGGCCAAATCATGTGGATTGTTGGGTTAGTGTTTAAGGATTTTGACTTTATCCCAACAGCAATAAGGAGCTATGCCCAAACTAGACCTCCTAGTCAATCATATATTTACTCTTACTAGTATCTATGACATCTTCGAATCACAAGCTTGGATCCAATTAAAATCTGCCTCCTCGAATCCTTTTTCTCAGTAGCTCAGTGCTATTGAGGAACATTGCACAGCCAGGATGGCTGGCATCATTGCAATCTTTTGCCTTCTCAGCTCATTTGGAATTGTTGTGCCACTTTTCTATCTCTTTACTCACTCCTCTTTGATCAACTATCTCGTTCCTCTCAGTAGATAGCACAAACTGTGTCCATTCTTTGTATCGTCCTATCTGCCCCCCACTCCTAGCCCCCAGACAGAGGTTTCATTTCCAACACAAGCCGGGCCATTGAGCAGGAACTACTCTCTAGGTAGAACGCCTCTACCTAAACACGATCCATAATCTTGCTGCCACACTTGCTCCCTTGCCCCCATTTGTGGGTTGGTGGTCATTTTCTTTACTTCACAACCCATTTCTCCACTTTTAGTTCGATCATTTTTCTCACATCTTGCTCCTTCGTTATCCCTTTACTTGTCTAAATCTTTAGCCTGCCTACCACCCTCGATTTTGTTTCTATGTGGTATGCATTATTTCCCTATACCCCACATCACACTATCATGGAACAATGTGTTTGTTTTTTTTAAAGATTTTATGTATTTATTCATGAGAGACACACACACAGAGAGAGAGAGAGAGAGAGAGAGAGGCAGAGACACAAGCAGAGGGAGAAGCAGGCTCCATGCAGTGAGCCAGATGTGGGACTTGATCCCGGGTCTCCAGGATCACACCCTGGGCTGAAGGCAGGCACTAAACCACTGAGCCACCCAGGCATCCCATGTTTGTTTATCTAATGGGCCACATGCTACTCAAGGGTGGGGTTATGTGTCTCATCTTGTGCCCTGTCCACAGGCATCACCTCTCAAGGTAGGACTTCCCTTCTTCCCCAGACCTTTCTGAAACAGAACACGAGGTGACAGCTTCTTCACATTCCATGTATGTTTTTGAGGTTTTATGTGTACCAGAGACAAAGAAGGTCAAAAGACTGCCCAGATCCAGGAGAGAAGGTATGTTCAGATGGTTACAATGGTTGTAGAGCACTTTGGAAGAGTGCCTACACGTAGGGGGTCCCCTGGTATTGGCTTTCGGGCTGGAGGCTGGGCTGAGGAGTGGCTCAGAGGAAGGTGGAAATGGTGAGCAAAGGGGAAGGGTGCTAGGGGGCTGCTTGTAGGACCCAGCTAGTTGAGCCCAAAGGTCCTGCCTTCTAAACCTGAGTGTCCAGGGTCAAAATAAAGGCCCAGAAGAATCAGAAACTTGATGAGAGGATGTGAGGATACTAAGGTGTAGTAGGTCTCAAGTGCTGAGAAGGGAATAGGAAAGGGGGGGAAAGCACATTCACCATTCATGGGGGAGCCATTCGTAATTAACAGACACAAATAGGTGACAATTTTCTAAGTTCAATGATCTGCCTTTAGTGGTTTTTTTATTTGCTTATATTCTGAATCTGAAGTGGGGCCAAAGTGTCCAGTATTACTCAAAGAGAACCCTCACATCTATGTGCTGTCAAAGCACCCTGTGCGTACTTCTATATCAGCCTTTGCCAGGACGCTGCAAGTGATTGTGGCAGGCTGTGCATAGCACCAAAGATCACTGCTCTGACGGCAAGTTCATCCATTCAAAGCGTGTGTCACTTGCTAATTAATTCAAAGTCACCATGCAAAGTAGCAACAACCGTGGCATTCACCACATCATAGGTCCTCATAAGACTATGAAGCTCCAAAAGGCAGGCAGGATCCCATGTCTTGTAACTTTTCTGCTTCCAGTACATCATAATAATAGCTAATGATTATTGAGGTACCATTATTATTCTCAATTTATAGATAAGACAACTGAGTCACCAAAAGATTGAAACTTGTCCAAGGTTACATAGGTTGCATTAAAATGGGGTGGCTCAGTTGTGTGTCAGCTTTTAGCTCAGGTCATGATCCCAGAGTTCCAGGATGGAGTCCCACATCAGGCTCCCTGCTCAGCTGAAGTCTGCTTTTCCCTCTGCCTGTCACCAACCCTCCATCTCTCTCTCTCTCTCTGTGTCTCTCAAATAAATAATAAATAAATAAATTTTTAAAAATAAATAAACTGGGAATTGAAGCATCATTATTTTTGTTTGTTTGTTTCTCCTTATAAGGATAAATCATATGTGGACCAAAAACTTGAATGTAGGCAATACAGTATGGCTCAACTTGATAGGTGCTTGGTGGTGGTGGTTCCAGTTAAAAAAGATATTATTATTCATTAATTTTAGGCTTTAGACTGGGGAAGAAATGTATGCTGATTTTGTAACAAGTGGATTTTTCATGTGGTGTATAGCTTGTGTTATAGTAGTTGCTTTTCTCATGACCAGAGTTCAACTGTACTGAGGAGGGACAAGTCTACTTTGGGGAGAAGGCAAAAGTAAAATGGAAGGGGACGGCGTGGGCAGGCCATGCCTAAGAGAGCAGAGGCCAGGAGAAGAACAGAGAGAGAGAGGGGTGGCCACCCCTAGATTCTACCTGAGGAAGTGTGGTCACTGTTAGGCTGGGGGTGGGTAAACTGTGTTGAAAACAGTATTGTTTGTGAAGTAAAGTGATCCACTCCAATGCTACTATCTTAATTGCCATGACTCAAAGTTCCAGCTTCTCAATTTTTTACCTCACCACCTATAAAACTTCCAATCGGTGTGCATCCAAGTGATATAGTCTATACACATGAGCTCTAGTACGCAAACGCACAATTTTAGTGCCACCAAAGCAAATCAGTTCTGGCAGAGGTTAACTAAATGCGAGAAAGTTGCAAATTATACAGCATAAGAGCTAATCTTCCAAGTGACCGATGTCTATTCATAATGAAAGGAGTTTGTTTCCACAGTTTTAAAAAAAATTTCTTCTATTTTTCAGTGGGGTTTCTATTTCTTCTGGACTATTTTCCTTGGAATTGTTTACCTTCTCCTGCAATTCAGAGACCCCAAAGATGCAAGTGCAGACCACTTTGTTCACGCTGTGTCTGATGTGGCTAGGGGATACCCTCCCAGGAGGAGCTGGGTGGGTCACGGATAACCAGCTAGACACTGTGCAACAGTTGGCCTGATTCTTCCAAGTGCTCTTACTTAGGAAGGAAGCTTCAGAGCATCTGCCCCAGCTTAGCTTATTTCTCAATGATGTGGAAAATACGCATGTGAAAAAAAGAGAAATGAAAATCACTCCACAGGATGAGTGAAAAGTTTGTGAGCAAAGGGTTTTATTTATTATGTTTTTAGGTCTCTGTGGTGACTGTCGCCATGTTCCTGCTTTATTTTTTTATATGGTGAAATCGATGTGTAAGCTCACAAATGCAGACTTTACCTAATTTGAATGGGCATAGGTCATCGATAGATGGATTTACTGATCTTCTGGCTGTGATTTCCAGGACATGCACTGTTGACAGGATTGCTTCACCGAGACCCTGAAACTCACATATTAGGTCACAAATGATAGAAGCGATCTTGCCCTCCTCCCTAGTGGGCATGTGTTACAAAATCGCCTTGCAGTGGGTCCCAGGGTGGACCCACTGGCTGTCTTGCCTTCAGCAGGGAGAGAAGCTCCCGCAGACCAGGACTCTGGGAGTTTTCAGGCAGTTTTATGTGAGCACTCATGGAGAAGTCACCTGCGCTCCCTTGACTTTAGGCCAAGGTTAAATACAGTTTATTGCTTTAAGAACTTCATTTTCCTAAATAACAAATGAAAGCTAACAAGCAAGTCTCAAGATCACAAACTGAAGTTTGGCGGATGCCAGGGAGGCAGTTCACAAGGGACCGTCACTTAGCTTCAGCCTCCTTCAGGATCCTGAGCACTACCTGTCGGGGAGGCTTTGGGACTCCCGAGAATCCACCTAGAATGTATTTCCCTTTCTGCCAAACGGTAGTTGGGGGAGGGCTAATAGTTTGGGGAGAAGAGGAAGGGTCGCAGCTTCCGTGCCCATTAGGCTGTGGCAGAGTTGTTTTAAGCCCAGCGCCCTTCTAAGACCTGCAGGCAAAGCCCCGGTGTCTGCCCCGCGCCCCGCGAAGGGGCTGCAGGCCAACGAGCTGGGCCCTGCCCCTGCTAATAGTTGTGCTTAAAATTCCTGTTTCTTATCTTATTTACTGATTGATGGGAACGTGACTTCGCAGCCCTTCCTCCCCGACCATCCTGGTCCCGCCGAGTGAGTCACTTGACACAGGGAGCATCAGGCGACAACGTCTGCTGCCTTGTTACACCCCGTGGACCAGGGAATCGCGTCCGCCTGGTGCCTTATCGGAGCCACCTGAAGAGCCCGGCCACACAGGGTGGCCTCCCTTCATTTAAAATCCACAGAGGGAAAAAAAAAAAAAAAATCACAAAACCATTTTGTCAACAAACTCCAGCAAACGACAAAAGGCATGCATGTGGCTTTATTTTTCCACTACTTTTCTTCTTAAATCAGGCTCCCTGGTTTTAACAAAATAAATAAACAAATAAACAAGTCTCTGGGTTACTCTCAAGGAGATCACATTTTTAAAAAATCAAATAATTTCCTACAGCCAGTCTGTTTTGCAGTGTTTTTTCTTGTTTTTCTTTTTCTGCTCTTTTTTCCCCCCTGTAGATTCTGAAAAGAAATAAGCGGCTGTAGGCATCGCCTGTGGCTCTCTGGTCTTGCTCCTTGGGTGGTCTGAGCCGACTTTATGATTTATTCAGCTAATGGGAAGGGAGCATGACCCCCAGTGGCCACAGAAAGAGAGCTGCATGTGGGTTTAATGCTTTCACCACAAAAATGTCTGCTATGACTAAGCTCTGTGGCTGAAGTCACTGTCTGAATGGTGCTAAAAAGGAATTTAGGCATTAAGTGTGCACTATTTACTATAGATCGGCTCTTGGGATTAGGCCAAGGGGTTCGTACTCAGTTTCAAAGAATAGCATGGAAGCTGCTAGGAAAATTAGAGCTGTGCAATTTATTTTTACCAGTCTCCCTGGTGAGTTACCCGGTGAAGGATTTACCTCATATGCTTTTTTTCTCCCCTCTGGTACTAAAGAGTCATTTAAAATGTGCCAGTTTGTGCATTTTATAGAGTTTTATTGTGGAGGTATCCCTAGGTTTTTGTTTGTTTGTTTATCAGAGCCTCAAGTCACTGTGTTATTGTTCTTTAATGTGATTTTGAAACTATAAAAGAATGCCTAATGTTGAAAAAAAAGGACAGGCATGAGGGAGGGAGGGAGGGAGAGAGAGAGAGAGAGACAGAGAGAGACAGAGAAGAGAGGAAAGTTCTCTTGCTGCGCGCTGCCCTGCTAGAGAGGCCTCTTTGATCCAGCGAGGGTCCTGACAGCAGTATTATTGGTGCAAAGGAATGAACACATTCTGCTTTATGTTGATTCTTTGACGATGAGGAAAGCGGATGGATGGAGTGAGGAGGAGGGAGACAGGGGGACCTGTTTGTAATTTTGACTAAGATGGATGATCTTTACGGTCAAGTCACTGTACTACCTGCTGCTGCAATTCCGGCATGTTTGCTTCTGCTGGGTTCACAAATGTGCCAAACTGAGAAGTGAATCCCCCTGAAGTCTGTAGCTCAGGTTCCTGGGTCCAGTATGCAACGAGCCTCCTCAGAATGTTTCTTGATGTCACTTTGTACTTCAAAGTCCACAAGAACACCCAGGCCAGTCCGAGTCACTGGCTTTCAAACATAACACATATGAAAGCCCCACGTTACTTCGCTGCTTGTGATTGCAGCTTAAACCAATTGAAATTACTAGACTTAACTGTGTGCCAGCCGGAGTTCATTACTACAGGGGAGTGTGCCCCCCATCTCCCTCCACCCCCCTCAATGTGCTAAGGGACTCCATTTGCAGTTTCTGCTCCACGTTTTTCCTTGTAAAAGCACTTTGCTTGTATCCTTGCAAATCAATGCCATTTCCAGTAATGAGAGTTAATATCTGAGACTTCAGGACACTTCAGTTCCCCGGTAAGCCTTAGGCTTAGTCTTCCTCTATGTTTCACAGGTCGCGTAGCAAGGCAGGGCTGCATTTTCCCCATCTATGACATGGAAAGAGAAATCCAGGGCTGCATCGGACTAGCTGGCCGGACTAGCTGGCCGTCAGGTCCCTAGAGATTAACAAATTTACCAAAACAGAGTACTTGACCTTTCATTTTCCCGGGGCTGAGCAGATAGGAAGGGTCAGGAAAACCACTTCCTTAAATTACTCTGTTCTCCTCGCATGCATTTTTATTTAAAAAAAAATAATAAGAAGAAGAAAAATCAAAGAAGCTTTTCCCCATCTTTCTACTTTGTATTGTTTCTGATCTCCTTTTCTGCATTTTACAGATCCAAAGAGGCAGAACTTCCTCCCCCAAAATGGTGATATGGTGACAGTATAACTCCTACTGAGAAGAGATAAATACCTCAGTTAAAATTAAACAAAAGCTAAATGCAATGTGATATGCTGGATTAGATCTTAGAACAGAAGGAGGTTATTAGTGGAAAAACTGGTTCAGATCAAATAAAGTCTGTCATAGAGTCAACAGCATTGTGCTGTACTTAATGTCTTAGTTTGGATACATGCACCGTGCATTAAGGGAAGCTACAGAGACGCTCTGCAGGAACTCTGCACCATCTCTGCATCTCTTCTGTAAACCTAATATTGTCTCAAAATGAAAAGTATACAAAAATAAAGCAACAATTTTTGTCCGAAGACTGATTTGTTTTAGGCTCTGATTGGTAGCCTCCATCTCTTCTCTTCACCCATCCACTCTCTAGACCCAGTCCATTTTCTGTAGCTGTCTAGAAAGTTCATTTGCATAATGCCCAGTGTTTAAAGGCCTACTCCTGTGTCCCAACTTTTTTTTTTTAAGGTTTTATTTATTCATTCATGAAAGATATACAGAGAGAGGCAGAGACACAGGCAGAGGGAGAGCCAGGTTCCCTGCAGAGAGCCCGATGAGGGACTCCATCCCAGGTCTCCGGGATCACGCCCTGAGCAGAAGGCAGACATTCAACCATTGAGTCCCCTGGGTATCCCTGTGTCCCAACTTTTAATGTCTTACTATCCTCGCAGAGCTGTTATAAACTGGCTGTGCCACGCGTCGTGCCATACTCAGCAAGGTAGTGCGGTTCTAGGCTCTCTGAGGACACCACCCCATAGGAAAGAAGAAATCAGGTTGTAGATAAAAGTACTGGAATGACAGTGACGACACTGTGAATGTAGGAGATGTGAGGTTGTTTTTTACGCCACAGTGCAGTTGTTTTTACCGTGTTCGTGGACAAGATCTGATGAGGTCCTTTGCCAGGTGTCATAGCTCCAGGGCTGCTCACAATATAAGGCAGAGTTGCGCCCAATAGATATTTTCAGAGTGAGGGAAGCTCAGCACACACTTCACATTCCACATGAACGAAAGAGTCACAACCATGACATAAAGGACAGATTTGTTATAACAAAGGCTCTGTTAACACTGAGTATTACATTGCTTTTCTTTCCATTCGTCCTTCCAGCCTGGATCAAAAAGGCAGGATGAGTAATGATGGAGGGAAGATACCACCTGAAATATAACTGCCTCTCAGGCCTTTCGAAAGCAAAAGGTTGTTTTTGGCATTGTGTATTCATTTTTTGGTAGAGAGCTGGTGGGAGAGAGAGAAATGTGAGAAGAAGAATTGCAAGGGAATGGGGATAATGAGGACCAAAGGAATCTTTCCTTGTGGTGTGGGTTTCCCACCCTAATTGGTCGCCACCCCAAACCACCCGAGTGAGCACACTGGGCAGATGGAGGCAGATGGATCAGCAGCAGCACTGTGCCTGTCTACATCTGCATGTTTCTGGCACACAGGTGTTTCAACTTTATTCAGCCAGGAAGCAGCTTTTCCCCCTTCTTTTTCAGGGGAGGGAGTTTTGGGGAGGTGGGAACACCCACGATTGTTTCTCAGAATAAGAAGGAGGCAGGGGTTGGGGGAGGGTGTACAGCCCACCCACCGCCTATAGATTCCGTTGCTTTCCTGTGGGTCAGCCTTATTCTGCAAGGTGTAAATCAGAGGGCAGATGCATGATCTGGGAAGTTTTCCAGATGCACATTGCACAAAGGCCCATGTGTTCTCATTGTGCAGAAATCACATGCCATCAGAGCAGGTCTGGGACACCAGACCTGTGCGGGGACGTGTCATTCTGTCTGCAGGTCTCCACTTAGTGGAGAACGATGTTGCAGACGCAGTGTAAGAGCTTAGAAGCCAAGGGAATGGACGGTTAAGAAAAGCCACCTTGTCCCCTGTGGAGGCTGGAGGCTCCACGGAGCCGGGTGCCAGACGGTGCGTGCCAGCTGTGCCCAGGAGAGCACCCGGGGCGGCCAGGGCAGGAGGCTCGAACCAGCCAGCCCCGCGCCAGGCCCCTCCGCAGTCCTGTTCCCCCACGCTCATAGGGAGCAGCGGCAGACGGGTTTCTGAGCTCCTTCTACCTGTGATGGGCCTCCACTCTGCTGGGCCTCCGCTGGGCCTCTGCTGGGCCTCTGCTGGGCCTGCGCGGTGAAGCTGCCCTTGCCTATATATTTTGCCTCCCTCTCCAGTTTTTGAAGCGGCTTTCCAGGCAGAATCTAACTGAGAGTAAATTGTTTTCTTGAAAGTAAATCATATGCTAGGAGGTTACATTGGCTTCCAGATCATTTGGGTGACATTTGGTTATTTCCTTCCCCAGTCTGGAATTAATATTGCATCCAGAAACCTCTGACGGGAGGGCTTATTCATGGGGAACATACATTTCCAGTTGTGTTAACTCCTCTCTTTCGAACTGTTTTCCTTTTAACAGGATTCTTTTCCTCCTTTTGTTCTGAGTGACAACTATGTATTGTCACTGATTCTCCTCGCCTCCATCAGACTTTGGGTGACCCGACTCCATTTTCCCTTAGCAATTTGCTCTTCCAGAGCTTGTTTAAATTTTTTTGTTTTACTTATCCTCGCTACGTGGGGACAAACATGCTTTCAATGACCGCTGGGAAGGTGAAAACTTAGCATTTCTGCTCCGTTGTCATAATTATTCTTAAGCTACTATCACAGCACGGCTATCTCTTCTTTTAAGAACAAGGCTCTTTTCCTTTGTGTTCCCCTTGAGTTAATGATTCCATTTCTCTGGCATTTGTAACAGGCCACCTCAGTTCCTTTTAGGAAGTTGTTAGCATATAAAATACAATTAATTAGTGAAATGGGGAATGGAGACGGAAGACTGACAGGTCAGGAAAGAGGCTCGGGATTCTACAGAGGCTATTGCCCTCAGCCCCAAGGCTCCAGAAATAACCAATAATAGGATTGTGAATTATGGAAATTCCATTCTCAGGAATCCATTTGAGGTCATAATTCAACTGGAAATTATCTTGGTTTTTCTGGCTTATTTTCCGACCCTGTTTGCAATCCTGTTTTCTAGTCTCCCTCCAAACCACTAAATAAATTCCAGACATAGAACTCTATTAAGAAAAATAAATTTCTTATCCACCTGTTAATTGGACTCAAATGCTTGGGAGGTGAGACCTGACTCTACTTGTGCCCCACTTTGCTTTCCAAGCCCAGTGGTAAAGGGGTGAAGGATAACGTATTACAATGGAACCGCTTTTTTGTACTTCAAGAAATTTTAACACAATAACTTTTAAACACATTTAATACTTGTCTACAAAGGAAAAACTTTTAAAACAATATTTATTTATTTATTTATTTATTTATTTATTTATTTATTTATTTGACAGAGAGAGAAAGAACGTGTGTGCATGAGCATGGGAGCAGGGGAAAGGAGAGGGAGAGAAACTTAAGCGGATTCTGCGCTGAGCACAAAGCCTGAGAGGGGTTCAGTCTCACAACCCTGAGATCACGATCTGAGCTGAAACCAAGAGTTGGATGCTCAACTGACTGTACCATCCAGGTGGCCCAAAACTTTTTTTCTAAGCAAAATGAACTATACCTCTGGGCACCAAAATTAGAAAACTGCTTTAAAGTTAGTGCATTATTTGATGGTCTCTTCATCTTTATCCAAGTCCAAGATAAGATGCTATGGTTGATCCTTTATTCAGAGCCACCATCCAAATGAAGGATATTAACAGTCGTACGAACGTGTAGGGGCTGATGAGGAAATAGCTTTCCAATGAGATGATCTTTATGCTGGTCAAAAAAACCAATTAGAAACTGTGGGGTAAATTTTAAAAGCCATTTTTAGTATTTGTAATTTATAGATAAGTCCAGTCTATTATAGTTACAATTCAGCAAGGGAAAACATATAATTTTGGCATCCACTTATTAGACACATATTCTTTGGGCTTATAGTATATGGAGTACTTTTCCATGTATTATCGGTTTTGGGCACAGCTGTGTGCTTGCCACCACCTGTAACATCGGTTGCAACGTGAACGGTGGTGAATTGCACATTCAGGAACTCGTGGGTATAATTTTGCAATATCAATGATTTGAGAGTGATTCCTAAGTTCCATGACAAGTGGTGATCTCCAGTTTTGCCGGTGGGGTATTTAAGAGAGGCTCCGGAGTGAGAGCTGCAGTGAAACCTTTACTCTGTTACCAGGGATGAGTGACCTTGAACTAGAGCCAGAACCTTCCTAAACTTCATCTGTAAATCGAAGTGGTAACAACTGCTACCTCATGAAGTTATTATGAGAATTGAGTTTAATGAAATGCAAGATAAAATGCTTAGTCTAGTGCTTGGTTTTTGTGGAACAGTGAAAACATCAAAGAGTAGAGAATTTAGAATGGATGAATTGCACCACCTGTGAGATCATGGCATCTGCAAGTGTGTATGTGAGCAGGTAACACGGATCACGTTAGTACTGGTAGCACAAATATAGATTTATGACTGTATTGGTTTCGACCCCATATATGGATTAACTTCCATAAATTAGTAAGAACTTAATTTTTAATGAGAAAATGGCCTGAGAGAGAACCAAGAGCTTGTACTGAAGATGGATGTTGAGAAAACACAGATAAGCTTAAGGAAGTGATGGTTTTCAGCTAGCAAGTGGAAGTGTAAACTGAATCATAGCAGAGAGTCAATTCACTTGCGAAGTGGAGCCGTGATGCAATACAGCCACCATATGCCCTGTTTTAGAATAAAAAAGTGATTGGTAAAATTGCTTCAGTAACTGTTCCAACCAAGACAAAAGCAGAAAGGGCAACGTAAAACTTCAGTGGCAGTGAAAAAGGGAATTAATTTGTGGAATGAGGCTCAGCACAAAAAACACGGAACTTTTAGCAGCAATGCAATTTAGGAGAATGTATAAGCCTGTGCAATGTTGTAAGTGTAAAAATTAGGGATTTTTGACCCCCTTTGTTATATACACCATTAAAACCATCAGATACACAATTATACCTGTACCTGATAAAATTTCAAGCAATTGCACAGGCTACTATTTATTACATTACCAAATATCAAAGAACTGAACATATGATAAAAAGTAAGTACAACTTCTAAGGGGGTAAATATTAACAACATGGCTTTAACTTTGCAACATAGCCTGTCATTACTCTCTATCTATACTTCGAATAACACCTTATGTCCCATTCCCAACCTAATCTTTGTCTCTATCCTGGTGTCCACGGAGATGTGAGGATAGTGACGAGTGACAAAAGATACCACAGAAGGAAAAACACAAGCAACAAAAAGGAACAGTTAAAATCACAAAACGATGGGGCTGGAAGGAACCTGAGAAATTACTAGTCTGACCTCCTGATTTTGCACATCAGAAAGGTTTGGCACTGGGAGGCACAGTACCTCTTCTGAATAAAAGTTAGTGCAATATCTGACATTAGAACTCAGGATGCTTGGTTCCACTATTCTAACCTATTGCTCCATTTCAGCGTGGTACCCAACTGGTCCCAGCTCCACCCACGTGGACCTGTGACCCTTCCCTTACTATGACCTGCCTGCATTTTTTTCATTGCATGGTTAGAAGGCTTGACCAAACTACGCAAGTATGAAATTGGGCAATTTTGTTGACTTCATACATTTATTGGATTAGTGAGTATGCAACCAACTTGAATGCTTTCTTATTATTAGTTTATTAAGGAAAATATATTTGTAATGCTCTGGGCTTGTTCTGGCCTGGGTAATTTTTATTTATATATTTGAATTCAGTGCCACTTTGTGTGCTCTTAAGTAATCAGAACATCCATTTATTTAATTTGTATTTTTAAAATATTTTATTTTATTTATTCATGAAAGACACAGAGGGAGAGAGGCAGAGAGAGAAGCAGGCTCCCTGTGGAGAACCTGATGTGAAACTTGATCCCAGGACCCTGAGATCATGACTTGAGCCAAAGGGCAGATGCTTAACCACTGAGCCACCCAGGCACCACCCCCCAGAATATCAATTTAAATGTGATCTTTAATTTAAAATATAATGACTGGCAACACAAAATTGAGGGCAGAAAAATTATATATATAATTTCTCTCAATTCTTGGAAGAGTATATTAGCGTTCTTGCACAGCTTTTTTTTTTTTTTAAGTTTTTATTTAACTTCTAGTTAGTTAACATATATGGTAATATTGATTTCTGGAGTAGAATTTAGTGATTCATCACTTACAGACAACATTCGGCTCCCAACAAGTGCCCTCCCTAACGCCTGTCACCCATTTAGCCCATTCCCCACCCACCTCCCCGCCAGCAACCTTCAGTTTGTTCCCTGTTCTTAAAAGTCTCTTATGGCTTGTCTCCCTCCTCCCTCTTTTTTATTTTCCCTTCCCCTGTGTTCGTCTGTTTTGTTTTTTAAAGCATTCTTGCATAGCTTTTGCTCTGTCCCTGCTATTATGTGAAGTTTGAGTCTTTCAGCAATCCTTGGCAGTAAGTTACTAAACTAGTACGCACAATTCTGAAATACTTCCACAAGTTATTGTGAATCGCGTTGATGTGGAGTGATTTACAGTTATGTCTTCATTTGTTGCCTTACAAGCTTTCTGGTGTAATATTGTCATCAGCCATGGCTGGGAGGTTTATTATTCCTTTGGACTCCTCCTCTCTCCATTAGCCAATATTTGTCACTGTGACATGTGACAGGTCTCTCTCAGACCTGATGTTCAGACTTTCGCATCTCTCCGCCCTGTCTTTTCTTTAGTATCTTAAGCTCTCCCAAGAGAAGTTTTCCTGGTCACGGTTGAAGATTTCATTCTTTTGCTTTTTCTTTGCTTTTTCACAGACAAGCTATGATTTTTATTTTCAAACCATCAGTATGTTGTAGGAGTCTCTCAGAAGAGCTGTTCAGCTTCTTTTCATTTTTTTTTTTTCTAGGAAATGTTTCCTTGTTTTCTAATCTGAATCACTGCTTGGGACACTGAGGAGCATATTATTACTAATAGAATGGGTGGGGATGCATTAAATGCTTGCTGTGTGCCAGCCACTCTGCTATACACTGTGATCCTTACATTACAATGACCTAAGAGATATGCTATGTTAGTATTTTTACAGATGAAAATCATGTAGGCTTCCATAAGTCACTTTCATTGCCCAGGGTCCTTCAACATAAAAGTGGCAGAGCGGGATCTGAAGCCCGGTAGGTCTGACTCCACTTGTTAATGCTCTGAACCACCATAATAAATGCTCCCCCAGTGGCTTGCCTCCTCTCTCTTGGGGATTTCACACTTGAGTTATGATACGAGTGGTTTCTTTGGGGGAAAGTGTTATTGATGACAGTTGTGTTCTATGGTAGCATCCCTTTGAAAACTATACATTAGGAACCTGAACTGAAATTTTAAAACTTCTATATTTGAAGTTACATGTGACTAATTCCATTCTTTCTTTTCTAAAGAAATTACATGTATGAATAAATTATATGTATGCAGTTCATTGTTCTTTGGTAAAATGTGTAGTAACTTCCTGTATTACATCACCTCATCCTCAAAGAATGGCACACTGCAAGCTCAATTTCCAACAAAGTGCATCTTTTAAAGCAAATAACTCCACATGAATCCCAACATTTTCCTTATCATTTTATTACATCTGTTAAGAGCCTCTCATATGGAAAGTTTCTATTCTACAGAACTTTAGTTGTTCAATGACAATGCATTAATTTCCTATGTTAAAGAGTTGGAGAACTGTGAATCAGAATCAATGCTTCACATGATTAAGAGCTATCAAGTACAGGTAGAGAATTATTAATTAAGTAATGAAACAGAACGTTTTAATCTACTGACTGACTACAGCATAATTCAATTTTTTCCCCCCTGATTCTGTACAGAATGAGGAGTCTTGCTGGAGGACCGTCTGCTGCACTGCCTCAGTTTCCTGTAGCACACTTCCAGGGAGGCCTAGGACCATTTCAGGACTGGCTGGGAGTGATAAACTGAGACGTTAAATAACTCATACAATTGACACAAAGTTACAGAACTTAAGCGGGCTCTTTTAAGCTAGGAATTAGCTTGGCACTAACAGGGTGATAGGAACTGTGGGGCTCTGCTCCATGTGGGTGGAAAACCAGCATTAAATCACCACCTTTGTGACTCTTTGTAACCCAGAACTCGGAGAATCTCGGACCAGAACTTTCCTTTTTTTCCTTGACGTGGTTCCTTTTATGAAAAGCATGGAGAAAGAGCTGGGCAATGTGCCTGAATACATTATTTTACCACTACTTAGTTCCTACTTACTTCTTTCACTAAAAACAAGGACACTTTTTTTTTTTTTTTTTTTTAACTAGGACCAAAGCCCTCCCTTCTCTTCCTCGTGATGGGGCAATAAACACGTAGAGATGAACCTTATGAAAGCGAGCACTAGAAGAGATGGGGGCTGGAGATGGATGTTTCTCCTCAGAGTCCTTCGAAAGCTGTTCCTTATAAATAGAGCCATTGCTGTTATGAAGTACAAAACCACATTGTTCCTTTCTTTAGTTCTGAATGGAGTTGGTTAAGCTTTCAGCGTAAGTGTGAAAAAGGCAAGAGAGAGGAGAACATAACCTTGTTCAGCGACTCTAAATAAAAGAGACTGAGGACGACAGTGGCACCAGTTATAAAATGTTTAGAATTCATTAATGAGAGTATGTGGTTTTAATTAATTTCTGAACTATCATCTAAAAGGAAGTTCACCAAAGGAATAATATTACAGCAAATTGAATGTGCCACCTCTCAGCATCAGGGAAATTCACAGCGACAGCATCACCTCCTTTCAATGCCCAGGAAAAAAAAAAGTATTCAAAGTATCAGCATTCATCAGTCATTTCCAACAATGTGATTTCTCTACTGCCTTCAGTGTCTGTCCTGAAAGATGGAAAGAGAAGGCCAGGACCCCAATTATCAAATCTCTGAGCTGTTACCTATCTGTATGTTGAATTTCTTAATGATTTATGCATGAAGATAGTCCAGGCAAAAGCAACACTTCATTATTGGTGTTCATTCATTCATCCATTCATTCACCATTAGTAAGGATGCCAGATGCATTATCTCCTAGCACAACATTCTGGGAAAAACCATGTTGGGGCTCCTTGATTCTTTTGCACAAATTCTAGGTTAGGGACAAGCTCAAGGAACTTGCTTACAATTTTTTTCCATTTGGATCTCTCCTTTGGCTCCTACTTGGCATTCAGAAGGGCAGCTCACATGCAGAAGTCACCTTTAGGCTTTTGCTTGCCACAATGGTTTCATAATCAGGAAAGGCAGAAAATACAGAGAAATAGTGGCCAAAATCAGATAGAGGAGATCTGATTTCCAGTTTAATTTGAAGTGTGTAATCTCTTTTCTTTTCTCACTGAAAAACTTCATCCATTACTACACCAGACCATTTGAGTCCCTAAAGACTCCAATGGGGTGACCCAATTTGAGGTAAAGGGAGGGGTTTCTAGTTTAGAGTACTCTGTCCCTGAAATTCATTTTTATAGGATTTATGGGTAATTGACATTCTCATAATACAATAACCTGGATAAATAACTTCAGTAACATTGGTTTAGGCTGGAGTCCTAATGAAATATTAATGTTAGAAAAGGGATTTCTATATTCTATTTTGCTTGTTAAATTTCAAACTTTAACATATACTAAATGTTCCTGATCATAGATGTATTGAAAGTCAATATTTTACAGCGTGTGTGAACTTAAAACTACTAAATTTATAACAAAGACAAAAATGAGACTCCCCCCCCAAAAGGATGATATCTGTTTTTAATATAAAATTACATATACGAAGGGGAAAATTATTTCGTGGTGGATGGGAAAGGGTAATTAAATGTAGCACTTGGTGGTTTGAATTGTTAGATGCTACTAGCTGGCGTTAAAAAAAAAAAACCCTGATACAATACACAATTACCCTGACTCTGTGGAAATTTATATTTCCTCATTTACAAAAGGGAGCTAATAGTCATGTTTACTTCAGAAGTAGTAAGGAATGAATGAAATAATAATAATAATTAAAATAATAATATTCCATCACCACAGTGTCTAACACATAGTAGTTGCTGAATTAATGCTAGTCATTATTGCTGTTGTTATTATTATTGTGATGTAATCTCTGTAGAGCAGAGATTAAATGTCCATTAGAACTGAGCCTGAAGGGTACAGATTTTCTGATAAAATTAGGAAGGAGATGAGGACAGAATCTGAAGTGGGGAAATAACCATACTAAATGTGTGGATGGGGATGGGTGACCCAGGTCAGGGAGATTGAATAAGTATATCCACAATCAGCTGAAAAATCTGTCAGTCATTTCCTGTGGGCAAGCACAAGCATCAGGGCTTCATGTCAGAGTCCCAGAGCAGTCCCTTGGAACTGAAGTCAAGTGGGTCTAGTGGGAATCACTTTGGCTTCACCTCTTCAGGGAGCCAGAGTGTTAAAGGAGAAAGCCAGGCCTGAGCTCAGGAATGGAAATAGAGTTTGTTTCCATCTTATAAGTTGTATCAGTGAAAAATGATCACCTTATGAAGCATGGTCCAGACGATGAAGTGGCTCTCTCCAAGAGGGAGGTAACAAGGGAGGGGAGTACTTACTGTTCTCTAAATTCCATGGCACATAGATAGTAGATACACAAATATTTGTTGATTGAATGACCAGCTGATTGACTGACTGAATGAATAAATGAACAAATGTCCATCAGCTCAAGAGCATGCTTTTTTAGGGATTGTTTGACCCCCTTTTTACTACATGTGGAGACAACAAAGATTTCCCAAGACAAATAGCAATAGTGAATCTCAGGCATGATGCTGCATCATTCATTCATTCATTCATTCATTTGTAGGCTTTCGTTGAACCTTATGTACAGTTGCTATTGAAAGGACACAGGAAAAATGCTTCAGTTAGACTATAAGCTGTGAACGTGTGGGACAGTGTTTTATGATATCCATAAAAAAGTTACTAATAGAACAGTTAAGAAACTAGCAAAATAATATATATTCAGCAATTCAGAGGAATGGGAAATACACATGAGCCTGAATAACCATAAATGTTCATCTTCCTTTCTCTCTTTCTTTTTCTTTTTTTTTTTTTTCATTTTTTTTCTGGGCTTTGAAAAACAGGTGGGATTTGGATGGATAGAGAAGAACAGAAAAGCATTG
The DNA here is from genome assembly GCF_011100685.1 of Canis lupus familiaris. NCBI lineage: Eukaryota > Metazoa > Chordata > Mammalia > Carnivora > Canidae > Canis > Canis lupus. The sequence continues at coordinate 43,469,556 of NC_049236.1, read as the reverse complement.
GTGTTGAGGGAAGCTATGTGTAGTATGCATATGTTTATGTGTAGAGGGTATATATGTAGCTTATTTCTGAAACAGTCCAGAGATGGGCAGTGCTGGGGGTTCACACTGATAATTAATGGCAGCTATTAATTGCATAAGAAAGGATATGACTAGATGATAGAGATTGTTAGCTGAAGAGCTTATTAGCGAGTCTACTTGCTCTTGTGGGTATGAAAAGAATGTTAAAGATTTTTGGAAACAAAAAATGACATGATGATTATCTCAATGTCTACAGCTGATAATAGAAAAGCAACACAGGATGCCAAAAAAAAAGGTAAAAGACCACTGACACAGTGGGGAAGATACAGATGTTGAGGGCTCATACTGGTACTTTGGTGATTGCAAGGAAGGAGTCAAAGGATCAAAAAAAAAGTCAAGGTTTTGAACTACCTAAGATACTGGGGAAGTACAATAGCTCTGGTGACAATATGGGCAAGCGTAAGGTTTAAGGGGATGTGGTGCATAGAAAATGGTCTGATAGGTGTGATTATTTAGAATTCAAATTTAAAATGGATCTTATAAAAAGAAGCAGGAGTTTCTTTTTTAATTTTGTGCCAGAGGCCTTAAAATGTATGGAAAAAAAAAAAAACAACTAACGTTTGAAGTGGGAGATAAATCTGACACCGTGTGTGGCATTGAGCAAGTCACTTCATTCCTTGTGACCTGGGTTTCCTGATACATCAAATGTGGGAATTGGACACGTTACCCCTGGGTCTCCTCCAGTTCTGACATTCTATGACTCCATGAAATAGGCCTGGCACCTGTTTTCAATTTAAGCTCCAACACGAGTTTCCTTATTCTTTAAACCTGCCTTTCTAGTAAGCTGCCACATTTATTACCAGGCTTGTAGTCATTTCCTTTTATTCTAAAAAGAATATATATTCACTTTTTCAGCTCTAGCTTTTCTGTATTATAACCTCATCGTGTTGAAACCATTTTGTGAGAACAGCTGCTAAAGTCATCTTTCCGTTTTAGACATGGTCATGGTTGTGAAGCTACACTGGTCAGGCTACTTTTGGAACGCTAATCCCGAGACAGTGGTTTCCCTACTTTGATGAGAATTCAAAGTGATGTTTTATACCATTGGAAGCTGTTTTAACTTATCTGGAGCAGGAAGGAATGCCTGTGACAGCCCCTTATCCTGCACTTCATTATTTCCGCCATGGGCTTCCTAACTAACTCCCACCATTCCAGCAGAGGTCTCTTTGTGGGACTCACGTGATCTGTTTGTCATTACTCATTTGCTTCTTTTTCACTTCCTTTCTCTATATTCCATTATTACAGCATTCACTGTCATCATTATCAGTCATCCAAATTAGCCTGTGCTTTCAGCCAGGCACATAAAGAAAAAAAAAAAAAAAAAAAAAGCAAGGACAGGCTTAGAGGAAAAATAACATCAAGCCCGAAGACATTCTAGTAAAATTGCGGGTGGGAGGGTGCTGACCCTCTCTTTATGTGGCAAAGAGATGCTTCTGGGTGGGTCGGACAAAAGGACACAATAGCCACTGAGGCACCTACAACTCTTTGCCAACCTGTCATGAATGGAGTCTGTATCATGAGAGTCACTAGGGAAGTTTTCTCTTTGTAGATTCTGGCTGTGTTGACTCTAGTGGATTGAAATATCAAGAAGACCTTAGGATAAGGCAGTCCTGTCTATAAGATGTCTTCCTTATGTACCCATTCCCAGAGCCCTGACCTAAAACTACCTGACCAGCAACACATGATGCTGCAGAAATACATGAAAGCCTCCAAAGAGAACAATTCTCATCTTAGGCATTTATCCAGACCACCCACCCATTCATCCCCTCCACCCATTACTCCCTCCTCTTTGATGCCTCTTACTACATTCCAGATCCCCATGTCTGCTCCAAGCCTTCCTCATTATGTTGGCAACCCTTTGACATTCTAACTCTGGCTTAATGAGTGAGCCCCCTTGAAGGGTTAATATTCAAAATATTGAGAAGCGCTGTAGCAGGGACCAACCAATCAGGATGCTGACTGTAAACAACCAGAGCACCAACTCACGGTGTTCCCAGTAAATAACACTCCATCTGTTCTACTGGACTCTGACTCAGGCTTCTCTTTCAGTTCCTGCAAAGAAAGTCCATCTTTACTTGAGCCCCACAGGACAGCCATGGGGTGCCCTTATCTCTCATGCTCCTTCCCCTTTGGTGACAGATAAGAAGGGTCATGTAACACAAATTGAGGACAGTGTTTGATCAGATCATCACATTGCCATGGCAGATAGGGGTTCATCTTCTCATCCCTGGTGGAGAAGCATAGCAGATGCTGTTGCAACCCCACTCTTATGCCTTCAGTCCCTACTATTTCCATGCAGATAGGCTTGACTTCTGCCACTGACAATAATATCTTTGCAGACTCTGGAGGATGAAGTCAGTTCTGCCCTGTGCATGCGGCAGAAGGGACGCACCAGACAATCCGTGCCCCTCCTGGAGCTTGATGGACAAGGACCCTGCCTCCTGTGTGGAATAACTCTGAGGTCAACATGGCACCCCCAAACGGGCAACTTTGACATTACTTCGAACTGAAAGCAACTGAGAAAGAACAAATGTTCTCTGACTTCCTCTTTCTGGAAATTTACTATGAGAAAGGTTCCTTCCTGTACCAGGAAGAGGGCACATCCTTATCACTGGATATGGGCAGTTGATACCAAGATGAATCTGCACAAACTAAATTACTAAAATGATCTTTATTATTTATTCGTTTCCCTTGTATTTTCCAGTCATTTTCCCACAGCTTACCTCCCCTCAAAAGTGCAAACCCCATTGCCCTTTGCCTTGTCACATGTCCACCGGTTATTAGTCTTTGTTAAACCAGTCCATAAGTTCTTGGGGCCATCTACCTCTCTGTGCTTTCATTTCTTATCTATGAAAGGCTTCACATCATGTAAAGATATTAACCTCAAATAGAACACGTGTGCTTTTATCCTGCTAATCTGTCTTTTGTCAGTTTAAATCTCAGGCCCAGCAGCAGAACATGAGAGGGTAGTGGAGAAGTCTTTTTTCCCCTTCAGAAGGATATGTTCTCTGATTTCCAGAATGCCCATCCTGGGCTTATGCTCCAGTTCCCCACAGTTTAACTGGAGGGTTTGAAAACATTATCCTTCATCAGCTGCCTTCCCTTCCCTCTCACTTGCCCAGACCCCTAATACTGTTTACTAGGATCACCTTCCAAATAAACTGCTTGCACCTGGATTGCTGCCTGAGGGTCAGCTTCTGGAAGAGCCCAAACTGAAACAGAAAGGACTATTTATTTATTTATTCATTTTTAAAGATTTTATTTATTTACTCATGAGAGACACAAAGAGGGAGAGGCAAAGACAGGCAGAGGGAGAAGCAGGCTCCATGCAGGGAGCCCGATGTGGGACTCGATCCTGGGACTCCAGGATCGCGCCCTGAGCTGAAGGCAGACGCTTAACCGCTGAACCACCCAGGTGTTCCAGGACTCTTTATTTACTCATTCAAATATTTTTTTGTGCACCTACTAGATATAAGGTATTATTTGAGGATACTGGAATGAACAGATAAGACAAAAATCCCTATATTCTGAGAGCTTATAATAAATACAATAATTAAGTTGTTATACATAGAATGTTAGATGGTAATAAGTGCTATAGAGAAAAAATAAGCCAGGATAAAAGGCTTAGAAAGGATAGAAAGTGTAAGGAGAGAGACATGGGTTACAAATTTTAATAGGATGTCAGGGTAGGTGTCAATAAGAAGGGGACATGTGACCAAATACTTGAAGGATGTGAGAAAACCAGTCATTTAGGTGTTGCAGACAGATCTTTGCAGCCTAAAGGATCAGCAAAAACAAAGACTCTGAGGTACAGATGTGTCTGGAGCATTTGAGGAACAGCAAGAAGGCTGGTTTGGCTGGAACAGTGAGTGAAAGGGAGAATAGCAGGAGACAGAATCTGAGACGTAACTGGCTGGATGACATAGGGCTTGCAGTCCCCTTGTGAAGACTGAGTGGCGTGGAGGACCTGTGAGAGTTTGAGCAGGACAATGACATGGTCTGACTTGCCTGTTAATAGGGCCACCCAGCCCGCTGTTGCAGAGGACCATTGGAAGGTTCCTATGTAGAGATGCAGAGGCTGTGTTCTGTATAAGGATACTCAGTCTCAACTCTGCTTGCCTCACTGTGTACCCTGGCATGGGATTGTTTCTGCTTGAAGGAAGGATACTTTTTTTTTAGTTTCTCCTGAAGCTGCTTTATGAGCTAGCAGTGGCTGACCAGGAGAAAAGGACAGGAGAATGGAAACCAGTGGATGAGAACCATTAGCACTCTGCTGAAATCATCTAGAGCAGAGACAATGAAGGCTTGGACCAGGTGGCAGCAGGGGAGGTAGTGAGAAAAGGCTCCATCCTGGACCTATTGAAGATAAAATCAATAAGACATCCCCTGAGAAAGTGGGTATGTTAGTTCTCTATTGCTGCTATAATAAAGCATCACGAACAGCGGCTTCAAACAATATAAACTAATTATTTTACAGTTCTGGAGCTCAGAAGTCTGAAATTGGTCTCAGTGGGCTAAAGTCAAGATGTTAGCAAGATGGCTTCAGGCTGGAGGCTGAAGGGAAAATTCATTCCTTGCCTCTTTCAGCTTCTGAAAGCTGCCTATATTCCTTGGCTTGTGACCCCTTTCTCCATCTTCAAACTGCACCACGCCAAGCCCTACTTCCACTGCTACATCTCCTCCTCTGACTCAGATTCTGTCCGTCCCTCCTGTAAGTGCCACTGGGAATATTGGGAACCCAGTATAATCTTCCCATCTCAAAATCCTTAACTTAGCTACATCTGCAAAGTCTCTTTTGCCATAAAATATTCTGGGGATTAGGGCATGGAGATGGTCAGGATCCCCCTATTTAACCTACCACATGGAGTGTGAGGGGAAGAGAGCTTACTTTTATGTTTTTGACCTGAGCAACTGAAAGGATGCAGTTGCCATTGCAAGTGGCCAGTTTGCAAACTGTGCTGAGGGGAGATAAGAGCAGGTGGTCAGCAGGGACATGTTAATTTTGAGATGTAGCCATGAGACTTCCATATTGCTCTTTTGTTGTATCAACTTGGCTAAGCCAGAGCTACCAGTTGTTTAACCAAACATTAATCTGAGTGTTGCTGTGAAAGTATTTTATAGATGTTAGTAAAGTCCATAACTGGTTGACTTCAAAAAGGGAGTTTACTTGGATCTTCTGGGTGGGCCTAACTCAATCAGTTGAAAGACCTCAAAAGCCTAGCTAAGGTCTCCCTGAGAAAGCAATTCCTCCTTTGTCCTGCAGCTCCAGGTTGGGTAGGAGAGTTCCAGTCTGCCCTTCCTGGCAGCCTGCCTGTGGTTTTAAGGTTTCTCTAGCCAGACCCCACAGTTTTGCTTAAGCCAATTCTTTGTAATATATCTCATAATGTGTATCTCCTACTGGTTCTCTTCTGCAGTTAAACCCTGGTTGATAGAATGCTTAAGCAGTGGTGGTGAGGAGGAAGTGGGATAAATGAGTCTGGAATTCAAAAGGAAGCATAATAATGCTTAACAAAGTTATCCAATCAGTGGTGATTAATGTTAGCAAGGAGAAGTGTGTGTAAAAGCTTCAAAGCTGTGTTTGCTTTGGCCAAAATGGCTGTCTGGCTTCTGGCTTTTTAAGGTAAAGTAAGGCATGGGATAAAGGTGGAAGGCTAGAGTGACAAAGTGGGTGAGGAAGAAGAGAAAGTGATCAAGGGTTATGGGGTAAAATTCTAGTTGTCCATAGGAAGAAGACTCCTTATGGACCCAAAAAAGATTCATTGGGAAGACTAAGGAGATGTTTTCTATTTTCTCTAAATACAATGGGTATGCACATAATTAGCTATATTTCTGGTAATCACTGAACTCTGTATTCATTTCCATGTCATAAAGTGAAATACTTAGGTTTGCTCCTCGGGGGTAGAGTCTGGGCAAAGGAAGATGGGGGTTGAACTTGGTTTAATTAGGGATACTGAGGACAGTAGATTCTCTGAGGTAGAAACAGTCAAATTAGACAGCTATTAATTGAATGTGGTTGGTGAGGAGAGAGAACAAGTTGTGTTCTCTCCAGCCATAGGAGCCACCAAAGAAACATGGAGCCATTTAGCATTCTGGATCCAGATATCCTGAAGACCCAAAGGGAGAGGTCCCCGATCCAGGCTATGGAACAGTTTGTTGCTGCAGAGAAAACAGTGTTTTGATACCAGGAAGAGTTGGGTTAGGAAGGACACTGCAGGTAGGAACTTAGAAGGGAAAAAGAAAGCATCTAAAGGGCTGAAATTGAAGGTCAAACGAGTGGGATGCCATGTGGGTCAGGCCAAGCAGATGGCAACTGGCTCAATGATGGTGGTGGGCAGGGAGGCCAGCCCCACTCCACTAGCTGGGACAGTAACTCCTCCCTGCGTGCAGATCTTCCACTGGGCACTACACCGTGCCCTCTACCTGGGGCTCTCTCTGTGGGGTAAGGGCAAAACTGGCACACTATGCTCCAGGCATGAGAGTTAGGAAACAGGTTGCCTGGAATAAGCCAATGTGTTTAGTTTTCCATGCGTTCAGTTTGAGGGCACCCATGATACCTAGAAGCTGGAAATCTGGGTGACGTGGGATCACATTGCAGGGTCTTACAGCACCCCAATTTTCACAGAGCAATGGATAAACTTTTCATAACCATTTTATTTCATGCATACAGTTTTACCGAAGTGATAACAAAATATAAACATTATGTATCCAGTGTTATTTAACAGAAAAAGCAGGAACCTGAAAGTCGGAAAACCTAGATCATTACCCACACTCTGGCAGGAGTAAACTGTGCGAACTGGTTCTAGCCGTTTCTACTGGAGGCTGAGTTCTCCCATGCACCCACTCTTCCACAGAAGGTTGCAGTAGGCATCAAACAACAAAAGAATACGAACATTAGAGCATGGAGTGCAAAGGTATAGGATGATTACTGCTTGTCATTCGCCTATGTCTATCTTATCATATGTCCCCCACCCCCACATGTCAGATGGAAACACATTTTAGAAACAAAACAAAATAAAAACCAAGGAAATTTATGTTGGATTGAATTTTCAAGTTAAATACCTGAGAAAAGGTATTGAATAATTGCTCTAAGACCCCACTTGGTGAGCACTGTTTAGAAAATAAAATCCCAGGTTTGACAAAGTGATAATAGCTCCATGTACTGGATGCTCCTTTCTCTGTTTAGCTCTCCTTCCAGTTGGTGGGTGGGCTAAGTACACAGAGGCCTTTTACATGGTACTTTGCTATCTTCTAAACAGAGCTGCTATGCATGCTTTCTGCTTTATACACAATGTATTGTTTTTTTTAAAGCAAAGCACCCTTATATTACCCTATTTCAAAAGATGAAGCATTACAGGAAATAATTATATAAATTATCTTACATTTGCATTAAATTTTCCCTTGCTTATTTGTGCTTCCATATGTTTTTAAAATAACTATGCTTAGGCCCTAAAATTGTAACAATGTTCTTAACAGATTTATTTTTTTTCTCTCTCTTACAGATGAAGAGAATCTGCTTTGTGTGCATGTAGGTTTTAAGATCTCACTGTTTTAAAAAGTTTTGATTAATATGGGGAGCAGAAAAACAAAACTACATGATTAATCTGGAATAAATAAGACAACTCTCCTATTTAGGTAATAAAATAGAAGATTCATTTGCTGTCGGGGACTGCATTTCTTAGGATGAGAAAGCTGTCATTTATTATCATTAGAGATCACAAATAGAGAAAGAATGAGTTGCTAACACTCAAAGATTTTAATCGCTCTTAAAATTCTGTATTAGGTGACCAAGTCAATTGGAACAATTAAGTGTCACACAGAAACAAATTTATGCATTCAAAGACCATTGAAACTTGCTCATACATAGACATAGCATTGGCCTTGTAAGACAGTTCTAGAATTATTTTCCCTAAAAATTCTGATCTGTTGCAGTTTTTGCCAAGATGTGAAGTATTTTACAGGACGAATTAAAATACTGGGGTCCTACAGCTGGAAAGAATGCACTTCACAATGCATCTGTACCTGGAAAGTCAACTTAAAATGGAAAACCTTTGGAAAGATTTTCAATTCTGTGGGGAAAATGTTTTTAATAGGCAGTTAAGACTTAGATTATACACTAATTGGAAAGGGCTTCATTTCTACAATATAAATCACTTTCTTCTTCCTTAGCAAAATAAATTATTAAAACAACTTCATTCTCTGACATTCTGATGCCCTGAAGTTTGGATGCAATCTCACAAATTATTATCACATTGTGTTTCACACATGATACAGAAAGAGGAGAACTGGCTTGACAGCATTGCCAGCATAAACGCATGTGCTCACAACAAATCACCACTGAGATAAGACGCCATCAAAATGCAAAAGGAGAGAGTCTTGGTTGGCACTTGGTGAAATGTAGCTTCCAACAATCAGCAGACTATCAGAATTCTACCATATTCTGAACACACTCGAAGGGATGTGTCTAATTTTTGATGCCTCTTTTTTAGAGAAATTCAGATATATAAAAATTCCATATACATATAGAAATCATGTAAATCAGTGATAGGAGTTGGGTACTTGGTGGAGGCAAAGTTCATTGTGGGCCTACTTCAGTGGCTCAAAATCTGTGCAAACAAGAAAATCATTTAATCTCTCTGGGTCTCATTTTACACAGGATATCTATAAAACAAAAGGGTGGACTTGATGAATAACTTATTATAAGGATTTTGTTCAGTCTTGAAATTCCAACATTTTGGCAGGACATTTTGAGGTAATAACTAAGGTTTGTCCTTCCAGCATTCTTGTTGTTGCCCTCCCCAATGAAGCTGCTCGCTTTCATTACTTACAACAAGGGTAAATATAGTAAGCAATGAAGTCATTTGAATTTTATTGTTGTTTTTAAACTCATTTTAGCTACAATAATCTTGAAACCCAAGGCATTTGACTGCAAGTGTGAAGCTATTTGATAGAGGGTTCCAAAAAATAACAGCCAAATTTTCAACTATGTCTACGTAAATACTATGGAATGATTTAAGAGCTAGTATTTCACCAAAAAGAGATAAAGTCAACTTTCTGGGAAGGAGAAATAAAAGAGGATGTGATCAGACCTGAGACAGTGATGAATCCCTGAATAGGATCCCAGTGCCATCGCCTCAAGCAAGTGGCAGGATTGGAGAGGAACAATACAAACCTCAAATTATGTTGAGGGTATCCTAGACTACAGAGAACCCATTGGCTAACTTCCTAAGGAAGTTACAAGCCTCAGAGAGAAACCTGACATTCATCATGGCATCTGAGCAGTAGAGCTGCAATGGTAGAATGACCAGTTGAGGCAAAATGCCTAATGGGCAGTCTCACAGAATTCCATCCTTCTCTGTAAGAGAGAAAGGAGGTACTATCCTCCCAAGAGGAACACAGAAGTGATTGAGAAGGCCAGAAGAGTAGGGATCTTTTAGAGACAGGGAGAAGAGGATTGAAAATGAGCCATTCTTGGAAAAGAGATTAAAAACAAATATGTCAATTTGGATTTGGACGCTGTGCAACTAGGTGTTGACAAAGACGAGCCAAAACTGTGCATCTGAAATCTGATGGCAATGGATGTGATGTTCCTTACTTCATGATAATAAGATTCCTAAGTATGGGCCTCAAAATTTAGTGTCCAAGTGATAAGGACTGAACTGTGTCTCCCTAAAAATTCACGTGATAAAAACCTAAGCCACGATGTGGTGGTCTTTGAAGATGGAGCCTTTGAGAAGTACTTACATGAAATGAGGACATGAGGCTGGGGCTCTCATGATGGGTTTAGAGACCTCGGAAGTAGAGACAGCACAGATCTTGGTCTCTCTCTCCCAACCATCTGAAGACATAGAGAGAAGGCAGCCATCTGCAAGTTAGGAAGAGAGCTCTCACCAGAATCTAGAGCCCATACATGCTGGTACCCTGGTCTCAGACTTCCAGCCTCCAGAACTGTGAAAAAATAAATATCTGCTGTTTAAGCTGCTCAGTCTATAATACCTTGTTATGGTAACCTGAGCAGAATAAGACACCAAGTAAAGACATTTTTGAGAATGAAAGGGTATGTTAAAATTAATTGGAATTTTATATTTGGAATGTTTATTCATTGAACAACAATTCACTATATTATTTGTATTGGCTGATACATAAAATAGTTTTTGTTAAAAATTATTTTCAAAAATAAACTTATTTCTAAAAAGTAAAAAGTTATTTCTAAAATGTGAAATGGCTTTACTTTTGTAAAGCAAAAATAAAAATTATATTGATTGCCTAAACATATAGCACAAACCACATTTTTCTCTAATATTAATTCACTAATATTTTTCTGCAGGATGTATTATTTTTTCAATATGGTCTTATCTTTTTAATTTTTAAAAATTGCCTAAAATCCTCAGTTACATTTTATATGAATACACTTGAAAAGGACACATACTTTTCCTGTAGACTATATAACAGTTCAGTTGAGGAAATATTTAGAGGTTTTGAATTACCTCGTGTGTTCAAAGAAAATTCTAAGTGGAGGATAGTCTCAATTTTAATTGAGAAATGTGTAAATGTATCAGCCCAAGTATTTTTATAGGCACTGTCTTTTGCCTCAATTTAGAGTTTTTCTTTTCTACAAATATACCCTATAAGCTTTACCCTATAAAAATCTACCCTATAAAGCACATAAAATAAATTCTCTATTTATAATAATTTTAGTGTTTTTGCCAAACAGATGCTGTAAAATCATAGGTCTTTTCAATTTCATTGCATTTCACTACCTAATATAATCCAATTACCAAAAAAAAAAAAAAGGAAACTGGATCAAAAGATTTTTTTCTGAAAGTCATTTCAAAGGCTTTTACAGAATTTTAAAATTAAATCTTCCACACTGTTTGAGGCCTCATCATTTAATTTGTTTTTGTCCCTGTTTTTGTAGGAATAAATTTGCCTTTGTTTGCAGCTATTGCAAAAACTAAAATTTTCTGGCTTCTAATTCATTGGATATTTTGATAATAGATTCCCAACCATTTTTTTTAATGCAGAGTTGTTAAGAAATATTCAATGCCATTATAAGATTTGTAGGTTGATTTACAAAGTAAATCAGGCTGAAACATTTCTAAATCTGAGGATGAACAGCAAGAGAGAAAGCACCTATGACCTTGCAAAGGTATATTTTGGATACTTAACATAAGCTTCATTGTGAAATTTTTATAGAACTTTAATGTTTATAAACTTTGACATCAAGTTTCTACTTTAAATGGTAGACTATTGGCAGTTTGTTGGATGAAGTTATAACTTATTTGTATGCCAAAGTCAATTCCAAGAGTACTTTTCTCTGGCTTCTTTTTTAAAGATTTTATTTATTCATGAGAAACAGAGAGAGAGAGAGAGAGAGAGAGAGAGGCAGAGACACAGGCAGAGGGAAAAGCAGGCTCCACGCAGGGAGCCTGACATGGGACTCGATTCTGGGTCTCCAGGTTCACACCCTGGGTTGAAAGTGGTGCTAAACCGCTGAGCCACCCGGGCTGCCCTCTCTGTAAGTTTCTTTTATTGAGTAAGACTATTATTTTATCCATGATGTGCAGTGCTCTGCTAAATATGTATCCATATTAATATTGCAAAAGCAAATAATTGTATATCTAATGCTGAACCTTTTAACTGAACATACAGATTTATCTTCAACAGACTGACCTTCCAAAAGCTTTACTTTGTTATGTGAATTTAATGAAAGAAATCCCACCACTAATAGAAATAACTGATTTTCTATGCAAAGCATGTTATGAAACTTTTACAAAATGGCAGCATCCTTTAACTGTTTATGGACATTTTCCTTTGCCAATAAAACCAACATATTATACTTATCACTTTCCATGGGTTTACAGGAAACACTTGGATTCAGAAAATGAATGAGAGGTGCCTGAATGGCTCGGTGGGTTAAGTGTCAGACTCTTGATTTCGGCTCAGGTCGTGATCTCAGGGACATGAGATTGAAACCTGCATCTGCACACTCAGCACAGGGTCTGCTTGAAATTCTCTCTCCCTCTTCCCTCCACTCACGTGCATGCCCTCTCTCTGTCTAAATAAATAAAATCTTTTTAAAAAGGAATGAAATCAATTTAGAAGGAAAGTAATTTGATTGCAATGAAAAGTCACACTTCAGAATTATATATAAATACAGGTGCACCTGTGAAATTGATCTATTTGGACACAGTTTTCTAAAAATAATCATTACCTCTAAAAATAGCTGCTGCAAGATTCCTGGGTGGCTTAGTCAGTTAAGTATCTGCTTTTGGCTCAGGTCATGATTCCTGGGTCCTAAGATGGAGCCCCATGTGGGCTCACTGCTCACCAGGGAGTTTACTTCTCCCTTTCCTTCTGCCCCCTTCTTTGCTTGTGTGCTCTGTCTCTCCCTTTCTCTGAAATAAACAAATAAAAATCTTTAAATAAATAAATAAATAAATAAATAAATAAATATAGGTGCTATCTTCAGCATATTTATTTATTTTCAGTTTTTACATGATTAATTTTACCTCTAAAGCTTCCATGGAGTCAAAACTATTTTGTGTAATTCACATGTTTGCTATCAACTCTCTTGAGAAACAGAAACTTAGTACTTAATTATTCATTACACCTGCATGAACATCTTGGTGCTGAAAAAGGGCTTATTGCAAAAAAATTTAAGCATTTATCAAACGTGCCAGTTTTCACATAATTTTACTTTCAACTTCAAACTCACCCTCCTAGATAGATTCTGCTTTGTGACACTGGAGCTGGATCTTGTAAACCCAGATTTTGGGTGCTGTCTCCTTGTTAGACTCTGATAACAATGGAGTGAGAGGAGGACCATGTGGAGGTTGTTAGATGGAGAGGGAAGATCCCTAATGTGTTTATTCCCTGTGGGCTCCTTGCATGTCTTTATTTTTTTAAATATCAGCTTTATTGAGTTATAACTGACATGTAAAATAGTAAGATATTTAAAGGGCATGTCATATATGTATACAGTGTAAAAGGATTTCCCCTATTAACACATCCATCACCTTACATATTTACCCCTCCCCAATTTTGTGGTGAGAACATTTAATTTCTATTGTCTTAGCAAATTCCAATGATACAATACAGTTTCAACAACAATAGTTGCCATGTTCCACATTAGATCCTCAGACCTTTTCCATCTTAAAGCTGCAAATCTCTGACTGTAGGCTTTTGATTTCTGTGTGCCTCCCTCTACCAAGGCATCCTCACCCCATCTGGAGGAAAACCTTCCTAGAGCTGCAGGTGAGCTTGTTTTTCCTAAGTTTGCAGAACCAGATTCCTCCGTCAGCCCTAAGGACTGTAGCTGCTTCCCTCAGGTGCTATTTCCTTGCTACTTCAGTGTCCCTTTTGCTTATCAAGTTACCTTATCTATTCAATGAGCCCATTAACATCCTTATACCTAGTGACAAATCATTTGTGTTAAATTCTTTCTGTTCATAATTGATGTGGTTTATCTTTTGACTAGACCCTGACTGGTATAATAACTGCTATAAGAAGTAGACTCTAAAAGCAGGCCCTTGATGATGGGATTTGGTAAATGGTTTGGCTGTGTTTTTGGACTTGAATGAAACGTTGAGCCTCTTGCCAGTGCAAAATGGGATGCTATTAATTCATCGCATGTAGTGCATCATGATTAATCAAACTAACCTACCTGTGGTTAGTTGTAATAATATTCCTACTGAAGAAATTATTTAGGGGGGAAATGACTGCTTTACTTGACCATTATGGCTACAATGATGACTAGAAGGTCTTTGGCACAGGATGGATTCTTCTAAGTGCAGAGGTGCATTTATAAAGAGAAAATGACAAGTTCAGGTTTTAAGCTCTTGCTCAAAATTAAAAAAAAAAAAAAAAAAAGAAACCAACCAAACAAAATGGAATTTCTCTGGCCACCCAATTTTTAATAGCAGACATTTCTTATTTTTAATAGTAACATAGCCAATATTAATGGAAAATTAAATCCCAAATTTAATTGTGTGGTTGCAGAATTACAACATCAATTGAATTCACAGTTTTTCCAAATATGTCATATGACAGTTAAGGCATTGATCGGGCAGGAGTGGGGGCCTTTTAACTGGGAAGAAGAACATCTGGTTGGACTTAGATGAAGCTGACAATTTGGTACCCCTGAGTCATGCTGAGGTTTTTTTGTTAGTGGAAATATCTTGTCTTCCATGTCTGAGAATACCATCCTTCCCTGTGTTGGAAAAGCCTCTAATGACTTCACCTAGCCTTTTGTCACGTACCATCTCAAGACCCTTCCAAATACCCTTGTTGCCTCTCTATGCTCTTTCTTTTTTTAATTTTTATTTATTTATGATAGTCACACACACAGAGAGAGAGGCAGAGACACAGGCAGAGGGAGAAGCAGGCTCCATGCACCGGGAGCCCAACGTGGGATTCGATCCCGGTCTCCAGGATCGTGCCCTGGGCCAAAGGCAGGCGCCAAACCGCTGTGCCACCCAGGGATCCCGCCTCTATGCTCTTTATATAATGTCAGATTTCCTTGTGCTCCAGGGAAGAAATGATACATTTTGAACTAGGAGCAATAACTTATATACTAAGAAAATTAGCAGGTTTATATTGAAAGAAACCTGGGAAATAAATATGTGTGGGAATAAGTCCTCAAGCATAATAGAATATAACATGAAATCAGGTCAACTTTATTTATGTGGTTTACTTACCAATGATTCCAGAATGAATGTGCTAACTCTTCCCGGCAGATTGATGCCATAGTAACTTAGCCAAGCTGAAACTACATTTATCAGAGTTCCTTTCCATGAGCAGGTCTGGATTTTCGTGGGCCAAATGACACGTTACTTAAGATTTGTAAGTGGATGTGGAATAGCAGCCATGCCCTTTGAATGCTAGGAAGCATGATGCAGATCCCTGGGTACTGCCACTCATTCACACAGTCATGGATGCTGGATCGATTACCTTGAGACATGGGGCCGCAGCCTGGCCACAGTTTGCCTGGCTTCACCCCTCCTCTAGGTTTTCTGAATTCTGGACCAAGTGCCATAACAGTGAGTGCCAGCTTTTGCTGCAAGCCACAGGATCAAAGTTGGAAGTTTAGAAGTGGTAACAGACTCTATTACTTTTGCATTGTTATTATTACAATTGTCACAAACTTAGTGGGTTAAAACAAAGCAAATTTGTTAGCTCAATAAGTTCTGTCAGTTAGAGGGCTGGCCTCGTATTGGCTAGAGTGCATTCCTTTCTAAGGATTCTAGAGAGAATCTGTTTCTTTGCCTGTTCAGGTTGTTGGCATAGTTCATTTCCTATCTCTTGTAGTACTGAGGCCCCCATTTCTTTGCAGCTGCCTGCTGAGAGCCATTCCCAGCTCTTCAAGGCTGCCCTCATAGGCCCCTTTCCTCTACCTTCAAAGTTCACATAGTGGGTCAATTTGCTCTTGCATCTCATCCCTTCTGCCTTTCTCCCATTACACCTCCCTATCTTAATATCAGCAGATTAACATCATTGACTCTATCTATAAACCTAATTCTCTTTTGCCATGTAATGTAACATAGTCACAGGTTCTGGGTGTTAGTATGTAGACATCTTTGAGGCTATAATTTTTAATGCTTCATACACAAACCGCCATGGGTTCCAGATCATTCTCATGGATTTCAATTTTTTATATTATCCCTTGCTTCAATGTTCACCTTTCTTTTCCAACTTCTTCCCTATTGACCTCAGGTCTAGCACCAGTTCAGAAGTAACAGTCACATACAAACTTCTTAATTAGCTCCCACAATTGCATAAGGTCAAGTTTCTATATAAATCTCATATCCTATACCACCTGTACTGATTCTGTTTCTCTTATTGAAGCCTGAGAGATACACTAAGACATATAGAAATGACTCTAGCCATTTATTTGGCTAGTTGATTAAACTTAACATTGGCCTATGCCAAAACTTCCCTGACATAATGTAAACAAAGGAATTCAAAGGTTTAAAAGATGGGAATTTTGGAGTAGATTATTTTTTACTTTTATTTACTTATTTATTTTTAAGATTTATTTATTTATTCATGAGAGACACAGAGAGAGGCAGAGACACAGGCAGAGGCAGAAGCAGGCTCCATGCAGGGAGCCCAATGTGGGACTCAATCCCGGGACCTCAGGATCACTCCCTGAGCCAAAGGCAGGCGTTAGACCGCTGAGCCACCCAGGGATCCCCTGGAGTAGATTTATTACTTGCAATCTGTACTACCACTCCTCAATTCCATTCTATGAGAAGGCCCATAGCATGACTCTTTCACTAAGACTTTGGGAAATAAACTAGTGAGTGGACATCTGCATCCTTAAAAGATTTCTGGTGATTATCCTATGTTGGCTAGGTATGAGAGCTGTGATGCTGCCATCAAGATGGTGCCAAATATATATATGTTTGTTGATTACTATACACTAGCCCTGAAATAATGGTAATTTCTTAAAACCACAAATTCTACTCTGGTCCATTAGTCATAATGGAGATTTATGATTATCAAGTAACTAAATGGAGTCTTTGCCCAAGTGTGAATCACACTAGGCACAGTAAGTCTACAAAAGCACTTTACGGTTATTTTCCTAATTTCTGGATTTACAGTTGAAATAGATATACTCGACAACTGGCAGGATTCTCACATTTGCTTTCTGACCTACAAAGAGCCCAAGGGAAGCTTGGACTTCCCCTCCCTAACAAGACCCTAGGGATCATGACCCTAGCCAAAGGCAGATGCCCAATCAAATGAGCCACCCAGGTGCCCTGAGTTTGCTACCCTCAACCATAATGTCATCTTGCAGGTATCTTGATCATCTTCCCCTTCCATGGAATATCCCACTGGCCCAGGATAGTGATGACATTCTTCTGATTACATCTGTTGAGAAGGATTAAAAAGTACTTTAAGTGCCTCAGGAAGACCTACGCAACACAGAAGTTGAGAGAACAAGTCCAAGGAAGTTAAGTAGTTCTCAACCTCAGTGGATTTCATGGGAGTCTAGGAGTCTGAAACATGTTGAGAAGTCCTTTTCAATAGGAAAAATAATTTGCTGTATCTTGGACTCCTACCACTAAAACTGAGGCATGGTATGTGGTGGGTATATTTTTTAAAAATTTTTTGAGTACATATACGTATACCATATTTAAGTGTGCTATTTTGACTAATTTACTAGGTAATCCATAATATTGATGGTTCTGAGTAGAGACAGGAACAAGAGAAGCTGCATTAAGTCCATACTGAAGTGTAAGCTGCTCTTCCATTGGGTCCTTGTGTTTCAACACTTCTGAAACCTGGAGTGTCTGAGGAATGTCCAAGGAGTGTCTGAGGCAAATAAGGATCCTGTATGGAACCTTTGGCAAGCACTAAGAAGAGAATCACATCATAAATGTTTGGCTTTGGGGAAAAATCCAGGCTGTCTTCTGCAGGTAACTTCTTTTGAGAAAAAGCAGCTCCTGGCTTGTAAGGTGGACCTTGCAGTTGGTACACAAAATCAGAGGACATCAAGTGACCCTGTGGCCTGAGCTTCTCATTATAAACTGGGTATTTTTTGACCAGTTGTACCTGAGAAGAGCCTCTTCCTCAGACCCTGGAGTTTCAGCTCTCTGGAGACCCCTCCTCTAAGTTTCTAAGTTTTAATAGTTCCAATCTCTTCTCTTTGTCCCTTCAGCCTTAGGGAAGGTAACTACATCCTGAAGTTGTTCTCTCAGTGTTATCTTACAGGTTTTTTTGTTTGTTTTTGTTTGTTTGACCCTTTTAGTAAACTAGTTAACAATTTATATATAGTTAAAAATTATTTATATTAAGTAGCTCTTGAGATAACTGGTGTTCTGTCTCTTGATTGACATAGCAAAAAATAATTTGAAAAATCTGTTTTAGATTAACAACATACAATAAATAGCAAAACCACAGTAAGCAATGCTACATGTTCTAAAGCAAAAACGCTCAACCTCTACCTTCTGCACATTTTTCAGGATACTTAATGTGTATTTTTTATGGTTTCATTCTGCTCCAAAGTCCTTGAGCTAGGTGACTTTGTGGATGTCACAGGTAGTGGCTATTGCCTAACTGGCTGTTACACCAAGTGACCAGCAGGGGCAGCAGTGCCACGCATGGAAATACAAACCCAATTCCTCTTTCCCAAGTTGCTCATGATAAAAATCATTTTATCAGTAAGTACTTCCCATGCTGATCTTGAGAGGAAAATGTTAGTTTCCTTGGGTCTAGGAAAGCTTAAAAAAATAGAGGCAGGTTATCACTGGTCATCTTCAGATTTTCACATATAACCTGGAAACTGTGTTCACCATGTACCTGTATTGTATGCCACTACAGGAGGCCAATGTGGAGGCTATAGGTATAAAGGGCAGGTCTATCAAACCCATTCCAGATTGTTTTATTTTACTTTTAAAAGAGTTTTATTTATTTACTTACTTATTTGAGAGAGTGAGCAAGAGAGAGAGAGCACAGGAGCAGGGGCAGAAGGAGAGGGAGAAGCAGACTTCCTGCTGATCAGGGAGCCCAAAGTGGGCCTCTATTCCAGGACCCTGGGATCATGACCTGAGCCTTGAGCTAAAGGCAGATACTGAACCGACTGAACCACCCAGGTACCCTCTATTGTTTTAATAAAATTATTATTAATAATATTTCATTAAAATTTTAAACTTTAAGGTAGTTGCTAAACCTGTTTGGACCCCAGGACAAAGAAATAACTCAAGACCATAGCAGATAAACCAAGGTGTACAGTTAATACATGGGCATGCCTGTGCACACATGCGCACACACACACACATTCTCTTAATCTCATCTCTACCTACTCAACAATCTTGATCATTAGATTAGAGATATGAGAATGAAATGGCAAAGGATAAACTTAAAGTGATTTACTTTTACCCAAAAAGAAGCTAAGGAAAATCCAAATTGAAAAAGTTTGGTCTGAATTATCAAGATTAACTTTTGTACCACAAGTGGAACTGAAACCTTGAGAATGTATATAAATCAGGAATAAAGAAAATAAGAACGTTTCAATTTTGGACACTATTTTTGTGACTATAAAATTTATTTTTTACATAAACTTCATAATGATGAAGCAACTGCTTAGTCTTTCCTTACATGATCGTTTTTCTCCTTATTTCTCCATCATTGTCTTAAGCCTGTGTTTTCCAGGCTGCCTGAAATTCTGATATCTCCTAGACCACACCAACATTTTTCTTTCCCTAAAGGATTTGTTCTTGCTATTCCATCTGTCTGAAACTATCTGGCATTTTGCATGGCCTTTTCTCATTTTTCAGACATAATTTTTAACAGAACTTCCAAAAATAGGTTTTTCATGATCATCTAAATTAGCCCTTCAATCATTTTTCTTTATAAATAACTCCTTGTTATCTATTCTAAGTTCTTCATCTTAATCTGTAATTATTTTATTTATCCATTTATTCACTGATTTATTATATCTCTACCATTTGACTGTAAGCTCTGTGAAGGGGAAGAGGACCACAGGAATCACTTTTTTTGGTGCATTGCTAGATCTCCTGTGCAGACTGAAATGCTCAGCACAGAGCAGGTTCTAAATAAATATTAATTTAGAGCATAAATGAAAGAATAAATGCAGTATAAGAAATCATTAAGAGAGCCAAATTCTTCTTTTTTTCTTCTTCAGCAAGGCTATAGGAGAGATTTTGGCTCAATTAAGAACTTTCTGATTCTATCAAAATGTATATATCTGAGCCAGATAAATTTCCTAGTAGTTCTAATTGCATATGTCCCATAGGTTCCTCAAAATCAACATTTCTAAATGTACTCATGATGATGTCTCCAAACCTGTTTCTCTATTTCAAGTCATGGTGGAAAGCATCACTCAAACATGACTAAGTCTGACCAATTCTTGCTCATTAATCTGTGTATTTGTCTATTTCCTTTTCATTCTTATTATTCCTTCTTTAATTCAGTATCTCCTATTCTGCAAGGAATTACTAATTAGTTTTCTGCTTCCAGCTTTATTCCTTTTCTGATTATTCTGCACAATAGTCTTTAAGACAAGCCTTTCTAAAGCACAAAGCTGATCAACTTAAAACTCTGTTCACTATTTCCCATAGGAACCTAGTTAAAATTCCTTAGCCTGGTATAAAGAACCACCACAGTTTGATCTTTGCTCACCTCTGGCTTCAGTTCTCAATGATTCCATTTCTCTCTATCCTTAAACTTATCTTATGCTTTTGTCTACAGAACTACTTATAGTTCTCTGATCTTGCTGTACCCTTTTATGTTCATATCTTTACTTGTCCTCCTCCCTATGCCAGAAATACTTCTTCTCTGCCTGGTGAGATCATATATCTGTCTTTTAAATTTTGACTCAAACAATAAGACTTTACAAAGTTTTTGACCCTGCATGAAGAAATTGGCTATAGTTAAATATGGAATCTGCTGTTTTCTGAGATATTATGCTACTAGTGTTGTTAAAAATTCATGCTAAAAGAACTAAAGAGATAATTGATCCAGTTGGTAATTTATGTCCATTCATTTCCTTAGATTCTGGGAAATTGAGCATCAGCAATTAAATTAGAATCACAATGAAAATAGAATGAGAAAATATATGAACTGGACCTGCAGAAAATCTCTTTTAAATGCTTTAGGATATTTGACAACACAAACATAAATGACCACCTTGTTGCTCAATTCTATAAAAAAGTAAAGCAAAATAAGTAAACTTGAAATAAAATCTCCAGGGGTCAGAAGAAATAATAAAGAATAGTGAATCTGTGGCTGAGTGTATCAGTCACAGATATGGGCCCTAGACATTGGATGCTGGAAGTTTTAGCAACTTTCAGATAACAGTAGATGAAGTCTTAAATCCAAGAAGGTAGAGATCTGGAATAAAGCCCCCTGCATAAAACCAAAAACTGCTCAGACCATGTAAAGGGAACTAGAAAAGCTTTTCCACTTCCTAGGAATTCAGCAATAGAGGCACCCATCTGGGACTGTAGATAAGAAAAAAAGGCACCTACAAGAAACCAAAGGGTAGCTCTCAGCAAAACTTAGGAATTTGGGATGATACTACCCTACTTGTGGGGAGTTCCCCAAAAGAAATTAATATAGATATATTTTAAAATAAATACTATATGTAAGAAATTAATATAGAATATGAAACCAACAGGCCCTAGGTAAAAGAAAACTTGAAACCAATTTCTAAAGATATTCACAAGGTGTGAGACTCTCACATATCTCTGAGAGTCAGACAGGAGAGAGAATGTGCATGAGAATGCTCACAGTAAAAATATATAAATTGCAAGGAGACATTAATTACTGAGGGATAATTAATAATTAATAGACAATAAAGCTAGTTCCCCAAGAATTAAAGGTACTAGAAGAATCTGAAAAAAGTTATAAAATAAATGTCAAGATTAAAAAAAAGATAGAACTCATGATAAAATAGGTCCACATGAAAAATGAACAGGCAGATTTGAATAGATTCAAACTTAACATTAAGAAGATGTTTAACATACATGGTCATTAAAATTAAAAATTTATCAGATAGGTAATGAAGTAAATTATATATAGCCAAAGAGAGAATCAGTGAACTAGCAGACAGGCCTTAGGAAATTACACAGGATGAAAGTGCATAGAAACAAAAATGTATTTGTTTATGTTTAAGAAGAACCCTAGAAGGATCAAGAATAAGGGAAAGTAATATTCAAATAATAAATAGAGCATTATCCAGAGTTGGAAAAGAAATCCAAGAGAAAAGGTAAGTTATTTACAAAAGAGGTGTCCTTTGACTGGTAGCAGACTTTATATCTTTACGAAGAAGATAATGTAATCACATCTACATTCTGAGGGACAATAATTTTCTGTTAAGGATTTAAGTACAGAGAAATCATCACTCAGTAATGAAAGTAAAATAAAGACATTTTTAGGTAATCTTAAGAATATCTGTCACTCCTAGACAGACCCTCACTAAAACAAAACAAACACTAAGAAATATATTTTAGAACAAGAAAGATCTCAGGAAGAGGAGCAGAATGCAGATGTAATAAATTCATGTCAAGTACGCATGCTAAAAGTTTAATAGGAACCATTTAAAATACAGACCTTAAATTTTTAAATTTCTCTAATGCTTGCTAAACATTTCTAGAGGCAGGATGGAATGTGTGAAACAGCAGAAACCTATCTGGGCTAAATTACTAGCTGTGAGACTTTACATATGCATTTTTTTTTCTGTGAAATGAGAAAATCGTGCTCGATTTTGAACTAGTTGTCCTAAGGCCTTTGTCTACTGTGATTTTATTATCTATGATAACTGAAATTATTAAGCAAGGATTTATACTTGTGAAAAAAAAGAATCATAGTTACTAGGAATTGTAAAGGATCTTAAAGGTTATGTAGTTCAAACTATGGTTGAGTTTTTAATTTCTTCATTAGTAGAAAATGCATATTAATTTTGAATAGTTTACTTGCCACGGTCCATATTTTAATTTTATTCTTAACATACTTCTAATTTTTAGTTCTTAGAGAAGTAGTGGCAGGAGAGGAATCACTGTGAGGCCTTTTTTTAAGTAAAAGAAATAGATTTCCTTCTGAAAGTTAAATGAAGAAATTTGCAAGTGGGTCAGGCTATAGGTTGGGAAAGTCACTTTAGAATATAATAAATAGGTCTCACATCTGTGAGACTTTATTACAACCAAGCGAAATCTATTAATATTGTTAGATTTTTTTTTTTTTAAAGGATATTTGTGGTGGAAGAGGACTGTCTATCCTCAAAAGTCTAGAGAAGGGAAAAACCCCCAAAGCACGTACTGTTACCTAAGCTCTGGTGCCTTCTGACAAAATCTTCAGACCTCTAGAAGGCATTAGTGCTGAAGTAGGAAAGGTAAAACCTTAATTCTCTAAGACACAGAGAGAATAGGGCCTAGGGCAGGTGAGTTTTAATAGTGATGGAATTCAGAAAAGATTTAGCATTTCTTTTAGCAGAAAAGATTTAGCATTTAGCATAAGGAAGCTATAAAAGGCAGATGCAAGCCATGGTAGGGAAAGTGATAGCAGCAAATATTTTGTGCAAAGACTTTCTTCAAAGCTGGGCTGTCTCCCATGTGGGAAGGAGAGAGCTCAATGGCTCTATGTAAGC
This sequence comes from Canis lupus familiaris, assembly GCF_011100685.1. Lineage (NCBI taxonomy): Eukaryota > Metazoa > Chordata > Mammalia > Carnivora > Canidae > Canis > Canis lupus. The sequence continues at coordinate 43,446,368 of NC_049236.1, read as the reverse complement.
TTGACCTCTTCATACATTTTTAAACATTAATCATATTCTGAGAGAATCGCTTCATATCTTCATTTAATAAATTTGTCTTTTCTAAGTCTTCTCATAAGCTATAATAAGAATGGATCAATTTAATAGAACTGTTGCTTTTTCCTGTGATTTCATATAGACATTTGATCAGAATTATTTTAGCTTTGTCCCAAAGATGAAACCTATTGTCTGTTTTAGGTCATAACTTGTTTTTTTATCTGTTATTTTCCTCTGAAAATGAAATTATTTTTTTCCTAATTTTTAATATATTTCTAAAAGCTTTTATTTTGTTTTTAATATATTTGAAAGATTTTATTTATTTTATTTAAAATAAAATCTCACACAGAGAGAGGCAGAGACAAAGACAGAGGGAGAAGCAGGTTCCCTGCAGGAAGCCTGATGCAGGACTCCATCCTAGGACCCTGGGATCATGACCTGAGCTGAAGGCAGATGCTCAACCACTGAGCCACTCAGGTGCCCCATTTTTAATGTATTTTGAATTGAACTGATTCTCACTCACAGCTAAGGTTGTAAAAGAAAATTAGCAATCTTCTAAGATCTTTTCCCAGCCAGAAGGATGGTGGCTTGTACACTATAAAAGGAATTTAAAGACAGAATCATTTAGGAGAAGACAATAAGTTAAAAAATATATATATTTTATTTTAATATATATTTATTTTATATACACACACACACACACACACACACACACATACACACACACAGAAAAGCACAAAGAAACGCTGATTTATTTTCCCAAAATTATCCCATATAAAGACCTTGAACTGGCTTAAATCTGGATTTGGCTTGTCATGAGATTACACATTTTAACTTGCTCTTGATTGAATCAATGATCTAAAATATCTAAGTAAAAGGCTTTTGTGTATTTGCAAAAGAAATAACCTTGAAAGTTTGTTGTGAACTTGGTAAAATCCTGGTGGTTTGGTTGTGAGCATTAAACCAGAGTGACCACAGGCTGCCTAAAATATGCATAGCCTCTTCCTTCTAATCTGGTTTTCATACTTGAGAATACTGGTGGTTTGGAATTTCGAAGTTCTTTTACCCACCCTTGTCTGCATATGAACAATGAAAAGTGTCTATTTATCAGTACTTTGGATTCCGTTCCACTATTTTTCTTAAGTTCGCCAAAATTAAGTTTTCCATGTCCAGCCAATTTTCCAGAGCGAGATAGCCAACCTGCATCTAATTATGATATTACTTGGCTTCTGATGCAGTCTTCCGGCTGCTTAATGTACAACCAGAGAGGAATGTACACCCCAGAAAAGACTGTCTGTTCATCGACTTCTCGTCTACAGTGTTATAATAAATGGAACTCAACTTCAGGAATCAAGAGATGTATTACTTACTTTATTTATTTTTATTTTTAAAAGATTTTATTTATTTATTCATGAGAGAGAGAGAGAAGCAGAGACACAGGCAGAGGGAGCCCGATGCAGATGCAGGACTCAGATCCCAGGACCCCAGAGTCATGCCCTGAGCAAAAGGCAGACACTCAACCACTGAACCACCCAGGCGTCCCAAAGTATTACTACTTTAGATACATTTATTGTAACCATAAGGAACATTTAACATCAAAAAAAAATAAAATGCAGGATTGTTTTTTTTTTCAGGATTGTTTTAAATACCATTAAGATGATTATCATTTTCTAGCTGATGATAAGGCAGTGTATAAAATAAGGAAAAGACATCATTCCTGTCCTCACATACTTACATAATATGGAAAAGATTGGTGACAAACAATTTGGAGATATTTCGTATTTTGGGATATTCTTTTTGGAACTTTTAAAACTGTGACCAATATTGAAAGGTATTTTAAATGTTATTTTTGCAGCACTTCACATAAAAGTGTCAATGCTTTTTGGGAAAGGTATGTGAGAAGTGCATTTCTTCAATGTTTTCTCCTTGATCTGCTTTCTCCTTAAATCTTAGTCCCTTCTGGGGGCCTCTTAGTCATAGCATCATTTTTCAACCACTGAATAAAGTGATAATCAAGGGTTTGGGGGATAGATTCTTTTTTCTAGGACACGATATAAAAATGTATGGAGAATGATATCGATTTTATTTTTGCAGGTGAAGGGAGTTTTTCACCCGTTGAAAAATGATGCCATGACTAATATGACATCATTTGGTCCCCCACGCAGTTGGCTTTTCTACAGACTTAGGAAGAGACAGCTGTGAGAGAAGCAAAAATCTTTCCAACCATAAATGTGAAGCTGATTTTTGCCTGTGAAAAGGATCTACAATTAAAAGAGTTGGGAGAGAGTATGGAGGACTGGCAATATCTGAGGGCCTTATACTATGGTGATAGCTGAGAACTCATCAATTGAACATGAATGCAAAGGATTGGTTGATTTGTTTTGAAGCGTTTTCAGGCACTGATGCCAATAGCTGACACGGGACTCCCAAGGCATCTGCTCCATACCAGCCCCCACAAACACAAAGCCAATGACATATCAGAGGGCACCATTGCTCCATGGGTCTCAGCTCAGGCAGCATTCACTAGGCTCAGCTTTTCTTCCTGACTCTTTAATTTATATAAATTGTACGTTTATGCTTCTTCTACCATCAACACTAGTTATATCTAAAGAAGGAATTTAACTGTGATGAAGGAATAGGGACAGGTTACTTCTGTCCATAAGTGAGTCACTAGGACTTCCCAGGATGCCTAAAGACTAGGCAAAGACACGTACTTAAATCCTGACTTTAGGTGACGTGTTTTTGGTAGGCATAGCTCCCCCTATTTTCAGTTATCATAGCCTTTCCCAGGAAGTTGGGAATATCTTTACTTTGAAGAATCTTTCAGTGTTTCTTTCTTTTTTTTTTTTTTTAAATTTATTTATTCATGAGAGACAGAGAGAGCAGAGACAGGCAGAGGGAGAAGAGGTTTCTCACAGGGAGCTTGATGTGGGACTCGATCCCAAGATCCCGGGACCATGACCTGAGCTGAAGGCAGACTCTCAACCACTGAGCTAGCCAGGCATCCCTCAGTGTGTCTTATCATGAATTTGCTGTGATCCTTGGACCTGAGCTGAGACCTCTATCCCAGGTGAGTTAGCACCTCAGCAGAGGTCAGAGCTGGGAATTGAGACTCCAACCCAGCCACTTAGCAGCTCTGGTAAAAAGTTTGGTTTGGAAGACGGATGAAATTAATGACTAAAGCAAGGCTTGGGAATTCACAAAGGACCTCCATTAGTCATGCTCCCCTACCCCAATCACCATGGTTGAGCGACGGTTGGCTGTAGCCACAGTACTTCCTGGGGTCTGAGTGGAACAGAGCATCAGGGGTCAGACAGGCCGTGGAAGTGCTTTCTCATGCCTTTCTCAGGCCTTTCTCATGCCATTTCTCATGCCTCAAATTTCCCTAATGATCCAGGTCCACCCCCTTGCTGTTCCAGAGCCAGAATGTCTTCTGATTCATATTTTCTAAAAGAGGTATGAATGCTAAAGCTTTTCTTTTCCCTTCATAGCCAAGTTTGCCTAGGTCTCAGGACAGGTGTGCTCATGCTGTGCTTTACTGAGCAACAGGCAGCTTGTGTTCCCCACTTAATTCAGAGCATTTTTGCCACTGAATGTCAGCCTGGGAGGAGACCAATTCCAGTAGGAGAATAGATGAGTCTGAACCGAGAATGCCACCTTGGCAAGCTCTGCCTAGGAAGAATCAGGAGTGTGTGTTCCAAAGGACAACAGGTACAGGACTGGTGGTGACAAGGGCATCAGGAAGGCTTACTCTGAAAGTAACAGCATCATTCTTTCTGAATGGCTCTAGCATGGTGTGGTAGTCCCCCCGCCATCCACGGTTTTGCTTTTTGTGGTTTCAGTTACCCATGGTCAACTGCAGTCCAGAAGCAGAGGATTCTCCTCCAACACAGGTCGGAAGGTCAATAGTAGCCTAACACTACATAACAATACCTCCATCATTCACCTCATTTATTCTCATTTGTAAGCATTTTATCATCTCCTTTTATCACCAGAAGGGTGAACAAGTACAGTAAGATATTTTGAGAGAACACATTGATGTAACTTCTTTTTTCATAGAATGCTATTATAATTGTTCTTTTTTATTAGTTAATATTGTTAATCTCTTACTGTGCCTAATCTACTAATTTATTTTTTTCTTATTATCTTAATTAATTAATCTTTACCAAATGTATGCATATATAGAAAAAAGTGTAGTATACATAGGGTTCGGAGCTATCCGTGGTTTCAGGCATCCATGGGGGGGTCTTGGAACATGAACATGAACATGAACATTATCTACCCTTTCAGATAATGGGGGGCAACTGTAATTGGAAATGAATCCTAAAAATTTCAAACCACAGCTAACTTGTTTGCACTAGTTAGATGGAATTCAACATGGGCCTGTCTCGGCAAAGTCTGGTAAGCAGATCATGTCAATTCTCTTGCCAGGACACCACCACGCCAGATGGGGTTTCCGAAGGCCATAGAGAGACCTTGATGTTCAGATGCCCTGTGGATTGACTCACCTCTGAGACCTGAGGAAACAGTGGGATGCATCTTGTGGTCAGATGTAAACTTGGTGCTTGAGTGTGGCATTTAATACAACTGTGGGGTGGGAAAGTAGCTGGAGCACTCAGAAGTAGAAAGAAAGTTTCAGGAGAGTTCATACTCATTAAGGCCCTCATCTTATTCCTTTATGACTTGCATAGGTACTTAAGAAAATTTCCTAAGGACCAGATGAAATTTATGATCATAGACAACCAACTTTTATTGTGTGCCTATCATGAATGAGATACAGCTAGTTGATCCAAGTGCTAATGTGTCAAAGGTAGTCATGGTCCTCAAGAAAGTTACAATCAAGTACAGGAAAAGACATATTCATATATGAGATACACAGATGTACATATATATGTATATATACTGGGCATATATATATATACAAACATGTGTACATACACACATATACATACATATGTCTGTAGACACATACGTGTGTATATATACATTTACTGCCATTGCCACTATGTCAGTTTTGTGTGTAAACTGGAATGCAATTTCTAGTAGCTTATTCCTCAAGGTCTGATTTTCTAATTATTTTTAAAAGGTTTCTAATGCCCTTGGATACCATGGCCACATGGTAGATATTTCCTGCATCAAATCCTAAAACTAGTCACTCAAATGTGATTACTTCCTGTGGCTAACCCTTTATTTGGTGGCAGATTGTTGGCCTTGGCCTATTTCCTTGGAATTAAAACTTTGGGTCTTCCTGAGCCCTCCTTCATCCAGGGCTCAGACTTAGGCTCCCCTTTCTCTATATTTTAAGCTACAGCCAGTGCCTTATTCTTCAATGTCAAGACATCAGCCAAGAAAAAGCAGAGACTCAGACCCCCTCAGGATCAGAGGAAGAGATGCTGGGCCCTAGCAAAAGTTACTTGGATTCCGTGGGCCTCAGTTATCACTTGTATAAAAGAGCAAACAAATATATAATTGTCTAAGGTCCCTTCCACCCCTAAAATATTGGGATTCTACAGAAGAAATGTAATAATGGTCAAATCAGTGGTAGAAAAAGCACTAAAGGCAATTGAGAGGGGGCTAAATCTCACAGGGCTGGGTCAGTTGGGCAGAGTCAATGGAAGGTGGTGGGGCGTGGGTTTGAATTTAAAGGATGATTAGACTGAGGCCAGTGAAGAGCAACTGAGGGGGTGGATGCTATGCAGAGGAACAATTGTGAACAAAAGTAGACAAGAGGCTAGGTGTGTAGAGGGAATTAATACACTAATATATCGATTTGCCTAATACCAGGATTAATAACAATGGAACTTAAGATGGGCACTGCACACCAAACAAGAATTTTGAGGTATATTTCCTTGGACCTAACAATAGAGAGCTGTTAGAAGGACAGCTGCTATGGGTACTGTAGGCAAGGGTGACCCCAGAACTGCCTAGGGGAAGTTATTTCCTTATTAGTGGTGCATAGTCTCTCTAGATGATAGCATTCCTGGGAACAGTGGCCAGCACTCTTCATGGGGAATTAGTCTGCCCAAGAATAGACCCAGCTGGTGTGATTAGCATCTCAGAACAATTATATCAGCCTGTAGGAAGCATAGAATTTGGGTGTGTGTGTGTGTAATAATTGCAGTAGACAATAGACATGATGCAAGCTGAGTATGACCCAACAGCTGTTGCCAATCGGCAGCAGGTCAGAAAGGAAGACAGACGTCTCGAGGGTGACCTTCTTGAATGAGTGTGTTTGAGAACTTAGGATTCCCTTGGGGCTTAATGACATGCCATTGCTTGGCAACCATAATGAACAGTGTAGCATTACATACCATAGGTGCAAACAAACCATAAAACTCTGACAGGATGGCTGGAGGAACTCTAGCAGCCAGGTTGGGGAGAGTGGTAAATAGAAACTGACTTTAGGGCAAAGATAGGGGGATGGTGAGGAATGGAGAAGGAAAGTGGTGAGACTAAAATTACCTTAGGAAGCATTCTTAAACATAAGATTCTGTACATGTAGATGGGACGGGAAGTAAGAGACAAAAGCAGAAGCAAAAGAGGACTAAGTTACATGTAAAGACAGAGCAGTGAAGCTGCCAGCTGCAGTTCCAGCATGCACTTGACAGAGATGGCATAGGCTTGTGAGGGAGCCACGAGTGGCCCATCTCCCGCCTACAGGAAAGGGGGTACAATTTCCTCAGTCCCAAACTCCATTGGCCACATGAAGCAGCCCTATGCCATGCCTTGACTTTAACATTGACCAGAGCCTGAGGGGAGCATCTATTTCTCATGTGGCATGTCCAGAGGCACCTGCAACCGCAAAGAAGAGGGAGATTGATTCTCCTAATCACCTAGAGATGCCAAGACATCTAGAAACTGCACATTAACCGTCATTTATACACGTTTCTTAATTTTACTTTAAATTCTAAACACCTGTCTGCATATGCAAATTAAATTAGCAAGGTTTTTCCCATGACGGAAAGGATCTGTCACTTCACAAAAAAGATCATTATTACTCTATTAAATTTTCAAATACCCTGCCTGTATGTAACTTTCTGTAACACATCTACTATGAGGATAGTGTAAACTTGGATTTCCCTGTTTGTTTTTCTGAGGAAGAACTATTTTATAAGAAATCATATGCAAAAGCTTCACACTAATAAATATTTATTGGCTCCATAATTATAGATTTACTTTTCATTTTGAAGGAGTTTTATCCATTTTTCACTCCTCAGAGTGCTAATTTCACTATAAATCAAGAACACCGTGTAATTTGCACTTTTAATATACCACTAAACATCAAATTATATTTCTTATTAGCTATCATTGAATAATACTGATACCACTTTATTGCTAACCTTATTACAAAAGTTGGATGACCTGATATCTTTAAGCTTTTCAGTTGGAATTGAAAAGAATATATGATGAAAGAAAACGAGCTATTATTAAAGCAAGCACTCATGTAGCACTTAATGTTTCAAATATTCACAAACACTTTCCACCTAATGACCTATGTAATCAGTACTACAAGTCTGTGAGGTAGTGACAGTGTTCACCCCTTATACAGAGGAAGCTACAGAGGCTGGAAGAGGATACCTTCCTTGCCTAAATTAACAGAGCTAGCAGTCTGCAGCAGATCTGGAAACAATACTCAGGGAGTCTTGCCTTGGAATCCATTTTCTTAAGCACTCCACTCTTCTACCTTTAGTCATTTAGAGCTTTCTGGTAATTGTTCTGAAAATTTTTTGGAAGTAGCTAGGTAAAGTTTATTAAATAGTCACATGACTCTTGAAACCTCTTCTGCTCTCTCTATTTGGGATTGAGTGCCATTATCTGGTCTTCCAGAGCACAGATGAATTTCTTGTTTACTGTTACTGAACTAATGTATTTCTAGTTTCAATTCTATGATATTTTCCGATATATTTATCCTCTGTTTTCATCACACTATTAAATACAAATGACTAGAAATTTAGGCAAAACCGGAAACAATGAAATCTAGTTATCCATCTTTCCTATAGTGGTTTCTCCCAATGTTTTCTATAGCAGATCTGTTGGAGAAGAATGTATGAGCATCACTCCTGTTGTGTTTCTTTGGGCCTGATTTTTTTTTTTTTTTAAGTCTCTCACATTCCATAGGCAGAATTCCGTAAGATTGATGACAAGTAGAGCTGAAATGCCTGAGGCAGGTATAGGAGCCTCTACTGTCCGTCAACTAAGCCAGCATATGCAAATGATATTTTGCTTGTCAAGAGTCTCTACATTCCTTCTCAAGTACAACATGTGCATTGCATCAAGAATGGTAATGTTCCGTAAGTCCTCCTTCCCAGGACACTGGCTACCATTGACTGCATGTAGAATTCTGCCAACAATTCTTTCCTTTTCCCTGCTCTTTTAATTTAGCTCACTGCCAAGGGAATAATAAAGATGCATTCTGTGGCAGGATAATGAATTTCGGGGATGTAGCCTGAGATACGATCTACTATCAGTACTGATAGTGTCCCTACCCGAACCCCTGCCCCTGAGACTTCTTTTTTTTCTATGTTTCCTATCAATTTTTCTTCATTTAGCAAAAATAGGAAGCTATCAACGGAATTCCCATTATCTTAACTCTGCTGGTTAAAGTTCACATTTAGTTCTTATGATTTCCAGGGCTCTTCTTCTAGTAGTCCATTGCTTCACTTAACCTGTGCCTTACTTTACTTTTTTTTTCAGTTTAACTTCTACCTATTTTACTTTATTTTCTTTAGAAGAAGTGATGTGGAATTCCTTGTGTGAGCAGAATATACTCCCTCACTGTGCATGTCTACTGACAAAATTTTAAAATAATCAAGTCCTAAGGATGGACACACAGGTCACTGGAACAGAATTGAGAGTCCAGAAATAAATAAACCCTTTTATTTATGATCAACTTTTGATCAGTTGCCTAAGCAATTTCAGTAAGGAAGGGATAGTCCTCTTTTCAACAATTGGTACTAAGACATTTGGATAGTCAAACTCAGAAATATAAACTTAGGTTCTTATTCCACCCCATACCCAGAAATTAGCTCAACATGGATTAGATTTGTAAATAAATCTATACATTTATGGTCAATTAATTTTACACATGGCAAGATAATCCAATAGGTAAAGAATTATTTTTTTAACAACTGGTGATAAGACAGCTGAAACCTACCTATAAAAAAATGAAGGAGGGGCCCTTGCCTCATATAAAAATTAAATCAAAATGGATTAAATCTTAAATGTAATAGTTAAACCCATAAAATATCTAGAGAAAAAAATATGTGTGCATCTTGAAACCGGATTAGGCACTGGTTTCTTAGGTATAACACCTAAAGAAAATAGATAAATTAGAATTTTTTGAAATTTAAAAAATATTTATGCTTCTAAGGACATTATTTAGAAAATTAGAAGATAATCCATTGAATGGGAAGTAATATTTCCACATAATGTATTTCATAAGGATCTAGTACATAGAATATATAAAGAACCCTTACAACTCAATAATGAAAAGACAAAAAGCAATTTTCTTAATGGACAAAGGATTTGAAAAGACAGTTCTCCAAAGAAGAAATAAAATGGCCAAAAGCACATGACCAGATGCTCAATATCATTAGTCATTAGGGAAATGCAAATCAAAACCACAATGAAATACTGCTTCATACTCTACGATAATTGTGGTTTTTGTTTTTAAAGATAATAACAAGTGTTGGTGAGAATGTGGAGGAATTAGAACCCTCATACACGACACTGCTGGTAGGAATGTAAAATGGTGTAGTTACCTTCAGAAATAGCTTGGTATTTCCTAAAAAGTTAAAACAGAATTATCATGTAACTCAGTAATTCTATACGTAGGTATATACACAAAATAATTTAAAAAATAGGGATCCCTGGGTGGCGTAGCGGTTTGGCGCCTGCCTTTGGCCCAGGGCGCGATCCTGGAGACCCGGGATCGAATCCCACGTCGGGCTCCCGGTGCGTGGAGCCTGCCTCTCTCTCTGCCTGTGTCTCTGCCTCTCTCTCTCTCTCTCTGTGAGACTATCATAAATAAATAAAATTTTTAAAAAAATAATTAAAAAAATAAATTTACACAAAAACTTGTACATGCATATTTGTAGCTGCATTATTCATAATGGTTCAAATGTGGAAACAGTCCAAATGTTAACAACTAATAAATGATTAAACAAAATGTGGTATGGCCACACAATGGAATGTTATTCAGCTGTAAAAAGGAATGAACTATCAATACATGCTACAACATGTATGACCTTGGAAAGTGAAAGAAGCCAGGCACAAAAGGTCCCATATTGTATGATTACATCTACATGAAGTGTCCAGAAAAGTCAAATCATTCATAGAGACAGAGTAAAGTGGTGTTTGTTTAGGGCTTGGGTGAGGACAATGATTAGGATACGGTTAGGTTCTGTCATAGAGAATTTTGCTTGGGTCTCCAAAAAGCCTCCCAGAAGGAGCTCATATTAAAATGCACTCATTAAATGCTTTACATGGATTATTTAATTAATCCTCACAAAAACACTACGCAGTAGACATTCTTTTTATGATTCCCATTTTTCAGAAGTGAAAACTAAAGAAAAGAGATTGGATAATATACTCAAAACTGGTCAATTAGCAAGCAGCTTGTCTGAGGTTCAAATACAAGGCGATTGGATTCCAGAATCACCCTTTTAACCTTTCTAAGATGAGACAGTTTCATGGTTATACGGCAAACCTTATTTGAATTTATCAGGCAAAACATCATCTGTGGCTTAATTATAATATGATGGACTTATCAAGCATTTCCTTGGGGGGGATTTCATTTTAGGGGAATTGGACAGTTCTCTAAATCATTAAAAGACAATCCTATAAACATTATTTTGAAAAAATTAGATATTATGTCTAACTTAATTATCAGCTTAGCAGAAAGCAGGTTGGGAAAGACTCCTCTGACCTCATGGTGTCTATACTTCCCTGGCTAGGTTTTAAGCAGCACCTCCCAGTCTAAGTTCAGACTGCTTTGTTGGTCTTTACTCTACTATGATGAGCTTGATGCCAAAGCCTGGATCCTAATGCAGGGCAGGTGACAGGTCTGTAACACATAGTGACCCTTCAAATGACTAACGTGGGTCAGAGGCCTGAACAGGTGGCTCAGAGGGTCCATGCCTCCTGAACATGCCCCAGACACTCAATCCTTGGACTCCAAGAAGAGCTCTGAGAGAATGGAGGAAGGCTGCTTAGATTCTCAGAACCTGGTAATTCATTTGTAAAGTAGAGACAGTAATCAACTCCATATAACAGAATTTTTTTGAGCATTAAAAAAAAATGTGACAACCTTGAAAATTATAAAGCACTATAACAACCAAGTCCTGCTTATTAATGTGTAATGAGTTTTGTGAATCTAATCTGATTTTGCTCTGAACTTCTACTACACACAGATTTCCCTCTTGGGCTAAACTTAAATCCTGCCATCATCATTACTGAACATCAATTTTACAAAATCAGACCTGGCCAAAAATTTTGCCATCATAATTCAAGACTTTGGAAAGCAGAATGATTTATGGCATTGGAAAAGTAAACATTAGATCTTCCACCGAAGTTTTATTATTCACCTAGCAACATGACAAAATTGCCTACAGATGACTTAACCAGGCATTAGTTTTTCTTTAAAATAAATTTAAAGTAATTAACATTTCAATATCAAAGGGAAAAGTGAGTATCTTTTAAATCTTAATGTCTCAAGTATGCTTTCTGTTGGTTTTCTTTATCTTTCTGGGATGTACCTCTGTCTTTAGTGGTTGTGTTTTCCAAAGCTTTTATTAGTGGGACAAAGATGACTTTATTTGGCTTTTGTTCCTTGAAAAAAAAAAAAAATGGAGTTCGTGTGCTAGTATCTGGAGAAATTCAAACCTCATTCTTTTATTATTTTTTTTCTTTTTCCCAAAAGATCAATCTATCCCCCTGTGCCTTCTTAACCCCCTTTCCGTGGAATCCCTGTGTGAGCACACAAGTGTTAGAACTTGTGTGGCTGTTCCTGCTTCAGCTTATTTAGTGCATATTGCAGAACCAACGTGTGTATTTTTCTTGTCCATGGATCATTTCATTGCCACATACCTAAACAGCTGGAAAGAACTGACACTCAGTGTTGGTAATTCACTCTATGTGATGTTTGCATTTGTGTCTTTTTGGTAACTCAAGGGCTAGTTTGGGGGTGAGTGTCAATTTTATAAACTTCTCTTCAGCCAAATGTAACTTGATTTATCTGCTGCTTGGTATGCTTAGCTTATCTTTCCATTTTTACTATTCCTTACAAAGAGATATTCTTATTAAAATAAATATATATTAGTATGCATTTTTTAGCTTAGAAATTCTAAGAAACTTGTGGTATATGACAGATCAGGGAACAAAAGTATAAGGGAGAAAAGTCAGTCTCTCCTTGATAAATCATCTTGTTTTTCTTTGATACTATGTATGGATCTCTATCAACAGGTCCAGGTAGAGGAGTCTACCTCTCAACAAGTTTAGGAGCAAAGAGAAAAACTGAATTAAATTTTGAGCCAGATTTTAAGAGGAAGGAGATTTACAAAAAGCAAAGTGAAGCAAGAAAAAATATTTTTTAAAGCTTTCCACTGAAGGAGTTATTTTTTAATATATAGTCACCATCAATGTTTTATTCTCTACCTTTATTAAAATATCATCTTTTTGTTCAACTTCTGTAAAAAAATTACACTTGCCAATGTTTACAATGTTTAGGCATCAGTAGAACACCGAGAAAATTGTAGGGAATTGCGTCACATACTAGGTCTATAGCCCGAGCCAACAACTGGGTTCCTTGGTGACTGAGTGAAGGTCAATTGAATCACATCATTTGACCTATTTGTCACTAAATTGGTGAGCTTGTTTCTTCTTTCTCTTGAAAAACAGCTCCTCATTCAATGAAATTAACCAAGTGGATCACACAACCTATAGTGCACTCATAGCATTAAAGTATTTTTGGAGGGAGCTGCTTCTCGGGGTTAGGTATGAGTGAGATGTTCCTTCCTCAGAGAAGAGCTCTGAGGATCTGTCTTCCTGTCTCTGCTCTTGTTCTGTTCCAGCTCCTGGGGGTCCGGGATTCTGGAGGACCTTATCTGGATAATATAACTCTATTATTAGTTGAGGCAAGCATGATTTCACTTGTATACATATCTAGTTCTCCAACTTTACTCTCAATTACAGTATCTCCTGTTTAAAGTTTCAGACCTAAAAAGTCTAGTGAATTATTTACTAACCCAACATAAATTTTCTTCAGCAAGTGGTCTTTGATTCTTTGGCTTACAATATTATTCTGTGCCAAATCTGAAAAGCACTCTGGAAAGTTTATTTACAGGCCAAGCAATCAAAACTGTGCCTTTTTAGTTTTGAGAGGTGTTTTTTTTTTTTTTAACTGCCACAATTTCATCATAAAAAATTTTCAAACAAAGCTGTCTTCTGTAGTGAAATTGCCTATTTGCCCACATACATGTACAGGTAATTACCAGGGTTAACCGGTAATGTTATTTAAGTAATCGTTTTTATATTGTATAATTATGTAATTGTGATTATATGTGGCATATTATTATAGAGGTTTTCAAAAGCACATGGCTTTTCAGTATAGATAGATAAATTCAACCATGGCAAGGTAATTGGAATCATCCGGGTCCATGTGAACTAGCCTCTCAGAGAACTTCTTTCTTTCTCTTTTCTTTCATTTATTTTTTACTGTTTCCATGACCCAGAACAAAAATATCTGGAAAATGTACCTTAACTCAAAAAGAGAAGGAAGATTCTGGATCTTTGTGTGTTTCTATTGACACATACATACAAATAAATTAGCAGAGATAGATAAGATTTGAAAAATGCTTCCAGGACCTACAATTTTTTCCCCCTTTTTTTTTTTTTTAGATTTAATTTATTTATTCATGAGAGACATAGAGAGAGAGGCACAGACATAGGCAGAGGGAGAAGCAAGCTCCCCTCAGGGAGTGCGATGTGGAACTTGATCCCAGGACCCCAGGATAAGACCCGAGGGGAAGGCAGATGCTCAATCACTGAGCCACCCAGGGGCCCCTTTTATCCTTTTTTTTTTTTTTTTTTAAGATTTTAAAAATTTATTTACTTGAGAAGAGAAAAAGAGAGAACAGAGGGAGAAGTAGACCCTCACTGAGCAGGGAGATTGATGTAGGGTTCGATCCCAAGACCCTGGGATCATGACCTGAGCAGAAGTTAGATGCTTAACCAATTGGAGCCACCCAGATGCCTCATTTTCTATCCTTTTCTCTTTCATGCAATGAACTTCATTAAAACCTTAGACAACATCAAGGAGATCAGAATAGACTAATGAAGGTAGACGTGAGAAATGATCATAGAAGCTTAGGCTACAAAGCTCATCAGCTGTGTTTAGCCTCACATACATGTCTTTACCCAGGAAGGTGACTATCACCCCCTCCCTTAAAGAATTTCTACCTGAACAAAGCTCCTGTCATTATGAGTATTTTCCCACTAAATCTATGTTTCTTTTGCTATAAAATCCAGCGAGTAAAATTCCTTGCAAGTCCTTTAGGAAAATGGAGAATTTTACTAAGCATGCAAGTTCCCTTGAGACATGGATGTGAAGCATTTGAAAAGGATGGATTAATTTGAAAAATGGTTGGCATGTATGCATTAGTCATTTTTTTCCTATACAATATATTTAGTTATATATTTTCAGAGAACACATGATTTTGAAATGATCAAGGAATGTGCTTCAAACAGCTTACTTCATGGAAGTGTTTAAGCTAATTTATCAATTTAAAGCATTACCTTCTAACTAAACAATAAACATTTCCAATTTTAATACGTGTTTTATAAAACACACATTTCTAATCACTGCAACACCTCAGATTCTCTAAATTCCTATAGTGTAGTTTTCATAACCTTTAGGCTCTTTTCCAAATTTCTGCTCAAGCATATTTTTATTATATCAACTTTAATGAGAGAAAAATAAGTCTTGCAAAACAGAAATTTCAGGATCCAGGAAGTGAATTAATGAGGCAACTTGATTTCTCTTTTCCACTGAAGCTGGTTCACATGTATTTTGACTAATGAAAATATTTATGACACTCTCAGTATAGCCTAGGGATTATGGCCTGTGTTTGAATCCTAGCCAGAACACTTACCAACCTTGGGCAAAATGCTGGACATCCTTAACTTCTGTTTCTTCCCTAACATCTTGGGGGACATGTTCATCCCAACTTTGTGGACATATTGGAAGGAATGAATGAGTCAAAGGGTAGAAAGTACTCAGCACCGTGCATTAAACATAGTTTGTTTTAATACATGTTAGCTTTAAAATAATAACATTTTAACCTGCTAATAGGCTTCCTACATCATTCTTGAACCATATTTAAAATCCGGAAAAATAAAATAAAATAAAATCCGGGTCATGGACTTTATGGCAGGGCACCAACCACTGAATGCTTCCTTATATTCAATCAAACAAAGTATCTCCTCATTTGCTTACATATTTATCATGTGAGCAAGTCCATGCCTCTCCCTGAAGTCCTATCCTATCTTTCACCAAAACTGCGTTGCCCTTTTTGCAAATACTAATTATTTCTTACCTGCTTCATGAAGTCTTCTCCATAGGTAAGATGCTAATTCTCACCTGTTTATTGTTCTACTCAGTTGGACTGCTGCAGTTTGGTTATACTTGTAGTTGTTTTATAGTTTGTGTGTGTGTGTGCATATATGGTATGTACTTACACAGGTTTTTGTTTTTGTTTTTTTGTCTAGCTTCTTTTTTAATCTAAGAGAGCAATGCTTCCCTTGTAGACCGTGTGCAGAAATGCCATTCTGGGGGCCCAAGCAAGATCTACTATGGTCAGCTGATTGCTCAAGTGGCCTTGGAGAGTGAAGAAGCTGCTAGAGACTCTTTTTAAACTTTAAAAATACACATTCATTTAAAATGTAATGCTTCAATATTATAGCTATAAAATAGAGACTCATACTTAAAGAACAAGAAATACATTACTTATCTATACGGTCCCATATATAGTTATATTATGAAGGAAATTATTTTAGGAAGTTTTTGTTTTTTTGTTTTTTTGTTTTTTTTTTTTTTTGCTTGTGAGAAAGAGACCTATTCACCGGTGTAGGAGAGAGGGTAATCATTTCTATTATTTTGCGTGGGAACTAAGGAAAAACTAAACAGAAGAATAGTATGAGCTCTAAGAACCCAGAGTAGCAGGATCTTGTCTTCTGGGTCACCATTACTGAGACTCAGCTCCCCTCAGCATGTTTCTCCTCTCTGCTCTCACTGTTGACTGGCTCAGATTTTGCCAAACCCCATTCAGCTGCATCCAGTGATCCAATTTTTGCCATGTTGGATTGCTACCTACTCTATTAGTCCCTAAAGAACTTTTTAAAAATCAATTCGCTTTTTATTTTTACCACAAACCAAAATAATGCAGTACACTAGCCTTGCAACACAGGAAAAACGAAGACAATGACATTCTCAGCTTGTGCGTCACTTCCATCTTCTTGATAAGCAGAGGGAATCTACAAATATCCCTCTCCTTGTTTCCCATCCCCCAGCAGCAGGTCCCAATCTTGGTTGCATTTTGGAATCACCTGAGTGATTTAAAAATACCTTTGCCTAGAAAGTACTTCCGGAGATTATCTTCTGGTGAGGCTTCAGCATTAGTATTTTTAAAGTCCTGGGTGATTCTCATGTATACTGAAGGCTGAAGACCACTGTCTGAGAGACTGTCCCACCCTAGGTCCCTCTATTTTGAAAGCTTCAGAGACATGAGTCTGCAAAAAGCAAGGCAGACCTCCCATGGAAAATCCTACCGTCTGATTTGGTATTAAATATATATACCACAGTTTTAGAAATGCTCAGTTTCTCCATATAGTCTGTTTATTGTTGTGTTTTTTGGTTTTGGTTCTTTTTTGTGTGTTTGTGGAGGGTTTTTGGCTTTTGTTTTTTGTTTTTTCTTCTAACGTCTGCAACTTCTTCAGTAACCACCAGGGTTTCAATTTCTCATGAATTTTTCCTGTGTATACTCAATATCAGTTCCCTTGGAGAACTGTGACTCCATCATCTCTGTATTTTCTAGTGCAAAGTGCTAACAGAAGTTGATGGGCGTGGGTCATCTTTGCAGTCTGCATCATTGTGGATGTTAATACCGTTGGCCATGGGTGCGGAGCGCCCGTCTGACACACAGGGAAAAGACCAGGGAAAATAGTCATCTGCTATTGAATAGCAACGTCTCAGCAATGAGGCTTAGAGATTCTTTGAAAGGATATTGCCCTGACTTAGGCATTAAATGCCCTGGAGAGACCAGGCCAAATGCTGGTCAAATGACTCAGCATTAGAGTCAGCTCAGGGGAATCCCTGGGTGGCTCAGCGGTTTGGCGCCTGCCTTGGCCCAGGGCGCGATCCTGGAGTCCCGGGATCGAGTCCCACGTCGGGCTCCCGGCATGGAGCCTGCTTCTCCCTCCTCCTGTGTCTCTGCCTCTCTCTCTCTCTCTCTCTCTCTCTCTATCATAAATAAATAAATAAATAAATAAATCTTAAAAAAAAAAAAAGAATCAACTCAGGACCTTGAGAATTCTATCTATCCACATTCTAAGTCAGTAAGTCTTGGGGGCAGGGGCAGACTTTGAGAATTCACATTTTTTAATGACTGCCAAGGAAAATTTATTTATTTATTTAAAAAATTTTATTTATTTATTCATGAGAGACACAGAGAGGCAGAGACACAGGCAGAGGGAGAAGCAGGCTCCATGCAGGGAGCCCAATATGGGACTTGATCCCAGGACTCCAGGATCACACCCGGCGCCAAAGGCAGGCACTAAACCGCTGAGTCACCCAGGTATCCCTGCCAAGGAAAATTTAATATTGACTTTGGTTTGGGAATCCTGGGTGAAATGATCTCTGATGTCCTTTACTCTAAAGATGTATGGTTCTGGAATAAATTCTATGAGATATTAACCTCCCCTCTGAACGCAAAGACCATGGCTTCTTTTTTTTTTTTTCTAATTTTTTATTTATTTTATTTTTATTTGTTTATCTATTTTTTAAGACCATGGCTTCTATTGAGATTCACAAAAAAGTATTTCCGGGAAACATTAATTGGTGCTTGGATAACAAAGTTTAGTGATGGGAAATGCTGAATACTAAATCCCCTTCTTAGATATTAACAATGCATTAGAAGATTCAAAGCTGAGAAGGCCTGTGGTCACAAGAAACCCATTTCATAACTATTGAGCTAATTTACTTGCAGAGGTGATAACTTTGTCTTAAGAAGCCTGTTAATACTTCTACAAGCTGGTTTTCCCTTAGTAGGGTTTGGAGGCTCCATGTCTGCACAATATTCTGTATACAGTGAATTCTCAATAAATGTTACTGATTGACAAATGACCAGTAGAAAAAAGGCAGAGACTGAAACTTAGATTCATCAATTTTGTTAATTGTTAGCAGCCTGAGTAAAAGTTTTGGTAAAGAGGTCAGAACTAATGGTTCCAATGAGGCTTTCATATTAACCAAGGTTTCATTCATCTCAGCTGCCAGTACATTTGATTAATGTATACTAGGACCTCCTCCCAACCATAGAGAATTATAATTTTGCTTCTATACCATATGGTGGTGGAACAAGAACAGGACTTACAAATGTGGACTGTAAGCTATTCATCATCCTCTTAAGCCTCATTTACATTTCAGTTTCAAGAACAGTAAAATTGATATCTATTAATTAAGTATACTGCCTATCCAGTATCTGTGCATTAAGTGGCATCCTACCTGTGTTTGTTAAATGAATCAGATAATTTTTGCATTTTTGCTCCCTGGATTTTCTTTTTTAGCCACACCTAGATCAGATACTGCAAACAACAAGGTGAGCTGGCATTATTGATATAAGGGAGAGGGAACCAGTGTTTGCCAGAAGTTGATCTTTGTCTTGGGTGGATTAATCACAGCTGAGGTCAAGATGAATAAATCTATGTTCCAGAATGTCCCGGTTACAGTTCAAGACTAAAAGAAAACAAAGGAAGTTAAGGGCTAGAAAGAGGAAGGAAGTGAAAGACTCTCCAAAAGAAAATACAGATGTTCTAAGAGTTCCATTATTGTTATAATTTGACTTTGTAAAAAGTCCAGTTGGACTTTGTGATGTTTAGTCTTAATCAACAACATGCTCTATTGTGTCAATTCTATCACAAGACAGGGAAAATGAAATATCTTGGGGCCAATTTTATTAAAAGTTATATTTACATACAAAAGAGGAATATGTACTTTTAATTCTTTTTAATTAAAAGTAATATATATGACATACATGTATATACATACATATAACACATACACACGCAGAATCACTCTAAAACTTGCTTTCTCCTACAGGAAAAATAGCTAAATATTTTCTTTTGAAATTTTCCATGCCATTACTCTTCAAAATAAACTAGGACTGTGAATAGCCATATTTTTACAAAAGTTCCTGGTTTAGGTAAAAACAGTTTAAATAGCTAGATGCCAGAAAATGCACTTAGAATATGTTTATAATACAGAAGATTCATTTCTAGTGGTATTTCACTGAAGCAGTTGCTTACATTATTGGAAATGGGGAAATTGTTGCCACTTGGGTCAGTCCATTTTCATCTCTGACTACCCAGAAGCATGTGTGCATATTAACTCTTCAAGAGTTTGCCCAGACTCACTGTCCACTGATTTCAATTGAATGGAGGTAGAAATTTTTCTTGTTGTAAAGCTTCTAGTCTGGGTGTCTAGATAGCATGGCGATAAGCATCATATAAACACTAAGAGGGATGGAATTCACGTTACCTTTATCTATGCCTCCTTTCATATACAGTATGTGTCATAGACAGACACCAGTGTCTCATTACATGACCACCCACAGAACATTACCCAATGTGACATTCTTCAGGGAAAATTAACAGACTTGTTTCACCACATCAGTCTCTTCCAGGAACACTGATTCAATAATTGTACTTAAAAAAGTGACCAGATGCCCATGGAAGCTTCCTTCTTCCACTGTTTTGGCTGGGAGGCATAATAAGTACCTCAAATTCTAAAGCTATTCAAAGCAGAATGATGCAGAAGGAAACACACTAACACATAGAAATATTCTCATGGACGAATATACACACACATGTATACAGATTCCAGCTTAGTGTCTAGTTGGTGTTTCTACTTCTCAGTATTTTCTCGCTACAGGCATGGAGCCATCCCCTCTGTTAGTCTCCAAATTCTCCTACTAATTGTACAAAACTATAGTAAATGCATAGTGAATGGTTCTCTTTTCCTTTAAAGACATTTTTAAGAAGTCTTCTATTGGACTTCAAGGAATAATGATGATCACAAATGAAGTTCCATTCTAGAAATATTCAAGAATGCAGTCAGTAACAGAAATCTTAGAAATCTGTGTTTTTATTACCTAATACTTCTTTAGGAGTCATATATGAAAGATATTTTTGTGTGCATTTCATAATAGCTAGTTTTTAAAATAAAAAGAACCTGACAAAGATTTTTTTTTATGGATATTGCTCTTCCAATGGAAGTGGAACTTGATCTGAGGGTTGACATAGTAACATAGACATACAATGTCCATGGCAGAGTGGAAGACCATCATCAACCTCATTTTGTTTTTATACAGTATTTTTGTGTGAGCTGAGAGGGAAAATGTATGACTTTTTTTTTTCAATAGGAGGCATGGAATTTGGTGATTAGGAGGGATGAAATAAAAATAAAAGATAGGTAATGACAAAGTCCTGTGAAAGAATGGGCCCTGGTGGAAAAGAGGAATTTGGAGGAAGAAGATATGCAGAGCCACCATTTATTGAACATGGACATGATTAAGGTACAGACCAGGAGTAGTATGTGTGAATGTATGATAGAAGATGATAAAATCATGCTTTTGTTTTCCAGCTTCACGAGATACTCAGCTGTTATCATCTGTAAGACTTGATCAAACAGGCTTAACTATCTAATACCATGCTGAGTTGAATAAGAGCCTCAAAAGCCCAGTTGGATAAGGAGTTAAAGGGCAATCTCTTCTCCAAATAAGCTTATAATTATAGTCTCAACTTTGGGGCTCTCACTTATGTCCTCTCCATTAGTTTTCCACTGAAAATAAAATGCAAGACAAAATAGGAACTATAAAGACAATTTTTATTTTCTCTTCAGCTTCGTATTATCAACTGGCCCAAAAATAATCTGCAATCCCTTGGAATCTAGTATGTAATGTTTTCTAATTCCCTAAAATTGATAATTCCTCAGGATTTTTGGTTTTGGGGGAGTTTGAAGGGGCTTAAAAGTAATAACCATTTTGGGAGTAGGAGTATGCTCTAAAGAAACTATTTTGTTTGTTCAGAGGAGTTCTCTACATGTAAGTTATCTTTAGAAGAACAGGAGGTGCTGATAGAATAATTGTGTTTACTCTTCCCACTTCATGATTTCTCTCTTATAAACATTGTTTTTGCATTATTGGGCTCCGCGTTCCTTTTTCTCATCTGTTGTTTTACAAATATTTTTCTAATTGCCTGAGACAGTGTGGTCCAATAAAGTTAAATTGACTTTGGGTTGAACTTGTTTGTCTGATCTCTTGCCAGAGGTTATAGTCACCCACTTGAACTGACTTTCACTATGTTTCTTGGTCTCTCTCTCTCTCTCTCTCTCTCTTTCCCTTTTATGTCCTTTTGTATTCATTATCCACATTCCCCTTTTCCCACCCTAACATACAACTGCAGAATTAATTCTCAAGACATCTATAGACAAGGTATTTAATAAAGAAGTTCATCCATATTTACCTCCTATCATCTATCTTATCTGTCCACTCATCCACCCATCTTCCATCCATCTACTTTAGCCACATAAATCAACAGATCAGAGTTTCAATCCAAGCCACTGGAGGAGGTGCATTAAATACTTAGAAAACAAGAGTGCTTAGAATAACTCATTTGTTTGACGTCTGGAAACACTTTACAAATAACCTCCAGGAAAATAACAAAGCAAATAGTGCTGGTCTACCGCAATGGAACAGATATGGTGTGTGATCAGTTAGCTGCAACCCACAAATAAACACAGACAGGCAATATAGCAAGCAAAAACAGAAACCACATTATTGTCTATCACAGACTGAAGAGTTTAGAATAAACTTAAAGCCTCATATGTGTGACTTCTAGACTCTGAAGAGAAGGTTAAAAGCTTCAAGGACTCTTCCTGGTTTTGTATAGTAAGCTCCCGAGTTTCCCTTTAACACCAAAGATCAACATTTATTTTAACATCTACCCACTTTGACCAAAGCCTAAGTCTTGGAAGTCCTCATACTTGTTGCTCTCTCTCACTGCTTTAAGAGAATAGAGCCACACAGCACTGTAGGCCTTGGCCTCCCACGGTACAGTGATAGTTCCCTTGTCACATATCAAGCTAAACCTGGGACTGGTCCACCAAACTGGCACCATGCAAAGCAAGCCTTTTCCATGTATTTGAGCTATAGTTCTATATTTGCCAAGATTAATGGGCATTCTCTGCTTATTTGGAAACTTGAAACAACTTTTTTCTTTCTTTAAGTTATTCCTATTGTTTTCACTTTCTTTCACTTAGTCTCTATGGACATATGACCATCCTCATCTCTATTATATTCCAGTTGGAAAGGTGAGTTGTTCACGTTTTTCCTATCCTTAATTATAGACTTGTGTCTGAACCTATTTGCAAAGTGGAATTGACCATAATTTAGGAACAAAGATAGAATTTGTTTTGTCTGAGGCAAAAATTGTTTGTTTGTTCTTCCAGTGTTTCATTTTCCTGTTTAAAACTTTATTCTTTTTGATTCTTCCTAAACAGTCTACTTGGTTACTATTCTTCTGTTTCCTTTTTCTCTGATCTGTGGCAGTACCATGTTATAGATTAGATTTATAGAAGTTAAATTAAGAAACTAGATCTTAATTATTTAAGCCACTAAAAAGAAATTATAATTATGTGACATGATAGAAGTTCTATTATCATTACCATGGCAATTATAATATACAAATGTATCAAATCAGCATGTTGTATACCATTAGTTTATACAATGTTATATGTCAAATATATTTCAATGAAATATTGCATCAGACACTAAACAGTGATTCAAGAGAATGAGAAGATATTTTCTCTAATATGTTGAAGTGAGATGAGGCCTATGATTAGAATAGGGAAGAGGACACTAAATAACTAACTCATTTGTCCAACTGGCATTTTTTGCAGAAATGAAGTGAGTCACCGGTTTTACTTCTTCTAATGCTTCTCTTACAAAAAGATGCAAAATAAACATGGTTCCACAGGTTAAGAGACCAATAGCCAATGGTTGTCTGGACAGGACTAACTCTAGACAACTATCCTCTTACCTTCTTTATTGGTGTTTTGGTAAGAAAATGATAGTACCCCATTACTCCTAACCCCACAGATTTATCAGAATGTATCCAAAGAATTCAGTCAGAACCCTCACCATGCCCTGATAAAGAAAAAAAGATGTTAAAAGTCATTGTAGTTCTTGATTGATGCCACTGATTTCCAGAAAGAGAAGAAAAGAATCTGACATTCCTCAGCCCAATTATGAGAAATTATGAAACTATTGGTAAGGGCCAGAGTTCTGCAAATAATAGGAATTTGCAGTTCTTTAAAATGTTGCTAAGATGATAAGTAATTCTTATATTTAAAAGATATGATGAAAAATAGGCCTCAATAAGAATCCATGACACCTCTCATTGATGGGAAGATTGAAGCAGAAATGGGAGTACCATATTTATTTTTGCTCATGGACTGGAGCCAATCCTTCCCCATCATTGTTCTTCTCCCATACACAATTTTAAAGTAGAAGACAGGTGAGCATTAGTCCTTATGTAGCCAATGCCTTGGTTGCCACCGTGAGGATTGGCTCACTCAGCATCATTTCCAACCTCCTTCCAGTGTGCCTTCTAGCTGCAAAGAACAAAAATGAAAAATTTTATTTTTAGACCCCCTTGAAGCTAGAGTTCTGGATCTGATATAGTTTCTACCAATCATATGTATTCATAAAAGACTTGAACTCAGACATGAGTGGGAGGCAGTGATCATGAGGCACTAGGAAGGTTCTAGTGGGTGCAGAGTGGCTCTTGAGCCAATAGTTATGACAGGTATGTTCCTAAGAGGTAACAATTGCAGCCATCACTTTTTAGTCCCTGGATGTGCAGTAAGATGGTAGGATTTTGCAGCCATCAGCTGCGATAGTGCTTCCTGATCTCTTGGTTTGCAAAACGCGCAAAAACAATGGTTCTGTTGGTATGTGGTTTTTTAATAATCAGTTGGAGGCCTAACGTAGAACCTCCTACTCTTGCTATCCCAATAATTTGGCAAGTATTTAATGACTTTCATTTTAACTGAATGCTGACTGTGATGAGGGACTTCTTGAGCTGTATGTTAAAAATACCCTTTAAGGATAATTTGGGCTGAGATCTTCTGAATTAGAAAGAAGCAGCCTGAGAAGAGCCAAGAGAAGGGCACTCTAGGTGAGGAGACTAGTAAGTACAAATATCCTATGGCTAAAAGTGCTTGCATTTTGCATCATGGGGAAATGAAAGGAGACTTTTAGTACAAGATGAGATTAAAAAGATTGGGAGGAACCAATTTATGACAAAGGATTTGGATATTAGAATATTTGTGACAGGAAGCCATCAGATGGTATGAAGCACGGAAGTGCCATGATCTGGTTTACATTTTCAAAAGATCATACTGGCTAACATATGGAGAATTGGACAGAGTGAAACAAGAACATCTTCAAAGAGGCTACTTTGGGAATTCATGCAAGAGTTGATGATGTTTTAGACCAGGATCATAGTAGTAAAAAAAAAAAATCAGAGTGGTATAAAGGATATACTAAAGACATATTTTGGAGGGAGAACAGATAAAAATTGCTGATAGATTGTATGGGAGTATAAAAATAGGGAAGGCAAGAAGGATAACACCAAGGGATTTAGCTTGATCCACTAGGTAGCATTCAGAATAGAACTCATGATAAAGGTCAGATTTGACTAAGAATAAAGAGTTCAGTCTCATACATGTTAAGTTTGGTGAACCTACAGACTCTGTATCAGTTATTTTTTATTGTGTAAAGAGTCACTCCAAAACATACTGGCCTGAAACAACAGCAATTTGTCATTTCTCACAATTCTGAGGGTTGGCTGCCTGGCTGCTGGCTCTCCTGATGGTCTTATTTGACCTAACTCATGTGGCTGTGCTCAGCTGGATAATTTTATGGTCTAGGAGTTCTGAGATGAACTGAAGATTTCATTCATATCTCAAAGTTGGCACTTGCTGCTGCCTGGGAAACCCATTTCCATCCTGGTCTGTCATCCACCAGTAGGCTAGACTGGCTTCCTTACATGGCGATCTCTCAGGCTAGCCATCTAAGAAAATAAAAGCAGAGGCCTCAAGGCCTCTTGGGACTGACGCCTGGGCCTTGCACTTTTACCACAATCTGTTGGTCAAAGCAAGTCAGAGACAGCCCAGATTCAAGGGAAGGAGAAATAGACTCCAACTCTTGTTGGAAAGAGCACCAGGCAAAGAATCATGGGAGAAATTGTTGCTGCAATCTTTGAAGTAAATCTACCACCATTTCCTGGTGGAAATGTATAGACAATTAGATATGAGTCTGAAACTAAACAGAGAATCTCAGTTTGCCTATATGACTTTATTGCTAACTACTTATGCAAGAATTGAGTACAAACTCAGTTATCGATCTCTTACATTAAATATTACTATTTGCAAACTATTTTTTCTTCCTATAACACAACTGATTTTTTTTCAGCATTTCACAGGAAGGTGAGATAATATAAATACTGTATTACTCATCTATTATTTTATTACAAATTATCCCCAAACTTAACTGTTTAGAAAAACATTTATTATCTCATAGTATTAAAGAGTCAGTAATTTGGGTAGTTTCTTCTCACAATTCCTCCTGAGGCTGCAGTCAAGTTGTCACTCAGGCCCACAGTCTCTTGAAGGTTTGACTGAGGCTGGAGGATGCACTTTAAAACGCTGTATTCACATGACTAGTGGTAGGAATTCTTACTTCCTTTCCATAGGGACCTCTCGAAAGGACTCCTTGGGTGTTTTTGCAGCGTGTCAGCTACTTTCCCAGAGCAAGTGATTCAAGAGAGAAGATAAAAAAGAGACTATAGTGCCTTTTATGATCAAGTCCAAAGTGACACACTCTCACTTCCACCATATTGTGTGTTAGAAGTAAAGTCCAGCTCACATTGGGGAAGTAACAAATTAAGGTTCACCTCTTAAAGAGAGGATTCAAAGAAATTCTGGAGAAATTTTAAATCCACCAAAAGTATAGATGGAAGCATACACATTCTGTTGGGAGAAAGTAAAGAAATTCCTTTCGGGTTGCTATTTGTCAGACTTCCTGGTGCAATGAAAGAGAAAATCCAAATTAGCTAGAAAATTTCTCTTATATTTTAACCTCTTTCTGAGATTTCACTTGCCACTGGGGACAAATGTTTATGTTTTGCAGCTCAGAATGTTATGCTGGTAAAAGTAGAAAGGACTGAGAAGCAAAAGAGGGGGTGGTATAAAGAAATAGCAGGAGTTTTAAGCCCATCTCCCTATTATCTCTGAAAGCTCATATAAGCCACTCCAAATAAACACACAATAAAAAATATTGTTCCTGCCCTGCAAATGTTACGTCAGGACATTCTCTAGGTCCCCTCTTTATTCTCCCTCTTTCTATTTTCTTTCTTTCTTTCTTTCTTTCTTTCTTTCTTTCTTTCTTTCTTTCTTTCTTTCTTTCTCTTTCTTTCTTTCTTTCTTTCCTTCTTTTTTTCTTTCTTTTTTTCTTTCTTCTTTCTTTCTTTCTTTTTTTTTTCTTTTTAAGATTTTATATATTTATTTGATAGAGAGCACGAACCAGGGGAGAGGGACGAGGGAAAAGCAGACTCCTCGCCGAGCAGGGAGCCCGATGGGGTCCGTATTCCCATCTTCTTAGTAAATTTCTACTTCTAAATTCCTTCAGTGGGACATTCTGGAGCTGCCTGTGGATTAGGAGGAAAGGGAATATGCTCCATGCTCTTCTGGGCTCCAACAGGGAAAGGGGCATTGGCTCTTCAGGAGGGCCTGACACCAAGTCGCAGGTGATGATTAGCCTCACCTACAAGATGGAGACATCTTGTAGATAACCAAAATGATATGAGAGAGAGCCAATAAGACCAACCTCTGTTTATCCTATAAGTTATTAAGAACACCCTAAATGTTTAACATCACTCTACATCTACACGCAGCTTTAGGCTGGGTGTTGAAAACAAAACTTTTGCCCTCAAAGAGCTTATAGCACAATATGGGGGGCCAGGATACATAAACTAGTAAGTGTATGAAATGGTATAAGCACTACTATACAGTAATTACCACAGCCATGTACAAAAGTAAGGTGAGTGCCCAAAATATTTCTTAGAGGAGATTTATATTTAAGTTACTCTTGAACAATAAGAGAGAAGGGCCTTCAGGCAGGAGGAATAGCAGAATAAAACATGAAAGAAATGGACCCAATTTTAAATGGTATAGTGGGCATCAGAAACCTTGGAATCAGATAGTACTGGCTTCAAAACACTGATTTTCAAGATTCAGCTGAGAGGAAGGAGAGGAAGGATGTTCATTAGATGGTTATTTATTTAGGGCAAGATTACTGTCACTTATTCTAATGGTTCCTTTTGAGGCAAGTCCTTTCAGATCAAAGGAGTACTTATCCAAGTAATTGTCTCTGAAATGAATATTCAGAACCTTTTTTTTCTTTTATAGAGAAGAAAGGGAATGGTTAATTGGCAAAACCCCTTTCTTGAACCCTTAGATACCATGTATGTGTATGTCCTAAAGGACATACATACCAGATTTAGGGAAACTAAATATGTTCACTGAATTTCCTCTTATTCCTAGTAATGAGAAACACAGACACTTAAGTAAAATGGATTTAGTGGTAAATTTACTACTATTTACAACAATAATATTATTTACTAATTACAGTAGATGTACCGTGAACCAAACCCTTGAGAACATAATGCATTAAGAAAATATGGGGGAAAGACTTTAAAGTATGTAGAGAATGTTCCCAATTGAATATCTCTGGTTATTTTCCAAGCCATCATCATTCCCTTCAAGAAAATTGAATACTGGGGATCCCTGGGTGGCGCAGCAGTTTAACGCCTGCCTTTGGCCCAGGGCGCGATCCTGGAGACCCGGGATCGAGTCCCACGTCAGGCTCCCGGTGCATGGAGCCTGCTTCTCCCTCTGCCTGTGTCTCTGCCTCTCTCTCTCTCTCTCTCTCTCTGTGACTATCATAAATAAAATAAAAATTTAAAAAAAAAAAAAGAAAATTGAATACTGTCAAAGAATTTAAATGTTCTTAAACATTTTTTTATTTTAATGAAAGAGTATAACAGCAGAGATACTGTAAATATTCATTTAAAAAATCAAACTATTTTTACTACTGAATTAGAAGGCTTTGTTATTATTAGAATAATTTATTTAAAGTGTCTTTAAGCTAAAGATGAAAAATTGAAGTAGGTCTCCTACTTTTCCTATAATCATGTTTCTTCTGCTTGGTGTTATATTTTTTGTTTTTCTTTATAAACAGGCATGTCCCTTAGATCAGGGGTGAGTAAACTGTGGCTTGTGGGCCAATTCCAACTCATTGCCTGTTTTGTGGCTCATGAGCTGAGAATGATTTTTCTATTTTTAAAAAGGTTGAAAAAAGGAAAAAAGAATAATATTTTATGACATATGAAAATTATATGACATTCAAATTTCAGAGTCCACAAATAAGTCATGAGCACAGCATTCCTTTATTTACATATTGTTCAGGACTGCTTTCATGATGCAGAAGCAGTTGCAAATGAGCCTATATGGTTCAACAAAGCCAGATATTTGCCATCTGGTCCTTTGCAGAAAGTTTGCTGACACTTACCTTATATAATAGGTTGAAATGCATCTGCACAACATTGCACTGTTTAACCCTTACACTTATTATTTTTAGCTAGTTAAATGTTCAAAATGTTACCCTTCTTCCTAGTTTCAGAGAAGGGAGAACTAGACATGAAGTTTTTGGATCAAGACTTTGAACTTATGTTTTACTATCTGATGGGACATTATCCACTGGGATTGAATCAAAAAGTTTTGATCAGAGCCTATGGAGAGTTTTTGATGATTTTAGCATAAGTGTTGAAAGTATGTGCCTATACAGAATCCCACGAGGCCACTCCTAGGCCCGTTTGAATATAAATATAGAGGGTTACAGTGTTTTGTACATTTTTGTTGTCTGAAATCTTATAGGGCAGTAGATGAAGTATAATATGAATTGTTTTGGCAACACCGGCTTCATTGAAAGCCACCATGCATCTACACATCTGTGTCTGCAACAAGAAGGGATAATTGTTCTGTTCTGCTGTTACTGTTTATGAATCAGAAGAACAAAAAGGCAATAGAATAAACAAAATGTCATGTTCATACAAATCTTGATTGGGGTAAAATCATCTGGCTGGCATTGCTTGCATACAACATCATCAACAGGGCTGCCAGCTAGTGAGGGGAACCTCACAGTTCCCCTGTCTCGAGTCTTCAAAGCTTGGAACAGCTTGTTTGAGGGTTTCACAAAAGCTAGATCTACCCAAAATAGTCAAGATATAGTCTCTGAGTCTTCACCAATATTAATCAACATGTCTTGGGATGCCTGGGTGGCTCAGCAGTTGAGCGTCTGCCTTCAGCTCAGGGCATGATCCTGGGGTCCGGGATTGAGTCTCACATCGGGCTCCTTGTGGGGAGCCTGCTTCTCCCTCTGCCTATCTCTCTCTCTCTCTCTCTCTCTCTCTCTCTCTGTCTCTCATGAATAAATAAATAAAATCCTTAAAAAAATCAATATGTCTTTAAGAATTCCTGAAGTCCTAGGATATTTCAAAATAACTGCATCATCCATTATAGGATGCCTGCAAAAATGTGCTTGATTAATATCTTAGAGCGGGGTTTCTCAACCTCAGCACTATTGACAATTGGGGCCAGATAATTTCTTTGTGACTCCTGTGCACTATGTTTATCAGCATCCATGGCCTCTTCCTGTTAGATGCCAGTAGCACTCTCCCAGTTGAGATGACATAAACTGTCTGCAAATGTTGCCAAAGATACCTTGGCACAGTGTGTGTGTGGTGGGGGGGAGGGAGGGGGCATTCAGCCCTGACTGAGAACCAGTGTTTCAGAAGATGGTTCTACAGTGTAATCCAAGGAGCTCTGAGGAGCATTCAAACCTGAGAACAGAACTATAGGCAGACTTCAGACATATTGTAGGTTTGGTTCTAAACCACCAAAATAAGTGACTATTGCAAAAAAGTGTATCAAATGAATTTTTTGGTTTCCTAGTATATATAAAAGTTAAGTTTATACTATATTGTAGTCTATTAAGGGTGCAACAGCATTGCATCTAAAAAAAGAAAAGAAAAGATATATACTTTAATTTTAAAAATATTTTATTGCTAAAAGCTGTTAACAATCATCTGAACTTTCAATGAGTCATAATCTTTTTGCTGGTGGAGGATCTTGCCTCAATGCTGTTGGCTGCTGACTGCTCAGGGTGATGGTTGCTGAAGGTCAGGGTGGCTGAAGGTCAGGGTGGCTGTGGCAATTTCTTAAAACAAGACAATAATGAAATTCACTGCATTGGTTGATTCTTCCTTTTCATGAATGTTTTTACAGTAGTATGTGATACTGTTGGATAGCATTTTACCCACAGCAGAACTTCTTTTAATCCTGTCAACCCCTGTCACTACTATAACAGCCAAGTTTATGGAATATTCTAAATCCTTTGTTTTTATCTCAACAATCTTGACATCATCTTCACCAGGAGCAATTTCTATATCAAGAAATCACTTTCTTTGTTCATCTATCAAAAGCAACTCCTCATTCATTCAAGTTTTATCATGAGATGGCAACAAGTCATTCACAGCTTCAGGCTCCATTTCTAATTCTAGTTCTCTTGCTATTCCCACCACATCTGTGATTACTTCCTCCTCTAAAGTCTGGAATTCCTCAAAAGCATGCATAAGGTTGGAATCAAATTCTTCCAAACTTCTGTTAATGTTGATATTTTGACCTCTTCCCATGAACCATAAATGTTCTTTTTTTTAAAGATTTAATTTATTTATTCATGAGAGACAGAGAGAGAGAGAGGCACAGACACAGGCAGAGGGAGAAGCAGGCTCCATTCCATGCAGGGAGCCTGACGTGGGACTCGATCCCAGGTCTCCAGGACCACACCCTGGGCTGAAGGCAGCGCTAAACTGCTGAGCCACTGGGCTGCCCCATAAAAGTTCTTAATGGCATCTAGAATGGCAAATCCTTTCCAGAAGGGTTTCTATTAACTTTCCCCAGATCCATCAGAAAAATCATTACATATGGCAGGTATAGTCTTATGAAGTGTATTTCTTAAATAATAAGACTTGAAAGTCAAAATGACTCCTTGATTCATGAGCTGCAGAGTGGACGCTGTGTCAGCAGGCATGGAAACAATTTTCATCTTGTTGTCTATCTCCGAAAGGGCTCTTAAGTGACTGGATGTATTGTCAATGAGTAGTCATATTTTGAAAGGACTCTTTTTCTGAGCAGTAGGTCTCAAGAGTGGATTTATAATCTTCAGTAAACCATGTTATAAAAAAAGATGCACTGTCATCCAGACTTTTTGATCCATTGATAGAACATGGGCAGAGTAGAGTTGGTATCATTTTTAAGGACCCTAGGATGTTCAGAATGGTAGATGAGCATTGACTTTACCTGAAGTCACCAGCTACATTAGCCCCTAACAAGAGAGTCAGCCTGTCTTTGAACTTGGAAGCTTTAAAGCCAGTCATTGACTTCTCCTTTCTATCTGGAAAGTCCTAGACGCCATCTTCTTTCAATAGAAGGCTGTTTTATCTACATTGAAAATCTGTTGTTTAGTGTAGCCATATTCATGAATTATCTTAACTGGATAACTTGCTGTAGTTTCTACATCTGCACTTGTTGCTTTACTTTGCAATTCGATGTTTTGGAAATGGTTTCTTTCCTTAAACCTCATGAACCAAACTTTGCTAGTTCCAGACTTTTTTCTGCAGCTTTCTCACCTCTTTCAGCCTTCATAGATTTGAGGAGTGTTAGGGCCTTGCTCTGGGTTAGGCTTTGGTTTAAGGGAATATTGTGGCTGGTTTGATCTTCTATCAAGACCACTAAAACTTTCTCCATATCAGTGATAGGGCTATTTCACTTTCCAGCATTCACATACTCACTGGGGTAGCACTTTTTATTTCCTTTAGGAACTTTTCCTTTGCACTCTCAATTTGGCTTTTTGGCACAATAGGCCTAACTTTTGGCCTATCTTAACGTTTGATGTGCCTTCTTTACTAAGCTTAATCACTTCTAATTTTTTATTTGAAGTGAGGGATGTGCAACTAGTCCTCTCACTTGAATACTTAGAGGCCATCATAAGGTTAATAATTAGCCTAACTTCAATATTGTTGTGTCTCAGGGAATAGGAAGGCCTGAGGAGAGGGAGAAAGATGGGGGCAATAGCTGGTCACTGGAGCAGTCAGAACACGCACAGCATGTATTGATTAAGGTCACTGCCTTATATAAGTGTGGGTCATGGCCCCCCAAAACATTTACAGCAGCAACATCAAAAATCATTAATCAGAGATCACCCTAACAAATATGATAATAATGAAAATGTTTGAAATATTTCAAGAAGTCTGAAATGTGATACAGAGACATGAAGTAAGCAGATGTCATTGGAAAAATGGCACTAATAGGTTCACTTAACACAAGACTGTCACAAACCTTCAATTTGTAAAATATGCAGTATATGCCAAAAAATAAAATGAGGTATGCCTGTAGCTTAAAAAAGACTCAGAATCAGCATAGAACATAAGATAATAACATAAGAACATAAAATAATTATCTAAAAAGTGAAATATCTGATATATATATCCAGATTTCCAAAATCATCATAGGTTTGCTTATAATGAACATAAAAACAGAATATTTGGTGGATCTTTCACCTGTTCTGGTTCACATGCTCTGTGGATGCAAGGGCTGCACCTTCAGACCAGCATCCTTGTCTCCATCATCTTCCACCCATTCATTCATCCAACAGATGTTGATTGAATACCTCCTGAGGTCTTGGACAGGCTCTCAGCTAAGTGGTAAGGCCCAGAGCTCAGAGTTACCTTTAGATTACACAGCCCCAGTCTCTGATTAGAAACCATTCATGGCTTCCCTCAGCCTAGAAAATAGGGTAAAAATTCAAACTAAAATGAGGCATTTATAGAGTTGTCTTTTAATTCCCAACATCTACTCTATCTCTATCCATCTAAGTTAGCATTTCTAAATTCTGACTGTACATAGAATATTGTAGGGAGATTTTTAAAAATACCAAGACCAAAGCCAGATCAGTTAATCAAATCTCTATTGCTGAGCATCAGCTTTTAGGATAGCTCTCTGGAAGGTCCAACATGGAAACAAGATTGAGACCTTGTGATTGAAGCCACAAGACAGTAATCTCATTTACTCTTGACAATCATTGTTTAGAAATGGGCATAAGGTAGGGCATCCTAATGGGATATGAGAAGTCTATATACATGGGAACATGATGCTGGGAAGTTTTCCCTTACTTCAAAATACTGATCATGGAGGAAATTATTGTGTTTGCCCCTGGGTGCTGTTAGATCTGGGTATCTTACCTGGAACTGATATGGCCTTCTTGTTTCAAACCTGAGGGTGAAATCAACACATGGAAGAAGAGAGAGACAAGAGACTTCATTACACAAAGGCTTATAAATGTACCCAGAGCCTGATTCTTCAGAATTCCTTGATTTATTAAATAATAAACTGCCCTTTAAAAAATCCAATTTCAGGTCTCTGTGACTTGCAACCAAAGCATCCTAAATTATATATCATCCTGGGATCTGTTCAATCCTCCCTGTCCCATCCTCTAAAACCAGTCGTTTCGTCCACACAGGCCCTACTGATGCTATAGTCACTCCTATTTGCTATTCCTGGTGATAGTTCCATAATTTTACTAACATTTTCTCTCTCAGTGCAAGAACATCTTTTTTTCACTTCTGGTACTGTAGTAAACCTACCTATTAGGGTAAACTAAGCTTCTGTATTAAATAAACTCAAAATATATAATTACTAAAACTCCTTAGGGTGTTACTTCTTCTTCACTTACTCCAAAGATGTAATAAATCAATTTCTTGTAAAAAATCAGATTTCTTCCACATTGAGAATCAACCATTTCTAGAGTCTTGACATTTTCACTTATTTGCAGCATACAGAAATATAAAGAAAGAGTTCATAGATGGAAAATACCCACTTCTGAAAAGCTGTGGCTCAGAAACAACACATATCACTTCTGCTCATATTACACTGAGAAAATTTGATCTTTTGGCTACATGTAACAGTAAAGGAAACTGGGAATATGGCCCTGCTATGTGCCAAGGAAGAAAGGAAACAGGGTTTTTGTGAACAGCTAGTAGTCTCAGCCACAAAAACCCATGTCAAATCTCAACTTTCCCATAACCCAGCCAGACGGGATCTCTCTATCTATGGTCCTGTGCAGACTGGGAGGTAGCATTTTACTGTGTTGGAATCATGAATGATCTTTCCACCCAGTTGGTGTTTTTCTCCAACCAGATGGTAAGTTCTTTGAGAATTTATTTTTACATTCTTGTCTGTCTACAGCATCTAGCTCAGAAGTTTTATTCTGGAACAACAATCCTCAAACTTTAGGTGTGTTAGAATCACCTGGGGTGGCTGTTACAGCATGATTTGCTAAGCCCCACCCTTAGAGTTTCTGTGTCAGTTGCTCAAGGATAGGGTCTACAAATCTGCATTTCTAACAAGTTCCTGGGTGATTCTGATGATGTTGGAAAACTCTTGACTTAGACTATACTGGTTATTGTTTTATAATTAATGAACAGTAAGGGGCACACTTCTGAATCTGTAGAGGACCAGAAGTTAGACTTAATGCCACCTTTTAATCAATACCAACTCCTCTCTCTCCTTCATGCTCCTCTTGTTTGCTTTTGTCTCTGAGCCATCTTATTGGAGCAGGGAAACCTGAGTAGATAACTTTTCACCTTGTTTTTTTTTTTAAACGTAGATGGATTTTTTAAAAAAACGGAAGAAATTTAAAATTCATTTTGAAAAGTGACTTCAGTTAAAAGTTGTTAATTTAATTTTAAAAATCCTCAAATTTGTCTTAGGGGAAGGAAGAGAAAATACTAGCAGATTTATGATAAAAAGAATTCTTTGAACACCAATAAAACTATTCTTTTAAATCAAAAATAGATAAATAAATAAATAAATAAATAAATAAATAAATAAATAAATAGAATTCTTTGGATCATTGTTATTTGCCATAATAACTATAAGAGTCCCAGTAAAGAAAATGTCCTTTGAAGTGACAGAGTGTTGGTTATATTCTAAAAATTAATTTTTTTAGTATAAACTCATTAGAGTTTTATGCCATACAACAATAAATTCCCTTTTGAATACTAATTATATCACTGGATACATAACTTTCTCTTAAAAATAATAAAGGCATTTTCATTTTGACAAAATATTTCTGAGATTTTAACAAATTAACTGTCTTACTTAGATTTTCTGGAAAGCACTGAATAAAATCGTAAAGGATCTATGGGTCATATGAGTTGCTGTGTCATAAGAAATTGTGATAAAATATTGTTCATTTGAGTCATTTAAAAGATTGTTCATTGTACTCTGAAGAAAAGAGTACAATGTAGCATCAGTGGGAAAGAAGCATACATGAGATATGCTGATCTGATGTGTCCTTCTAGAATTGGGGTAATACTTCATCCTAAGCCAGTTTTACCAAGACTCACCCTAATATTTGCATATGGCACTTAAAAGATTATGGAAAGCTTAAAATGAAAGGAGCTCCAAAGAAGTGACTATATTGGAAAAGAGAAAATATAGGTTTTTCCCTAACAGTGAAAAACTGCTTATGAAGCTTTAGTATTAGGTGCAGAAAACCCAAAATTGCTGAAAATTGGATACAAGTTCAAAGCAGCTTTCATGTTAAAGTAGATTAATTAAGGCAGATACTATAACATAGTGTAATTAGAAGGGCTAATTTACTTTGGGTTTTTAAAAAAAAATCTGTATCTAAGAAGCTCTATTTAGGTTATTCTGGTATCCCCTGTGAGGAACATTAAATTAAGCAGAGCATGGAATAGAATAGCTGGCAGTAGAGAGTAAGGCCTGAAGGAAGTAGTTTTTGGGGCAAGTAACTTTGATAAAGAGTGTGATAGAAGTCAAAGTTCCTAGAAGATGCAGTCATAGTTTGGGCCCCAAACAATGGAACCACAATGGATCCTGAGAAGGTAGTGGCCAAGAGACCCCTGAAAGGTAGGATGGTGAGATACATCATCTAAAATGCAATACTTTGGGGGCCCCTGGGTGGCTCAATCAGTTGAGCATCTGGCTTTTGATCTTGGCTCCAGTCTTGATCTCATAGTTGAGAGTTTGAATCCCATGTTGGGCTCTGTACTGGGCATGGAGCCTACTTAATAAAATTAAATATAAATAAAAAATATTTTAAAAAATACAACACTTTTGAGTGAAAGAGGGTGCTATTTATAATCTCACCAGGACAATAAACACAAACTGGGACTGCATCTACAGAACTTGGGGTTATGTTTCCCTAACAAGTGAAGGAGGATGCTGGAAGTACTGGGAAAGACTATGATAGTTGAAAGAAAATTAGGCAAACCTTAGTTCATTGAGTGGGTTGGAAGTCTAGTGATCATACCTCCTGGATTATCTGGACTGGACCAGTTTCAAATCTTGATGAATTTTTAAAGATTTTATTTATTCACTTGAGAGCAAGAGAGAGCATGAGCTGGGGAGAAGAGCAGAGAGTAGGAGAAGCAGATTCCATGCTGAGCAAGGAGCTTGATGGTGGGCTCGATCCCAGGACCCAGGAATCATGACTTGAGCCAAAGACAGATGCTTAACCATCTGAACCACCCAGGTGCCCTATTGATGTTTTAGATTTTAAACCAACGTTATTATTTTTCCCATATATTAAAACTTACAGATACCTCTTGATCAAACAATTTGTGACCAGTGTGTGGATCAGTACTCAGACCTCAATAAGAAGAATAATTCTAGTATTTTCTATCTGTGTGATCTATCTCAACCCATTTCCCTGTCTATAAAATAATGACAAGAATAACTAGTTGTTCTAATTAAAGAATGGTTGACACATAATGTTGCATTAGTTTCAGGTGTACAACGTGGTGACTCAATGACTTTATACATTATGCTCCTTTCTCCACCAGTGTAGCTACTATCTTCCACCACACTTCACTGTTACTATACCATTGGCCATATTCCCTATGGTGTACTTAGGCACCAACCTTAAGAAAACAAAACCATCCTGGCCTCAAACTCACAGAGACTTGAGAATAGGAATAAGAACAGTGAGGAAACAGAATATTTTTTTAAAGATTTTATTTATTTATTCATGATAGTCACAGAGAGAGAGAGAGAGGGGGGCAGAGACATAGGCAGAGGGAGAAGCAGGCTCCATGCAGGGAGCTCGACGTGGGATTTGATCCCGGGTCTCCAGGATCGTGCCCTGGGCCAAAGGCAGGCGCTAAACCGCTGCGCCACCCAGGGATCCCGAAACAGAATATTAAATAAGGAAACAATCATATGTAAAATTTCAACTGGATTTCCATTACCTATCTTGTACCTGCGCGTGTAGGATCTGACTGAGTCTTAGAGAATGAGACGGATTTCCCATTTCCTGAGAAAATTTCTGTGTTGAAAAGATCACTTTGACTGAAGTTTCAGAACACACTGGAGGCGTGCCATCTGAGAGTGGCTGTGGGTTGCCCATTTAACAGCATGTCACATTTGCTTAGGAAAGAGATGATTCTGTTTTTTCCTCCAGAAAATAAGGTGATCATACAACCAAACTTATAACCTACTCATGAGATAGCAGCTTGTTTGGGGTTCATTGGACAAAAGAAGCAGATTTATGTCTTTGATATTTATTTGTTAGGATGCTCAAAAAGATCTTATCATGCACTTTCACCTTTAAAGCAAATTTTCTACTTACAATACCATTACTTTATCATCATGTGCTATTTATTCAAAGGTAAAAATTGTAACAGCAGAGGAAAAAAATCTAGGCATAGAAGTTTAAAAGAAATATTTTTTTAGTTAATAAATATATTGCCCTGCTGTATGCAGAGTATATGAATATTACATGGGCTAGGTTTTCAGAGAAATCTTCATGTTTCAGATTTGTCTTTGGAACAAGTTCTCATGAAGTCATTTTGAATGTAGATCCTCATTAGCAATTCTCCCCAGTAAATTCTCAATGATTTCAGATCTTTAACAATGGTTTAATATAACTTCATATTCAGAGACAGGGTACACAGGATTATTTTCTTCAACCTTACATTCAAGAGGTTTACATTTAACCTCTTAACATTTAAACACATGAATGAGTATACTTTGTGGCCAGTGTTAAGACTGTGGAGTGTGGAGATCTTGGGCAGACCCGGCAGCTGGGGAAGAGGGCAGGGCAGAGCATGTGGCAGTGCCCAACAAGAATGCACATGGTGGTGTGGTATCCACTTACATATGTTCTGCTAACCATCTATTTTATACACCACATATCAGCAAAATGTTAAAAAAAAAAGGACCCCAAAGCAGCTGATGCTTTATCAAATACTTCAGAAAAGAAAATACAGAACATGATGCATATGTATCTCTTCCTTCTCCGCCTGGAGTCAGATCCTAATAGTCAAGAAAGATTCTGAGAAACTGTTTTTCTCCTGTACTCCCTAGTAATGCTCAGTTGCAGTAAGATTTTTGATTTCATGTGACTTGAAAGTCTTGCAAATTATACTTCTTATTTTAGAGACCTTTATAGCCTATGGTTTTTAAACATTAGAGTGAAGCAGATCTGGGTTTGAACTCTCCACTCACTGTTTGGCCCTGAGCAAGATATGAAACTGTTTAACCTTTCATCTGTCTCTCAAGCAGCTAAAAGTGAAGAAAGACAGCTATTTCATGGTGTTGTTGAAAGAATTAAATGAGATAATGTAAGGAAGATTCTTTGCCATAAGTGCACTATAAATTAATAATAATAAAAATAATAAATTGGACCTTAATAATATAAGTGTTAGATAAACTTTGTATCACTAAATTTTTTATCACTAAAAAATTAGTGATTTTTATCACTAAAAATTGCCACAGCATAACTTCTGAACCAGAATATAGCCACTAATTGACTTCATTCTAGGAGACAGACTACAAGCTCCATTTCTACTTTGTTCATCCTTGAATCTTGGGTGACTAATGCCATGTTCAGAGCATACTATATGCTTAATAAATTATTGTTGAAGAATTAATAAATGTACTTCCCAAGCTGAAAGAAACCATCTTGTTTTATAACTAAACAGCATTAGTCCATGTAACAAACTACTGATCAATAAGCTGAGCAAGAGAACTAGATTTAGACAGATAGTCCAGTAGTCAGAGGCTATAATGTTTCCTCAAAGGACATGTCATAATATTTAGTTTAATGGATATTTGGTTTAGATATTGATAGATGAAATGATCAATAATTTATTGTTATAAACTACTTTTCTAATGAGTATTATTTATTTGTTAGCTTAAATCTGAATATGATTCCTCTGATTTCTTTCTACATCTGGGTCAACTGTTCAGTGATATTACAGACATAAGAGAAACAAAAACAGTCTGCCTTCATATTTGGATCATTGTACTTACCTCCAGCAGCCAGTTGTGTTTGTAATATATTACTCTTCAGGCTTCCCCTGTGTGCAGAGCTCTCTCTACAGTGATTAGAATGTGCCTTGTTCTGCAATGGAAGTTATCACAAGTTCTATGCTGGACTCCATGTTGTACCCTCATCTCACTTCAACATGGAGGGCTCCAATTAGCTTCAAAGACCATTCCATGTGTAGAAAAGCTCTGATGAAGTGGAACAAAATCTTAGTGTATGGTTGAAGTTCATAGGAATATTAATGAGAAGAGGTAAGGATTACTACCTTTTTTTATGTTTAAAAAGGGGGGGACAAAGAAAGTTAGTGTCTTGCTATAGTCATATATGGTTTTTTCATTGTCACAGGCAAATTCACCCAAGATACACAAGGACAAATAAATACAACTCAGTAAGGTATCTTCTAGGTTTAGTTATGTGAAAAACACATGTTTGATAACCATTCTTTAATTAGGGCGATAAGTTTGTAACTTTCCCTTCGTTTCACATTTAAAGTACATTTGTTTTCTATTATGAAATAGTTTGTAAAAAGCACCAAACCAGAAACTTAACTGTCAACAAAATATGTTTTCACCTTAGTCCAGCACTGTTCGCTAGAACATGTTTCACAGGCAATCGTACCTATGATTTTCAGAGACTATAAAGAAGTGCCACCACTCCTCTAATGTCATCTAAGCCTTCTGTGAAGGAAGTAGACAAAGTAATATAAGATCTACAAGAACCTGTGATAAACTGAGGACACAGACATCACCAAACAAGTCCTTAAAGTAGCCAACAGTGGTAAGGAGAACATATATTGGATACACTCTTGACCCCAAATGTTGTTGCACTGTTTGGAACTAACTAATATTACCAAATATAGCCTAATCATTTTTTAGCAAAAAGAGGATGAATATGAATAATGGTATGGGTAAAGCAGTTTCTTATTTCAAAATGGGTTTTTACCTCAGGACTCTGAGGTGGTTCAGAGAAGACAGATCAGTGTGTTCAACATGAGCCCTTGGAGCAAGTCCACAGGGCATAGTGAAGATGGTGCCCTGAAAAGCACTCAGAACCAGGAAGAGAGTAGGAAGACCTGAGGTCCACTCTCACTGATTACTCTGTGCTCCTGGATAGGTTATTTAACCTCTCTGAGTATCATACAGTTGGGTTTCAGATACAGAATATAAATGAAAGTGCATGGTAGCAATAGGAATATTATGTCAATCAAGAAATTTTGTCCTTGAAGAGCAACCTGTAAGTGTTCTCAAAGATGTGTAGTTTTATCCTAGATAGTTAAATCTGATCCTTTAAGAATTAGAAAGATAATCTAGAACATAACTTGAATTTTCGTTAGCACGATTGTCAGCAAAAGTGTTTAATTTGAAATTTTGCAAGATATACATGTACTTTTTGGAATTTAATTTTCTGGGAAGAAAACACACAATTGAAACTTATAGTAACATAACAGACATTTAGAATAAAAATGGAACTTAGGGAGCGCCTGGATGGCTCAGTGGTTGAGTGTCTCCCTTCGGCTCAAGGTGTGATCCTGGGGTCTTGGGATCGAGGCCCACATTGGGCTCCCTGCATGGAGCCTGCTTCTCCCTCTGCCTATGTCTCTGTCTCTCTCTGTGTGTCTCTCATGAATAAATAAATAAGATATTTCTAAAAAATAGAACTTAAGTGATGAATGAAAAAATAATGAGAAATAAAAAGAAACCAAATAATCATTAAATATCGGCTACATATGGAGTCAAAAAGATTGCTGCCATTTTTATGTTTATAAATTAGGCAAATCAATATAAACCTTCTAGCTTTGTTTCTATCTCTGTGAGAATTCACTCTCATGAAAAGTGCTTAGTGCAGTAGCTACTACATAGTAAACATAGTAAACGTTCAATAAATTATTGAATATTGCTATTATTATCATTATCCTTATTGCTAGTTTGTGCAGGTTTAAACAATAAGTGCTCCGTGAGTTTTGACTGACCATGATGATTACCAGTGCACTATAATAGGATCTACATAAACATAAAGTTGAATACTGGTATTACCAAAATGGCAAGCTGACCTAGCAGAAAGAAGAGTATTAAAAGATCAAATAATAGGAGCACCTTGAGTAGAAGGCAGAAAAGAAAAAAGTAGGAAAAAAACTGAAAGTGGACTGAGTCCAATCAGTTTAGATGAAGTAAGAACTTTCAAAAATATCTGTAGTTAAACCTTTCAAAATTTGATTCTATATATTCCTTATGAAAATAGGACCTTAAATTCCCACTACCATTAATATCAGAAATCTTTAAATTTAGAATTTTTATTTTATTTTATAAAATGTTTGTATGTAGGGAGAAAGTCATTTTTAATGCAGTGGTTTATCATTTATGATCAATACTATAGAAGAAAGAAACAAACAGGAGAATTTACACCAGTTAATAAAGAATTCAAAATTGAACTTTAAATAAATATAAGTAATATTTTAGAGAGGAAAGGGAAGATATTACCTTGATCTAAGAAGGAAGAATTAAGTTACAAAAGTGAAAATATAATTGTTAAATTAGTAATTTAAAAACATGATAGACCAGATGAGTAGCATCATGGATGTATATGAAAAACAAATTGCCAACTAGAACATCAAGTTGAAGAAAAATAAACCAAGAAGCAATGATAATCAAATAAATTACTTGAACTAAATATTGTCTAAGTAAGAATTGATAGTGTAAAAAGGGAAAACCAACAGGGTTTGAAGAAGGGAGCAGAAAATAAGGGAAAAAGATAAACATGCTAGGAATGTTCAAACAGAAATTTATTGTACTGTGGTTCTGAAGGCCTGAAATTCATAATCAAAATGCCTGCAGGGCCATGCTTCCCTTGAAATCTTCAGGGGAGAATCTTTTCTTGCCTCTTCCTAACCTCTGATGGTTTGCTAACAATCATTGGCATTCTTTGACATGCACCTGCAGAGCTTTAATTTTTGCATGTCATCACACAGATCTTCATGTATCTGTTTCCTCTTTTTACAAGGACACCAGTTACAGTTTGAGTTACGGGCTCTCTATTCCAGTGTGATCTCATCTTAAGTGATTATACCTGCAATGACCCTACTTCCAAAAAGGTTATATTCTAAGGTACTGGAGTTAGGAGTCCAACATATCTTGCTCAGGGACACAATTTAATCCATAACACATACCATATTCATGGAATGGAAGAGTCAATATTGTTAAGAACAATTTTCCCAGGATGCCTGGGTGGCTCAGTGGTTGAGCATCTGCCTCCAGCTCAGGGTGTGATCCTGGGGTCCTGGGATCAAGTCCTGCATTGGGCTCCCTGCATGGAGCCTGCTTCTCCCTCTGCCTGTGTCTCTGCCTCTGTGTGTCTCTCATGAGACATAAATAAATAAAATTTTAAAAAAGGACGTTTTCTCTAAATTGATCTATAGATCTAATGCAATCCTAATCAAAATTGAAGTAGCCTTTAAAAAAAAAAAAAGGGGGGGGATCCCTGGGTGGCGCAGCGGTTTGGCGCCTGCCTTTGGCCCAGGGCACGATCCTAGAGACCCGGGATCGAATCCCACATCAGGCTCCCGGTGCATGGAGCATGTTTCTCCCTCTGCCTGTGTCTCTGCCTCTCTCTCTCTCTCTCTGTGACTATCATAAATAAATAAAAAAAAATAAAAATAAAAATAAAAATAAAATAAAAAAAAGAAAGAGACAACTTGAATCTAATATAGAAATGCAAAGGAACTAGAATTTACAAACAATATTGAAAAAGAATAGTCAGATGATCTATACTGCATGGTTTCTAAACCTAGGATAAAGCTGCAGTAATCAAGACAACATGGTATTGATGAAAGGAGAGACAAGTAGACCAACAGAATAGAATAGAGAGCATAGAAATGTATCTAATAAATATTGGATGAAATTATTTTTGGTAAGGCTACCAAGGCAATTCAATGAAAATGGTAAATTTCAACAAATGGTACTGGAGCACCTGTATATTTACATGGAAAAGTAACTTTATCCTTTCCTCATATCATACACAAAATTAATTCCAAAAGGATCAGAAACTTAAGTGTAAGAGCTAGAACTGTAATGGAAATTATTTTCATAGCTTTGGGAATCAGTGAAAATTTCTTAAAAAGAATACAAAAAGCACTAAATATACAAGATAAAATTGTTAAATTTGAGCTCATCAAAATTTAAAACTTTTGGTTATCAAAAGAAACAACAGAAACCAGGGAGAAAATATTTACAACACATGTCTGACAGAAGACTTGTATGCAGAATATACAAAAATTAAACTCAACAATAAAAACAGAAAAGAACCCTCACTTTTTTAAAAAATGGGAAAAATAAAGTCTTCTTTATTTATTCTTTAAATTTTTTGAGTATGGTTGACACACAATCTTACATTACTTTCAGATATACAACATAGTGGTTCTAGAAGTTTATACATTATGCTGTGCTCACCACAAGTGTAGCTACTATCTGTCACCATACAACACTATTACAATGTCATTGATCTTATTACTTATGCTACACCTTTTATTCCTATACTTATTCATTCCATAACTAGAAGCCTATATATCTGCCATTTCCCTTCACCCATAATAAAGTCTTTCCTAAAAAGGGTGAAAGGAGAGACACTAACAAAAAAGATACACAAATAGATAATAAGTGTATGAAAATAGGAGCAACATCATTTCCTGTCAGAAAACTATAAATTCATGTTTTTTTTTTTTTTTTTAATTTTTTATTTATTTATGACAGTCACACAGAGAGAGAGAGAGAGGCAGAGACACAGGCAGAAGGAGAGGGAGAAGCAGGCTCCGTGCACCAGGAGCCCGACGCGGGA
Organism: Canis lupus familiaris; assembly: GCF_011100685.1. Classification (NCBI taxonomy): domain Eukaryota; kingdom Metazoa; phylum Chordata; class Mammalia; order Carnivora; family Canidae; genus Canis; species Canis lupus. The sequence goes on along the minus strand of NC_049236.1, from coordinate 43,401,663 downwards.
TTCGATCCCGGGTCTCCAGGATCGTGCCCTGGGCCAAAGGCAGGCGCCAAACCGCTGCGCCACCCAGGGATCCCAGAAAACTATAAATTCAAATGACAAGATCACATTTTACATCACGTAGTAGCAAGTTGAAAACAACTGGCAATACTAAATTTTACTGAATATGCAGACCATCTAGAGCTCTTATATATTGCTGGTTTGGGGAGTAAAATATTAAAACTTCTTTGTAAAACTGTTTGCCAGTTTCTTGAGCAGTGAAACATACATCTATCCCATGACCCAGCATTCTACTCATAGTTGTTTATCAAGAAAAATGAAAACATATGTCCATAGAAAACCTTCTAAATAAAATAAATTTTCATACCTGCCTTATTCATAACTGAAAAACTGTATGCCAGGTGTCTATCAACAGGGGAATTAATAAACTGTGGAATGTTCATATTATGGAATATTAGTTAGCAACAAAAGGAATGGACTACTTAGTGTTCAATAAATATTAAATCTCAAAACAAAAATTCTGAGAAAAATAAGCCAGGACAAAAAATATATGTGGTGTATGATTCTGTTTATATGAAGTTCTAAAATAAGTAATGGAGAGCAATCAATAATGATAAAAAACAGAATCATGGTTTCTTCTGCAAGAGCACAATGGAAATTTCTGAAATGATAGAACCGTTCTATATCTTGATAGGATATAGGTTACCTTTCTATATTCAAATTGGATCCAACTCTTAAGTTCCAGACACTTCACTGTAGGTAAATTATACCTTAGTTTTTAAAAAATAAAGTAGGGCTGGAAAAAAAACATAAAATGATTCTGATATTACAAAAGATCATTGGTGACCATAGGCAGAATAGTTTCTGGAACACATTAACAAAGCATTTTTTCCTAGACTGTGGCTTTAGTGAAAGCTGAGAGCACAAAGAGCTGAGATAACAGGATGGATACTGTTAAAATGCTGATGGGCAGAAGAGAAGATAAGGGGATTCTTTGGCATAAGATCCTGCCAAATTTGTCAAAAAGCATCATGGAATGGAATTGGAAGAGGGTGACATTCCCTCCCTGCCTGCTGAACAATTGATCTGGAGGAGAATTTATCGGCAGCAGAGGCTTCATGATGGTTACCATCACCATCACAGCAATTCTTATAATCTCAGTGTCAATCTTCCATGTCTTGAGTACATCTGTTTTTTTCAAAGTCTAGCCTTCCAAGAACAGGATTTCTCTGAACAAATGGGATCATAGCTCCAACAGAGAATTTCAGGGACAACCTACCCTGACACCAATCCCATAGTGAGGTCTGGCACTCTTGGTAGACAGGTAAAGTGAGAACTTAGGTACTTCAACTGGTGATCTCTGTAGGCCTAGAGAATAGGGTTGAGTCTGAAGGGAATGAGATGAAATGCATACATCGAAAAGAATCCCAGGAGATTATGAAAGAAGTAGCTTTCCTTTCTATTTGTTTTCCTTTCTTTTCTCCATCAATTCCCAAATCCTGTCACCAGTCTGAGTCAGCATTATCCACCACTCCCCATTCCAATGACAACTAATGTTATGTTGTGGTAAGACTCAGGCTTGCAGCACTGATGGGAGCAGTGGGGTGAAGATTCGGGTTAGATATTCTGATGGGGGAAGAGGACTGATAAGGGCAGGAGTCGCACACAGAGAAATGGGGTAAGGAGAAGAAACTATGATAACAACAGGTAGTAGCTTGAGATTTTTCCTTTCTTCCCCTTCCCCTTTTCTACTGTTATTTCCCATATGATTCCATTATTTTCCCCAAGCTTTCTCGGTTAAGGCACAGCAGGAGCAAGAACCGGGCAAAAGAGAGCAGGAGTCTGAGTCTGGGGCAGAAACCTGAGAGTAATATTAGTGGGGCCAGCTCTGGCCATGGGCCTATTTTAGAGCAGGGTAGGTGGCAGGTGAGAGACCAAGAGAAAAACATGAGGCAAAAGAGTGGCAGACAAAAAGAAGGTATCACAGAAGCCACCACTGGGATTCCATTGGAAAAGTGAGCCCTTAGCTGAGGTATGGACATGATAGGGCATATACGTGTATGTAATATATGTACATGGTGATTCTAACATAGTATTCATGAGATGGGGTATTCTTGTATAGGTAGGCAGCAATAAATATTTTGATTATTTTTGTTTTTCTCTTTTTTACACACAATAGAAGAGCTCTCAGAGACTGATTGGCATTAGGTCACATAGCTTGGATATGGCTTGGCATCTTTTAAAATAGATCTATGTCTTTTGGGTTTAAGACTAAGCCAATTTTAATGGTTGAGATTTCATATTCAATAGAGTTTTACCTTAAATAATTTGCAAATAATTTTTTAACTTAATGAGAATATAGTTTCCAATTGCTTTATAAACTTATGCAAGCTCTCTCTCTCTCTCCCTCCTTCCCCTTCCATCTCCCCTTCCCCTCATAACTCCTTCTTTCATTACTATCTGTAAATAATAATAATTGTACATATTTGTGTTAATGGGCAGCAGAGAGAAGGATCAATATTTTTAACTCTATAAGAAAAATATTACAGTCATTTAGTCTTCTTTTCATAATTTTGTTCTTCATTTACATTGTCTACATATCTATGGTATCATGATCAGGATTTTTACCTACCACCGTATTGTGAGTTTCCTGGGGGCAGGAACTTTACTTTCATCTTCTAATTCATCCCTCTATGCCCAGCACCTCACTCATTCTTGAGTGGTATTCCTGAAATGGACAATGCAAGATTTGCAAGGAAAGATGTATTCAAAAGAAGAAAAGAATGATATTTGTAGTCACTAGGGAAATGATACAAATCAAAATGATGATGGGATACCACTAATATGCCCCTATCTATATTACCAGATAGGCTAAATACTTCTAATACACCTGTTAGGGATGCTAAAAGGAAGAATACTGATGGTACCTAGAGCAGACAAGGGGAGTATAGAATTTCTGGATAATATGGTCGGAATGCATAATGTACCGCCATTCGGGAAAACAATTTGGCAGTTTCTCATAAATTTAAACATACACTTCTCATATCACCCTGCAATCCAACTCCTACATATTTACTCAACGAAATGAAAATTTGTGTTCAAAAACCCATATATGGATAACTATGGCAGCTCTATTCATAATAGCTAAAATGTGGAAATTACTCAAATGTCCATACAATGGAATACTATTCAGCAGTAAAAAAAGCAAATCAGTGGTACAGGCAAAAACTTGAATGAATTTCCAGGTATTTTATGAGTGAAAGAGCCAGTCTCAAAAAAGTACACACTACATCATTCCATTTGTGTGACATTCTCAAAAAGACAAAATTATATGACAGAGAATAGATCAGTGGTGGCCAGGGTTGGGTAAGGAGGTGGGTGTAACTATAAAGACAACATGAGGAGGATTTGGGAGTAATGGAACTGCTCTGGATCCCGTTGTGTTGATGGCTACACAATCTATACAATGTGTTAAAATTCATAGACCTTTAAACCAAAAATAAAAGTTAATTTTACTATATGTTAATAAAAAATTATTTTAAAAAAATAAATACAAAACCCCAAAGAAATGTAAAGCATTCATAACTAAATCTGGAAATGTAAGCTAAACACCTCCAACCAAACTTCAACCCCTGAGGAACTGCTCTATACAGGAAGGTCACAAATCATATTGCATCTCTTCTGCTCAAAACAAACCTAGAAATGTACCCTGATGTGTAATTTGAAAGTTTCCACTGTGTCTGTATGTTAGTCTCTGTGAGTAGAGGGCTTGATAATGAGCACTAATTCTTAGATACTTGTAAAGGCCCCCGATAAAGCCTAATCAAAAAGAGGACTGACATTACCCAACTGGTAATATCCACATTTTATTTTCACGTGGATAGCCATCCCACACAGGCCATATTACTCACTGGGATTTTGTTTTCTTTCTTCCTGTGGACCTAAAGTCGAGATTACAATGTCTGTGTGAATTAATATGTTTATCTTTGTGAGCTGTGTGTGCCTGAGCCTGTGTGGTGTCTGGGGTGTGTATGCACGCTCCAGATAACTAGATAAATCCATCATTCTGCACTGATAACTGTCTTGGGACATTTTTAAGGAGTCGAGGCCTGAAGTGTCAAAGCTGACACTGCACCATCCTGCTGTAGGAAGTCACTCCTCATCCACCCCCTGCCAATGAGGCTAAACTGCTCTACTCCAATTTCAGAAACTATGGATGTTCTTCTGGGGACACTGTGTCTTCCGCAGTGCTAGATAAAGAGAGAGGAATGAGTCATCAGACAACAATATCCTTGTGGGAGAGGTGCGGATGTTTCCTTAAGAAGAGTCCAGGAGGGATCCCTGGGTGGCGCAGCGGTTTGGCTCTTGCCTTTGGCCCAGGGCGCAATCCTGGAGACCCAGGATCGAATCCCACATCGGGCTCCCGGTGCATGGAGCCTGCTTCTCCCTCTGCCTGTGTCTCTGCCTCTCTCTCTCTCTCTCTCTCTCTCTCTCTCTCTCTGTGACTATCATAAATAAATAAAAATTAAAAAAAAAAAAAAAAAAAGAAGAGTCCAGGAACATCTGGGCCAAGTCTGAAGGACTGGCACTGAGAATCAGGGTTTGTCCACAAGGGCATACTTGATGTGCATTCTCTTCTCATGGAAAAGAGCTATCGGCCAACTTATAAACCATGTAGCTTTGCGTTTACATCCTGTGTCTTTGTTTCCCCTAGTGGACCTCAGCCCTTCGTTGAAGTCTGGGATCCCCTCTTATGTTAGCATTGCGTGGCAAGGGAAAACAGACACAAGAGTGGACAGTGAGAGAATACGTGTACAACTCCACATGTCCCCTTGCACCAATACCATGAAGAGAAGGAGTGCAGGATGGCAGGTGGCCCTCCTATGGTTGTGAGGTAAGTGGTGGCCCTTGGCAAAGCCAGAAGCATAGACAGTTTTGAGTGGCTGTCTCCAGGAGTAGACTTGAGACACAACTCTTTCATTTTCTAAAATTGCAAAGCCGCATTTCTCAAAGGGTTGTCTACAGACCTGTGGACTCATATTTTAAGTGCAGTTTCCTAGGCCCTACTTCAGATACCTTGTATCAGAATATCTGGAGGTGGAACAGAGAAATCTGTTTTTTTTTTTTTTTTTTTTTTTTTTTTTTTTTTTTTTTTTTTGAGAAATCTGTTTTAAAATCTAGTTCCCAGGCAATTCTCATGCAGCGTCAATTCTGAGATTTTTATCCTCAAGGTGAAAGCATGTGGGTAATCTGACCTTTGGCCACCTTTCCTCCCTACCTTTCTTCCTTACTTTGTCTCCTCTTCCTCTTCCTCCTTCTTCTCTTCCCCTCTTTCCTTTTTCTCCCCATACTCATTCTTATTATTATTACTATCATTGTCTTTACCAGAGGAATGAGGGGGTAGGGATTTTTCTACAATGGGCTAATTTACGTAATGAGTCAAAGTTTTAAAACAAACTATGAAAAGTGGTATTACCTAGGACCTCCTCCCCCCTTTAATTAGGGATGAAAAGTTGCTGTGTTGCATGCTTTCAAAAGAGAATACCATTTGTATAATTAGGGGTGCTGCCTCCAGTAAGCTGCCATGGTGGAAGAATCATTTTATACAAAGTCTTAGAGAAAATATCTTGCCTGGTGAAGAAGTCCGCATTAGTTATGTGAACCCAATAAGTGTATCTGTCAGCAAGAAGAGCAGTAATAATTCTGTTTACATGTATTTTTATTTGCCATAATTTTCAAAAATTAAGTTTTGTGCCCTATATTGTCATAATACTGAATATTTCACAAACTAGAATATTTCCTAAACATTTTGGATTGGTGATACCACTTTTTTAAAAAACATTGTAAAACCCATCTTCACTCTTCTCTTAGTGACTCAGGTTATGAACTTCAACAATATTCATGGTAATTTTACTACATTTTAAAGTCTAACGTTTTATCTTTTTCCATGCTTAAAATGTACCCCTTAGTCTCAACAGGGAAAAAGTAATAAAAATATGAAAGAGTTGAACACAGACAGAGAGGAAAAGTGCATCTCTTCTAAATGTGCAGTAGTTCCCAAAGTCAAGTTCAAAATTGCTCATTATTATATGTTTCATTCATAAGAACATGATTCATCCATTATGTTCAGTTCTCTCAGAAACCTAGTGTACTAGAGAAAACTTTTCAAAATCACTTTGAGAGAAATTTCTGTGCTTTAAAATAATATCATTATAGATTTAAAACTTAATGGGTTAGGGAATATTAGAGACATTTGTTTTATTTTAAAATTACATCCGGACATCTTATAACTTTGACATATTTATTGACTACCTCCTATGTGCTCCACAAAAGTATTCAGTGAGTGGGCAATATTTTTTAGACAATTAAAAACACCTGCATATATTGAATGCCAGGCACTTGACATAAAATAACTCTTTGACATTACATCCTAACATTGTATTTACTCCCATTTTACAGATAGGAATACTGACAGTCAAAGAAGTTAAACAGCTTGCCCAAGCTCCCATACCGAGGGTGTGAAGCAACTGAGAATCCTGCTCAGGTGTCTGTATTACCCCAAAGCCTTAACCCACATTTGTCCAACTGCAAAGCCTGTGCATTTTAGGGCTTGTCTGCTTTTGAGATTACTCCCAGGCCTTGTATGCTACGATTTTACTCAGCCCAGGGTATATATATTTTTTAAATTTTTTTTAAGATTTTATTTTTTATTTATTCATGAGAGAGAAAGAGAAGGAGAGGCAGAGACACAGGCAGAGGGAAAAGCAAGCTCCATGCAGGGAGCCTGACGTGGGACTCTATCCTGGGACTCCAGGATCACCCAGGGCATATTTTGAATTTGTGTTTTTTTTCCTAACAAATTCCTGCCATCAGCTGGTTGTCTTTAACTTGCCTTTTCATATGAAATACCAAATAATGAAAAATAATCAGTTAATTAAAGATTCCAGACTCATTGATCAACTTTTTAAGCATACTAAATAATAAAATAATTCACATGGGCTGGGGGTAGGAAGTGGGGTAAAAGCAGAAACAAATAACATTTGTTTAAAGCACCAATTGCTTTTGTTTCAACCCAGCAATGTTGGATTTTAAACCACAGTATGGCTCTTTTGTCTGTTTAGGCTTTTCTTGGTAACTTTTTCCAAAAGTTTAATTCTGTTGATTTTGTTTGGTTTTATGTTTTTTGTTCTACAAAACATAAGATTGACTAGTTCCGCTGGAGGTACGCTTTTGCCATAAGGCTATGTAAAAATAATTTACTAATTATTTTTTTATTGGTTTTATGTCTATTCAAGCCTTTTAAATTGTAAGGTTTAGGAGATCTAAAAAAGTTACATATTTTTGCATGAAGGATAAATTCTTGCAATAGGAAAAAGAATGTTATCCCACTGAGGTATGGAATATAGGAAAGAGAGGTTATGGGGAAAACTCTGAGTCAGTAAGCTGCTCCAAGATGGTAAACAATTTCAAAATGGTGTCAGCAAATCAAGTGAGGCAGCTTAATGTTTCTTTTTAACTAGAAAAGTCTCATAATCCCAAACAATATGTCTCAATAGATCTATGAATGTCACCAGTTTCATAATTTTTTTAAAAAAAAACAATGTGTTCTGGTGTTCATTTCTTTTTTACTATCTGTGTTTATGTCTCATTAGGCCATACAGGAAATCCGCTACTTGTTTATATTGCTGTGCCTTGGGAAAAGACAAAGAGACAACATTTTTTTCTAAAGCTATTTCACATTTTTTCAGCCTCTTACTATAACTCCCCCAAAATTATCTTTGCGAAGTTTTTTTAAAGTTCTGTCACTTCAAAAGACTAGTCATTGACTCAATTTGAATCTCTTGTTAAAAATTGAATGGAAGGAACCAGAGCCATGTTGAGGAGTTTCACTTAATTTTGTAATAATTTTGGAAAATGTTTTCCCTCTACCCTTTATTCAGGAGAAGACCTACAGCTGGATTTCAGCAGAAATAAAGTAAAAGCAAGAACAAATAACTTTTGTGATTAATTAGATGCTTATTAAGCATCTTTCATCTAACACTCTGTCTTTCCCTTTCTGTAGTCCAGACTTCTCTTCTTTTCTCATTCCTTTAAAACACCACTTCCTGTCTCCTCCCTAATTTGCCTCTACTTGACTGTAGCCATGTTAGCCTTTCACCAAACCTAATACACAGCCATATTCGGTACATGTATGCATGTTTTTATGCATTTCTACATTTACACCTTTTTAAAAATTTTTCATTTACTTTTGCACTTGACCCCTTTTAATGTATTTTAAACTTGAGGAAGAGAGAAACTTTGTCTTTCTTGACCTTAAAAACTTGTCTATGCAAGGTATTTTCTTCATCCGTTACTGATTGATTACTAAAGAAAAAAAACCACTCCATATTCTTCAAATAACAGAAGTTAAGCAAGAAAAAGAACATCCATCTTATCAGAAAAGACTATAGTCACCTTTAGTCACTTGATTGAATCCTTATTTTTAACATGTTAGGTACATATTAGGGGAGTCTTCCAAGTGAGAAGTTGTGTGTAATGGGAGCTTATGTAACATAAATCCTGCTAAAACTTAGCTAGATTGTTCACCTCAAGATGGATAATGTGTTAGCAATATAATAGAGGGATTTTGTGCCATGTAAACCAAAAATGCAGAATGCAAACCATTGCACCCACAAGATAGGTTTGTTTTATCTGAGCTTGGAAGAAAACGACCTATGAAAACAAACCAATTTGTTTCCAATCCAAATTATCAACTGGAGGTATTCTTCAACAAATACCAGAAACAGATGTGAATGCCTTTTCTCCATGACTGCAAGCCAGTAAATGATTTCTTGCCATTTTATCCCTTTATGATAAAACCTCAAGCTCCCATCCACACCAGGAGAGAGGAAAACCCCAGAAGAAATATAATACTATTTGGGTCTTTTTTTTTTTTTTCATCTTCCCTGTAGATATTGGATGTGTTACTAGTCTCCTGACTGTGGATTTTATACTGACAATGTTTTTAGGATATTTCCTCATTAGAACATATTTTCTTCAGTCTGCAAAAGGAACTTGCTTTCTGAGTTTGGGGAGATGACATTAAGCATCTTTCTGCTTTTAAAAGGGAATGGGCTTCTGTAGGAATGATTTGATGTTTCAAAATGACTGAATTTTCTTCTGAGAATGATTTATTGTTCTGGAGTTTGTATTTTCCAAGAGAAGCTAGGGTACTAGCTTTTGAACCCTTGGAAGCATGAGTTCAAATTTGGCCCATAGTACACAGCAAGCAACAACGTTTGGCTTGGTCTCAAACTATTCCCTTGGTTTCTACATCATCATACCCCACGCACAACTCAATGCCATTAACACAACTGAAAACATCTGCTGGACAAAAATCCCAGATTTGGGAAGAAAGGATAGCCAAATACTCCTAATACCTCACTATTAGAAAACCAAAACTTACCACTGATGTTCGAAAGCAAAGTTAGGAAACTATTTGAGATTCAGATAGATTATAGGACCCTGGCCAAGGGGTTCTAGAATTCTTTATACAAATCTGGATTTTTTTTAAATGGTAATATTCTCTTATGCTTACAACTATTTGCCCACTTGGGTGGGCCTTCTCGAAAGCTAAATTTGTGGAGCCATATCTCCTCAAATAGCACATAGGTTGTAGGTTTCAAATTGGTGCAAAACTTCTTAGGTCCTTAGAAACATGAACACAACAGATGTTCTGGAATGTAGAAAAGTGTTGTATTTAAAAACACCAGAGGATAGAATGATTACAGTTTAAAACTACATGAACTCATTTTTCAAAAACTTTCTTATCTTGTTTTTAGAACCCATTTTCCCCCACATTCCCCATCCTTAAAAAAAAAAAAAAAGAGAGAGAGACAAACACAGAAAAAAGATTAAAAACTTTGGGTAACACTGGGGAGCGAACTGGGGGTGGTGTAAGGGGAGGAGGGCGGGGAATGGGGGTGAATGGGTGACGGGCACTGAGGGGGGCACTTGACGGGATGAGCACTGGGTGTTATTCTGTATGTTGGCAAATTGAACACCAATAAAAAATAAATTTATTATTAAAAAAAAACAGAATAAGGCAAAACAGAAAAAAAAAACTTTGAGTAGCAGATGGAGGGCATTTAAATTAAATATTAAACCAATAATCATTCCCTAAGAGAGTATATTTTTGAAGTTTGACATTTGCCTTAAGTATGAAGTCCATCATTTTATGGCAGCTTATGAAGGTACTTCAACTCTCAGCTACGTTGCTCATAATTATGCCTATTTTATGGACTATTTCACTTTATATTGCCTTAAAAATCCTATGATAAAAATGTATTCTACTTTATGTGACAAAGAATAGTCAAAAGAAAACAATGGTCATCTCTTTTAAGAAAATGTTCTTACATGATTACATAAGAACAAGTGTACATGGATGTGTGTTTAGGACCAAGGGTAAAGTAGAAAAGAGGAGAGTTCAAATTTGTCAAGCAGTATCCCCCAAAGGGATATATATATATATAAATCTTTATTAGGACATCAAAGGGATAGGTTGTTGTATTTGAGGGACAAGCTCTGAGCAGAGATCATAGCAAGAAATGGTGGAAAGATGCCCTCATACTGCACCTGTGGGCCAACTTCTTCCTAGTTGGCATAATTGCAGCGTCTGACAGCCGCATCTTTTTCATAGACACAGTTCAGTCTGGAATCTGTTTGGGAGCAGAGAGCAAAAGTCATTCTGTATCAATATCTGTCCCTCGGTGCAAACAAAGTAGAAGAAACAGATATGGAGTTACTGAAGCAAGCTAGTCTATTAAAGGGCCTCCCAACACATTCCCACAGTTCCCCGGCAAGCCCACAGATGACACTAAGCCAGGCCCAAAATTGACTGTTGCTGGGTCCTGGGATGCAAAAGGAAGGGCAGGCTGGTGATCACAGACTAAAATTGAATAGTGGGCACATCCTGGCATCCTGGCAAAACTCTCATCATAAAATCCAAGGAATTTTAGAGCCAAGCAATAGAAAATTACCTATTCTTATCTTCTAACTTTTTGCTCAAGGACATAACAGTGGAGAAGGGACAGAGTCAGCTGCAGAATCTAGTCCCTAACTCCCCATTCAGTGCTATTTCCTCTGCCTTGTGCTTGTGTGATTTAGTGGACACTGAATAGGTCAAGCCAATGGCAGGGCTGGTTTAGCCTCTGGCTAGTGCAGGGTGGCCCCACGTGGCTCTGTTTCGAGTAAGTGAATGGCCCACAGCCCTAAATGTCTCATCTGCCTACTTCGGTTTTCTTTGTATGGTATTGGAATGTGTCTGATTTCCATACCTTTAGGAAGCTGATAAAAACTGTAGTTTAAAAAAGAAAAATATATAGTGAAAGCTGAGTAAAGAAAAAGCCATTTGACAAAAATGGCTTCTCAGAAATCAATTTGTTGGATTTTGAGTTTCCTAAGTAATCTTTAAGTACTTTAAGTTGGGCCCAAGTCAGCTTCAGACAGTTTTCAGCTCCTTGTTATAAAGTGATGATGTCATGTAACATTTCTCTGAGTACTCTATAATAACTCTTATTTATTCCACACTGACGACCAAGGCAACAACCAATAGATTTATACCCCACCAAATGTAAGAAAAGTGAAAAGAAGGCTTAAATGATCTCTTTCCTTGATTAGGTAAGTCACAGACTGATAACTGTGGAAGAATTTTTAAAAATTTCCTTAGTCTATAATGACATTTTCACTAGAATGAGGCAAAGTAAGAAACATAGTGAATTTCTGCAAAAAGTTAAATTTCCCCTGATTTCACTCATCTTACTCCCAGAAGCAAAATGTCATTTCCTCTATGAAAATGTGAAAATAGTAGATAGTAGGCTTGTTTTTAATGTTATACTTGGCAAAATTAAATACTAATATTTCCGTTTATTAGTAATTTCGATTACCTGATCTTCCATTTCCATGATTAGTAATTTTGATTACCTGATCTTCCATTTCCTTACTAATAAGCACATTAATAACAATTTCCCTATCAATCTCATAAAGGTGTTGTATCAATTAAAATGATGACTATAAAAATAATGTAAATGAATTTAAGTTTTTAATATTTAGTTGTCAATTACTATCATTGTGGCAACCAATTAACTGTGTACTATTAGGAGGAGGAAGCGATGGAAACATTCTAGTTGAGATGAATAGAAATATATTCTGTTGGAATTTTTAATGGGGTGGGTATTTCAGTTAAACTTCATCTGGAAAAGCATCATGGAGGCTCTGCAATCTGGGAATGTTTTGGCTTTGTCTCTAGAGGTAGAAGGGCTTGTGCTTCTCTATTGAGCAGAAACTCAAGTGTAACGACAAAAGAAAGAAATAAGCAAACTTACTGCAAAGAATGGTGAAGGACTTCCCAGCTGAAGGAAGAAATCCAATATGGGGAGAAGTGGGAGATAAATTTCAATACATTAGGTGAAACCAATTGAAGATGGGCAATAAAAGCCAAACTCGGGCATTGGCACTTGCCATGAAAAACATGAGTCATTGACAATTCTTCTGTCAGAGGGGACAGGAGTGGCATATGGCAGTGATGCTTATGCACATAATTATCATATAAGACATAGGGTCTCCTACAGTATGAGTGTAAGCAAAGAAACTGTGGAGGTCTCTTGGGGTCTCGCCTTTAGGAGACTGGGTGGGAAACACATACAGCAAAAGTGTGAGAGGGCAGATCTAAGAATTAACAAACTCAGGAATATAAAGGGAGGAGGGAATTTCAAAAAAAGGTTAGATCATAATTTCAATTGTGTGAGGATTTTTTAAAAGCCACTAGAAATTCTGTAGCTTTTTCAGTATACAAATTCTCTGTCATACACAAGTCAAACTAACCAACTCTTGATATTCAACAACTTCTATGTATTTTGGTAATAAACATATTCCCCAAAATATCATGTATTTACTCAGGTGAAAAAATACACAAACATTGCTAGTACCTTTCTCACCTGAAGAGTATTTAGAAAAGATACATAAATGAAAGACTAAATTATAATTATCCTGAGTCTTTTCATCTCATTTAATCCTTTTTCTTTCAAGTAATGTAATGAGCAATAGCAGGTATACCAGCAAAACTACCAAGTTGGAAAACAGAAGACCTGAGTTCCTGCCCTAATTCTGCCACTAATTAGCTAAAAGGGAAAAAGTCATTTCATCTTTCCATGTTAGTTTCCTCCTTTTAAAATTATGAGGTTAAAATATGTTAATCTCTAAGGTTTTTTTTTTAAATTATGGGGTTAAACAAGTTAACCTCCAAGATTTGTTTTTCAGTCTTAACATTTCCCGACTGTAATTTCTTAGTCCTGTGACACTGTAGTGAGTTGTTGACTACCTAGTCTAGACAGTTATAGATAAAAGTATTTTGGGCAAAAGGAAATGAAGCTGTCTATAATAATGTGAGAAACAGGGTCTTTTTTTTTTTTTTTAGTTTTATATAGAGCTATTTTTACAGACTGGTTTCAACATTATTCAGGAGATGAAACCCATGGAATTCACTATTCTAAATAAAATACAGTGCTAAATCTCATTTGAATCTGTGGAGACAGATGATAAAGGAAAGAAAGAATATTTAAAACAAAATAAAGTACAATTTGTAAAACCTAACTGTCGTGAAAGCTAAAGAGTTCTTGCTGCCACAAATTCTGTTTACAGAATATCTTTCCATTAGGGATATATACATATAGGCATGTGTGCACACACATATATACACACAGATGGGCAGAAATTGAACAGAGTCAAAGTGTATGTGTTTGTGTGTTGTGAGAGAGAGTGTGATATGAGTGTATCATAGAAAATAAAGTCAAACAGAGTACCCTTCGTCCCTTGAGATACGAAGCCTATCAAACTTCTGAATAAAGAGAGAATTATGTACACCAAAGATTTCATTCTACTCAGAAAAATAAAGTCAGTTGTTTACATATAGAAGGTATTAGAGTTTTGGGGTCCAATTTCAAATTGATGGCTACCCTTGTTTTTAATATATTTCCCAAATTTAGGTTCATTGAAAACATATCTAATGCTTTTTAGCTCATGGGAAATTGTTCTAGGAATGTGACTTAATCAAAAGATCAGAGATTATAGTTGATCATAAACTAAATTAGAAGATGTATTTCTGTTGTTATTTGGTTGGTTGTTTTGGTTATTTAAAGAAAATATATCACATTGAAATGCTTAATCTAAACCACAGTTTGTAGGAACTAAAAGGTAAATGTCAAAATAGATTTATCACATTATTTTCAAGACCCTGGATACAGTTCTAGACTGTTCACTTTAAACTAATGGTGGTGACTTAGATTGGATTCGGAGAATTGCTGCAGGTATCTATGAGAAAGAGAAAAAAAACAGATTGGTTAGCCAAGGCCTTCCACTCTTCAGCTGTGGCACACTGAGAGTGCCACAGGTCATAGATGCTCCAGAATATCAATGATCCCTGCGTTGTGGGTTGGGCCTGGGGCCTTCAGTAGGTGGGATGCAGCCTCAAACAAACCTATCCACCCATCCCAATGTGCTGTACAAATATTGCCATTTTCTATGTGTTCTATCCACAGAGGATAGGGAAGTACTGGTTTAATCTCTACATGAGAAATACACAGTACAACCTACAGGCCCATGTTCAGAAGACAAGCACAAAGTATCAGTCAAATAAACATTTGTTCTCGCTCTTTCTTAACATCTGAACATCCTGAACATTATTGACATCATGTAAATATACATTTGTATTAGCTCCTAGGTCCCCACAGACACTAAGTGTCACATAGTAAATAATGGGGCCAACCACTTTCATCACTTCATAGTGCAGAACAATAAGCCTATCTTCCAAACGGCTTTTGCAAATCTATGAAAAGATATCAAATTAAGCAGGGTCTTATAGAACTACCATAAAGTATCCTATGTAATAGGAGTTGTTGAGATGTGCCACACTTACTCCAGGAAAGCTATGACTCAGAATCCATACATGCTTGCACACCTTGTCAGCTAATAACTGGAACCCTGATAGGGACTTGCAGGAGGAGTAGTTAGGAGGGTGAAGATCTGAGTTGTTTTCTAGTTGCAAGCTAGTATACTGAGAATGTAGAGCACTTATTAATAATGATTACATTACAAGAGCACATTTTCCATTTCTACATCAGAAAGATTTATGAAGCTGTGTGGTCATGCCTTGTAGCTGATGTTTCCAATACAGAATAATCTAATTTCCTAGTGCAAATCACACTGATGTGACCTAGAGACATTTCTGTTGTGTCACAACAGCATTTAATTTGAACTGAAATTAGCCAGAATTACACCATGTTCCTGGCAAACAGTATGATCCAAAAATATCACCATAGTAACATGTGTATTCTATCAACAAGTCCCCTTTCATTATGTTTAAGGTCTCATTCTATCAATAATTCTGAAATGCATGAAAAAATCATTTTGGAACACCATCCTGTTGCTAGAAGCTATCTGTAACCCAATTTAAATGACATATAGGATTTAAAAAATAGATTTCCCTTTACTTCAAGAAACATTTATGTGCTCATTAGGCCAGATCAACTTTGCAGATGTAGTGAGAGCTTCCAGAGATGTTTTATATGACCAAGTGCTGAAATTCATTTTCTCTTTACTGTTTCTTTCATCACCTTCTAAGAAATTGTATTTTCATTCCAAGGAGTTAGGTCTCAACCGACCACGGAAAAGTAATTTTTAAAAGTTTGTTTCTTTTTTTTAATAATAAATTTATTTTTATTGGTGTTCAATTTGCCAACATACAGAATAACACCCAGTGCTTAACCCGTCAAGTGCCCCCCTCAGTGCCCATCACCCATTCACCCCCACCTCCCGCCCTCCTTCCCTTCCACCACCCCTAGTTCGTTTCCCAGAGTTAGGAGTCTTCATGTTCTGTCTCCCTTTCTGATATTTCCTACCCATTTCTTCTCCCTTCCCTTCTATTCCCTTTCACTATTATTTATATTCCCCAAATGAATGAGACCATATAATGTTTGTCCTTCTCCGATTGACTTATTTCACTCAGCATAATACCCTCCAGTTCCATCCACATCGAAGCGAATGGTGGGTATTTGTCATTTCTAATGGCTGAGTGATATTCCATTGTATACATAAACCACATCTTCTTTATCCATCATCTTTCGATGGACACCAAGGCTCCTTCTACAGTTTGGCTATTGTGGACATTGCTGCTAGAAACATCGGGGTGCAGGTGTCCCGGCATTTCACTGCATCTGTATCTTTGGGGTAAATCCCCAGCAGTGCAATTGCTGGGTTATAGGGCAAGTCTATTTTTAACTCTTTGAGGAACCTCCACACAGTTTTCCAGAGTGGCTGCACCAGTTCACATTCCCACCAACAGTGCAGGAGCGTTCCCTTTTCTCCGCATCCTCTCCAACATTTGTGGTTTCCTGCCTTGTTAATTTTCCCCATTCTCACTGGTGTGAGGTGGTATCTCATTGTGGTTTTGATTTGTATTTCCCTGATGGCAAGTGATGCAGAGCATTTTCTCATGTGCATGTTGGCCATGTCTATGTCTTCCTCTGGGAGATTTCTGTTCATGTCTTTTGCCCATTTCATGATTGGATTGTTTGTTTCTTTGCTGTTGAGTTTAAGAAGTTCTTTATAAATCTTGGAAACTAGCCCTTTATCTGATACGTCATTTGCAAATATCTTCTCCCATTCTGTAGGTTGTCTTTTAGTTTTGTTGACTGTATCCTTTGCTGTGCAAAAGCTTCTTATCTTGATGAAGTCCCAATAGTTCATTTTTGCTTTTGTTTCTTTTGCCTTCGTGGATGTATCTTGCAAGAAGTTACTAAAAAACAAAAAACAACAAAAGAAAGAAGTTACTGTGGCCGAGTTCAAAAAGGGTGTTGCCTGTGTTCTCCTCTAGGATTTTGATAGCCACATGCAGAAGAATGAAACTAGACCACTCTCTTTCACCATACAGAAAGATAAACTCAAAATGGATGAAAGATCTAAACGTGAGACAAGATTTGTTTCTTTAAGCTAAGAGAAATCATAGAGGAAACACTGATAGTTCATATTCTCAAAGAGACTTTAGTTCTCACTTCAGCAATTGAAAGAGAAATCCCTTTTGATTATATATCTATGAAACAGTTAGATTTGGCCCTTCATGGGTTTAAAGCACTTCATTCCCACCCTTCATCGGCTAGGTTTGTTAAATGTTTATAGAAGTAATAATTTGTTCAGAGACACATTAGAAAAATGGTAATTACATTTATTACAGTGTCCCAGGTTGATGTGTGGGTGAAGGAATGAGGGAAAAGATAGAAAAAGAAAGAGGGGAAAACATTTCAATGCCATTGATTGCTACCAATGGGCATTGTAAAGTATAACAACTGAATTTTAAAGAAAAGAAAGGCTGATTTTCCTGAAAAAGGAGTAAGAGTTGTATAATGCCAAACACCAATGTTTGTGCATGAAAAATAAATGATGATGATAGAGGATGGGAAAGCATTTTTAAAAAATGTTTGAAAATAATTTCAAGAGACTGAGAAAGGAATGGTCACAAAAATCCTCGGTAAAGGTTTGAATCTGTGGTAGTGGTCTATCATGTGCAGATCATGTGTGAACACTTTAGTTCTTCTGTGTATAATAAGCTTCAGCTTGATACCATTAAGAATGAAAAAAGGATTGTTTTGTATGGAAAGATTGCATTTGATTAATCATGCTCAGGATGCAGCATAGGAACAATGAACTTTTCAAGGATATTGGCTTTATCTTTATGTTTTGTCACCGTCAGGAGATTAATGATCTAGAAAGCAAAGCATTACATGTAAAGTCATTTATTTTTCAGTTTGACTTGAACTCCTTGACCGTATTGCAGCTCTATGTTGGCATTTTCACTTATCACAACATTGTGAGCTCGATGGCCTCATTTGAAATAACTTTTTGTTTGTTTCTCTCTGTGTTTGTTATCTTTCTGGTTGCTTGTATCTCATTCCATTAAGTTTATAGCAATGAGGACAGTGACCCATATTTTATTTCCTTTAGTAGAGTTCTTCTTTATTCTTCGATAAACAGTCATTCATAACTTGTGGGAAATTTTGACATAGAGAGACAGGATCGTTTTTTGTTTAAACTATGACAACAGAAAGACTTTCTTGGGTATAGTGTTTAATTAATAACTGTGTTGCACTAAGTACTATGCACCTCAGTAGATAGACATACATGAGCAAAATAGGCATGATCTCTGCTCACCAAGACAGATGCCAATAAACACCAGCAACATTTCTAATGATAAATGTTGGCAAGTGTCATAAACAAAGGGTGAGGCTCTTAGGATAAAAAGATGGGACATAAGTGGGAAGCTAGGAAAGATTCCCCTAAAGCTTAATCCAATCATTGAAGGTTAGTCAAAGGTAGTCAAAGAAAGAGTGCAAATGGTAGCTGGTGGAAGAGAGTGTGTGGGGAAGGTGAGATAGGGATCTGTACTGAAAGTCTTAGAGGGGACCAGTTCAAGAGATGAGTTCTGCAGGCATTGATAAGTTTAAATTTTATTCTAAGAGGGGCATGGCATTATTGGAGAATAGCAAGAGTGACATAATGTGACATATTTTCAAAAATCACACTGGCTACCCTGAAAAGTGAATTAGAAAGAAGCATGAGTAGGGCAGCACAGGTGTCTCAGCAGTTTAGCGCTGCCTTTAGCCCAGGGCATGATCCTGGAGCCCCAGGATCAAGTCCCACGTCAGGCTCCCTGCATGGAGCCTGCTTCTCCCTCTGCCTGTGTCTCTGCCTCTTTCTCGGTGTGTCTCTCATGAATAAATAAATAAAAT
Organism: Canis lupus familiaris; assembly: GCF_011100685.1. Classification (NCBI taxonomy): domain Eukaryota; kingdom Metazoa; phylum Chordata; class Mammalia; order Carnivora; family Canidae; genus Canis; species Canis lupus. The sequence continues at coordinate 43,382,851 of NC_049236.1, read as the reverse complement.
CTTAAAAAAAAAAAAAAGAAGCATGAATAAAGACAAGAAAACTGAGCGAGAAGACTTCAGTCCAAGCAAGATACTATGAATGGCAGTGAAGACAGGGTAAAGTAAATATATTTGAAATATATTCGAAATATATTTTGGGGTAAATCAACAGGACTTGCTGAGACAACAAATCTTGGAAGAAAAAAGATCAAAGATTACTCTCAGATCTTGCAGTGGTAGGCAGCCTCCATGATGGCCAGCAAGTTTCCCTACCTCCTGATATTCACACTCTTGTGTGATTCCCTCCTACGTTGTGTCAGTCTGTGTGATCAGTAAAATAAGTAGAAGCAATGTCATGTGGCTTAGAAGGCAAAGTCATAAAAGACATTGTAGCTTCTGCTTCTCTCGAATCACCTGATTTAGTGGAAGCAATCCCACAAAGAGGCCCATGTGGCAGGAAATTGAGGCTTCCTGCTAACAGCCATTAAGGGATTCAGGTTTCTTGCTAAAATTCACGAGAGGGGAACAGTTCAGGAGCGAGTCTTCCAGGTCTAATAGAATCTTCAACTGACGGTAGCCCCAGCCAACATAATAACTGCAGTTTCATGACAGACCCAAAGCCAGACCCACCCAGCTGAGCTGCTCTGGCACTCCTCACCCACAGAACCTGTGAGATAACAAATTGTTTTTCTCAACCACTGAATTTTGTGGTAATTTGTCACACTGAAAAAGATAAATAATGCATTTGCTTAAGCAAAGGTTGCTAGTATTTGCTAAGGTGATAAAGCTAGGAAAGGAATAGACCTGTAGGGAAAGATAAAGAGTTGGTTTTAAACATGTAGAAATGTGTGTGCCTTAAAATATTCTATAGCTGATAATATGTAGAGTACAGAATAAATGAATGTGGAATTCAGAAGTGTAATCTGAGAGAATGATATAAATTTGGGAATAATAAGCTTACAGATGATAATTACAATCACAAGAAGAGATGTGATCACCTAGAAAGAGTAAGATTTATTAAGGGAGAAGAGGATCCAGGAACCTAAATATTAGTTATCTATATTTTTGTACCTCTTTTTATCTCTTTAGTCCATTTGATCTCCCTCTTATTCTGGCCACTGGCATGGTAGACCGATTCCATGAGCGTTTCTATCTCTTCACAGGTGCAAGCTGACAAGGTCTCTTAATCAGCCCACACTGGAGCTTCTCTGCTGTGCTGCCTAAGGACACTCTCAGGAATAATTCAGTACCCATGCAAGTGTCCTCTGGAAGTCAGCAACAGTTATTGTCCATGGCATCTCCAATGGGAGACCAAGAGGTAATAGACAAATGCTTCTCCTCCTCCCTGGGTAGACAGTTCTGAGATGAATTTCATAAGGCTCCTCAAAAGTTCCTGTAAGATTTCAGACTAATTTCCCAAAGTGGAGGCCAATTCATCTTTGCATTGGTTTTCCTTCTTTTTCTATTATACTCTCCCATCTCTCAATCTTGCTTCCTAGAATCACCACCCAAATAAATGATCTGCCTGCAGGCTTTTATCTCCTTTCTGGGAAATCCAGTCTGTCTGGTAAGAAAGGACCATCTGAGCCAGTTCAGTAGATGTTAAAGTAGAAGCCCAAATGGCAGAGGAAAACCAGAAGATGAGTGCCATGAATACCAAGAGAAAAGGGGGGCTCTGCTGTATTGAATGGTACTTGGAGGACAGTCAAACAAAGAAAGTTGCAAAACACTTTACTTTTCATCAAATTTTCACATCATCTGGCCTTCGTGGCAGCCTCATGAGGTAGATAAGATACATGTTCTTTTTCTCAAGGTCCAGGTAAGATGAAAAAAAAGCTCAGCGATATATCCAAACTATTGTGTTAAGGGCTCACATGTTCTGACTCTAGTATATATATGTCACAAATCATTGCTTATACTGTGGTTGCCGGAAACCAACTTCACTGAGTATTGAGTAAACTCCATAATTTATAAGAATTTAATTGCAGACATATGTTGGCAATCTATAAATAGTTCAAATTCTAAAAGTTCTCTGAAAATTTTATATTGTAGAAAATTGGAGACTTTTTAAAGGGACTTAATTCTGACAAAATAATCATAAGGTGTTATAAACTGCAACTATTTTATAGCTACTAAAAAATCACCTATAAAAATTGTAGGAAAGTAAAAGGAAACACTTTTCATATTCTTACTGAAGACTGAGGCACGTCGTCCTGAGATTTATTTCAACAATCCATTATTTGAGAAAATCCTTAAGCTAAGTAACGGAGTGGAATAACTTGAAAATTTGGATTATACTTGCTCACATAGTTGTTGAGATTTGAGGATGCAGGGTAAATGATACCCCTTTTCCCTGTCTGAGTCCTGAAGAATTGCCTGAATTCTGAATATTGAAAGAGCAATCAGTCAGTCAGAGATGAAAAATACCAACTTTATGTAATAGCTAGATTAGAGGACATGGCTTAAATAGCAGCCCTGGGTGTTTTTTGTTTTGTTTTGTTTCCTTTCAAAACTCAAACCACCATGAATGTTGGTCTTGTGAAAATATGTTAACACAATACCCAGAATTGCTGCATTGGCCTGTTTAGGTAGGGAAGAAAAGAGGAAATCCCCTGTATGTACAGGCTTTTTTTTTTTTTTTTTTTTTTTTTTTATTTATGATAGTCACAGAGAGAGAGAGAGAGAGGCGCATAGACACAGGCAGAAGGAGAAGCAGGCTCCATGCAGGGAGCCCGACGTGGGACTCGATTCCGGGTCTCCAGGATCGCGCCCTGGGCCAAAGGCAGGCGCCAAACCGCTGCACCACCCAGGGATCCCTGTACAGGCTTTTAATAGATTTATCTTCTGCATGAAGAAATGTTACACCAGTCAGAGAGAGGAATGGCCAAGGAAGAACAGTGTGTAAGGAGTGAGGCTAGGAACCAGGCATGTTACTCTATTGAATAGCATTTCCTCCAGACTAACCTAATGACATCTAAGTATCCCAGGCTGGTCCTGGTCACCTAGATCTCCATCCTGCAGTGAGAGGATTGGGTTAGAAGGGAACATAGGGCAGGATAGGGATAAGAGGGCATAAAGAATACTATCTAGCCTCTAAAGGAAGTACAGTTTGGATGCACACAATTGCAAATGTAGAAACAGAGACAAGATGATCTGGGAACCTCCTGGGGAGTACATATTTCATCTCTTACCAGCTGGCTAACCAGCAAGCCGAGTGTCCCAGCTTCACTTCCTTCATGTCAATAAACATTGCTGGAACATGCTTACATCCAATACTTTTTGATACTACAAAACACATCAGCTTTAATAAAATTAGGTTTGTAAAGCTCATCTTTCAGGCAATCATTTCTGATATTCCAAAACAGGCACTGATTTAATCCCTGCTCAATCTTTGATTTTCAGTACAAGAACTTTTTTGTTTGTTTGTTTTTAAAAAGAAGTCAAGTCTTTTACCTGGGAAATACTAGAACAATAATTGAAATAAAATCATGGGGGAAAAAAATCTAATCTTCACTTTTTAAAATTAACAGTAAAGCCCATGATGATTGAAGGTAGTGTTGTTTTATCCATGCCATAAAACATAAGCCGAGCAAAATATTTCTTCCTATAGAATTTATAGGGCTGTCTCTTAAATATCTTAAGCAAAATTCAAATGTAGTAGTGATTGTCATCTTTGAGGCTACCAACATATTCAAGCTCCCCAAATTACTAATAACATTTAGTATATGCATAATAGTTTTACCTTTCCTTTCTCTGGCTACATTCCAAGGCAACAGATATACACTTATGAAGATGATTTAGTTAAAAGACTAGAAGGAAATACATAGCTGGATGCCTAAAGGCAATTGAAGAAAAATGTCAGGATAAATCTCTAAACCAGGAAAAATTGTGATTATTGTTGAAAATCTGTTTTCTGCCTTTTTAATTTCAATACTCAGTAATATCATCCAGGTATCTCAAGTCCACCATCATTCATCGATGAAAGAAAGGATTTCATAAATCTGTTTTAATTAACTACATTGTATTTATACAAAAAACTTTCTATATACATAAACACATCCAAATAGTTGTTTTTTAACCAGTGATGGTTGAGGTGTGCTGCTCTCACTGCCCTTTATTATCTATTTTTATCCCCCTCCCCTTTTTTTTTCATCAGGGCTACATCCTGATAGCTGTTTTCTTGTACCTGACAGAAAAAAGCTATGTCTTTTAAGGCCTTACAGTTGCTAGATCCAATTAATAATTAGGAGTCAACAATGATGAGCAAGAATGTTTTCTTTACACCAGTGTGAAGAATACTTCATGTATAAACAAAGTAATTTTTTCTGAATGCTTTATCTGACAGCTTGCCTGCAATTTCAATCCAGGGTCCTGCAGAGTGTTTAATGACTGAGGACCCGCTAAAGACTTAGCTCTGTCCTTCATGGTTGGCATGCCCTGGGATCGTGACATGATGTAGGTAACAGTGTGGGCTCATTGTGGGCTCACAATTCCTGCATTGTGTGGGCTCACAATTCCTGCTTTCCAAAAACTGACTTATTCTTTATTTTCTCAGCACACATGTACAAGATTCCAATCTGAGCCCTAGCAATAGGATATTATATCTTATTCTTGTTTCAAGTCAATCAAGAACTCTATTCACTTTTACTACCTAGTAAATACATACCCTACATTTGGCTTAGTTCTGAAGGAGATTGGAAAACCCTTTCCAACATAGCCCCTGACTTTTAAAAAAATCTACAATCCAGTTTAGGGGAAAAGACCCTTTTAGTATCACTAAATCACTATACTTTTGTATATATTTTCTTGATATTAATATTAATTGCTTAAAGTTATTAGACTCTGTACTAAGAGTACATACTGTACCTTATTTAACATTCATACTAACCTCTGAGAGAGGTTTCATGATTATCCCCATTTTATAGATGAGCAACTTGTATGAACAATGAGCCTTTTTGGTTAAAAAGACTTAACTCTCGAGGACACAGTACTGAGCCTGTCAGAGGGGTCACTTGGCCCTTGAATGTGTGGAGAGGTGGGAGAGAAAGAGGTCAGGGGTAGGCAGGGTCTGACATGCCAAGCCTATATTCTCTGGATCCCCATGGTGTGGCCAGTGAGATCCTGATGTGGTATCTTGTGAGAACCTAGTAAGCTGGTTGTTCACTTAACCAATGAAATAGAGGGATGTAATCCTAGGTGACAACCATTTAAAATCATGACTTTATCTCTCTCAACTTTGCAGGTTTTTCAATACAGAAGATAGGCTTTCCCAAGCCCCAGTAAAGTGGACCATTTTCTTAAACTTTTCTGGGAGAAATTGCAATGGAGAATCACAGGGCTACAAGCCAGTTTCTTCTTTTTTTATCATCACTGACCTGAGTACCTTGAATGTTTGCTAATTCTCTCTCTTACGCTGTTAGAGGCATTAAAAGGTTTAAAAGCCTTTTATGTTGCAGAATCTTATCTCTAAACTTTCCTTTAGAAAGCTACAGCTGGCTTTGCAAAGAAACATTCCCATCACTCTGAGGTTTTTCACTTATTATATAATGCAAAATTAGTGAGATCACTTAAACTAAAGCATTTAATCCACTAATCCCAGTTATGCTCCTCTGAGCATGTTCAGGATTTAAGAAGATATTTGTTCATTGCAAGGGATTATTCCTTATGTCCTGTGCTTGTTTGTAGACTGGGCTTTAGAGATGCCAAGGCAGGTGGGGTTCATGAGATAAGCCTACCACAATACTAGAGATCCGTGGTAGGAGCTCCAGAGTCAAAGATGCTTATATTTGGGTGGCACTGGCAGTGGGTGCCCTTTCATTAGACACAGCCAGATTTACTGACAAATTCTGGAAAGTGCGATAGGAGAAAGAGAGAGTCCCAGTCTGAGGAGTCACAGGACATGCAGGCCATTCCTAGCCTAGTGACTCAGTATTTGACCAGGGACAAGTAGCTTAACTGTACTCAGACTCTTCAACCTTCAAATCAGATGAAAATAGCAATTAACTTGTTTTAGTGCCTTAGGCATCCCATCTAATAAGCTAGTTTCTTTCCCACTTAGAGAAAGGAAGAGACTTGTCCAAGGTCAAGAATTCCTTAATGTTCAGGCAAAGAGGGGTTCGCAGGATTCCTGTTTTGCAGCCTGGTGCCCTGTTTACTGTACTGTTACCATGGCACCACTGCCAGCCCAGGGAAAACTTTTGAAGCAGTGGAAGTTTGATTTTGTTGAGTATTCAGCTTGCCATTTTACAGAGTTATAGACCAATGTTTCTTTTTAAGGCAAATGTTAAAAATATATAAATAAGCTGTTTCAGGCTTGTAAGGAAGCTTCGTAAACTTGAATTTCATTCTTTAGAAGTTGACTCAGGCTGGATTTTATGCAAACTCCTTTCCTAACTCAAAAGAAAAATGGCTTCCAAATGTTAGTTTCCTGACACCTGTACTTCACACTGGCCCAGAGGTCCTGGGATTTCAAAATCCATTCAGCTCTGAAGCAGAGAACAGTACCCTAAATATAAAAAGCTGACATAAGGTTTTCAAAGGCCATTTGTCCATTTATCTATAAATCTGTTTGTAAGTCAAGGTTGTCTTGATAGATTTAAACACATAGCTATTAGAGTATTTCCAAGTAGGAGTATGGATCTATCTTTCATATCTTTAAAATCAAGTTCACTTTTCTTTCTCTTCTTTGCTGCTCTAGGATCTAGCAGGCATCATTTTCCAAGAGTCTGGGGTTGTCTACATTACAATCTATAGAGGAGGTTCACTCCTGTTGGTAATTTCCACAAGCTGGCAGGCAACTTCTTGGCCACTTGGCTACCTACACTGGCTGCCTTGCCTCTGACCTGATATAAAATCCAATCAGCAGCATTGTCAACACACTCACTCTTTCAGTCCTCAAAACAATGTCTGACCATTTCTTGAATGAATATTAGGCTCACAGGTACTTGCCATTGATATCAATCCTTTAGCTCATACTTCAAATTTTCCATTTTTTCTCTGTAGTAAATATGATCAGTTGCATTTTACTCTCTGCTTCTTCCTGCATACAGAATCTTACCTGACCCCCAGGAATAGCCCCTGTATCTCCTAGGAAGCTGATTCCTTGCCTCACCCCTGCCGTCCCAGTTTCAAGAATGGAACTGAGTAATATTTTCAAACTCGCCAATTGATGTGACTGATTCAGAAATAGGGGTGGACATAAAGCACAGAAAAAGTATGAGCCAAGTAACTACATTATAGGGTAGCTCAAAGCTCAAGTTGAACTGCATGACTACTGGCAACATCTACACTGTTGATATTAACTTAACATCATCTTTCTCTGGAAAGGCTTTTGGCTCAAAAGGTCCTAAGAAGAGGCTGCTGTATACAGTTCTTAGCCTTTCTGTGAGCTTTCATGGGGAATTCAAAGGATTTTTTTACCCTCGGATAACTCACTTTGCTCCAAAGGCTTATATCTCTTATCTGTGGGGTAAAGAAGATGAAAAGTAAGCTATTTGATTGTATATGGTATGAGATTAGCAGGAGGGGTTACACTATAGATTCTGATATGCCTTAAAGGGTAGGGGTTCCTATGTCTTAAAATTGCTGGAATATTCCCATATATTGTGTCCGTTAAATTGAAGAAAATATTTTAAAAATTAATTGTAGAAAACAAAACAATAAATGAGAGAAGGGGAGAAAAAACTATATATATATATATATATATATATATATATATACAGCAAAATTATTAGTAGTAAAATATCAGAGAAGAGCAATAATATTTTTGTTTTGCTTTGTTGCATGTTTGCTGGAATAGCATTTAAATGTTAAACATATGGAATAAAAAATAAATAATGACAATATTAACTGGCTCCTTCCGCCCCCCTCCCATGGCCCTCCCCAGTATTTTCCTCATCCCTTTGGTCCTTCACCACTTCAGGTAGTTAGGTTTATCTGTAGATCTTTTTACCTCAGGGAAGGAATGTGACAACAAAAGGCAGTGTTCTTTCTTTCTGCCTCTTTCTGGCTTTTGAGTTTCAAAACACTCAGGCTCTTAATGAATGGAAAGAACTCAGGTGTGGATAAAATATTTTAGACAAGACAGCATGAGTCAGGGCAAATATTCCTCATCCCTTATGTTCCCATCCCACCCAGAGCCTCAGACTATGACAAAATCCTCAGGTTGAAAGGGAAAATGAACATCAGAGATAAGAGACAAGTTGGGTGGTTTTCAAATTTGGCTCCAAAATTCCTTGACACCCTCCTCCCATGGATAGATGGAGGTCTAGGTCTCCTTGCCTTGAATCTGCATGGGCTTTTAATTTCTACAACCAGTAGAGTATGGCAGAAGTACCTTGTGTGACTTGTAAGGCTGGGCCATAAGGCAGCTTTTACCTTACTTTCTAGAACAAGGGCTCTCAGTGCCAAAAACTGCCATGTAAGAATCCTCGCTAAAACTTGAGGCCACCATGCTCTGAGGAAGCCAAGCCACATAGAAAGGCCGTGGTAGGAGCTCCAGTCAGCAGTCCTAGTCTCAAGCTTTCCCCACTCAGCTCCAGACAAGTGAGTGAATGCATCTTCAGATGAATCCAGTCCCCAGTCTTTGAGTCTCCCCAGCTGAAGACCAGGTGTGGCAGAGCAGAGCCAGCATGCCTGCTGTGCCTGGTCTCAATTCTCAACCCACCCAATTCTCTGAGATTATAAGAAGTTATTTAAGATGCTAAATTTTAAGCTGATTTATTATGAAGCAATAGTAGCTGGAATAGAAGAGATTGTTTTGCTGTCTCTGAGAAATTTCTCATGAAAGATAAAGGTCTCAGATGTCTGTAGAACCTGGGAGCAAAAAAGACTTGTGTCCATCTCTGGGCACAGCCTCAGGAAGACAGAAGTCTCCAGTGAAGAAACACTGCAGTATGTCTAGGCACAAAAGGCTAGAGATAGGCTCATAGAGTTGTCCTCTTCTCTGTGGCACAGGTTCCCGAGAGGGACCTCTATATATCCCCAAACAGCATGGAGTTAAGAGAGGGAACTGCTAGACCTTTCACAGCCTGAAGACATATGCCAGAGGAGCCTGGGTACCCTTTGTACTAGGTTAGCCCTGCAAAGCCTATACACAATTCTGAAGTAAAGAGGTAGCCAAAAAGTTACTGACCACTTTTTTCTTTTGTCATCCTGTACAATGGAGGTATAAGGCAGAAATTATGTTCAATTTTAGAAAAATTAAGAAAATAATCTTACTTATACACTCAAGTGTGTGTACTGAGATACATTCTCTCCTTGTGCCTGCTGGAGTCACCTTCTTGTCCCACCAAAATGCTGCATTGGGTTCATCTTCCAATGTCACCAATTGTTTGACCACCGATATTCTGAGTACCCTGATAAAGTATATTCTCTGATCCAACATTGTCAATTTATTCCTAACTCCTTGGCATAGACTTTTATCATCACCTGGCACTACCTATGTGTGCAGCCCATTTCGCAGTACTGTCTACTAAAACCTCAGTATGATTAGGCTCTTCTGAACTCCCACACAGGCCATATTCTTTCTGATTTCCATCTTTTTTCATGTACTCTTACTTTCCCTTTCTAGACTGTCCTTTCTCCTTTTCCACAACCAAGTCATGTACTCGTGGCACTCCTAACAAAATCCTCTCATCTTCCGACAGCCAGCACCAAAATTACCTTATTTGTGTAAGTTTTGCCATGAGGCCCAGGCTAAGCAGAGTTAGCCATTCCCTTTTTGAGTGCCCCCGTAGCATTGTTCTCATGCTTTGGTTCTAATGCTTCTCATAAGAGTATTGTAATTATTTATATGCCTCTCTCTTAGAATTCTGAGCTCGCTAAGAGCAATGTACTCATCAAGCGTGGCGTAGTGATTGTTAAGCTGCTAGCTCCTAGGGAATCACGTTTCTCCATAGCCATAATCTTGTGCAATGTGCAAATTGACTCTAAGCCTGGCTATATGATTTGTTTGGGGCAATAGAACACTGGTAAACATGATTCATGCAGAGGCTTTAAAGGTGCTTAGAAAGTGAGGCTTGCCTTACCTCTCAAAGAAGTCCAGGCTAGCATGCTGGAAGCATGGCTGAGCAAAGAGCCAGCACCAACTCTAGACTCATGAGAGAAGCCCATTGGTACTGGTCAGCTTCTAACTGACTTACAAACTGACCGTGAACCCTTGAGTAAGCCTAGCAGTGCCTTGAGGAAAACAGATGATCCATCCTAGTTGACCATGTTCAAACTGCTAACACACAGAATGCTTCTGTTCTAAGCCACTAAATTTGGAGGGTGTTTGTTATATAGGAAAACTTACAGTTAACTAACTGCTCTAATAAGCAGTTAGAGCATCTTAGTGGCCTAATGCAATGAAATTTATTTCTTGTTTAATCACATGCAAATGTAGATTGACAGGAATGGGAAGAATCTACGTACTACATAGCCAGGAACCCAGGCTCCTGTCTTCTTGTGATTCCTCTCTCTCTATTCCAGGTCCTTTGAGTCCTCTTCATTTATGTAGCAGATGAAAAGAGAGATAGAGGTGAGAATCACACATGGGATATATTTATGGGGAAGGTCTAAAAGAGGCACATGACACTTCCATTGCATTCTGTTGGTAGGAACATGGTAAAGGAGACTGGAAAATGCAATCTAGCTGTGTGTCCCAAAAGAAGAGGAGAACACAAATACTGGTAAGGATCAATGGTTACTGCCATAGGCAGAAATGTCTTATTCTACTTTCTATGTTCCTCAGTGCCTAGCACAATACTTGGCTAATAATAAATACTTCATAAATACTTATGGAACGAATGAATGAAATATTCAGTGATGTTGTAGTGCCTTATTTAGGATAAGATCCGAGAATTATGCATGAAGGAACATCTGTCTCATCCAGGCTCCTAAATCTTTGAAGCACTAATTTTATGACTGAGTACTCATCGATTTAAAAGCCAAGCCAAGAAATAGATGTTGATGTTGTACTGTGGCTGGCTTCCTAATACTGAGATGATGACATAATAGTTATTTTCTTATCCTGGAGTTTGTATGAATATCAAATCTAAAAGAACACATTGAAAGTTTATTGACAGTTAAATCTCCGAATAAGAATTTAAGGAGGGCACCATGTTGTGATGAGCACTGGGTGTTATACTATATATTGGCAAATTGAATTTAAATTTAAAAAAAAAAAGTTCTCTGATTCCTCAAGTCTGTGTGTGTGTGTGTGTGTGTGTATAACATTAGCATTCTATTCAACTGAGCTACCAGTAACTTAAGCACTTTTAATGAAATATATTACAAGTAATATAGTTAGAATATTTATACAACATAATTTTCACTGAAATGTATGATCCCATATAAGCACAAGGATTTGAAAAGCCAAAAGGTCTTGAGTTCTAGTCTTCATTCTGTTATTATGTCTTATGTTCCTTTAGTTTCCTACCAGCTGTAAAATCCTAGAATTCTCTAATTCTTCATTATTAAGTATATTTTGAAAGTGCTCTTCATTTTTCTCTACACATAAGTGAAAACAAATATAGACCAAGCTTCTTTATTCAAACTCCAAAGAATAGTCTCTTTCCTGTTTTATTTTACTTGATAAATGAGAATATGAGTAAATAAACGATAAGATGTAAACTCTAAATACCAAGCATTCAGGTAAAGAAGATTAAATGGGCTCCAGGCAACATTTAACAGAGAGTCAGGGCAGCTACTCAGCCATGGGGTAGGGCATGAGGGGTAACCGGTAACCTTCCTTTTCTCCTTAACATCATCTTCAATGCTTGTCAATTATGATTGATTAATGCATTGTAAGGCATGATCTTTCTAAGCATCATATTTTGAAATGCACAAAAGATAGTTTGAACAAACTGTTATCATCTTGGCCTGACAGAGCATTTTTAGATTATCAAGTACGTTAGTAGGAACTTTAGAGAAAGGGATAGCAAGTAGGAAAGTTTTAGACAGGAGGAGTAGTGGGGGGTCCGCCTGGCAAGTCAGGACCCTGAAGGGCCCCTCCAGAGAGCAGAGGGAAGATGCCGGGCACCCGACAATGGTACCAGGAGCCCCATGCTCCTGGCTATGCCATCCCCCAGAGGAAATTAACAATAAGGACTGCTGCAGTAAGTAGACGGGCCACACAGATCACAGGGAGCCTACCTGGACAAGTGGGAGGAAGAATAGGGAAGCAATGTTCTTGGTTGTAAGGCACTGTGGAATAGAGATCAGAAAAGAAACAAAGAGTGGAACAAGGGTGAGTGCGAGGGGTAAGACTTATTAATCGATTCACTTGTTCATTAGTGCATATCCAAACTTTTTTTTCCAATATTGCCCTTTAACTGTTGTAAGGTGTATAGGCTCTCGGCGTAATTTCAGCCTGTACTTATGATGTTAATTTGTCGATTCAGTGAGGGCAAAGTAACCCAGGTAATTCAAGGAAAAGAATAAAGTCCAGCATGGATATGTAGTTTAAGTTTTTACCTTTGATTGGCTACTTTGATCCCGTTAGCGGCAGTGATAATCTGCTCCTAAAAACTTTTGATATTTGGAACTGTTTTGATAATACTGGTATCACTCTGAAATTAGAGTCTGTCCCTCATTTCCTCACAACTTAATTCCCTTTCAAAAGAACTCTACAGAACAGATTAACGGTACATTGTTCTCCTGTAATTCTCTGGTTACTCTCACAGAGTCAGGATAAATTGGAAGAGAAGAAATGCAAACCAGCTTGAGGCAGCACTGCCCAATTTGATCAAAATGAAATGCAACCATCGTGGGTTCGAGTTTGGTGGTCCAAAACATTGGAATGTTTCAAAGACATCTAAAATGCAATGCCAGTGTTGTTTTATTTGGTTTGGGGTTTGCTATCCCTTTATGTTAAACAGGAGTTTGGAAAAATTGCACAAAAGACTCACTGTCTATTTTCATGGATGCCTACATACTAAGTAGCCAGTGTTACTGATAAAGGAAAACATCAAATAGACATAGACAAAGTCTCCACTCACCTACCTCATGAGGTCAGAGGAGGAAGCTGAGGATAAATCACATCTGATCTTTATTTAGCACACTACCTCATGGTAGCAATTTCTATCTGAGGAACTAGATTCTGACTCTTCAAACTGCATATAAAACAGACACTCACCTGGAACCTCCTGCAGCAACCCATGTAATAGCTGTGTTGAGGTCTTTGTGCATCAGGATGGCTCTCTTTGAGGCTGGACCAAGGGTTGAATTTCACACCATCCAGATCTTCTTAAGGAAGATACAGGTACTAGATACCGTCTTCGAACCCTGGAAAAGTATTATACTAGAAACCAAGTTTGGAAGAGGGGAAGTGAAGTTCAGGAACCAGAACGGCAATTATATCTTTGTGATTCACCAAAACATATTCTTCCAATATACTAGTTTAAATGTTTTATTTTGTTTGTTTAGCCCAGATAGCAAAATACAGTCTTGTCAGTCAAGACAGACTTCAAACTGCCTGCGCCCGTTAGAAACGTTTCATTAATAACATGTGTTTACCATTGAGAGAAGTCGACTTTGTGTGCTCAGATTTTGTTTGTCAGTCATTCATTGGAACCCCACTGTTAATAGCATACAATGGTTTGTGGTTATGCCACAATTTAACCCAGGTTTAAAAATACAAACTAGAGCCCTGGTGGTCTAGAAGGAACAGGGAATGAGTGAAGGTATTGGCTCAACCTGCTTTGTGGGCTGGTGGCTTGGAATGCTTTACAAACTAATCAAATTTATTGACTATGATCCTGAGGAAAAAAATATCACATGCTGGGGTGTGCATCCTGGTTTGACTGCAGTTTGGTGAGGTTCTGAATGTCTGAAGGGGGAAACGAGGCAACTACTTGGCATTCCTTTCTCCAAAGAAAAATTAGAAACAGATATCACAAAATATGAGATTCTTTTTTTCAACAGTCCAATTAGAAAAAGAGATTTTCTTTTATAGTTTTAATTCCACTGTATGTCGAGGATAAGTAAACAGAATTAATATTGCACTAGGCTGAATAGGCAGTGAAAATTCTATTAATTCAGTAGTTTGAACAGCAAGTGTTCTAAATGCAGCACATGAAAAAGAGTCAGTTTTGCCTGTAATATCAGTTTACCTTTGTAGGGCTGACCGAAAGTTAGCTGGGATTGAACACTGCTAACTGTACATGCACTTCAGGCAGATATATAATCAGAGAGAAAAAAATTACATTTTGTACAGATATGTGTGTAAAATCTCATTTAGAATACAACAAAACATAGCTGTCTCAGTAATGGATAGAAAATATCTTCATATTTAATAAACCGCCCATTATGTAGAAGTGAACTGAACAATAAGTAGTTGCTATATGATGTTTATGAAACCTCGTAGTCATGGAAATAACACCATGATCCTAAACATTTGTGAAATCTTATATGTGCTTAAAACCAATTTTCCAGTTATTTGTAGTGTATGCTTTTAAAAATGTTGTATTTCAAAATAAAACAAGATCACATTTAGAGAAAATGTAACCCATAAAAAAATTGTGTTAGCCTGTCCTTAAGTTATCTCTTTACACATTCCTAGAGGAGAGATTTGATACCTTAAAACTTTTTAATGGTTTGAGGGGTGTTTTTCCTTTCTTTTCATCATTTTTTGTTAACAGAAAGAACATACCTGGAGAGACAATATCCATCTTCCAAGTTCTGAGTACATAAAAAATGAAGAATAAGAGACAACATCTGTTAAATGCACACTTTATGTTTTCAAAAGTTGAAGTTGACGTTCACTTAGTCCACAAATATAAGTTGGGCATGTGGCAATATGCCAGGGATAATGAAGGACAGAAAGCTGAATAAAACTGGATCTACCTCGCAGGACCTGGTGTTCTGGCAAAGTACACAAATGCCCAATGGTCCTTAAATCCTTTTGTATTGGAGAGAGTAGTGTTTCGATCTCATTTTTACTTGCATATGATTATTGGAGGTATTTCCTTTGACACTTTGGGTGTTTGTTTTTGCCAGGACTTTGTATATAACAAAATTTTCCTGTAATTGATCTGATGGAAATATAAAAAGGGCACAAATAGGTGGTTCAGTGGTTAAGCATCTGCCTTTGGCTGGGGTCATCATCCTGGGGTCCTGGGATCGAGTCCCACATCGGGCTCCCTGTGTGGAGCCTGCTTATCCCTCTGCCTATGTCTCTGCTTCTCTCTGTGCCTCTCATGAATAAATAAATAAAATATTTTCTTTAAAAAGGGCACAAATAGTATTTAGGGTAAATGGCCCTTTCTCCAGGGAATGGTGGGGAGGCAGCACACATAGACAATAAACCTGCCGAGCGGTCCATGATATCCGGACTGAAGGAAAAAATTCTAGAAACTATGTCCTCTGCTTAAACTCTGACCAGACCATAATACAGTCGGCTTTAATTCTAAATTTTAGTTGGTCCACTATAAAACAGCATTTGAAGTTGTAAAATGTTTAATAATATGACAAGAATTTATTTTGTCTTATGAGGAAAATAATCATGTCACTAAATCACTTTACAGCCAAGATTTTTAAAAAATATCCCTTATTTATAAGATTTCACATAGTAAATTCCATTTTTCTAGGGAATATGTCCACTAATTTATGTTATTGCATAGAGAGCTGTAATTTGCTTTATTTGTTTTTCTCCAGCATGAATCTTATGCTGGATTTGAACCAGTTCTAGACATTAAGATAACACTATAATACTATTTCATGTACTGATTTTCCTTAATTAAAAATATCACTGATTACAGAATCCTACAACTCAGGTCCTAAGAAGAGTCTCAGAGGTAAATCTTTGACTTAAAATTTGTCAATTTGTTGGGACGCTTGGATGGCTCAGCAGTTGAGCATCTGCCTTTGGCTCAGGATGTGATCCTGGAGTTCTGGGATCAAGTCCCACGTCTGGCTCCTGCACGGAGCCTGCTTCTCCCTCTGCCTATGTCTCTGCCCCACTCTGTGTCTCTCATGAATAAATAAATAAAATATTTTTTAAAAATTGTCAATTTAATACTAAATGTGGCTAGTATCAAGTTAACAGTGAAAACTATATAGTGCCCTTTACCGTTCTAATCATCTTTGCTAAGATTTTCATTGTTTAAATCTTCAGATGGGAATCCTTGAGTAGTAGTATGATTTCAAAAACCTCCCCTTTATTCTAATTACCCCTACGAACAGCTACTGCTTTTCCAACATAATGGCTGGAAAGAGCAAGTTGCAGAAAGATGTGAATTTTTGTGAGTTTGATACACAGTCTAACAGTGCTGTGAATCCTAACCCCAATTCTACACATGGAATCTAATCATCTCTTTTCAAGTCTTAGTATAGTATCATTTTTGCTTAATAGTTTTGCCTAATTAAAAATAAGAACTTCTGTTCATCAAAATATAACATTAAGAGACCAATAGGGCAACTCACAGAGTGGATAAAGATATTTAGAAATATATATCACAAAGGACTATTATCTAGAGCATACAAAGAACTCCTACAAACCAATAAGAAAAATGTGGACAGCTGAATAGAGAAATGAGCTAAAATTTAAAGAGGTACTTTATAAAAGAGTCTATCCCAATGGCCAATAAACATAGGGAAAAATCCTCAAGTTCATTAGTCATCAAGAAAATGCTGATTTAACTTCAATATAATGCCATTAAATGACTAAAACAATAAAGATAAAAAATATCCAAGTATTGACAAAGATATGAAGTAACTCAAATCTTTATCCACTGCTGGTAGTGGTGTAAATTAGCTAGTAAAACTGTTCAGTAGTATCAGTTAATTCTTTTAGGAATATATACATATCTTTTTCAACAAAAATACATGCTTGGATTTACCAAAAGACTTAACTGGAGTGTTCATAGCAACACTATTTGTAATAGCTCCAAACCAAACTGGATACTATCCAGATGTCTATTAGCAGTAGAGTATACAAATAAATTGCGGCATATTTACTCAATGGAATTTTGTACAGCCATGAGCATGAATGGTCTGCAAGTACATGCAACAATAGGGTAAATCTTGCAAAAAAAATATTCAGCAAAATAAGTCAGGCAAAAAAGAGTACCTACTGTATGATTCCATTTGTATAAATTACAAAAAAAGGCAAAACTAATCTGTGCTGCTAGAAGTCAGGATAGTGGCTCATCTTATGATTGGAAAGAAGCATCTGAGGGGTTCCACAGTGTTGGTTCTGTTGGCTTGGTTTTGTTCTTAGGTTCTAGTTTCAGAAGTCTTTTCAGTTTGTGAAAAATTCATCAAGGATACACTTAAGATAAATACACATTTCAATATATGTATTTCATATCAATAAGAAGTTTTTAAAATAGCTTTGCCCCTTCAGTTTACATTGCTTAAGAAAAGAGATGTGCTCTATCTTCTGTATTATCAAAGTAATAATCATGAAAGATGCGCCTGCTGACTGACAAAATTAAGCATATGGATTCCCAGTTCATTTTTTCTTTAAAAATTTTCCTTCCTTCCTTGTTTCCATTTATTTACTTATTTATTTACTTAATGAAAGAGCTACATTAAACAAATTTTGTCTAATTCTGAAAGGAATATTGTGCCAACTTACCCACCTAGATTAGTCTGATAATAAGTCATTCATAAACCAGCTGCCATTTCAAACCAGGGAGGAAGCAAAGGTTGATGCTTGTGGTGAGGAAGATGACAAAGCAGCAGCAGAATTGGTATGAATATTTTCTTCCTGCCTGCCAACTTTATAAGGAGACAAGGAGAACACCCTTTTCCCATAAAGAGCCTTTGCCACAGTAACACAGGGAATCTACCAAATTAATGCTTTCTTTCTCAATGGACCTATTTGATCTGCACAAAGGTAAGTAATAATTCATTTACTGAAAGGCAAGCCATGAATTTTATAAAATTAATAGACTTCTTTTCAAGGTTTATAACACAAGTAACAGCAAAACAAATTATGTAGAGTAACTACGACACTATATTTATTTACGTGACAACTGGAGTCCTGGGGGTATCCCAAACAGCTGAGTCCAGTGACCTCAATCACATTTCAGGGAAAGGCATTCATACATCCTTAATCCTGGAAAGCATGAGACATAATATCATCAAGACAAGAGTCAATTTGACCTGATGAGAGAATTCTAACTACCTAAGAAAATCTTTATCCACAAATTCTTCTCACTTGGCTCTTTTCTGGATAAAAAGGGACCTGTTTGTACATCAAAACAACAACAACAACAACAACAAAAAACAGCAAAAGAGTTGTACTGATTGCTTTTACAAGATTATACTGAAACTTAGAAAAATAAAGTATCTCTGACATTTCTTTTAGTCCAAAACATCTGCAAACCTATTTCAAAATTTCCACCAAATCCATATCACCTAAAATTTTACTGAGCTATTCACAAATATAGGTAACAGATATTTAAGCAAACCCTAAATTTGCAGAGACTTAATCTAATGGAAGTTTATTTACAATTATTCGAAATGTCTGTTACTCCTAAGGATAGCAGGTGATTTTCCTCCACGTGGTGATTCAGAGACCTGAACTTTTTCCATCTTTTGGGTCCACCACCCTTGGGATCTTATCACTATCATCTTCACTGAGTTGGAGGGAAGGAAAAAAATGTAAAAATGTAGAAGGCATACTTGCTGCTCAAAAAGCCAACTCTGAAACAACCTCTTTTCATATTCTATCATTGAAGACTAATTGTGTGGCTGCCTCAAGGTTCAGGGAGAGGGTTTAGGGAACTAGCTTTAGCTAACCAGTCACCTCAGAGCCATATGCCTCAATGTGGAAGGAGAAATGTGGGTTCTGCTGAACGTGTGGCCATCTGTGCCACAATTGTCTTCCCCTCCACTGGTAGTAAATTTTGCAGTTCAACAAGGTGATGAGTAAATTGAGGCTTGATATTTCAGTTATATATGGAAGGGGAAATGGAGGGAGGGTAGAAGTTAGAATTAGAGATTTGAGGCTAGTCATGATTTTTTCCCTCTGCTTATGGAATATTCATAGCAACACTTAACTGATTCATTGACCAAACAAGTACATATAGAAATGAACAAAACAAAGTGCTTGACTCCATGAAGCATACATACATTTCAATATGAGTAAAAAAATAAACAACTATGCAAATAGATAATATCACATACAGACGAGTTCTGTGAAGAAAAGTAGGGAGGAAAAGGTGATTGCAAATAACAGAAGTCACATATTCAGTGGTGAGGTCAAGGAACATCTCTCTAGGGAGGTAATAGCTGAGTGGAGAACAGAATGAAGTGAAGGAGGGACTTATTAGGACACCTGGAGGGAAAAGTAGAGTCCTCAGGTAAAAGCAAGCCATCCAAAGAAGGGCAGAGTAGCTGATTCCGTCTTGGCAGTGCTACTAGGCCAATTCATGCAACTCATGCAGGGCTGATGAGGAAAGAGGCACTGGGGAATAGAAAGAGATGGGACTTTCCAGAGAAGTCATGGAAAAAGACATGATTCAAAACTGAAGTCTGCCACTCACAGCTGGTATGAGTTTTGGCAATTCATTAATATAATTGACCTCTGATTTTCTCATTTGCAAAACGTGGATAACTCTCTCTTTGAATTGTTAGGTTTACATGAAGTAATATACATAAATCACTACTGCTATGCAGTACCGCAAACATTAGCTAAATATTAATTACTCCTCCTTTATACCTAGTCCTGGGGGTGGCAAATGGGAAATAATCTCTTTTTTCTTTTCCATTCCTCTTCAAACTGCCCAACTTTCATGCTTTGTCCATCTCATGAGTTCTGACATCTTTTTCTCATCTCAGAGAACTGGCTTTGCTTCACAATGATGATAAGGAGGAAAGAGTGACTAATCATTCTAAAAGGAGATGGACATTGAGAGAGTCATCCACCCAACTGTGGTCCCATCCCTAATAATTCATGCCATGTATATATATATATATATTCAAGGATTTGGTTGGGAGAAGCCAAAAGTTCATGGCTATTCAGCACAGTTTGAAGGTCAAACTTCTAAGTAGGCCTCTTTCCTATCTTATTCTATCTCTGCTCATTACTCATTCATTTAATTTAATTTCTGGGGCAAGCTGTTGTCCTTTGGAAAGGTGTTGAGGAAAGATGAGGTCAGTGGCTTTGTTGTTGTTGTTGTTGTTTTCTTCCCAGATTCACCTTTATGGTTTCTCCATCTGCCTTGTGACTTGAACATGGCCAAGAAATTTCTGCATTCCTTGGTAGACAAATTTGGTTTGGTTTAGCACAAATACATATTTAAAAGCCCTACTGTGCTTCTCTTGGAACAGATCTGTATTAGTCCACAAGCTACAGTATGAACTACTTTGTGTGCATTGCTTTACGTACCATTTTGAGAGTATGGTCCCCATTCTTTCAGAATGCATTTATCATCACAGTGTATACATGTACTTCTGAATTTGTCTTTTTGACTTAGTCAGTTGATGGTAATATCCTTAAAGCATTCCTCCCTCTCTAGTAAGTCCTCAACTCCCTGGGGAAACACTCAATGCTTCCCATCTTCAGAGAAGCACCTAGTCACTCTCAAGAGTGCACTATACCACAGGTTATTAAATATTTACTTATGTACACTTGTAGTCACCTACATCCTAGAGTTTTGGTTGAAATCCCCTTTCCAGAGTGGTAGCGGCTTTATCATATGCATAGTACTTTGAGAACTGTTTATAGAGCTCCTTTGACTAGAGTTTACAATCACTCATTTATTTTACTTGCTTGGAGTCAAATCAGGTCTTCCTTTTCCTTGAAACTATCTGTCCTATCTCCAGGCCTAGTGTATCTCAAACACAGAAATGTTTTAGTAATTTCATTTTTAAAAACACTCACCAATTGAAACACCAAATTGCAAAATCAGGGCCTCAGTGAGACAAACAGAATATCCAAGAGTGTCATCATAATAAGGTTATTTGGATGATGAAAATTTGAAAGAGTGCTAGAACATCTCTGGCCTCTGTAACACCAAGAGATCATTCTCATTTAAAAAAAAAAAAAGTGAAGCTGTTTCCTAGACAACAGGTTACGCTTGTAGCCTGGAAAACCCTGCCCAGCTGCCTTCCTCTGTCTTCTCTCTCACTCTGCCAGCTCCCTTCAAGTTTTACCGCTTCTCTCAGCATCCTGCTTCAAGTAAATCCTGCAAAGATGCTTTTGGGAACATCTGCACTCTCTCATGCGGGAAGACAAGCAGAGCAGATATCCTGCAGAAGGAAATACCAGTAAACATTAAAACACCAGGAAAGACATTGTTGGGGTATCTGCAGAAACTTCTCAGGACAAACTAAGTCCACAAATATGCCCCACTTCATGTAGTGAGCTATTGAAACTCTGTAAATGCTTCAGAAAACTTCTGTATTGCTTTTTATATCTCCAAATGCCAACCTCTGATGTGTTGGGGCAGGGCCTAGATTTCATGGTGCAAATAAAAAATAAACATTTGTACCAACTTTTCTTTCCAAAAACACCTTCAGATTCCTCATGAATCTTGGACTGTAGTACAGTTGACTAAGAAAGCACTGTGCCTTGCACTTACAAGGTATTTAATAAATATCTGCGAAAAATCAATGAATTTTAGAATTAGAAGTTTCCTTAGAGACTCTCTAGACCAGGCACATAGTACCTTTGGTAAAGTGGGCCACCCGAAAAGCAAAAGCATCTTAATAGTCACCAACCAAGGAGCCTAGTTATTATATTTGAATCTCTACAAAATACTCCAAAAAATACTTGGACCTGTTTAAAAAGAAATCAAAGTATAATCTTTCTATCCTAAGATTAACTAATTGAACTAAACTTAGAATACTTCAGTATATTGTCTGGTAAATGACTTGAGTTTTATTAGAACATCTTCGAGTCAATATAAAACTAATTAGTATTAAAAGCTCAATATATTTTCTGAGTTTTTTGGCTTGGCATTTTGAACTGTATCTTTTATAGCACCAAATGTTCTTGATGTATACTGCTGTATATTTGATTGCTTTTTATTTTTAATGTTATTTCAGAGAACTAGATCTTAATATCTATTTGCATTGGTTATATCTGATGATTCAACCATCCAAGGCAAACACATTAGCTTTCCCTTCATACTTACTCTCTGTTGTTTTTTTTTTTTTTTCCCCCTCATTCCAGGGAATAGCTCCACCCCCTCACAGTCTACTCTAGAAACCCAAGAGTCATCTTCAGACTCTCCCATCTGGGCGCCTGGGTGGCTCAGTTGGTTAAGCCTCTGCCTTTGGCTCAGGTCATGATTCCAGGGTCCTAGGGTTGAGTCTGCATTAGGTTTCTTCTCCCTGTCCTTCTACCTGATACTCCCCCTGTTTATGTAGTCTTTCTTTCTCTTTGTCAAATAAATAAGTAAAATCTTTAAAAATAAAAAACATTCTTCCATGTCACCCCTTACATGCACTCCACCCCTTATCTTTAAGGGATTGATTCCCTTCTCTATTCCAGCCCCACTGCTACTTGCCTTAGCACAAATTTTGTTCAATCTCCCAGACTGTATCCCTGTCTTGATTTTCAATCTTCTCTTACCCATGGCTCTCTGTTGCCATGATGGGCTTGCTACTTACTCTTGGAAACACTAATGATAATTTGATTTTATTGAGCTGTAATCATGTACTTTTATCTTCTATGACTGCTTTACTGAACACTGTAATGCTAATATTTTTTGAACAAAGACTGTAATTGTTTTCATGAGAAAACAAATACCTGGACAAATTATACCTACCCATTGTGAAAAGTCATGGCTTTTAACGACCAATTCAATGAACCATCCAAGAGGATTTAGGGATTGTAGATGCAAATCTTGGCAGTATCAAGAGAAAATCTGCCTGAGGAAAAATCATCCCTTCCTCTGCCTCTCTTGGAACATTCACTCTAGTTGGGGTTTTGTTTGGCCTTCCTTTAGGAAATCCCCTCACCCTTCCAGGTAGACTTCACAATACACTTGGCACAGGCTGTCAGACTAGGGGCAACCTCAGGCAGCCCCAGAGTTAAGTGTAGATGATGAAGAAAAATAACAGAGTGAAGATGATGCATCATTTTCCCCTTGGCTATCAACAGTTACCTACTTTGGAGCATTTTGGTATTCAGAGGAAAAAAGTTGGTAATTGTTCCAAATAATAAAGTTAATTTTTTGTTAATTATTATAAAATTTTTCTTGGGGAAAAAAATGAATGCCGTCTTGAATTTGGATTATCTGGTAAAATTACCATATCAATTCTGGGCCATCAATTTTGTCAGCTGAAGTAACCAAAAAGAACTAAGATCAAGTAGGAGTTTGAATGTATTTTATATATATTTATAGGAATATAGCATTTTTAATGTAGCTCCTCTAGCTGACTTGTATAAAATAAAATAAAATATTTTTTATTTTAGCCTTATTTTAGCCAAAGCTAAAAGTAAATAATATGTTTTAAGTTCTCTGGGCACAATACATGATTTCCAAAGTTCAAGGGACACATCCCTTGTTGAGGCTGTTTCTACTTAGTCTAATGTCACTATTATTTGAAGAGACATTGAAAGAACATATTAGAATATGATTCCCATTTTGTTTGGTTCTTGTTATCTAAGCAGTCATTTTTCACTCTCAGTTAAAATTAGCACAGAACATTCTTCAGGACAGCCCCTGCATTCCTAACATATTTCCACAAAGGGCCCTTGGTTGGAGGCCCCTATCTTCATGATGGAGTATTTTATTAATAATATTATTCGTAGTCATAGCTACTTATTTGCTGAACACGGTACTAAAATTTTTAAACACACTTTCTCATTTAATCTGCAAGCCAATGCTGCAACATATCATTATTATCTCCATCTTTTAGATGAAGAAATTGAAGCTTGTAGTTTGAACAAGTTGACCAAAGTCACAAAGTAAGGGGCAGGAACAGGCTAGTTTAACACTAAAGCAAGTTCTCTCAGCCTATTTGCTGTTTCTTCTCTTCTGACTCATTGCCTTGTAATTTCATATCAAGATTGACTTATGACCTTGATTCTTCTAAGATATCTTCTAAGACTTTGCACAAGTCACTGTACATTAGGACCCTGATTTATGAAGAAACATCCCCACAGAGAATTAACCTGGATTTAACGAATTCCAATTGCTTCCTGCTCAGAGGAGAAAAGTCTGTATATATTCTGTGTTCTAGTGACTTACATATTCAGTTTCTATTTTTAATGTCCCCTCAGAAGTACACAGTAATATTTCTTGAAGAGCACTAAATTCTCAGGGTCTATCCCTCAAGTGGCATTAGCTTTTACCAGGATGGACTTAGGACTTCGTCTGCACAATTTAAATTTTTCCTATACACAGGTGGGAACTTCCAGAATAGCTTCTTCCTCAAAAGTATACTTTCAGGCTTTTCCAGGCCTATTTACTGATATGTATTTACTTGTAGGTGTCAAATAGACATTTCTTTCAAAATAAACTACATTTTAAAATGGTTTTCCATTCTTTTTTTTTAATAAAGATTTTATTTATTTATTCATTCACGAGAGACACACACACAGAGAGGCAGAGACACAAGCAGAGGGATAAGCAGGCTCCATGCAGGGAGCCCGACATGGGACTCGATCCCGGGTCTCCAGGATCACACCCTGGACTGAAAGCGGCGCTAAACTGCTGAGCCACCCGGACTGCCCATGTTTTCCATTCTTTAAAGTAATTAGGAACACAGGCCACATTTAATCATCCACAAGGTAGATTGTTCTGCTTTCTTCCTGATTTCCTTCTTTTCTTTCTTTCTCTTGCCCTCCCCCCCCACCCTATGTATTTTCTTATTTACCTTTGGAGCATTTTGGTGTTCATAAGAAAGATGACAGCTATTC
The DNA here is from genome assembly GCF_011100685.1 of Canis lupus familiaris. NCBI lineage: Eukaryota > Metazoa > Chordata > Mammalia > Carnivora > Canidae > Canis > Canis lupus. The sequence continues at coordinate 43,358,067 of NC_049236.1, read as the reverse complement.
CAAAAAAATAAGGTTAGTTCTTTGTTAAATCAGTTATGATTTTTATTGGGAGAAAATGTAGATTCTAAAATTTAGTTTTGGATTATTTGTTAGAATATAGAATATTTGTCCAGTCTAGGCAGTATATTTATGCCTGAAGTTGTCCAAAAGAAGCAGGTACATATCAAATACAGCTTTAAAAAAAACCATTAACAATGATTGACATTGGATTAGCATTTTGTAGGTTACAAAGCACTTTCACAAATATTAAGCTATTTAATCCTACAACAACTTTCTGTGGAAGGGAACACATTTTTATTAAGCATTTACTACAATCTAGACATTATGTTAACGCTTTACATTGAGATTCTCCTTGTCTTCACAATAGTCTTCTAAGGCATGTATTATCTCCATTTTGCAGATGATAAATTGATATGGAAAGAAGTTAAACTTTTTAGTATCACAAAGCTTTAGGATCAAGCTAAGAGCACTGAGATCCAAAATCCAGTGCCTGGCCACATGCTATTCCAGATATCATAGCCTACTAAGGTGGCTTCCAGTGTCATCTCAAAGAACACAGTCAAAGCCATGAGACACTTAGCATCTACCATATATCTCATTCTACAGCAATGGTTTTCATCCAGGAGAATGGGTAGAGAGGCTTACACATTTTTACCTACATCACCATTATATCTCTAGATTCCCTTCTTTAAAGTTTCTTCCCTAAGTTTCCTCATTATAGACAAGTGAATAAATTCCTTTCTGTTTTTCCTCCTGATGTCCATGGGAAGGTAAAGAGTTGATATAGGAATGAGACCTCTTGTCTCCAGATATATGAAGAGTATATTCCACTCCAAAATGTTCCTCAAACCCACGGGTAATTCAATTGTACCAAGTTCTTAAGTGCATCACTGTTCAGAATACATGTCCAATAACAATTCTGGTTTGTATTTTGACAGAATTAGACTTGCTCAAAAGAGAATTAACTCTTCCAGATGACCCGAATGATAACTCACACTCTTTGCTACTTGCTGGAAAAGCTCCAACATAGTAACAAGAAATGCCCCCCGGACACTGCTAAGAATCTGGAATAACATAAACGTGCTGGTTCTCTTTAATAGAGGAAAGTTCCACTTTGCAGATTTAGACAAAAGAGAATGACTACGTAAGCAAAGCATCACAGAAGAGAGAAATGGTACCTGGGTCGGCTAAATTTCAAAATCTCTCAAAAAAAGAAATTTTCTCCCTAATACTTTCTAAATTTTATAAACAAAACAACTGATTCTACTTTTGTGCAAATGATCACTTCATACACATACACACACATATGCATACATATGTACCCGTGTGATTGTATATATGTACTTCATTATTAAATAAAATTACTGTATCATAATGAGAAAAAATAGTCCCATAAATCTGAAGCATAATAAGAGTAAAACAAAATTAATGAGTGCTCTGGATCACTTAATAAATACAAATGCAAACCTGCATGTCTAGTAGACTTTAGAATACATAGTCTGTGAAATTCCATAAAGAAGCAAGCTTTCAGGTATGAGATCTACAATATTAGAATCCCTATATAAATATTTCCTTTAGGTTAACAGCTATTTCTTGGTAATGATTTTCAGGACATCATTAACTACTATCTGTAGATAGAACTAAATTTTCCCCTGAATCCTACAACAGGTTCCCAAAAACATGTTTTCCAATGTGTCTCTGAAGACATAACAGAAAAATGTGACTTCTGTTTACAGCTTAATAAATAATGCAATGATACGAAGTGTTTTACGTACAGCGATGTGCTACTTTAAACAAAGTGGTGAAAATATATAACTGTGTCTAGTTGTTTTCACTTCTTTTAAAGGTTTAGATTTCCCTTGCCTGCCTGTCGGATTGAACTTAAAAAAAAAAAAAAAAAACTTATGAAATGTGGGAACCTTGGATACCTCAAAGTTAACCAAGATCAAACGCAAATGAAGTCCACCGAATAAGGAACAAGCCTGAATGCAAAATGTATCACGTTGATATTGGCTTGAAGTCTCTTAGTTTATGGTTGTACCAAAGCCTTAACCTTGGATTTGTCAGGTATCTGAGCACTGAGAGTTCTTATAGAAAAGAATGGTTTGCTTAGTTTCTCTGGGAGGCTAATTCAAACACAGACTCATCAACATGACCAGGTAACTAATTTCACTATTGGTAACTGAAACACTGAAAATATGAGAGGCTTCTCATCTATTGCATTTCTGTCCTTTGTTTGTAACTCCTGACAAACATACACCTTCCATATGCCACATCTTGCTTAATTACAGAAACCTCATTTTTAAAATATGAATTACGGGGGCATGCTAAGCACATTGAAAGTGGTTGTTATATCTTCCGCTGCTTGATGCACCTTCTGGAATGAGACAGTTTCTTTCAATGTTTGCAAGATTCCAATCAAGCTTTTAAATCTTCCCCAGTTCTCCATAATCTTAGGGTCTCAGGATTTAGGCTTATGTTGAATTTAAAAAGTGCAGAATTATTGATGTGCAAAAAAGTAGTGTGGTCTGTAATTCAAAAGATGCAATGGGTGTTCTTGAATGTTCTGCTTCATTAAAGCCCTCATACACCACACATGTTACCAGTAAAGGTACAACGTTTTTTCCTTGAAATGGTCCATGCTGTTTCATTTGAAACGATGTGTGCTGCTGCTGGGTGTTCTGTGGTTCTGTCTCAACAACATTGCTCAGAACTCACATTCAGCAGGTATCAGCCAATAGGCCCTTTGGTATCAGAGGAGGAAATAAATCACATTCTACAGAAACACCCATCTGTTTTGAATAGTCCCATAGATAGATGACTCTCTGTTTCAGGGAATATTTAATGTTAGAAAAAACTAGTCCAAACAGTTTACTCTCCTTAAGACTAGGCAGCAAGAGGCCTTCCAGTAAATGCTTCAAAAACTGCGTAACAGGAGAGGCCAGAAACATCCCTCTGTGACTCAGGAAAAGAAAAAATTTTACTAATAATCTTTGTGACTTTGGTGACCTCTAGTGATCAAAATGGGAACAAACCCCCAGGGTTCCCCCCCCCCCTTAGAAGAGGATCTTCTTAAATCAGAAATTATAGATTTGTTTTGTAATTTTTCTAGTCATTATTTAAATAAATTAACTGTAACTAATTTTTATTATTAGCAAAGAGCAGTGTATTCTCATAGTAGAATATTTCAGATGCAAAAAGAAAAAAAATCCCATTATTTGAGAATATATTCTTTGCAGTCCTGTTTCTATGCATTCACATACAGGTTCCCAGCAACATACAAAAGTAAGTAATTCTCCACAAAGGATCATATGGGACATTTATTTTGCAACTTATATTTTTAACAATAAATTGTGACTTTCTTTCCATGCCATTAAATATCCTTCTATGATAATTTTTTTTGCCCATTTAATATTTCATAATAATGGATTTAAACATTTCTCTACTACTGGCTATTTAGGTTGTTTTACATTTTTTCTCCTGTCCTTGGGGCTAATTCTTTGGGCTCCACCAGCATTATAGCATCAAAATAAAGTCTCAGAAATGACATCTCTGGTTCAACAAATGTGCCACACGGAATGGTTTTCAATTCATAGTGTCAAATTGCCAAATAATTCTAAGAAAAAAAACAGTCACCTAGACACGATCAAAGTGTCATCCACAGGGAACATGTGGTAAACTGGAAACTCTCTGGCAGTCTACGTGCAGAGCCACCACACAAGCATTCCTTAAAGCTTGTGGCTAAAAAGGGAAGCAAGAGAAATGCTGTACGAGGGCTACATAATAGCACTTGTTCGGTAATGTGAGCTTATGCCACTTGAGGAAAGGAACATGCAGATTTTCAGGTTCTGAGGAATTCCGTTTTGTAAACACATATAGACGTATGGTTCCCACATCAGTGAAAAACCCTAATTGTTCTTAAGTTACTTATTTACTAGCTATCGACTAAAAATTCTACATGGAAAATTGTTGCTAAAGGCTTAATTTTTTCAATGTTTTTTTGCATTCATAGAGTAAATACACAGTTAAATAATGCCCAGGTAAAGTTTGCAGTATAAGGGAAAGCAAGGAGAAGAGGAATTCTGGACATCTGCTTTCGCAATTAGCTGAGTAAGGGTAGCACATTCTGAAATACTTTCTGAATGTATAAATTAAATTTCCTGGCTATACTGCTTTATGAGTTTACATTGTCAAAGAGATGTACCGTATTCAGCAACTACTCTGCACACTCCCTCTCCATCCCAGGAGGATGCGTTAGAATCTCACAGGACTGTCACTTTTAAAAACTGTGTTCATATACTTTTAATTTCTCAATACTAATTACAGAAAGTAAAAATCAATAAAATCTCCTGGGTTAATTAAAAATGAGGAAGGATAGAAGGGATGAGTGGCATGACCTAAAAAAATTGAGAGACACTGCCTCAGAGCAACGTACATAAACCAGTCTTTGTGGCAGAAGTATCATTTGGTTAAGTTGAAGGACATGTATTAAGATCTAACCAACTTGCCCTTGCTTTCAAGCCATCCTCTCAAGGCACTGCTGGTCTCCCAGTAGCTACCAATAGCATGTTGGCTTTTTCCCAAGATTGAATAACAAAAGTAGAAACACCTCCTCCACAGCACCGGGGCTTCATGGGCTGTCTTCTCAGTCTTCAGCCTTCTCCCCACATGAAGATACAGATGCCACAAACATGATAGTGCTTTGATTAAAAGACGCCCAGCTATATTGGGACATGCTAGGGTCCTGGGGCATAGCATAGCCTCAGATTCCAAATTTCTAATGTGTGCCTTCTATTTGCCAATACTGGCAAGTAATGAAGCCAAAAATTAAAATTGGGGGGAAAAAGGTGAATAAAAAGAGTAGCTCAGAGGATCCAGGAGAAAGGTATTATAGGACAGTTTCTCCTGGGTCTGGATAGGAAGAACCAGCTCAAGCGATATTCTCTGCTTGAGTCTCTCTACTCAAAATACCATGTGGAATGCACACAGTTACCTCTTCGACCCTGCTCACCCAAGGCAAAGACTCTATAGAGAGCCAAAGTAGTTGTTCTTTACTGAATAGTACATGTCATCAAAGTGAGACATTTACTTTGTACTTTAATGTTCTCCCCAGATAAGCAATGATGTCAACTAGGTGTCTCATTGACAGTCTTGTACCTTTTAAGGAATAATGTTTATTTCTAGGTTTTAATTTTTAATTAGTTATGGCATCTTGCAGAATCATTATAATCTATAAAATTTAAACACAGAGATCTCTAAATCACCACGGAAGCTATTGCAGGACCACATTCCTGTAATCTTGTTTTCTTTCTTATGACACAGTATTTTCTTGTATATTCTTTCAAGCTATGTCTAGCATCAGTCACAGTTTTTATACTGAAGGCATTAGGAACATTCCATATGACTCATTTATTAAATCATACCAGCTAATAGAATGTGAGTCTAGTAACATAGTAATTAGCTGTGTGTTTGAAAATGCCTTCTCCTATCATTTCTTGTTCCAAGAGTTTTTGTCCTATAAAGCCAGACATCGAAATTTTCCAGTAATTTCTTCTTCCCTCTTCTGTCCAGGATCTGAACAGAATGTCTGAATAAAAAGGATGCCGGCCTTCTGTACTGTCACATTCTATGAGGGAAAAAACCAGCCCTGGCTCTTTGGCTGAACCACATAAATGAGAAACAGATTTGTGCAATATGAGCTTGCTCCAAGCCACAGAAGGCCAGCACCATCCTTTGGCATATTTTTAAGGCTATAGGGTAATTGAATCCCTTCTACACTAGACAGATAGTTAAAAAAAAAAAAAAAAAAAAAAACACAAAAACAAAAACAAAACCCTTCTTGTCTGGAAGAGACAGTGCAGGCTCACATCTCACTTATGGGAGTGTCAAGGCAGGACTAAGGGGCCTATATGGATATGGCCAGAACATCCCAGCAGTTCAATGGAGCTCAGGACACTTTTGTTGATGTTCACCCAAGAACACCATCATTAATAGAGCTTAACCTCTAACTTCTACTTTTCAGTGTTTCTCAATAAAATATTCTCCAGAGGGGAACCAGATGGTTGTATCAGGTGTCCATGTGTGAGCTAATCAGCTATGGTCAAAATTAGTGGTCACGTAATAAAATATATGTCATCTGTGGGCCTGCCTCTGAAGGGAAGAAAGGCTCCCCAAGAAAAGGGTTGAATTCTTGGGCAGAAACATGTCTTCTGTAAGGTTTCAGCTGGATGTTCTAGAAATCTGGAACTTATTTGACAATATAGCTTGGGCCACCTCCATGACTCCAGTTCCTGAGGGGGAAGGCTTAGCAATATTCTAGGACCTGACCACTCAGCTAAAGACTGTATGAATTTTCCCTTGTCTCCTGTCCAGTAGTAGTTCCTTCTCTCTATAGGCTGACAGCTCTGCACCTTTGTCTCCATTCCAGATTCCTCTTCTGAGTGCCAAATTTAATCATCCATTTCCTCCTTTACCTCTCCATTTCCTCCTTGGCTCCTTGATCTTCTAGAGAAATATCCATCTCAGCATACCCAAATGAAACTCATGATCTTCCTTCACAAACCTGGTTTTGAAACCTGGTTTGCTTGTAGAATCCCCTAGAAAACTTGAAAGCACGTGTGGCCTGCCTCTCATTCCCCTCATCCAGTTAAATACAAGAGCATTCAATATTGAGTTCTAAATTGTTGTTGAATAATTTCAACTAACTCCTCAAAACACCTGACTTTTCTGTCCTTCAGTTTCTGCTAAGGCCTTCTTACTCTTCTTGGCAGCGGAGTTGTCTCCCTAGCAGCTGTTTTCCATCCTGAGGAAGTATGGCACCTTACTGCTGCACAGCCTGCCATGGCCTAGCAATTGTCCATGGTATGAAACTTCAAATTCTAACATGGTTGATGATCTCACTGACCACCATCTTTAGCCATACCTCTTGCCATTCTCACCTCTCACTCTCTATTCCCTGGCCATAATGAGTCCAGTCCACTCATCTGAACAGTATGCACCTGTCTCAGGGCACAGAGAAGTCTCTATTTAAAACATCTTTACCTGCCCTTGCATGCAAATAAGGAACAATGCCCTAATTTTAGTATTTGATCTCCCCCTGTCCTTCTAGACCATGCTAACTGACCTTACATTCTATGGTCCAGTAAAACAGGAGGGAATATAGTTTACAGAATATAAACCTGGCCCTTGGTGACAGACTGCTTGGATTCAAATCCTGACTCCACCACATTCTAGGGGAATGGTAGTTAATTCATAGAATCATGATGAGGATTAATAAATTACCCACTAGAAGTAATTAGTAAAACGCTTGATCCTTGGTTAGTATTCAGTAACTTTTCATTAATGTCATGGATTTATCAGACAAAGCCAACAGAGTAACAGTATAATAGGTATCCTATGGTTTTGTAACCTGAAAATAAATGCATTATTTGTGGTTAGACTGACCCCAAATAGAAGCTCATTTACAGAAGCTCTTCTGTATTTATGACTACAGCAAGCCCCACAGTTTCTGTCCTCTGACTCTAAGAATGTAGTCAAGAAAAAAACAAAATAGGAGGGATATTGGGATGAATAATCCCAGAATTTTATCAAATACCACCAGTTTCTTTGGGTTAGTTTTTTAAGTTTATAAAAAATTGGAAGTCCATTACAAAAATGACTCTTGGCTATTTGCTCATTGACATTTGAAACATGTGATCCAACTACTCTTCCACATTCCGCATTTTGGGGAGAAAGGTGAGAACATCATCGAACATTCTGCTATTGGTGTTCTAATTCTCTGCAGATATGAGAGATAACAGGGAGTTACATAGTTTCATAGAGGGAATTTTTTCTTTCCCTGGTAGAGGTGGGGGGGCCAGGGGTGTGCCTTCTCCTATCTGTTGATTTCTTCCATGGGAAGATTAATAAGCTGCAAGCAGAAGGACACTATAGGGAGGAAAAACCATCAGAGATTTTGGTGGTTGATCAGTGCTGGCATAACAGGTTGGAGACTAGAGGAGCCCCAACCACAAAGCCTGTTTCTCCCTCAGCACACCGCAGAAATCTAGAATGGTACAGTAGTCTGGGGAGCTACATTGGAAAAAACAGAACAAACTCCTGCCAGAGGGAAGTGCCTCCAACAAACCATAATGAATCTCTTCCTTGGGACATCTTCATTGAAACTGTATAGATGGGAAGCTGAAAAGCTTGGCTTTTTATATGTCCTACATTAAAAAAAAAATTATTAGGCATGCAAAGAGATAGGAAAATGTACCAAAAAATTATTTTTAAAAACAAAAGCTTATAGTTATATAACACTGTGAATATACTTAAGTATGCCATTCAAAAGTAAGCTTAAAAATTGTTAAAATGATAAATTTTATGTGACACATATTTCACCATAATAAAAATAACTAAGATAAAAGCTGAACTACATCTGTCCAGATTTTAGAGTCAGCAGACAAGAACACTAGAATAACTATGATTAGTTATGTTCAAGAAATCAAAGTAAAAGTTACATAGAACAGATGAAAATAAGCAGAATTTTAGCTGAGAATGGGAACTTACATCAAGAATCAAATGCACATTCTGAATTTAAAATGTAATATCAGAATCAAAGAACTCATAGGTTTTTTTTAAAAAAAAGATTTTATTTATTTATTTTAGAGAGAGGGAAAGAAAGCACAAATAGAGGAAAGGGCAGAAGAGGAGGGAGAAAGAGAATCCCAAGCAGACTCCCCTGAGCATGGAGCTGGTTGTGGGGCTCGGTCTGACAACCCTGAGACCATGACCTGAGTGAAACCAAGAGTCAGATGCTTGACTGACTGAGCCACCCATGCACCCATCATGATATACATTTAACAGCATAAATGGCAGGCTTATTAAAGGTCATTAGATAATATCCAAACTAAAGCACATAAGAAAAAAAAAGGAATGAGGAAAAAAATATGTAAAATGAGTGATAGTTAAAAAAAAAAAATCTAACGTATACTTAACCAGAATCCCAGAGGGGAAAGTGAGAAACAATAATTGAAAATATTTGAAGGAACAATGGTCAAGATGTTCCAAAACTGCTAAAAATGTCCATTCACAAATTTATGAAGCTCAGATTCCCTTTCCCCCAATTACATGCAGACATATAATAACCAAAATCCTAAAAATATAAGACAAAGAGAAAAATCTTAAAAGCAGCTGGAAGACAAAAGCACACATTATCCTCAGTGAATTACCTTGGGAATAGATGATCTTTTCAATAAGGTGTGCAGAGTCAATTGGGTAACTATAGTGACATAGAAGAAACATCTCCTTAGCAACCTGAGTGAATCTCTTAGACTTCATGTTAAGCAGGGAAAAATCCAGACATGAAAGAGTATAACTGGATAATATGTCATTTGATTCATATGAAATTCAAGAATTGACAAAAACAATCAATGATGTTAGAAGTTAGAGTAGTGGTTACCTCAGTGAGCAGGATAGGGACCGGGAAGGAGAAAGAGAGAAATCACTGGGAATGTTGGAAAGTTCTATATACTCATCTGTGAGGTGGTTTCACACACACACACACACACACACACGTACGTATGTGTGTGTGTATATATATAACGGATCCATCATGTTGCACACTTAAATTTTGTGTATGTTATATCTCAGTAAAAAATAAATAAGAAATTACTATATATTTGTCTTTTATCTTTTGCTGATACACTTCTCCCAGTATTTCTTTATGTAGTGAATGAGGGCCAAATTCACGTACACAGAGGTAAGGGGCAGAATGAATTGACATCCTAGACACTGAAAAGCATAAACATGCACATTTGTGTGTATGTCCTTAGAATTTCAGTTTTGCAAACCACTGTGATGCTGTTTCTCAATTCCAGACCGCTATTTATGCTATTTTCTTTGCCTAAAATGTGCTTTCTTCTCCCTTGACCTGGTTACTCATCCTCTATGTCTATTTGCTTCATCTGGAAAGTCTTTCCAGAACCCGATGTTTGAGTTAGAATTTTTATTATTGAAATATGATTTACATACAATGCTATATTAGTTTCAGGTGTACAACATACTGATACATTATCCAGTGCTCACCACAATAAGTGTAGTCACCATCTGTCACCATATATTATTACAATATTTTTTAGGTGTTATTTATTCATTTGAGAGAGAGAGAATGAGAGAGCATGAGTGGGGGGGAGGGACAGAGGGACAAGCAGACTTTCCACTGAGTACTGAGCCCAACATGGGGCTTGATCCCACAACCCTGAGATAATGACCTGAGCAGAAATCAAGAGTCAGATGCTTAATCAACTGAGCCACCCAGGCGCCCCTATTATTACAATATTATTGACTATGTTTCCTATGATGTACTTTTCATCTCTGTGAGTTACTTATTCTATAACTGGATTTTGGCACATATTAATGCCCTTCATTTTGAGTCTGGAGCCTCTCTTTGTGTTCCTATGGTGCCCTTTGCTCACTATTATGTACTCTGGTGCTTCAGAATATGATTGCCTTCTTACTTATCTGCCCCCCAGGTGAGCTGCAAGTTCCTGAAGAGGAACCTGAGTTACTGATCATTGTATTTCTGGCACTTGATACAGTGCCTGGTAAGTGCTCACTAATCATTTGTTGAATGGTTGATCAGATGCAGAGCCAACTGGACCTGTCAAGCCTCCATGGAAAGATCATGCCTGATACCAGATTCCAGTGGGATGGCTCAATGGAAGTGGAAACAGCCTGGAGCACTTGTTCATGGCATACTCCTCATGTTGAGATGAGAATTTCTGACCTCGTGGGCATTTACCCAGCACGCCTCCAACACACAGCATATTATCTCATGGTTGTAAAGAAAGGAAATGGGACCTGGGTTAAATCTAAAAGGCTCTAGACAGGTGTCCTAACTAAACTGGATTTATAAATTCAGATGCAGACCGGAGCTGGGCCCAGAGTATAAGTAGATATGGTCAATTAAAATTATTGTCCTCAATGATTACTGCCCTTCTTGAAAGTGTGTTATATATCCTCACCATTACCGTATGACTTGCAGAACTTCCCTTTGGAGGAAGTATATTTCCTGGCCCCACTGATGTCAGCTTGGCCTGTGATATGCTTTGGCTGAAAACTGTGGGCAAAAGTGGCATGTTCCATGTGTGAGCAGAAGAGTTAAAAGCCATTGCCCTGGGGCAACCTGGGTGACTCAGTGGTTGAGCATCTGCCTTCAGCTCAGGGCGTGACTCCAGGGGGCCTGGGATCGAGTCCCCCATCGGGCTCCCTGCATGGAGCTTGCTTCTCTCTCTGCCTGTGTCTTTGCCTCTCTCTCTCTGTGGCTCTCATGAATACATAAATCTTTAAAAGAAACAAAGAAACAAACAACAACAACACATTGCCATCCTGTTTGGCCATTTTTCTCTCCCCTCTGCACCAAGAACAGCATATTCCAAGTTGGGGCTGCTCCTTCAGTCTCCATCATGGAAACCCTAGCTTTTCAACAGACAAAAAGTAACGTGAGTAGGAAATGAACCAGCACTGCTGAAGACACTGAGGTTTCGACATTCCTCCAGATTATAACGTAGTCTAAGCTGACTGCTGCAAGCTGGTGAAAGGAGGAGGCTGACTCAAGAAAGACTATCAGTCCCAAGGGACAGCCAGTCCTCCCTCAACTCCAGGGGATCCTGGCTATTTGGGAACACAAGCTCACTCTTGACAAATGTTTGATGTCTGATGTTTAAGAGGGGACAGACTTTTAAGTAAATCCTCTGCTAATAAATGCCTAATATGTACAATAAATCATTTTCATTAAAAAATTAGTAAATCCTTTCCCTATTTTTTATTTTTTTTTTAAGATTTTATTTATTTATTTGAGAGACAGAGCGGGCCTGGGTGCCGGGCCGTGTGGGAGGAGGGGCAGAGGGAGAAGAAGAAGCAGAGTCTCCGCTGAGCAGGGAGCCCACGGGGCCACGGGGCCTGGATCTCAGGACTCTGGGCTCATGACCTGAACTGAAGGTAGACATGAAACCACCTGAGTCACCCAGACACCCCCCTTTCCTGATTTTCAGTTAAAATACACCTCCTCCTAAATAGTGGCAACTAAATCAATATGCTTAAAATCAAATTAAGGAATACATTTTCAATCTCTTATCTGCCCCTTTATTTTCTCATGTATAAAGCAAGAATGATAAGACCCGTATCCCCTGCGTTTTTGAAAGTTCGTCTTGCAACTTGGCTTTTACAAGGGCCCTATGGTAGAACCTGTTTTCAGGAACCACAAGAAATCTGAAAAGCATTTTTGCTTTTAGGAAAAAAGACAAGTGGAACTAGTATTGGGTGTGTGTTTGGCAGCTGACAGCTGTGGAGGCCGCAGAACCCGGAGCAGCCGGAGCAGCCCCGCGAGCTCCCCCCGGGGACCGCACGCAGCCCGAGCTGTGTCTGTGAGCTCCAGGGCTTTATCTCAACTTGTTTTGTGCATCCGATAGCAAGATGTGTCCTAAGGTATTAGAAAAGTCTGAGAGAGGTTTTTTGGGGGGGATTCTGGAAATGCTCAGATATATTTCTATATAAATTAATGGTAATTGCTTCTTTGGTTATTTCTTTGGTTTAGATATATTTCTATATAAATTAATGGTTTGCTTCTTTGGCCATTTTGATCTACGAAAAGTTTCACAAAAACACTCTACTTTTGGATAGCAGGGGAAACCTGACCCTGTTGTGCCTCTCTAATACGGTTATTTTGAGGATCAGATTCGTGGAATTTGTGTTTACTTAATTTTGAAATGCTAAGACAATGAAAGAAGGTCAGGGAAAGAAGTTAAACCATTCTGGCAAAGTAGGCTACGGCTTCCTAGGGTGACTAATGAGGAGCCCATTAGCGCAAGCCCGGTCGCCCCTTCCCATCCTCTTGGGTTCTCCGTGTGAAATAAATACAGTAGACCTCGCCACAGACAGCTTAGACCCACGTGCAACCAGCTTGAGGAATAACAGTCTGATCCTGAGATAGCTGGGACAGAAGTCATTGGCAAAAAGGCATACTTCCCCATGGTGAATCAAGTTGGGGCTAGACTGGTAGATCCAAACTGATTTTCCTCCTTTGCCCATTGTAATTCATCCTTCTTCTGGACTAGTGGCAATGATGAAAAAATAGCCCAAAGCCATACAGTACCTCTCAGCAGTTGAGTGTCTGCCTTCAGCCCAGGGCATGATCCTGGAGACCCGGGATCGAGTCCCACATGGGGGTCCCTGCATGGAGCCTGCTTCTCCCTCTGCCTGTGTCTCTGCTTCTCTGTATCTCTGTGTCGCTCATGAATAAATAAATAAATAAATAAAATCTTTTTTAGAAATTGAAATAAGCTTCCTATGTTTGATTAAATGTCCCGAAAGTTTTTGTTTTACTTTAGGCGTTGACTCAAAATTCTCAAAAGATAGGTAAATTTGTCTGGCACATTTGCATGATGTATCTCACAGGTGGGGTTTTATGGCGATCTGGAATACGTGTTTCAGTAAGAATGTAAAGAAAATTGGGGAAATGCGTGGAAGGGAGAAGTATAATCTGATGCATGTTTTTTTCTGTTGCTTTTTCAGGTCTTAACATTTTCCTCTCCATTATGCAGACATGCCACAAGAGGTCACTATGCAGTCCTGCTTCCAGGCACCTCGGGTGTTAGGCCTGGGCTCACCTCCACTCTCTGTCCTGAGAACACTCCTGATTTTGCCTGTCCTTAATCCGGTCAGGTGGAGTCAACAAGTCTGCCTGAAGGATGCTACAAATCAATTTCCAAGATCAATTCCCACTCTTTACATTAGTAAGAGCGAGCAAGTCCTTCCCGGTGACCAAGAGCGAAGCATCCACTCTGCCCTGCGGCCTCACGGTCACGCAAGGGCGGTCTGGGTCTTCCAGGGGCCAGCACCGGCGATGGCTCACCGACTGCCCGTCAGCCTCTGCAGGCTGTCCTGTCGGATGCTGGAGGTGGAACAAGGGAGACAAGACTTAGAAATACGATGAGATAGTCACGCAGGACAACAAATGAACTAGTGCTGAGTTTACAAGAGCTCCAAGAGTGGATAATCAAGGGATTATCTAGGAAAGCAGGAGGTCACATTAAGAAAAGTGTTCTCGGAGGCCAATCAGTCCACGCTGAAGAAGGCACGGATTTTGGACTGATTTTCCTTTTCTCTTTCCGCCTTAGTGAGAGATTTCCATGTTGGGGGTAACCTGAATCTACCACACTGCATAGGAGATAGGTAGATAGATAGGGGAGAGAGCGCTGGAAAGATCTGCCTCTGCTCCCCAAGATTGCCTGAGAGAAATCGCTTCTCTCTGCAGTGCAATATGCATTTATCATTTATTGATTTGACAAATATTTTTTGTCAGCTGTGCTCCCAGAACCCAGTGGTAAATAAGATAGCCTCAAGCAGAGCATGCACGTTTAGAATTTATAGTCCACTGAGGACACAAAGATGACTGTAGTGCACTATGGTAAGTCCCATGACTTACAGGGTACGATATGAGTACACAGCAGGGACCCCTGACCAAGACTTAGGAAGTCATGGAAGACTTCCTGGAGGAAATACTCTTAAATTGAGATCCTAAGCAGAATAGAAATAGATCATGTAAGAAGATAGTAAGTATGTTCCGGGCAGAGGTAACAAGTACAGAAGAAAAAAAAATCAAACAGGATTTTATTTTTGTATATACAGTTTTGGATCTTGCCATTTTCTATCTTTATTCTGAGTCTCCATATCAACTGTTTTCGAAACATGATTTTATTTTTTTTGAAAACATGATTCTAGTACCTGACTAGTAATCCATTGTGAGGGTAGTGACTAATCTATTTACCTATTTTCAAAGGGAAATAGCATTTTTAAAGGTCATGCTAATTGTTCTCTCCTTAAAAATATGAAATCATGTGAAATAATCTTTATTGCTTAGATTAATATCCAAAATAAATCTCCTTTATTTGACTACCTGTTGAAAACAATTTCTGCAACCCAACCTGATATCCATCCATAGCAAATACTAAATTTGAGCAAGTTATTGGTTTCCTAAATATTGGTTACATTTTAACTATTTGTAAACTTTGCTGTAATTGTTTACATAAATTGGCCATGTCTTCCGAGAGCCTCCAAGATTCCAGGGCTTTAACTCTCTTGCACTGTTCCTCAGAGCCCCCTGTTTGGGATGTAAGCTGACATTTATCTCCATCTTTTCCCCAGTAAGGGTGTTGTCCTCCCCCACCCCCACCCCCGCCCCCTCCATGGCTCCATTTTCTGAGGCTGCAAACCATTAGTTTCATAAATAGTTTTTTAAACCACATTTTGGGTAAAAGTATACATAAAGTTTATTTGACAAGTTGCTGACTTAGCAAGTTGATTTTCTGGGGCAAGCAGGAAAGATCGTCACGATTCTAAGAGGAAGATTTAGGTAGAGTACCAAATCACCTTCTTTTGAGCTGTTTCAGATTTAATTCAGATTGTGGGGTGTTTTTTTTTTTTCTGCATCCCTTTAAAATGGGTCTTCCTCAAGCTGCCATACTCCTCATTTTAATCTGCTTTACAACAAGGTCTCAGGGGCATCTGTTTTTATTTGTGAGTGTTCGCATTTATTGTGCTGGCCCTCACTTGTGCTTGCTGAGGGAGGTGTAATTTGGAGGGGAATGATGCTCTGACTGCAGCCATGTGGGCACTAGCTGTTCAGCTGAAACGCTGTTTTGAATTAAAATTGTCTTGTGTCTCATGTATTCTCCTATCACTGTGTGACTTGTCAGGAGTTTGAAAGTTCTATCAAACCTCAGAGCTCTCAACGGTAATGTAAGTTCTCCAATACATTCATTTCACACCTAAGAAGTCACTTTCATCCTGGCCCGCAAGAATCTCTGCATGAAGAATGAGGAGCTATCTGGCTCCCACACAGCTACTCCGGCCTGAATCAGGACCCCAGCCTCAGGCCTCAAAGGCAAAGGCCCAGTTTTGATTTGTCCTATTGGATAGATCCTGAAGACCACTGCCTTGCAATGCCCACTTAAGCAAAGGAAGTTTAACACGTAGCAGCAGCCGGTTGCCTGCAGTAAAGATTTTACTTAACACTTTAATAATGCCAGGTAGCTACCCATGTATCTTCACTGACAAATGTTTGACAAATGTGCATAATTTAAAATACCTCCCAGGCCTATCAACTGCTGCCTCAAAAATGTGTGTCTGAAAGATAACAGCACCCGGGCTGGGGCCTTGGACCGCCACAGCAGCCCGTCCTTGGTGGGTTACAGGCACTGAGTTTTGAGTTTTGAGAGCCAGCTCCTCATCTCAGGATGTATGAAAAAATAGTAATTGTATTACTACTCTCAGGTAAGTGGATTTTTTTTTAGCATCATGCTGTTATAGAGGATATTAAATTATAGATTAAAATATAAACTGCCTGCTTTTAGTTCTTACTTAAACAAATAACTAAGTGAATAGTATTTCAGATCCCAGTCTGGTGGATGGATCTTTATTGGGCCTGAGCTGGTAGGGTGGAAGGAATTGGATTGAGGTGGTTGGTAATCATGGCTGGATCACAATTTTCTAGTATGAAAAGCATGCTTCAGTGCTAAGCCTAGCTGGAGGGAAAAGAATTGCATTAAATATTATGAGAAATATCTCTGTGTGAATAAATTTGTTGCCTTGTCTTCAACTTCTAAATGGTTATTTGGTCCTCGGGTTTCAAAAAGTTTTATGAAAAATTCGAATTTCCTCCACCTGCCAAAAGAGTCCAAGCTACAAGAAGGAACTCTGAATTCATGGGGGGAGTTGTTTCCCACTCTGGGGTCTGTTACTGAGGTATGATTAGAGGAAAAAGAGAAAGCAATGCTTATTGGTTTATTGGCTTATTATGTGGTTTGGGAAGAAATCAAAATATCAAAATCAATTCATTACAATAAATAAATAACATGGAGTATTATTATTTTTTATTTTTTTATTTTGAGAGAGAGAGCGAGCAGGCAGGGAGGGGCAGAGGGAAAGGGAGAGAAAGAATCCTGAGCGTTCCATGCTCAGTGCTGAGGCCAATGAGGGGTTCCATCTCACGATCTCTGAGATCATGACATGGAATATTGTTAAGTTGTATTAAATTAGCAATATTTTTGGCCTCTTCCTGAGAGTAATATAGTCAATGTCTTCTCAAATGCAGTGTTTATGTGCTAAAAATATTAGTAGTGCCTGGCACAGAGGTAAAGAGCAGGCAGTTACTTGAAATGTCTCAAATTGGAGCACATGTCAAGGACCTCTGTAGGAGACATGGAAGGGATCTAGCATTTTCCAAGATATAATTAGAGGATCAAATAGTGTAATGGTGGGATGCCTGGGTGGCTCAGCGGTTGAGCATCTACCTTCAGCTCAGGTCATGATCCCAGGGTCCTGGGATCGAGTCCCGCATTGGGCTCCCTACAGGGAGCCTGCTTCTCCCTCTGCCTGTGTCTCTGCCTCTCTCTGTGTGTCTCTCATGAATAAATAAAATCTTTTTAAAAAATAGTTTAATGGCTAAAACGTAAGCATGAGGAACAGACGGAACTAGCTCAAACCTTCTTCCACACCTGAAAGGCTGGGGAATATTAAGGCAAAGGATCCTCTCTTTGCTTCAGTGTCTTCATCTGTAAAATGTGCATGATGTTGGTACCTGCCTGCTAGGAATGGAGACTAAACAAAGTCATAGCAAATTAATAAATAACTTAGCTATGAGAGTAATGATTGATTAGAGAGCAAATCTGGGGACGGGATGATGATTTCTGAGTGTTTTCAGGAAAACAGAAAACTAACACAATTGCTCTCATTTGTTCTCAAGTCATAAAGCCTAAGGACATTTAGCTTGAAGAAGAGGAAACAAGCAGAGGGGATGTGGTAATATTTAAATGTAGCCCCATACTTGGAGAGCTATTACACAGAAGAGAGAAGAGGTATTCTCTGTGTTGTTCAGAGGGCAGAGGGGGCCTACTCCATCAAACTGGATGCATTGTTCCTTTTTTTTTTTTTTTTTTTTTTTGCGGTGGTGGTGGGGTGGGATATTTGGAAAAGTTTCCTGGTAAAGAAAGAACTTCTTCAGGTCTACAACTGCTCAAGCAATAGTGTACTAAGACCTTTGATGACACTTCCTGAGAGCTCATCAAGGCCACGTGATCCCAAAGACCCCCTTGGCCATCAGTGCCAGTGCTGCTACCATCTTTGCCTTTTCTGAAACCTCTGAAGAAATTCTCTGGATGTGACTACTTTATAGAATAATGGAAGGTGTTTGAGCAGGATCCTGCCCCCACTCCCCACTCCTTATCAGTTGAGATGAAGAAACTGGAAAGTGAGAGGCTAATTCAACATCTTTGGTTAGGGAGGGAGAAAAAAAGAGGTTATTTTTCTTTCTCAAGGAATCTTAAGGGTAAAACCAATATTTGAGTCTTTCAAAAATACATTTTATTTAAGTTCAGTTTGCCAGCATGTAGTATAACACCCAGTGCTCATCCCATCAAGTGCCCTCCTTAGTGCCTGTCACCCAGTTACCCCAACCCCCATGCCGATATTTCTAATTCTAAATTTATCAGATGTCATCCTCCAAATGGAAAGCCAGTTCTCGTGAAATTATGGGATTCCTAGTCCCTGAATTCAAGTGTTCTTTTGGCATTTCTGTGCCAGGGGCTGGATGCTGAGGCCACAGCAGACCAGTGAGCTCCACAGGAGCCACTCAGGGTGGGTGGGGGCACCCCACAGTGGGAGGGATCACCAACACTCCACCCAATACGTAAATTACTCACACAAGAACAATGATAAATACCACACAGAAAATTAAACCAGGAAAGGTGATACACATAATGCAGAAGGCTAACTTGCAAAAGGGTAGCAGGAAATTTTTGTCAGAGCAAGTGACATTTATGCTGAGAACTGACCCCCCCCCCCCCACCAAAAAAAAAAGGCAACTTAAGAAATCTGGGGGGAAGGCATGGAAGGAAAAGGGAAGGGCAAGGACAAAAACTCTGACATGGGAGAAAACTTAAGTGTGTTCAAAACCTTTCTTTGAAAATCAAATTCTGACACTAAGAAGGATTTGAGAATATGATATTGCAACACTCCCACCAGCAAATAATGTCATCAACCGGGATCCTCTAAAAGTTCCCTGATTTTACTTTAAAATATTTGCAAAAGTTTGTATTCTAGGCCATAATATACTAATTTAATTGTAAGATCCAAAGGGGCAGGTATTATGGCTGTTTTCTTCATTAGGGTATCTCCAGAATCTAGCACAACTCTCGACATGTAGTAAGATATTGGTTGAATAACAAGGAAGCAGGTAAAGGGAGGGAAGGAAAGGAGAAGGAGAAGGGAGGGAGAGAGGAGAAGAAAAGAAGGAATATTCATTGTCATTTGCTTAGAAAAAATGAGAGCTCCATGGAGATAAACCCGGATACCCTGAGCCTCTTACTACAAACTGCAGGTGTAGCAGTTTGAAAAGCACATGCTTAGAGTGACTAAGTAAAGAAACAAGGCATCTCCTTTTTCTTCAACAATCCAAGAACTTTCCTCCTTATGCCTATTGAATAAAATACAGAGTAGATAGTACCTAAACTCCCTTCCATCTCTAACATTCAGTGACTTCTCAAAGCTCAGCCTGAGATGGCCTGTAGTAGAGTTCCCAAACCTATGAATCTCATTAGCTTGGTGTGAAACTGGGTTTTTTAAAAAATATTTTTATTTATTTATTCATGAGAGATACAGAGAGAGAGAGAGAGAGGCAGAGACACAGGCAGAGGGAGAAGCAGGCTCCATGCAAGGAGCCTGATGTGGGACTCGATCCCAGGTCTCTAGGATCATGCCATGGGCTGAAGGTGGCACTAAACCGCTGAGCCACCTGGGCTTCCCTGAAACTGGGTTTTTAGAAAGAAATGGGCACCCCACTATGAACACCTGGGGAAAGATCTCTAAGAGAAGGGAAAGAAGAGATGGTACCTCAAAATTGACAGACACTTGGGGTGCCTGGGTAGCACAGTTGGTGAAGTGTCCCACTCTTGGTTTTGGCTCAGGTTGTGGAGCTCCAGGTCAGGCTCTTCACTCAGCAAGAAATCTGCTTGAGATTCTCTTCCTCTTCCTGCCTCTCTTGCTCGTGTTCTCTCTCTCTCTCAAGTAAATAAATAAACTTAAAAAAAAAAAAAAAACTGGCACATACTAATTTTAAATTGGGAACCAGATTTAACACTCCTGTGATGAATTTCTTTTTACTTTGGTTTATAGAGAATTCTTGAAAACATTTATCTTAAAAAGAAAAGAGGTCCCTGGGTGGCCCAGTGGTTGAACATCTACCTTTTGCTCAAATCGTGATCCTAGGGTCCTGGGATCAAGTCCCACATCGGGATCCCTGCAGGGAGCCTGCTTCTCCCTCTGCCTTTGTCTCTACCTCTCTCTCTCTGTGCCTCTCATGAATATATAAATAAAATCTTTTTTTTTTTAAAGAAAATATCTACAAACCAATTTGGGAAGCACATTTTAAGCAATTTCTCCAACTTGTTTTTATAGGTTATATTTCTACTCAAGATGTCACTGAAATCATTCCTCATGAAATATCAAGTAAGTTACCGACACAAGCAGGTATGTAATAGATTTCCAGCCATTATCAACATTTCTGCATATTTAATAAGTACCTGTCTGTGTGGTCTTCTATGAGACATGACCTAGGTTGAAACTAACACAAAAGTCCTGAGGAGAAACATCCCAAGGTTATTTCTGCGTGTTGGGATTGTAGGTGACTTTTTTAAATTGTTTTCTAAGGCTTTTTAAATTTTCTGCAAAGAGAATCAATAAAATGTAATTAGGAAAAGTTAAAAAAAAAATAAAAGTAAACTGAACAAATAACCTCTGCTTTCTAAGGCCTCTATCATGAAACGATGCTGACAAATATTAGCAGGAAAACCAAGATCCTGGCAGATGCATTTCTTTTTCTTTTTTTTTAATAAATTTATTTTTTATTGGTGTTCAATTTGTCAACATATAGAATAACACCCAGTGCTCATCCCGTCAAGTGCCCACCTCAGTGCCCATCACCCAGTCACCCCCACCCCCCGCCCACCTCCCCATCCACCACCCCTAGTACATTTCCCAGAGTTAGGAGTCTCTCATGTTCTGTCTCCCTTTCTGATATTTCCCACTTATTTTTTCTCCTTTCCCCTTTATTCCTTTCACTATTTTTTATAGTCTCCAAATGAATGAGACCACATAATGTTTGTCCTTCTCCGATTGACTTATTTCGCTCAGCATAATACCCTCCAGTTCCATCCATGTGGAAGCAAATGGTGGGTATTCGTCGTTTCTAATGGCTGAGGAATATTCCATTGTATACATAGACCACATCTTCTTTATCCATTCCTGCCAGATGCATTTCATTGTGGTTATTACTCCTCAAATAAACTTGGCTACAATGCCTAGTGAAACTGATTTCAGAGATCTGGTAGTGAAAAAAAGCAAGAATTATTGGTGAACAGATGAAATAAACCATCGTTGATAATTTTCCCATTTTCCATTATTTATAAGGTTTGTGTTTTCTGTTATGATACACAATTCATACACATGTGCTGTGACACACAACTCTGTTATGATACACAACCCAAGTTGCCAGCTGCCACGTTCCAGCAGCTGAGAGTACCAGAAAAGTGGCAGCATATAGAACCTTAGAGCACTTTGTTCGCTAAGAGACTTCTATCCCTCATGGGAGTCATGGAGTGTTCTGGCCCATGTCTGTCTCGGAAAAGTACGTGACTGTAAAATCATCGTAAGCCCCAAACCATAAAACACTGCACATTCTTCTTTCAGTCCCCGAGCTCAATACCAGCCTCCAAAGCAAAAGTGCAGGAGGAGATTCTACCCTCTTCCAGCTGGAGTCTCATTTCCCTTGGCATTTTAGAATCAGACCACATTTAGCAAGTGGCTTTTAAAGATCCAAGCAAAGTGCCGGGTTTCTCTCTGAGGTGTGCATAACCAACCGGTGGAGGTGTTAAGTGTAAGCGATTAACTAGGTACTGCAGGAAAAACAAACTTGCTTGATGTAGGGAAGAAGAGTTTAGATCCCTGGTAGTAAATGGAGAATGAGTCAAGTTAAGGGTTTTCTGCTAAGCTATGTTTCTTCTAATCCAATATGAGAACCAGACTTCTTTGTGACTGACATTAGTCTTTTGTAGTATTAGCCTCCTGTGGCCCTAACTTGTTACTGTGCCTTCAAAGTCTCCATACAAATAGCAATCACAGGTCTACTTTCACTGCCTCTGACCCTAGGTACTGTGAGTCCAGTGATACAAAATATTTACTCAGTGCTACAAAGAGTTTTCCACTCGACAAAAACCATAGGTAAAGAGAAGACAAGGGTCAGGGCCTATATTTAACTTTTCACATATTTATTAGAGGAAAGATAAGAATTGGAAAATATTAGTGGCTCAGACTGAACACTTTCTATACAGGCACCATGCTAAGCCCCTTACATGGATTTTATTCTGACAATAACCATGGAATAGATATTATCCTCATTGTGCAGATGAAAAAACAGAGGTTCAGAGAGTTTTAAAAACTTGCCTCAGAGGGGCACCTGGGTGGCTCAGTTGGTTAAGCATCCATACTCTTGATTTTGGCCCAGGTCATGATCTCAGAGTCATGAGCTTGAGCCCGGCGTTGGGCTCTGTGATCAGCAAAGAGTCCGCATGTCTCTCTCTCTGCTCCTCCTGTCCTGCCTTCCGCTTTCTCTCTCTCTCAAGTAAATAAATAAAATATTTTTAAAGTGCCTAAAGACATATAGTGAGCAGGAAAACTGGATGCAATTCCAGGAGGTTTGACTGTAGAGCCCTCAGCCTTAACCAACATGTTCTACTTCTTTTCTCAAGAGAAGAGAACAATCATTCCAAATCTGCTATCTAGAGAGAAGCACTGTTGACATTTTGGTACAAATATTCCAGAAATTTTTTTCTAGGTATGTTTATAAACATATACTTTAAAAAGTTACTCTACGCAGTATTCTGAAACCTGAAAGAGCATATTTTCCATTTTAGTAAATAGCTCTTATAAAACTTCTTAATGGCTTCACAATATTACATCTGATGCATAATCAGAGTTTATTTAACCTATGCCACATTTCAAATACTTTAGGTCATTTCTACTTTCCGGCCTTTTGTTTGTTGTTTCAAGTTTTTATTTAAATTCTAGTTAGTTGGGACACCTAGGTGGCTCAGCAGTTGAACATCTGCCTTTGGCTCAGGTCATGACCCCAGAGTCCCGGGATCCAGTCCCACATCAGGCTTTCTGAAGGGAGCCTGCTTCTCCCTCTGCCTATGTCTCTGCCTCTCTCTGTGTCTCTCATGAATAATTAAATCTTTAAAAAACAAAACAAAAAAACAACACAAACTTCTGGCTTCGGTTCAAGGCAAACCAGCTTGTTGCAGACCAAGCCTCCTGTCCATAATAAGTAGAGAAGCTGAGCAAATGTAAGGCATCTAGGGAGGGCATCACAGCCTACCATGACAGCAGGCTCTGCCGATGCGGGACTCGATCCCGGGATTCCAGGATCATGCCCTGAGCCAAAGGCAGATGCTCAACCACTGAGCCACCCGGGTGCCCCTGAAACCAGAAGTTTTTGTTTATTCTTCCAGATGAATTTCAGAATCCTTTGGGAAAGTCATCCTTACAGCAGCATAAAAATACTCCTACGTTATTTGGTAAGAATAAAATGAATGATGGAATTAAATGAATAAATTGGCTCATAGCAAATAAAAAATTTTGCAATTATAAATCTCTGAATTTGGAACATATCATGTTTTTCCACTGAGTCCTATCTTATGTCCTCCAAAGAGTTTGAAAAGAATTCTGAAAGAAACTTTAGATAAATACACGTGTCTCCTTTTTGGAGAGGTATTTTACATGTTCTGTTACTGTCTTTTTTTTTTTTTTTTTTAGTATTTTATTTATCATTCATGAGAAACACAGAGAGAGGGAGAGAGAGAGAGAGAGAGGCAGAGACACAGGCAGAGGGAGAAGCAGGCCCCATGCAGGGAACCCGACTTGGGACTTGATCCCGGGTCTCTAGGATCACACCCTGGGCCGAAGGCGGTGCTAAACCGCTGAGCCACCTGGGCTACCCCTAATTTTTTTTTTATTGTGGAGATATACATGTAACAAATTTCACCATTTGCACCATTTTAAAATATGCAACTAGGTGGTATTTAGTACATTCACCATGTCGTAAACCCATAGTGTCAATCTAATCACAGAACATTTTCATAACACTAAAAGAAAATACCAGATCATTAAACTCTCATTTCCTCTCCCACCAGCCCTTGGCAACCATTAATTTACTTTCTGTTTCTACCAGTTTTCCTATTCTGAATATTTCATATGAATGTAATCATCCAACCCATGGCCCTTTATGTCTGGCTTTCCTCACTTAGTATGCCAAGTGCTTTCATCCATGTTGTAGCAAGTGTCAGTATTTCATTCTCTTTTATAAATGTTGCATGGATATACCACATTTTATTTATTCATTCATCAATTGATGGACATTGGGTCATTTCTACTTGTTTGGCTTTTGTAAAAAGTGCTATTATAAATAAAGATTTCTGTACTTTTTTTTTGAACTCCTGTTTTCAATTCTCTTTTGAGGTTACCTAAGGATTAGAAATTTGGTGTCTTGTGGTGTTTTATGTATAACTTATTGAGGAGATGCCATACTTTTTTCCACAGAAGCTGCCCTATTTTATAGTCCCTCCAGGAGTGTATGAGGGCTCCAATCTCTACATCTTCGGCCAAACTTGTTATTTTCTAGTGGATGTGAAGTCGTATCTCATTGTGGGTTTGATCTGCATTTCCTCAGTGACTGATGGTATTTAGCGTCTTTTCATGTTGGCCATTTGTATGTCCTTTTTTGAGAAATGTCTACTTGAGTGCTTTGCCCATCTTTAAATTGGGCTGTTTGAGTTTTTGTTACATTGTAATGGTTCTTTATATACTCTGGATACTAGCCTCTTAGTAGACAGATGATTTGCAAATATTTTCTCCCACCCTGTGGATTATCTTTTTACTCTCCTAAGAGCATCCTTTGATACACAAAAGTTTGTAATTTTGATGAAGTCCAATTTATCTATTTTTAAAAATTTTTTTGCAGGTGCTTTTCGCATCATATTTTAAAAAAGAAAACCACTGACTGCAAATCCAAGGTCATAAAGACTTACTCTCATGTTTCCTTCTAAAGGTTTTATAGTTTAACTCATATATTTATGTCTTTGGCCCATTTTTTTTATTTGATTTTTTTAGATGATGTAAGATAAGAATCCGACTTCATTCTTTCACATTAGCTTACTAGCTGTCCCAGCACGGTTTGTTGAAGAGACTATTCTTTCTCCATTTGATGGCCTCGGCACTGTTGTTGAAAATCAATTGATATATGTATGGGTTTACTTCTAGACTCTTGATTCTATTCCATTGATTCTCTGAGCAGCAGCATACTGTTTTGATTACCGTTGCATTGTAGTAAGTTTTGAAATTTTGAAGTGTAAGTCCTCCACTTCTGTTCAAGATTAGTTTGGTTATTTGTGGTTCCTAGCAATTCCATATTTAAGAGCAGCTTTTCTGTTTGTGTGAAATTTAGACATATTTTAATTAAATGTCATTTAATTCAGTCAATAATTTTTAAGATAGAGACAATTATTATCCCCATTTTACAAAAGATGAAACAAAGGTATAGAGAGATTAATCCAGCTGCCCAAGGACTCAGCTAGTAGTTAGGGAAATTAGTTTGAACCCATGCAGGCTGGCTCTAGAATCCGTGCCCTTAATCAATACATTAAATTGCCTAATTTGTCTCTTTCAGAGCAATAGTCCAGGTTTGACTCTTCCTCACTCTTGCAACGTTGTCACTCAGTGCTCTGCTTGTGCTTTCACTAAAGTGGAGACTGTAATGAAGGCTGATGGTCTTCTGGTGCAGTTAAAGAACTTGAATTGTGTGGCTATAATATTAGCCTTTTGTTCCTTTTAATCTGGGCTAGATAAGTCTTTTATCTCAGGATCTCCCTTTCATGATTATCACTTCAAATGAAATAAAATAATCCCAAAGTATTAAACATGAATACAGTACATGGGTTGAAGGCAACTGGAAAGATGAATCATGGCAGTGAAGTTGCATCCTGCTAGGAGAAACACTGCACAGATATGTCTCTTGTGTCCTCTCTGAACTACTCTGTCAGGTACAGATCTGAAAAGCATCCTGACAGGCAATTCAGCAATGTCACTTCAAAATGAGTGTATAGGAATATAGGAACACACAATCACTTGTGGTTGCAAGCCAGATGTTTTTCAGGTCCGGTTAGTGTTTATATTTTTGCTTCATTGACCTATCACAAAACTGTTAAAACTTTCCACTAATATTGTAATTCTGTCAATTTCTTCTTTTGTTCTGTATATCTTGTTGTTATAGTTTTGGGATATAATGGCCCATATTTACCTAAAAGTCCTTGTGCAATATATCCTTTAATGGTATAAATTAATCCTCCATGTCTTTTTAATTGTCTTTGCTTTTAATTGTACTTTTTCTAATTTTAAAATTTCGATTCCTGTTTTTACTTGTCTAATATACCTTTGCATTTATTTTTTTACACATCTTGCATTCTTTTATTTGTGTCCCTTGTGATCTAGCATACATGCATTGGAGTCTTTTTTCCCTTCTATTTTGACTCAATTTAAAAGTCTTTTTAGTTTAGGCTGGAAATTTAATTTATATGCATTTATGGATTCACAACTCACATTAGTATCTTTTGTTGTCTTTTCCATACTTTCTTTTTTTAATGATTTATTTCTGATGTTTTGACCTATATGCTATGGTCAGTTTGCCTTTATTCTCTGATATGTTTTGAAGGTATATAGCCTATTTGTAATTATCCTGTTAGCTAACTTTATGTGCTTAATGAATTCTCTCTCAGAGCTCTCTAATCATTTTAATGGCACAGTACACATAGAAACTCTGCTTTAATGGACCTTAGAAAATCTGGATAATATTGTTCTATGGTGGAGTCAACTACCCCGTCAACAGCTCATTTGTGCCTTGAATGGATTTCAGTTGTGTCATGGGCTGTTGATTCTCTTAGCCCCTCTGGGGGCCAGGTGTTCAAGTAGAGTATAGCAAGGCATATTAATCTACAGATGTATTCAAATGTGGTTAAGACATAGTGAATGTACATTGCAACTCACTCTACACAAATGCATAAACATATATGAATTAAAATTCCACAAAATAATAACTGTCCTTATTATGTGTGATGCACTGTCTTCTGTTTCATATAATTTAATATTTTAATGCCAGTAACGACACAATGAGTTGATTTTAAGGCTGATTACTGTAGGAATTCACTATCTTGACTAAATGTTGGAATCATCTAAGAGGCTGTCTTAAAAAAATAGTGATGTTGGGTTCTATAGCCAGAGATTCTAAATGCATTAATGTAAGCACCAGCAAACTACAGCCTGTGAGCCAAATCCAACCCACTACCTGGTTTTGTACAACCTTCAACCTTCAAGGTAACAATGGTTTTTGCTTTTTAGGTGTTTTAAAAAATCAAAAGAATAATATTTTGTGTCAAGCAAATATTAGATGAAATTAAAATGTTAGTATCCATGAGTAATTATTGGAACAAATCCATACTCATTTATGCTTTGGCTTATGTATTGTCTATGGCTGCTTTTGTACTGTAATGACATCATGAAAGATTTGTAACAGAGACTAACCATGATGCCTGCAAAGCCTAAATATTTATTCTGTATTCTTTGTCCTTTTACAGAAAGTCTGCCAAGGGATATCATTCTGCAATTTGAAAACTAAGTTTTAGACTAAAGAACAATAAGTTCTTGTGGGGTTTCTTGGAACTGCTCCCAGCTGGCCGTGGACACAGGGTGTGAGGCTCCAGGCCTACTACCCATGTTTCCATCCAAGCCATTCTGCTTTCTCTGTTCCACACTTACCCTCGGAAAATGCATAACTTTAAATCAAATGTGGGGGAGAGGGGCTTTTCTAAGACAAAACCACAAGAAATATCATCATTTAATATGGCAAATGGTGTACGTTTTTATTTCTCAAGCAAATCAGGCTAATATCTAGTTGTTTTTCTGAATTTGTTCAAGCTCTAGATAAGGGTGATGCAAGAACCTTAGAAAATGTAAGAGGGGCATCTGGGTGGGTCAGTTGGTTAAACGTCTGCCTTCGGCTCAGCTCAGAACGTGATCCCAGAGTCCTGGGATCCACCCCTCACTGGGGCTGAGCATCAGCTGAGCAGGGAGCCTACTTTTCTCTCACCTCTCTGTCTACCTGCAATATGCTCTCTCTCTCTCTGTCAAATAAATAACTAAAATTATTTTTTTAAGAAAATGTAATAAGAGATCTTAAAACTCTGGAAAATGAAGTTTCTACGTGTGACTTTAGTCTGGAGCAGTGGCTCTCACTGCTGGCAGCCCCCTGGAATCTCATATCTGTGTATCACAGATGATTGATTCTAATATGCAGTCAGGACTGAGAATACTGAACTAGTTTCTATTGTTGCCATTTGTCATTGTTCAAGCAGGGGCAGTGGTGTGAGAGCTTTGAGATAAAATTTTCACTTTTCATTAGAATTTTTCTAACCCAGTCTAACCTTTTTAAGCTCAAACCTAATGTGTGGAGGAGCTACCAAAATGCCAATGCCTTAAAGCTGGCACACTTGAAGTATGTGAAGTCCTCTTCTGTCCTGAGAATTTGAAATAGGCAATGGTAATTGGATTGGAAGATGCTTGGCTCAAAAAGATGATATTTCAGCTAGAAAATTGTTGCTTAACAGAAACACCTGTCTTTCCATAATGTGGCTACATTCTATTCTATACACTCTACACTTCTATGTTAGGGGTATGCCCCTCCCACCTCAGTTATGCACAAGGTAAATTATTATTTTTGTATTCTTCAGTTAGCCCTGATTTGCCATAAATGAAGGTTTGCTTCAGAGTTGTTACATAATTTTTTGAGAATTTAATCTCTGAGAACAATTTATTTGGTGGTCTCTTTTCTTTTTATTCTGCATAGATCATGGTAGACCTTCACAGATGGTTCTGCAGTCAAATAGATCTGAATTCAAAACCCAGCTCTGCTATTATTCAACTATCTTAGGCAAGCTAGGCAATGTTTCTGATCTTTGTTTTTCTCCTCTACAAATAATGACTAATATATAATAATATGTGCTCAGGTAATTGCTTTGAAGATAGCAAAAAAGGGTACCCAGAATGTGGTAAATACACAATGCGCTAAATATGAATATTATTATATCGGCCATATAAATATCCAGGGACTAGTGAGGTTCCTTAGAGGATATCTGTTCCATTACTCTCGTGTTAGAAGCAAGAAACCGAGGCCCAGATGAGTTCAGTGACATAATCATATCATCAACTAGTTAGTGGCAGCAGCTACATCAATCATATCAGACTGAAATCTGATCTCCTTTCTCACTAAGATAATAGACATAAATATCTCTTGCTTTCTTTCTGTCTGGGCCGAAGAAAACACAATGGCTGAGATTATAGGCTGATTTTTCTTTCCATCCCTGCTGCCTCACCAATAACTTGGAACAGTAAGGATGGCCAGAAGCTGGGCCATCCAGAACCAGGCTATCATGTTCAAGGTCCCTTGAGGAAAGCTGTTGTTATCCTAGTCCACAGCAGCTTCAAGGCAGACTCAGTGAGGAGCTCTTATTCTATCAAGTTAAGGAAGGTGGAAATATGATTACCTAGCTGCATGGGAACTGCCAGAGGATGCCACTCTGTAAATGAACAGAAACTGGGTCTTTGCATTGACACTTCTCCCACTAACTGCACCAGTTACCAGGCTGCTTCCTTCTTTAAGAGCTGTCTATCAGAGAGTTCAAACAAAATATTGAGGGCTATCCAAAACACTAGGCTCAGATGTTATCACAACAACCACTTTATTCTTTAGAAAGCTCAATTTTTCTAAATCATAAGGGCTATTTTAGCCTACTAAACCCTTCCAAAAAAGAAAAATGAATGACAATGGACAGGATGAACATCTAATTATATTATTATAACTCGAGCCAGATTGAGTTTGTTAATGCTTTGGTTCAAGAGCAAAACCAAATACTTCCTTTAAAATATTGCTTCACAGCAATAGTCTTCTCCAAATATTTTTTGGAGCACACAGATCCCCCATGTATACATTCACTCTGTATAAAACAATAGGGCCTGACAGAAAAGATACTGAGTTGGAAGTCAAGAGATGTGAATTTTTGTCCCTATTTTACCACAAATGAGCTGTGTAGAACTTCCAGAGATAAATTTATCAATCAGTTTTTATGGTCATTACAATGCCAAAATAAAAACTACAGCACTTAGAGAATTTAGTTTTCTGACTTGGAAACTACTTACGGGCATTTCATATGCAGGGTGTGGCCTTGTTAGAGTTTGTTCTTGCAAGATAAGACTTCTATCAAATGCAAGTCAGAAAGGAACCAAATCCAAACCAGCAGCTGCAAGAGCTGGCTTTATCACATCATGACAGGAGTTCAGCTACCTGAAGCTTGGGCATTAAGCAAGACTATAGAATATTTGTCCAAAATTGCACTTTGTTATTTTTTTTTAAGATTTTATTTATTTGAGAGAGTGTGTGAGAGAGCACAAGTGGTGGAGAGGGAGAAGCAGGCTGCCCATCAAGCAGGGAGCCTGATACAGGGCTGGATCCCAGGACCCTGGGATCATGACCTGAGGTGAAGGCAGATGCTTAACCAACTGAGCCACCCAGGTGACCCTGGATGTGTTCTTCCTAAAAGAAGTGAACAGATTTAAAAAAATGACCCTCATGTGAATGTTACTAGAACAGAAAATAGTTTCTCATAGTGACTATATCAAGAGATCACTGAAAGCTAAGAGATATAATTAGTTCAATAAATTAGTATGAAAAAATCAAAATGAAGAATATATGACTATTTTAAAACTCCTAGCCCCTGGGATCCCAGAATCTCAAGGAATTTAATTGTTTTTTGTGTGTGTGCACAATGCACCCCAATGTTCACCAACTAATATGCTAAAACATCCAAGAAATCTTGCTGACAAGATTTGACCAGGCACAGAT
The DNA here is from genome assembly GCF_011100685.1 of Canis lupus familiaris. NCBI lineage: Eukaryota > Metazoa > Chordata > Mammalia > Carnivora > Canidae > Canis > Canis lupus. The sequence goes on along the minus strand of NC_049236.1, from coordinate 43,326,974 downwards.
CTGGAAATGGATATATTATTGGAAATCAGCAGAATTAGGTCACCATTCTGTTCCTTACCAGCTGTGTTAAATTACGCTTATCAGTTAATTTTTATGATATCAAATTCTTATCTGTAAAGTAAGGAACTTGGATTATATGTTCCAAAAGACCTTGTAATAGGTACGCCTGGGTGGCCCAGTGATTGAGCATCTGCCTTCCACTCAGGGTGTGATCTCACATCTGGGGATTGTGTTCCACATCGGTCTCCCAGCAGGGAACCTGCTTCTCCCTCTGCCTGTGTCTCTGCCTCTCTCTCTGTGTCTCTCATGAATAAATAACTAGAGCCTTAAAAAAAAAAACAAAAAAAACCTTATAATATAAAGTATAAAAGCACATTCTGAATTAAAGAGGACAGTATTTAAGTTGACCTTTAATTTGCAAATGATGCAATAGGATTTGTTGAAACCTAATTTAGCTATAGAAATCTAGAGGCCCAGAGCACGGGAGAAAAAAGAGAGAGACATTTCTCATAACCCTAAGAGGTGTAGGCAACTCACATCTGTTATTTAATGGTTACAGATTTGCTCGGATACTTTTACCTCGTCAACCCAACTAAAGATTCTATTGTAAAAAACCCTACTTAAAATCCCTGTATTCACAGAAATTTTGCTGCTTTGCATCACTGCATATGTCCACAGATATCTCTTAGCTGGTTGGGGCTCAGGGAATGTGGGAGAGCTACACAGACTTAAGGGGCTCTTAATGTTAAATGTAAGCATCAAAACATTCCTTGGTGGTTTTTAGGGGTATCGTGGGATTTTGGTTTCCTTACCCTGAATTTTGAAAGTAGCCTAAGCACCTGAGAATGTACAAAGAGATACTTCTTTTGTCTCTCGTAAGTGACATTTTTCAACCAGCGGCTAGTATATTTAATTTGAACTGATTGATAAAATTCTTCAGATTGTCTTATGTGAATTTGTCTTAGAATAACCAGCAAGTTCTTTAAAACTTAACTGAATTCCTAGAAAATAGAAAACGTATGTGAGTGAGCAGAGCTATTGTTCCTTCAAGCCGACTTTTTTTTTCCTTTGGGAACTGTGTATTTTAGTAAGAGATGTCTAAGCCCTCCTCACACTGCTAAGCAAGCACAGGTATTAACTACTATTGAAATACTTATATTTTTATTTTATTTTATGCAATTTTTGAAAATTACCTCAAGGACTTTGTTTCTCTAAACAATGTGTTGTCTTCAATGTTTGATATTCCTGAGTTCTGACTAGTTGGGAGCCTTGAGCTTCAGTCTCTGCTTCTTTAGAACAAAATTTCCATTAAATGCTCGCTTCCTCTGAGAAATAGCTGTTGGAGAAGCTGGACACCTATTTGGTAGAGGTTGAAAATGGTTTTGATAAAGTTCAAAACTTAATTTAATGCGCTCTGTCTCTCTAATCATCTTCTCAATTTTTATACAAAAAAAGTTATATATACTTTACTTCTACATTTAAAATACTTTTTTCTCCTTCTCTGCCTTTGTTTAAAATTCAAAGCCCTAAAGTACCAGTTTTGTTTTGTCTTTTAAGATTTATTTATTCAGGAGAGACAGAGAGAGAGAGGCAGAGACACAGGCAGAGGGAGAAGCAGGGAGCCGGATGTGGGACTCTGGACCCCGGGATCACACCCTGGGCCACGGCAGACACTCAACCGCTGAGCCACCCAGGTGCCCCTAAAGTACCAATTTTAAGAGATGTTAGATCCTATTGCTGGATCTTTGTTATATATATATATATATATTTACAATTTTCTAGTCTGTGAAGCTCTCAGAGTATAGGTCTTCTCCTCCAGAAGCAACACCAAGTAGTGATAAGGACCCTGTGGGAGGAGGAGTGTCTGGTTTACAAAGGGACTGCTTATCTTGGCCACTGCAGAACACAAGATGGGGTCCTCTTATGATAAGTTCTAGGCATGCTGTTTTTCCCCACATCATCCAACCCACCATTGACAGTGATCTCCCCAAAATGAAAATTTGGTTCAGATCTTTCTTGTCTCTCCACTGGTTTAAGGATAAAGTCTGACTTCCCTGCCAGGGCCCAGGGAACATGGCATTCCACCACCTCTTCAGCTGTTTCCCTTGCTCACTGCATTGCTCTCTCCACATCTTACTCTGCAGCCCCATAGATGCTTGCAGTTCCCTCAATGATGTCTCAGATTCCAGGGCATTGCTGGCACTGCTGACTGCACCTAAATGTCCACACAGTCGAAATCCTACAGTTCTTACAAGATGAGTTCAAAGAACACCTCCATGAGGTCTTTCCACCTCCTCTTCCTCCCCATAGAACTGACCACAGCCTTTTTTGTGTGCCACATCACCACCACACTAAAATACCTTATGAGACTTAGATCAAATTGTTGTGTCTCTTTACTAAGTTGGAATTTCCCTGCAGGGAAATTTATTATCTATCTATTTATTATCTATCTATCTATCATCTATCTATCTATCTACCTACCTATCATGTTCTTTGTACATAGCACAAAGTAGGCATGCAAAAACACTTTTGTGAACTAATGAATAAATGAATGAATACCCAAAGTTCCCAGTAACCACCAGAGCCCTTGGAAGACATATCTGGATTCCAAACAGTCAATCATAAGATTTCATTGAGCCTTTCTCACACCATGCCAAACACTGGGGACTTGGTGGAGTTTGTGGTCTAAGTAGGGGAGATAAGAAAGAGCCTCCAAAAGGAAATGGTATTGGGCTAAGACCTGAAAAGCAGACAGTTAGGCAAGATGGGAGTGGGAGGGGATGCTTCAGGCAAAGAGAAGAGGAGGAACAAAGGTGTGGACATGGGAAAGAGTGTGGTGCATTTGAGGAAACAAGAGGTGTCTAGTGTGGCTGGAGCCTGGAGAGAGAAAGTTGAGGGGCGAGCAATGAGATGAGGAGGTGGGGGGGGGGGGGCGGGGGCTGGATCACGCAGGGTCTTATAGGTGTTCAGAAGGAGGAGGGGCATCAACCCATAGACTGAGCACCTCCCTAACTGACCCCTGCTAATCCCAATTCAGGCTGTCCCTGATGACCTGCAGAAGAGTTAGGAAGCCTGGAGGAGGGCATATTTGTGTTCACAAAGTTCCTCAGTGGCTTTGGTTACATTTTTAACATTTTAACTCTTTAACACTTAAAAACTTTGGTGTGGTTTGCTTTGCTTTTCAGTTTAAGTTTGTTGTTGTTGTTGTTGTTGTTGATGTTGTTTTCCAGTCTTAAAAGTGTGTGTGTACATGTTACTGAAATGTTGAAAATATTTTGTTAGTCTTCTATGAATGTGTGATTTTCAAATATGCTTGAACTCATTCTGTACATGCCACTTTGCCATATGGCTTGTTTAATTCATTGTTTTCATTTTAGATGTAATCTGGAAATTCATTCAGTTGTTTCTCTTAAGAAATTAGCTAAAAATTTATAACTATTAGTATTTGACTGAATACCTCTTATGTACAAAGCACTGTTCTAATGCTGAGGAGATTCAAAAGGAGCTAGCTCTGGGAACTAGCAGCCCCAGAAACAAATTTTATGTCTCAAAAGAGTCCATTTGGTATCCTAAAGTGATTATAGGTTTATGCCCTACCTGTAAATAATTACACTGAACTGAAAGATGGAAAGGAGATGTAACATTAACTAAGAAATATAGATTATTTTTGTTCATTAGTTATCCCTTTTGATATTTTTTACATACTTTCATTGATTCTTAATAAAAAATTCCTTTCTTTACTTTTGATTTTAATATTTGCCAAAACTTAAAATTTCTATTATCAATTTATTTTTTAAAGTAGTTCTTCTTATATTATCTTTGAAATCTCACAACTGAGTGTTGAAGATGAGCTTAGAGATATATGTTATTTTTCATGCTATTTAGTTAATTTGTGTAGCAATTGCTTAAATACATGTGATGAATCAGGTAGTAGGACCAAGTCGAGGAACAAGATGAAAACAGAATTTATAAGAGAGGAGAAAACATTGCAGAGTTTGAGGACAATGATTTCTGCCTGCACAATTTATATGTAAGGATGAGTTGGCAGCTGATAGAAAGAGGCAGGTCTTGGTACTTGATCCTCGAGTAGGTTGACTAGAAATGTCAAGGACATTTTCAATTCTTTGTGGATTCTCCAGGAAACATCAAACATTTAGCTGAAGAGCCAAGGTGACAGTCTCTTTGAGTAATGTCTGCAGGTGCTCTTCCACCCCCTCTTCCTCATACCTGCACACCACTTCCCTCACTAGAATGTCTCAAAGGAATGAGCAGAAATACATCCTCAGAGTTTAGCTCACTGATGGTCATCTAAGATGATTTACAACTCTCAAAAGCATAAAAATAACATAAATGCATGAAGTCAGAGATTGATAACTAAACTATGGTACATTTATATAATGGAATACTATGCAGCCATTAAAAATCTTGTCATAGGAGAATATTCAACAACATAGGGCACATGTCTATAGCATATATATAAAATACTATGTACATATTTATATATACTTAAACACAATGATCCTATATTTGGATGCAACAGCTTAAAGTTCAGATGGCTATACATCAATATGTTTAAAGTATCCATCTCTGGGTGGTTTTATTCCCAACTTTTCTTTATTGAATCTAGATTACTTTTTTTAAAAAAATATTTTATTTATTTACTTGCGATAGAGAGAAAGAGAGAGCTTGAGAGAGCAAGGTAAGTGGGGAGGGACAAAGAGAGAGGGAGAAACAGACTCTCCACAGAGCAAGGAGCCAGACACAGGGCTCGATCTCAAGACCCTGAGATTATGACCTGAGCCAAAGGCAGATGCTTAACAGACTGAGCCACCTAGTTGCCCCAGGTTACTCTTGTAATTTAAAAAATCCTATTTAACTTATAAAAATTTTATAAAATAATTCATAAATTTTATATTCATAAAATTTAAAAATGCAAGCATAATTGTGTAACTATAAAAATCAATTTACAATGTAATGAGATTTTAAAAGGATATATGAGAATACCTACCTTATATTCATGTTTGTGTGCCTATATGTTTATTCTAAAGAATAACCATGGCCTAGAACCCAATGTATCACTTGGTTGTCTGGATCCCCAGCCAGTAATCTTAGAATGGAGCTATCATTTCCCACCATTCCATTACAATACTAAAATGCTATTTTTGAAAAAGAAAAAAGAAGTATGGGTGGGGAACTTTAGAAATGACTCATCCTCTATCAAGTGAGAAGAAAATTGAATTTAGTTCATGTCTCTGTTTTAATCTTTACCAGTGAAATAGAATGGTACCAAGGAGGTGGAGACAGGAAGACATGGGGCAGAACCTACGTCCTACATAATTGTCATGGGTCTCTTCCTTTCTTTAACACTGACAATTATCCAAAGTTATGGAAAATGCCATGCAAAAGCAGCTTCCAGCCTCTCCTTCTTTTATAAGAATGATAATAATAACCAACATGCATGTAATGCCCATTAGGTGCCAAGTACTCTACTAGCGTGTGTCTGTATATGTACACACCTGCACAAAACTAGTTCAGTCCTTACAATGACATTTTGAGGCAGATTTCATTATTTTAAACATGAGGGAATTAAGATATACTTTTCTGTGAGCCCTTGCTATGTAGAAATTCTGGATCTGCTACTGGAAGGGACATGGGATAAATTTGCATTATGATATGCTCTAGAATCCACTCATTCAACTCATTGCTGTTTTTTTTTTCAACTTCTGTTTTATACAGGTTTCATTTCCACAGAAGACCCATCATTCAACACTCCTAGTACAAGACAAGACCCTTCAGGCACTATGTACCAACATCTCCCAGATGGGGGACAAAGTTAGCTCACCAATTTTTTTTATTCAAGTATAAATAACATACAGTATATTAGTTTTGGATGTACAATATAATGATCACAAGAAATGTACTTGTAATCCCCTTCACCTATCTCACTACTGGTGGAAACGCAAGCTGGTGCAGCCACTGTGAAAAACAGTATGGAGTTTCCTCAAAAAATTAAAAATAGAAATACCACATGACCCAGTAATTCCACTACTGAATATTTTCCCAAAGAAAATGAAAACACTAATTTGAAAATATATATATGCATCCCTATGTTCACTAGAGCATTATTTACAGTAGCCAAGATATGGAAACAGCCCAAGTGTCCATCCATAGATGAATGGATTAAGGAGGATATGGTACATATACACAATGGAATGTTACTCAGCCATAAAAAAGAGTGAAATCTTGCCTTTTGCAACAATGTGGATGGATCTAGAGAGTATAATGCTAAGTGAGATAAGTCAGAGAAAAACAAATACCATATGATTTCACTCATATATGGAATTTAAGAAACAAAGAAAAAAGAAACAAAAAAACACAGGGTTTATTCATGTTTTAAAATAGTTGCTTCTGAGTGCACTGTTATGATGCAACTCTATTTAATTGAACCTGTCACTGGTGAAACTCTGACCAACACTAAGAAACACCGCTAAGTGGATGCAATCCTTACTCCAAGGGAATTCTCACTTCTGGAATATCTCACAGAAATAATACTGTGGGATAAAGCAACTAAAACCATCTAGCAGAGTGTATAATTACTGAAAGTGACCATGAAATGGTGGGCCAGATAGAAGGGATCTTATTGTACAGTGGTGATGAGGGCCTTGGGTCAAACCATGCAGGGCTCAGCTGTCCCACCTGCTAACGCTGAGGTAGTTTCTGCAAGGGCTTTCTATCTTCTTCATTTTAAAATGGGCCCATAATATTCATCTTATGATGAATGACCTCTAGAGGTCAAATAAGAAGCTGTATGCAAAATTGCTCCACCCCGAGCCTGACATATCATAACTGCCTGCTAAATGAGAACTCTAAGCCACGCTGGGTATTAAGAGAAGTGCAGTCAGGCTACATTCACTGTCTCTATTTTTCTCAGGAAACAATGACTTCACAAGAGCTGGTTGAAAGTAGGAAGGGAGTGTCTCTTGTAGGGGGGGTTAGGCAGGATACTCCAGATTTTTTTTTTTTTTTTAACTCAGAAAATACCTAGAGTGACTGCAGGATCATTAGTTAATAGAAACATAGAGAAAATGCTCTGGGATAAATGGAAGCAGCAGATTTTAAGAACAGAGACCAGGGGAGGAAAATTAGGTTAAGTGCTTGGAACTAATTATTAGGCTTCTGCATTCAATGAAACAATCTAATTTTCAAAGTGACTTCAATGTGAAGCCAATATGATGGTGTCCAACCAGAAAACATTTAAAAGTCAAATACAGACACACAATGCTATATGCCCTGAATTTTAGAAATAATGGCTAGCATGGTGGGGCATTGCAAGTGTTTTCATGCATTACCTAATTTTATCCTCACAGGAACCCAAAGAGATAGGTACTATAATCTTTGTCTGCCTAAGAAATTACTAAATCACAGAGAAATTAAGTAATGTGTCCAAGGCCCATAACTAGTAAGAGAGATTCTTATGAATGAAAACCCACCTATCTTGCTCCAGAGCTCATACACTAACCACAACCATCAACTGCCATGAAGAAAGAGAAGATAAGCCCCAATTAAACTTTAAACATAACCTCTAAAGAATGACCAAATATAACCAAGTCCTTGACTACATGATACCATGTGGTATAATATGTTATATTCAAGAAGACTGTAAGGCTGTAGTAGTCTTACTACTTCATGACATAAAGGGGTATTGGTGACTGCAGAGAAAGAAATGTAATCAGATTAATGCTAGTGGTGCATTAAGGTACATTAAGGCAACAACACTAGAAACCTCTGCAGATAGAGAATCCAGACAAAAGCTCAGAAGAGACACAATAAGGATTTGGCTTCAGATGGTGGCTCTGGCATAAGTCTGGAAAAATTGATACCAACATAACTCTGTTGGCTTTGGACTGAAGTTCATGTGGGGTGATGGCTTATTGTGTCCCCTTTCTTCTCCATTTTTACACCTATTTTTAAATGCACTGCTTTTTTGTAGAAGTCAATAAGTGGTTCTTCCAGTACTTTCTCATACCCTTTCCTTCATTTAAGGAGATGGTTTGCTAATTTCTGCCCATGAATATTTGTTGAATAGTTCAAAGTAGATAGTGGAATTACTAGTGTTAAGATTGACACAGTTCTTCATGAGTTTTACTAGCTAACTACTTAAATTGAACAGTAGCTCCCGAAACACAGTTAAAAAGAGACCCACTAAACAATCTAATTCCAATATGGAAGTTTAAAGACATACCTTATGTATTCTGACTTTATTTTGAAATTTTGTCTTTTTAGAAGCAAGACAACAACTTGTCCACATTTTCTCTGAACCAGGTAAGTTAATATTTGACATAGAATAACAATAATTTCATCTTAAATTATACATTGCTATTCCCAATGTCTAAGAAAATAAGAAGCATCAATTTTTATCTTTTTTATTTTTAAAAGATTTTATTTATTTATTTCAAAGAGAGAGAGGAGAGCAACAGAGGGGAGGGAAAGGAAGAGCAAAAGAATGCCAAGATGACTTTGTGCTAAATATGGAGCACAATGTGGGGCCCAATCTCACACCCCCTAGATCTTGGCCTGAATCGGAATTAAGAGTCAGATATCTAACTGAATGAGCCACTCAGGTGCCCCCAAAAGCATCAATTTTTAAAACAGAATAGGGTATATTATTAACTTTCATGATATAAGATTGTAAAGGCAAGCAAAATACGCTCTTTTTAAAATTGAAATATGCATTTCTTATTTTCCTAAATATTTTGGAACTAGCAGTACATAATGCGATAATACTTTTTCTTTTAATTTAGGTTTTTTTAGCTTTATAAGCAACACAGTTACTTGAGAAAAGTTTCGTCGGAACTTATAAAACAATTGAACTTCCTTCTTTCCTACTTGTAAAGAAAGCAAGAAGCTTAAAATCATCTGATTAATTGGCACATGTCAAGAATAAATATGAACCATTTATATCTCAATTCTGATTCATTTTGGTCCTTATGCTACCACTTTGGGGTTATTCTCCCAGCCCTCTGTGCCTGGAGGACTGTCACTCCTCTTCTTTGGTGCTGCTGTGGATCAGGCTTTAGTTGATTTATGAGCTCATTTACTATTTGGCCTTTCTAAGTCTCCCTTCACAGTTGGCTTGTGTCCATACTTCACACAAGAAAAATGGGTTGTAGAACCGAATTACTAGCTCATGAGTTACAGCTACATGGACAGGAAGGTTGGGTAATATTAGTGGCAGGAAAAGCTACTTTTACTTTTTAAAAATCAGTAATAAGTATTTTAAACATAAATTAGCCAAATAAATGTGCCATTTTACTTGTATGTCTTGCCTTCAGTTCTATTGACTTCATTTGAAAGCACGACAAATATGCACAAATAGGCAAGACTACTTCTAACTTAAATTTTGTTTCATTTTCAACATGTAAAACTTAAGAAATATTTTAGTATACATCCAGTATAGTCTATATTGTATATTACATTAGAACTACACTTATTAGTATACACAAGTCATAAAATATTAGTGTATATTATATTTAGTTTATTTCCTCCAAAACTTTCCAACAAGATTCAATATCTGTCCAATATCCTTTTGTACATCAAGACATTATTTTCTCTCATAGTTTTGAAACCATGAAAGAGTGTGTGGTTTTTTTCCATATCGAGGTAGAATGTCCACATGGCTCTTATCCATAATTATGCCTGTGAGGTCCTGTAAAGAACAATGGGAGTGAGTTGGAACTCTGGAGTCTTGGTTGTCATTAGATGTGTGACCTTGGACAAGACGTTAGTGCTCCAAGTTCCAGTCTCCCATGTGGTTATGAAAAATCTATTTTTTTAAATATATAATATACATAAAAGAATATTAATGTATTTCCTATAAAAAGACAAAGTGATATTACCCTGATTTTAATTGTTTTATTTTTCAGTTGATATGTGGTAGTTTATTTCACACTTTGGTAATTTTCTGTTCTCTTTTTCTCCCATAGTGATAATAGGGATTATTTATGCAGTAATGCTTGGTATCATTATAACTATCCTCTCAATTGCCTTCTGTATTGGCCAACTGACAAAGGTGAGAATTCAGTTTTTAATTTTGCTGTAAGTGCTTGTTTGAACAACTCTATTCCTCTGAGTTCAATTAAACTCAAAGAGAAGCAAAACTGCATAAAACTCCCATCTTTTTCAACTGGACACATAAAAGTCACTGGGTTATTCAGGTGGAAGTAGTTTTTTTGCATTTGCCCTATGAAGGAACTCAAAATATAAAGGTCTCCCCCACTTTGCAACGAAAAAATTTTCAAAGTTTTTGTCTCATTTGATTTAATGTAATTTGGTGGATATAGACGAAACAATCAAATTTCTAATTATAGTATGTATTTTAACTTGTGTGTGCAAAATATTTAAACTAACATGATGTATTTACATATGTTTAAAACTTTTGCTTTTTTTCATTCTCATATTTCCTGGTACAAATTTTTCAAACCCCACCCATGTGTTTTCCAGCATGAGTGGTTTTTTTCATCACTAAAGCTAACTTTAAATCCATATGATACAACATTCCAAAACATGTAACGTTTACTATAACTTTCTATCTAAGATGTTTAAGACACAACACTTGTGTGTATATTTCTGATGCTATAATTAGAACTATAATCCTAGATCATTAAGTACCTGGTCACCAAAGAATGCTATGGTTGAGTTCTCGTTTATTCTCTGTTCTTGATCTCTCTTTGTGATCTCCACACCCTAACCTCTATATATGTAGTCTTTTAGAAAAGGCTTATGTAGAAGGGTAACAACGTTGCAATGACAAGTGTATAACAACAACTTCCATTGGGTGACTTCTATCATGATCCAAACTTTTTTTTTTTATGATCCAAACTTATGATTATCATCACTCTATGTAAATGTATCTTCTCTAAAGAATACTTCTTAATAAAAGTGATTGAGAGTGCCTGTTGTGACACGAGGGATGTACAAACGTGAATGTAAGATGACTCCTCTTGTCTGTGGTATAAATACTAGGGGAAAATAATCTCCTTGTGATTGGGCATATATGGCAAAACGAGTTGTCTTCTCTCTTGACTGATGCTCTAAAATAAAAAAAGTCAACAAAATACTTAGTTGGGAAAATTCAGAGAAAATCTTCTATAAATACATAGAAAAATTGGATCATGATCAATATGCTAAGACATCTTGCCTCTTTTTAAAAAAACTTTCCATTTTAGCTTTTCATTACAGCAGGGAAATATGAAAGTCAGTGTTTGGGGGTAACAATTTACCTATGAAAATATCAAATACTATTTCAAAATACAAATACAAGTGTAAATCAAAGTTTGTAAATATCTATGAAATTGTGCATTTTTCCAAAAGTAACCTTTGCAAAGCATATTTTCATCAAAAGAAAACAAATGTTAGCCAAAAAAAAGTTTTTTGAACTTGAGGCATTTTTTATAAGGTTTTAAGTTTTGAAAATTGTGGCATTAATATTCTTCTGGATTTTACTCATAGAAAAGTTCACTTCCTGCCCAAGTTGCATCTCCAGAAGATGTAGACCCTGAGGTTCTGTAGAAACAAGAAATCCAGGTTGGTGCTAATATTCTTTATGCCTTTTGTCTTTTGGGGAGGGAAATAAATTAGTTACTACTTTCCGAGTTGGGAGGGGTATGCCCAATTAGGATTCTTTTATATTCTATTTCATCAACGCTACCTCTGTAAAGAATTTTTATGTGAACATTTGTCTTTGGCATAGTGAAATTATCCCTTAGGCACAAAGTATCTTTTTAAAAAAAGTGAAGCAAATACTGTAACTAAAAGCAAAGTTAAATTCTTTTGTATACTTCCTATTTTCTAAACTGCAAAGTTTTTATAAGAGACCTTACAGTAGGCATAGTTGAATAGCCCCTTATCTGCAGCTAGACCTGAACTTGCATCCATATTTCAACACTTACTAGCTGTGTAACCAGGCGCAAGCTACTAATATGGAGATAATGATAGTTAATGTGGTGATAATTTAATATGAACATAATGATAATGTCGACCTCATGGAATTTCATGAGGATGAAATGAGCTACAGCAAGTAAAACAGTTGCAATAGTTCTTGGCCATAGTGCTCACGCCTGTTAGCTCTAATAAATAATGCAGGCTCCATGCCCAAATGACCTTCTCTGCACGACTGGCTAGTCACCTGGCCCTCTGTTTTCATTTCTACCTGCAGGTGCTAGGTAGATACACAACATTTGGAAAACTGCAGGTCAATTTTGTTCACACAGAATAGTTTTAACTTCCACAGTGGTTTTTTAAAAGAGCATTCATTACCAACTTAGAAAAATAGGAGATTTTTACATTAAAAAACACACAAATATTAGTACTACCTCACAGAAAAAAAAAAAAAAAAAGTAAACCCTAACAACCCTGTACCAGCATGAGAGTAATTCGTAAAAGCTGAGTAGTGGTCGCTCCCTCAGCTATTGGTTTAAATACCAAGTCAATTTTATTGATTTCATTCATTATGCCTCTTGTACAACCTCGATAATTAAGCATATAGTTCCTATTAGATGTCACCTGAAGCATAAGCCCAAGTGATGTCTATTTTGGGAGATGTCCACCAAGAACAAATCTCTGTGAAATGGGCTTTAAGGCTCAAGCAAAAATGACCTGACTCCTCCTTCTACAAAGTCAATTAGGATTTTTCCATAATTATAAAAAATCATGAAGGGGCACCTGGGTACCTCAGTCGGTTGAGCCTCTGACTCTTGGTTTTTGGCTCAGATCATGATCTCAGGGTTGTGGGATTGACCCTGAGGCAGGCTCTGCACTCAGCAGGGAGTCTGTTTGAGATTCTCTCTTTCCCCTTCCTTCCCTTTGCCCCTCTCCCTGTCTTATAAATAAATAAATAAATAAATAAATAAATAAATAAATAAATAAATAAATACTTTTAAAAAGTCATGATAGAACTGAAGACCTGTAAATTTTTGGATTCTAGTTTTAACCTAGGACTAAGCACTTATCTTCAAAAGACTTGCTAGGTTTCCTAGACTTTGGAATGAGGAAGGAAAGTTTTAAAATTCATTCTAGCTACATAACCTACAGGCAGGACTTGCATCATTAAGTTATCTTATGGATTGTTCTTAAAGCTTAACCATGATTGTTACCTAAGTACTTAGTCCCAGGAAAGTCATGCTTTATAGAGTAAATCGCATATGCAAGGTTCTCAGCAAAATGAATTAAAAAAAACAATTTGTTGATACTTAACAAAATTTTGAGTCATGTGCCAGATTCATTTCACTTACTAAGGCTATCTTGTCATAGGACTTGTAGGTGGAACTAATGTCTGTATTTTTAACCTATATTATGCATTATTTTTAAAAAAGAATGAAAAAAAAAAGAATGTTTTTATGCTGTTTCTAAAATGGAGCGATTGCCACCCAAACCCATGAACATTACGCAGGGCAAGACAAGGCAGTTCCGGGCAGATGGACAACATGACAGAAAGCACAGGAGACGACCAAATATGCTGTACCCAGGGAATTATGTGCATTTCTATATATTAGCAAGATTAATGCTTTGGTTCTGAGTTCATGCCTCAAATATATGGAAAGAGAGGAGAAAGTCAAATGAACCAAATTTCAGACTTTTATTTCCCCATATTTGCACAAGTGAAGTTATTAAATGTGTCTTAGTAAGTTAGTGACATGGGTTATAAAATCTGATCTATCTTACAGGAAATATAGGGAAATATATAAAATTATTTAAAAATACTCTAGTCCTATTTTCATAGCATACTTCTATGAAGAAATGTACAAGTCCAAGACAACAAGAGACAGAGAAACCATGTCACCTCAACGAGAACTAGAAATGTTAGGGTGTAAAGTAGTAATTACTTTAACCACCGTGAACTTGCACATAGTTTATGCCTGATAGGAAGTGAGACTAAATGGATATGAGTGAGCTGCCCATGGTGGTGGCCAGAGGTGATTCTTTTTTTTTTTTATATTTATTTATTTATTCATGAGAGACACAGAGAGAGAAATAGAGGAAGAGACACAGGCAGAGGGAAAAGCAGGCTCCATGCAGGGAGCCTGACGTGGGACTCGATCCTGGGTCTACAGGATCACACCCTGGGCTGAAGGCAGCACTAAACCAGTGAGCTACCAGGGCTGCCCCAGAGGTGATTCTATAGCTCATTTCTCACAGGAGAATGTTTGGGATACAAAGATCCCGTGATACCCAAATAGAAGAAACTGTGGAAAACACTCCATTTTCACAAGGGCAAAGACTCTTCTCCTCCTTTTAACTCACTCTGCAGGAGTAATATAAATCCAACTTTCTAGCCAAGAAAGGTTGAGGGTCAGATTTGATGAAAGAAACCAACCCAGCACCCTTTTCCCACTGCTAGAGAGGAATTTAGCAGTGTGGTGCTGTACAGACTTCTTATTGCTTATGTCCAAAGAACAAAGTTATTCCCAAGAAAGATTGTAGACTAGGGAGGTTGCCTTGGTTCAAAGACACATATGTAATTCAACTCACTTATCAGTTGCTGCCTTCCCACTATATTCAGCCCCTATACAAGTTCTGTGTTAGTTTCTCATCTCTTTAGAAATTAGGAACAGAATTACTATGTTTGTGACTTACCAAAGGCTTTTAGAATAGGTTTTCTAAGAAATTCTCTTTTTCTTCACATATTATTCTCTAATAGTGCTAAACTGAAAGAAAATTCCTTTCATTTCCTAATAATTATATTCAAGGACACCTCCGTGAGAATGTAGAATTCGAAATTAAGAACACATTAATTTCCTATTGTGCTTAAATATGTCTCATACCACTGCTTCTTTTCCCCTCTATAATCCTTCTGCAGAAAAGTAATTCATGAGAATCTGCTCATCAAGCCAAATTTTGGAAGAAGTCAAAGACACAACACTTCAGCCAAATGAAAAATGAACGTGTGAATTACGTACTCTAATATATTGTATTCCTCTCCTAAGTGGTATAACTTGAGGATGAAAATTTCATCATGAGGAGTCCAGTGACTTAATAATGGAAAATGCCTCTGCTCATCCCAAAATGAAGAATAATTATTTCCTTTCATGCTTGCTTTTGTGTGTTAGCATTATTTTTATAATTAATTGATTTGGAATTCTGCTCCCCAAACTTCACCTGGCTTTGTCCGCAGTTCTTTACAACTGACTTATTCTGTTATTGTATTTCAATGATTGTGCTGTCAAAGGAAAGGCTTGTAACATCTAGATGAAATCTAAGTTCTCATTCCAAAGTTTGGAGACTTGTCATTGTTTTAAATATATTTAGGGGACTTGCAATCCTAATATTTCCTTCCATTGCAAGGTAGGGTATTACACTGATGATGATGATATTTTAGTCACATTAATAAACCTTGTGCTTGGAGATTCCCTGCACACATGTGTAAACACATACATTATAGGTATAGATATATAAAATGACACTCACTTTCATCCTCAAGCCACAAATCAACACAAAAAAAATTTTCCCATTTTAAGAAGTGACATGTTACACATGTGTAAATGATCTATTTAAAAGAATTTGGGTGACAGTCCGGTGTTAACTCTTTCAGGGCACTGACTGATGGGTTGTGTTCCACTGGAAGAGTTATTTATGTAAGAGATCATGGCATCCTGACAAAGAAAAGAATTAATGACTTTTCCTTGAAAAGTTAATAACTCTGTAAGTGCAAACTTAATAACTTTATAAATGCAATAAGATGTGCAAACTTGACAAGCAGGTGAATATTTTAATAGGTTGTTCTGTGCTCTCAATTGAATTATTTAATACATCCAGTCCTATTTTCTCTTTAATAAAGCTTTGAAAAGCAGGCTAAATAATCCAAAAGAAATTTCTAGGCATGAAATTAAGGCTTTGTAACCATAGAACTATCACTCATTTATAGTAAAACTTAAAAAGTCATATAAAAACAAAGGAGTACCCTCCTGCAATGCTGTATTTCCGAATTACTAAAAATCCTTGTGGCTTTTCATTGTGTGATAATCAAGTAAATAATATTATGTACATATTTGGGCCTAGCAGCTTAAATTTTTTTAAAATAAAGTACAAAATCTAAATCTTAACCTTCTTGTTTGTTCTGAGAGTGTTCTTGTGTTGAATTGACTATTTAACTGAAAATAAGAATATATATTATTAAAGTAGTTTAACTGTATTATTGGGTTAATCAAGTGAATTACTCAAGCACCAAGGCAACTTTAAATGTACTTTTTTCATAAAAATAAAATGTTGAACCAAGAGAGAACAGGGAATGAGGCTTGTCTCTAAAGAAATTTGCAAGTCAAAGACAATAGACCAGAGTGGCTGTCCCATCTCAACAAGAGTAAGAGAATTCAGAGAATAATTAAAGTATGAATTGCTTTAACCTCTTGGAACTTTTCCAGTTAATTTCTCTATACTTCCATCTATGGACTTTTCACATTTGAACTTAATGATTGTAGAAAGAAATCACCTTTACTCTCTTTATATTTTTATAATTAAATCAGCCTAAGATTATAGATTAGAGTAAGGAAATTAGTAAGATTGTAGTAAGGAAATCTTACCTTGGAGGCCAACGTGAATGGTTCATGTTGAATTTCTTAAAATTGAGACTGAAGTCAGGGTGATTAGAAAATTTTATCCTGAGGCCAGAGTGTTTGCTTGTCGGTGTAAGCAGAGGGTCTACATGAGGGGGAAAGAATGGAGAAAGGTGAGAAATGCATGAGGGAGGACCATAGGGAGCCAAGGAATGACATGGAGGAAGGGATATTTTAGTATATTAATATACAGTAATAGATCAAGAGCCTTCTGTCTTAATTTAAGTATTTGTCTTATCAAATGTAGCACATTTCTCATAAATGTGAGCAAAGCAAGAGCACAATGTCATCCAAACAAAAATCAATACAAAATTCTACCCAGTATCACGCACAGGCCTGTTACTGTGTCAACCGGTACCTATCTAATGAGTATATTGTGCCCTCAGCTGTGTTCAGCTATAATATGTACACTGACAACTAACCAATAACCCACTTCCAGCTTCGAGATTGAAACATGTAGTCTGAATCCTCACAGCCCTCATGCATATTGTCCTGCATTTACTATGATCTGAATCCTATCCCCTACTTAACTATGAGTCCTCAGGAGTAGGGATTTTAATTCATTTTTGCAACTCCTATGAGGCTTCACAAAACATGCTCTTATCTCATGATGCCTTTCTTAATATTTAAAATGACGCTATTCATAATGGTATAAAGGCTTAGTCTGGACTGGTATAGAAAGAGAATCAATTTTGGATTCAGATCAAACCCTTACTTGTTTATCCATATAACTTCAGTTTCCTTATCTGTAATGTGAGTATAAAACTAACTACATCCCAAAAAGGCCTTGACATTCATGTGAAATGAGGTGTATAGGGAGTGCCCCAAACCAGGCAGGTGCTTTATATAGGACAGCTCTGATTAACATCATCTGTGACAAACTCTTCCTTACTACCAGCAAAGCAGCATAGAATTTTGTGGCCAATCCACTTTAACTGCCCTGTGGAAATATTTAGCCTTTAAAGGCTGTTCCTGTATTACTTTTTGCCATCTTGCTTTTTTGTTGTGCAAAACAGGAAAGCTAGTATTTCTTATCTTTCATTGCTGGAATATTACAATGTGTTTTCCCTGATTAGATGCATGAAATGACATCAGCTGCCTTTTAAGATGTCAGTTTGTCATTAGTAACTTTAAAATATTCTTGAAAATAAAATAAAATATTCCTTGAGATTAAATGGAAAAAGTTTGTTTTGAAGACAATAGATTTAGAGAAATTGGATCTCAGTGATAAAAGGAAGTAATATACTAATTTTCATCATTTTAAAAACATCCAACACTCTCTCACTCACTGTAGGGATTTTTAATTGGAAAAAAACACCTTTCCCTCTCATACATCTGACTTGCTTTCTTTCCCTTCTTAGAGAATTAGTTGGAAAGCATATAGAGATTCAGAATGTTATGAAAAACATTCTTGTCATTTGTGCTTAACAGCTAATAATAGAACCAACCTATAAATTAAGTACCGCATAACTTTTAAGTGTCAGTTACAGTGTATATACTTTACCTCAAAGTAAAAATTTCCTCAAAGTAAGAAGTCACTATACTTTGGATATTAAATGATTAAACTGACAGAAGCATAGCCATTCTTCTCAGAATTACTGATTCTAGGGGTACCAAGTGGCTCAAGTGGTTAAGTGTCTGCTTTCAGCTCAGTCATGATCTCAGGGTCCTGAGATCAAGTCCCTGCTCAGTGGGGAGTCTGCTTCTCCCTCTGCCCCTCTCCTCACTGCTTGTGTTCTCTCTCTCTCTTTTTTTGGTATGAGACACATACCAAAAAAAAAATGTACTGATTCTATTGACTTTTAAACCCAGAAAGTTTTGATCATTTTGACATACTCTCTTCAAAAAGAGAATTCTCTTCTCTAATTCCGTGTGCTTCCTGGATTCATAAACCTTCCTAAACTGTCTCTTCTCCCTAAGTGACCTGTTTGTGATTATAACAATGATTTGTTTCATTTTGCTGCATAAATGTGAACACTGGCAGTATATATCTTAGATTTTAAGGTCTTAGCAGAATCAAGATTGAATTTTTTTCCTTTTTTATTACCACAGCATCATAGTACAATTTTGTATTCAATAAACATTTTACCATTTAAATTTATTTTAAACACAAACTTCATGGATAATGATATGTTAACATTTATTGAGCATTTACCATGTGCCATGTGTTTTAAACATTTAGTGTGATCTTCACAAAACCCTTGAGATAGACACTAGTTTATTCTTAAAAATGTAGAAAACAGTATGTTTACTCCTAACTAGAAAAAAAAAATACAGGTGCATAAATTAATAAGTTCAGGAAAAAAGTGCAGCAATATTCAATAATGTCTTTTTTCTTGTTGTCAAGAGGCACTAATTTAAAATGAGGTGGTACCAACATCGCAGGATCCTGTTGAGTATCTGTAAGCTAGAGCTCTATGTTAAAACTGAATACCAGCAACATCTTGATGTCGCATCATTGTCCATATCTCAGGAAACATGTTTTTGGGTGTGCTCAAAATGTGCTGTGACTTGGCAAAAATCATCCTTGAAAGTTGAAGGATAAATGTTTCAAAGAAACTGCAAAACAGAAAAATTCATGAGTAAAATAACCTGGTCTGTATACTTCAAAAGGAATGTGATCCTATTTTTTGAATGTGCTATGGTCTTAACTATTTTTTTCATATTAGGAGATCTATCAGTTTGGTGCAGTGTGAGGTGCAGGTGATCTTCTGTGAGCTCAACAAATTTTACATCATTTAAATCCTTGTTTGAAAGACTCAGGCACTTCTCCCTCTTAGAAACCCAAGGAAGCAGTAGCAGAGTGTCATCCCAACAATGGAATGCTGAATATCATGCATCTGTTTTCCTCTCAAACTAAGTCTACTAGAGGATAGTGTTTATTCCCAGATATCTGAGAGCCACCTCATTCCTCAGTGCCCTTGGTTCCCACAGGGGCTTATGAAGAACACCCAAAAGAATCCACCTCTCTCTTATTGGGCCATTTGAGCAAAAGGTACGGGAGTGATATTATCCATTTATGCTAACATATAACAGTTCTTTTTCACTTCTAAAGCTAAGCACAATCTTCTATGTAATGATAACCATGAAATGATTTTTTAAAAAAATATCTGATAGTTTGTTTTGATCTTCTCACTTCAGGGTTATTACAAAGCTTCCAATATATAGCAGTCCAAGTTCCCAGTCTTCTTCCCTTATTCATGTTCAATCCAGCTATACAGCATGACCTCTCATATCATGTGATTTACTCTTCTCTTGCTTGCAGGGTGTACTGTGAGAATCTCAAGGGCAATACAGAGGGTCATCACATCATAACTCTCTACTGGGCTCAAAATAGAGCCCACCACAATGATATATTATTCATACAGTAACTCTTCTTGAAATAAAAACTAAGGTAGACCAAGGGGTGACTGGGTGGCTTAGTTGGTTAAGTATCTGACTCTTGTTTTCAGCTCAAACATGACCTCAGAGTCATGAGATTGAGCCCCATGTCA
The DNA here is from genome assembly GCF_011100685.1 of Canis lupus familiaris. Classification (NCBI taxonomy): domain Eukaryota; kingdom Metazoa; phylum Chordata; class Mammalia; order Carnivora; family Canidae; genus Canis; species Canis lupus. The sequence continues at coordinate 43,306,873 of NC_049236.1, read as the reverse complement.
GGCACCGTGCTGGCTGTGGAGACTGTTTAAGATTCTCTCTCTTCCTCTTCCCTCCTACATGCCCCCATGCATGTCTACTCTTTCTCTCTTTCTTTATTTAAAAAAAAATTTTTAAGCTAGGACAAAGAGTTCATGTATTTTTTCAAGTTTTCTGTAGACATACTTGGAAGTGAGAATGGTACTGTGTTTCCTGGTAGTTGGAAAAAAGTTTCTTAAAGTGACCAATACAGATTTTTGGATTTATAAGAATGGCTTTTCCCACAATTCTCTACTTGTATTGGAAAATGGACTTGAACTCTTTCATCTCGTTGCTGACCACTTGGATAGCCTTATTCTTGTGAGAGATAACTTCTCTGTATCCTCAGGACCTGATGTGATCATGATTCTAAACCTACCCACACTGTTTGATGCCATCCATTTGAGTCTGAATATTGTCATTGCCTGAAACTACTGCTACATTATCTAACCCACCGGATTGCATGTGGCTTTAATTCAGTCACACTGCCACACTTAATTGCAAGGAAGTCTGGCAAAAGTCAAGTCCTGTGCCCAGGAATAAAGGTATGCTAAGACCCAAAATGCAATGATGCTAACACATAGCAGTCTATTTTTTTGTTCGGATAATGGTGCAGAAATACTCCAGGTCAGTGGAGAATAAAGATTATCTTTTGCATAGTCATTTATGGATCTAAGCTGATAGCATCTTTGCCATTGTCAACACATGGTTTCCAAAGTTTCCCTGGACATCACTATTCCAGAAAAGAGAAAAATAGTAAGTAGGAGCACACATGAGAGGTTTGATCCATCCTTCCCGTGAATCAAGAACTAAAAGGAGGTGGGTAGGTAATGGCCATTTCTCAACTTGCATTCTATTAACATTCTATAGTATTCAGTCACACTGCCACACTTAATTGCAAAGAAGTCTGGCAGAAGTCAAGTCCTGTGCCCAGTAATAAAGGTAGAATGGATTTTACTTGCTAGCTGCCAGTCCCTGCCATGACTCATGCCTCTAGTCATGACATATTCATGTATAGTCTTATTTTCACACATATATCACATTCTTCTCCCCTCTGTTACTGCACATAGCTCAAAGCCCAGGACCTCTTGGTAATGTCCAGTTTTCTCATCGGGTTGATATGTAGTCCCCGATGGTCAGACAATCAAAAAAATAAGAAGGCAAGTTTTCTGCCCACTGCTATACCCAATACATAGTGGCAGAGATAGGCTATCTGCAATAAAAATTACCATCCAAAAAAGAGACGAATATGAAACACACATCAGTCATTGGTCCATGGCACGGTGAGAATCTGCTGGCAAACATTGTGAAGATTCCTGCCCAGGATATTGAAGTGTCTGCTGTTCTCTGTGGGAGTGCACTTTGCTTTTGGCTTTGCCCTTTGTATGTTCTTCTTGGTCATTAAATCACTTGGCTACATTTGAAGCAAGTGCTGAGCAGTGTGCCAGCTTGTGAGCTATTCAAATTTGATAACACATTTTCTAATGGTGCTAGGGTTGTTTTATAGAGAAATAGCCACAAGCTTTTTCAAGCCAGGCTCACACTTACTTTGGAGACAAGGAATCCCTTAGATAATTAAGTGACTTCTAGTCAATTTGTGTTTAATCAGTTATTTCCAAGACAAAACTATAAATTTTTTCATTTATTTGTGTACTTGCATTAATCCTTGCCTCTAACTGAGTGACAGCTCCTTTGGGGCATCTTAAATAATGGGCTATGATAAAAAGCAATATTCTCGATGTGATCTCAGCCCAGGGCTGAGTTCTTTTAGTTAATGAGAAGCATTGATGTCTTTTTCCTCTAAGTCTCTTTTCAGTCTTATTTGTCCTATTGTTTTAGGTCTGGAAGCATTTGCTTTCCCCAACACTCTGAGATTCTTAATTTCTTCTTGAAAATCAGCCAATTCTTTCCTAAACTCACTTTTTGTTATAATACTGTTAAAAGCAAATAACAATGAGCAAACACTAAAACTTGGGTTCTTTCTAACCATTCTCCCATACTCTAGATGCAGAAGGCATGTATCCCTTCCAAGGTATCATAGATACCACTCACCAATCATAGCATCAATAGTCCACTTTCCTGAAGGAATATCTCATTCTCCTGACAGTCAGATACTAAACCAATGCCATCATTTCAGGGTTTTGCTATGGTAGCATCTCTATTTCTGTATTCGACAAGCTAAATGCTATAAAGGTAAGGCCAAAATTTTAGGGCTCAGCACAATTAAAGTTGGTAATTTTGTTCATATAACTGTCCATTGTGAATTGGGAAGGGGAAAGGGAGTGATTTCTGCTCTGCACAGCTATTTAGGGTTCTAAGCTTATAGTTCCTCTTATTCTGCAAAGTCATCTTCCCAATTACCTAGCAGAGGGGGAAAGAATGAAGGATCATTCACATGAGGTTTTCTAGGCCAGACTGGCAAGTGGTATAACTGGTAACCTTCACTTACATGCGATTGGCCAGAATAGTTGCATGATTGCAACTAAAGATCATACAGAAGCTAAGATTTGTTGTTTTAGCCTCTATCTTCAGTAATATGTTACACAGGGGCAGTGATAGTTGGCATCCTTCTTTCTTTTTCTTAAAGGGAATATGTCTGAGCTGGTATGTCCATCAAGAGTAATGTTTTCTTGTAAGTTTCTTTTAATCCATAAACATTATAGTTTAAGAAAGCTCTTTCCTAGTTGCTAGGGGATATTTTTTCATCATTAGTTATTTAATCCTATCAAGTGCTTTTTCTTTCCTGCAGCTATGGAGAATTTGTAAATTTAAATCTTTCTTACTCTTATAATTATTTCTTGAGTATGGCTGCACCTGATTTCAAGCCCAGGTTTTTTTTTTTTTTCCCTACAAAAGGATTTGGCAACTACTCATTAGAAGCTTCTGTGTAACATGGAAATGAAATTATGCATAGAAATGATCGTAATAAAGAAGAAATCATGGGGCACAACACCAGTGAAGTACCACAGTGTTCTGGGATTTGAGATGGAGGAGAAAGAGCATGTACAGCTGCAGGTTTAAAGAAAGACCAAAGGAATTGGAGATGAGAAGTAGATGACCAGAGTCAGAAAAACATAAAGCCTAAAAGTAGGGGTTAAGTTTGGGAGAGCAGGCTGGGGGTGGATCACAAAGTACACCTGATGAACCCTAATGCAAATCCACCTCTCTAGGTCATGTCAAAGTAGACTTTTCATTCAAAATGGTACCATGAGCATGCGACTCTATATTTTCTCTTTTCTAAGACTCCATATATTAATAGTAAAGGGTAAGAAACAAAATTGAAAGAACAGAAGAAAGAATAATAACAACAGATGAATATTTCAGTAAAGATCTAGAAAACTGAAAACAAATGAAATAGTTAACTGATGAATTAGAAAGGAAGAGGAAATGTGATTTGTGCAATAGAATCCCTCCCGCCCCCTGCCAAAACTGAATAAGCTACCTGATGATTTGTTATTTTCAGTACATTTTAAAGATTTTAAACACAGTAGGATAAGTGTGAAGAAATGAAGGTGTGAACAAAGCCAAGAGCAGAGACCCTGCAGAAGGGGGAGGGAGACTTCAGCCTGCATTTTCACTCCATGGTTGTCCAGACACAAGTGAAATAATATGTGAGAGATGGCAAAGGAACGTGGCAGAAAAGCTGATTTAGTCAAGTACCCCAGGTGCCTGGCTGCTGAAATGGCACTGTGATTAAAACAAACAAAAGAGCAAGTTTATTATTCTGTGAGCTCCTTGAGGGCAGGGACTGAGTTTATTTCAAATATTTTGTCTCTAGGGAGGGTTTTTGAAAGACTTCCATTGGTATGAAATGATCTCAATTATAATTCACTTGCCTGGAGCTGAGAGCCCTCCCTTGATAGTAAAGGGAGAGACAGGCATAGGGTAGGAACACACAGAGGAGGCCCTGCCTTCCAAATGATTTCTGGAGAGTGAGTACCTGTCATCTCAAGGACAGGGCAGATCCTGGGTCAGAAATCTCAAAAGGGCCATATGATGCTCTCATGCCTATGACATTAAGTTAAGATCAAAGGGTCTCGTGTTACAATGTGTAGTCCTCCCCCTCCCCATCCTTCACACCAGACACACCATGACAGTCTTGCTCTGGGAGTGAGGGTGAGGGATATCTGAGGTTTCATTTCTCCTGTCCCAAAAGAGACAGGATATGGCAGGGCCCTGGCCATGTGCCACATGCCTTCCCTTGGTAGATGGCAAAAAGACTGTCACAGGGATCCCTGGGTGGCGCAGCGGTTAGGCGCCTGCCTTTGGCCCAGGGCGCGATCCTGGAGACCCAGGATCGAATCCCACATTGGGGGCTCCCGGTGCATGGAGCCTTCTTCTCCCTCTGCCTGTGTCTCTGCCTCTCTCTCTCTCTGTGTGACTATCATAAATAAATAAAAATTAAAAAAAAAAAAAAAAAGACTGTCACAAATTTGTTGCTCAGTATCAGCATTTGAATAAACATATAACATGAACTCCCAAAGTGACTGCTCTGAATGTGTAAATTCTAGCATATTTTGGAAATCTCAGAACATTCCCTGACAGTCACATTATGCTGAAATCAGTTGGATTTAATGGCAAGGAATAGGGTCTGTTGAGCATTTGAAAGATTACAAATGGGTCCTATTGTAATTGCTCATTGTGTGTGTATATGTCAATGGTGGTGACCACCCATAGGGGTGTATTTACATCTAATTTTAAGGTTTTCTTCTATTTTACATTTGCCCAACTTCCAAATTTTCTAATAAGCCTGTATTATATCTTTAAAGAAAAAATACAAAAAAATTTACTTTTTCTAAGTTAAAAGAAAAAAATCATGACCAGACAATTGCTAACCCATATTTCCCTAATAGATAGACTGCATTAGTCTACTTGGGATTTTACTTATAAATGATAAAAACAGTCCTCCAGATCTGTGAGTTCCTGGACTGTGATGCTTGCATGCCCAACACATTCCAGTGGCTGTTTAATTGTGATTTACAGAAAAATGTGACTGTCAGTTCAAATTAGAGAAAAAAACTTCAGTCCTGCAATGGGTCTCCCAAAAGCTCTTCAGTTGAGATGGGTTTGGAAATAGAACTTGAGATGATCAACAGGTGCTTAGTGGTTTCTGGTTTTTGGAGATTTGGCCTTGAAATTATCTGCCCCTTAGAGTCATTCTTAGAATTGAACTTTTTTTTTTTTTTTAAGATTTAATTTATTTATTCATGAGAGACACACACAGAAAGAGAGAGAGAGAGAGGCAGACACACAGGCAGAGGGAGAAGCAGGCTCCATGCAGGGAGCCCAATGTGGGACTTGATCCTGGGTGTCCAGGACCACACCCTGGACTGAAGGCCGTGCTAAACCGTTGAGCCACCCGGGGCTGTCCCTAGAATTGATCTTATACTCTGGCCCATCACTTCACAATGAGAAACATACAATTTCTCAAACTTCCCTCTTTCCAAGTCTTATGACTAGAGTTCAACCTAAGTTCACATTATCAGTTGATGAACATCACTCAGTGGAGCTTATTAACTGGGATTATTGTCTCAGTTAGGGTCTCTTCCAGTTGGTTTTGCCAAATGCTGTCAGTGCATCATATATTAGGAGAACATGTTGTTTTAGCCTCTACCTCAGTTACTCATAGAATGTCCTTGACCCTTCTCATGGTTCTTCTCTCATGTGGCTAGTGTTATTTGTAATAAATGTGCTCTTAGGAAAGCTAATAAAGTAATTTTTAGACCGTTTATCAACTGAAGTTGAGTAATTATTTACAACATTGCCAACCATGTGAAAATAATTTCCATTCTCATATGAAAGATAATATTAAATCAAAAGCAATCAGTTTAATGTAAGTCTTACTTAACCTAAATCAATTAAATTCTTTCTAGGCCTACTAAAGTGCAAAAGTGCTGAACATTTTAATTTTCTCAGATCAAAGTATCTCCATCCCTGAGTATTTTGAAATGAAGGAAAAGGAGTGCTGAAAAGTGACCAACACCATTTATTCTTACTACAAAGAATGGATGAGATTGTCAGGAACATAGTGAGAACCCACATTTTATCTCTCTACCTCTATTCTTATTTCCTACCCACCGCCACCACCACAAAGCAATCAGAGTAATTTTTCTAAAAACATAAGACATACATAAAACATAAACATCTAAAAAATAAAAATAAAAAAAATAAAAAAAAACATAAACATCTACTTCCCCTATTTAAAAGTCTCCGAATGGTTTCCCATCCCATCCAACGGGGATTCCCAGAGTAAAATCCCCACTCTTCAGCATGCTCTTCATGGATCTCACCTGTCCTTAAGCCCAATATTTTTTTTTTAAGATTTTATTTATTTATTCATGAAAGACAGAGAGAGAGAAAAAGAGAGAGAGAGAGGCAGAGACACAGGCAGAGGGAGAAGCAGACTCCACGGAGGGAGCCCAACATGGGACTTGATCCCCGGTCTCCAGGATCACACTCTGGGCTGAAGACAGTGCTAAACCACTGAGCAATCCAGGCTGCAGCCAATCTTACCTCTTCCCCCCCACACCCTCTCTAAATCTCTACTTTTTCATAGGCTTTAGCCACTGACTTTTCCTCCTAAAACTCTAATATACTATGCTTCTTCCTTTCTTGTTCTTTTTCTGCTCCTTGTCTCCTATCTTTGCTTGCTTACCTCCTTCATATTCCTGTCTCACACCTTCAGAACAGATTATTGATGGTTTTACTTTTGTCTGCATTGTTTATTACTATATCCTCAAAGCTGGGAGTAGTGCGTGGACAGAAAAACAATAAAATTTTGTTGAATGAAATAAGTCTCTGCTGCCTACTCAAGGCAAAGCAGCTTCTTCTCTCCTTCCTCCATTAAATTCTATCTCATTTTTTCCCTTTATTTTCTTCATAGCACTCAACTTCTGGGACTATCCTCTTTGTTTGTATATCTGGATATTGGCAGGTCCCAATTCAATAGTAAACAATATTTAATCTTTTATTCACTTTTGATGTATGGCATATACATTTCCTATTACTTCCAGAAATCTAAGAGAGACAATAAAATCTCTAGTCTCTTTTGTTATTAAAACTATTTCTTTTTTTATAATAAATTTATTTTTTATTGGTGTTCAATTTACCAACATACAGAATAACACCCAGTAATCATCCCGTCAAGCACCCCACTCAGTGCCTGTCACCCATTCACCCCCACCCTCGCCCTCCTCCCCTTCCACCACCCCTAGTTCGTTTCCCAGAGTTAGGAGTCTTTATGTTCTGTCTCCCTCTCTGATATTTCTCACACATTTCTTCTCCCTTCCCTTATATTCCCTTTCACTATTATTTATATTCCCCAAATGAATGAGAACATACACTGTTTGTCCTTCTCCGATTGACTTACTTCACTCAGCATAATACCCTCCAGTTCCATCGACGTTGAAGCAAATGGTGGGTATTTGTCGTTTCTAATGGCTGAGTAATATTCCATTGTATACATAAACCACATCTTCTTTATCCATTCATCTTTCGATGGACACCGAGGCTCCTTCCACAGTTTGGCTATTGTGGACATTACTGCTAGAAACATCGGGGTGCAGGTGTCCTGGCGTTTCATTGCATCTGTATCTTTGGGGTAAATCCCCAGCAGTGCAATTGCTGGGTCATAGGGCAGGTCTATTTTTAACTCTTTGAGGAACCTCCACACAGTTTTCCAGAGTGGCTGCACCAGTTCACATTCCCACCAACAGTGCAGGAGGGTTCCCTTTTCTCCACATCCTCTCCAACATTTGTGGTTTCCTGCCTTGTTAATTTTCCCCATTCTCACTGGTGTGAGGTGGTATCTCATTGTGGTTTTGATTTGTATTTCCCTGATGGCAAGTGATGCGGAGCATTTTCTCATGTGCGTGTTGGCCATGTCTATGTCTTCCTCTGTGAGATTTCTGTTCATGTCTTTTGCCCATTTCATGATTGGATTGTTTGTTTCTTTGGTGTTGAGTTTAAGAAGTTCTTTATAGATCTTGGAAACTACCCCTTACCTGATACGTCATTTGCAAATATCTTCTCCCATTCTGTAGGTTGTCTTTTAGTTTTGTTGACTGTTTCTTTTGCGTGCAGAAGCTTTTAATCTTTTTTTTTTTTACGTTTTTAAAAAATAAATTTATTTTTTATTGGTGTTCAACTTGCCAACATATAGAATATCACCCAGTTCTCATCCCGTCAAGTGCCCACCTCAGTGCCTGTCACCCAGTCACCCCCACCTCCTGCCCACCTCCCCTTCCACCACCACTAGTTCATTTCCCAGAGTTAGGAATCTTTCATGTTCAGTCTCCCTTTCTGATATTTCCCACTCATTTTTTCTCCTTTCCCCTTTATCCCCTACATTTTTTAGCAGGTGCTACTCCACTGTCTTCAGGCCTCTGTTTGAATTAGAAGTCAGTGGGATGTCAATCATTAGTCCTTCATATGCAAAATGTCATTTTTATTAAGCTTTTAATCTTGATGAAGTCCCAAAAGTTCATTTTTGCTTTTGTTTCTCTTGCTACCATAGATGTATCTTGCAAGAAGCTGCTTTGGCCAAATTCAAAAAGGGTGTTGCCTGTGTTCTCCTCTACGATTTTGATGGAATCTTGTCTCACATTTAGATCTTTCATCCATTTTGAGTTTATCTTTGTGTATGGTGCAAGGGAGTGGTCTAGTTTCATTCTTCTGCATGTGGATGTCCAATTTTCCCAGCACCATTTATTGAAGAGACTGTCTTTCTTCCAGTGGATAGTCTTTCCTCCTTTATCGAATATTAGTTGACCATAAAGTTCAGGGTCTACTTCTGGGTTCTCTATTCTGTTCCATTGATCTATGTGTTTTTGTGCCAGTACCACACTGTCTTGATGACCACAGCTTTGTAGTACAACTTGAAATCTGGCATTGTGATGCCCCTAGCTATGGTTTTCTTTTTTAAAATTCCCCTGGCTATTCGGGGTCTTTTCTGATTCCACACAAATCTTAAAATAATTTGTTCCAACTCTCTGAAGAAAGTCCATGGTATTTTTATAGGGATTGCATTAAACGTGTACATTGCCCTGGGTAGCATTGACATTTTCACAATATTAATTCTGCCAATCCATGAGCATGGAATATTTTTCCATCTCTTTGTGTCTTCCTCAATTTCTTTCAGAAGTGTTCTATAGTTTTTAGGGTATAGATCCTTTACTTCTTTGGTTAGGTTTATTCCTAGGTATCTTATGCTTTTGGGTGCAATTGTAAATGGGATTGACTCCTTAATTTCTCTTTCTTCAGTCTCATTGTTATTGTATAGAAATGCCATTGATTTCTGGGCATTGATTTTGTATCCTGCCATGCTGCCAAATTGCTGTATGAGTTCTAGTTCAATTTCAAAATGCCAATCTCATATCCAATTCAATTTTGTGGCTGCCTTTCCCTTCTAGCTTTAGCTTCCTGAGGGTTAGAAGCAGAGAACACAAAGCAGGGAAAGGACATCATTGTACTTAACTGTTCCAGGTTGTGGTTCTCTGCTTGCTGACTGTAGCTGCTGACCCAGCTTACACAAATGCCACTAATGGACTCTGGGAATCAAAGTCCAGGGCTGGATCTCTCAACGGTGTGGGGGAAATGCAGAAGGCCTTGCCATCACGTGGGGATTCCCAGCAACTCTGCCTCTTCCATTCTTGCTCAACTCTTATCGCCAAATTCTTATCCCAAGGCTCTTCTTGTTAGTGTCCCTTGTTTAGGGGACAGGCCTTTTATGTGGGATATGAGCAAAATAATTCTGTGACCACTTTCCACTTGATCCGTTGGATGCTCTGACATCTGTACACACCAAATGGATGGAGTTGGCTTCTCCAGCACTGCCCTTCTCTAAGCCCTGTAGTCCACTCCAATTTTCTTCTCTCAAATCGTGTAGAAAAAGGGACACGTTGGCAAAATTCTGCCCAAACCGCCCTCCAACAATAAACAAAATGCCAGTGTCCCCCATTTTCTTGCCAGCATCCCAAATCTCTATAAGCTTCGCTTTCAGAGTTTCCATTGCCCTTCCCATTTAGATTCTGGGAATGGAAAGCAACTTTCTGTCCTCCTCCATATTTACCCTACCAAATAAGTAACAAGGAACCCCCAGAGTTTCTTCCCTCGACGTTGCTCACCATATATGGACTTGGCCCATAGAAAGTCTGGTTCTACAAAGCCTAGGAAACTCCTGTGAGGTGATAGGGCCCCAGCAGTGAGCAGCAGTTCAATGGTTCTCTTTAGAATGAGGTGGTATGCAGTAGTCCTTGTTTTGTCATGGTTGCCAATTATGAGAGAATAGGACTATAAGCCACCTACAGCCCCACAGACACCAGGATGTTAAGTTTCCTGAGAGCAATGACTATGTGAGTCTCTATATGCCTAGACTAGTGAGTAGAAGAAAGACATCATTCAACGAATAGGTGTTGGAATAACTTAACAAGAAATTTTCAAAACTTTCTTAGGATGTATAAAAATTGCTAGAGCAATCAGCAGATCACATTTTTTAAAATATTTAACACATTCAATTTTTTTTTTTCAAAACAACTAACTTATTCAAAACACATTCTACCTTCTGGTCAATACACTTCTTTTTTGTGTGTGTGTCTATTTTTTATTAGAGTTCGATTTGCCATAATATAGATTATGACAAGTGCTCATCCCATCAAGCTCCCCTCAGTGCCAATCACCCAGTCACTCCAACCCCCCACCCACCTCCCCTTCCACTACCCCTTGTTCATTTCCCAGAGTTAGGAGTCTTACATGTTCTGTCACCCTCACTGATATTTCCCATTCATTTTCTCTCCCTTCCCCTATAATCCCTTTCACTATTTTTTATATTCCCCAAATGAATAAGACCATATAATGTTTGTCCTTCTCTGATTGACTTACTTCACTCAGCATAATATCCTCCAGTTCCATCCACATCGAAGCTAATGGTGGGTATTTGTCATTTCTAATGGCCGAGTACTATTCCATTGTGTACATACACCACATCTTCTTTACCCATTCATCTTTCAATGGGCAGCCAAGGCTCATTCCACAGCTTGACTATTGTGGACATTGCTGCTATGAACATTGGGGTGCAGGTGTCTTGGTCTTTCACTGCATCTGTATCTTTGGGGCAGTTCCCCAGCAGTGCAATTGCTGGATCGTAGGGTAGCTCGATTTTTAACTCTTTGAGGAACCTCCACACAGTTTTCCAGAGTGGCTGCACCAGTGCCCATTCCCACCAACAGTGCAAGAGGGTTCCCCTCTCTCCACATCCTCTCCAACATTTGTTGTTTCCTGTCCTGTTAATTTTCACCACTATCGCTGGTGTGAGGTGGTATCTCATTGTGGTTTTGATTTGTATTTCCCTGACAGCCAGTGATGCAGAGCATTTTTTTCATGTGCTTGTTGGCCATGCGTATGTCTTCTTTGGTGAAATTTCTGTTCATGTCTTTTTCCATTTCATGATTGGATTGTTTGTTTCTTGGGTGTTGAGTTTGATTAAGTTCTTTATAGATCTTGGATACTAGCCCTTATCTGATGTGTCATTTTCAAATACCTTCTCCCATTCTGTAGGTTGTCTTTTAGTTTTGTTGACTGTTTCTTTTGCTGTGCAGAAGCTTTTAATCTTGATGAAGTCTCAATAGTCATTTTTGCTTTTGTTTCTCTTGCCTCCATAGATGTATCTTGCAAGAAGCTGCTTTGGCCAAGTTCAAAAAGGGTGTTGCCTGTGTTCTCCTCTAGGGTTTTGATGGAATCTTGTCTCACATTTAGATCTTTCATCCATTTTGAGTTTATCTTTGTGTATGGTGTAAGAGAATGGTCTAGTTTCATTCTCCTGCACATGGCTGTCCAATTTTCCCAGCACCTTTTATTGAAGAGACTTTTTTCCAGGAGATAGTATTTCCTGCTTTGTCGAAGATGAGTTGAGGGCCCATTTCTGGATTCTCTATTCTGTTCCATTGATCTATGTGTCTGTTTATGTGCCAGTACCACACTGTCTTGATGACCACAGCTTTGTAGTACAACTTGAAATCCGGCATTGTGATGCCCCCGGCTCTGGTTTTCTTTTTCAATATTCCTCTGGCTATTCGGGGTCTTTTCTGATTCCACACAAATCTTAAGATGATTTGTTCCAACTCTCTGAAGAAAGTCCATGGTATTTTGATAGGGATTGCATTGAACGTGTACATTGCCCTGGGTAGCATTGACATTTTCACAATATTAATTCTTCCAATCCATGAGCATGGACGATTTTTCCATCTATTTGTGTCTTCCTCAATTTCTTTCAGAAGTGTTCTGTAGTTTTTTGGGTATAGATCCTTTACCTCTTTGGTTAGGTTTATTCCAAGGTATCTTAGGCTTTTGGGTGCAATTGTAAATGGGATTGACTCCTTATTTTCTCTTTCTTCAGTTTCATTGTTATTGTATAGAAATGCCACTGATTTCTGGGCACTGATTTTGTATCCTGCCACACTGCCAAATTGCTGTATGAGTTCCAGCAATCTTGGGGTGGAATCTTTTGGGTTTTCTACGTAAAGTTTCATGTCATTTGCGAAGAGGGAGAGTTTGACTTCTTCTTTGCCAATTTGAATGCCTTTTATTTCTTTTTGTTGCCTGTTTGCTGAGGCTAGGACTTCTAGTACTATGTTGAATAGCAGTGGTGAGAGTGGACATCCCTGTTGTGTTCCTGATCTTAGGAGAAAGGCTCTCAGTGTTTCCCCACTGAAAATGATATTTGTTGTGGGGTTTTTAGTATATTTTTTATTGGAGTTCAATTTGCCAACCTATAGTACAACACTCAGTGCTCATCCCGTCAAGTGCCCCCCTCAGTGCCCCATCCCCCCACCCACCTCCCCTTCCACTACCCTTTGTTCATTTCCCAGAGTTAGGAGTCCCTCACGTTTTGTCTCCCTCTCTGATATTTCCTACTGATTTTCTCTCCTTTCCCCTATAAAGCTGTGGGCTTTTCATAGATGGCTTTTAAGATGCTGAGCAATGTTCCCTCTATCCCTACACCCTGAAGAGTTTTGATCAAGAATGGATGTTGTGTTTTATCAAACGCTTTCTTGGCATCTATTGAGAGGATCATATGGTTCTCGTTTTTTCTCTCGTTGATGTGATCTATCAAGTTGATTGTTTTATGAGTGTTGAACCAACCTTGCATCCTAGGGATAAATCCCACTTGGTCATAGTGAATAATCTTAATGTACTGTTGGATTCTATTGGCTAGTATCTTGTTGAGAAATTTTGCATCCGTGTTCATGAGGGATATTGGTCTTTAAAACTCCTTTTTGGTGGGTCTTTGGTTTTGGAATTAAGGTGATGTTGGCCTCATAAAACGAGATTGGTGGTATTCTGTGTCCCTTTCTATCTTTTGGAACAGCTTTAGTAGAATAGGTGTTGTTTCTCCTTTAAAAGTTTGATAGAATTCCCCTGGGAAGCCACCTGGCCCTGGACTTTTGTGTCTTGGGAGGTTTTTGATGACTGCTTCAATTTCCTCCCTGGTTATTGGCCTGTGCACGTTTTCTATTTCTTCCTGTTCCAGTTTCGGTAGTTTGTGGTCTTCCATAAATGCGTCCATTTCTTCTAGATTGCCTAATTTATTGGCGTATAGCTGCTCATGATATGTTTTTAAAATCGTTTGTATTTCCTTGGCATCGGTTGTGATCCCTCATCTTTCATTCGTGATTTTATTACTTTGGGTCTTTTCTCTTTTCTCTGTAATAAGGCTGGCCAATGGTTTATCTATCTTCTTAATTCTTTCAAAGAACCAACTCCTGGTTTTGTTCATCTGTTCTACAGTTCTTCTGGTCTCTGTCTCATTGAGTTCTGCTTGAATCTTTATTAACTCTCTTCTTTTGCTTGGTGTAGGTTTTATTTGCTGTTCTTTCTCCAGTTCCTTTAGGTGGGAGGTTAGCTTGTGTATTTGAGATCTTTCCAATTTTTTGAGGGATGCTTGTATTGCGATGTATTTCCCTCTTAGGACTGCTTTTTCTGTATCCCAAAAATTTTGAAGGCTTGTATCTTCATTTTCATTAGTTTCCATGAATCTTTTTAATTCTTCTCTAATTCCCTGGTTGACCCATTCATCTTGTAGCAGGATGCTCTTTAAACCTCCACGTGTTTGAGTTTCTTCCAAGTTTCTTCTTGTGATTGAGTTCTAGTTTCAAAGCATTGTGGTCAGAAAATATTCAGGGGACAATCCCAATCTTTTGGTATCAGTTGAGACCTGATTTGTGACCCAGTGTGTGGTCTGTTCTGGAGAAAGTTCCAAGCGCATTGAGAAGGATGTGTAATCAGTTGCGTTTGGATGCAAAGTTTGTAAATATCTGTGAAATCCATCTGATCCACTGCATCATTTAATGCTCTTGTTTCTTTGGTGATGTTCTTCTTAGAAGATCTGTCATTTGCAGAAAATGCCATCCTGAAGTCTCCTACTGTTAGTGTCTTATCTATGTCTTTACTTTGGTTATTAATTGATGGCTATACTTGGCAGCTCCCACATTAGGGGCATAAATATTCATGATTGTTAGGTCTTCTTGTTGGATAGACCCTTTAAGTATGATATAGTGCCCCTCTTCGTCTCTTACTACAATCTTCGGGATAAACTGTAATTTATGTGATGTGAGGATTGCTACCTCAGCTTTCTTTTGAGGACCAGTTGAATGGCAAATGGTTCTCCAACCTTTCATTTTCAGGCTGGAGGTGTCCTTAGGTCTAGAATGAGTCTCTTGTAGGCAGCAAATGGATGGGTCTTGCTTTTTTACCCAGTCTGAAACCCTGCACCTTTTGATGGGATCATTTAGCCCATTCACGATCAGGGTAACTATTGAAAGATATGAATTTAGTGTCACCATAATACCTATTCAATCCCTGTTTTGTGGATTATTTCTTTGGGCTTCCTTTTTCTTTTACAGGGTCCCCTTTAATATTTCTTGCAGAGCTGGTTTGGTGGTCACATATTCTTTCCGTTTCTGTCTATCTTGGAAGCTCTTTATCTCTCCTTCTATTCTGAATGAGAGCCTTGCTGGATAGGGTATTCTTGGCTGCATGTTCTCATTTATTACCCTGAATATATCCTGCCAGCCCTTTCTGGCCTGCCAGGCCTCTGGGGAGAGGTCTGCTGTTAATCTCATATTTCTCCCCATATAACTTAGGGGTCTCTTGTTGCTGTAAGGATTTCCCCCTTATCATTGGAATTAGCAAGTTTCACTATTAAATGTCGAGGTGTTGAATGGTTTTTATTGATTTTGACGTGGGGGGGGGGGGGGAGTGGGGAACCTCTCTATCCCCTGGATCTGAATGCCTGTTTCTCTCCCCAAGTTAGGGAAGTTCTCATCTATGATTTGTTCAAATATGCTTTCTGGCCCTCTGTCGCTTTTGGCGCTCTCTGGAACCGGAAGTATATGTAGATTTTTCCTTCTGAGGCTGTCATTTATTTCCCTTAACCTTTCCTCATGGTCTTTTAAATGTTTTTTCTCTTTTTTCTTCAGCTTGCTTCCTTGCCATCAACTTGTTTTCTATGTGCTCCCTCTTTCTTCCACCTCATTAACCCTCGTAGTTAGGACCTCCAGTTTGGATTGCATCTCATTTGATTGATTTTTAATTTTGGCCTGATTAGATCTAAATTGTGCAGTCATGAAGTCTTTTGATTCCTTTATGCTTTTTTCCAGAGCTATGAATAGCTTTATATTTGTGCTTCTGAATTGGCTTTCTGACATCAAATTTTAACCCTAATTCTGTAACTCTGTGGCAAAGTACTGTTTCTGATTCTTTCTTTGTGGGGAGTTCTTCCTTCTAGTCATTTTGCTCAGTGCAGAGTGGCTGTATGAGTGGGTTGAGTCAAGAATAGCAACCATCACCTATGTAAATTTCACCCTAGATTATTCTGCCATAGTCAGACACCAGAAATTAAATTAAAGATCAGAACGAAATAAAACATAAGGACCACTAAATTGAAAAACAAATTTTAAAACAAAGTAGTAAAACATAAAATGTCAAGATCCCAAAGAAGAAGAAAAAATACAGAGTGAAAAAAGCAAAAGTAAAGAGTGGGAAAAAAGAAAAAAGAACAAAACAGAAGAAAAAAAAAGGTCAGGCACTGGGAGACGGTGGTCTTGACAAAGTTGTAGTGGAGGGAGAATGTAGTCTACCTGAGGAGTCTTAGAGGGTGATCCTCTTGGTTCTGGGTATATTAGGTTCTGTATGTTATAAGATGGTCAGTCCCAAATTTATATAAACCAGAAATACATATAGAAAGCCCAACATTGACCACCAAAACATAAATAAGATAAAAGAGGGGGCAGAATGCGAATGAAGAGAGAATATAATCTCACAGAATGAACCAGGACGGTATACCACTTGGTTCTGGGTGCATGCTGGTCATGTTTTAGAAGATATTAATTTCCCGGGATCCCTGGGTTTGCCCAGTGGTTTAGCGCCTGCCTTTGGCCTGGAGCATGATCCTGGATTCCCGGGAGTCCGGCCTGGGGCTCCCAGCATGGGGCCTGCTTCTCCCTCTTCCTATGTCTCTGCCTCTCGCTCTCTCTCTCATTAATAGATAAATTTTTTTAAAAATAAAAAAAGAAGATATTAATTTCCACTATTGTAGATCAACATGAGGCAGAGAAAACAAAAACACAAAACAAAACAAAACCGTATCTGTTATATCTCTCAAAATTAGGTTGAGTATGTTGGAGGGAATCTAGAAGTGGAAAATATATCTAAGACCTGTAATTTTAGAAATATGAAAGTCAAAAAGTGAGAAACTTAAAAATGAAGAGGTGGTAAAATATTGTAGTTAAGGTGGGAAAAGAGAAAAAATATTGGAAATTTATAATCTGATATAAAAACAAGTTGTACTGGAAAAAAACAAACAGGAAAAAAACAACAAAAAAGGGAGGGGTACCCTCCTGTTCTATATACTGTAAATCCCTCGACTTCCCCTGGAGCTTTCCAGCGCTGCTCCGCCAAGAACTTGCTCTTCCCGCGTCCTTCCGGCTGGTCTTCTGGGGGAGGGGCCTGCTGTGCTCATTCTCAGGTGTGTCTTGCTCCTTGCTGGGTGCCGGGCCAGTGGGACCTGTTTACCCTGTGAGGCCTCTGTCCCCTGGCAGCCCCACCCCTCCCAGGCACAGGGCGACACAAGGAGGAACAACACTGGCAGCGGCCAGCTCCCCAGCCCTGGAGTCAGCTCCCCCCAGTAACCACCGCAGCTCCCAGTCCGCACTGGCCTAGGTGCTCCCAGGGGGCAGGGGCGCTGACCTGCACAGCTTGGGGGTGCCCCGCGGCAGGAGAGTCCTCACTGTCCTGTGCCCTCCCGGCCTCTGCCCCTCCCGGGGGAATGCAGGAGCCTGGGCTGTGTCTCCCAGTGCCCTGGGATCTGGGGCTCGTGCTGCTGGAATCGCGCTCCCGGGGCCGTGGCTCCCGAAGGCAGCAGGCTGCAGCCCCCTGCATCCGGAGCCCCCCCTGACCGACTGGCTTCTCCCGAGGCCCCGCCGGTGCGAGCTCCAGCCCTTTACGGAGATCGGCCTGTGGTTTGTGGTGCGCTCTCCCTCGGCCGCACTTCCCCTAATAGTGACTCCGGGAGCCTGGAGGCTTCCTGCCCCTCCTGCGATTCTGCTCATTTCCCTGCTCAGCGCCTTTCCCTCCGGGAAGAATCCGGTGTGGATTTTTTAAAGTTCCCGCTTCCTGGGGCTGGGCTTTCCCGTCACAGAGACTGTTGCCGCCCGGCTTTAGCCTCGCTCCTCGCAGGCCCCAGCCACCCCCCCCTCCCACGTGATTCTCTTTTATCTTATTTTTTTTCCACCTTCCTACCTTGTTAGAAGTGAAAACCCTTCTCTCTATCATGTTCTGGCTGTTTTCTCTTTACATATCAGGTGGAATTCATAGGTGTTCAGGATGGTTTGAAGGTTATCTAGGTAGGTTGGTGGGGCCGGGTGGGTAGAGGACCCTACTCCTCCGCCTCTTGCCCCCCCTCCGCATACCTGATACATTTTTATTGAATACCAGACACTGCAAATGAGAAATTGGACATGATATGGATTTGTTATCTCTTCTCAGAGTATTCTGTTTCTTCTCATTGGTGTCTCTAATGGAGGCAAAGCACCATAATCAGGTGAACCTAGAAGATCAAAAGCTGAATTTCAGCCTTTTAAAAATTTAATCTCTTTCCCGAGTGGCACAGCAGCATCCCAACGGTTTCAAATGAGAACATGCAGTGTTTATCAGAACACCTTTCCCTTGGTGGATCATGGCCGTTAATTTTATCTTCTCAACACTAAAAGATTTTTTTTAAATCTCCAATTTTCAACAGCATTATGTTTGGCTTCTTAGCTTCTTGTCCTCATCATCTTAATTCACAAAATGCCCTGACAAAAAAGCTCAGCTGAGTATCATTCTTACTTTTTGCACCTCTCGTCCCTCTATGCTTAAACTCTCAAATTCTGGCTGCCTTGACAACATTAAACTCTAATTTTTGTCTACCTAGCTTTGTAAAATTACCAAAAATTCACTTAGATTTTCTGCTCTTTAGCAGTGGTTAAAGATTCTTAACCTCTCAACCAACATCAAGAATTGGCAAAGCCCTGAGGGGTAAGTGGCATTCAGAACTCGTCTTATCTTTCTGCATTTTCTTTCTCACTGGGCTCTTGATATCAAAAGTTCTGGCTATCTTGAAATCTCTCCAAAGCCCTCAAACAACTAATCTTTCTTTTTTTCTTTAGAATTTTAGCCAACTTTTCTTGTTGTTCTTGGCATAAGGAATGATCTACAGTCACCAACTTCATCAAAGGTCAACATAGGGGGATCCCTGGGTGGTGCAGCGGTTTAGCGCCTGCCTTTGGCCCAGGGCGCGGTCCTGGAGTCCTGGGATGGAGTCCCACATCGGGCTCCCGGCATGGAGCCTGCTTCTCCCTCTGCCTGTGTCTCTGCCTCTCTCTGTGTGTGTGTGTCTCTATGAATAAATAAATAAAATCTTTAAAAAAGAAAAAAAAGGTCAACATAGAGTGCCTTAGCTTGGATACTCCCATAGTTCCCCAATTTAAAGCACTGAATAGGGATTTGGGGGGCACATATATTATCTGAGCAGGGAGTAATCCCAGAAAACTGGAGAGAGAACAATTAACCAGGGAAAGAAAGAAAGCAAGTTGAGGGTTTGTTTGAATACTAAACTGGTTTAGTGGTATAGGTACCTGGGGTTCAGTTCTGCTGGGTTCCTCTGAGAACTATGTAAAATGCCCCCCAGAACTGCCTGCCCAAAGGACACAGGAGAGGAATATTTATCTACTGACTCTTGCCCTCAGGGGTCAAAGATTGACCCAAAGGGAATTAAATTCTCACATCTCCAGGGTTTCACATAGGCCTGGACAGCTGAGCATGTTGCTGTGGTCATCCTACGTTGAGGAGGTAGAGAAACACAGAGGAGGAAAGCAAGAGGAAAGGGGTCCAGCTGAGGTGAGGGCATGTCAGACCAGCAGTGTTTGCAGCTTATTAGCATAGCAATGGCTGAAGGATAGGCCTAGAGGTTTTACAACCCTATCTTACAATAGGGAAGAAAAGATATCCAGCATGGGGAGTAAATAAAAGCACATTTTAGCACAACGTGGATGCATTTGTTCAAATGCAAACACAACAATATTTTAGAAGAAAGACAAATAGGAGGAGAAACAATCACACATCAAAAAGAGGGAGCAAAACAGTGAAAAAACAGATGGGTCAGTTTATCTCCCATAGTGTCTGTAAATTTTAAAAGGAAAGTAATTGTCGGGATTTTTTGCATAATTTTGGTGACAGAAGTAAAATCTGATTTGTGCAAACTTTAAAAAAAGTGAACTTGCATCAGGGTTATAGAGCCCTGAGGGAGAAACCTGAAAAGAGTAACCACAAATTTGCTTGGCCAGCCTCTGTTTCTTTCTCTTCCTATGATTATTCTGTCATTCTTATTACACTGAAAGCCACTTCTTCTACACTCTCAGTCTGTATAATTTGAGGTGGGACAGGTCCCATCCTTGGGACCTGATATATGAAGGTAGATGTGTGGGTATGGCAGGCAAGTGACCCACGCTGGCCAATGAGTGTGTTCCATCCCTCAAGCTGGTGAGCTAAACTCTGGAAAAGACAGGAAACCAAGCTCAGCCCAAAGAAAGTCAGCCCTGGGCTTCGCTCAGAACTGTTGAGAGAAAGGTACTGTTTCCATTGAGTTTGCTTAGCCTGTGGTAAGGCCAGAGCAGCTGGTGGTCTTACTGCCTTCACCTTTGTAGGACCTGTGAGTGAAAAAAAGGAAGAAAAAAGTAAATATTTGATGGATCCAGGACAGGATTAAGTTAGATTTACTTCTGAACATTTTAGATATATGAATCGATTAACTCTTTTTCTCCCCAAGCCACTTGGAACTAAAAAAGGTCTGACTCCCTGGAGAGTACCAATATGTGTGAAGTGAGGAGAAGAAGTGACCTTTCAGCAGTAGTGTCAGGAGGACCTGGCAACTTCATGGACAGAATCTGGAGGGTGTAGGAGAGACAAAAGCAAATTTGAAGGAATCTGAGGATTACTTTCACCAAAGGAAAAATATGACTGATGAAGAAACAATTTTCCTTTTACATATCCAATCCATGTAGAAAAATATTTAAATAATAAACTATAAGATTGTAAATTAGAATACACAGCTGTTACTTAGTGTTGTTTTCCTTGTTGGCATAAATTTTTTGATAGATTATGTTTCTGAGGTTATTAGAAGTACTTTGTTGTTGAGTTTGCACAGTGCTATATAGTTTTCAAATAATTTTGGAATTTTTTAAATCTTATTTAATCCTCATAAGAACTTTATGCTGTAGGTGGGATAGTTTCCATTATTCTCCATTTAGCAATGAGGGTGTGGAGGCACAGAGAGGTTAAGATAATTAAGGAAACCCAGCAAATAACTTGCAGGAATGGCGTAAGAACCCAAATTTCCTAATCCAGTTCTTTTCCTATATATTATCCAGCTTTACTACTCCTGGTAATTGTATTTAGTTATAATCAGTGACAAAATTATAGATAGTGACCAAGATACAAACAGGTGGCATTCCAAAAATAGCATCTCATTTTCTTTAAAACATTACAAGATATATTTAGTCCAATCAGAACTATTCTAAAAGAATGCTCAACTAGGGCAATCTTGGGTGACTTGTTTAGCCAGAACCCTGATGTGTATCTGAGTGCTCACTGTGGGTCAGATTCACTATCCAATACCTCCAAATTCTTCTGGAATTCTGGAAATGGGGAGGACTCTGGCTGTGAAGGGAGGGTCCTATAAATTGGGAAGTGTCATTCTGGGGGCAGGGGCAGGTGAATCTTTCCTTTCTAGAGAAGTAATTCTGATACTCGCTTATTTTTCAGTTCCCAGGAAATGGAAGTTGTTTTAATCTCACGAGGGAAGCATAGAGAGACTCTCAGGAAAGGAAGACGATAAGCAGTTGCTTGCCAAATTGATGATATGAGTCAGCCACCTCACAGACAATTGAATAAACAAGTGATTATATATATATATGAAGTTTTGACCAGGAAGGAAATGTAGACAGATTAAATATGTGATAAAGAACAATGTATTGGCCCACTGGGCAAAGCTCATCATAGCAAAACATCAATGGAACTCATCTTCTTAAATAACCACATGCTTAGTTTTCAAGTGCTGGCAAATTGGGGTCTGATTACAAGTAATACTGAATAATTTTATATTATTTTGAATTTTCATTTCTCTGTAGAAGGGTAGGAAATGTTGAGACTAACACAAAAAACTTTTTGGACACACAAAAAGACTGGCTTTATAAAATTATGTGGTTTGATACTCCGTTGCTTTAGTGAAACTGTTGTTTATATTAGGTGGCTCTAGAACCAGAATATAATATGGAATTTCATCCAAGTTGGATATTAAGCCCATGCTTCCAAATTCTGGCTCTATTTAAAGGAGTTGATTCTGAATTCATAAGTATGTCAAAATGTGATTATGCATTCTTCAATTTCTACAAAACTTTGTTACCATTACCCCTGCAAAGAAATCTTTAATGTATCAATTCTTCATTTCATCTTAAACCAGTACTTAGGTAAGAAATTTGGTCATGACTCTTTCCCTTCCTGAGAAAAAAGGAAATAATAGACGAATCTAATAAGTCAGTGTTACTCTAAACAAACCAAAAAAAAAAAAAAAAAAAAAGCCAAATTCTAGTAATGTATCTGCTCTCTAACAAGAGGAAACCACTGTTAGGTTTGATAAGAACTTCTGGAATTTAGGATGATTGAGATCTGCCTAGTATCTCAGATATCCTCTGGAATTCTTGGAGGAGAAGATGGTAGAAATGGAAAGAGGACTCTAATGTGTATCTGAGGGGGGAGGGTTCAAAGGGGTGCTTCAAAGGGGGAGGGTTTTACAAATTGGGAGATGTTGCTCTACATAGTATTGAACACAAAAAAAGCCTTGCTTTGTAAAATCTGTGGTTTGATACTCTGATGTTCTGTGAAACTGTTTTTTTTTTTTTTTAGATTTTATTGATTCATGAGAGACACACAGAAAGAGAAAGGCAGAAACATAGGTAGAGGGAGAAGCAGGCTCCCTGTGGGGAACCCAATGCGGGACTCGATCCCAGAACCCTGGGATCACACCCTGAACCAAAGGCAGACACTCAACCACTGAGCCACCCAGGTGCCCCATGAAGCTGTTGTTTGTAATAGTGAGATAGTGAGATAATGGAATGTATGTGTGTGTGTGTGTGTGTGTGTGTGTGTGTGTATGACTTTGTCCCTAGTTCCTGGCACAGAACACTTCAAACCCTTGTAACTTCCTGAGTGCTAAAAGTGCTAGGATCATCTTTTGTTCTAATAGATAGTTTTTGACCCCCATTCCTGGCACAGGGCTCATGAAACCCTTGTGATTTTCTGAGTAATGGCAATGCCAATGAAGTGACTCTGGGTGGGCTCCTGGATGAGAGCTAGTCAGCAGAAAGACCAAGCCATAATTAGAAGCTTAGAATTTTCAGTTCCCTACTCCCATTGTCATGAGAAGGGTAAAGGACTGAAAATGGAGTTAGTGTGGCTACCTACATACACGCTGAACCTCTGCAATAGGGTGAGGTTCGGAGCACTTCCAGGTCGGCAAACACATCCACACCAGGAGAGTGACACACCCTGGCTGCATGGAGGCAAAAGTTCCTGCACTCAGGACCCTCCCAGATTTCACCTGTGCATCTCCTCATCCAGCTGTTCATCTGTATCCTTTCTCACATCCTTTAATAAACTGGTAAATGCAAGTAACTATTTCCCTGAGTTTGTGAGCCACTCTCACAAATTCATCAAACCTGA
The DNA here is from genome assembly GCF_011100685.1 of Canis lupus familiaris. Classification (NCBI taxonomy): domain Eukaryota; kingdom Metazoa; phylum Chordata; class Mammalia; order Carnivora; family Canidae; genus Canis; species Canis lupus. The sequence goes on along the minus strand of NC_049236.1, from coordinate 43,283,547 downwards.
GGAAGGGGCCATGGGAACCTCCAAATTTTAGCCAAATAGGACAGAAGTCATGGGTAACCTGGGGGCCTACTCCTAGAGGCCAGACTGAGCCCTTCACTTGTGGCCTCAGATGCTATCTTGAGGTAGATAGTGTGAGCATTGAGTTAAATTATAAGACACCCAGCTAGAGTCACAGAGAATCGTTTGGAATGGGGGGAAAACTTTCCACATCTGGCGTCTGAGTGTTGTGAGTGTGTTGGTGTGAGAGACTAAGAGAGACACACAGGCAAGAAAGACACAGGCAGGAACAACTAGGTGAGCTTTTTTCCCCTGATTCAATCCTACCTACATAATATAGGGTATTCTATATTATATCATGGGAAGAGGGTCAGGAAAAGAATTGCTTTCTTAGCACCAACTCTCCCACACATTTCTGCCTTTCCTGCTTCACCTCAAATCGGGTGTGTGAGAGGTGGAGAAGAGGAAGCAGCTGGGAAAGGTAGAGGTGGGAACAAGAAGGAAAAGGTGGAAGCAGAGGTAACTTTTCTTTTCTAATTAAGTAGCATCTGCTCAGAAATAGAGGCACTGAGATTGCCCAAAAGATGAAGTGCAAGCTCTCTGACTACAGTTTTAAAAATAAAACGTTCTTATCATACACAAAGTAGGATGCGTCTCGAAAACATGTTGGGTGCCCAGGTATCATAGTCACACTGTTCAATCAGTGGTTACTTCTTACTTTAGGAGATGCTGATATAAGACACTCCTGCCCCCAATCAAAACACTGGTAGTAGCTGCTTCTGAGTTTGTTGCCATCCTATGTATTTCTCATTTTATTTTTTTTCTAAGATTATATTTATTTATTCATGAGAGACACAGAGAAAGAGGCAGGCTCCATGCAGGGAGCCCGATGTGGGACTCGATCTCGGGTCTCCATGGTCATGCCCTGGGCCGAAGGCAGGCGCCAAACTGCTGAGCCACCCAGGGATCCCTGTATTTCTCATTTTAATACACTATGCTATGTATACATAGCCTTTCATTGTTGGTGTTGTCCACTCAGTTATACATGTGGAACACATGATATAATATATATATATAGTATAAATCTATTTTACTTCTCTTAATTGCATATAATCTTTGATTTAAAAAGTACCACATTCTATTTATCCATTCCCTGTTAAACATTTCCAAGTTTTGAAATTAAAAGAAGGATGAAATGAAGTTTTTGTGTATAAAATCCTGAATGCTTTAAAAAAAAAACAAAAAAAACAGGTATTTTTCCGAGTGTTTTGGTTTTATTTTTTAAGCATGGACATCTAAAACTTAAACTGTTGGTTCATAGAGGAGAATATTTTCAACTATACTACTGTAGAGGTGACTTCCCTATTTTAGTCCTCATCTTCTGTCAGCAGTCCTTGACAGATCTGCTTCCCCACAATCTTACCCACACTTGATATTGGCAAAAAAGATCAAATACATGCAAACTGTTTCCTATATTACATATACAACTATTTTGATGCTTTGGGCATTTCAAACCTCATGTCTTTGTCATCCTGTCTTTACTTGGGAGGTTCTGTTGCTCTAGCTCCCAGGCTTATATGTGTCCAAACCTCACCTACTCTGGAGACTCAGGAGGGGCCTGTCCTGGGGATGAGGGAAAGTTTCTGTAGCATAAAGACTGATTTTTTTTTTTAATGAAATTAACATGAGTTTGTCTGGGGCTGTGAAATATCCCCCAAATCTAAGTGAGCATATCCAAAATGACCCATAAAACACCTAAGTGAAATTTTCTACTTCGATCTTAAATTTTTATTTTATAGTAAGTATATTTCTCTGAGGTAATCTTTAATAGTTGCCAAGTATTTCATTTTATGGATGTTCCAGAACTTAATAAATTCCTAATTATTTGTTTGTTTGTTTGTTTGTTTGTTTTCCAGATAGTTGGGTAGACTCTAATTGTAGCAAAATCTCAGGGTGCATTCTTAAATTTCAACACTGGACTTACTGGTCAAGTGAGACTTGAGATACATTGCTCCAAGCGCCTCAAAAAAATTTGGACTCAAAAGAAAGTGGAACATTTTTTCCATGTGTTTAGGCCTAATTGTATTTCTTCTTTTTATGATTTTTCTGTCAACATTCTTAACTTTCTCTGACTTTTCTCTAAGAACAATTCCTTGGATTTTCTGTAAAAACTGAACAATTTTATTATGAGGCAAATGGATTTTGAGAAAGATAGTTTCAGCTTCATCTTTACAGAATTTGTTACCTGGATAATAGGGTTAACTGGACTTATCTGCAATATTACTTTAGTTTTTGTCCTATTCAGGATAATACAACCCACTTTGCTTGGCCTCCACATGGCAGCTATTTCTATGGTCTTTATTTCACTTGTTAGGACCTCACTAACTTTTTCAATTTAGTTTCTTGCTCAAAAATAACATTTTTCATCATCATGATAGTAAAATACAAGAAAATACTATTCTCACTTTTGCTGTTAACCACAACTGAAGGTGATTGATCCCTGGGTTAGCTGTTAAATATGCATGTATTGCTCCTTGTAGAAACAAGTGAAGCAAGCAATGAAATCTATTGAATGCCTGACAAAGTGAGATGCTAAAATGTGAGAATAGCAGGGCTTGTGAGTTCTAGAACCCTGACACTAGAAAGTTCTTGCCTAGAAGGGTATTTTTTTCTGTAAACCATAAAAGGGTAAAAAGGATGGATTTCTGCAGTTGAGTTTCCTGACTTTAAGAGGAACCAAATCTCAGATTTATTTCTCCAGGATAGGGAACACAAACATAGCAATCATCTAATGTTTTTTCTCACTTAACTTGATCTGTGATTGGTTGGACTTTACCTGTTTTTGCAAGCAAAGTTTTGTTGCCACATTTCTGAAGTTTGAAATTAGAAAAATCATGTCCCGAAGCCTCCAATACCTAGAGTTGTGCAGACTCTATATTCTGTTTTCACAAGAAGTTCTACACAAATTTTTATCAGATAAAATAGAATTACAGGAAATAAAGATCCCATATGTACATAATACCTCTTGATAGATTGTCCTTTATGGGATGGGGACAGGTGGGAGGATGGGATAGTAGGAGGTCCATTAGAATAAAAAGTGTTAATAATTATTGTGTTTAATTGGGGCTACAGCATTTCCATGTCTGTGTCCTCACCCACAAAGGTACTGAAAGTCCTAAAGTATGAAGGACATAAAAACAGGATTTAGCCAATTGCTGCTCTTTTATAGACTGGGCCCCTATTCTTCCGTTATTTTTCTAATATATATATCTTCATCACCATATATTTTGCAATTTCTGTTTAGACTAATGGCAAATAGTAGACTCTTTGTAGTCTGACTTTCAGTTTGAATCCTTATCAATCAAATGTTTAAGGAAATTCCACAACACAGAACTTTGGCATTTTATGTTATCTTTGTGTCTCTGCAAGACTCAATTCCTATACACTGACAGATTACATATGTCAAAGTAAAAGCATCGATCCTCTAATCGGCTTCATCTTAGGAAAAAATAGTAAAGAAGACCAGAAAAAAAAAAAAAAAGAAGACCAGAGTGTTTCAAATCGGTAGTATAAGGCATACAAAGAAATGGCATGATCATCTAGATAATAGAAATCGATTTCCTATCCTTGTAGTAAAACTTAGACCCCAAACAGCAGCCTGATGTAATTCCATTACCATGCTAAATCACTTGGCACTTGCAGGGCATTTTTATTTTTGTGTTACTATTATTCCTGGCAAATGAATAAATTTAACTCAGCAGAAATAAGTTAGACAGCTTGTCACTCAAGCTTATCACTATGGAGCTTTCCTTTCCCTGCTTAAAGGATAGGTTAACACCTACTGGGCATTTGTTTAGTCATTTCTTGATAACAGAGCATCCATTTGCACATGGTTATGAGTAGAGTTATAAAGATTTTAAAAGTAATTATCTCTGGGTCTCCTTAGGATTTGAAAGTCTAGTTAAAGCAAGTTTAAGTCTTAAAGAAGTAGGTTTATAGCATGCAAACCAGTTTGCCATTAAACCGGGAACCAGGTATGCTAAATATTGCAGAAATATTAATCTAAGCCAGGATTTAGTTGCTCACAAAGCTGAAGTTTCTATAAAATAGATGGAAAGTGGTGCATAGAGTTACTCTGGTCTATAACTATGCTAAACAAAGAGAGTTAAGTCCAGATTCCCCTTTCTAACTGGCATTAGGAATATACTGTGGCACATACTTGTGTCAATGACATACGCTGCCTTGTTGTGTTATCCTTGGTAGAGAATGGCCGTGTAAGAAACAACTGGAAGCAGTCATGGGGGAAGGGCAAGGATGTGGGTTTGGATACATCTACTCCTGCTAATGGCATCTATACCCATGCATAAAATTCGCTCTGTTTATTCCTATATCCTCTTTTTGATTTACTTCTTTTTTTCTTTTTTTTTAAAGATTTTATTTATTTTTTTGACAGAAAGAGAGAGAAAGAGAACACAAGCAGGGAGAGCAACAGGTAGAAGCAGCGGGAGGCCGATGTGGGGCTCCATCCCAGGACCCTGGGATCATGACCTGAGCTGCAGGCAGATGCTTAACCAACCAGGTGCCCCTCTTTGCTTTGTTTCTTTTAGGTTATACACTTTCTTTAAAATACATGAACAAACTTAATGGTTTCATGTATGCATTAAGCTTAGACCTAAAGGACATTAAGATAGGATTTGGCTGTGTACTGAAAATAGTCCATGTTTTTATCTTGGGAATATAAAAATTTTAAAGGTGAAAAATAAATAACTGCGAGAAAAGGGTAAAGGAGAAATACTTTTTTTGATCATATGTAAACATCTAAAAACAAATCCTATCCTAAAATACCAGTGATACTAGTAATACAAGTAAACTGGTGTGGGATATGTCCAGAAGAAAATGTCTTAGCAGAAAAAAAATTATTCAATAAATTTTATCTTAAAAATCAATTTTTGGAAATATATTTCTTTCAGGCAAATGCATTATGACTTCTTGGGTAAAAAAGCTGTAGAAGTGTGTGAAAGTCCGGGAGGAAGGGTGATATTACTTCAACTGGGGCCAGGGTAGGTAAACAAATTCATTTTAAATTTTGGTGGCAGAAGGATATTTGAAAAGGACTCATAAAGCTATCTTGTTTTCCAAACAATTTTCTTCATGTTCTACCACCTTGGGGGAAGCTTTATGGAAAAGAAGGAGCTGTGAATAGACTCTGTATTCGAGGGGAAGATCTTGCTGTTAGCATACGAATTTACTTGTATTACTGGTGTTTCAGGAGAGAAATTGCTTGTAGATATTTACAGATGATCCAAAAAAGAATTTTTCCTTCATCCTTTTCTCTCAATTTTTTTCACCTCTCAAATTTTTACATTCCCATGGGAAAGACATGGATATTCTCAATATTCAGCAAAATTCTGCCTTCTTTTTCAAGCCCAGTGTTTCAGGCTTGACCCAACCACAGCAAAGGAGATATGTTTTATCCTACATCTATCCCATCAGCAGCACTAAAAGACATATGCAAAGTCTTGGGAACAAGTTAAGCCTCATAGAATTTACTTAAATGTCTTTGAGAAATGCAAAAATGCACACCCATCAGGAAAAAAAGAGACGAAAGAAGAATTATAATTTCTCCTTCATAGATAGTTTTCCAAAAAATTTCTTTTAATCAAGCTTTGAATTATTCTGTTTACACTGAAGTGCATTCCTCAGTGCCATGGTAATAATCAGATACAGAGCTCAACAATATGTAAGATTCTTTATCCAATATAAATAAGAGTTTAATATCAGTTCAATCTCTTGGTGAAAATAAATTGCTCTGAAAAGTTGATCATTCTCATTTTCTTTCACTCTAGGCCTGTAATAGTTGTTTTATGTCATTCCTGTCAGAGCTCTGATACAAACTTGGATTGTATGTTCCATCTCAGTTTTCAGACTTCACTGAAAGTTAAATGAAAGATGCCTTTGCTAGCAATTCCGAATTCTGAATTGCCAGTCTTCCTTGGTCTCAGTTGCCCCTCATCAACCAGCCTGCGGTAGACTCATGTGCAGACTTTGGATTTAGACAGATTGCGTCTTGGAACTTTGCTCAACCCCTTATATTTTTATTTAGTCAGGTAACTTTTGAAACCACTCCCCCGCCCCCATCAGTAGAATGGGAATAATGAATATACCAGCCTCACAGAGTTGTGAGACATAAATGAGGTAGCTTTAGTGGTGAACCTAACTCAGAGTCTGTTAACCAGAAAGGTGCTCCAAGGAAAGCCATCATATTTTTGTGACATTGGTGTTGGTGTGATAAAGGGGTATTTCAGGTCTCCTCACAGTTACCACCCGTCCTCCTCCTTGGGGATGAACAACCAGCCAGAGGACTCTGAAGGCCAAAGAGCTCTAGTACTGAGAAGTGCTCAGGAGGTGTGGTCATCATTGTCTGGTTAAGTAATCATCCAAAAGAGTGACTCACTTCTTAGAAAAAAGTGACTTATAGCTCCAAGGCTCTCAAAGATTATCACCAGTAGACACTGTCCTCTGATGCATTTGTCTAATTACACATCAGCTGTAATTAAATACCTTAAATCTGATCATTTCTACCTAAGAATGTATATTACCTAGTTACCTAGCTAATATGTTATCAAAAACCCTGTACTTGGCACAGAGCCTGGCAGGGAGTAAGTGGGTATTTAGTATATGTTCATGGCTTGTGGAATAAAGCCAGATGTTTTCCTTGGTTCTGGGCTAGAACTGGGAGCCTACCTTCATGAGCTTTAGCTAACCTAGAAGCAGCTGAATATTCTTTGAGGTAATCTGAAACACTGTTATTCCTTTATTTCTACTAACATTTATTGATTTTATGTAGAAATGCTATGGTTGGCAGTCGTATTCACAGTCTCATTTAATCCTTACCCTAGTGCTTCAAGGTAAATACTATTCCTATTTTCAGATAGGGAAGCAGAGACTTAAGAGAGAAAATGACCTACTGACGTGACTAGTGATGAATGGACTTGTATAACAACTTAGCTACTCTCTGGATAATGGCACACCTTACCAAGAAAGGATTTGAGGGCACTAAGTGCTGTATATTCAGTTGCCCCCAAAGTATTTCTTTGAGAGCATATTATTTAGATTCATTCTTTTTAGGCTTGCGCAATGTTATGGACTGAATGTTTGTGTTCACTTCCCAAATTTATATGTTGAAGCTATAACTCCCTATGTGACTATATTTGGAAATAAGGTCTTTATGGGAGTAATTGAGGACAAATGAGGTCACATGGGTGGGACCTTGATCTGATAAGGTAAAAAGATACCAGAGAGCTTGCTCTCTGTTTTCACCTTATGGTAACACAGAAAGAAGGCAACTATCTACAAGCTAAGAAGTGAGCTCTCACCAGAGGCTGAACCCCACTGGACCTTGACCTTGAACTTTCAGCCTCCAAAATTGTGAAAAAATAAATTTCTGTTGTTTAAACCATGCAGTCTGCAACATTTTGTTATGGTAGCCTAAGCAGACTAAGACAGGCATCACAATGTACAGATGCTTGGATGTTCTATTATATGCTTAACTGGTATAGTGGTTAACAGAAAGCAGATATGCATGTTTTCTTTTCTATTTATTGATTTAGACTTTTGGGGGATTTTGGGCACTTTTAGGTTCACAGAAAAATTCAAAGGAAAGTATAGAGATTTCCTCTGCCTCTTGTATGCCTATGTGTCTTCTCTGAGGTGCTGTTCTCCTCTTTCTAGATAATGACTTTCCGGTTTTAAGAGCCTGATGCTACTTGCCACACAGGACCCTCATGACCCCTGAGGTTAGTGATGAAGATCTCCCCTCCACTGGGCACAGTGAAAATTTTAATGGACCTGTATGATGAGCAAGCTGCCAGGCGGGTGCCATAGTAGTCTAGCTGGGCATCATGAATCATGTCTTCATGGAAGGTGTCCACAGTGTTAATTACTGACACCATGGCTCTGAAGGCAGCAGCTCCTGGTCGTAGATGTAGCAGCTCTTGGTAATGGCCCTGAACAGCTCCCCCAGAGCAGAAATTTTTAATTTTAGTGTCTATTCTTTCATCAACACTATACTGTATTGTCTACTAGAGCTTTATAATAAATCCTGAAATCTGATACTGTCAAGTCCTCCAACTTTTTCTTCTTCAATACTGTGTTGGCTATTCTGGGTCTTTTGCCTCTCCATACAAACTTCAGAATCAGCTTGTCAATATTCATAAAATAACTTCCTGAAATTATTGGGATTGCATTGACTCTTCAGAACAATTTGGGAAGAACTGACATCTTGACAACATAGTGTCTTCCCATAGATGTGGAGTATTTCCCCATTTATTTAGTTCTTAAATTTCATTCATCAGAGCTTTGGAGTTTTCCTTATATAGATCTTATACATATTTTGTTAGACATATACCTAAGTATTTAATTTTCTTAGGTGCTAATGTAAATGGTATTGTGTTTTTAATTTCAAGTTCCACTGTTCATTGCTGGTATATAGGAAGACAATTGACTTTTGTATATTAAACTTGTATCCTGCATCCTTAGTCTACTTGCTTATTAGTTCCAGGAATATTTTGGTCCATTCTTTTGGATTTTGTTCATGGATGTTTTCCTTTTATTTTTAGTGTGTAAGTTTCAGGTCATTATTTACTTATTTGCTGTAGACAATCATACTAATTGTATATGCTAGTGTTGGTAAGAACTTACTTACAAACTTAAAATGCTTTTTAAATCCTAATTGATTTCTAGATATTCAAATGAAAAGACAGTATTTCCATATTATCAGAAAAAATTAAGAACAATAAATTAATAAAGTAATAAGTATTATATGACATACATATGTATAGTATTAGAAGGACATACACAAAAATATTAATATCATAATATGATATCTTTGTGGAGATGCTATATGTAATTTTCTTTGCCTTTGTTTATATGAATTCTTTTAAAGATTTTATTTTGAGTGTCTGCCTTTGGCTCAGGGTGTGATCCCAGGGTCCTGGGATAGAGTCCCAGCATTGGGCTCCCTGCAGGGAGACTGCTTCTCCTGCCCATATCTCTTCCTCTCTCTCTGTCTCTCATGAATAAATAAATAAAATCTTTTTTAAAATAAATAAATATTTTATTTTTTAAAAATAATTTCTACATTCAACATGGGACTCAAATTTAGAATTCTGAGATCAAGGGTTGCATGCTCCACCAACTGAGCCAGGAACTCCTGAATTTTTTAATGAATTTTTTAATATTTCTACTTTAAGATATGTAAAAGAGAATAAAAGTCATTATCAATCAAAAGCAAGTCAATTTTACAGATGAGTGAAATACATTTGACCCTTGAGCAACATGAATGTTAGGAGGCACTGACCCACCATGCAGTTGAAAATCCACATATAACTTTTGACTAGCCAAAAACTTAACTACTAATAGCCTACTGTTGACTAGAAGCCTTACTGATAGCATAAACAGTCAATTGACACATATTTTGTCAGTTATATGTATTATATAATGTATTTGTACAATAAAGTAATCTAGAGAAAAGAAAATATTATTAAAATAATAAGAAAAATACATTTATAGTACTATACTGTGAAAAATGTCCATGTATAAGTGGACCCACACAGTTCAAACCAGTGCTGTTCAAGGGTCAACTACACATACCTTCTTCCATAGAGAGGCAAAGAATTGTAAATGAATGTTTAGAGATATGAGAAGTAACAAATAGTATGTGTCTTTTGTCCAGAAGATCTATGGCATTAATTCACAAATACAAATGTAAAAAATGCAAGAAATAAACCATTCAGAATTTTTTTTTAAATGTTGCTGAAGTAAATATATACTATTAAGAATAAATTTAAATAAGCTGTGTGCAAGATATCTTTTAAATGGATGGCTAAGAGAGTGCCTGGTTGGCTCAGTCAGTCAAGTGTCCAACTCTTGTTTCAGCTCAGTTCTTGATATCATGGATTGTGAGATCAAGCCCCAAGTCAGGCACCACACTCAGTGCAGAGTCTGCTTAAGATTTTCTCTCTCCTCCTTCTGCTCCTCCCCTTGCGCCCCCCCCCCGCCCCCGTCTCTCAAATAAATAAATAAATAAATCTTAAGAAAGAGTGGCTGAGGGCAGCCCCAGGGGCTTAGTGGTTTAGCACCGCCTTCATCCCAGGGCACGATCGTGGAGTCCCGGGACTCCCGGGAGTCACATCAGGTTCCCTGCATGGAGCATACTTCTCCCTCTGCCTGTGTCTCTGCCTCTCTCTTGCTCTCTCTCTCTCTCTCTCTCTCTCTCTCTCTGTGTCTCTCATGAATAAATAAAATCTAAAAAAAAATGAGTGGCTGAGGTGTTCATATTTTGCTATGCTGACAGGCATTACAGCACAAATTTAGTTTCATAAAGGGACTCTCTGGGGAAGTTATTGGGGTAGAATCCTGAGAGAAAGTGCAGTGAATTTGGAGTTAGTCTACCCAGATTTGACTCAGGTACCAACTGTGTCATTGAAAAAGTAATTTAAACTCTCAGAGATTTAGTCTTCTCATCAGTAAAATTGACATCACAATTCTATGTCCTGTGCATTATTTTATGTCAGTATCAAGCCAAATGAAATAATATGTGCAATGCTTTGTGACCCATAGCACTCTATGCAAATGCTAGCTGTCATTATTCTGAAGATGATCATGATAACAAAAGTCACAAAAATTATAGAAATATAACAGAAGTCACTGTCCTGGAAATGTTACCCCTTGATCCTGGAGTCCTAACTATGTTAGGGCATACCCTTTGCACATTCTTAATTTCTGCTCTGGGGACGCCTGGGAGGCTCAGTGATTGAGCCTCTGCCTTTGGCTCAGGGAGTGATCCGAGGGTCCTGGGATCAAGTCCCACACTGGGCTCCCCGCAGGGAGCCTGCTTCTTTCTCTGTCTATGTCTCTGCCTTTCTCAATGTGTGTCTTATGAATAAATAAATAAAATCTTTTTATTAAAAAATTTTTTTTAAATTTCTGCTCTGATCTTAAATTGATGTTTACCAGTATAAGTACTTTATATTTCTGGCAGACAGTGAAATTTGAGGTTTAAGAAACCTTTTGAGCAATGGCAGTGTAACCATGATATATTTTACAATTCCAACTTTCATTCATTATTTCCCACTGAAATCTATTGCTTATGGTGTTCCAAGTCTTGTGGTGATAGCAGCAAATAAACCAAAGTACCCGCTGAAATGGAGCTTATAATTTAAAGAGGAGGGAGGTGTGGTCCCCCATACTGTAGAAAATGAATATCTAATAGATCAGTAATGGATGTATGATAGAGCAGTAAGTGAAAGAAGTGCTATGAAGAACAATCAAGTGGAATAAGGGAGGAATGCTGTAGGTCAGACGTCTAGGAAGCAAAACTTGGGATGGAGGTTAAATCCAGAAAGTTTATTGAAAGGATCAACACTAGTCAGAAAAGGGTAGGAAGCAGGATTGGGTGGAGGGAGAAACTGGGCTAAAAAGTAGATACAACAAGGCCTCTGCCAACCCTCTGGAAAGTGGAGACCAGCCTTTAAGGGTAGTGTTGAGTTGGGGCCAAGTAATGTTAGGTCTTTATGTTCCTGCAATGACCAGAAAGTGCTTGCCAGCTGTCCCCTGGGAAAGGGGTATGGCCTTGTAAGGTGGCTTTCTTCTGCCCTGGGAAATTCCCAGAAAGGATTAATGGCAGTTCTAAGCCAGCAGCACTGTATTCATGACAAGGTGTGCATGGTTGGGGTTGGAGAGCAAGGGATTGCTTATTTTATAAAAGATGGCCAGGGAAGCCTCTCTTAAAACTTTTTTGAGAGTACATTTGAAGGACATGAAAGAAAAACTAACTAGACATCTGGGGGGAGAGAATTCCTAGGGAATATAATTTTGACCTTCATTTTTAGATTTTTCTCAATGTAACTTCTTTGCTCATCTATTGCTTTTCTTTTCTTTTTTTTTTTTTTAAATTTTTATTTATTTATGATAGTCACAGAGAGAGAGAGAGAGAGAGGCAGAGACATAGGCAGAGGGAGAAGCAGGCTCCATGCACCGGGAGTCCGATGTGGGATTCGATCCCGGGTCTCCAGGATCGTGCCCTGGGCCAAAGGCAGGCGCCAAACCGTTGCGCCACCCAGGGATCCCCATCTATTGCTTTTCTACTTGCATTCTATCATGGACAATAATAATAATAACAGAAACAACGATATCATTTTTCACCATGTAATTTCAAGCTTTACTTTTAGAAGCTGAGGTAAATGTCTTTCATAAGATTTTACTAGAGTACTAATGAACCAATCCATTTCTTCATTCAATTACACACGTGAGTATCTATAAGTGCTCAGTGTACGTCCCTTATTGTGTGAGGTGCTACGGGTACAATGGTGACAGGTGAATCAGTCCCTGGTTTCAAAGCTGTTGAGCTAGGAAGACAACTGAAACAGGCTATTTAAACACACTATAGAGAGTGGCCTGGTATGGTTAAGCACAGGGAGGAAGGGTGCAAAAAGCAAGACATTAAACTAAACCAGGATGAAACCAGCATATGAATAGATGGGGAAGGATGGATAACTAAAGCAAAATAAAAAGGAAGCTTTCTTTGAATTAGGGCAGAATGCTGTGTTAACAAAAAAGCTAGTCACAATAGGTGAGGTAAGCGACTCTGCAAAGGAAAATGACGCTTTGTTCATTTCTTAAGTTGTAGGATGTGTTAAATACACAAGGGTCCAGAAATCTCAGCCATCTATGCAGAAAACAAACATTTCTATGACAAATCAGTTACCCGAGGGGTTTTCATTGCTGAAGATGGTCTCTGAGCATAAGAGACCTGGCAAAACTTGCCTCAAGGAATACGCTGGCATCTCTAATTAGAGCGGCTGTGGGTTTGAATAGAAGTGTATTGATCACAGGTGGGGAGAGATGGCAGAGAAGTAGGGGTCCTCAACTCACCTGGTTCCACCTATTTACCTAGATTACATTCGAATCATCCTGAACACCCATGAATTCAACCGGAGCTTTAAAGACAGAACAGTCGGAACGCTACAAAGAGAAGGGTTTTCGCTTCTAGAAAGCAGGGATTGCGGCATCTCCGCCCAGGCACAGACACCTAAGAATCAGCACAGCAGACCCCTTCCCCAGAAGACCAGCTGGGAGAACAGGGGAAGAGCAAGTTATTGACCAAGCAGGAATCATCTATGGTGAGATTTACTTAGGTCGTGGTTGATATTATTTTTTTATAAATATCGATTTTTTTTATTTTTATTTATTTATGATAGTCAGAGAGAGAGAGGCAGAGACAGGCAGAGAGAGAAGCAGGCTCCATGCACCGGGAGCCCGACGGGGGATTTGATCCCGGGTCTCCAGGATCGTGCCCTCGGCCAAAGGCAGGTGCCAAACCGCTGCGCCACCCCGGGATCCCCGATATTATTTTTTTTAATTTTATTTATTTATTCATGATAGAGAGAGAGACAGAGGGAGAAGCAGACTCCATGCCGAGAGCCCCAAACGGGACTCGATCCGGGACCCCAGAATCACGCCCTGGGCCAAAGGCAGACGCTGAACCACTGAGCCACCCAGGGATCCCACGTGCTTGCTATTCTTGACTCAGCCCACTCATACAGCCACTCTGCACTGAGCAAAATGACTAGAAGGAAGAACTCCCCACAAAAGAAAGAATCAGAAACAGTACTTGGCCACAGAGTTACAGAATTTGGGTTACAATTCGATGTCAGAAAGCCAATTCAGAAGCACAAATATAAAGCTATTCATAGCTCTGGAAAAAAGCATAAAGGAATCAAAAGACTTCATGACTGCACAATTTAGATCTAATCAGGCCAAAATTAAAAATCAATCAAATGAGATGCAATCCAAACTGGAGGTCCTAACTGCGAGGGTTAATGAGGTGGAAGAAAGAGGGAGCACATAGAAAACAAGTTGATGGCAAGGAAGCAAGCTGAGGAAAAAAGAGAAAAAACATTTAAAAGACCATGAGGAAAGGTTAAGGGAAATAAATGACAGCCTCAGAAGGAAAAATCTACATATACTTCCGGTTCCAGAGAACGCCAAAAGCGACAGAGGGCCAGAAAGCATATTTGAACAAATCATAGCTGAGAACTTCCCTAACCTGGGGAGAGAAACAGGCATTCAGGTCCAGGGGATAGAGAGGTTCCCCAACTCCCCACCCCCCACCCCCCACCCCACCCCCGGCCCTGCCGTCAAAATCAATAAAAACCGTTCAACACCTCGACATTTAATAGTGAAACTTGCTAATTCCAATGATAAGGGGAAAATCCTTACAGCAGCAAGAGACAAGAGACCCCTAAGTTATATGGGGAGAAATATGAGATTAATAGCAGACCTCTCCCCAGAGGCCTGGCAGGCCAGAAAGAGCTGGCAGGATATATTCAGGGTACTAAATGAGAACATGCAGCCAAGAATACCCTATCCAGCAAGGCTCTCATTCAGAATAGAAGGAGAGATAAAGAGCTTCCAAGATAGACAGAAACTGAAAGAATATGTGACCACCAAACCAGCTCTGCAAGAAATATTAAGGGGTACCCTATAAAAGAAAAAGGAAGCCCAAAGAAATAATCCACAAAACAGGGATTGAATAGGTGTTATGGTGACACTAAATTCATATCTTTCAATAGTTACCCTGATCATGAATGGGCTAAATGATCCCATCAAAAGGTGCAGGGTTTCAGACTGGGTAAAAAAGCAAGACCCATCCATTTGCTGCCTACAAGAGACTCATTCTAGACCTAAGGACACCTCCAGCCTGAAAATGAAAGGTTGGAGAACCATTTGCCATTCAACTGGTCCTCAAAAGAAAGCTGAGGTAGCAATCCTCACATCACATAAATTACAGTTTATCCCAAAGATTGTAGTAAGAGACGAAGAGGGGCACTATATCATACTTAAAGGGTCTATCCAACAAGAAGACCTAGCAATCATGAATATTTATGCCCCTAATGTGGGAGCTGCCAAGTATATCCATCAATTAATAACCAAAGTAAAGACATAGATAAGACACTAACAGTAGGAGACTTCAGGATGGCATTTTCTGCAAATGACAGATCTTCTAAGAAGAACATCACCAAAGAAACAAGAGCATTAAATGATACAATGGACCAGATGGATTTCACAGATATTTACAAAACTTTGCATCCAAACGCAACTGAATACACATCCTTCTCAATGTGCTTGGAACTTTCTCCAGAACAGACCACATACTGGGTCACAAATCAGGTCTCAACTGATACCAAAAGATTGGGATTGTCCCCTGAATATTTTCTGACCACAATGCTTTGAAACTAGAACTCAATCACAAGAAGAAACTTGGAAGAAACTCAAACACGTGGAGGTTAAAGAGCATCCTGCTACAAGATGAATGGGTCAACCAGGGAATTAGAGAAGAATTAAAAAGATTCATGGAAACTAATGAAAATGAAGATACAAGCCTTCAAAATTTTTGGGATACAGCAAAAGCAGTCCTAAGAGGGAAATACATCGCAATACAAGCATCCCTCAAAAAATTGGAAAGATCTCAAATACACAAGCTAACCTCCCACCTAAAGGAACTGGAGAAAGAACAGCAAATAAAACCTACACCAAGCAGAAGAAGAGAGTTAACAAAGATTCAAGCAGAACTCAATGAGACAGAGACCAGAAGAACTGTCGAACAGATGAACAAAACCAGGAGTTGGTTCTTTGAAAGAATTAAGAAGATAGATAAACCATTGGCCAGCCTTATTACAGAGAAAAGAGAAAAGACCCAAAGTAATAAAATCACGAATGAAAGATGAGGGATCACAACCGATGCCAAGGAAATACAAACGATTTTAAAAACATATCATGAGCAGCTATACGCCAATAAATTAGGCAATCTAGAAGAAATGGACGCATTTATGGAAGACCACAAACTACCGAAACTGGAACAGGAAGAAATAGAAAACGTGCACAGGCCAATAACCAGGGAGGAAATTGAAGCAGTCATCAAAAACCTCCCAAGACACAAAAGTCCAGGGCCAGGTGGCTTCCCAGGGGAATTCTATCAAACTTTTAAAGGAGAAACAACACCTATTCTACTAAAGCTGTTCCAAAAGATAGAAAGGGACACAGAATACCACCAATCTCGTTTTATGAGGCCAACATCACCTTAATTCCAAAACCAGACAAAGACCCCACCAAAAAGGAGTTTTAAAGACCAATATCCCTCATGAACACGGATGCAAAATTTCTCAACAAGATACTAGCCAATAGAATCCAACAGTACATTAAGATTATTCACTATGACCAAGTGGGATTTATCCCTAGGATGCAAGGTTGGTTCAACACTCATAAAACAATCAACTTGATAGATCACATCAACGAGAGAAAAAACGAGAACCATATGATCCTCTCAATAGATGCAAAGAAAGCGTTTGATAAAACACAACATCCATTCCTGATCAAAACTCTTCAGGGTGTAGGGATAGAGGGAACATTGCTCAGCATCTTAAAAGCCATCTATGAAAAGCCCACAGCTTTATAGGGGAAAGGAGAGAAAATCAATAGGAAATATCAGAGAGGGAGACAAAACGTGAGGGACTCCTAACTCTGGGAAATGAACAAAGGGTAGTGGAAAGGGAGGTGGGTGGGGGGATGGGGCACTGAGGGGGGCACTTGAAAGGATGAGCACTGAGTGTTGTACTATATGTTGGCAAATTGAACTCCAATAAAAAATATACTAAAAACCCCACAACAAATATCATTTTCAGTGGGGAAACACTGAGAGCCTTTCTCCTAAGATCAGGAACACAACAGGGATGTCCACTCTCACCACTGCTATTCAACATAGTACTAGAAGTCCTGGCCTCAGCAATCAGACAACAAAAAGAAATAAAAGGCATTCAAATTGGCAAAGAAGAAGGCAAACTCTCCCTCTTCACAGATGACATGAAACTTTACGTAGAAAACCCAAAAAATTCCACCCCAAGATTGCTGGAACTCATACAGCAATTTGGCAGTGTGGCAGGATACAAAATCAGTGCCCAGAAATCAGTGGCATTTCTATAAACTAACAATGAAACTGAAGAAAGAGAAATTAAGGAGTCAATCCCATTTACAATTGCACCCAAAAGCCTAAGATACCTCAGAATAAACCTAACCAAAGAGGTAAAGGATCTATACCCTAAAAACTACAGAACACTTCTGAAAGAAATTGAGGAAGACACAAAGAGATGGAAAAATAGTCCATGCTCATGGATTGGAAGAATTAATATTGTGAAAATGTCTATGCTACCCTGGGCAATGTACACGTTCAATGCAATCCCTATCAAAATACCATGGACTTTCTTCAGAGAGTTGGAACAAATCATCTTAAGATTTGTGTGGAATCAGAAAAGACCCCGAATAGCCAGGGGAATATTGAAAAAGAAAACCAGAGCCGGGGGCATCACAATGCCGGATTTCAAGTTGTACTACAAAGCTGTGGTCATCAAGACAGTGTGGTACTGGCACATAAACAGACACATAGATCAATGGAACAGAATAGAGAACCCAGAAATGGGCCCTCAACTCATCTTCGACAAAGCAGGAAATACTATCTCCTGGAAAAAAGTCTCTTCAATAAAAGGTGCTGGGAAAATTGGACAGCCATGTGCAGGAGAATGAAACTAGACCATTCTCTTACACCATACACAAAGATAAACTCAAAATGGATGAAAGATCTAAATGTGAGACAAGATTCCATCAAAATCCTAGAGGAGAACACAGGCAACACCCTTTGTGAACTTGGCCAAAGCAGCTTCTTGCAAGATACATCTATGGAGGCAAGAGAAACAAAAGCAAAAATGAACTTTTGGGACTTCATCAAGATTAAAAGCTCCTGCACA
The DNA here is from genome assembly GCF_011100685.1 of Canis lupus familiaris. NCBI lineage: Eukaryota > Metazoa > Chordata > Mammalia > Carnivora > Canidae > Canis > Canis lupus. Next base: position 43,265,692 of record NC_049236.1, on the reverse strand, counting down.
GCAAAAGAAACAGTCAACAAAACTAAAAGACAACCTACAGAATGGGAGAAGGTATTTGAAAATGACACATCAGATAAGGGCTAGTATCCAAGATCTATAATGAACTTAATCAAACTCAACACCCAAGAAACAAACAATCCAATCATGAAATGGAAAAAGACGTGAACAGAAATTTCACCAAAGAAGACATACGCATGGCCAACAAGCACATGAAAAAAATGCTCCGCATCACTGGCCATCAGGGAAATACAAATCAAAACCACAATGAGATACCACCTCACACCAGCGATAGTGGTGAAAATTAACAGGACAGGAAACAACAAATGTTGGAGAGGATGTGGAGAGAGGGGAACCCTCTTGCACTGTTGGTGGGAATGGGCACTGGTGCAGCCACTCTGGAAAACTGTGTGGAGGTTCCTCAAAGAGTTAAAAATCGAGCTACCCTACGATCCAGCAATTGCACTGCTGGGGAATTGCCCCAAAGATACAGATGCAGTGAAAGACCAAGACACCTGCACCCCAATGTTCATAGCAGCAATGTCCACAATAGTCAAGCTGTGGAATGAGCCTCGGCTGCCCATTGAAAGATGAATGGGTAAAGAAGATGTGGTGTATGTACACAATGGAATAGTACTCGGCCATTAGAAATGACAAATACCCACCATTTGCTTCGATGTGGATGGAACTGGAGGGTATTATGCTGAGTGAAGTAAGTCAATCAGAGAAGGACAAACATTATATGGTCTTATTCATTTGGGGAATATAAAAAATAGTGAAAGGGATTATAGGGGAAGGGAGAGAAAATGAATGGGAAATATAAGTGAGGGTGACAGAACATGTGAGACTCCTAACTCTGGGAAATGAACAAGGGGTAGTGGAAGGGGAGGTGGGCGGGGGATTGGAGTGACTGGGTGGTGGGCACTGAGGGGGGCACTTGACGGGATGAGCACTGGGTGCTAAAGTATATGTTGGCAAATCTAACTCTAATAAAAAATATACAAAAAATATATATCAGTTCTGCAAAACAAAACAACAGCAATACAAGAACAAATAGGAATGATAGAAAAATAGATAACAGGAAACGCCTCAGAGATGACCCAGATATTGGAATTAGCTGTCATAGGCTTAATACAGCTATGCTTAAAATGTCTAATGAAATAGAAGACAAAGTGGGAAATTTCATCAAACACCTGGAATCTCTTAATAAGACTCACATATAAATTTTAGAACTATGAAATACAGTACCAGAAGTTAAGAAATCAATATGTAAGTTTAACCTCAGATGATTGGAGCAGGATAAAGTATTAGTCAATTATAAAATGGCAAATTTAAATAATGTAAATGGTGTTTTATTATTGTAATCAATGCTAAGTTTTATTTTACATTACAGTCCATAACTTCATTTTGGTGGGAGAAGGAAAAGCCAAATGAGTTTAACAAAATAAAAACAGAAAAGATAGGGGGAAAAAATAATAAAATCAGTTGGGAAGAAATATTTCTCTGAACTGGGACCATTTACTTGGTTCAGATTAGTGGTGAGAACCTTCACTACATATCTGCACTTTCTTTTTTAGATTTATTTTTCTGTATGATGATTTCTACAAGCTGAAAAACCAAAGTAAAACTAAAACTTAGATCATAATAATGCTAACAATTAGGTTATGATAACTGTAAAGCTTATCATAATTAAAGGACTCTTACTAATGGAAATAAAAAGCATGAGCACTAAAAAAAAAAAAAAAAAAAAAAAAAGCATGAGCACTATAAATACCATAGAGTTAAAACCACCCAAAGTTAATAAATGTGCACACACTGAACATTGATTCTGGTGTATAGTGTAAATACATAAAGTGAACTTTACTGAAGAAAGTCATATCTTGTATTGAAAATTAGAAAGAAAATAAGAGTTATGTAATATAGTATATTAATTTAGGTGCCCACCAGACAAGATTTCAAGTGTAAGCAATTTATTTCTACAAAAATACATAGGAGAATACATAAGTGGAACTGATCAGGGATAAAAGTTATACTATCAAAGCTAGCTACCACTGTGGATGTTTAATATCTATGAACTCTGGCTAATGGTATAAAATAATGTGCCTACAAGTTATCCCACTAAAAGAGCAATAGGGCTGGGATATTTACACACCAACTCTTACCACTCATTGTTTGAGGGTTGCTCATAAGGAGACAGGGCCAATTTCCCAGAACTTCCAGGTTGGAGTTTACATGCACAGAGCCAGAACCATGTTCTGCTCCTTTGCCCTTAGCAAAAAGATGCAAATATTGTTAGTTGGGAGTCACCAACTCACTGGAGCGGACTGCAGTGGTAAGACCCAAGAAATAAGGGTGAGGCAATGTTAGCATCTGCTTCAGGCAGGGTTTGAACATGTGAGTAATGTGCTAGGTTGATGGCACAAAGGGCCCAAGTGTTCACTTCTTCTTGGATCTATGCCTTTTGCCAAGTGGCTTTGCATTTCCTCTCATATTGAGGAGGAGCCCACTTCCCTGCTTCTTGAGCCTGAGGTTGGCTTTATCATCTGTTTTGGCCGATGAGTGGACAGCAGATGCATGCAGACATAGGGGGAAAGTATTTTTGCACTTCTCCATTACCTCTCTTGCTCTTCTGACTTTGCCATGAGACCTACTTGGGCTAGCTTACTAAAGGATGAGACAAAGTAGGGCAGAGCCAGGTTATCCTGATCATCCCAAATAAGGTCACACCGGATCAGCCAATGTTTAGCAAATCTCCAAGCATGTGAGACAAGAAGAACCAAATGACCCACAGACTATGCCCTAAATAAATTCTTATTGTTTTAAGCAACCAAAGTTTGTAGTTGTTTGTTATGTACCATATTGTAATGACAAATAGACAATTAGTGTCTAGAAGGAGTGTGCTACCATAGCATAAATCAAACATGTGGAATTGGTTTTGGACAGGCTGGAAAACTGGAAGGAAATTGCTAGAACAGACTAGAAATATGGTAGTTCTTGTTGTATAGTCATGAAACATTTGGTGAAACCATTATGGGAGGTAACTTGAAGGTATGAAATGTACCTTATGAATTTTTAGACTTCACTTCCAGGCATAATGTTGAAAATCTCAGCTGACTCTTATTAGTTACATATAAGGTATACAAGAAGAAGGAGTTAGAAAAGAACATACACACAATTTACAGAGAAAATTTTGTGGGAATCCTGAAAGGCCAAAACTTCTCAGATAGAAACCAGAACTGTTTCTTATCCCTACTTTCTAAAGCCAGAGAAAGATCCTCAAATGAAGGCATGGCCCCTCAAGATAAAGAAAAAATCAAGGGTGTGGCAATTATACCTTTTGTTAATACCTTTTTTTTTTTTTTTTAAGATTTTATTTATTTAGGGCAGCCTGGGTGGCTCAGCGGTTTAGTGCGGTTTAGTGCCGCCTTCAGCCCAGGGTGTGATCCTGGAGACCGGGGATGTCATAAATCATGAGAGACAGAGAGAGAGAGAGAGATGGAGATACAGGCCGAGGGAGAAACAGGCTCCCTTTGGGGAGCAGGATGTAGGACTCGATCCTGGGACTCCAGGATTACACCCTGAGCCAAAGGCAGACGCTCAACCTCTAAGCCACCCAGGAGCCCCTTGTTAATGCCTTTATTTATTTATTTATTTATTTATTTTTGTTAATGCCTTTTAAAGAATGAAGTCAAGGGCCAGTAGGTGCTCTCAGCTGGTCAAAAGAACTTTCAGGGGCATCTGAGTGGCTCCATGGTTGAGTGTCTGCCTTTGGCTTAGGTCGTGATCCCAGGATCCTGGGATCAAGTCCTGCATCAAACTCCCCGCAAGGAGCCTGCTTCTCCCTCTGCCTGTGTTTCTGCTTCTCTCTCTGTGTGTATCTCATGAGTAAATAAATAAAAAAATCTTAAAAAAAAAAAAAAAGAACTTTCAGGAAAATTTAGGGTGTTGTTCCTCAGTAGAAAATACACTCAGAGTAGCAATGGTTAAGTGTAGAGAGGCATAACTGTAATCTGACTATAGGAGACTAATAACCCTGAATCAGTATTGTGCTTTCTCTTCCTCCTCTTTCTCTCAGTCTTTAGCTCTAAGTTTTTCTCTAAAATTTGCAAATATCCCAAGTCATGACCATGAGAATTAATAAAAGAAAACCTCATTTAAAATGGAGTCAGGAGGCCAGAGGAGGAGGCCCTCATCAATATCAGACCCAACAGGAAGAGTTGGACCTTGCACCAGCATACGGCTTTAATATCCCAGAAACAGGAAATAAAGGTTTTCCTCTTTCCCTGGCAACAGGCCAGCCAGTGTGAGATTGTCACAACTCAGTCCATTAAGAAGCCACTACACTTTGAACTCCCAGTGTACTCAACACAAAAGGACTTTGTGTTTATAATAGCCCCTCCCAACTTCCCCTCTTCCTCTATAAAAGACTATCCCTTTCCTTTGCCTATGGCCTTATCATAGCTTGCTCATCCCAGACTGCAATTCTCTGCTATTCCCAAACAAACCCATTATGCTGATAAAATAACTGTCAGTTTTATTTTTAAGGTTAACACAACCTAGAGTCAGACTCAGGTAGGAATCAGCAATCTCATACCTTCTATCACACTGCATTTGCAATCTTTTGCAACCAAACCAAAGATGTGTTGGCAGATTACTTATTGTATTAGTAGTTGGAACTTTCATTGCTGATTCTTTGTCCTTTCAAATCAATACAAATCAATGTCTAACAGTTAACAAACCAACAGTGTCAAGGGCAAGGTGCCCAGGGAATACAACCTAAGGAGATCAAGCGTCAAGACATTCCTCCAGGTTCAGGGGTAGGGAGTTGTTGAAAGAGAACTCTAGGATAATGCACTTGTCAGAAGTGTATCTTCAGAGGCTGAGGATAGAGTCTGAAAAGTTTATCACTCCTGACTTGAGAAGTTATTCTGCATGCATTAAATGGATCCAAGTCTTGCTGTTGGCCCTCCACACCGTAAAATGTTTTAATAATCAAATACCTCAATTTCCTAGGAATAGCACCTGGTTTACAATTACTGACAATGCTACAGATCAGAAAGACAGAAACTGCTCTTTTGAACTTGGCTTGAAAAACTCGTTTTTGATCTCTACAGCTAGAGGCAACAGAGTTAATAAGTTTCAAACACTACAACCTACAGAGACTGTACATTTTCTCTTATTTGGAAAAGCAAGCATGAAACAAATATAAGTATACAAATCTTACCATGGAAGTAGTTAAATTTCTAGCTCAAAATATTACAAAATACTTAATAATATGATACTCAATAATAAAAAGCAAAAAACCACATTGGCTCACAAAAGGACCAGGCACACATCTTCTGACTGCCTATCCAGTGCTCCTTCTACTGCTTCCTCATTTGACTGGATATTTTACATACATCCAGATTACTTCTATCCTAAATAATTCCTAAGTAATTTTAATATTGAGATTCTGTTGTTATTGAGAATAAAAACTTTTGGGGGAAAAAAAGGCATGTTATACACAGTATATAATACTTTGTCAAATATGATGTCATATTTGTTTTTTATATCTAGTATAACTGACAGTTGAACCAATTATATTCCTATTAAGCTGAATATAATAGGAATTATATTCCTATTAATTTGGTCTAATTAATTGACCAAAAACAAGATTAAATCTAAACAGAAGGAAAGCCAATATTTCTTGATTATCTTTGAAGAATACAGATGAAGGAAAACAATGTCTTCACCAAATGTTTTAAATCATCCCATGCTGGGCTTGTAACTAAAGGGGGCTACCAGGTAGGAATTACCAAATAATACTCTGAAATTGAATGAGTGGGCTTATGGTCTGATAAGTTATATTTAAGTTCATGTAACTTTTATCTCTAAAGTAGCCCTACAAGGAGCTAAGAAATCCTAGAATGCCTGGAATGAAAAGGTTTTGAAAGGACTTCCAGTATTCAAGCAAAATCATACCTAAACCAAACTAGTGGTAAGGGTTGGCTTATTAATTTTGGGAAGGGATTATATTCAAATTATTGAACCACTTATATCACATGTACCAGCCAATCAGAATAAATACTGGCTGACATAATGCAACAGTGCAGGCCAGTTAAATATCAGTCCCAGTTTGAGGTAAAATTAATAAAATGAGTTAAGCAGTAAGGGGCCATATTCTACTATTTTTCCTTTAAACCTTTCATGTAAATGCTTGTTCTTCAGCTGCCATATTAAGAGATGCTCTAATATTGATGCTACAAACCAGTGGGGCATTTCTGATCTGAGGGCAAGTTTTGCTTGGCTTGCACAGCATATGTTTACTGTGAATTATTAATAACATCTTGTAATAGACCTCACATAAAATGTTTTATCCTCTATTGAAATATCAAAAGATCTATAAATAATGACCTCACAACCCCTCATGACAACAAGGACCAGCAGTTGCTTCTTTCAGAAGGGACATGCTCCTGGTGTGAATGCAGTTGCCACTGGTCATGTTCTACACTTTTAAGTAACATGCCATGCTTATGGACACATGACCTTGAAACGTGGGTAGGGTTCAATTAGTCAAACTACTGAGAACAGCTTCAAGCTTCTCATGAATTTAAGTCATCTAATTAGAGTTCCTCTACCCCATACATTCTTCCACAAACCAATCAAACTGTTGGCATAAATAGAAACAGCCTCAAAGATAAATAAGTGACTTGGAAAAGAATATAAGTAGTATGAACAGCTGTCTACAAAACAAGCAGAGTACAAGACTATATTATGATTTTACCTTAAAAAAAGAGTGTTTCCTATGTCATTTCCTTACAGTTTGTCACAATGCCCCTGTACAAGGAGTTATTATTCCAAACACAGTGCCCTAAATTGGAATCAGAATTGGATGTCATATAAACAGTTTCATGTCTCCTAAAATTTTGATTAAAATTTCAGACTTCTTTTATTTTGCTAATAAAGACCTTAGATAGCTGTGATTGGCTGAAGTGTTAGGAGCAAAGCAATTAGTGAGCTTTGACTCTTCTTGTGACTCAGATACACACATTTGTAAAATCCTCAGACTATAGTCCAACCGAGTTGACTAGACAATAAGAGTATGAAATACTTCCAATTGCAAGTGCTTAATAACAGTTTATTAATATTGATCAAAGAAGGTACAGAAGAGGGATGCAAAGCCCAGTCAATTTCTAATCATATCAAATAAAACTTGCTTCCTTTTTCCAATAGGGTCTCCAGGCTGGTAATCAAAGGAATGTGGCTACATAGTGTATCTACAAATAATAAGTGTTTACACGGGCTTTTTAAAATTATATTATTTGGACATATGGAAGAATATGAGCTAAATGAAATCACAGTTAGGATGTTATCTTTTCCTTTAAACCTGCTTTTTCTCCAGGATTTTCTTTCTTAGTTTGCAGTATCCTCATTGACCACCAGATATCTAAGCTAGAAATCTCAGCATCATCCTGACTCTTCTTCCTCCTTCACTCATGTTCAATACTCTATCACTTCTAGAATCTAGTCCCCTCCTCATCCTCACTGCTGTTCCTCTGATAAAAGCCCTCCTACTACTATAACCTTCTGACTGTTCATGCCCTGCAATCTAGCCCGACAGGCTACCAGATTGATTTTTTTAATTTAAATTTTTTTTAGAGATTTCATTTATTTACTTATGAGAGACACACAGAGAGAGGCAGAGACAAGAAGAGGGAGAAGCAAGCTTCCCACAGAGAGCCAGATGTGGGACTCAATCCTGGGACCCTGGGACCACCACCTGAGCCAAAGGCAGATGCTCAACCACTGAGCCACGCAGATGTTCCTGATTTTTTTTTTAAATAAAAGTAACTCCATAGCATTACTCTACATAACACCCATCAATGATTCCTTATCTAAAGCCCTCAGTGATCTTAGGCTGCAATAATGAAATTCAAGACCTAGGATATAGGCAGTAGGAATGCCACTTTGTTTTTATGGGCAGACCACATCCAGAGATGCAAACTAGAAAGAAACTAGAATCCCCAAATCCACACAACCCTTTCAGATGGATGTTTTGTATGGAAGTGAAAAAATCTGTGAGTATATAGAAAAAATCTGGAAATAATTGTAAGACAGTTGCTAAATTTGTTCTGCAAAGGCCCAAGAAATGGAACTAGGATCCATATATATTAGAGAACCAAATTTTGGCTATTATGAACAACAACTTTTAATGCTTAGAATTAAACAAGACGGGATCCCTGGGTGGCGCAGCAGTTTGGCGCCTGCCTTTGGCCCAGGGCGCGATCCTGGAGACCCGGGATCGAATCCCACGTCGGGCTCCCAGTGCATGGAGCCTGCTTCTCCCTCTGCCTGTGTCTCTGCCTCTCTCTCTCTCTGTCTCTCTCTCTCTCTCTCTCTCTCCGTGTGACTATCATAAATAATAAATAAAATTAAAAAAAAAAAAAAGAATTAAACAAGACCCTGTAAAGAAAGTGATATATTTCCTATCAGAGAAAGTGTTCAACATAGATTAGATAATTTATATGCCTGATCAGAGTACTATAGAAAATGTTCAAATCTCTAATAATTTAATTATGTGACCTTTAAAATTCTTCAAATCCCAATATCCTAAGATTAATTTTAAAATTAAAGACACTTAATACTACCAACCCTTCTAATATAAGATTTAATGAATCAAAATACTGCTAACCGATGGCTTATTTATAATAACACCATTTCTCACTCATCCCTTTGGCCAACCACATCCACTTCCCAATGACCCATATCATCAGTTTTAATAATCTTAACTGGAGTAAATAAGACCTCTTTAGTTTAGAAAAAAACCTCAATGATATGTACAATGATTATTCACCAATTCCTCACAGGAATCAGTAAACAACTGTCACCCTGAGAGTGCTAATCTCAAAGCATTTGCCACTCCATGTCCCTCAGAGGTATTCTTGCACAGTAACTACATAATAACATTTTTACAAGATTCTAATTTTGTAATTAGATTCTAATTTTTTCTATGACATCCGGAACCAGAAGAGGCAAAAGTCCATGTAGAGGGAAAAAACAACACCACACATACACACAGAAAAAAAAAACTAAAAGAATACTGCAAAGTAACTTATGTGGTCAGATTTTCATAATTTGCTGTGATCAATTTTGTTATTCTTATGGTATAAAACAAGTCTCTAGGATGAGAATTCTAGGAAGAAATTAGATCAAAATTTTCCCATGTGCCTTCTTTCAAGGAAAATTGAGAAAGGCTACATAAACATGACATAATTATGGCAAGGGGGATGGTATCATATTTCTCTGCTGCTGTTCAAGACTTTCCCCTTGCCAGTTCAGAGGAACTGAGTGGATATAAAGATTTAGGAAACTTTTCAACATTCTGGTCACTGTACAGGAAAGATGTTACCAAGAGCCATCTTGAAATTCATAACTATGGAGCTGGGAGTCAAGCTTCTCCATTGATGATCCTCTAAGCATCTAAAAGAAGCAGACCTGGGTCAAGTTGAGGTTTCTGAAGCCCCAGGGGGGTAGAGGGGAGGAAGCCACAAGATGGTGGTCAGCCTTCAGAACAAAGATAAATGGTTCTGGTGCTCTCTCCTATACACATGCTATAGCATGCTGGTTCCTGTTCTGATGTGGTAACTCTCTTGGAGGAAAATCCAGGCATAGATAAACAGGAGGATAGACAGATCTAGGGAGCATTCATTGAAAGAGAAACAGAAATAGTAATTCAGTTTCTTGCATAGCTTGCCATTCACTGGTCATCATACCACATGTCCTAAAATGGGACAATCTATGCCTGCTCTCAGTCTGGACTTTGACAGGGGAAGGGTTAAGGGAGGGGGCTTGATGAGCTTTCTGGAATCTTCAGTTTAGAAATTCAGAGAGAGGGAAGTCTCTCCTCATTACACCTAACTTCGAAATGTCAATAAATTACCCTCAGTGTCTTTTCCAAAATATCCAATGATGTATGGACTCTCATGGAATGTTAATATAAAATCAGAAAGGAAACTTCATATGACCATAAAGCATAAAAAATGCGGTCATTAATCCTCTCTCCATTCATAGTTCTGTTAATCAGCTTTCCTTGAATCTTTGAGGCATAATAACTCCCATTTGCACCCTTTCTGAAAATAGCTAAGTATGTTTTGAAATTGTATGGCTCATTTCATGGTCATTCTCACAGCAATTACAATATTCTGTGGTTAACACAGCATAATGTTCACTGAAACTCTATCATAATTATTTCAGCCAGTTATTAGTGAATTACCATGGCAGGTACTCTGGGAATATATACCGTTAAATAACCTTCCCTGGCCACCCACACGGAGAGCTCTCCCTCTCAGAGTGGAGAATAAAATTTGTGTATCTCTCTCAGGGCCTCTGAAAGAAGTTATACAATGCAACCAAAAAAACACCTTTTGACCATACCATTTGTTTCTAAATAGTGATGACCAAAGGAGTTCAAAAGCACTAGTCTCCAAGCCATATTTTTCCCTATGGTAGATAATATCTCATGCCCTACAGTGTTTTCTTGTTGCTAATGAATCATTTTAAATAACTGCTCTCCCCCTGGCTTGTTGCTGCCAAGCTTTTATGCCATTTTCCATTATAAATGGGCTCTTGTGATTATAGAAAGTTAGTTTCAATTATAATATATTTTGAATAGGGTTTATACATACACAGAACTAGGAGAATTCCATTACTGTCTTGTTCTTCTTGACCACAGTAGTCATCCCAAACAGAGGCAAGACATAGAAGAGCAGGAAAGTGGAAGAATCCAGTTTTCAGGAGCCCAACTATCTACACATAAAGAGCTCCTGGCTTTGATCCTACACTAGGACAAGCAGCCTGACTCCATAATTCTTGCTCGAGCTTTCTGTGTGTGACCCAATTCCATAGTTTCTGACATCTTTAGGAAAAAGTAACACACACACCAAAAAACTGTACCGAGCACGCCATCCTTTCAGTGCCTATAAGCTGGAATTCTGTTCTCAAGGCACCACTGAAGGTTTTCCTCTGTTCTGTTTGCTTCTGCTCCAAGTAGGAACCCAGTGGCAAAATAAAATAAAATAAAACAAAATAAAATAAAAATAAATCTTAATCTTAATTTAAAAATTTAATAAATTCTTTAAAAACTAAAGCTCATAAAAATAAAAATGAAAGAAAAGAAGTCACAGCACACATCCAGGAAGACTTCTGAAGCACCTCTATGTGCCAAGAATTCCAAAAAAGGTGTGTATATCTAAATGCCTGCCTCACTAGCATTAAGTCGCAGGAGTAGCAAAACCAAGAATTAGGCTAATGAGTGAAATGGTGGGCTGCGGTTGGCCATTCTGGTCTCATCCATTGAAATTCTGAAGAACAGCACTGTGTCCTCTGTCACTGGTATGGCACATATCTGTCCTTGACAGGTGACCACAGCTCCAGGCAACTGGCCAGAGCTTTTTAAATTCTGGAAACTTATATACACAACTGCGACCAGATAATGTTTTTGATTTTTGATACCTATGTTTCTTTCTCTCCCTTGAGAGAAATGACACAGTCATGCATTTCTTGACTGGGAGGTGAAATCTAACAACAAAAAAGCAGAATTTACTCTGAGTTTCTCCAGCCTTTGGATTCCAAACACACAAGCTCCAGAGGAGGACGGTTACATGGTGTTAACAAAATATTTTTAAGAAGCAAGGGGTTGAGAACAAATAGCCCCACCAGAGGGATTCTCCAGGGCTGCAGGAAGTGAGAAGGTGGGGCCTGCTGCTCGCTTGGTGGGCAGTGCAGACAAGGCAGTGGAAACATCATAGAGGGGAAATGGTTCTGAGTGCATCTTGGAAATGGACACAAGGCAAGGGATGTACCAAGGAGCCAGAGGACCTTGAGGGCCTCAAGGGCTGAAAGCCAGAATGGCTGTCTTAGTGTTCACCTGTGTGCATTAGTGGCTCAATGACGTGCCTCAATGACCAGATACCATGCCACGAATTCCTAGTACGAAGTAAGTTCTTACAACTATGACACAAGTTTCATGAAGAGAGAAGAACCCTTCAAAAGACTAGGGTTAAGGTTTCCTGCCTTTCTGAAGGTACAGAAGCCCCAATTAAGACTTACAATGAATTATGGAAAACTGAAGAGGTATGTCCTCCCCACTTGCACTGTTTCCCCAACCAGGGTAGGTAAGGAGTCATGATCTCGCTGCAGCCAGCACGTAGCCATGTAACAATGAACCACAGTCCTCCAAGTGTTCAAGAACTCCTTCGCTCCCACCTACAAATCCATTCCAGCAGCTAATATTTCTTCCACCTCAGCAAAGAATGGAGGCAATTCTATATTTCCCAGCTGTGTAATCATTAGGCACCTATGTCACTTACAATTTGCAAACACTTGTTTCACTGAGAATTTTTAGATACTAATTCCCCTCTCAGCTCTGGGGTTTTGATTCTTCCTTAGGAAATAGCTCCTGCAAAATAGACAGCAAACTTCCTTCTATTATCCTCTAATGTATGCCATTCACACTTTTGCATGCTTCACAAGCCCCAGAACTACTTCTGCAACCTTGAACAGGTGAGAAAAATGTCTTCTACAGATATAGCTTCTTCCTGGACATTTTCATGCAGCAATCAGAAATTGAATTCTACGTGTGTCTCGGCCACCCAAGTGATTGACTACAGTACAAAGAAAATTCATCTCAGTCTTTTCTATTGTTTGAGAGCAATGCTGGGTTGATACCCACTGCATAGTTTCACTGCTATTGGTTCAATCAATGTCATCATTTTTGTCCTCTGCTTCTTACCTGATGTTTCACTTTATCAGTAACAGAGCAAAGGCTGATGACGAGGCATTTTATTCCAAACCACAATTGACAACCTATTTTAGTTTTTTCCCTACTTGGAGACTCAGAGCAAGTACAAATCACTGTCTCTTTGTGTTGTTGCCTTTTTGATGGCATCTTCACAATGAGAAGTAATCTACTCACCTGGCACATGGTATGTGCTCAATACATGTTAATTAATAACTGTAGCCTTTGTTGTGATGATAGTAATGAAACGTGAAAGTGAGGATAGAAAAGATGATATCCCAGGGTCTGAGCCAGGAAATAGATTGTTTCCACGTGGCCAAAAGACAAGCTCAGGAGGCATACATGTTGAAGAATAGTTGGTAGAGTGGGAGAAAGAAATGGAAGAGAGCTAGAAGACTAAGAAGGAGGAGCCAGATCCATTAAGAGAGTAGCACCCAGGAAGATTTCCAGAGGTGAATAAAGATCCCCTACATACAGAGAAATATGTAGAAAGAGAGAACTACAAAAAAAAAAGAGATATAAACAGTGAAAATAAACAAGAAGCAGGAGAAGAGAGCTCAGAAAGCCCAGAATTACTTTAGTTGGCTTATGGGTTTCAGAGGAAATTATCACAAATTACTCTTACCCTTTGGAATTCTAATCTGATTATTAGCTTTAATCTATAATTTTGATTTTTGTGAAGCCTTAAGTGGGTCCTTGCTGATGACAGCTTCCCACTTGATGAACAGAGGAACAAAGATAAAACTGTCAGAAGTGACCAAAGCAATACTTTCATCGAGACCAGATATAGTATCTGAGAATTGTATCAGGTGGCCAAATACTTCATCACCCTCTGTATTAATCTTTTGAATGAGTTCAACTCAAAGACTGAATTATGCTACCTCTGAAAGTGTTAAAAAGATTAATGACCTTAATATCTATAAAGTTCTTTGAAGGTTAAAAAGTACACGTACTAAGTTCTTAAAAGCCCACATGTAATTTGTGTAACTAAAATATATTGTAATGTTTCATTTAGACAAGTCTTTGAGAAAGAAGGAAACATACATGAATTACACTGATTTATGTCCCTGTGCTGCTCCTGATTGGGAAAGTGACTTGTTACATGACCTTAGAGAGATAGAAGATGGTGAGGAGAGAAAGCTAAGTAAGAAAAGCCACCTATTTTGAAATCATAGCTATTACAGGAGCACAGCTGGGGACTATAAGACTGGAAAATAGAGTTGGCCTTTGTGAACACCTTCACCTCCTGTTAAGGCAACCCTCAAGTGAAGCCTTCATGCCCTTGCTTAGCCCACCCCCTTGGCTGCCTAGAAGCACTCCATATTCTGCACCCCAGACCACAGGTCAACTATTTGGAACTGTTCCCCCTCCAACTTCTCAGATTAAAAAATCTCATTTTCTTACAGTGCCTCCCATCTCTCCATTTCTCTCATCCCCATCCTGCCGCCATAGCTGCTCTTCCACCATGGAGAGATTTGTTTTCCACCTTTAGCCCATCCTGCCTGCCTCGTCGGGAGCTCTAACCACCCTACTTGCTTCTTCAGCTTCTTCTCTCTGTGCTCCCAAGCAGCAAAGCCAGTCCTGGAAGTGCAATCTCATATGTCTTAGTTTGTGCTCAAAGATCCCCAGCTTTGCCTCGACCAATTAAATCAAGTAAGATAAAGTAAAATCCAATACACAAGATAGGAATGGAATGGAATGGCATGGCATGGCATGGCATGGCATGGCATGGCATAGAATAGAATAGAATAGAATAGAATAGAATAGAATAGAATAGAATAGAATAGAATAGAATAGAATAGAAGTAAGATAACACTGTTTTTATTGGCCTCAGATACAAAATAATGGCTTCAATTGGACTGTCGGTTTAATTGGACTCAGAACTCTCTCCATTCAGCTGATGTTTGTATTCTTTGGGGTAACAGTTCCCATGCTTTACCCTTCTCAAATTCTCTTTTTTTTAAAAAAATATTTTTATTTATTTATGTGAGAGAAAGAGAGAAAGCATGAGTGGTGGGTTGGGGGAGGGGTAGACAGAGAAGGAGAAGCAGACTCCCGACTGACCAGGGAACCTGATGCAGGACTTGATCCCAAGACTCTGAAATCATGACCTGAGCCGAAGGCAGATGCTTAGCCAACTGAGTCACCCAGGCACCCCACCTTTTTCAGATTCTCTCTTTCATTACCACTTACAATTTTCCATGGATGGTCTGGTCTTGTACTTCACACAGAAAAGAGAGACCATCAGATGGGACCTTCTCCAACCTGTAGAATATTTCTTTCTCTAGATTTAACATATACAGACCAGGAGTAATTGGTTAAAATGAAGTCATACTGGAGTAGGGAGGGAGATGTTAGGATGTCCTCAACATCATGTGAAGATAAAAGTAGAAATTGGGGTGATGCAGCAGAAGCCAAAGAACACCAAAGCTGGTCAGAAAACCCCTGGAAGCTAAGAAAGATCTAGGGAAGCAGACTTGCCCTCATAGGCCTGGAGTGACCAACCTAGATCTCAGACTTCCAGCTTCCAGAACCGTGAGACAATACATTTCTATTGTTTAAGCCACTCAATCTGAAGCACTTTGCTACAGCATCTCTAGTAAACTAATAAAGGTGTCTTCAAAGTAGCAAAAACATCTGTTGATGCAAAGGGACTCGAAATAGGGGAGAAAGTTTTAAAGAATGAAGTATACAAAACTACTGCGTAAACATTTTTTTCTGATGCTCTTTTCTTTCATTACAGTTTCTATTCTTTCATCTTTTTTCCATCCCAATATACTTAATTTATAGCCTCTTTCTATTATCTACAGTTCTTAAAGGGCTTTTTTGAGAGGAAATGTTTGTCTACTTTCTGATTTTTTTCTCATGGTGCTTTGTTTCCCTGTCTGGTTAATAATGTTTCATTATGAGTTCATGATTTTCAGTGTGCTTCTGTTATTCTTCAGTAATCTGGTTTGTCCTGAGATGAGGAAGTTTTCCTATGGAAATTTTCTCCCAGAACCCATCCTGAGTTTATTTAGGTTCCTTCTCTGCTTATGAGATCCAAGGATTTCTTTTTCTTCTTCTCAAGCTTGTCCATGATCATTTTTGGTGGTATTGTTTGCTATTATATCCAGCACTGTTTATCCAACATCCAAATATTTTCAGCATCTGCTCATTTAGCCAATTGCCCAGACTTTCAATTTCAGAGACTCTCAATAATATTTCTATGCAAATAATACTAATAATAGGAAAATGATCATTTCTCTATTTTACAGTATCTTAGACATTTCTCTCTCTGTCACCTGGCAAAACTGAAGTGATAGCAGCTTATTGGCTTTTCACCTGGACCAAGTCTTTTGTATCTTATGATACCATAAACAAAACAAACTAACTAAAAACCAGAAAATTTTAAAGCAGCTTTTAAGAATGATTCCAGAAAAAATGTGTTCTTTTAGAAGTTTGCTAAAATGTAAACTTTGCAAGAACAACAAAGAGAACTGTAGTAGTGCCAGATGCTTTTAAACACTTGTCATGCAAATTCAATTCAAAATTCCAAGATTGAAGTAACATAACTGCCCTTCATTTGCCTTACTAAGTCGGAGATATTATAAGCATCACCTCAACGTGATACTCACAAAGTGACTTTAGATGTTTATCCCCACTTAATATCTGAGGAATCTAAGACTCAGAGTGTTAATTAATGTCCCTAAACTACTTATTAGAGCATCTGGGATGTATGTGCAGCCTTCCTGTGTCCAGGCTCATTGGGTTTTTGTTTGCTACTGTACTATGCTATTTTTCATTAAACAACTATTTTAGTCTTTAATCCAACTGTTTCTGTTTATTTCTGATGAAAATGCTTCCTTTTTTTTTTTTTTTTGTCTCAGAAACCATTTTAGGTAAGAGAATTTAATCCTGTTTCATCATAAAATAAAAGACCAATGTTATTCTGTTATCACTAAGCTAAACCAAGTATCAAACACCATTCTAATTTTATGTAGTTTGTGCAGAATTTAGCCATGGAAAAATGTTAACCTTTATCCTGGACGAGTACATTGAGCTCTTTCAAGATGAAGCAGAACTAGTAATAGCCATAGTATTTTAATACAGATCCTATAGGTTTAGGGGCAATAGATGCATTTATAACATGTTATTATAATGAGTTTAATAGGAATATAGTTAAAAAAGTAGAGACTACTTTTCTAACAAAGGCTTGTGTTACCAGTACCCAGTTTGAAATTGGACAGTAATACCTGCTAGTGACATGGGGCTGTGTTCACTGCGGGCCTTCAAGATTATCTTTACTTACCTAAAGCAAACCAGAGAGGTAGTCAGCTATTTAAAACAAGAAAATTTGCATAAATTGGTTTGCATAAGGACATTACTTTTGGGTAAAAGCAGATGAGGGTTTTAGGAAAAGACCCAGAGTGCAAAAGGAGAAATAGAGAGAAGGAGTTGCTGTTGGGGTATATGGAAGGACGACATGAGATTCAGAATTTAGACTATGTTAGGTTCTTAATGTATAAAGTGCAAAACCCTCTAGGGAAAGTGGAACAAAAATCTCATGTACACTGACGGCTGATAACTTTGAGAACACCAGATAATAATGACCATAGCTTTGACACTGTTATTCTAAGGTGAGCATAAAAGCAGTGGCAGGAAAGAGGCATCGTGAGGTCTCAGAGCATCAACAATGAGGGTGGAAACAAAGTGTGGGGCAAACAGCTTATGATGAGTGTGGCTGGCAGACCAGTTTGTGCAGGAGGACGTTCTAAGTGACATACCTCCTCCTTCCGACTAAGGCTTATTCTCTGACAAGGATGTGGGCCCAACAGCTTCCTCTAAGATAAACTCTTGTTCAGGAGATTTCCCAATCTTTCCTGAGGGGGGAAACAAATATGTCAATATCCCTGATAGATGCAAAAGGTCTCAGTAAAATATTAGCAAATCAAATTCAGCAGCACATTGAAAGGATCATTCACCATGATGAAGTAGGATTTATCCCTGGGATACAAGGATGGTGTAACATACAAAAATCAATCTTTTTGAAGATCATAAGCCATATCCTCCAGATAAGCCAGCATCCTGAGATGAGCATAGCTTTAGGCCAAGCTGAGGGCACACAAATGATATTTAATCAATATTTCCCTGTAATTACTGTTCCACATTTTTCTAGACTTTCTGTTACAAAGGTCACACTCAAGCACTCCCAGGAACAGAGACCAAAGAATTCAGCTACTCTGGTCTAGGTCCTTGTGAGGGGTTGATGGCTTCAGTGGTCTGCATTTAGGACCCAGCAAGGGTGGGGGTGGGAGTAGGAATCACAGAATTCCTGTGTCCTTTCACAGAGAAGAGACTTTTCAGCTTGCTAAAGTCTACTTTGACTACTTCCACCCTGCTACAACCCCAGACATTCCTCCTCCTCCTCCTCCTCCTCCTCCTCCTCCACCTCCTCTTCCTCCTCCCTGATGTTAACCATTTCCCTAAGTATCTCAGACAAATCTTTACAGTTCCAGCCCCCGCAAGTTTGTCCATTTACCTAAGAGTAACATCTTTAAAAATCTGCCATGAGAGGGTGACAGAACATGAGAGACTGCTAACTCTGGGAAACAAGGGGTAGTGGAAGGGGAAGTGGGTGGGAGATGGGGTTACTGGGTGACAGGCACTGAGGGGGACACTTGACGGAATGAGCACTGGATGTTATACTATATGTTGGCAAATCGAACTCCAATAAAAAAAATATACCAAAAAAAAGTGTAAAGAAGGAATCATATATATAAAAGCCCATCTTATTTTATAATGTAAAGGTAATTCTCCTTAACAAACTGGAGGTAAAGTAAATCATTTTTGTTTGGTATTCAGATTTAATATCACAATACAAAAATAGAGCAAAGCAGCTATCCCTGATGCTTCACAAAATGGTTATTGTGACTTTTGGAAAAATCGTGTGCACTAAAATTTCTCAGATAGCACAAAACCACTTTCTTGCCTAAAGGGGTGGATTCTAATAAGAACCAAGGATCTTTATGTTTCCTAACATTTAAACATCCTCTTTTATTCATCATGGAAATAAACCAAGGATTCTTGGGTCTGCTCTGTAGGCAAAAATTTTGTGCATACACAGAGGTACAATTCAGTTATTTATAGTTTTGCAAAGCAGATAATAAAGTGAAGAAATAAATATTTCTTTATTTAATAAAGAAATAGCCATGATATTTTGAGTACATGATAAGGATTCAAGAAATATTCCTTCATTTCAAGTTTTCTTCCCCAGATGTTTCTGATACTACAAAAAATCGAGGATGCCACATTCAATCTGAAGCATTAAGCAGGTGAAGGAAATAACTGACATTTTTCCATTTCCCTGGAATAGCTTTGTGCAAACCAATCCTCCCAAGGAAAACAACTTCAAACCAGATAATCCATTCAAAATATTTGTTTGAAGGTATCAGAGAGCTAACAGGGCAGCAGAATTGAGGAACCAACATACTGCAAAGGAATACGTGGTGAGGTGAGCCAACGTTCAGGACCACCTTTCCTGTAGGCCTGTGGCAACTCCTAAACAGCAGCCTCATAAAGAAGAAACTGAGAAAATATTCTAGTAGCTTTATGTGGCCAAGGGATACCACTGAAGTCAGGCACAATAAAAAGCAGGTAAAGTATCCCAGGATATCAGTTGGAACCTGAATGTTTGTTTTTATCCTATTTTGTCCTGGTTGCACAGGGGGGTTCATTTCGTGTTAATGCAACAATTTTTACAGTTGGGATTTTTGCACTTTTCTGTATGTATGTTATATATTATATGTTAATAGAAAATGTTAGTAAAAAATAAAAAGAAATAACTCAAACAAAAGGAATAAAGTCTTGTTAAAAATCAAGTTATTGAGCTATGCTCGATACTTTATCCACTTGAGTTTCCTCATATGACTAGAAATTTGGATTGACTGAGTTGTGATTTTGTAGTATTTCAGGACATTGTATCATTGCTTCTTTGCTCTCTCCAAGGAGATAGGGGTGTGGAGATTTAGTAGAAGACACTAGATTTATCAGTCAACAAATTGTTCTAATTTTTTTAATGCAATTAGAACACGATTAGACTCACACATATTCCCTGTTGGTTTCTCATCCTGTGCGAATGAAATTCCTTCTCTGGGGTGCCTGGGTGGCTCAGTTGATTATGCGTTTGACTCTTGATTTCAGCTCAGGTTGCAATCTCAGGGTCCTGAGATCAAGCCTGGGATCTGCCAGGCTCTGTGCTCAGCAGGAAGCTTGCTTTTCCCTCTCCCTCTGCCCGTCCCAACTGTTCATGCTCTCTCTCTCTCCAATAAATAAATAAAATCTTAAAAAAAAAAAAAAAAAAAGAAAGAAATTCCTTTTCTTGTTCTCTAGTCCAGAGAAGTCCATTGCAATTAAAAGAGGACTTCAACCACCTCCATTTTTATCTTAGTTTGTACTTGTTAATTGAATAAGTTCTTCTTTCCAGCTAATCTCTTAACTCCGGCAAAGGACCCTGCAGGGGTAGTCCCCAAGAAATAAGGACTACCCTGAGCCATCAAGACCCCACCTGACCAAGACAAAAATCAACCTGACCCTTACTGCCCACCTACTTGTTCCCACCCAACTTTGTCTCACATTTTCCTTGTATAAACCTAGAAGTATTTTCAGCACTTTGGAGAGTCTTTGAGATGTTAGTCCACTGTCTTCCTGGTGTTGGACTCATTGAAACAAATGCCTTTCTTGTTGTACCACCACTGCTCTGCTTCTGGATTTGGTTGGCAGTGAGGGGCCGAATCCAGTATGCTTGGAATCCCAGAAGCCAGGTGTTCTTACAGCCCTGCGCATGGCTGCAATTTTGGTGAGCCAGCCAGGAACAGTGCTTCTGATTTCTCTAGTGCTTTCCCTCCACCAGTCTGGAGTCCCCAGGATGGAGCAATTGACCAGGGCATTGCACCAGGGCTCACTCATTCATTTTCTGAGCTAGTAGCTGTGACAGGTCAGTGTGAACTACTTGTGGCTAGTCCACCCTGGGTGGGGAGGACAGGACAGAAGTCCTCTGCAGCTGCTGAAACCTGTTTCACTTCAACAGTGTTCTTTCTCTTTCACCATGGACTCGCATCAACTGCCTTAACTGCATTTGTGAAATAGAGAAATGAATTAGAAGTAACAGGCCCGGGTAGCCCTGGTGGCTCAGCGGTTTAGCGCCACCTCCAGCCCAGGGCCTGATCCTGGAGACCAGGCATCAAGTCCCACATCGGGCTCTCTGCATGGGGCCTGCTTCTCTCTCTGCCTGTGTCTCTGCGTGTCTCTCCTCTCTCTCTGTCTCTCATGAATAAATAAATAAAACCTTAAAAAAAAAAAAAAAAGAAGTAACAGGCCCTAGAAATTCATCACCGACTGGTAAGTTCCCTGGTAAGTGCACACCATCCTGTCCTTCCTTGGCTCCTTGCTATTGGGTAATTTTCAACCATTTGTCAGGTTTCCATAACCCATTGGTTCAGGCTTGCATAGCTTGAGCTGTGGCAGGGACTGCTATAATTTGTGAAGAGAAATGGGTATAAGATAAAATGGGAAGCCAGGTACACATTTGGGGAGATCACTGTTGGAGTGTGTGTGTGTCTGTATGTGTGTACATGATAGAGAATGCTAACCCTATTCCCTTCCAAAGCCTCCTAGGAAGAATATTGTCCAACTGATCAACTTTTAACCTATAACCAAGTTATAGACCTATGATTGAGAAGAAAATGACTTTTATTGGAACACCACCTGGTCTACGTATATATCAAGCTCAGAGGAAAGATTACCAATGACTACTGAATGGCTCTCTTGGATTCCTTCCTCCCATTTGGTTGTCTCCAAATAGGAAAAACACACACACACACACACACACACAAAAAAAAAAAAAAAAAAAAAAAAACTCCAATAGGGTTTTTTTTTGTTTGGCTCTCTCAGCTCATCTGGGAAGCCATTTGGTTCCATTGGTGAAGCTCTGACTTACGGGGAAGAACCAGAAACTAGGAAGCTATTTGGTTCAATCAGTGAGTCCCCAGACTTTGGGGGATTAACAAAGACTGACTGAGGTACTCTGGGCTTCATTTAATTATAGTTTTATTTCTTCTGTGTTTTTCCTGAACTTTTGCCTAGAAAGAAGGGGAATACTCCCTCTGTTTTAAAAGAAAGTCCGTTAGGACATATTCTGAGTAAATAGTGAAGAGGGCTGAAAAGCAACAGAAAAGGCCTATTTCACAGGAAGGAGAGATAAGAGGTGGAGAAAAAGAAATGTTAGTCCAAACTTTGAATCTTTCTTCAGCCTCGCTGGTGGCACCTTTGTGCCTCTGCCTCCTGACCTCATTCCGGTTCCTGTATCACCTCTTGGGCTGCTCCCACAGCTGGCCCCTATACCACCCTCAGCACCTCCATACCAACAGCTTCTGCTCCTCCTACCCTCACTAGCAAGGAGCAAATAGCACCTGAAGCTGTTGGGCCACCTCCTCATGAGGTTCAAACTGAAGCACCTCCCAAACCAGCAAACAGGGACCCAAGGGTTCCCCTGGCCTTTAACAGCTCACTTCAGATTTCCCCACAGGAGCAGCAGGTAAAATTGACAGCGGGGAACAAACAGATTGACTTTTTATGGATACAGGCACAACATATTCAATATTAAAGCTAATTCAAGGTTGTTGGTTCAATTAAAATAAACATTTCTTTAGAGTTCTCAGCATTAAATATAAAACTTTTGTTCTACCATGGATTACTAAAAATCACATAAGTTCATGTTATCTCTGTTGCAGTTTGTCAGCAAAAAGATGACTTAAAATGATCATCAATTTTGTTTGTTTCATAAAGTTTTCATGGGCAATTGTTAAGGGACAGTAGTTTAAGTAAATAAAATGGTTTATACCTTTCAAAACCTTTAGTAATCTTGAAGTTTTGATAAGCTAAATGATAAATTGGGTTGAATTCACTGGATATCTAAGTCTTTTCCAAATAAGATAGAACACTAAAGTGTTCATTATTGAATGTAGGTTTATCTGCTTTGGCTTCTTATTGTGGAGAAACAAGGATGCTTGTGTCTATTAGTAAACATACTTGGTGCTTTATTTAAAGTTGTACTAAAAAAAGCATGCTTCTAGAGATTATGAAATATATTCATAAATTTTCGATTTAAAGAATCCTGAGGTAACAAACAGTTTACAATTGGTTACTACTTAGTTTTCCCTGGAGACTAATGTTTCTAAAAGTAAAATTCTGATCACTGTAATTAAGACTGCTGGAAAATAATAAGGAAAGCAACTGTGTATGCAAAGAAAGTAAGATGTGTTTTGATTTAAAAAGGTATGAGGAATGGGAATACAGGAATGGGAATACATTTTTGTTGAGGGGAAAATAAAGTAATTTTGTTTTGTTTTTTTATTTTCATTTTTTTTCTTTTTTTAGAAAGTAATTTTGTCCTAAAATGAGACTGGTTATTTAGAAAGAAAAAAAATTAGGAAAAATCTGAATGAAAAAGAAAGATGTAGAAAGTTTGTAAAAGAAAGTCTTTGGAAAAGAAGTTTATGCATGGTCACAACTAAGATTGGAATGAATGAGTTTTAAAATTACACTAGTGTATAGGCAGCCCAGGTGGCTCAGCGGTTTGGCACCACCTTCAGCCCAGGGCATGACCCTGGGGACCCAGGATCAAGTCCCACGTGAGGCTCCCTGCATGGAGCCTGCTTCTCCCTCTGCCTGTGTCTCTGCCTCTGTGTCTCTCATGAATAAATAAATAAAATCTTAAAAAATAAAATAAAATAAAATTACACTAGTGTAAGATTGTGATTTGACTTTCCTCTCCGTTAGAGAGACAAAGTTTTCTCAGATTGTTGGTCTGTTTTTATAAACAAAGTTTAATTATATGTTTAATTATAAACAAAGTTTTTTCTTTCTTTTATCAACCCAGAAAGCCAAAGTTTGTTTCTATGTTTTGTCTTTAGAGGTCTTTGATTACTTAAGAAAATTAAAACTTCTCCATATTAAAGGAGCTAAGTTTTGCTAACAACTGTATAACCTTCTGTAGAATCTCTTATTGCCACCTTGGGTAAATATATAATTAAATATTAAGTTGTGTAATGATCTGTAATCTTATTTAGGTCTGTGCTATTAACAAACTTCCCAAGCTTCGAATTATAATTGAAGTCATTTTGGCTAATTAGGCTTTGGTATGTTAAGTTACATGAGAAATATTATCAAACAAATGATAAATGTTGGGTTTTACTATATGGGCAAATACTATAAGTGTTCTAGAAAATATATGAAATTCCTAAAGTTTTAATGTATCCTGATATAAGGTCACCTCTTGACATCCTAATCGTTGAAATGTTGTGTATCACAGATACAACTCGATTTTCTTACAACCCGATTTTCATTTCAACTGCATTGTAATGAACTCTCATCAGGTCTTTAACCATGTCCGTTTTTTAGTCTTTTGTCATTATTCTGATGCTCTTGAAAATGTGTTTCTTCTTCAAGGAAATTCATGGAAAGGACTTTTGTTGAGTACAGGTTTCAGATGGATATCTTTAAGATCATAAAACTAAACTGGGCGGGAATTTCCAGAACTAAAGGAAAAGCTACATCCAACAGAACAAGAATTACTAACATGGGACTAAATGAATTAAGGAATGTGATTATAGTTTTTCTGACTCTTGTTTAAAACATTGCTAGTTGTCTAATGTTTCCTCTTCCAGATTTAAGGAGGCTCTCTCTTAAGATATCCATGACTTACAAAAATATGATAAAATATTCTTTGTGAACAAATTGAGGCGTTTAGCTTTTCTCCCTACCTGAACCCTCCAGAATTCAGAAACTTTCAGTGAGTATTTTTTCTTTCACGGCAATTAAAGTGATTTGCCTAGGTTCAACGGGAACCTGTTCTCCTTGTAACAGTACACCATCAGAAACTTTGGTTATTTTACCAAGGCTTTAACTAGAATGTCATATTTGAGAGAGGCATGCATAGACTCATATATGGCCAGATAGCTTTAAGGAACTAAAGGTGGACTTTATGGAGTCAATAGAGCCCCCAGAAACTGTTGGCCTGATACCTTGCTTACAGAGTTCCCAGCAGCCTCACCAGGTGCATATTCCTTCCTGGCAGGTACAGGAAACCTCAGGATATTTGGGGGGACCTCAAGAAGAGGAATTCACCCAAATCTATTGTATTACAGGCAAATCTGATGGCAAGTATTTGACTTGGCTTCTGGCTTGCAAAGGCTATTAACAGTTCAATGTGAAATTCCTTATAAAAAGTTCTAGCAAAGCAGATTTAAAAGAATTTATATAGTCAACCCTTCTTGCTGTGCTTATCTAAATAATTAAGGCCAAGTTTGTTAAAACAAGATTCATTTTACAATTCGTCTCAATTTGGCTATCTTTGATGGAAATGAGAGTGAATTTAGAGAGAAAAATTCTTTTTCAGTAATACATCTTTATGAATGTTAGATTCTAGTTCTGATCAATTGTCTTTGAATGTTTCTGTATGTCTGTGAAACTGGGCTAGGCCCTAAATTCCCCTCTTTTTTTCTATCTGGCTATGACTCTCCTAAGACTTCTAATTTTCTTTCATTTTCTTTACTTTAAATCATTGAGAACTAAAACTGCTCTGTTTCATGAAGCCCTGCAAACTGAAACTAAACAATTTGAGGTGGATTTCAGAGAAATTGCCACCATAGCTCATGTATAGACAATCTTCATGCCTATTGCCCTGTGGGGTAATAAAAGTACCCCATGGGTATATGATTGTTTGAACAGCTGGACAATAGAATGGACTCACCAATAATTAGTAACTCACCTCTCACCTTGACTGATTCTATGTGGCTGGCATGGAGAAATTGCTCTTAACAGCTGGAGCATACCCCCACTGGAGTCAGCTATGGACTTGTGGAAATAGTGGATGATCCCACTTTCCTTAATGACTGGATTGGATGATACATTTGGGGAAGCCCTTATCTCCTGGGACAAGCCATCTCCCACCTAACAATGATTCCTCATAATTAGGATATTATTATAGATAGACATCAGGCGAAGAGGGCTTCTTGATGGTTTTATCCCTCAGCTGTATTTGTCTCAGGAGGCACCTCTGATGATACAGAATTAAGAGTAGAGGCTTTAGCCCAGCATACCATGGCCATCTTTAAAGAAACCTGGCATGCAGTCACCCACAGATTCGAAAAGTGGTCCTTCAAAACCAAATGGTCCTCAGTATCTTGCCTGCAGCCCAAAGAGGAATCTGTGCTCTCATTAAAACAGTGTTGCATTATATATATTCCAAAAAAAGCATAACTGAAGCCATGAAAGATTTAAATATATCACTGCTATAGATGTCCTGGCTCTAGGTCCTTTTAGCAGTTGGTTGAATCTGATTCCTTCCAAATGGAAACACGCCATGCTAAGCATCATTTATTTCTTGTTCTTTTTCTTTTTGGTTATTGTTTGACTTCTGTTTGTCAAACAGGAGCCTGTGCTATTTGCACAAGCATGGAGACGCCCTCACTTGGTTTCAAGAGAGATTAAATAAATGAAGTTCTCCTACCCTGTCAAAGTCTTCCATTCCCTATGTCACCCCTGGTCATCAGGAAGTAGTTACAGAAGAAACGACCATTGTCCCTTTTCCTTCCATAGAAATGGAATGGTGTTTTGATAGTGGGGATCTGAAAGAGGACACCAACTACCTCCATTTTGACCTCAGTCAGTACTTTCTAATTGATTTTTTTTCTTTTTCTTTTCTTTTTTTTTTTTTTTTTTTTGTTCTTTCTAATTGATTAAGTAATTCTTTCCAGGTTATCTCTAAACTCAGGCAAAAACCCTGAGGGCAAAGCATCCCAGATGGGAACCAAAGCTACTACCCCCTCCTTCTGATAAGCAATAAGGACTGCCTTGAGCCAGAAAGATTTTGTCAGTGACAAGTGGCCAAACCTAGTCTGTTTGGGTCCCCCACCCCCACCCCTAGCCAGTGGCTCTTGTGATCCTGTACCCTGGTTACGTAGAGATGGTTAGTAATGATTATTACTCATAAAAAGATGTGCTACAGAAATACGTGGAATTTTGAAAGGACAAAGTCAATATTAAGGAAGCAAAATTATAAAAACAAAGTTTTGGAAAGACACTATGGATAAATTTTCGGGGCTCTCGAATGTGGAATGATGGTCAGGTGGAAGCTGGTGGTGTGGGCAGGAAAGGATTCACCCAAGGCAGAACAAAGGACACAGAAGTTAATTGAACACACCTCAGGGAGGGGCAGGATAGCAGAACAGAGACTGTCTGCAATGGACTAGTGGGTGGGGGCTAAATTAAAAGCAAGAAGATAAGGAGGTATATAGGGACATATGGGATTTTCCTTTTTTTTGGTAACTGTGCTGGTTGTAAGTAGCTCATTGGTCAGTTATGGCCTCTGGACATTTTGAGGTGGGCCTGTCTGTATCCAGCCAGGTGGGCTCTTTTGTCTTGATCAAGTTTCCATTGTTCCAGCCTGTTGTCTAAAAGCAGCCTCTATACCTAGACCTTCTTTAGCTCTTAATTTGTTTTTCATGTTCATAGTTTGTAATGTTTATTTTCCTATTTGTTTAGCAATTGCAGCATTGGGTACAATAAAACCAACTAAAGACATAGCAAATATAATTTCCATTCTGTCTATATATGAAATCTTTAGTTTTCTACTTCACTTTTTTGGTATATTTTTTAAATGCAGCCTCACTCACAGGAGTCCCCTGGAGCTAAAATACCAACTTTTCAGTTGGTCTGTTGAGCATGATTACCAAGCCAACCCTCGGAATCTTTTGCCAACATAAGTCAGTGCTATGCTAGAAAGAATAGCAAATTCAATCCCTTCCACTGTTATAATGGAGGAAAGTTAAAAGAGCAGAAGTATGGTTGTCTCCCTGATACAAATAGAAGAAAACCCTCTTTGACCTCTTTCTTGAGCCTTTCAAAATAGCCTTAAATTTTACACGAAGCTGCAAGAATCTAAGGACTGCACTCCCTGCAAGGGGTCATTGTTTCTTTATAAGGAGTTCAGAAAAATTGCATTAGAAAAGATGTTTAACTTCAATTGTGGGTCGCACCCATCTCTTCACCCTTAAAGGCCATGTGCCGGAATTTGCCCAAGAACCTAAGGTTGCTCCGTCAGAGCACCTGGGCTAGTGGCAGAAGGTCTGCAGTTACCTCAGATGCCCTACACACTCTATTGGAGATGTGATAACCACAGATATCATCCCCAAAACAAAGAGCTTATCACAATATTATACATGAAATCCAGCTCTGTGGCCTTGGAAGAGCTGATTAACATCCCTAAGTTCAAAATCACATATTTCATAAAGCTGGAAAATTATAGGAGATAATGCCTGAAAAGCACTAAACATAAAATATAGTAAATACTCATCATTAATGAGGCTCAGAGTGGGAATATGCTTTTCTCTGTTATGTGTGTGGTACTCACACTATTTTACATTTTAAGGCCAGAGCACCTATTAGTCTTCATTGGTTCATTATATTCTTTGAAAATAAATGTTCAAAGAATTGAAAACTACTTTCCTCACAGACCTCCGTTCTTATACTGTGGAATTCATTTTCAGAGACTCCTAGGACCTTGTCAATGAGTATATTCTTTGTCACATTACTTATGTGGTTTAGAGTGGTGGGGTTGAAGCCAATGGCCAAGAAAAAATTCTGGAGGTGTCTTGGTGCAAAAAGGTGGTTTTATTAAAGTGCAAGGACAGGACTGGTGGGCAGAAAGAGCTGCATTCTAAGTGCTAGTGGTGACTGATTATAGAAGATTTTCTATCCTATGGAGGGGAGGGTGATGTTAGCGGTCCAGAAGATTGAGTCTATAGATTTCTGGAAGTTTGGCTATTGATAAGATTGCTTTTTTCTTGTAAATCAATAAGATAGTTGCAAACTGATGGAGATGTCCTGCAGGACTGTGATCTCTATCAGTTAACCATTTGTTTTTTCCCTTTCCTTTGTTCCAGGGCAGCCAGGAGCACCTGAGGAATGTCACACATATCCCACTGGGGGGTGGGGCTGTGTGGTGTCAGCTTGTGCTTTGCCCTCAGCTTGCCTTCTGCTCCTTCATTATTATTTTGTTTTTAGTTCTCTAGAGGTTGTTCATTAAAAAAAATACTGCATTTCAGAAGCTTCAAGAGAATAATATTGACACAGCCAATGTGATTATGAAAAAACAATTACCAAATTACTAACAGAAAGTTCAAGGAGCACCTGGGTGGCTCAGTCGGTTAAGCATCCAACTCCGGATTTTGGCTCAGGTTATGATCTTACGGTCTTGAGATCAAGCCTCTTGTCAGTCCCTGCCCTCAGTGAGGAGTCTGCTCAAGATTCTCTCTCTTCTTCTAACTCTGCCCCTCCCCCTGCTTGAGCGCTCTTTCTCAAATAAATGAGTAAATCTTTTTTAAAAAGTTCAAAATAAATAACTAGAACTTTTCTTTCCTTATTCTCCTAACATAAATTTTGAACTTCTAGATGTTCTCTTAAAATTTCCATTCTGTTAAAAAAAAAAATGAACTTTTAGATCATCAAAGAGTTTATGCCAGTCCATAAAAAATAAATTTTTATAAAAATGATAAACTATTTTTCTGCTCAGAGTAATTTACATATTAATTGACAATTATCATATTCAAGTTTTTTGCCATCATTCATGCTACAAAATATTTCAATTCAACGCACACAATAATTACAATACTTTACAATAATTATCCAGTTTTAATAAGGAATAAATAACGTGTATGTTACCAAACTTGTGCCTTTAGAGCAAAACCGTCTCAGTGTCAAGCTATGCAAGATTGCCTCAGCTTAGCATCAACATTGCTCCAAGTAACTGCAATGGCTTTAGAAAGAGATTTAGACAAGTAAGATCATTTCCCTCTTTGCTCCCATGTCACTAGATTGGTCCCAAGCTAGTCTAATTAAAAAGATAACTCACCACTGAATCCCATCATTTACTCAGGACTTCTGATTAATCTCAATCTCCTATTTGGCCCAGTTTCCTTTGGTTTTCTCAATATGATTTCTCCATCTCTCACTTTCCCAGTCCCTCTCCCACTTTGTCCTACACTGCCCACTCTCCATGGAAAGACCTTCATTTCCCTTGCATTTAAATCCTCTTCAAAAGGCCCAAAAGTATTCCCTGACTCATTCTTAAAGTTTAATAGATATTACTGGACCACAGAACTCAGCAATTGGGATATCCATAATCCAAATTCTTGCAGAGTGATTAATGCATGCAATATGTGAGAATAAGGATCCCTCTATTTTATGGAGAATTTTCAGGAAAGACCTTATAACAATATCAGTACCGAATTGCTGTTTTGGAATATGATGGTTGAAATAGAAATATTTCTGCCATCAGAGATCTCGGTTCCAATCCTGATGTGGCCATTGCTTATTTTATGTTTCTGATCTTTAGTTGCCTTGTTTGTAAAGTAAGGAAACTAGAGTATGTGGTCTATTTCAGCTTTAAAATACTTTGCCCAAAGTTTAGAATTTATGGATCAACTATAAATCAAAATGATTTTAATATTTTAAATAATATTCAAGCCCTGTTAACTTTCTAGGAGGCTTTTTTTCTTTTACTAATCCCATCTCTGGCTATAGCAATTATGGAAAAGTCATGCCTACACTGAATGTGTAATTTAATTATGCCTTTTTAGAAACATGCTTCTCCTGTATAAATCAGAGCACACAATACCTGGTCTGAAGGCTTGATTCTCAGAGCACAAACCGTAGTCATTTCATAATCTTTTAAAACAACTATGTTTAACACTATAAAGTACAGCTACTCCAAGGTTAATCAAAAATCTTTAAGCAAGACAGCCTTTTTCCTTTGCAAATTAATCTATTTATTATGGAGTTGGTAGTCAATTAAAGCAGGAAATCATGAAGATTGATTCAGGTGTATCCCAGGCCAGTGGTTTGCTAAGTAGGGTCAATAATCAATCAGCCCATTCCTCTAAATGTTCTTCAGGCTTTAAGTTTGTGAGCATCTGCTAGCAAGCAAAAGTGGAGTTAAATTGTATCTCCTATCAAAGACATAAATTCAAGTCTCAGAGTAAAATCTGACTTATAGTCTGCAGTCTATAATACTGGAAAATTATATCTGACATTCAGATAAAATAAGATCCTTGGTTGAGTAAAAAGATAATTAACATACAGAGAGGAAAATATGTGTAAAAGATGTACTTATTTTTTGTTTGGAGTGGTGAGATCTTATGGCTCTTAGGTGAGATTAAGAATTCATGTTTGAAAAAATAAAAAAAAAAGAATTCATATTTACATCTCCAGAGTCTGTTTTCTAGACTGCCTTATCTTTTTTTTTTTAAGATTTTATTTATTTATTCATGATAGACACACACAGAGAGAGGCAGAGGGAGAAGCAGGCTCCAAGCAGGGAGCCCCATGTGGGACTCGATCCCGGGACTCCAGGATCATGCCTGGACCGAAGGCAGGCGCCAAACCGCTGAGCCACCCAGGGATCCCCTAGACCGTCTTATCTTTAAGGAAACATCTCCTGCTCCAAAGAAACAGGTTTGTGGCAAGAAAATACAATTGCCTGATTTATATAGATCCAACCTTGAATTACTTCAGGAAAAACTCTGATCTTTATCTCACTCTCTTGAGCTATTAAGTGATTTAATAGCATAAAAAAATACTGTAAGAACTGAAAGTGTAAGGCAGAGCAATCAATATAGTTAAAGAATAGGCTTTCTTATCTGTCCTCCTGAACCTGACATTGTTACTGTGAAAAAGAAGTCTTCAGATATAAGTAAAATCTTTATGAGAATTAAAGTATTAAATATGAAGAGAAAGGATATATTTTGCTACTTCAAAAATTTTTATTTTAAATTGTGATTTTAATTTTCTTTGATAAGTACCCTGTAGAATCCTCAGAGTAATTTCAGATATGTTCAATACTAGGTAGATTATAATATATTTGACAGCTTATTCTGAAGAATTCAAAGTTCTTGACCTTTCAGGTTTTTTATTCATTTATATGTAGTCTGAAATGGTCTTTTTAGAGTACAGCATTGATTTAAAATAACCAAAGCATAAAGATTCGATTCCATCCATTCATATCAAGAGTTACAGCATCTTTCATTTGCAAAATTAAGTCAGACACTCAACAAGATCTATTTGACCTGTATTGCATGTACCCTCTTGAGTACAATGTAAGAAGGTGTTCATTAGCTTGCTCTGCCGAATATTTAATTCCTTGAGCAGAGAAGGATTCTACATTGTGTCTTCCAAGAACATAGCAAGAAAAAATGTATACAATAAATGAATAAATAATTCATTAATAGGATGACCTCAGATGCATTTACAAGTTAAATACAAGCAAAGCTTTCTGAGCAGGCCGAAGATTGCCAATGATCATAGTCCTACCATTACAAATAGACAATAATCCCTATTGGCCAAAGCATCATACTGCATAATTGGCTTTTGAGGAATTCTACTCAGGTTGCTCTTTGAAGCAGAGGTGCCAGCTTCTCTTGAGAAACCCACTTCCTGGCTTCACAGCAAAGGAATAGCTCAGATCACCTCCTCCAAAGAGTCTGGCCTTGGAAGAAGATGAAGGATTAAAGGCATTATGAAAATCAAGTCACAAAAAGGCTTGTTTTGAGAGCTAAATATGCTATTTTATTAAGTACCATATTATCAAGATCCTCTAAGAGGAATTAATATCTAAAATTATTCTCCTGGATCGCACAAGGACACCTAAATGAATGGGCTGTGGATGCTGAACCTAGCCCCTCATTCCACTTAGTGAGACTTGAGTTATGAGGCCCAGTCTATACAAGCAAGCAACCTTTTCCTAATTCACACAAAGTAATGATATGAACTAGCTGGACCTTGTTTATTGTGAACTAAACAACAAATCCCACAAGCCTAACAGATTCCATAAAGTACAATGTCAATCCCAAATGGAAAACAACATATGCTTTAAATCTTTCAAGGAAATAGAGTCCAGGGAAAAGGCCACTTTGTGGCTCCAACCCAAAGACCAGAAACTAAATACAAGTGTGTTGAGTACATAAATGTGCCTGTGGGAACATAATGGGTTTCTATCATTAGTTCTGGGCTTACTTTTACCCACTGGATGAAAATTCACAACTGAAGTCACTAAACAATAGTTAGAACATACCTTTATTTGTATATCATTATAAACTTATAGGATGCCATGTTTTAAAGTAGCAAACCAATGAAAAACTAATGAATGTTGAAATATATGAAAACACAGGTTGTTTTCTGTTGTTTTTTTAACAATACTCTACCTAATGGATGTGAGGTATCACATTGTGGGTTGTTTTTTTTAAGATTTTATTTATTTATTCATAAGAGACACAGAGAGAGAGGCAGAGACATAGGCAGAGGGAGAAACAGGCTTCCTGCGGGGAGCCTGATGTAGGACTGGATCCCAGGACCCTGAGATCACAACCTGAGCCAAAAGCAGATGCTCAACAACTGAGCCACCCAGGTGCCCCTCATTGTGGTTTTGATTTGCATTTCCTAATGATTATTGGTGCTGAATATCTCTTCACATGCTTATTGGTCATTTATATACCATCTTTGGAGAAATGTCTATTCAAGTTTTTTGCCCATATTTTTTTCATCGGGTTATTTTTTGTTGAGTTGTGAGAGTTTTTATATATTTTGGATATTAAACCCTTATCAAATATGTGATTTGAAAATATTTTCTCTCAATCTGTTGCTTTTGCACTCTGATGATTATATCTTCTGATGCACAACGTTGAAGTTAAAGTTGATTCAGTCTCATTTATCTATTTTTGCTTTTGTTGTCTTTAAACAGTATCATAAACAAAAAATTATTGTCAAATATGCTACCATAGGGGATCCCTGGGTGGCTCAGCGGTTTAGCGCCTGCCTTTGGCCCAGGGCACAATCCTGGAGTCCCGGGATCAAGTCCCACGTCAGGCTCCCAGCATTGAGCCTGCTTCTCCCTCCTCCTGTGTCTCTGCCTCTCTCTCTCCCTCTATGTCTATCATAAATAAATAAATAAATCTTAAAAAAAAAATGCTACCATAAAGCTTTTCCCTTGTTTTCTTCTAGGAGTTTGATAGTTTCAGGTCCTACATTTAGATCTTAACTTCATTTGAGGTAATTTTTGTATATAGTGTCAGAGTCCAGTTTCTTTCC
Organism: Canis lupus familiaris; assembly: GCF_011100685.1. NCBI lineage: Eukaryota > Metazoa > Chordata > Mammalia > Carnivora > Canidae > Canis > Canis lupus. Next base: position 43,231,740 of record NC_049236.1, on the reverse strand, counting down.
TTTGCATTTAGATAACAAGTGTTGATGAGCATGTGGAGAAATTAGAACCCTGTGCACAGTTGATGGGAATGTAAAATGGTAAAGCTACTCTGGAAAACAGCATGGGAATTCCTCAAAAGAAAAAGATAGAATTACCATATGTTCCAACAGTTCCACTTCTGGGTTTATAGCTAGAAGAACTGAAAACATAGTGTCAAAGAAATACTTGCTCATTCATGTTCATAGCAGCTTTATTCACAACAGGTCAAAAGTGTAAGCAACCCAAGCATCCATCAATGGATGAATGGGTAGACAAAATGTGTTTTATACATACAATGGAATATATTCAGCCTTAAAAAAGAAGGAAATACTGTCACCTGCTACAACATGGATAAACCTTGAGGACATTATTCTAAGTGAAATAAGTCAGTTACAAAAGGACAAATACTGTCTTATTCCACTTATATGAGGTTTTTAAAGTAGTCATATTCATTGAGACATAAAATAGAGTGGAAGTTGCCAAGGACTGAGGGGAAGAGGCAGAAATGGGGATTTTTTTTTTGTTTAATGAATATAGAGTTTAAGTTTTGCAGGATGACGGGGTTCTGGATATCTGTTGCACAACAATGAATAAATCTAGCACAACTGCACTGTACATTTAAAAATGGTTAACATGGTAAATATTATATTATGTTTTTACTACAATTAAAATTAGATATATTTATATATGATATATAAACACAAACAGTTGTATACCATAGCTGCTCAAAGTTATATTTATTTATTTATTTATTTATTTATTTATTTATTTATTTATTTTAAGATTTTATCTATTTATTCATGAAAGACACAGAGGAGAGAGAGAGGCAGAGATACAGGCAGAGGGAGAAGCAGCCTCCATGCAGGGAGCCTGAGGTGGGACTTGATCCCAGGACTCCAGGATCACACCCTGGGCCAAAGGCAGGCACTAAACCACCGAGCTGCCCAAGGATTCCCTCAAAGTTACTTTTAAAAGATCAAAACAGGGATCCCTGGGTGGCGCAGCGGTTTGGTGCCTGCCTTTCGCCCAGGGTGCAATCCTGGAGACCCGGGATCGAATCCCACGTTGGGCTCCCGGTGCATGGAGCCTGCTTCTCCCTCTGCCTGTGTCTCTGCCTCTCTCTCTCTCTATGTGACTATCATAAATAAATAAAAATTAAAAAAAAAAAGAAAAAAAAATAAAAGATCAAAACAATATTTACTACCAAAATGTGTCATTTTGTGATTTTTGAAATGGGAGAGTAAAATTTAGAAAAGGCAGTAAGGAATAAATAGAAAACTCTGCCCTTCTACAAGATCTAGAGACACATTTTTTTTTTTTTTTGCAATTCTTTGAATTTCAGATCCTATGCTACCATATATTTAGATTATTAACAAAGTAATAGTATGATGTTAATGTTGCATGACAGTTTTGGAATAGCTTTTTAAAAGATTTTACTTTTCCATAGGGCCTATTAAACATTCAATAATTATTTTATTAGATTTCTTCATAAGAGAATAAAATAAAATCATTCTAGCTCCTGGGAATGGTCACACTAATTTTCTTCATTCAAAGTCATGGATACTGACCTCAGACAGGTTAGAGTCCCTAATCCACAATTTCTGGAAGTCAGATATTAAGTATGTTAATTTTGCTTAGCCCTAATTTTCATTATCTGTTAAGTGGGGATAGTTTTCTTAGTATTAAACTAAATAAGGTAATCTATGTGATGCTTAGTAGAGTAATTTGGCCTGTATTAAGAAAAAAGAGTAATATGGGAAATTACCAGCTAGAATTGATGGCTTTCTACTTCTTGTAGATTGTTTTCAATTGTCCCTTAAGATATGGTAGGTCATCAACAACAGTGAGATCCCAAAAGAAAACTTGAAAGAAAATTTTTTTAACTGAGGATATATTAAAGAGGACATAGGAGATTCTAAATTCCAAGTGAGAGGATTACTTCTCTGGATGTGGTCAGTTTCATGCCCTGTAGATGTGAGAGGCATGGGGATGTTACTGTGGTTTGGGAAAAGTGCATCCAAAATGCACTTTTATTTTGTATAAAAGGATGCCAGATACTAGATGCTAATAGTGACCTTAAATGTCTTTTGGAAACTTAATATCTAGTTTTACACGCCCTTCCAATTGGGTGGAGAGAGTTGTATTCCTGTTCCTCTGATGGGAAAAAAGAAAGATGTATCTGGGTTACTTTGTGGTGTGAAACTCGTCCCACACCAGTGGAGTGGAGATGGTCAGTGAAGGCCTTACATAAGTTTCCTGCTAGTAAAGTGTCAGGCAATGAGGCTATTGATAGGAAGAACAAAGTTCACTGTTGTATGTCACAGAAATTTTTTTTAAATGTATTATTAACACATATATTTAAGCACTATTCCCCCCAGGATAGTGATAAAACAGTTCAGTTCTTTTGGTTTTGCTCTAATGAGGATCTGTATACAAGAAAATGATATCCCTGGGATTTTTGGCATTTCCTCAGTCCATACTAAGTATGATCAGGAAGGCAGATATAAAATAGACACAATGGTTTTGAGCCTTTTCATAATTTATTTTTCCTGATGAAAGCGCTTGATTTTTATTTTTACAGCATAGAGATTTAAATACTCTATGATATCAATCACTTGATCTCCCACTATCATTGTAGATTATTGTTCTTAAAGTCATTAGACAGTCAATGGACTTTGCAAAGTGATGAATGCAAGCTTCCAGTCTTTGGGTTCTTTTGAAATTTATGGTCTTTATACACCGTCAATTCAAAACCATTCTTTGAATTAAAAAATGGATGATGAGGCAAACCTTATTTTTTTTTCTAGTTTGTTCATCCAGTCCATCAGTATGTAAGAACTGCATCTTCACTCATCCTCTCCCTTGATGACGTCTATGTTCTAATCCCCAGATCTAGGACTATGCCATGTGACCTGGTAAAGAGGATACAAGGTTGCAGATGGAATTACGGTTACTAATGAGCTGACTCTGAGATGGGGAGATCATCCCAGATTATGTGTGTGGGTCTGATGTAATCACTAGGGTCCTTGAAAGTAAAAGAGGGAGGTAGAAAAGGGGGTACCAGAAAGAAGGCAACCTGGAAAGGACTTGGCACGACATCACTAGTTGTGAGGAGGGAGGAAGAGGCCACAAACCAACTAAAGTGAGCAGCCTCTAGAAGGTGAAAAAGGTAAGAAACTCATCTCCCCTGGAGCCTCCAGAAGAAATCCAGCCCTCCTTGCAACACCTTGATGTTAGCATAGTGAGACACATTTTGAACTTCTGGCCTCCTGAAAGGTAAGATAAAAAATTCTCATTGTTTTAAACCACTAAGTGTATGGTCATTTGTTGCAGCAATAACAGAAAACTAGTACAGTCAACAACTGTTTATTGAGCAACTTCTCTGGACCCAGGGAAGTAGATCCCTCAGGGTCTGAACAAAAATTATAGGGGCAGTTTTGAGAGTGGGATCTCTAAGTTTTGAGAGTGGGCTGTGGGGCTGGAGAGGGAATGTGAGATATCTCTAGGAGATAGCATTTATGTTTGGGACTAGTGTCTCTTCATCTAGTCATCCTCTTCATGCTTTCAGAAGGTGCATTCTTCTCTCAGAAAACCAGCATTTTCTGCAGGTGGAATTGTTCTATGGAAATACTTATCCTTACAAAAGTAAATGAAGTTTCAAAATATGGGATTTTAGGCATCTAAGTAATTAGACTTGTTTTTTTTTTATTGTTTAGCATCTGTCAACTAAATAGAAAATTGATTTTGTGCCTTTCAATAGCATTTGATTTTTATCTTGAAGGATCAGATAAAGTATGTTCTTTAGACCTATTTCGCAGCTTTCCCTCCACTTTGCTCCCTGGGAATATGAATATATCCCTGTGACTGCTCGTAGGTCCTCCAGTGAGGAAGGAATGCCCTGCCACTCAGCTAAGGAAAATGTTTGGGGAAACTGCAAGAAAGACTAAAGACTCACAGGAAGCTCACAGGAAGCTCACCAAAGCAGGATCATATGAAACACAAAAATATAGTACATGAGAAAGCTGAGAAACACCTTCTACTTGTCACACCACACTGGCATATTCTTCTATGAGTTTTATTTTCATGTTCTACTATGAACCATATTCAAAATACCTTTATTTATTATTACATTTGTATGAACTTCAAGTTTTTTGTTGGTTTGTTTCTGTGTTTTTCTGGTCTCGTTTTTAAAGGAGAGAAATCTTTTAAAAAATCTTCTCAGGCAGTGTGCTACATAGAAAGGGTGACTGCTTTGGCATCAGAAGTCCTGTGACAATATGGCACCACCATCTACTAGTGGAGAAACCTAAGACAGGTTTCTCCAATGACTTCTATCAATTTCTTCCTCTGTAAAGCAGGAGTGGTGATTAAAAACACACATTTTGTAGGGTTATTGTTGCAGGGTTTGTTCATGTGCATGAAATACAATATATAAAAACCCAGGACGGGGTTCTGGGGTGGCTCAGTCAGTAAAGTATCTGCCTTCAGCTCAGGTCATGGCCTTGGTCCTTGGTCCTTGGACCGAGTGGGGAGTCTGCTTCTCCCTCTGCCCCTCTCCCTCACTCGTACTCTCTCTCTCTCTCAAATGAATAAATCTTTTTTAAAAAAAACCAAACCTACAACATGTAGGAAGTACTGAATAAATGGTAGCTTGATGAGTGAATGGCAGCTAATGGAACAGAGAAAGGTCACTACATTTAGGTGTTCTGGTCCTCGTTGCTAGCTGTGTGACCCTCAGCTAAGGGTCATTCATCTCGGTCCTTCATCTCCAAAAGAGAAATAATCATAACCTTGTTGTGAGACTTAATTAGGCCATGTATGTGAAACTGTGATGTTTAATTTGAAACCACCTTAATTTGAACTGAAAAAGAATCTGACTGTGTAGTAAATGTTAAAAGTACTTAGCTGGTTTACACATATACACAAACACACACACTTAATACAGATACAATAAAGCCTTTTTATCCAATGTTAATTTTTTTCATCCACTGTCAGTGTTACTCACTGGTTAAGGCCCAGAGTTGTAATTCATAAGTGATAATGTCTCATAAATACAGAAGTGACTTAATATGCTCAGTGGTTTTTAATCTTTCATAAATGTTTATAAAACAATCTGATGCACAATGTAAAAAGACACCCATCTCTCCCTCTGCTGTAGGACACTAGTTTTTCTTGTGTGTTTTTTTTCCCCTATTAGTCTTCTCTCTCCTTTTGAGTTCTCCGTCATCCAGTTTGTGGTGAGAGCATAAATCTGGATTTTGTCTCATGGTTCTGAGAAGGAATTAGATTTTGCTTTTTTGCTTAATACAAAGTGAAACTCAGGTATTGAGCAGTTGACATTGATGAAGTAGCAATTTGTCTCATTAAGAGGGAGTGTGGAGCTCATTTAATCTTTCTCAGTGACCACTGCTGATGCAAAGAAGGTAAATACTGGCACTTGAACTGGCTGCTGCTCAGATCCTGGGATGTGGGCACCTCCCTGTTTGTTTGTGAGGTTTTTTTGGTTATTGTTTTTGGGGGTTTTTTTGTTTGTTTTTTGTTTTTGTTTTTGTTTTTGTTTTTTTGAATGCCTAAGGGGAGGTGAACTCCAGGGCCTGCACTGTGCTTCATCATTTATATTGAGAATGTATCAAGCCCCGTCTGCAACCTGCCAGCTTGTTTTGTTGTTTTAAATCAAACACTCAGCCTTGGGGAAAACACTCAACCTTGAAATACCTGGCCTGAAGAATTGTCATTTTCATTTTAACGGCCAGATCCCCTTTCTTGGTATGTATTTGGGAAGACAAGTCTGTGTATATTTTCGATATCTGCTTTCAGAGAAAACCAAGGAAAGGGACCTCTATTTAAACAATAACACACATAGTTCAGTTGGGTTGGAATGTTGTTTTAGGAATAGTTGCCCTTGCCACACAGCTCCACCAAACTGCTCAGACCACTATCGTGCTTCCCAAAAAGGAAGCTTATGCTGCTGATCTGTCATGTGTACTCCTGGAGATAAAGACTCCTCTCAGCTTCTGGCTTACACATAAGCCTGCATGTGCTTTCTTAGCATGCCCTACTTCCTTCCACAATTAGGCTGACAACAAAAAAAGCAGGAACAACATACAAGGAATGTTTTTAAAGGAAGCTTGTGATGTGTGTATGTTGGAGGGGGGAATAGGATCAGTGAGAGATAAAACAACTCCAAGGACTTGGTAAATTTGCAATACCCATTATATTGACCCAAACCCTCAGTCTCCCGCAGATTCCAGCCCCTTCCTGAAACAAATGCTTACACCATGATTAAATATTTGTTCAGTTGGTTTAAACTCCTATTTCACAGCCCATAGAAACTGCCATATCAATCCTATGAACTTGGGCTTTATAGAGCAAGGTTTCTGAGCTCCCCTCAAATCCTACCCCCCCATTTCCAACTAGTCCCCTCTGTCTCACCTCTGGCTTCCACACCCCATCCTACCATTCCCCCACCCCTGCTGGTCAAGTGGTCTTAAGAAAATTAATTATGAGCCTCTAGGGCCACAAAGGCCTTTGCCTAGATGGAAAAGACTGACTAGTGCTTATCATTCATTCATTCATTCATTCATTCATTTCTTCAACTATTTGTGGAGCATCTGTTTTGTGCCAGGCACCATTTTAGATTCTGGGAATCTAGAAATGAAAAGCTTAGTCAAAAATCCTTCTCTGATGGAGTTTGGATCACTGTGAAATTGCATATACTGTGTTAGATGATCATGGTTGCAACAGGAAAAATAAGGCAGAGAAGGGAGGAAAGAATTGTTCTGGGAGGTTGCAATTTAAACATCATGGAAAGGATAGCATTTAACCAAAGATCCTACAAGAGGCATGAGCCAAGACATTATGTTGGGAAAGAGCATTCCAGACTGAAGGAGTATCAGGGGGCAAAGATCCTGAGGCCAACAAAGGTAGAATGAGTAAAGGGCAGAGTTAAAAAGGACACAGGAAGAGGCGGGGCGAGATGGTGGAAGAGTAGGGTCCCCAGGTCACCTGTCCCCACCAAATTACCTAGATAACCTTCAAATCATCCTGAAAATCTACGAATTCGGCCTGAGATTTAAAGAGAGAACACCTGGAGTGCTACAGTGAGAAGAGTTCGCACTTCTATCCAGGTAGGAAGACGGGGGAAAAGAATAAAGAAACAAAAGGCCTCCAAGGGGGAGGGGCCCCGCGAGTTGCCGGGCTGAGGCCGGGGCGAGAGTCCCCAGGACAGGAGAGCCCCGTCCCGGAGAAGCAGGAGCTGCACCAACCTTCCCGGGCGGAAAGGGGCCCGCAGGGAGTTGGAGCAGGACCCAGGAGGGCGGGGATGCCCTCGGGCTCCCTGGGACACTAACAGACACCTGCGCCCCGGGAGAGTGCGCCGAGCTCCCTAAGGGCTGCAGCGCGCACGGCGGGACCCGGAGCAGCTCGGAGGGGCTCGGGCAGAGGAAGCGGCTCCGCGGAGGGGCCTGCGCGGCTCGGGGAACAGCTCGGAGGGGCTCTGGGGAGGCTCAGCAGAGGGGGCTGCGCCACCGGGAGCGCGAATCCAACAGCGCAGGCCCGGGAGCAGAGGACACTGGGGACACAGCCCAGGATCCGGCCTCCCCCGGGACAGGCAGAGGCCGGGAGGGCCCAGGGCAGCAAGGACGCTCCTGCCCCGAGCTGAGCAGATCAGCGGCCCCGCCCCGGAGCCTCCAGGCCCTGCAGACGGAGAGCTCCGGAGCTACTGCAGGAGCTGACTCCAGGGCTCCAGAGCTGGCCCCGCCACTGCGGTTGTTCCTCCTGGGGCCTCACGGGGTAAACAACCCCCACTGAGCCCTGCACCAGGCAGGGCGCAGAGCAGCTCCCCCAAGTGCTAACACCTGAAAATCAGCACAACAGGCCCCTCCCCCAGAAGACCAGCTAGACGGACAGGGGGAAAACAAATTATTGACCAAGCAACACTGGAAAGTTCCAGGGGAAGTCAAGGGATTTACAGTATACAGAATCAGAGGATACTCCCCTTGTTTTTTGTTTTTTTATTTCTGTTTGCTCCACCCCCCCCCCCTTTTTTCTTTTTTCTTTTCTTCTCTTTTTTTCTTTTTTTTTTCTTTCTTTCTTTTTTTTTTTCTTTTTTCTTTTTTCTTTTTTTTTCTTCTTTCTCTTCTCCCTTTTCTCCTTTTCCCAATGCAACTTGTTTTTGGCCACTCTGCACTGAGCAAAATGACTAGAAGGAAAACCTCACCTTAAAAGAAACAATCAGAAACAGTCCTCTCTCTCACAGAGTTACAAAATCTGGATTACAATTCAATGTCAGAAAGCCAATTCAGAAGCACAATTATAAAGCTGCTGGGGGCTCTAGAAAAAAGCATAAAGGACTCAAGAGACTTCATGACTGCAGAATTTAGATCTAATCAGGCAGAAATGAAAAATCAGTTAAATGAGATGCAATCCAAAGAGAGGTCCTAACGACTAGGGTTAACAAAGTGGAAGAACGAGTGAGTGACATAGAAGACAAGTTGATGGCAAAGAGGGAAACTGAGGAAAAAAGAGACAAACAACTAAAAGATCATGAGGATAGATTAAGGGAAATAAATGACAGCCTGAGGAAGAAAAATATACGTTTAATTGGGGTTCCCGAGGGCGCCGAAAGGGACAGAGGGCCAGAATACGTATTTGAACAAATCATAGCTGAAAACTTTCCTAATCTGGGAAGGGAAACAGGCATTCAGATCTAGGAAATAGAGAGATACCCGCCCCCTTAAAATCAATAAAAACCACTCAACACCTCGACATTTAATAGTGAAGCTTGCAAATTCCAAAGATAAAGAGAAGATCCTGAAAGCAGGAAGAGTTAAGAAATCTCTAAATTTTATGGGGAGAAATATTAGATTAACAGGAGACCTCTCCACAGAGACCTGGCAGGCCAGAAAGGGCTGGCAGGATATATTCAAGGTCCTAAATGAGAAGAACATGCAGCCAAGAATACTTTATCCAGCAAGGCTTTCATTCAGAATAGAAGGAGAGATAAAGAGCTTCCAAAACAGGCAGGAACTGAAAGAATATGTGACCACCAAACCAGCTCTGTAAGAAATTTTAAGGGGAACTCTTAAAATTCCTCTTTAAGAAGAAGTCCAATGGAACAATCCACAAAAACAGGGACTGAATATGTATCATGATGACACTAAACTCATATCTTTCAATAGTAACTCTGAACGTGAATGGGCTTAATGACCCCATCAAAAGGCGCAGGGTGTCAGACTGGATAAAAAAGCAGGACCCATCTATTTGCTGTCTACAAGAGACTCATTTTAGACAGAAGGACACCTACAGCCTGAAAATAAAAGGTTGGAGAACCATGTACCATTCAAATGGTCCTCAAGAGAAAGCAGGGGTAGCCATCCTTATATCAGGTAAAGTTTATCCCTAAGACTGTAGTGAGAGATGAAGAGGGACACTATATCATACTTAAAGGATCTATCCAACAAGAGGACTTAACAATCATCAATATATATGCCCAGAATGTGGGAGCTGCCAAATATATCAATCAATTAATAACCAAAGTTAAGACATACTTAGATAATAATACACCTATACTTGGTGACTTCAGTCTAGCGCTTTCTACACTCAATATGTCTTCTAAGCACAACATCTCCAAAGAAACAAGAGCTTTAAATGATACACTGGAGCAGATGGATTTCACAGATATCTACAGAACTTTACATCCAAACGCAACTGAATACACATTCTTCTCAAGTGCACATGGAACTTTCTCCAGAATTGACCACATATTGGGTCACAAATCAGGTCTGAACTGATATCAAAAGATTGGGATCGTCCTCTGCATATTCTCAGACCATAATGTCTTGAAATTAGAACTAAATCACAAGAAGTCTGGAAGGATTTCAAACACGTGGAGGTTAAGGACCATCCTGCTAAAAGATGAAAGGATCAACCAGGAAATTAAGGAAGAATTAAAAAGATTGATTGCTTTTAACAAGTGCTCTGTTATTTCAAACAATGGGGATCCAATGAAAAAGGGAAAAATGTTCTACCTGGGAAGGTGAACATAGAATAATTACCATGAGTATTGTAAAAAGGAATGATGGGGGTGTGCTGGCTTGAGCTCTTCCTCCAACAAGGATATATTGAAGTTCTAACCCAGATTTACCTATAGACAGCAATTTATTGGAAAATAGTCTTTGCAGATGTAATTGAGTTAAGTTGAGGTCATTAGGATGGGCCCTAATCCAATATGACTATTGTTCTTTGGAAATAGAAAACAATATATGAAGATGGAGACATAGAAAGAATGCCATGCCATTTGATGACAGGGATAAAACGCTAGCTTGCCATAAAAGAGGGAGATTTCCAAGCTCAGGGTAACTCAACTGTGATAGAAATCCACAGCATTCACTTTCTGGCACCCTACATGCCCACCTGGGCCTCTCTGCACCACCTCTATGGGATTCAGAGAACAAGGGAGCCGATCCAAATGTGATGCTCCTACTGTGTGCTGTTCTGTGATTAATAAAATGTTTTCTTTTCACCCAGCATCCATGAAACAGCAATAGGCTAGTTTATAGGCTTTTCAAGAGGGCAAAGTCAAATCCTAGAGCTGACATATATGAGTTGAGATTTGGGAGGAGATATGGGAAGGGATGAGTATATGTTGAGTGTGGAACAAATGTAAAAAATATATGGCCATGCAAAAAATGTGAATGTACTTATTAATGCCACTGAATTATACACTAAAAAGGTTAAAATGGTAAATTTTATGTTATATATATTTTACTATAATAAAAATATATATGAAGAACATGATCACATATACACACACAGCCAGAAAGCAGGCTGTGATCGTTTTAAAATATGATCACAGATTTTTTTTGTAATCTTCTCTTCAAAAGGTGGAGCCCAATTCCCCTCCCCTTGAGTGTGGGCTAGACTTGGTAATTTGCTATTATTAGTGAGTAAAGGATAGTGGATATGACAGTGGTGTGTGACATGCAAGACTAGGTCACAAAAGGTGTGGGATGCTTGGGTGGCTCAGCAGTTGAGTGTCTGCCTTTGGCTCAGGAAGTGATCCTGGAGTCCCGTGATCGAGTTCCACATCAGGCTCCCTACATGGAGCCTGCTTCTCCCTCTGCCTGTGTCTCTGCCTCTCTCTCTGTGTCTCTCATGAATAAATAAATGAAATCTTTAAAAAAAAAAAAAAAAAGGTGTTTTGATGGTCTCTCTCTGTTTGATCAGTCACCATAGGGGAAAACAGCTGTCAACAGAACTATGCTATGATTCAGCAATTACACTACTATCCTTTCATATAAAACTACTGATTCAAAGGGATACATGCACCCTGATATTTATAGCAACCTTATCAACAATAGCCATATTATGGAAAGAGACCAAATGTCCATCGACTGATGAATTGATAAAGAAATGGCATATATATACAATAGAATGTCATTCAACCATTAAAAAAGATTGAAATCTTGCCATTTGCAATAACATGAATGGAGCTGGAGAGTATTATGCTAAGTGAAAAAAGCAGTCAGAGAAAGACAAATACCATATGATCTGACACATATGTGGAATTTAAGTAAGAAAACAGATGAACATAGAGGGAAGAAAAGAGAAGCAAGCAAGGAAACAAACTCTTAACTATAGAGAAAAAAACTGAGGTTATTGAAGGAGAGATGGGCAGGGGTATGGTTTAAATGGTTGATAGGGATTAAGGAAGGCACTTGTGATGGGCACTGGGTATTGTAAGTGATGAATTACTAAATTGCACACCTGAAACTAATATTACACTGTATGTTAACTGGAATTTAAATAAAACTTGTAAAAAGATAAACAAAAAGAAAGGAAAGCTGCTTCTATGTCGTGAAGATACTCAAGCGACCTTTTGGGGATGTCCATATAGCAAATAATTCAAGGCTCCTACCAAGAACCAAATGCGTGCACCCTCTTGAAAATAGATCCTCAGCCCCAGTTCAGTCTTCAGATTATTGCAGACCTGGCCAACGTCTTGAATGCAACTTATGAGAGACCCTGAACCAGAACTTTCCATGAAAGTCACTCCCGAATTTTTTTTAACCTTTTCCATTGTTTAATAATACTGCAAAAATCTCAGAAAGGATATATTGTTTCTAATGAATATCAAAATAGTCACAGCAAGGACTTTCCTCCACCGCATTACCCTGTCCTCCCCCCCACCCCGAGTTACCCAAATATGAGTAGAAAATTACAAAAACAAAGAGCAAAAGCCTTCCTTCCACCTTGCCACCTGAATAGTGGTAAGTAACTAAGATATGAATTGTCACTCATACATTGTAGTGCATCTTTGTGAGACTTTAGGGGCTGTGCCTCTGTGAAAGGTGTCGGTGAAGAACTGATAGCAGCAGCAGTAGAAGACTCCCTCCCTAGGACCTGTCCCATCTGAACCATAAAAACTGTGAGATATAGATGTTTGTTGTTTTAAGCTGCTAAATTTTAGAGTAATTTATTACACAGTAATAGATGATTATTATGGATGAGAAGTAGATATACATTATTTATGTATTACTCTTTAGATTTCTAGAGCCCAAAGAACCACATTTGAAACTGATGGAAAGGACTGTGTACCACTTAATGTTCTGGAGTCTGAGCTGATTTGTCTGTCTTGGGGAGAGAACTAAGGTGGTTTAAAAGTGAAAATAAGTGTGTATGGATATTTAAGTCAACAGAACAGCTACTTATTCCCCAATACCCATTTTCTCTTTTCTTTCTATTTTTTAAGACTTTATTTATTTATTCATGAGAAACACACAGAGAGAGAAAGAGGCAGAGACGTAGGCAGAAGGAGAAGCAGGCTCCATGCATGGAGCCTGATATGGGACTTGATCCCAGGACTCCAGGATCATGCCCTGGGCTGAAGGCAGACGCTCAACCACTGAGCCACCCAGGGATCCCTTTCTCTTATTTTAGTAATAGAAGCTGGTAACAGCCTACCATCTAGAGACTACATTTTCCACTTCTCTTGCTATATAACCAGCTTCAAATAAATGAGGTGTGAGAGGAAGTGCTGTGTGTAATTCTGAGTCATCATCTCTTTAACTCAAAAGTTGCTGGCTCTGGAATCTCTCTTTCCCCTTCTCCTAAAGTCAGAAGGATATTCAGGGAGATGAGCCACCTAACGGATTCAGACAAGGACAAGCTAGAGTGCATGGCAAAGCGGTAAAGTGAGATTTTGTATCCACAGGGTTTGAGTATGGATAAAGCTCTTTTTTAAATTTGTTTTTCTTATTAAAATGGGAGTAGAAGAAAAATGGCCCAAACCTATTTGCACATTTTAAATAATTCAAAGGAAAGGAATGCATAAACAAATAGCTGAGAAAGGAAATATTTTTCTGTGTAGTTTAGGATTAGGCTTACTACTATAACAAACAGATCTCGCCATTCAGCACTTTTCACAATAAAAGTTTATTTCTTGCTCACATAACAGTCTGATCTCTGGATATTCCTGGTTGAGTACCTTTCCTCCTTCCAGTGGCAAAAGGACAGAGTCTTTTCTCTCCATCTTGTGCTCTCTTTTTTAACATCTGGTTTCCATGGTCCCCATAGGAATCTTTTCCATTCCTGCCACCTGCAAGTGGAAAAGAGCAAGGAAGATTAGCATGGGAGGTTTCTGTGACTCAGCTAGAATACAGCACATGTCCTTTCCACTCACAATCCATTGGCAGAACTGAGTCACGTGGCCTTACCTGTCTCCCTGGGAATCTGGAAAAATGGTCAAAGTGCCCAGGGAAAGAGGACAACTTATCCATTTGACAACCAGCTAGCAATTTCTTCCATGCATGGAGCATAATATGAAGAATGTTTATTGAGGCCTTGTAGATTTGTAGCTATCTCTTGTAATCTAGACCTTTGATCCACTATTGTAGTATGAATGCTCTATATCCTCTATCCCCTTTAAGTACAGGCATAAAAAAGCAGACGAGAAGACTTGTTTTTATTTTATAGAGCTTTAAAAACTCTTGGGCAACCCAGGTGGCTCAGCGGTTTAGCGCTGCTTTCAGCCCAGGGCATGATCCTGGAGACCCAGGATCGAGTTCCACGTCCAGCTCCCTGCATGGAGCCTGCTTCTCCCTCTGCCTATGTCTCTGCCTCTCTCTCTCTCTCTCTCTCTCTGTCTCTCATGAATAAATAAAATCTTTTTTAAAAATTCTCATGACATCTTTATAAAAATGTTATGATCATTTTTCTATGCATTCCCTCAAACCTAAGTCTTCTCCTATTCCACATCACCAGTCATCCCCAAATTTAAAGATACAGCACTATGCATGAAGTCGTTGTGTTAAGGCTAGCAGGTTTTGTGATAATTCCAGAAATAGGAAGGTTTTTTTTCAAGACTTTATTTATGCATGACATGGGCATGCATAAATAAAAGACATGGAGGCATAATCAGATGAGAGCAAAAAGGTCACTTTGGCTGGACCAAAGAATAAATGGGAGACAGGACAGTAGAGGAGTCAGTCAGGAGTCTGTGTTCAGATTATAAAAACTATATACACAAGCTACAGAGTTGGAGGGTTTTTTCCCTATAAGTTTGGGGCACTCTCAAATAATATTACCTGCATAATTGCATGAGTAGTTGGCATGCAGTGGTTATGCTTCACAGTGAGTCCGGAGACAGAAAATCTATAGAGACAGTTCTTCAACTATCTCCTTGAGAAATCATGGTGGATGGCATTAGAACAGTGCCTTAGAGGCTAAAGAAGGAGAAGAAAAATAAATTACACTGAGTTTGTTCAGTTTGAGACATGGTAAAGAATTGGTGATATTATTAAGAAAGAGAACTGCGACACTGAGTCATGGGTGTCTGGCTTAGATTCCTGGGTGGTGTGTACCGGGAGCAGGTATTCCTTCTTTGAAGGAGAATAAGGGATATGATGATTTCAATGTGGCCATACTGAGTTTGAAGTGTCTATATGATTTTCAGGAGGTGGTATCCAGTGGAACATTTATAAAAAGGGCATAAAACTCAGCAAAAACATGGTAGGGAATTTTAGCCAAGTGATAAAATTATAGCACAGTTGCTTGAGAGAATAGAGTAAAAAGCAAACTGGGACCATAAAAATGATTTCCAAGCAGATTGACAGTCTAACCAAGACTAAATAACATAAGTGAGTCAAGTTGTAAATATCTTTTAATGTTTGATCATCCCTGCGTCACCCCAGATTCCAGAGCCTGTGAGAAGGTAGATAATCAAAACTGCCAACATCGGCAGTTTCCTGAGTGAATATGGTGAGAAGGAAAGGGACTAAAGAAGTTGAAAGTGCTAACACAACATGAATGACAAGTATGAAATGCCAGAGGGTCGCCAGAGGGGAAAGGGCTAATCAGGCAAGGATTGGTGGCTGCAAGAAAAATAAATAAATAAAAAGGAATCAACGGACTAAGGTAACATTGAAATCTGACATTGAAGAATGGGTTGAGATACTAGGGTGTATAAAAGATTGTGGTTGCTCTGGTCTGAGTGTCCCCTAAAATTCATATGTTGAAATCCTTGCGCACACCCCAAGGTGATGGTTTCAAGGGATGGCCCTTTGGGAGGTGATTAGATCATAAGGATAGAGCCCTCATGAGTGAGATTAGCAGCCTCATGAAAGAGATCCCAGAGACACTGAGGAGATGAACACTGGATGTTATACTATTTGTTGGGAAATTGAACTCCAATAAAAAAAATATACATAAAAAAGAAAAAAAAGAGAGAGCCCAGAGAGTTAGTTCACCGCTTTCACTATGTGAGGACCCAGGGAGAAGGCGCATCCGTGAACCAGAAAGTGGGCTCTCACTAGACACGGAATATGCTGGTTCTTTGATATCCCACTTTCAGCTCCAGAACTGTGAGAAATAAATGTCTGTTGTTTATAAACCACACAGTCTATGGTAATTTGTCAGCGCAGCCTGAACAAATTAAAACAGTGATCAAAGAGAAGAATATTAGATTTTCTTTGAACTCTTTAATGTGAGAAAAATTGTACATAAAATTAAGATTTTTAAAATAATTACGAAATGAACCACTATGTTAAAAAAAAAAAGTTTCCAGGATCCTAGAAGCCCTTTGATCCAATACCCCCTTTCTTTCTTCAGAAGACTTTTGTGAAAATCATTTCTGGTTTTTCTGTAGTTTTGCTACCTATGTGTTTTCCCTAAACAATATAGTTTGGATTTCTCTATTTTTGAACTATATTTAAATGGAGTCATTTTGAATACACTCTTTTGTAATTGACTTTTTGTTCTTTCCTTATGTTTGTAATATACAACCATATTTTTCAGATAGCTATAGTTCTTTAATTTTCAGTGATATATAATTTTATATTATATGAACACACCACAACTTATCCATTTGACTATTGATGTACTTTGGGTCATTTCCATTTTGGGCTGTTATCACAGTACTACAATGCACATATTTGTATAAGCATCCTGATTCATTTGTGCACTATTTTCTCTACTATACATAACTAGGAGAGGAATTGAAGGGTTGCAGGATATGTGAATTTTAGCAGATTATGCCAAATGATTTTCTGAAATGGTTTTACCAATTTAGGCTCCCACCTGCAATGTTTAAAAATTCCTATTGCTCCATACCCTCATCAATGTTTATTGTTATTAGACTTAATTGTTAATCTGGTAGGTACTTAATATATCAAAATACATGTGTATTTTCAATTTCCTTATTACTAGTGAGACTGAACATCTTTTTATATGATTATTGCTTATATGATTATTGCTTATTTGGAGTTAGATTTTCAGAAGAGGCCTACCCAAGTCCTTTGCCCACTTTTCAATTGGGATGTCTGTGTTTCTTGTCAACTTATGATCATTCTTTATATATGGATACTAGTTCTTGTTGGCTATATGTGTTGTGCGTATCTTTAACACTCAATGGCTTGTCTTTTCTCCCTTTTTATAGAGATTTTGTATATGGACAGAAGTTTTTAATATTACTTCACTAGAATTGATCAGTCATTTCCTTTGTGGGTAATGGTTTTTGTATCTTATCTGAGAAAACCTGACCTACAGCAAGGTCACAAAAAATTTTTTTATAACTTTTCAAAAGGTGTTATGCTTTTGCCATTTACATTTAGTATTTTAAACCACCTGGACTGACTAAATATGGATGCTGTCTTAGGTTGAGTGCTTTGTAAGTAGTTTCCAAAATGAGGATCTTTGAGCAGGTGACTCATTAAGGACATCTTTCTAGGGAAAGCTGTAAGGGAGTTGTAAGCAAGAGATGGGAGAAAGCCAAAGAAGAGTACACTCTCAGGCAAGCCCTGAAAGTAGTACAGAAACTAGTTGCAGCCCATCCTGCAGGAAACCTCTAAAGCAGTGGTTCTCAATAGGGGGTGATTTTTTACCCCAGGGGGCATCTGGAAATATCTGGAAATATTTTCTGATGGTCATGATTGGGGGTTGCTACCAGCATCCAGTGGGTAGAAGGCAGGCATGTGACTATCAGTGCATAGGGCAGCCCTCACAACAAAGAACTATCACATCCAAAATGTCAACAGTGCCAAGGTTGAGAAACCCTGCTCTAGAGTGTGACTTACACCTTGGAGCTCTTAGGCAAGAAAGCTTATCAGTCTTGTGCTTATCAGTCATTCATGAAGAACTGCCAGTAGGAGGTCAGGGGGATACATTTCTGGGCATTTCTGGGTCTCTGAAGGATGTGGAGATACATAGCTCAAGTTCAATCTTCCGGGGGGAAAAAAGTACACCCAAGCTGTTCACAGAAATGGTATAATGGCAGTCAATGACATCTGAGTGGAGCAGAGCACCAAGTCTTCCTACTATGGTTCACTCCTTGAACTGCTCAAATGCACCCATATTTCAGTCCTTTCCCTTGTGTGCCTCAGAATGGTGCTTGGTCACAATGTATAGTGAGAAAACTTGCAAGAGATGGATCACTGACACAAACTATAATCTCTGCTGTCTCAACTGGTGTGAAGGCTGAAACTAATCATATTATCCATTTTATATTTCCTCACCCTTTCCTAGCTCTTTTGCTAAGTTGCTTACCTGATGGGGTGATCTTCATCTTGGCCTTCACTCCTGGTGGGCTGCTGGTAACCATGATCTTCTTGGGTGATGGTTGAGTAATTGCCCATTCACAGTTAAATTTAGGCATACCAAGAGATGCCCTATGGATCCCACAAATTCTAAACACATTTCTCTCTATCCCCATTGTGTAACAGCAGTTACACCTCTTCATGATAAACTAAACCCATTGCCTGCTCATCTAACAGCAACCAAATGACCAGGCAACATCTGGATTTTTAGCTTTAATAGGATTCCTACTGAGTTCCCTCTCTAGGAAGTAGACCTCTCCACTCATAGAATCTAAAGCTATTGGAACTAGAAGCAAAAAATCACTTAAGGACTGATGGTAAATGATGGTGAGAGGGGCCACTCATTCTTTTTATCATTGGTGGTTTATTTTCTTAACTTGGCAGCTTCAGGGGGTGTCAGGGAAGAGATCAGGATCTTCCACTCAGCCTTTCATTATAATATAGCTTGTATTTCATAAGTTAATCAATCAAAATGAGAATTTATTCCAGCTGTTCTCATGCCCCTCACATGCCAGGAATGAATTTATCACCTGAACTCCACATGCCTCTATTCTAACAAGGATGTAATGATAGGTGGCTTGAGTCCCTTGCTATCAGTGTCAGCTCAAACTCTATCCAACTGCCCTCAAACAACTAGCGTACAGTTAGTGCCCACTTACTTACAAAGTGATTCCTTTGGGGAAAGACTGGGAGAATTACTTACTATTGCATACAATTGCTGTGCTTTGCTGAGTGCTTCTTCAGGACACAGCCATTCATTCCATGAACTTTGTGTCTAAAAGCTGGTTCATCTACATGTCTAGAAACTGCCCCACTGGGGTGTCTAACATCTCATCCATTCTGATATCTTTTGATTATATAATCCCTCTTCAGATGCCCTTATGAGTATAGTGATCTGTTAATCATCACCATGTGGATCTACAGGCCAGAGCCCTCTGGCTGCAGCTCTGACCTTTTGCCCATTACTCATCTCCATTTTGCCTCTGATCATCTGACCTCAAGTTGTGCCATTTCCATTACACTAGCAAGTCACATTTCATAATAGAAAATGCTACTAACAGGGACCCTGGGTGGCTCAGTCAGTTAAGCAACTGACTCTTGGTTTTGGCTCAGGTCATGATCTCATAGGTCGTGGGATTGAGCCCGATGTTCCACTCTTCCCTCATCGGGGAGTCTGCTTAAAAGATTCTCTCCCTCTGACCACCACCCCCCCGCCCCCACTCACATGCTCATGCTCTCTCTGTCTTTAAAAAAGAAAAAAGAAAATCCCACTAATAGTCATTAGCATGAGGACAACCGTTTTTGAGTTTCTAACTGCTATCAGGAGATTTCTTAATACCTTAGTGAAGGGAGTGTCCTCTGGACCCCTCTAAAGAACATCATCACTTGGAGAGTCTCCCATGGGATCTTATAGAATATAATAGAGAATCTACTCAAATATCCTTATTTCTCTGCATTTTTGAGCCCTTCCGCAACACTACCAAGGCAACTGTGGTATCTCCACCTCATTTAACGTGTGCTCTTATTTCTTTCAAACTTAATAGCCCTCACAGCAGTACAAGAATGGTTCCAGGAGCCCTTGCCAGAGCATTATGTCCTAAATCATTGGCAAATGACATATATCAATAAATTCGGCTTTACCCAGCCTTATATTCTGCCTCCACACCCCAGTCCAGCCCCTTCAATATCCATTTCCAGGCAAGTTTTCTGCAAGCTGACCAGGGGAGGGGAGCCTGGGTGGCTCAGTTGGTTAGCATCTGCTTTTGGCCAGGGTCATGGTCCCAGGATCCTGGGATCAAGTCACGTCTGGCTCCCTGCTCAGCAGGAGTCTGCTTCTCCCTCTACCATTCCCCCCTTCTTGGGATCTCATTCTCTCTCTCTCAAATAAGACCCTGGGAAAAGTTTAGACTTAGGTATGATTGTTCAAGATGAGGAAACAATCAGGATCTCTAAGGAGAAACTTTCAGGATGAAATGGTCACAGAATTATTCCAGGGAGGCTAAGTGACGCTAAAACTGTCCCTCAGGCCCTGCAGTACTTGAAGAATGAAATCCTGGACAGTCTGCAAAGAGATCTGCCCCACTTACATGCAGAGAGAGGAAAGATCCCCTATTCTACAAGAGTCAGTTCCCTGAAATCCTGCTTCAAAAGGAAATCAAGAAAAAAAAAATCTGCTCCTAAAATATAGCACTTACCTTCTCCCTCATTTAAAAAAAAAAAAAATCATTAAAAAAAAACATTAACTTTACAAACTACCAAGCTACCATACAAATTCTTTCATAATTGTTCTTCATATCCTAGAATACCTTTAATCTTTGGGATGAAATCCAAAACAGAATCACCTTATACTCCATTCAGTTTTAGTATTGAGATTCTGCTGTATGGCAAGGGGCGGGGGAGGAGATACTGCTCATACTGTTATTGAGGAACGTAGTTGGTTCCAGTAATCCTAATTCTGGGTATACATCCAAATGCAATCATTATCTCCAAGAGATAGCTGCATTCCAATGTTCATTACAGCATTATTCACAATAGCCAAGATATGGAAACAACCTGTCTGTTGCTGAATGAATAGGTGAAAAAAAAATGTGGTATATATACACAATGGAATATTATTTGGCTTAAAAAAAAAAAAAAGAAATCATTCCATTTGCAATGTCATGGAAGGACTCAGAGGACATTATGCTAAGTGAAACAAGCCAGACAGAGAAAGACAAATTAATACTGTATGGTATCACTTATATGTAGAATCGTAAAAAAGAAAGAAGGAAGTTGAACTCAGAAATAAAGAATGGTGGTTGCCAGTGGCTTCAGAGGTGGGGGTGAAATAGGGAGAGGCTGGGATGCCTGGGTGGCTCAGCATTTGAGCATCTACTTTCGGCTCAGGTCCTGATCCCGCGGTCTTGGAATCGAGTCCTGCATCGGGCTCCTTGCAGGGAGCCTGCTTCTCTCTCTGCCTGTTTCTCTGCCTCTCTCTGTCTCTCATGAATAAATAAATAAAAATTCTTAAAAAAACAAAAGAAAGAAAGAAATAGGGAGAGGCTGACAAAAGGGTACAAACTTTTGGTTATAAGATGAATTAGATCTGAGGACCTAATGTGTCACATGGTGATTGTGGTTGATAATCCTGTATCGTATAATTGAAACTTGCAAAGAGTAGAACTTAAAATTCCACTAATAATAATAATAATAAATAATAAATAATAATAATAATAGCTATAAGGTAATTATGTAAAGTGTTGGATATGTTCATTAACTTAGTGGTAGGAATCTTTCAAATTGTATACATATATCAGATCGTCACTTTGTACCCTAAATAAATTACAGTTTTGTCAGTTACATCTCAATAAAGCTGAAGAAAAAAAAAAGGAAATAGTTTGTTGATCAGATTGAACCCATCAGTTGAGTTATCATTCCTTCCACAAATTGCCTCTTTCTTTGAACTTGAGACTTTTTGAGATTCAGATTCTACTTATTACTGCACCTTAATTACCTTAAGTGAATTTCCAGGGACTTACACCATGAAGCACAGAGTTTCTAAAATATTGAGCACTGTTCTGATTTGCTGTAAGCTTAATATCTTCACCTTGTAATAATTGAAGATGACATTCTATATTCCCAATCACTTTTCATCTTGTGGTGAATAAGCCCATTTAAGCATACTTGCCAAATCTTTAAAAAAAGTGGGACTTATTCACAAGTTATCTCAGTGAAGTGTTAGAGCCATTGTTTTATACACCATTTTCAGTCCATGGATACAATTCCATTTCACACCCACCATGTGCCAGACAAAGTACTAGACTCCAGAAGTGCCATGTATACAAAGGGCAGCAGGTCCCTGCCCTCAGAAAGCTTACAGTTCAAAAAAAAGAAAGAAAGCTTACAGTTCTGCAGAGAAAATAATGATTAACCAGATCTGCAAATAATTAAATCATTACCCAGATTGTGAAATGTTTTAAAGGAGAACAAGAAGCAGGGGACAGCCTGGTTTATAAAACACAGAGATGATAATCTCTCTGCAGCATTTTCAAGGTGAATAATACCAGGAAGTCAAATTTGATTGAGAAGAAGAAGAAGAAAATTGCATGTTTTTGGCAAAACAGAGTATTTATTATTTTTAGAAAGACAGAGTGTGTTAGCAGGGTGGGGGAAGGGGTGGAGGAAGAGGAGAAAGAGAATCTTAAGGAGGCTCCACTCTGTGCCTGACCCTGAGATCACGACTGATGTAGAAGGGGTGAGGTCTGGAGCCAATGACCAAAAAAGAGTTCTTGAGATGTCTTTGGTGCAAAATGGTGGTTTTATGAAAGCCCAGGGCCAGGAGCTGTGGGCAGGAAGAGCTACTGCCCCAGGGTTGTGAGGGGTGGTTGATTATATACCTAGGAGTTGGGGGAGGTAAGGAAAACAGAAGGATTTCAAAAGAATTTTTGCATGCTGAAGACGACCTACAAGATATTGAAGGCCTTGCAATTGTCACGTTAAGGTTGTTTTTCCCTCTAGTAAAACATTAACATTAAGATAGTTGAGAATTTCCCTTCTGGAAGTTAGGTTACTGATGAGAATGCTTTTTTTTTTCTTGTAAATCACTAAGTTTTGTAAACTGAGGAAGATTCATGTCTTTAGAACTATAATCTCTATAAGTTAACTGTTTGTTTTTCCTTTCCCTTAGCTTTAGGGCAGCCAGGAGTGCCTAAAGAATGTCACACACATCCCACGAGAGGGGGAGTGGGCTGTCCTTTGTGGGCTGTCAGCTTACGTTCTGTCCCCAGCTAGCCTTCGTTCCATCATTAATGACCTGAGCTGAAATCAAGAGTAGCATGCTTAACTGACGGAGCCACCCACGTGCCCCAAAATGTAGAGTATTTAAGCCAAGGAAAAAAATGCTTTAAGAGATGAAACCATAAAATTCCTTTCTACCAGTAGCCAAATGAAGTTTAACTATTTGCAAGCAAAATGGCATACAATAATGAACGGTAGTTTTTTCCTATAGTACATTTTGTTTGTGATGGTTGGCAGATTAACTGGTATAATCCTAGTGAAACTGGTACAATTCCATTTTTTTCAATAAATGTACATCATGTAAAATTATGCTTCACAAACTTGTAAGTCATATTACAAATCTAACGCATAATCAAATACCACGTAAAAGGTCTACTCCCAATTACAAATATCTTAATTTTACCTGATGGTCCCATGTCCTCTTACAGAAAAATCAAACATGCCTTGTACATGTTCCCAAGGATTTAGGTTATTTTGCCATAGAGCACTGGGGAGATAACTATGAAACAATTTCTTCTTCAGCAAACACTCAACATATAATTTATTTTACTAGCCTCAGATTCTGGAAAACTTAATTTTGTTCTTTTTAAGCAGGAAGTGCAAATCTCTCAACATACAATGAAAATTTTAACTCATTTCTATTTTTTCAAACATAGAAACTGAGGCAAAGAGCACTTACCTTCTTAATTATTATCTGCTATTATTACCTTTGGATGAACTGAACTCCTTCAGCTCCAATGAAAACTATGAAATTTTGAATTGCTTTTAAATAAGCATTTCTGAACTTAAAAATTAGAAAGGATGGACTATTGCCAACAGACTTTCTGGAGCGGAGTAAAATTTCAGCCCCAGACATTGGTGACCCAAAAACAAGTAAATGCCCCCCATATTCAACATTCATTTTTTTTAAGATTTTATTTATTTGTTCATGAGAGACCAGAGAGAGAGAAAGAGAGAGAGAGAGGGAGAAGCAGAGACAGGCAGAGAGAGAAGCAGGGTCCATGCAGAGAGCCTGATATGGGACTCGATCCCAGGACTCCAGGATCACACCCTGGGCTGAAGGTGGCACTAAACCACTGAGCCACCTGGGCTGCCCTATATTCAACATTCAAATACAAATCTGTAAACTGAATCTTTTGTTGCCTACGAAGCAGTAAAGAAGGCACGTGGAGAGGTCAACATCTAATTTCACAGTGTTTTACCAAACATCTCATTCCAGGAATATAACCCATCTCATGCCACATTTTAATCCACATTAAAAACTCACCACAGGCATTATCTGTCAGGGGAGGGGTTGGGGACGGAGGGAAGGCTGTAGGGAGAAGTCAGTTTGTTGAAGGAAGTCAAGAGCACCAAGAGAAACAGAGGAATTCCCAACATCCAGAGGACAGAGGAAAATCTCAGGGGACAGAAGTCGGTGTACGACAGAGTATGGGATGCCATAGAGCAGCACCTTTGGGAAGGTTTGCAGAAAACAAGGCTCCAGATCTCATTGTCATTTACATTACAGAGAATTTTACATATTACAGAGAGCTTTCATGTACATTACTTTATTCAGACCTCATTGTGGAGAGGCAGTTACTTGCTATTAAACTACCTGTTGCAGCCAGGGGAGCAGAGACCCAGAGGGGGACTTGAGCTCTGGAACATAACCAATAAGCCGAGTCCAGATCTTCCCAAAACAAGCCCACTCCTCCTCCCATTATTTCACATTTGGACCCCGCTGTTATCACCAGAAGCACCAAACTTTATTGTAGGCAACAACTTCACCTACCAGCCATATAAACTTGAGCATGTTTCATCAGCTTAAGATCCAGTTCGTTTCTTTACTCTGCTTTGATTGCCCAGTATGTAGGAAATCTGATTCAAATGGATACACAATTGTAAATGGTAACAATTTCTTAATAGCTCCTCTTGTGATTTCGGGAAAATTTCAATTAAATAAACATATCAGGAAAAGCATTTTTCCAAAACTGCACAAAAAGGAGTTAAGCTGGCAACACAAGTTACGGTATTGATCGCCTCCAATCTGTGAAGATACAGAATTCAATTCAATGTACCTGTTGTTTTAATAAAACCATTTAAATAGTGTCTGTGTGCATACACACTCCCGAGTATGTGTATATACATATATGGGAGATATATGACATGTACACATGTACATATACAGACAGCAACATATATAAATACATACATGTATTTAGTGACTTAAAATTAGAACCAAGCATTTGAGAAACAAGGCATTACTCTATGATATGTCACCAAAGTTTGCTCTGAGTCTGAAAAAACAATTGAGGTAATAACCAAGTGATTTATCAACAAGAATTAATTGGATTGTATAAGAAGGCTATGACAGAAGCTTACAATGCTGTAGACTTGGCCTTAGATCATCATATTCCTGTGCCTGAGCTTCATGTGATTGAATAAACAAATGAGTTAATTCGTCTTTATTTGAGGCAATCAATCCATAGATATTTACTGAGTGACTTCTGCTTGCTAAAAGCGCAGTGTTATGAACTCTAGGGGATATAAAGACACAGTCTAAATAGAAGTTAATAATGAAGTACAAACAGGAAGAGATAATCAATCTTCCTGAGCAGTGAATAATGAGTACCATGAGAGCAGTGTGAGCAGTAAGTGGTCAAGTGGTTCAGAAAAGGGAGAAATCACTTCCGTCCTGGGGACTCAGGATGTTGCAGTGGAAGTTCAGCTGGTGCCTAAGAGGTGATTGAAATGGGACTTGCCGAAAAAAGGAAGAAGGGCATTCTGAGCAAAGTAGATAATACAAATAACATCATAGTTTAAAGAAAAATTTAAAAGGCAGGCTGGAGCTTTCTGTGGGAGGCTTTACCTGACAGACAACAGAATTTGAACTCTATCTGAGAAGAGCAGCCACAGAAAGCTTTGAGGGAAAGGAGAAGCATGATCAAAGTGGTAGTATGCAAGATGATGAGGGATTTGAAGAATAGTATAGTAGTCCAGGCATGAAGTGACAAAAGTCTGAAGGAGGATAGTTGCAGTGGAAAAGCAAAGTGAAGATAGGGAGAAAAATTAAGTCCTAAGAAGCCAAGGCTCTGAGAGACTCTACACCCCCTAGAGGACAGAGATTGTGTTGTATTCATCACAGCTCCTGACTCAGCAAGTGGATATTTGGCCATCTGGATATTTGCAGAGAGAATGAATACAGAAGACAAGAGAAGGGTGGCTTTCGATGATTATACTTTTGAAAAGTATATATTGGTATAAAAAGTATATAGTGGTACAGTATAATCGTGATAGAAGGAAGGGGGCACTGTTCGTTAAAATGGGAAAATCAGTGGTGAGGCAATTCTGATCTTCAACAGAACTACAGGCATACTTGTTTTATTATACTTCAAAGATAACTGCATTTTTAAAAAATTGAAGGTTTGTGGCAACCCTGTGTCAAGAAATCATCAGTTGCCACGTTTCCAACAGCATTTGCTCACTTTGTGTCTCTGTGTCACATTTTGGTAATTTTCACAATACTTCCATTTTTTTCATTATTATTACATTTGATTTGCTGCAATGTCATGATAAAACATTTATGGATAAGGGGTCGCTTGTCATGGATGAACAAAGAAAGAATGTGGTTTCTTGATATAGAAACAGCTCCTGATAAAGATGCTGTGAAGACTGTTAAAATGACAATGTAGGCTTTAGAACACTCCACAGACTTGGCTGATCAAGTAAAGGCAAGGTTTGAGAGGACTGACTTCAATGTTGAAAGTTCTGCTGTGGGTAAAATGCTATACGGTATGCTCGTGTGCTGCAGAGAAATCATTCATGAAAGGAAGAGTCAGTTGATGTGGTGGATTTCATTGTTGTTTTATTTTAAGAAATTACCCCAGACACCCTGACCCTCACTCAGCAGCTGCCACTCTGGTCAGCAGTCATCAACATCAGCGCAAGACCCTCCACAAGCAAAAAGATCATAACTCACTGAAATCTCAGGTGATGGTTATCGTTTTTTAGCAATAAAGTGCTTTTTAAATAAGGTATGTACAGTTTTCTAGACATAATGCTATTGCACACTTGTTAGACTACAGTATAGTGTAGACATACCTTTTATATGTGCTGGGAAATAAAAAATTTCATTTGACTCCCCTTATTGAGATATTTGCTATAATGGCCTTGTTTGGAACCAAACCTGCAATATCTCCAAAGTATGTCTGTAGAGTGAATTGCAATAACCGTGTTGATGTGGAATATTTCTGTTATCCTATTCCCCTTTAACACCTAATCTGTATTTTTAGGTCAGGTCTTACTGGTATTTCTATAATAACATGAGCCATTCTTTTCCTCAGGATCATGGTCTTCTTTCCTAAATCCTAACACCAAACTTCTGTAACTCTATGAAGTAATTATGAGGGCAAAGTAAAAAAGAAAAAAAAGTCAAAAGTACTGATTGTACCCTGTCTGGAACCACAGCACCAAAACTATCCAATGGGTGGGAGTGCCATCTAGCTATGCTATATGTCCAAGGGGATAAAAGACAACCCTGAATATGGTCCTACAGACCTCAGATCCCATGGACCTGTAATGACACCAAACGTTAAATACATCTGGCTCAACTGGGCCATATCACAGATACACAGAAGCAGTTAAACTCTGACTCAATGAGTACTATGCATGGAGGTAGCTATTTTAAGACCAGGAAAAAAACAATTTTTTTAATCTCTCAGATTATTTAGTTGGAATTATTCTTTCAATTGTTTATTTTCTTATCAATGCTTCTGTGGGCCTTTTTATATAAAAAGGACATTATTTATTTCTGCCAAGTCTGAAAATGTTATCCAATTCTTTCTCATAAAGGCTGCAGTTTGCAAACTTAGCTCGCAAATCCAAATAACTATGTAATTACCAGCCGCATCTTTAATTTAGAGCATCTGACATGATAAGGCATAGAAGTAAAAGTAATGGTACTGAACACCATAAATGTCTTGATAACAAATAAACCAATAAAAATATTACTCAAGAAATGCATGCAATGAGAAAACTCAGAGAATTTATATGTAAATTCTATGCTTAAAGCATCCATTCAAAATTTGCTTTTACAATCACTTTAATGAGTAATAAACATGTTACTAAAAATAAACTCATTCAACAACAGTAACAAGAGAGTGCAGCTGATATCCTGTGCTCTCTTACTGCAGCAGTTTTGTATTATTAAAATTTTACATTTTGCAACAGAGAGTAAAGCTATCTAGACTTTTTTAAATGCTATACTGATTTGGACTACTTTAAAATTTTCTCTCATAGGGACACATGGGTGGCTCAGCAGTTGAGGGTCTGCCTTTGGCTCAGGGTGTGAACCCAGAGCTCCAGGATCAAGTCCCACATCGGGCTCCCTGCATGCAGCCTGGTTCTCCCTCTGTCTGTGTCTATGCCTCTCTCTCTCTCTCTCTCTCTCTCTCTCTGTGTCTCTCTCATGAATAAATAAATAAAATCATTAAAAGTAAATAAATAAAATAAAATAAAATTTTCTCTCATAGCCTAAAAATATAACCTTTTAAGCCTAAAGCGATAAAAACTTAAATCTACATATTGCCAAGGGTCTGTGACTTTGCATCTGTTTACAAGATTTTTGTTTTAAGACCTGAAAAGGAAAATAAACACAATCTTCAAGACACAAACTATTGGGAGGAGGGGCGAGATGGCGGAAGAGTAGGGTCCCCAAATCACCTGTCCCCACCAAATTACCTAGATAACCTTCACATTATCCTGAAAATCTATGAATTCGGCCTGAGATTTAAAGAGAGAACACCTGGAATGCTACAGTGAGAAGAGTTCGAGCTTCTATCAAGGTAGGAAGACGGGGAAAAAGAAATAAAGAAACAAAAGGCCTCCAAGGGGGAGGGGCCCCGCGAGGAGCCGGGTTGAGGCCGGGGCGAGAGTCCCCAGGACAGGAGAGCCCCGTCCCGGAGAAGCAGGAGCTGCACCAACCTTCCCGGGCGGAAAGGGGCTCCCAGGGAGTTAGAGCAGGACCCAGGAGGGCGGGGATGCCCTCGGGCTCCCTGGGACACTAACAGGGACCTGCGCCCGGGAGAGTGCGCCGAGCTCCCTAAGGGCTGCAGCGCGCACGGCGGGACCCGGCGGGACCCGGAGCAGCTCGGAGGGGCTCGGGCGGTGGCTCCGCGGAGGGGGCTGCGCGGCGACGGCCCGGGAGCGCGAATCCAACAGCGCAGGCTCCGGAGCACAGGGCGCCGGGACACAGCCCAGGATCCGGCCTCCCCCCAGGACAGGCAGAGGCCGGGAGGGCCCAGGACCGCAAGGACGCTCCTGCCCCGAGCTGAGCAGATCAGCGGCCCCGCCCCGGAGCCTCCAGGCCCTGCAGACGGAGAGCTCTGGAGCTACTGCGGGGGCTGACTCCAGGGCTCCAGAGCTGGCCCCGCCACTGGGGCTGTTCCTCCTGGGGCCTCACGGGGTAAACAACCCCCACTGAGCCCTGCACCAGGCAGGGGGCAGAGCAGCTCCCCCAGGTGCTAACACCTGAAAATCAACACAACAGGCCCCTCCCCCAGAAGACCAGCTAGACGGACAAGTTCCAGGAGAAGTCAAGGGACTTAAAGTATACAGAATCAGAAGATGCTCACCCGTGTTTTTTTTTTCTTCTTTTTGATTTCTATTTCCTTCCCCCACCCTTTTTTTCCTTTCCTTTTCTTTCTCTTTTTCTTCTCTTTTTTTCTTTTATTCTCCCTTTTTTCTTTTTTCTTTTTCTCTTTTCTTTCCTTCTTTCTCTCCTCTCTTTTTCTCCTTTTCCCAATACAACTTGTTTTTGGCCACTCTGCACTGAGCAAAATGACTAGAAGGAAAACCTCACCTCAAAAGAAACAATCAGAAACAGTCCTCTCTCTCACAGTTACAAAATCTGGATTACAATTCAATGTCAGAAAGCCAATTCAGAAGCACTATTATACAGCTACTGGTGGCTCTAGAAAAAAACCATAAAGGACTCAAGAGACTTCATGACTGCAGAATTTAGATCCAATCAGGCAGAAATTAAAAATCAATTGAATGAGATGCAATCCAAACTAGAAGTCCTAACGACGAGGGTTAACGAGGTGGAAGAACGAGTGAGTGACATAGAAGACAAGTTGATGGCAAAGAGGGAAACTCAGGAAAAAGAGACAAACAATTAAAAGAACATGAGGATAGATTAAGGGAAATAAACGACAGCCTGAGGAAGAAAAACCTACGTTTAATTGGGGTTCCCAAGGGCGCCAAAAGGGCAACAGGGCCAGAATATGTATTTGAACAAATCATAGCTGAAAACATTCCTAATCTGGGAAGGGAAACAGGCATTCAGATCCAGGAAATAGAGAGATCCCCCCCTAAAATCAATAAAAACCATTCAACACCTGGACATCTAATAGTTAAGCTTGCAAATTCCAAAGATAAAGAGAAGATTCTTAAAGCACCAAGAGACAAGAAATCCCTGACTTTTATGGGGAGAGTATTAGGGTAACAGCAGACCTCTCCACAGAGACCTGGCAGGCCAGAAAGGGCTGGCAGGATATATTCAGGATCCTAAATGAGAAGAACATGCAACCAAGAATACTTTATCCAGCAAGGCTCTCATTCAAAATGGAAGGAGAGATAAAGAGCTTCCAAGACAGGCAGCAACTAAAAGAATATGTGACCTCCAAACCAGCTCTGCAAGAAATTTTAAGGGGGACTCTTAAAATTCCCCTTTAAGAAGAAGTTCAGTGGAACAATCCACAAAAACAAGGACTGAATAGATATCATGATGACACTAAACTCATATCTCTCAATAGTAACTCGGAACGTGAATGGGCTTAATGACCCCATCAAAAGACGCAGGGTTTCAGACTGGATAAAAAAGCAGGACCCATCTATTTGCTGTCTACAAGAGACTCATTTTAGACAGAAGGACACCTACAGCCTGAAAATAAAAGGCTGGAGAACCATGTACCATTCAAATGGTCCTCAAAAGAAAGCAAGGGTAGCCATCCTTATATCAGATAAACTAAAATTTACCCCAAAGACTGTAGTGAGAGATGAAGAGGGACACTATATCATACTTAAAGGATCTATCCAACAAGAGGACTTAACAATCCTCAATATATATGCCCCGAATGTGGGAGCTGCCAAATATTTAAATCAATTAATAACCAAAGTTAAGACATACTTAGATAATAATACACTTATACTTGGTGACTTCAATCTAGCGCTTTCTACACTCGATAGGTCTTCTAAACACAACATCTCCAAAGAAACAAGAGCTTTAAATGATACACTGGACCAGATGGATTTCACAGATATCTACAGAACTTTACATCCAAACTCAACTGAATACACATTCTTCTCAAGTGCACATGGAACTTTTTCCAGAATAGACCACATACTGGGTCACAAATCGGGTCT
Organism: Canis lupus familiaris; assembly: GCF_011100685.1. Taxonomy (NCBI): domain Eukaryota; kingdom Metazoa; phylum Chordata; class Mammalia; order Carnivora; family Canidae; genus Canis; species Canis lupus. The sequence continues at coordinate 43,200,450 of NC_049236.1, read as the reverse complement.
GAACCGATACCAAAAGATTGGGATCGTCCCCTGCATATTCTCAGACCATAATGCCTTGAAATTAGAACTAAATCACAACATGAAGTTTGGAAGGACTTCAAACACGTGGAGGTTAGGGACCATCCTGCTAAAAGATGAAAGGGTCAACCAGGAAATTAAGGAAGAATTAAAAAGATTCACGGAAACTAATGAGAATGAAGATACAACCGTTCAAAATCTTTGGGATGCAGCAAAAGCAGTCCTGAGGGGGAAATACATCACAATACAAGCATCCATTCAAAAACTGGAAAGAACTCAAATACAAAAGCTAACCTTACACCTAAAGGAGCTAAAGAAAATACAGCAGATAGATCCTACACCCAGCAGAAGAAGAGAGTTGATTAAGATTCGAGCAGAACTCAACGAAATTGAGACCAGAAAAACTGTGGAACAGATCAACAAAACCAGGAGTTGATTCTTTGAAAGAATTAATAAGATAGATAAACCATTAGCCAGCCTTATTAAAAAGAAGAGAGAGAAGACTCAAATTAATAACATCATGAATGAGAAAGGAGAGATCACTACCAACACCAAGGAAATACAAACGATTTTAAAAACATATTATGAACAGCTATACGCCAATAAATTAGGCAATCTAGAGGAAATGGACGCATTCCTGGAAAGCCACAAACTACCAAAACTGGAACAGGAAGAAATAGAAAACCTGAACAGGCCAATAACCAGGGAGGAAATAGAAGCAGTCATCAAAAACTTCCCAAGACACAAAAGTCCAGGGCCAGATGGCTTCCCAGGGGAATTCTATCAAACGTTTAAAGAAGAAACCATACCTATTCTCCTAAAGCTGTTTGGAAAGATAGAAAGAGATGGAGTACTTCCAAATTCGTTCTATGAGGCCAGCATCACCTTCATTCCAAAACCAGACAAAGACCCCACCAAAAAGGAGAATTATAGACCAATATCCCTGATGAACATGGATGCAAAAATTCTCAACAAGATACTGGCCAATAGGATCCAACAATACATTAAGAAAATTATTCACCATGACCAAGTAGGATTTATTCCCGGGATGTAAGGCTGGTTCAACACTCATAAAACAATCAATGTGATTCATCATATCAGCAAGAGAAAAACCAAGAACCATATAATCCTCTCATTAGATGCAGAGAAAGCATTTGACAAAATACAGCATCCATTCCTAATCAAAACTCTTCAGAGTGTAGGGATACAGGGAACATTCCTCGACATCTTAAAAGCCATCTACGAAAAGCCCACAGCAAATATCATTCTCAATGGGGAAGCACTGGGAGCCTTTCCCCTAAGATCAGGAACAAGACAGGGATGTCCACTCTCACCACTGCTATTCAACATAGTACTGGAAGTCCTAGCCTCAGCAATCAGACAACAAAAAGACATTAAAGGCATTCAAATTGGCAAAGAAGTCAAACTCTCCCTCTTCGCCGATGACATGATACTCTACATAGAAAACCCAAAAGCCTCCACCCCAAGATTGCTAGAATTCATACAGCAATTTGGCAGCATGGCAGGATACAAAATCAATGCCCAGAAGTCAATGGCATTTCTATACACTAACAATGAGACTGAAGAAAGAGAAATTAAGGAGTCAATCCCATTTACAATTGCACCCAAAAGCATAAGATACCTAGGAATAAACCTAACCAAAGAAGTAAAGGATCTATACCCTAAAAACTATAGAACACTTCTAAAAGAAATTGAGGAAGACACAAAGAGATGAAAAATATTCCATGCTCATGGAATGGCAGAATTAATATTGTGAAAATGTCAATGTTACCCAGGGCAATTTACACGTTTAATGCAATCCCTATCAAAATACCATGGACTTTCTTCAGAGAGTTAGAACAAATTATTTTAAGATTTGTGTGGAATCAGAAAAGACCCCGAATAGCCAGGGGAATTTTAAAAAAGAAAACCATATCTGGGGGCATCACAATGCCGGATTTCAGGTTGTACTACAAAGCTGTGGTCATCAAGACAGTGTGATACTGGCACAAAAACAGACACATAGATCAATGGAACAGAATAGAATCCAGAAGTAGACCCTCAACTTTATGGTCAACTAATATTCGATAAAGGAGGAAAGACTATCCACTGGAAGAAAGACAGTCTCTTCAATAAATGGTGCTGGGAAAATTGGACATCCACATGCAGAAGAATGAAACTAGACCACTCTCTTGCACCATACACAAAGATAAACCCAAAATGGATGAAAGATCTAAATGTGAGACAAGATTCCATCAAAATCTTAGAGGAGAACACAGGCAACACCCTTTTTGAACTCGGCCACAGTAACTTCTTGCAAGATACATCCACGAAGGCAAAAGAAACAAAAGCAAAAAGAAACTATTGGGACTTCATCAAGATAAGAAGCTTTTGCACAACAAAGAATACAGTCAACAAAACTAAAAGACAACCTACAGAATGGGAGAAGATATTTGCAAATGACACATCAGATAAAGGGCTAGTATCCAAGATCTATAAAGAATTTATTAAACTCAACAGCCAAGAAACAAACAATCCAATCATGAAATGGGCAAAAGACATGAACAGAAATCTCACAGAGGAAGACATAGACATGGCCAACATGCACATGAGAAAATGCTCTGCATCACCTGCCATCAGGGAAATACAAATCAAAACCACAATGAGATACCACCTCACACCAGTGAGAATGGGGAACATTAACAAGGCAGGAAACCACAAATGTTGGAGAGGATGCGGAGAAAAGGGAACCCTCTTACACTGTTGGTGGGAATGTGAACTGGTGCAGCCACTCTGGAAAACTGTGGAGGTTCCTCAAAGAATTAAAAATAGACCTGCCCTACGACCCAGCAATTGCACTGTTGGGGATTTACCCCAAAGATACAGATGCAATGAAACGCCAGGACACCTGCACCCCGATGTTTCTAGCAGCAATGTCCACAATAGCCAAACTGTGGAAGGAGCCTCGGTGTCCATCGAAAGATGAATGGATAAAGAAGATGTGGTTTATGTATACAATGGAATATTACTCAGCCCTTAGAAACGACAAATACCCACCATTTGCTTCAACATGGATGGAACTGGAGGGTATTATGCTGAGTGAAATAAGTCAATCGGAGAAGGACAAACATTATATGGTCTCATTCTTTTGGGGAATATAAATAATATTGAAAGGGAATATTAGAGAAGGGAGAAGAAATGTGTGGGAAATATCAGAAAGGGAGACAGAACATTAAGACTGCTAATTCTGGGAAACGAACTAGGGGTGGTGGAAGGGGAGGAGGGCAGGGGGTGGGGGTGAATGGGTGATGGGCACTGAGGGGGACAGTTGATGGGATGAGCACTGGGTGTTATTCTGTATGTTTGTAAATTGAACACCAATAAAAAATAAACTTATTATTAAAAAAAAGACACAAACTATTCCTCTCCATATTATATAGGTACTAAGGGCAAACCCAGAAAGATCTATATATAACATACCATGTAATTATGTGGACTCTAACAACCAGACATACACTTTGGAATGATTCACTGAAAAAATCTTACTGGACACCACTATGCACTGGGTCCTGTGGACACAAATAAATGAAAAAGCAATTCATACCTCTAAAGGGAAGGCATGAGCAAGGAAACCACAGGTGCTGGGAGGCCTGGATGCCTCCATCCCTGGCACTTGCCACATCATCTCCTTTAAGTCTCACTCTGAGAGTTCATCCTATTGTCTTCATTCTCTCTCTCCCCATGAGCCTTCTCTCCCCTTCTGTTGTATTTTCCCCTATAATTATCCACCACCACTTTCCTTTCCTCTGTCTTTTCCTTCCCCTAAAACATGGTGATTTCCATTCCATAAATCCTCCAGAATAGAATAATGAGGCACTGAGTAGATTTTGGACCTAGAGATGGCCTGCATACAAAATTTAGGATCAATTCACAGTGTACGGCCACTATGAAACCCACTCTTGGCTTCAACACCCCTCCAGGGTCAACTGCCATGTCCCCAGGAAGCTCCTTTGCCATGCAGCTTTCTTCTCTACTACAACAGGGTCAATGGATACAGCTGTATACCAATGGTCATTTCTCATGATCTCAATTTAAGATGAAACTACATTTATATGAAGGTCCTTTCTCCCTGGCCCATGCTATACTATATACGCTGTAGTGCTAAATATTGTAGTGCTAAATAATGTCTAAAATATGGACATCTTCCAAAAATCTCACATCTTGGCAAACAAAAGATACTTTGCAAAACAACACTGTGTCCCTTAATAGATGACAACCATGCTTGAGTATAAAGCATGCACTTTGTTGGGCCAGACCAAGACACAGTCTCTCTCTTCTATTTTCTTCTGCCCTTATGTCTTGATTAATTCATGCTATCTGTCTAAGCTTTAAGTAGTTGAGATCAGAACTCCTTCAAATTCTCCAAACACAGTGTGATCACACCTGTTAACCTTGTCAATCCTCCAAAATAATAATGACATTTGAGATTAATGGTTCAAAAATAAGTTTTTCTAAGCAAGATTTTGGCAGTGACTCTAAAATGCCCACACCTATCATTTAGTGGGGAGGGAGAGAATGATGGGTTGTGCTGCTTGACGTGATTTCAAGAAGCCCTACCTACTGGTCTCCAGGCTGCCTTCAGCAAGTCTACCATGTTTCTCTCTTGCTGAGATAGCACATATCCCCATTCACACAGACAAATATACTCTTATTGGACCATCCTGCTACTTTTAAAGTCTTTTAAGAATACTTCTGATAAAAAAAAAAAAAAAAGAATACTTCTGATATGCCAGTAATACATTAGTCTTTAGTAAATGATTAGGTCAATTTCCTTTGGAATACCTAACAGAAAGTATTTAATAAAACTTGTTTAAGTTTTCTGAATGTGGGTGCCTGGGTAGCTCAGTTGGTAAAGAGTCTGCCTTTGGCTCGGGTAGTGATCCCGGAATCCTAGGATTGAGACCCAGATTGGGCTCCCTGCATGGTAGGAAGTCTGCTCTCCCTCTGCCTTTGCTCCTCCCCCCTCCCCACCACTTGTGCACTCTCTTTCTAAATATAAATAAATAAATATTTTTTAAAATGTGAGGGGCATCTGGTGGCTTAGTCGGTTAAGTATCTGCCTTCAGCTCAGGTCATGATCCCAGGAGTCCCCCTGCTCAGGGGGAGTCTGCTTCTCCCTCTCCCTCCACCCCTCACCCCTGTTCATGCTCTCTCTCTCTCTCTCTCTCTCAAATAAACAAATAAAATCTTAAAAAAAAAAATTTTACTGAACATAAACTTAACTTGGAAATGCCCTTGAAAGTCAAAATTAAATAAATTTGCCACTTTAAAAAATATTTTGAACATCGTAATTAAAGCCTCCGTGCAGTTAGTGTGAATAAGTTTCAAAATTGACAAGTCAATTAGTGAAGCAACATTTATATGGCATCCTCTCCATCTTCATTCCCTGATCACTTTAAAAGGGAAAGTTTTTAGTCCAATCTGAGGGAAATATACACATCTATAACCTGAGGATTTTCCATAGGTCAGTTTGGTGTTGGTTTGCAAAAATTTGACTCTAGAGAAAAAAATCATGGTAGGAATAAATGTGGCTACATGATATATTGTTGATGATTTTTATTGTCATTATTTCTGGGGGAAAAAAACTAATAATAAAGTGGATTTACTCTTCTCCATAAGACCTTCCAGAATTGATTTTCTACCTAACCAGCCTCATATGAATTTACGTGGAACATTCATTGCATTAATTCTAAGTACGAATAAACAGCTCCTTATTTTTTTTTTAAAGATTTTATTTATTTATTTGAGAGAGAGAGAGAGAGCATGAGGAGGGGGGACTGAGCAGGGAGCCAGCCGGGCATGCGGCTTGATTCCAGAACCCCAAGATCATGACCTGAGTCAAAGGCAGATGTTTAACCAACTGGGCCACCCAAGTGCCCCTAATCAGTCCCTTGTTAATGAGATGGAATTCAAATTAGATTGTTCCCCCCACCCCCCAGGCAGCCCAGGTGGCTCAGCGGTTTAGCGCCACCTCCAGCCCAGGGCCTGATCCTGGAGACCGGGAATCAAGTCCCACATCAGGCCTCCTGCATAGACCTGCTTCTCCCTCTGCCTGTGTCTCTGCCTCTCTCTCCCAATCTGTGTGTGTCTCTCATGAATAAATAAATAAAATATTAAAAAAAAAAAGACTGTTCCACCCTTCAACTTGCCTGGCAAATGTTTTTCTACCAAGTTAGTAACCTTTACAGGTTACACCTAGTTCAGAATATTGTTACATACCCACCCTCCGCTGAAGAGTGGGACTGCTACTCATGCAGGTGGTTCCAAAGGACAGAACAGTGACAGCACCCAGCCAAAGAGGACTAATCTCAAGACTTGAAATTTAATGGCATTTTCCCTGCCAAGGTCAGACATGTTTGGGACCCACAACTCTTACTTCCTTTCTCATCTTATCCTTTTAGAATGGAAATGTCTGCCCTACGCCTGACCCACCATTGTATTTTGGAAACTGCTAACTCCGTTTTCTGGTTTCATAGGTTCACAGATGGAGAGGAATTTTGCCCCAGGATGAATTAAATGCCAAGTGTCACCCATAAGTGATTTAGATGGTATTTGGATATTTTGGACTTAGAGTTGATGCTGGAATGGGTTAAGCTTTAGAGATGTTGAGATGGGATGAATGTGTTTTGTATGTGAAAGGGGTATGAGTCTGGAGGGCCAAAGCAAGAGTGCTATGGCTTAAATCGTGTCTCCCCAAGATCCATACATCACACTCCTGACCCTCAGTACCTCAGAATGTGATCTTATTTGGAGACAGGATCTTTACAAAGATGATCAAACTTAAAGGACGCCATTAGAGTGGACTCTAACCCAATATGATTAGTGTCCTTAGAAAAAAGAGGAAATTTGGGCACGGAGATACGCATAGAGGGAAGATGACATATAAAGACACAGAAGGAGGAGATGGTTATCTACAAATCAAGGAGAGAGGCCTGGACCAGAGCCCCCTCTCAAGGAAGGAACCAAGCCTGTGGAACCTTGATTTCAGACTTCCATCCTCCAGAGTTGTGAGACTATAAATTTCTATTGGTTAAGCCGCTCAGTCTGTGGTACTTTGTTATAGCAGCCCTAGGAAACTAACACAACATCATTTAATACTAATGATTTAACACAAAAAACTATGTTGATATTTAAGTATTTAAGTCATCATGCGTATGTGCTATTGAATATTCAATGCTATTAATTATATTTTGCAGTAAGATTGATAAAGCTTTAATTTCCTTACAAAACAATTAAAAATGGTAGAATTATATTGTCATAGTCATGTATTTACTATGCATATTCTGCACTTGTATAATTGATTAAAAGGAAAAAATTAGAACACCACTCTGAAAGCATATGCAAAAGAAAAAATGAGAAGCAATAGTAATTATATTTAATTGATAAATATGCTACCAAATTATTTTCAGAATTTGGCTGAGCTTTACATTTCAGGGCTGAAACCATTATTGCAATATTCACCATATCGATTCTTAAGAGAAAGAAAAAGCTGATTTATTAAAAATGCATAATTCCCATCAGATAAAACTTACATACAAAGTAATGGGACTATGCCTAAGAGACAAACTTCCTAACTCATTCAAATTTGATTAATTAAAAACGCAAATAACGAACAAAATAGCATCTTTAAGTCATTCTGACATCAGATTCAACTGAGATTTCTCAAAAAAAAAAAAAAAAAAACCACTGGCAATTAAATACCACTCATGAGAGTTTTTGCTTCTAAAATTTTAAACTACTTATAGAAATCTCTGCCAAATAGACACTGTACTTACATATACTATAAATGAACGAAGAATGCCAAATAAACTTAAAAAACTCAATCCTTTGATTCTGTTTTTTCATGTGTTCTTCATGCCTTCCTTTGAAATAAAAACTACTTCTTTTATATGTTGTATGGTTTCATGTAACAGGATCAATCATCGTGTCATAAATTGGTGCTAAATAATGCCTTTTGTTCTCCCAGGGTCTGATTTTCAACCAGGACTGAAGGAATTTGAATCAGCTCTTTGTCCTTGTGCAGAGCCAAAAAGAACCTTCATCATCTACTTCCCAGAGGCTCCCCTGCCCGGGACTCCTCACCAACCATCATCTTCCCTGGGCAGCCACCTCCAAAACAGGAGCCCTGGGAGTCAGGGATCTTGTACCCAACGGCCTGAAGGATGGCTCTTTCTGGCATGAAAGAGCTAGGACCACCTGCTCTTTTCCAGATGTCAGCTGAAATCTCAGAAGAGCAGACAAAACATTCTGATCCTGTCCTTCTCCTTCCCCACACCCCCTAGGTCCCAAATGCTTGGTCAGTAACAGTGTACTTTACATTCATAGGATGGCTGGAAGTAATTGCTGGGAATATTTTAGAAGTTGATGAATGCAGCACCATATCTTCAATACAAGCTGTGTGGTTCCTCCCCTTGGGCGTGATGATCTCCTTGCCTCCTTGGGTGAAGCTTGTCTTTAACAACACCCTGTGACATGTGGAAACACAGAGAACAATAGTGCCCATGCCAGGGCATTGAGATCCCTGACCAGATCTATGCAAAGGAAGCTGTGACCCTGGGATACAATCACTGAGGTGGAGCTGCAGCCACTGCATTCTTCAGGATAGGAGGGGCTGGTAAGAAATAGGGGTGCCGCACTGACTCTGATGGGACAAGGCTGATTGGCCATTACAGGCTATGTGCTTAATGGACTTAACCTCTCTTGGAGCTGCTGTCCTGACAGATGACAAATGACCTACACAGCCAGTGGATGCCATTTTAAAATTTTTTTTTTTGAGGGGGAAGCTTATTTGTTTTTTTAATCTGTACCCTCCTAAATCATATTCTTCAATGTCTAGGAAACCATGGCTGGGCCCAAGGCCAATTAGAATAAAGCCTCTAGGTAGGTTCTACTGCAGTATATAATGGTAAACATTTGCAAGCAATTTGATTCAAGGTACTCATCTTGTGATATTTAGGCCCTTCTATTCCCCAGCTGGAAGAGAAAAAAAAACAACTTCAGCAAAGAGCAGGTTCCACAGCTTAGCCTTGATGAGGAGTAGAGACACTATTCTGGGACTTATTAGTTCATAGGGCAGAAATCTGCCCTGCTTGTTCTCAGTCACTTCCCCTAAAAGCGGGATGTGACTTTTCCAAAAATGGACTGTCTCCCTGCCAAAGCACAGAGAGGATATTTGGACACATTGTCTCCTTTCTATGACCTATTAAATGTCATTTATGTACTTAGGACAGAGACAATTATTTATGGAGCAAGACTTGATAGAAAGTTCCCTGGAGTGACAGGGACATATGAGGAGTCCTTCCCCGGAGGACATGCTTTTGGTGAAAATTGAATTAATTTACAAAGTAAAATGCAGCTCGGTTTAAAAGAATAAATTTAGGATGATGAGAGATGAAAAAGATATATAATGTGAATAAATGAAATTGTTCGGTGGCAGGGGGGTGACTTTGATAAAATAAAGATTTGACTAGAAATCAAATTTGCATTCTCTACACAGACTGTCACCAGCCTCTAAGGAATTGACAAAATCTGAGGATGGAAGAAAGTAAAATTGGTAACCAAAGGGTCAATGGGACCAATAAGCACAGATGCAGCTTTTTACCCAAATCTTTTTCATTTGCCCTTAAATTTCCCTGACCCACCTCCTCCCAGGAGGTGCCTTGTAGGTTTGTCTTTTGGTCTCCTCATTTGGCGCCTCTCAGAGAAGCCCTTTCCTTACTATACTCTTGATGTCTCAGTGATCATCTTGGCTGCCTATCAGGCACAGGAATTTGGGTTTGGTTACAAAGTTGACGAGCCAACCCCACGCTTTTTTGCCTATGGTTCATGGGTCCCCAGCTGGTAATGGAAGTCCAGTGACAAATCCGAACAGCTGCCTAGGATCTTTTTCCTGGGGACCGTCCCTGTGGCCCCACCACACCTGGCACCTAACCTTTGGCACTCAATTTAATTCTTGCTGCAAGAAATGGTTTAGGGGTTTAGTTTGCACAGACAGATGTCTTTTGATGAGTACCGCATGTGGAATAGCACCTGAGCATATTTCTTCTCCTATTTGCCTTGGCTCTCCTAGATTTCTTCCTCTTATTTTGTTGCTTCCATATAGGGGCTTTTGGGTCTCTTCACCTCCTTTTCTAGCTTAAAAAGCTGATGAAGAAGCCCTTTGGTTCAGTCAATGACACTCTGACTTTTCAGGAGGAACTAGAAAGTAGAAAGCCATTTGGGGGCAGCCCCGGTGGCTCAGCGGTTTAGCACCTGCCTTCAGCCCAGGGCATGGTCCTGGAGACCTGGGATTGAGTCCCACATCAGGCTCCCTGCATGGAGCCTGCTTCTCCTTCTGCCTGTGTTTCTGCCTCTCTCTCTCTCTCTCTCTCTCTCTCTCTGTCTCTCATGAATAGATAAGTAAAATGTTAAAAAAAAAAAAAAAAAAGGTCATTTGGTTCAGTCGGACAAGCCCCAACTTTTGAGGAGAAGCCAATGCTCACAGAGGTCCTCTGAGCTTCATTTGGTTTGCCTGCCTCTGCAGCTTTCCATATATTTGCATAAAACCATCCATGTTCTAACTGGAAAATAGGAAATGACAATTCAATTTCCAGATGCAGCCCTTTGGGCGCTATTCTCCAAAACTCCAAGTTTTTTTTGCAACGTTGCTTGACCACATTCATTAGACTCCTGATAAAAATGACCAAATAGTGGATCTGTGAATTATAATACTATCTTGCAATTAGCTTTGTTTTGTAAAAGGGAAATATTTGGAAATTGGGCCTTTAAGATTCTGTTTGCATCTTGTTTGTGTATTTGTGTATGTTCGTGTATGTTGTGCCAGCTTGACAACTTCTCTACCTTCGATGGTGTTGCTAAAATTAATTTGTAAAAGAGCTCTATTTAGTTTAAAGGCAAGTACTTTTAAGAATTGGACATTCTAAAACTCAAAAAAATTGAAATTAAGTTCACAAAATCTTGAAAAATAGTATTAAAGTTAAGGTTGTTGGTTTAATTAAAATGGATATGTCATTAGAATTAACAGCATTAAATGTAAAATTTTTATTCTGCTTGTGTTTACTGAAAGTCAGATAAGTTAATGTTACCTCCATTGCAAAATTTGTCAGAAAAGAAAAAAATAATAGACCTCAGAACTTTGTCGAATGCCTCAAAGTTTTATGGGTAATTTAAGAACAAATAGATGTAAATAGTTTTAATAAATAAGACTACTGGAAATAATAAGGGAACAACTCTGCAGGCCAGGAAAGCGAGAAAGAAAACTTAGGACAAAATCTGAACGAATGTAAAAGGAAAGTTGTAGAAGGTTGGTGAGAAGGGACTCTTTGGAAAGGAATTTTGTGCCTGGTCAGGACTAAGATTCTGGAGATTCATGTGTAAAGGCTATTAGGAGTGATCACCTGAGGAAGCAAAGGAAGAATAAAAAGGCAAGATTAGGCAGTAGGTGAGCAGTGGTGCATCAGCAGAAGTCTTCGTGATTCTCTGAGGAGCTCCGAACATTGGATCACCCTTCAGAACTACCCTAGCCTGGGACAAAAGGGCTGGATTTCTGTGTCCTCAGGTTGGACAGTCATTGAACGTGACCACCTGGGGGAGGGCATGCCCTAGGCGAGGCAATTGTCTTAGGTCTGGCTTTGGGGAGTTGAGAACTGTTGGCCTCATTCCTACAGCCCAGAGCCCTTTGTTCCTGATCGGGATTCTGGTCGGCACATCCCAGCACCTGTCACAGGCACGCAGGTCCTCGCAGTGCCCCGGAGTCCTCGCCTCAACATTATCAGCATGGGACAGGGGAGGGAGGATACCAGAAGAGACTGAGTAATTTTCAAAAATTCACCCTCTTGGATTGAATGAGTCTTCATATCAGAAGTACAGCAGTATGGGATTGGAATTTGGCTTTTCTCTCTATTAAAATGACAGTTTTTAGATCAGTCTAAATTGCAAAGTTTTTTTATCTTTAATCTGCCTAGAAAAAAAACAAAGTGCCTATGTTTTATCTTTATTAGGTCTTTGATTAATTAAAGTTGAAACAACTATGCAACCCTCTGCACTTGCCTTTAGAATCTTATTGCCACCTTGCCTAAATACATAAATATTAAGGTTTGTAATGATCTAATCCTATTTAGGCATATTGTTTAAAGCCGCTGATACTTTTTTTTTTTTTTTAAGATTTTGTTTATTTGACAGAGAGCATAAGCAGGGGGAGCTGCAGGCAGAGGGAGAGGGTGAGGGAGAGGCAGGCTGGATCCCAGGACCCTGGGGTCATAACCTGAGCAGAAGGCAGACGCCCGACTGACTAAGCCACCCAGGCACCCCTAAGCCTTCTGATATTTCTGACAAACTTTCCAGAATTGAACTTCTAAGTGAAGTGTTTTGTTTTGTTTTTTTAAATAATTAGGCTTGTTGATTTGGTATGTCAAATTACATGGGAAGCCTTGTCAAATAAGTGATGATAAACCTCCTTAGGTTATACGGTAGGGGTGATTGCTATCAATGTCCCAGAAATTATAAAATTCTAAGGTTTTGATATGTCCTGGTACAATGTTATGACCTATAATTCTAATTATTAAAGTGTTGTATGTCACAGAATTTCCTTGTCAGTTGCATCATAATAACAATTACAGGTCTCGGATACCTTTGAGATCATAAAACTAAACCGAGTAAGAATTTGTGGATCTAATGGGAAAACTGTGTTCAAACAGACTCTTGTTTGAAACATTGCTAGTTCTCTAATGTTTGTTCTTCCAGATTTAAGGCAATCTATGATTTATAGAAATTTGGTAAAACATTACTTTGTAAACAAATATGAAACATGTATCTTTATCTCCCTACCTGATCCTCCAGAATTCAAAAAGTCCCAGTGAGTAGTTTTCTATTTCCATAGCAATGAATTTATTTACAAAAGTTTAATAAGAATCTGTTCTCCTTATGTCAGGAAACAATTGGAAACATTAGTTATATTATCAAGACTTTGACCCAAATGTCCTATTTGAGGGAGATATGCATGGACTCAGATATGACCAGTCAGCTTTCAGGAACTAAGGTTGACTTTATGGAACCAATAAAGCCCTTTGGAAAAACTGGCCTGATACCTTGCTTATAGGGGTACCGGCAGCTTTCCCACGTGAATAGGGAAGGTCACTTCCCAGCAGGTACAGAAACTTCAGTCTATTTTGGAGACCTCAAGAAGAGAGGAATTCACCCAAAGCTCTAGGTATTGCGGGTGAAGTCTGATGGCAAGTATTTAGCTTGGCCTCTTAACCTTGAAAAGCTATTAGAAGTTCGATCTGAAATTTCTTAGGAAAGGTTCCAGGAAAACAGATTTTAAAAAAATAAACAAGCAAACAAAAAACCTATATGTCAATCACTATTTTGCTGCACTTAGGTAAATAATTAGGCCAAGTTTATTTCAAACATTTTACAAATTATTTTTTAAGCAATTTAGTCCTAATTTAGCTATCTTTGGAAAGGAGGGTCATTTTAGAGAAATGGTGTGGATTTCTCAAAATGACAACACATTTTGTTTCGCAAAACACACTTTTGTGGATGCTAGATTCTAGTTCTTATTAGCTGTTTACAGAGTGCTTCCTCACCTCTAAAACTGAGCTGGATTCCAAATACTTCTACTTTCTTCAAATATCTGGCCAAGACTCGACACACTAATATTTCCAATTCTCTCCCATTCTTTCAACTTGGAATCATAGAGAAACAAAACTGCTGCTCTTTTTCCTAAAGCCCTGCAAACTGAAGCCAGACAACTTAATAAACTTCGGAGGAAAAACTGCACAATGGCCCAAATTTAGGCCATCTTCATGCCTGTTGCCATATAAACCACTCAAATATCACCAGAGACCTATAGAAAATTGAGCAAGTTCATGCCAGCCATCCTGATTTGATGGATCTGCCACTGGAAAAATCCAGACTTTGAGATGTTTATGGATAAGAACAGTTCTATCAATCAAAGACCATTAAGAGCTGGATATGATCCTATCAGCTATTGTCCACTGCTGAGAACACCAGAAATCAGACTGCTCACCCAAGGAAACAGCTGGGCAGATCAGGCTACCAAGTTGGAAGTCTGGACAAAGATCCAAAACCCTCTCTAATGGCTTTAGTACCAGACATAGACTTAACTAGAGTATCAAACCACAATAGTCCTTGGAGGACCCAGGAAGAACCAAGGAATGGGGATTTAAACAACATGTTGGCATTAAACCCAGCTGGAAATACAATGAATCCTTACCCCCAGGATGTCTTATGGGAGAAATATTTAACCGTATTTCCCCAAAGTATCTATCATGGGTGAGATGCTACTCTTGGATCCAGAACTATATTGCACGTCCCAATCTTTAGAGAACCATTTAAAAATGTGACATGTGTGCTAAAAACAATCCTAAGACTTGGCCCCTACCAGTTCTAAATGGTTTACAACTTAGAGACACCAAGCCTGGAGAAGCCTGGCAGGTAGATCCTACCATGATGCCAAAAACAACAAGTAAACTTATGATATTTGCTAGTATTTATAGACAACCTTACAGATTTTGGTGAAGCTTTTCCATGCTGTTCACGGAAGGCCTCAGAAATTGTTAAAACACTTTAAGCAAAATCATTCCTAGGTTTTGACTGCCACTAACAATTTAGAGCGACAATGGAGCTGCATTTGTGGCAAAAGTCACACAAGCAGCATCCAAAGCCTTGGGCATTAATGGAAATTAAACCCTCCTGGAGACCCAAATAAACTGGAAAAACAGAATAAATGAATATCAAAAGGAACCCTGCTTGGACCAGCAAGCCTCTGGTGGACCTGTAACTACTATTTAGAGTTGGTCCAAAGACATCCATGGACAAGTACAACGAGCTACTTGGTTATAACAAATCTACCCTAAGGCTCTAGATAAAATAGTATAAGAACTATTAACCAAGGTACAAAAATCCTGGCAATGTAAAATATTGGCTTTCAACTTAGAACTAAAGATTTCTAAATCAGTACAAAAAGTTTCCATTCCTTTAATCCTGATCTCTGCCCCATTTTTAGCAGGAAGGAAGCAGAAGGGTCATTATCCCAATTCCCTCAAGAATGAGCAATAATCCGAAGACAATGGGGATTGAGACTGGTAACCAAAGGGTTAACAGGACTGCTAAAGCTACAACTTTCACCCAGACCTTTTTCATATGCTTTTAAATCACCTTGACTCTCCTCCTGCAGGGAGGTGGGTTTGAGGCTCTCGCCCTCCCCTGCTTTGGCCACCTCCAGAATCAACCCAACGTCTCAATGGTTGTCTTTGCTAGACATTGGGTAGATGGACTCGGGTTTAGTTACAAAAGAAGTTACCCTATACTACTCGCATTGCTTTGGTTTCTTCTTTGCCTGGCACCTAGACTTCGCAGTACATCGATTACTACTTCTCAATCTTTTATTCATTCAATCAACAAATACTTTTATGTACCTGCTATGTGCCAATCCTTGGCATCAGCACTGGCTATCAGGGGTCAACACTGCATGCCCCCTGCTCTCATGCAGCTTACTCAGGTTATCCACAAATGCATAACTACAGATTTAATATGGCTTGGGGAGCATAGGAAAAGGGCTTCCTGAAGAAGATAGACTTAAATGGAGAAGGAGGAGGAAAACCAGAAGGGTGTGGCAAACGAACAAGATGAGACCTAGTCATGGGATTTTACCACATGGAGGTTAGTAATGAACTCACATAGAATTTTTTTTTTTTTGATGTCTTTAAAGTGGAAGCCAGACGTCTGTTCTAAGTGAGTGAAGTGGCAGAGTGAGTGGCAGAGTAAGTCCTCTAGATAGCAGGAAAAACAAAAACCTCACTTTCAAGAAACTTGGTAGGGAAGAACAGAAGAACAGTAGAGAGAATGGTACCTAGAGGTGGAGGATCAGAGGACAGAAATAAACACCTAGGAGTTTGTCATCTTGGGTGCCTACTCCCATCTCTGCCTATAATGAAAATAGCACCTGGACAACATAGTTGCCCAGAGTGAGTGATGCTTGGACAGGAACCAAAATTATACTTGTACAGGAATATTCATTTGGTGAAGTTTAGTATATGCAAAAAAAAGCTCTATTCTAGAAAAACCATCCTTTGGACAAGGTAATAGTTTTATGAAATATAATGTCTCTTTCATTTACAATGGAATTTTACCTGTTTCAGTTTAAAATATTTTTTAAAACAATTTCTAGATACACAGGACTAGCATAATTAGGCTAAACATTTTGTTTCAAATTTACTGTCTCTTAATATTCAATTATATGAACAAATTTGTGCTAATGAGGTGTACTGGCATTCCACGTCAGTGGATTATATAGACCCATGGACCCTTCACTGGCTAATTAAATATTTAAAGAGAATATTAAGGTTTTCAAGCCAATAGCAGATTATTTCTGCTCTGGGAGTCAGTGCTGCTACTGCTGCTGAAATGCAGAAGACCGGCATCTTGCAACAGAGTAAAACAAACTAATTATCAAATTATAACATCGTATATATCTATAGTCCCCCATTTAAGCCATATTTACCACTGCAGTTTCAGACACACCTATTTTCAGAGACTTGCGAGTCTCTTGTGAGACTTGTCTCACGTTAGATTATTGCCTAAGAAAGCACATTACCATCTCAATTACAGGGAAAGATTAGTCTACCTTGTGCCTAAATGGGCACCTCTAATATTTAATAACAACAAAAAAAGACATGAAGGGGCACCTGGGTGGCTCAGGTCAAGATCTCAGGGTCCTGGGATTGAGCCCCACCCCCTACCCTGCACTCAACAGGGAGTCTGCTGCGCTCTCTCTCTTTCTCCTCTCCCTCTGCCCCTCCCTCCCAACTTGTGCATCAGCGCCGCTTTCTCTCTCAAATAAATACTTTAAAAATAAAAATAAAAAAGGAATATGAAACTAAGTAGCTAACACTACACCCAGGGAAGACAGGAATCCTTAAAGCCACAAGGAAAGCCTAATTCCATTCCAAGTGTTAAGTTAATTCACAGAGGTTGATCCAAGTACCTGGGGTATTTTCTCTGCTACTGTTTCTCTTGACATTCTCTCCTCTGGCTACTATATATTTTTCTACAAAGAAAGTATTTAGGAAACAGCATGTCTAATAAACTCAGAGGGAGCCACTGTTGACCAGATACGGAAACCATAATCTAAAAAAAAAAAAAAGCCGGAAGGAAGCCAACCTGCACACGGGATTGTGGTAGGTGAGACCCACTGACTAGAAACAGATTTTAAAAGCTATTCAAGGTCACCAACCTGGACGCTAATCTTTTTCCTTAAGAACTGAGCAGAAGAAAAACGCCAGGGTTATTTTGAAGCACCTAATTACAAGGTCTGGAACAAGCTGCTTCAATCCACAGGTAGCTAGAAAATCCTATTTGCAAAATAGCTCCCACTAGCTTCTTTCATGTCCGAAGTAAGACTCAATTTGGGCTAGAAAGCACGCGCCTGTCAGCGGTAAGGAAGGGGGACGGTACCCCCGCCCCCATCAGAAACCCCGTTTCCGGGCTGAATGGACCGCAGGAGCGCCGGGTCTTCCACGCGCAGGACCGACCTGGGGACAGTCGCGATCCGGCTCCCGGTCCTAAAGGACAATCTCCTGGGGGCTCCTGGGGGCTCCCGGGGACAGTATCCCGAGCAGCTGGTTTGAGGCCGCCCGCCGGGCTGCACGGCTGCACGGAGGCCGACGACCCCTGCGGCACGAAGGTCTGTAAGGCAGCAGCTCCCGCACGCAGGAGCGCGGGGGCGAACCCCGGCACTCTCGCTAGGGTCCCCGGTGTTGGGGCGTCTCCAGGCGGCCCCTGAGTCAGCCCGGGAGAGACTCAAGACGCAGGCGGGGCAGATGGGGGCGGAGCCCGTTCTCCCCGCTGCCTTTACCTGCCACAGCTGAAGCTCTGAGTCCGCGCCTCGGCTCCCAGCGGACAGGGCCACCTGCTCCCCAGCCCGCACCTGTACTTGGGCCTGCCCTCTTCGGGTCGGGTGCTCTCCAGGCATCCCAGCGGCAAGGACCCACGGCTGGGACGCCCCGGCAGCCTGTCGCGGCGCTTGCCTACACGTTCCTGAGCTGCCCGGTGCTGCAGGGACAGGTACCCTCATCCGGGACCGAATCCCCCCCCTGCGCTCTACCGGCCCACCTGGGGCGCACTGACCCGCAGGAGCCCCGACCCCGCCAGCATCCTGATCGCCAACCCTGGACTCCGGGTTCCCGTGGGCCGCTCGCTTTGGCTCGACCCGCTCCGGGCCCTGGTAATTCAAGTGCAGCCCGGGGACCGGTGCGAGGTGACGGTGCTGGACGCCCTGCTCTCTCTCTCCCCCGGCCGCTTCCCCTGCGCCTTCGGACCCCACCAGGTCCCGTACACTCACTTTGGCTCCGCGAGCCCGGGTCGCGCTCGGCTACGGCTGCACCTGCGCTACGACGCCCCGACTTACACGCCGGCACTGCCCTTCACGCCGGCTGCCGACCTGACTGACCTTCCCCCAGCCGGAGCTGGTGACGCGCAACAGGCCCTGGTTGGTGGAGAAGCTGCGGGGCTGGAGCCAAGCCATCGACGGGAGCGTGCTGGACTTCGCCGCCCCGGTGAACCGTTGGGGAACCTCTGGGACCCGCAGGTGCCGGCTCACCCTTCCTCCTCCCCAGGGCGGCCCACTGCCCAGGTATGGACGTTTGGTGGACGCCACGGGGGCTCCTGTCCCCAGAGGCGAAGGCAGGGACTGTGAGGCTTCCGTCAGAGCCGGCGTGCGCTACCAGCATACCGCCGCCACCCCGTCGCCCAGCTGGGACTATGTGCCCTTGATGGCGGCGCTGCTAGGGCCAGAAGACACAGGCGCTGGGTCAGTGGAGGTGCGGCCGCGGGAGCACCTCCAGTTGCTGGTGAGCATCCGCGACGGAGTAGAGAACACTGCGCCCAGGCCCAGTTTTGGGGCCCTGATGACAATGAGGTCAATCAGTTCTTGCTAACAGCCCTAACCCCTGAGGCACTGGCTGCAGAGGACACGGAGTCTGACCCTGATGACCTGGTCTTCAACATTCTCAGTGCCCCCACAACCACACCAGGGAAGCAGGGGTATGTGGTCAGCACCGATGACCCCCTGGGTCTCCCAGTTTCTTTCTTCACCCAGCGGGAACTGCGGGAACTGCAAATTGCCTATCAGCCCCCAACAGAGAACTTGAATCCAGAGCACCTCTTCCAGCTGGAGCTGGAGGTGGTGGATGGAGGCGGCGCCACCTCAGACCCCTTTGCCTTCACGGTGATAATGAAGCCCATGAACACCCTGGCCCCAGTGGCTAGATATAACCAGGGACTACTGCTATTTGAAGATCAGTTAAAGCCCCTGTCCAGCAGCCACAGCCTTCAGATCAGTGATGATGATAACCTGGAAGAAGTGACAGTAACGGTAGTAAGGGGCTTGAGACACGGGCAGCTGGTGGTACTTGGAAGCACCTGGTGGGTACGAGCATTTCACACCAGTGGACCTGGCAGCAGGGCGAGTGGTATACCGACATGATGGCAGCAACACCTACAGTGACAGTATCATTTTCTGGATGCAGGATGGGCACCACCAGGTGGAATTCCTCTTCCCTGTCACCATCATACCTGTCGATGATGAACCACCAAAGGTCAAGGCCAACATTGCACTCCCAGTTACAGAAGGACAGGTGGTCCAGATTTCCCCCTTTGTCCTGAGTGCTACTAATATTGACTGATGACTCAACTATCCACTTTGTGCTGGAGGACCAGCCTCTAGAAGGAGAAAAGGAAGAAAAAGAGGGGTATCTGACCTCTGGCTCCTCCTACTCCTACTCATCCCAGGAGAGATGCTGCTGCGGCAGGCTGAACCACCTCTCTATCCTGAAGATGAAGATTGGTATTATGTGGAAAAAGAAGGACTTTATGAGAAGGTGGTGACTGAGTGGCTTCAGCAAGACATAATGGAAGGGAAACTCTTCTACTGCCATCTTGGACCCCATAGCCCTCAACCTGTAATGGCCCAGATGACTTTCCATGTACAGGATGACCATGACCCACCCAATCTATCTAACCAGCACTTATTCACCATTAAAGTTCAACCAGTGGATCTGCAGAGTCCAGAACTATTTCCAGAAACTACCCTAGAAATGACTGTGCACCAGTACCAACTCACTCACTTCCAGAAGAAATTCCTCCAATATATAGACCAGGACACGGATGACCAGAACCTGTGGTACACCCTACTGACACCCCCAACTGATACAGATGACAACCATCAAGTACGGGCTGGAGAAATTGTGCTAACTGACTCACCAGATACACCCATCACGCAATTCACCCAGGCCCAGCTAAATCTCTACAAAGTTGCCTACCAGCCCCCATGGAAGAAGCTGGGTATTGTACCACGGGTTGTGCTGTTCACCTACCAAGTGGAGGATGCTGCAGGAAACACTGTACCTGGCACATTCACATTATTCCTGAAGCCTGTGGACAATCAGCCTCCAGAAGTCACCAACAGAGGCTTTACTGTCTTAGAGGGAGAAAGTTTTATCCTCAGTAATAATGAATTGGATGTCAAAGACCCAGACATAGATGTTGACCAGATTGCCTTCATATTAGTCTGGGGTCCCCAACATGGACACCTGCATTACTTAAATAAAGATATGATTCCAGGGGAACTTTTCATGCAAGCTGATATTATTAATGGGAATGTCTCTTACCAACACAGGAGAGACCAAGCCACCAATGACACCTTCAATCTGGAGATAAGTGACATGGTGTACCACATACCCATCACTGTCCAGATTTCCGTGCATCCCACTGTAGCTGACAAAAGTCCCAGGATCTCTATTACAGGTAGTCCAATATTAGATGTTTCCATAGATGTACTAGAGAGCAGAGCCACTGAGATCACCATAGGCGTCATACAAGGCAAAAAGAAAGGCACAGGTGACTTGATGCTATCTTTCATTATGGAGGATAGCCCAAAATTGGGACTCTTCTAGTGAATGGTTTACCTGCAGAACAATTCACCCAAGAGGATCTCATCAGCAGGGTAGTAGTCGCTCTCCACACGGGAGGTGAAGTTGGTTTCCAGAAACAACATGATGCCTTCAGCTTCACCCTCTCCAATGATTCTTATCTATGGGTGGTGGGAGACAGCATAGTAAAGAGAGTGCAGGTGCAAGTGGTCGTGCTGCCTGTGGACAATGTGGCACCCACAGTCTTGGTGGGGAAGTCCCATATTGTTGATGAAGGCATGAAGAGTCCCTTGACCTTACAACATCTAAGCATTGAAGATGTGGACACATCCCAAGATAAAATCCTATGCACAGTGACTGGTCAGCCAGCCTCTGGCTACCTGGAAAACATTGCACCAGCTCCTGGCTCAAAAGAATCATGGGCTGGTAGCCCCATCAGTGCTTTCTCCATCAGAGATGTCCAAGTGAGGCATATCAATTATGTACAGAGTATTCACAAGGGGTTAGAGCCACAGAAAGATCAATTCACCTTTCATTGTTCTGATGGCATCAACTTCTCCCCAAATGTCTTCTTCCCTATAACCATCTTACCCATCAATGATGAGCAGCCTGAACTTTTTGCTGGTGAGTTTGTGGTATTAGAGGGGATGAGCCTTGTCATAGACACCACACTGCTCAATGGAGCAGATGCTGACTTGCCACCAAATGAGCTCCACTTTCAGCTCACAGTGCTCCCTCAGCATGGACGAATCATACAGCAGCTGGCCACAGGCAGCCAGCCTATTCACAGCTTCACCTTACAGGAGATCCAGGAGGCCTCCACAATTGTGTATGAGCATGATGATTCTGAGACCACGGAAGATAGTTTTGAGGTCTGGCTGAGTGATGGCAAACACACCATCCACAGGAAGGTACCCATTATGGTGATCCTGGTGGATGATGAAACGCCTCATCTGACCATCAATGATGGGTTGGAAGTAGAGAATGGACACACCAAGGTCATCACAAATTGGATCCTTAAGGCCACAGACCCTGACTCTGATGAAAAGAGCCTCAGTTTTGTCCTCCATTCAGAGCCTCAACAAGGGCTTCTACAGAACTGAGAAAACCCAGAGGGGAGGGGAGGAATAACCTCACCTTAGGGATGAACTTTACCCAGGATGAGATTGACAGAGGCCTCATCTGTTATACCCACACAGGCCAAGAAGGAGTTCTTGACATTATCAAGTTTGATGTAACTGATGGGATTAACCCTTTGATAGGCCACTACTTCTACATCACTATTGGCAGCTTAAACAAGGTCTTCCCTGAGGTGGTTAGCTAAGGGCTTACCCTGACTGAAGGTGGCAGAGTGGCCCTTACCACCAATCTGTTTAGCACCAGTGACATCAACAGCCATAATGAACAGCATCACTTCAGAATCACACGGGCCCCTAGCCTGGGGCACTTGGAGAGCTCTGACCACCCAGGGAAGCCCGTTGCCTCTTTCACTCAGCTTCAGTTGGCTAGCAACAAAATAGTCTATGTCCACACTTCAAATGATGAGATAAAGATGGACAGCTTTGAGTTTCAAGTGACTGATGGACTCAACACTGTGTTCCAGACCTTCAGGATCTTTATCACAGAGGTAGATGATAAGAAGCCTATCTTGACCATCCATAAATTAATACTGCAGGAAGGGGAAAGCAAACAGATCACTCCCTTCGAGTTAACAGGGGAAGATGAGGATACTCCAGATCATCTTCTCCTCTTTACTATCACCCAGCTTCCCATCCATGGCAGGATCTTGTATAATGGCAGCCATCCTGCGGCCACCTTCACCAAGCAGGACCTGAATGAGAACCTTATTAGCTACTGGCATGATGGCAGTGAGACAACTGAAGAGTTTCCCTTGACTGTGACAGATGGAACTCATGCCGATTTCTATGTTTTCCCAGACCCTGTCCTAGAGACACACAAACCTCAAGTAATGAGGATCCATATAAATCCTCTAGACAACAGGCTCCCCCAGGTTGCCATTAACAAAGGGGCATCAGCCTTGAAGTGCCTTCACACTGGACACATGAGCTTCCTGATTACCAGCAGGTCCCTGAGGGCAGAGTATCAAGACAGTTTCCATGTGTTCCTGAAGTATAAAGTGACCAGAGGACCAGAGCATGGCTTCATTATCAACACTGGTCTTGGAAACGAGAGCACTCGAGTGTTTACACAAGGTTAGTAACAATGTCCCTGATGCCTCTGTCCCTCTCCTTTAGCAAATCAAATCTCCCAATTCTGTATAAAATTGTCCCAACCTCAGCCCATTGGCAGAATGATCCTGATTCTAATGAAATATGGTGGAATATGAGATTATTCTGATAACCAAAAAAAGGCAACTAGTCCTTTTGCAGCCATTTCATCAGGATATGCATTTAACCCTCAGATATCTAGTAAGGCTAGTAGTTATGCCTTAAAATTTTAGAACACAGGTGGACAGCTTCTGCTTCTGAACTATCATTATAATATATGATTACATTAATTTTGATATCAGTTTAATTTCTAATTTTAAGAATCACATATCTAGGGATTGTTTTCATAGTTTATCAGCAAGTTTAGATTTCTGAAGATATTTTATATTTAGATTATGGAGATAAATATTACACTGCACATTTTATTGTACTATTCAAATGTAATTTATGCATCTAAAAAAAAAGCATAGAACCAAATTTTCCTCAGTGTGTAGAAGGATGTGCTTTAAAGATCTTTTTAAAATATATTTGTCATTACTACTAAAAGTGAACTTGAGGCAGGTTCCTCTGTTTTCCCAGGAGATGTGACACCTGCTGTCTTTGCCAGCTCTTTACACTGTCTTAAAACTTTTTCATGTAGCTTTATGCATGAGATATGAAGAGATACATGGAATTTTCTACACATGATACATATATACCTAAATAGAGTTAAAATTTAGAAGAGTGTTTAAAAAATAGTTTAGTTACATTTTCAGAATTACTTCTAAAGCCAATAAAATCATAGGTACTTTTATAAGAATTATCTGTATAATTCTTATAATTATAAGAATAATTAAAATGCAAAATTATCTTTAATATACTAATAGTTATCTATACAAAACACACAAATATAGACCAAGTGAAAATTGTTAAAAATCCAAGAGAATAGGTAATTTTAAAAATCATGATTTTATTCCCTTTTTATTTTTTCTTAGAAATGCAGCAGTTATTTAAACTTATTTTGACAAATAGTTAATGAATAACCATCATCATGCCAAGCTCCATGCTTGTACAGTAAACCTAAACCAGATAGACTCAGTTCTCCATAGAGGGCCAGGATGTTGTAAAACATGCTTAACTAGAGTGTCTTTCTTGTTGTGGATTATCCTACAGATCATACACATAACACAGGAACAAAATTTTAAACTAACATTCTAGTTTTGCCAGTGCAACTTTAAGAAAAAAATTTTAAGAAAAAATTAAATTTATGTTCACGTAGTCATTTTTTAAGTTAGATTTGTATTCGTTTAATAATTTTAAAATTCATTTATTGTAGTATTTTCACGCCTTAACCCATTGAAGTTCTTATCATACTCATTTTCTATTGAGTCGACATGATGAGTGATACTTGCTCTTTTATTAGCTGACATGGATGAAAGGAAGATCTGGTATGTGTTGAATGAAGGAAGCAAAGTAACAAAAGATATCTTCTACTTCTCTGTTGAAGACAATGGTAAGTCACCATTGAAACCTTAATAGAGGGGCCCAGGGCGTGATCCCGGAGACCCAGGATCGAATCCCATGTCGAGCTCCCGGTGCATGGAGCCTGCTTCTCCCTCTGCCTGTGTCTCTGCCTCCCTCTCTCTCTCTCTGTAACTATCATAAATAAATAAAAATTTAAAAAAAAGAAAACTTAATAGAGAGTCTTGGTTATTTAGAATCAATATAAAATTGAAAAAAAATTAAATTATTTACATAGTAATCACAGTCAGCATATGCCATAATAGAAACAAATGAATTCTTTTTGCTTTATTTGTAATCCTATGCCAAATGATCCTTGACAAATTTCTGTTTTGAAAGGGGAAGCAAGGAGAAATGTCAATAATGAAATATGAAGTATTTTACCTATGAAATATTTATGTGTGACAATCCTATAGTCAAGTAAATCTCTTCAGGTGGTTCTGAGGATCTGACTGATGGTTACTGTCATTCTGGAACAAATTAGAAAGTCCACCTTTGGATTCTGTGAGGATTTTTAGCTCCAAAACTGAATGTTAGTGACTCCTTGATCTCTGAATTGTAATCTTCCTAGATGGGGTGAAAAAAATCTATTGACCGGCATGGAAGAAAACTTGCTTTAAAAATTGCCTGTATATGCTATACTGTATCCATTTAGTCTGTCTTCATAGTAGCATAATGAGAAGCAAAGAGCTGACAGAAGGCACTCTAGGAATGGGCTGATTATGTTGTCAAAGAAAAATTATTTTACAATATAACATAATAATTGCAAAAATTATGTCAATGTGTGGCTTGGCACTCAATAACCTCTTTCAGTGTAAATCATAACTCATTCCCAGTAAGTAACATGCATTTTCTTCCTTAATCATGGCAATCATTCAGGACTGTTTTGAAAAGCAGTCCTATATGAAGGCCACATAGTATTCTGAGTTTGAACCCCAGCTTACCCCATGTGACCTTGAAAAAGTTACCTGTTCTCCCTGTGATTCATTTCATTCTCATATAAAGTAGTGGGCTTCATACCACTTCCAAAGGGCTGCCAAGAGGATTAAGTGGGTTAATATATGTAAAGCATTTGGCACAAAGTAGATGCTCATTAAAAATGAGTTACCTTCTTTGCTTCTGATGAGACTAACTGTAGTGGAAGCCACTGCCCCCTCTTCTCCATCTTCTCACTTAAAGTTTAAAATCTGATCTTTCCTTCATTCCCCAAGTTCCCAAGGACCAAAATCATTAAAAAGATGAAGATGAATTTAAGCCTTATAAACTAAGTAAAGCACATATGAGATTCAAATACTTTATAGTGATTATTTTTCTGCCCATTTTCTAGAAGGATGATATCTAAAAAGTCGTATATCTAACTTGGATGCTATACTTTCTGGGTGACATCAGAAACAACAGTCTGTGATGATAAATGTGAATTTCATATGGCTACCATTCTTGAGTACTTTCTATGGACCAGGCAATGCGTATATACATTTTGGCTTTTGATCCTTACTAAAACAAGAGGTAAACATTATGATGCCCATTTTAAAATGAAGGCACCAAACTTGACTATAATTGGACTGAAGTCATACAGGTGAACTGGGATCAAGCTCAGGTATTGAGATTCCAAAGCCAAGGTTCTTAACCACCATTGCTAAACCACTTCTGTCCAGGAAGCTAAAACCATGGACAGAAGTCTAGGAATAAGACAAAGATGGCACTTCCTCACCTCACAAAGAAGCCTCTAGTAAATTAAAGTGATGGTAATATCCAAACATAGACTCCAAAATATTTGAAGACACATTGCTCAAAGTTGGATCTTAAAACACATATGTATATGCATATGCTGATTAAATATTTATGCATTTATCTGTTCACTGGATTTCTTTTATTGTTTTCTGAGTGCCATGCCCATTTTGAGCATTCTTAGAATAGCTACAACTGCTTAAGAACTCAAACGTTTTCATGTCAGGTATTTTCAAATGTTGTTAATTTATTTCTCTACAAGATCCAATTTGATCTTTTCTTTTAAAATATCCCAATTTTTGCACTTTCTAATTTCTAGAAACTGTCCCGTTCCTCCATATTCAAAGCCAAAAGTTCCAGTCTTCTCTCATGTTGCTTCACTCTGGCACCAATTCTCCTGTCTCCCTCTTTCACTGTAGGAATCCCTGTGATTTGGGGCTCACCTGGATAATCCAGGATCCTCTCCCCACTTCAGGATCTTTAATCACATCTGCAGAGTCCCTTTTGCCATATGATATAACATATGCACAGGTTCTGGGAATTAAGATGTGACCGTCTTTAGGGGGCTATCACTCTAAGTACCATGAGTACTAAAGAAACGACACACATGAGGCACAAAGCAAGCACAGTAGGTGTTACTATCTTAAGAATTATTAGCTGAGCTTCCAAATGTTGTATTTCTCTTCTTTTAGGTAAAAAGAAGTTTAACAATTTATTCCTGAAAATCTATAGTTAGATCAGTTGATTATATAGTTTTAACTTTTAGGGCACCTGGGTGGCTTAGCGGTTGAATGTCTGCCTTTGGCTCAGAGTGTGATCCTGGGGTCCTGGGATGGAGTCCTGCTTCAGGATCCCCGCAGGGAGCCTGCTTCTTCCTCTGCCTGTGTCTCTGCCTCTCTCTGTGGCTCTCATGAATAAATAAATAAAATCTTAAGGGATAAAGTTCAACTTTTAAACTATTATGATGACTTATCTATCAGGGTATTGCCTGTAACTCTTTGTTTCTCATCTTTTTCTCTGCCCACTTATAAACTGATTTCATATTTATTAGAGGTTCACTAAGAAAAAAAGTCCACTAAGGAAACAAAGAAGAGGAAGTAACTCAGATTCTCTGTTCTAGGCTTTGTTCGCTACTGCATGCTGACCCACTATACAAAGGAATACCTTGCCTATGCACATCCTGTTTCCTGTATCAAGTGTGCCTTTTTCTTCCTGCTCTGCTGTAGATAAATGAAGTAACATATGCCAAAAATGTAATAGGATACCCCGCATATATCAATTCCCCAATAAATAGGAGTTTTCATTTCTTCTTCCCTCTCAAATAGTTATGCACATACCTATACTTGGGTACACAATATCCCAAAGTATCCTTGAACTGAGGATTCAAATGGAAATTTTTGACAATGTACCTAGTTAGTACATTCCATCAGTTTCTGCATCATCAATTTTGAGTAACCCAGACTAAGGCCAATGCTGTATAAGATCTCAGCCTTTTCAATGACATTGTGAAAAAATTCATTATGTTCAAGGTTATCATGAAAGCCACTGGCAAAATGGGGGAATACATCAGATTTCTAAGGCTCTGAACTATGCCAGTTAAGCATACTGTCAAGTTCATTCGTCTTCCCCTCTCTAAGTCATTATGCTCATAGATTTGTCTTGAAATTTTGCATATCAATCCTATATGTAATGTTGAGTGGATCTCTTCTACTTACGATATGATAACATAACCTTACATTTATATACAACTTAATATTTCTACACAGTGTTTTTACAGATGTTATTCCAACTGATCTTTACTATAACCTGTAAGACAGAAATTATGATCTCAAATTTTAAGATGAAGAAATGGGCTTGAAGAATTAAAATGATCCATACAAAGGAACCATTAGAAACATTAAGTGAGGGATCCCTGGGTGGCGCAGCGGTTTAGCGCCTGCCTTTGGCCCGGGGCACGATCCTGGAGACCCGGGATCGAATCCCACGTCAGGCTCCGGGTGCATGGAGCCTGCTTCTCCTTCTGCCTGTGTCTCTGCCTCTCTCTCTCTCTGTGTGACTATCATAAATAAATAAAAAATTAAAAAAAAAAGAAACATTAAGTGAATACTTTCTAATAAGCCACATTAAATGATTATATGGGAGTGAGACAATTTTAGTTTGGGTACGTGCTATAGATATTTCATATTCTCAAGACCTAAAATAAATTGTTTTATTTCCTCTCGAATTATCCAGTGTCTAAAACCAATCTGATTAACCCTATGCATTTTGATATTTTATTTTTTTTTAATTTGACCTGATACTTGCTTCATGATCCATGTGAGTAATAATATTCTATTTAGGTGTGAACTATCTTTTTAAAGCAAGTTATGAAAGTAAAGTAAGAACAACAAAAAGGTTTTTTAGCACCAGGGAGAGAACTAACTAAGTCCAGCGAGCTGCCCAGGCAGTCATCACACTTGTTTAGAACTTTAAAGTCTCTACAACACATCTAAGAATATGTCTGAGTAGTCAAATCAGAATTTGTGGCCTGATATTTTCATACTTGACTTAAGCTCTTACTTGGAATCTACCTACTCTTATTTCCCAAACCATTCTAATTATATTTAAAATAAAAACAGTCCTAAGAAGAGAGTTGGGGTTAAAAGCAAAGACTTGCAGAATGCAGAAGAGATAGATAAAAATGAGCGGCCAGAGAACTCAAATTCAGGAGAAACCAGTGTTGTGCCCAAGATTGCAAATCCGAGAAACCACCAAGGAGCCGACTCGGATGCAAGCACATGTGGGTTTATTGGCAAGCTCGAGCTTGGGTCTAAGTATACCCTACACAACGGAGCAGGGACTTGGACCTAGATTAATAGGCGTAGCAGTCTTATAGGGGCCAGTGGCCAATGAGATTGTAACACACAGAAAGTTGCAGTCATGTCAGTCCTCACGCAGGTGGCCAATTGATTTACAATTTACCCTATAGTGACCGTTTGAACTAGCCTATCATTCTGGTCAGAATTGGCCCGCAGGTTTGGCGGGCAAAAGGCGGGGTTTACATTCTCTGGCGACTAGGGGTTCCGCGTTCCTATATGAGCCATTTCAGGTAAGGGTGTGCTCAGCAGCTTGACTAAGGTGGGGGTTATTAAGCAATAAGCAGGTCATGTGGGGGTTATACATGAGATGGCGGGTGTAGCACAAAACGGAGTTAGTCCTGCTCTGCTTGTCCAGGGGTAGGGGATTTTCGTTAAATTCCTTGGGTCTCACACCAGGAGGCAATGTAGTGACAAAACATTCAACATATTTCTGTAACTACTATAATATGGCAGAGTATGACAGCAGTAAGGCTATAAAACATGTTACAAGTCTTCAGGATAATGTCAAAATAAACACATACATAATATGGAAAGACATTCACAATATATTGCTAAAAATAAAACCAAGTCAAAGACTGTAAAATTGTAAAGGATGACTACATTTTTCACATATACGTGTGTATATATGCACAAGAAAAAGTCTAAAGCTTATGTAGCAAGACATTTAAAATGGTTTATAATGGCAGTGATGTGTTTGAAGTTGTTTTTATTTCTTTTGACTTTTCTTTACATTTTCTTATGTAAATGCTTTACAATGACCACTGTGATCAGAAAAAAAAAAAAAGCAATTTCCATTTAAGAAAAAAGAACACTTGAATACAACACAACCAACTTGGTTCAATAATATTGATTTAAATGGCTAAGCATGTTATTCTGGCTTATAAATAATTCAAAAAATGTCCCCCTTAATAATGTAATGGATTTAAAAATCCAAACAAAGAAGAATCGGGGTGGATTCTTCTCAGGCAGGAAGGAATCAACAATTATACTTGTTGCTGACTCTTTCCCTAATGAGTTTTTCCTTCTTGTATCTATAATTCCTTCTTACCATGATCAGATATGGATTGTTAACTCTTGGGCAAGCTATAAGGCAGGCAGATTCAAAGGCAATGGAGCAGATGGCTGGATGGACAGACAAGGCTCACCACCATTGTCCTCATGTTCAGTAGCAATCTGGGGAAGAAGTAATTCAGAATTGCAAGGTATAGGAAAAATCCAGAGGGTTGGTGTGCTCACACTATGCTAAGCAAAACTTGGTCATACCCACTCCTTTGTGAAATATACTAGGTAATCCTCCCCTTGTGGCATTTGTGATTTAATTAGACTTTTTCACTTTCATAATGAAACCATTGATTCTTTATAGAAAAATGGAAGAGATACCTCTGTTGGATAACATTACAAGTTTCTCTAGATAGGCACCTCAACCATATTTCCTATCTCTGTTTGGAGGTCACACCTGAAGTGTAACTATTATGCAGTAGTATTTTCCTACAAATTAATTCTTTTAGAAATGGCAGCATCTTTCACAACATCCAGTAATGAGTTATTTTTAGGAGAGCATTCCATGAGCAGGAGAATGATAAGGAACTAATATTGAAAACTACCCTAAGCCTTGTTTTTAGCATTGCTAATTAAACTTCCACCTGAAAGATTTAAGTCTACAATTTAGACTACATGAGCAGTCTAAAATTTTTTTAAATGGCCAGTAAGTCCTCCACCAGATAAGTTGCTATAAACATTTTTTTAAAATAAGGACATGTACATAGTTTAGCTATAATAATAATAATTATTATTAATTAAGCTAATTATAATAATAATTAAATAATAATTAAGCTGTGCATTGATACCTAATCCCTTTCCCAAAAGAGGACTTGTTCTTTCAAAAAGAAAATCGTGTAGCAGAAAATATACATATATCCTTTATTATTTACACAAAAGAGATTATTTTTTATGCTTGGCTCTAAGCCTTGCCTTCTTTTATTTAATATATGTCTATATTATATCCAGAAATATATAGAAGTAGCACAAACAGATCTACGTCATCTGCTTTATCCTTTTTAAAACAGCTAGATGGTATTTTATTTTATGGCTATACAAACCAAAAATTATTCTTCCATATTTATGGCTATACTTTTTCTCTCTCATTTTCAATGCTGCCATGAGCTTACTCTTGGTCTATTGTTGTGAATGCACACCTTTTCTTAGTGAAAATGCTGATTTAACCTGGATACTTGCATGTCTAAAACATTCCAGCTTTTCCCTAAATTCATAGTTACTTCCAAACATACCAGGCTTTTTCATACAAGGGTACCAACACAGATCTGTAGTTCAGATAGAAAATGTGAGAGCAATTTATTCCAAAATTAACTATTAATCCTTAGAAGTTAAAAAGTATGAGCAAAGGAAAAGAAAAAATATGCAAAGCCTTTTCTGCTGGCAGGTGCTCCCAGAACACACACACACACACACACACACACACACACACACCGATTTCTTATTTCTTGCTTCCTTGGCTCTGCTAGGGCTGACTCTGGAGGAGTTCTGGTTTGGTTTTTTTAAGATCTGTCATGCTGAACTTTCAAGGTTGAGTCTGCAATTTAGAATGAAGTCTGAAGTCACAGGTACAGTGAACTGCCCCAAGATGAACTGCTCCTCTGAGTACAGGTCAAAAGTTTTGCTAATTTCTAGCTCACTAGTCAGTGGATCATGAGGATCGCTACCTAGTAGCAATGAGAGACACAGGGCAACTTCATCCATTTACATGACACACAGCAGAGTGAGTCTGAGGCACAACATTTTATAAAATATCGTACATCAGTGCCTGGTGCTTGACTATTACACTTTGTTCATAGTGTAGGAACACTTTTAAACCTCCTAATTCGAGGGGAGTCCAGGTGTCTCAGTTGGTTAATTGTCTGCCTTCAGGTCAGGTCATGATTCCAGGGTCCTGGAGTGGAGACCCATGTCAGGCTCCCTGCTAAGCTCCCTGCTTCTCCCTCTCCTGCTGCTGCTCCCCCTGCTGTGCTCTCTCTTTGTCAAGTAAATAAAAAACCTTTAAAAAGCAAACAACAACAACAAAAAAATACCCTCCTAATTCTATATAATTCCCACACCTTATTTTTTTGACATCGGCTTGTCCATGCTTGAAAAACATTGCTGCTTTTTTAATAACAAGTAGAATTCTTAGTTTCCACAGAAAATTAAGAAACAATTTCTAGATGATTTTCTCAGTTCTTCATTTTATTCTGTTACTGCTAAAACATCCCTAATGTTTTCAGCCACAATTTTTAGAACCGGAAATAATATGTGCACAAACAAATGGTACAAATATTCAAATAGTGCAAAAGAATATAAAATAAAAAACAAAAGTTCTCTCCTGTTCCCATCTGTAGTCCTAGTCCACGTGAAACCAAAAATTGTTTTTACATAAGCAAACATTAGCACACACACGTACATCTTGCTGTAATTATGTCTTCTGTTAATTTTTAAAGCCCTAGAGATCTGGGAGATAGCAGATAAATTTAAATTTTATCTGTCTGATTTTTAATTTTTATGTAAATGGAGGCTGTTTAGGATTGTAGTTTGGGTTGTATATACTTGGCAAAGAAAAGGAGGAGCTAATCTGGCTAACTAAGTGAATACACTCAATCTATAATCTATAGATTCAAATCTATAATCCTGATCATAACCTGTTTTAGAATTGATATGTTCCCCCAAAATACCTGGCATATTATAATAGGGACTCAAATCATTTTGGTCAAATAAAAGGATAAATACAAATTCATGAAGAAAAATGACCAAATCTCAAATTAATTTTGTGTTTTGTAGAGGCTGTTATGCTCTGTCATAGTTGTGATCTTAAAAATAATTGATCATAATTATGGATAATTTGGAAGGGGGTTTTTGAAAGTAATAAATAAATGTATTTTGGAGTTTATGATCCATAGCAAATAACCTCAAAGAAAAATGGTTTTAAAAAAAAAAAAAAGAAAAATGGCTTTAGTCTCTTTATCTTTGAATATTTGCATGAAAGGATTTTGTTCATATTTTTCTCCCCATAAAAAAAAAAAAAACCCACAGGCTTTTTTAACCATACTCTATTTTTTAAAGCATGCAATTCCATGTATAAAAATAGAAGGCCAAGTTGAGCATGCAGTAACCTAAGAAATCTTTGATACAAGAAAATAATCACACTTCATAAAGATGATTAATGAAAGGAGAAAACATTTTGAAAGCAAAGAAATACTATGAATGATACTCTTTTAGTATTCTCTACTAGTAAATCAATACCTACTATATTCAGGGAGTGTCTCATTTAGATCAATCACATTATTGTGTTTCTCTTGCTTTTCATTTTCCAGTTGCTAAATATCCTCATTATCACATACATCAATTTAAGAAACATTTTATTGCTTGAAAAGAGAATTTGTTGCTGAAAAACAGCAAAGCTATTTTTGTCTTGCATTATGTAAACAGGCTCTTACATAATCACCTCAGGGAACAATTTAAAATAAAATCTGACCACCTCAGGATTCAGTCCTAAATTCCATGTACATAACACATGTACCTAATTAATAGGTAATTATAAATTAAAATATACATATGTATATACACACATATATATGTATGTTAGTTTAGGAGGTATAGACGAACACACAGAGCTCTCTAAAATGAGAAAGGTATTTTGACTCATTTGGAATGGGTAGTTAACATATCCATCTTCTTGATGAGGAAGTAAAATAGTTTGATTTCAAATTCAGGTTCAGCACTTATTGAACATCTGTCTTGTCCCAGGTATTGTGCTACATTTAAGTACCTTACCTCTCATTTTGTTTCCACAGTACTATCATGAGATAGATATTATGCCCCATTCTATAGATAAAAAAAAAAAACTAAATCTTGGTGACATTGAGTGAAATTATTATTATTGTTATTAATGTTATTAGCACTTGAACATTCTAGGGAGTCATGTGGAAGGATAAGATAATCACAAAATCCTGATCCTTATGAAATTAAGTCAGTATTAAAATTGTCCTTATGTATTGATTCACTCACTCTCCAAAAATTACATTTCTCTGGAATGCAGAAGATACTTAATTTAAAGCTGAAATTATAGGCAAATATTTGGAAGCTGATGTTTATCTACTGGCAAGAAACACAAATGATGGAATGATGCCCATTGCCACTTTGAGAAATTAGAAACCACTGTTTCAACTTAGATCAGATGACTCATCTGTAGTTTTGAATGACTAGAGTCACTGAGGACAATATTCTTTTTTTTTTTTTTAAGATTTTATTTATTTATTCATGAGAGACACAGAGACGGAGGCAGAGACAGAGGCAGAGGGAGCAGAAGCAGGCTCCATGCAGGGAGCCTGATATGGGACTCGATCCTGGGACTCCAGGATCACGCTCTGAGCCGAAGGCAAGTGCTCAACCGCTGAGCCACCCAGGCATC
Source organism: Canis lupus familiaris (assembly GCF_011100685.1). Taxonomy (NCBI): domain Eukaryota; kingdom Metazoa; phylum Chordata; class Mammalia; order Carnivora; family Canidae; genus Canis; species Canis lupus. The sequence goes on along the minus strand of NC_049236.1, from coordinate 43,165,649 downwards.
CCAGAGACAATATTCTTAATAGAAAAATTATCTACAGGCTATTCTGACTTAGAGCTTCATATAAATTGGGCTGCTGGGCATTTTGCTCATCATTCTCTATCAGGACACAGACACTGCGTTTTCTCCAAGTATGATAATGATTCAGACTTTCCTGAAGTAATTTACAAAAAGTCGGAATGAATATGCATATACCATCTGCATATTTCAGCCCAAATTTATGAGAAACTGACAGAGAAACAAAACATGTGTAAGAACCACAGAATGGATTTCAAATCCTGACCTCACTAGCAGGAAACCATGCAGTAAAATATGCTGATCATACTTGGTGCTTAACCTGGTCAGGTTCCCAGACGCTTTGGCCCTAGTAGTAGCATAAACCAGAAAGTCAGTGGCAGTGTGATTTCAGCCCCTTGAAATCTCAAGCCAACATTAAGGATAAGGAGAACTGCACAAATGATTAAGGATCACAGTGTTTTGTTCATTAGGTGTGTTATTAGAAGTAGGATGTGCAAGTAGAATGTTTGGCTCTCATTTTTTAAAATTTTATTTATTTATTCATGAGAGACACAGAGAGAGAGGCAGAGACACAGGCAGAGGGAGAAGCAGGCTCCAGGAAGGGAGCCTGATGTGGGACTCGATCCCAGGACCCTGAGATCACGACCTGAGCCAAAGGCAGGCGCTCAACCACTGAGCCACCCAGGTGTCCCTTCACTTTTCCTTTTTGACAAGTATAAGAAAATGAACATGGGGATGTATTCTTAAGCAAGGTGGCATAAGCAGAGGGAGCCCTGGAGCCTCCAAATCATTGCTAGTGATGCCTTTGGTAGTCTGGTTTTCAGGTTTTCCTTTTTTTTTTCTCTCCTTTCACCTTCTCAACTCCTGTTCTTCCTCGTTTGCTTTTAATTTCTTCTACGCAACTTATAGAATCCAGAAGTTCTGGATTCTTATATTCCTCTTGCTTTTTTCCCCAGCCCCACAATATGTACTCCACCAGTGACTTTATTTACATAATTTAATCCTACTTATGCCTTCTTTTCCATTCTCTGGGACAGTTTCCAGTAAATATAATCTCCTTTGGTGTATTTATTTACATACTTTAAGATTTTATTTATTTATTCATGAGAGACACAGAAAGAGAGGCAGAGACACAGGCAGAGGGAAAAGCAGGTTCCCCTCAGGGAGCCCGATGCAGGCCTCAATCCCAGGACCCCGGGGTCATGCCCTGAGCCAAAGGCAAACGCTCAACCACTGAGCCACCCCGGCATCCCTGGTGTATTTATTTAAAAAGTGTTGGTAAAGGGTTAACAATACTGTTATTAAAACAATCTCTATGTCTTATAATAAGAACATTCTTAATACCTGACCTTAATTGTATCTAATCAATATGCTGAAGGAGGAATGCAATTTGTTACTGTTAGAAGTAAAAAGTCTCTGAAACAGAATGCAGCGTTATGATGTCTACTCAAAAAAGCCAAGAACATTAGAAACATCTGCTAGAAAATAAAATCCTACTGAAGGGAGGGACATTGAATCCCTTTGAGATCAGCGCTGTATGAAGTTTCATCCACATGATGAGCTTTAAGGAGCCAGCCATCCTCTCTTTAACCATCAGGGCAGGCACTCATCCCTGCTCAAGACCCTGGTGGAGCTGGCTCTGTTACAACTGGAAGCATGTTTGCTCTGGAGAGCCAGCAGAGGTCCTCCGTGCAAGCAATTACGATAGAGTGAAAATGGCTGTGGTCTCTGCTTCCTGTGATGAAAGAAAAGTGGAATATGTACCAGTTGGCACAGCATTAGAAGAAAAGATAATAGGTTTCTTGAGACAATGACTTTCTAATCTTTTATTTTTTTTTTTTATTTTTATTTATTTATGATAGTCACAGAGAGACAGAGAGAGAGAGGCAGAGACATAGGCAGAGGGAGAAGCAGGCTCCATGCACCGGGAGCCTGATGTGGGATTCGATCCCGGGTCTCCAGGATCGCGCCCTGGGCCAAAGGCAGGCGCCAAACCGCTGCGCCACCCAGGGATCCCCTCTAATCTTTTAAAGTGACTGCATAGAACTGCTGGAATTCAATGATTGTTTGGGGGAAGATCTATAATAGATTTCCCATTTACTTTTTTTAAATTAATATATACTGCCCCGCATCAGAGTCTCGGTGGCCAGAATTATGTATGTAGTTGAATTAAAGGCATCAAAGATAAGTCCAATGTTCCTCCTTTGTAGTTTATTTTCAATGAAATAGATTTGTAGATCTTAACCCAAGAGATCTGCAGATAGAATTCAGAGGGTCAGTGAACTTGAATGAAAAAAAAAAAATAGTATATTTATTTTTACTAAGCTCCACCTAAAATATAGCTTCCCCCCAGTTATAAACGTAGGTAACAAGTAAGAACACGACCAGCAGTACTTGTGGCTTTGTAACCAATAGAACTAACAGATATTTTAATATCAAATTATAGGAATTGTAGAGATGTCAAAGTATCCTTTATATTCATCATTACTTTGAAATTTTCATGGTAATTACTATCGGAAATTTCTTTTTTTTAATAGCCTTATGAGATAATTCTCATACCAAAATAATTCATATCCATCCACTTACAGTGTACAATTCAATGGATTTGGGCATATTATTAATTTTTAAGACTGTAGTGATATATAGGACATAATTTGCTGTTTTAGTCATTTTACACATATAGTTCAGTAGCACTAATTGCATTCATAGTATCATGCAATTGTCATCACTATTTTCAAAATTTTTTATTTATTCCAAACAAAAATTCTCTAACTATTCAACAGTAGTTACCCACTCTCCCTTTCCCCCACCCCTTGGTAATATCTTTTCTACTTCCTGTTTCTGTAAGTGAAATCATACAATATTTGTCCTTCTGTGGCTAGTTTATTTCACTGAGCATGATTTTTTTTTTAAAATTTTATTTAAATTCAATTTGCCAACATATAGTATAGCACCCAGTGCTCATCTTGTCATCTTCCCTCCTTAGGGCCTGTCACCCAGTCACCCCATCCCCCCGCCCACCTCCCCTTCCACAACCCTTCATTTGTTCCCCAGAGTTAGGAGTCTCTCGTGGTTTGTCTTCCTCTCTAATGTTTCCCCATTCTTAAAGTGATTCTTAAAGGTTCATCCACATATCAGTATCAGATGTATCAGTACTTCCTTTTTATAGCTGAATAATATTTCATTGTGTGCATATACAATGTTTTGTTTTTCCATTCACCTGTTAACAGAAACTTAGTTTCCACCTTTTGGCTATTATGAATGATGCCATAATGAACACTAGCATATAAGTGTGTATTCAAATTCTTGCTTTTAATTCCTTTGGATATATACCTAAGAGTAGAATTGATAGTTCTCATTTGCTAATTCTATGCTTAGTTTTGTTTTTGTTTTTTTTTTTTAGTAACCACCGAATTGTTTTTCCATAACAGCTTCAGAAAATTTTTTAATATTCTGATAGTTGCGTTTTTATAATTTAGTTTTACATGATCCTATGGATTTTCACATCTACATTCAGAAACATTGTTTGAAGAAGGGGACCAGAGGCTTCCCAGACTGCCAAAGCACTTTCATGGCACATACACAAAAATGTCAAGAACTTCTGCACACTGGCTTCTCTTTTGTCTAAGCAAACTAATTTAAATCTATAAAGTCCTGGCAGGTGTTTGATGTCTAGAACTAAACAGGCAATCATTATAAAAATAGTGATTTTGCATTCTCTTGGAAATTCAGTACAGCTGAACTAGACTAATGACTGAACTTTAAAAATACTTTCAGAACCAAATTTTCTTGATTGATAACATAATAGGCACCTTTACCAACAAACATGTTGAGAAAACATAATATGCACTTCAATGGTGGTATAAGTTCAGGCCTTCAATATACCAGAGCATAAAGGCTACTTAGATGAGTATACTTTGAAAAGCCAGATAGTTCCTGAAATGTGGTTGATTTATCAATCAGTTATATTGGAGTTCTGAAAAGAGAATAAAAAATACAAATGCTTCAACTATTTTCATCTCTCATAAAACTATAGTCAATTTAAAACATCATGAAATACATTCATTCATAGTCTTATGCTACCATCATCACTCTGTATTTTCAAAATTTTCGTCACTCCAAACAGAAGCCACATAACCATTAAATAGTATGACTGTATCATTTATGTAGAGGTTCATGTAAACTCTGTTTTACAATGAGAAATATATTGTAGCTACTTACTCGATTCAAGCGTTTAGGATTTGGCATATGATTGTCATCAACTATGAAAAGAAACACATACGAAGAATTTGGACTCAAATTTCAGAAATGGCCTAGTACTTTTCTGACTTAAGTATCATTCATTTGGGATCCCTGGGTGGTGCAGCAGTTTGGCGCCTGCCTTTGGCCCAGGGCGCGATCCTGGAGACCCGGGATCGAATCCCACATCGGGCTTCCGGTGCATGGAGCCTGCTTCTTCCTCTGCCTGTGTCTCTGCCTCTCTCTCTCTCTGTGACTATCATTAAAAAAAAAAAAAAAAAGTATCATTCATTTAATTAGCAAATGTTTATTGAGTACCTGCTATAAGCCAGGCTCATGAGATATGACAGGAAAAAAGACATGGTTCCTCCTGTCAAGGAACTTAGAGTCCAATGGAGGATAAGTTAAAAGGAAGAATAAGTGCTATGTTAAGAGTCAGCTTAGATAGCTGTGAGAACAAATGTGCAAGGCATCTTATCCAAGACTGAAACAAGGCTTCCCAAGAAAGTGACGATCTGAGCTGAGACCTGAATGAGTGGGAGTTAGCCCGGGGAGGGGAGCAGGGGGCGGAGAAGAGTGGAAAGGCATAACAGAAGAAAGAGCAGAGGAAATTTGGAGACTGCTATGAACTCACTTTGACTGCAAAGACCAGAGAGCCAAGGCTGTAGCAGGAGTTGAAGCAGGGAGCAGACTCCAGACCAGAAGGATGTTCTAAATGTGTCCATGGACTTTTTCCTAAAGGTGATTAAGAAACAGTAAAAGTTCAGACAGAGCAGTGACATGATTACCAAGTGCTCTGTACACATAATTTTGCATTATAGATAATACACCTGAAGTAGAAACAAAAATAGAAAGGGAGAAATTGCAGTAAAATAAATGAGAAATAATGCTGATATAAGCTTAAGTGGTGTCAATAATGTGGAGATAAGTGGATAGATTTTTTTTTAAACTGTGAGAGCTAGAATTGACATTTCTTGGATTTGAGAGAGTAGAGAGAGGAAGTCAAGAGTGATGCCTGGTGTTTTCTAACAATTATTATTACCTCCCTAATATGCCGTGTTCTCTCAAAGTTTTAAATGCATGTCAGCAGCCATTGGTCAGTGACACATGCTCTGAAACAGCGAAAGAGAACAGAAAAACATAACCAGATTTAAGAATACAAGCCTGATATTGCCTTTTGTAAAAACTACACTGAGATCCAAAGAGGCACTGGTACCTGAGAGTCATTCAAAGACTGATATTTTTTTATCAAACTTCTTGAATGGTCAAGAAAATAATCAAAAAGGGGGACTGTTGACATAAATTTCTAGCCCAAGATGGAGCTGTTTCTGCCCAGAGTGCCACATCAGGGAACTGACATGACACTTGGATAATTTTCATGTCCCTGCAAATGCTCCACTTGACCAGAAATGCAGTGTATGTTATCATCCAATCTCCAAATGCCAAGCCAACTCTGTGCCTTCTCACCCCAAACAAGGCTGGCTGACTACATGGCCCCCACCAATCAGATATTGTCTACTTGTTTCTTTCTTGGTCTTTATTCTTAAATACTGTTTTATTTAAGATTTTATTTATTTATTTTGAGAGAGAATGCATGTGCACATAAGAGAGGGAGGGGGCAAAAGGAGAGGAAGAAGCAGATTCCCCACTGAGCAGGGAGCCCAATGGTCATGGGGCTCAATCCCAGGACCCCAGGATCATGACCTTAGCCAAAGGCAGACACTTAACCGACTGAGCCACCCAGGTGCCCCATTCCTTGGTCTTTATTCTTTGCCCTGTAAAAGCTTCTTGTTGGAGCACCTGGGTGGTGAAGTTGGTTAAGCATCCAACTCTTGATTTCAACTCAGGTCATGATCTCAAGGGTTGTGAATTGAGTAAAGTGTTGTTTCAGTGCACAGTCTGCCTCAGATTCTTTCTCTCCCTCTGCCCCTGCCCTACTCCCCTCCCCCAATAAAAAATAAAATCTTTAAAGAAACAGATTCTTACCTTCCATCCTATTTTGCAGTTCTCTAAAAGGAGACAGTTCACCTCATGAAGTGTTCCATAAAATTCATTTGTATCACCTAGGACAAAGTGATACACGGGTTTCTAAACTGAGAACCTGGAGACATAGTGGCAAGGAATAATGAGTTCTGCTTGGATAATGCTGAGTGTCAAGTTCTCATTCCAGAGCCAGTACTTACCAACCCTATGGCTTTGGAAAATCTTATAATCTTTTTGAACCTCTGTCCAAAATGGAGATGCTGATATCTGTCTGGTTCACAGGATGTGATGAGGCCCTAATAAATTATGTTTGTGAAAGTGTTTATAAACTATACAACTGAAAAATAAATAAATAAATAAATAAATAAATAAATAAATAAATAAATAAACAAACAAACTATACAACTGGGCAGCCCAGGTGGCTCAGAGGTTTAGCACCGCCTTCAGCCCAGGGTGTGATCCTGGAGTTCTGGGATTGAGTCCCACATCAGGCTCCCTGCATGGAACCTGCTTCTTCCTCTGCCTGTGTCTGTTCCTCTCTATCTCTCTCTCTCTCTCTCTCTGTCTTTCATGAATAAATAAATAAAATCTTTAAAAATTTTTATATACTATACAACTGAAAAATACTGTGATTGAGGCCAGTGCTTCAGGAACTGATTAAAACCTTATTTAGTGTCATCATTGCTCATGAATTACCATTTGGAGACAGGCTTAGTGGGAGAATATAAGCATGTTAATCAGGAGACCCGAGTGCCTGCTAGCTCCCAATGGAGGGCTGGTCCTTCTCTGAAAAATGAAGAAGTTGAATTGTTCATCTCTGAGGGCCCTTCTAGTCCTAAAATTATAAAGAGACTGTTAACTGTTTTATTGAAATCTATTGGATATCTAACATGATCTTAGTAGGTCGAAGGAGATTATTCTTAGGGAAAGTAATTCAAGAATTTTCCATCATGTTAACCTACTTTACCGAGAAAAGAAGGCTTGGGCTTTCTGAGAACCGTTATTACACACACAACTACATAGTGATTAATATGTTACTTGATAAATGTGAATGTGTTACAGAAACAGTATAACGGAATATGACTAAGGATGGTAAGATGTGATGCATTTGGTGCAATATACAGCCAAGCAAGATATGAAATCATTCTAGTATCTCCTGTTAGATTTCATTTTGTGGATTGAATACATAAAGCTTGTTTTTCCCTTTTGCCTTTAATTGCAAACGGCAGAAAATTTGTAAATCCCTAAACAATCCCATACTAAGTGATTTTGTATTCTGGGTTGTTGAATATAATTAGCTACTCCTGGGACTTCCCCTGCCCCTTAGTTTTTGTTTTGTTTTCTACAAAATCTACTTATTTACATGAAATATACATACATAAAAATACATGAAAGGTAAATAAAATATTTTAATACCTTTATTGAAACATAATTCATGGATTATACAATTCACCCATTTAAAGTACACAATTTGGTGGTTTTAATACATTCCCAGGATATGCAACCATCATCACAATCTAGTTTTCTAACATTTTCATTACCCAAGAAAAAAAACCCATGATCTATTAGCAGTCACTCTCATTTTTTCCACCCTGCCTCCCCACTCTAAGGCCTTGCCAACCACTAAACTACTTTCTGTATCTGTAGATTTACCTATTGTAGACTTTTCATATAAATGGAATCATTGAATGTGTGGTTCTATCTGGTTTCTTTCACTTACTGTAATGTTTTCGAAATTCATCCACATTGTAGCATATATCAGTACATAATTCCTTTTATAGATGAATAATATTCTATCACTTTTTAGTTATCCATTCATCAACTGATGGACATTTGGCTTTTTTGCACTTTTTGGATATTATGAATAATGTTAGGAGCAGTCACGAGCAAGTGTTTCAGTGGATGTGTGCTTTCATTTCTCTCAGATGTATACCTAGAGGTGGAAGCCTTCCCCTAAGTTTTAAGAACCCAGGACTAGAGGGGCCTGGGTGGCTCATTCAGTTTATCAATGGACTCTTGATTTTGATTCTGACTCAGGTCATGATCTCAGGGTCCTGGGATTGAGCCCTACATGGAGCTACATGCCTAGTAGGGAGTCTGCTAGGTATTCTGTCTCTCTACCTCTGCCCTCCACCTGTTCACATGCTCTCCCTCTCACTCTCTGTAAAATAAATAAACCTTAAAAAAAAGTATTCAAGGCTTAAAATGTGCCATCATTGATGCCTTGAGGACCCCTTTATTTCAGTTGGAAGACCAATAATGAGTGTCAACTAATAGGAAATCAGTTGAATTTCTTTTGAAAACACATTTTAGGGCTAGGCATTTTTTAAAAATCATGTATTTAATTGAGGGAGAGAGCACATGTGTGCACAAGTCGGGGAGGGGCAGAGAGAATCTCAAGTAGACTCCCTACTAAGTAAGGAGCCTGACACAAGGCTGATCCCCAGACCCTGATATCGTGACCGGAGCCAAAATCAAGAGTCCATCGCTTAACCGACTGAGCCACTGAGGCACCCCAGGGCTAGGTAACTTTTAAGTGTATGCAAATAAGTTGTTTTCAAGTTCATAATTATAACAGGGTGAGAAGTCTGTAGGGCAGTGCATGAGAGAGACTCGGTAACCTGTCAGCTGTTTTCTTTAGACATACTTCATGACTTCTTAATGCTTATCACAAGTAATACCCATCATTAATGCAGGGTTTGTATCCATGAGCTAGGCGGCATATGAGAAGATTCAGTAAATTCGGTACAGATCCCCTGAGCAGAGTTTTCCTTTCAATTAACACAAGTTTTTCTATTATGAAACAGACTACAAAATTCACAGGGAATTTTTAAGGTGTCTCCAAGATTCAAAGCTCGTAGCCTATAGCTATGCCCTAGGTTCCTGGCTCTCGCCCCTCCTCAGGACAAGTTCACTATTTTATGTCCTTAGGGTTATTTTGGTGTGAGGTGTGAAAAGCACTGTTGGAATAAATTTTTTTTTCATATGGCTATGACAAGACTTCAAAATAATTTAAATGATATTTCCTGATTGGAACCCTGTAGAACTAGTTGTTAAAAAATGTTGTAAAAGAGGGATCCCTGGGTGGCGCAGCGGTTTGGCGCCTGCCTTTGGCCCAGGGCGCGATCCTGGAGACCTGGGATCGAATCCCACGTCGGGCTCCCGGTGCACGGAGCCTGCTTCTCCCTCTGCCTGTGTCTGCCTCTCTCTCTCTCTCTCTCTGTGACTATCATAAATAAATAAAAATTAAAAAAAAAAATTAAAAAAAAATGTTGTAAAAGAAAAAAAAAAAAAACTCTGTGTTTGAATACATCTGAGATATACCAGGCTTAACAAATGTATAGTTTCTTTAATTTAAAACTTCTCAGATGCCAGAGAGTTCTTTCATCTCTTGCTCAAAATGAAAGATCTAGAACTATCTGCTACAACTTTCAACCTTAGGCCTGTAGAGCATTTCACAAGTCAGACATTTGCCTTTTATTTCAAAAGTTGGTAACCAAAACAATTAATTAGGAAACATTCCAAATGTTAATTTTAGAGACCTGAGGAGATATTCATGAGAGAGTACTCTCTAGATGTAGAATACAGTTTTGTCTGCCTGCAATGTTTCTCTTCTCTCATTTGCTCATGTGTGACAGTGTTGGGATTGGTAATGCCATTTCCCTAACTGTTTCACCTGGGTTACTTCCTGATAGAATGGCTTCATGCTGGCAGACACATTTTCTGTGATTAATTAAGCATGAAAGGGTGATTTTTTTTTTCTACACAATTTCCCTGTTCAAGCTTTATATTGATTTTCCTTCACAGCTCCAATTTTTCTCTCCCATGAACTCATTTGTTAGGACAAAGAACCCTAAACAGGAACCTGCTGGTGTATGGTATAACAGGAATATGTGGAAGGGGTCTGTGACAGTCAAGTCTCTACAGACTCTTTAGGTCCTAGCTACAGCCTGTATCCCCAGGACCCAGTTCCCTGCCTGGACCGCCTGGTATAGAAATGGAGCGAACAGCTCTACTAGGGCTATTCTCCCCAGCTATTTTCTCCATGCTTGCTCCAATTTCTTCATTTACATAACTCTTTAACTCTGACCGGTTTTATTACTGGGCCCAACATACTCCACACAGTTCACCACAAAGTAGAATGGTGTTATAGAAAAAAACACCAGTTTGGAACTACTGCTTGAAGACTCATCATATGGCAAGTTCAGAAGAGTTGAGTCTTCCCTTTCTCTGGCAGGAGTTTCAAATGCTAAGGAAAACAAGGTCACTCCAGATTAGTGGATGTCATTGCTTTATTCACAGTTGTTTAGGAAGAATCTGGTTATAAATCATATGGCAAAATATAGAAGCTCCTTTTAGTAGAAAGCAAGCACCACTAGAAGACCGGAAAGAATGGGGTCAATTCCAACTTATCTCTTCCTTTTATTCTTACAAACAATCATTTTATTACTTTTTTCATTTCACTCCAAGTTACTAATGTTAATTTGTAGACAAAAGATTCCTTAATTGTTTTTTTTTTATTTTTTTTATTGGAGTTCAATTTGCCAACATATAGCATAACACCCAGTGCTCATCCTGCCAAGTGCCCCCCTCAGTGCCCATCACCCAGTCACCTCAACCCCCTGCCCACTTCCCCTTCCATTACCCCTTGTTCATTTCCCAGAGTTAGGTGTCTCTCATTTTTGTCACCCTCACTGATATTTTCACTCATTTTCTCTCCTTTCCCTTTCACTAATTTTTATATTCCCCAAATGAATGAGACCATATAATGTTTCTCCTTTTCTGATTGACTTATTTCACTCAGCATAATACCCTCTAGGTCCCTCCACGTCAAAGCAAATGGTGGGCATTCGTCATTTCTAATGGCTGAGTAATAATCCATTGTATACATAGACCACAGCTTCTTTATCCATTCATCTTTCGATGGACACCAAGGCTCCTTCCACAGTTTGGCTATTGTGGACATTGCTGCTGGAAACATTGGGGTGCAGGTGTCCCGGCATTTACCTACATCTGTATCTTTGGGGTAAATCCCCAACGGTGCAATTGCTGGGTGGTAGGGCAGGTCTATTTTTATTCTTTGAGGAACCTCCACACAGTTTTCCAGAGTGTGCACCAGTTCATATTCCCAGCAACAGTGCAAGAGGGTTCTCCTTTCTCCACATCCTCTCCAACATTTGTTGTTTCCTGCCTTGTTAATTATCCCCATTCTCACTGGTGTGAGGTGGTATCTCATTGTGGTTTTGATTTGTATTTCCCTGATGGCCAGTGATGCAGAGCATTTTCTCATGTGCTTGTTGGCCATGTCTATGTCTTCCTCTGTGAAATTTCTGCTCATGTCTCTTTCCATTTCATGATTGCATTGTTTGTTTCTTTTCTGTTGAGTTTAATAAGTTCTTTATAGATCTGGGTCCTAGTATTTATCTGATAGGTCATTTGCAAATATCTTCCCCCATTCTGTAGGTTGTCTTTTAGTTTTGTTGACTGTTTCTTTTGCTGTGCAGAAGCTTCTTATCTTGATGAAGTCCCAATAATTCATTTTTGCTTTTGTTTCTCTTGCCTGGATGTATCTTACAAGAAGTTGCTGTGGCCAAGTTCAAAAAGGGTGTTGCCTGTGTTCTCCTCTAGGATTTTGATGGAATCTTGTCTCACATTTAGATCTTTCATCCATTTTGAGTTTATCTTTGTGTATGGTGCAAGGGAGTGGTCTAGTTTCATTCTTCTGCATGTGGATGTCCAATTTTCCCAGCACCATTTATTGAAGAGACTATCTTTCTTCCAGTGGATAGTCTTTCCTCCTTTGTCGAATATTAGTTGACCATAAAGTTGAGGATCCACTTATGGATTCTCTATTCTGTTCCATTGATCTATGTGTCTGTTTTTGTACCAGTACCACACTGTCTTGATGACCACAGCTTTCTAGTACCATCTGAAATCTGACATTTTGATGCCCCCAGCTACGGTTTTCTTTTTCAATATTCCCCTGGCTATTCGGGGTCTTTTCTGATTCCACACAAATCTTAAGATGATTTGTTCCAACTTTCTGAAGAAAGTCCATGATATTTTGATAGGGATTGCATTAAATGTGTACATTGCCCTGGGTAACATTGACATTTTCACAATATTAACTCTTCCAATTCATGAGCATGGAATATTTTTCCATCTCTTTGTGTCTTCCTCAGTTTCTTTCAGAAGTGCTCTGTAGTCTTTAGGGTATAGATCCTTTACTTCTTTGGTTAGGTTTATTCCTAGGTATCTTATGCTTTTGGGTGCAATTGTAAATGGGATTGACTCCTTAATTTCTCTTTCTTCAGTCTCATTGTTAGTGTAGAGAAATGCCACTGATTTCTGGGCATTGATTTTGTATCCTGCCACGCTACCAAATTGCCGTATGGGTTCTAGCAATCTTGGGGTAGAGTCTTTTGGGTTTTATATGTACAGTATCATGTCATTGGCAAAGAGGGGGAGTTTGACTTCTTCTTTGCCAATTTGAATGCCTTTTATTTCTTTTTGTTGCCTGATTGCTGTGGCTAGGACTTCTAGTACTATGTTGAATAAGCAGTGGTGAGAGTGGGCATCCCTATCTTGTTCCTGATCTTAGGGGAAAGGCTCCCAGTGTTTCCTCATTGAGAATGATATTTGCTGTGGGCTTTTCGTAGATGGCTTTTAAGATGCTGAGGAATGTTCCCTCTATCCCTACACTCTGAAGAGTTTTGATCAGGAATGGATGCTATATTTTGTAAAATGCTTTCTCTGCATCTATTGAGAGGATCATATGGTTCTTGTTTTTTCTCTTGCTGATATAATCAATCACATTGATTGCTTTACGGGTGTTCAACCAGCCTTGCATTCCAGGGATAAATCCCACTTGGTCATGGTGAATAATCTTCTTAATGTATGTTGGATCCTATTGGCCAGTATCTTGTTGTGAATTTCTGCATCCATGTTCATCAGGGATATTGGTCTATAATTCTCCTTTTTGGTGGGGTCTTTGTCTGGTTTTGGAATTAATGTGATGCTGGCCTCATAGAATGAGTTTGGAAGTATTCCATCTCTTTCTATCTTTCCAAACAGCTTTTAGTACAATAGGTATGGTTTCTTCTTTAAACGTTTGATAGAATTCACCTGGGAAGCCATCTGGCCCTGGACTTTTGTGTCTTGGGAGGGTGTTGATGACTGCTTCAATTTCCCTGGTTATTGGCCTGTTCAGGTTTTCAATTTCTTCCGGTTCCAGTTTTGGTAGTTTGTGGCTTTCCAGAAATGTGTCCATTTCTTCTAGGTTGCCTAATTTATTGGCATATAGCTGTTCATAATATGTTTTTAAAATTGTTTGTATTTCCTTGGTGTTGGTAGTGATCTCTCCTTTCTCATTCATGATGTTATTAATTTGAGTCTTCTCTCTCTTCTTTTTAATAAGACTGGCTAATGGTTTATCTATCTTCTTAATTCTTTCAAAGAACCAACTCCTGGTTTTGTTGATCTGTTCCATGTTCTTCTGGTCTCTATTTCATTGAGTTCTGCTCAAATCTTAATTAACTCTCTTCTTCTGCTGGGTGTAGGATCTATTTGCTGTTTTTTCTCCAGCTCCTTTAGGTGCAAGGTTAGCTTTTATATTTGAGTTCTTTCAGTTTTTGAATGGATGCTTGTATTGCAATGTATTTCCCCCTCAGGACTGCTTTTGCTGTATCCCAAAGATTTTGAATGGTTGTATCTTCATTCTCATTAGTTTCCATGAATCTTTTTAATTCTTCTCTAATTTTCTGGTTGACCCTTTCATCTTTTAGCAGTATGTTCCTTAACTTCCACATGCTTGAAATCCTTCCAAACTTCTTATTGTGATTTAGTTCTAATTTCAAATATTATGGTCTGAAAATATGCAGGGGACAATCCCAATCTTTTGGTATCGGTTCAGACCTGATTTGTGACCCAGTATGTGGTCTATTCTGGAGAAAGTTCCATGTGCACTTGAGAAGAATGTGTATTCAGTTGATTTTGGATGTAAAGTTCGGTAGATATCTGTGAAGTCCATGTGGTCCAGTGTATCATTTAAAGCTCTCGTTTCTTTGGAGATGTTGTGCTTAGAAGACCTATTGAGTGTACAAAGAACTAGATTGAAGTCACCAAGTATAAGTGTATTATTATCTAAGTATGTCTTAACTTTGGTTATTAATTGATTGATATACTTGGCAGCTCCCACATTCGGGACATAAATCTTCATGATTGTTAGGTCCTCTTGTTGCATAAACCCTTTAAGTACGATATAGTGTCCCTCTTCATCTCTTACTACATTCTTTGTGATAAACTTTAATTTATCTGATATAAGGATTGCTACCCCTGCTTTCTTTTGAGGATCATTTGAATGGTAAATGGTTCTCCAACCTTTTATTTTCAGGCTGTAGGTGTCCTTCTGTCTAAAATGAGTCTCTTGTAGACAGAAAATAGATGGGTCTTGCTTTTTATCCAGTCTGAAACCCTGCGCCTTTTTTATTGGGTCATTAAGCCCATTTACGTTCAGAGTTACTATTGAAAGATATGAATTTAGTGTCATCATGATACCTATTCAGTCCGTTTTGTGGATTGTTTCCTTGGACTTCCTCTTTCTTTTATAGAATCCCCCTTAATATTTCTTGCAGAGCTGGTTTGGTGGTCACATATTCTTTCAGTTTCTGCCTATCTTGGAAGCCCTTTATGTATCCTTCTATTCCTAATTAGAGCCTTGCTGGATAAAGTATTCTTGGCTGCATGTTCTTCTCACTTAGGACCCTGAATATATCTTGCCAGCCCTTTCTGGCCTGCCAGGTCTCTATGGAGATGTCTGCTGTTATCCTAATACTTCTCCCCATAAATGTTATGGATTTCTTGTCTCTTGCTGCTCTTGGATCTTCTCTTTATCTTTGGAATTTGCAAGTTTCACTATTAAATGTCAAGGTGTTCAGCGGTTTTTATTGATTTTGGGGGGGGATCCCTCTATCTCCTGGATCTGAATGCCTGTTTCCCTTCCCAAGTTAGGGACATTCTCAGCTATGATTTGTTCAAATACACTTTCTGGACCTCTGTCCCTTTCAGCGCCCTCGGGAACCCCAATTAATTTTTCCTTCTGAGGCTGTCATTTATTTCCCTTAACCTATCCTCATGATCTTTTGTTTTTCTCTTTCCCCTCAGTTTCCTTCCTTGCCTTCAACTTGTCTTCTATGTCACTCACTCATTCTTCTACCTTGTTAACCCTCATTATTAGGACCTCCAGTTTGGATTGCATCTCATTTAACTGATTTTTATTTTCTACCTGATTAGATCTAAATTCTGCAGTCATGAAGTCTTTTGAATCTTTTATGCTTTTTTCTAGAGCCACCAGTAGCTTTATAATTGTGCTTCTGAATTGGCTTTCTGACATTGAATTGTAATCCAAATTTTGTAACTCTGTGGGAGAGAGGACTGTTTCTGATTCTTTCTTTTATGGTGAGTTCCTCCTTCTAGTCATTTTGTTCAGTGCAGAGTGGCCAAAAACAATTTGTACTGGAAAAAGGAGAAAAAGAGAGAAAAAAAAGGAAAAAAAAAAAAGGAGGGGGAACAAACAGAAAACAAAAAACAAGGGGGAATATCCTCTGATTCTGTATACTGTAAATCCCTCAACTTCCCCTGGAACTTTCCACTGCTGCTTGGTCAATAACTTGCTTTTCCCCTGTCCTCTAGCTGGTGTTCTGGAGGAGGGGCCTGCTGTGCCGATTCCCAAGTGTGTGCGGATTCCCAAGTGTGTGCCCCTTGGGGAGCTGCCCAGCCCCCTGCCAGGTGCATGGCTCAGTGGGAGCTGTTTATCCTGTGAGGCCCCTGCTCATTCCCAGGTACAAGGCGACACCAGGAGGAGGAACAACAGTGGTGGCGGCCAGCTCTCCAACTCTGGAGTCCGCTCCCGCAGCAACTACCGCAGCTCCCAGGCCACAGGGGCCTGGATGTTCCAGGGGTGGGGGGCGCCCGGCAGCAGGAGCGTCCTTGCTGCCCTGGGCCCTCCCCGCCTCTGCCTGTCCCGGGGGGAGGCCGGATCTTGGGCTGTGTCACCCGTGCCTTGGGCTCCGGGGCCTGTGCCGCTGGAATCACGCCCCCAGGGCCATGCAGCCCCCTCCGCGCAGAGCCGCCGCCGGAGCCGCCACCCGAGCCACCACCCGAGCTGCTCCCGGCCCCCTCCGGAGGGGGCTCCAGGCCTCTAGGGAGCTCGGCCCGGTGTATGGCACGCTCTCCCTGGGGCACAGGTCCTCTGTTAGTGCCCCTGGGAGCCTGAGGGCATCCCTGCCCCTCCTGGGATCCTGCCGGAGCTCCCTGCGAGCGCCTTCGATCATCCGAGAAGATTGGTGAAGCTCCTGCTTCTCCGGGCCTGGGCTTTCCTGTCCTGGGGACATTCGCCGCACAGCTTTAGCCTGGCCCCTCCCCCCTTGGATGCTTTTTTATTTTTTGTTTTTTTCCTGTCTTCCTACCTTGATAGAAGCTCAAACTCTTCTCACTGTAGTATTCCAGCTGTTCTCTCTTTAAATCTCACACCAAATTCGTAGGTTTTCAGGATGATTTGAAAGTTATCTAGGTAAGTTGGTGGGGACAGGTGACTTTGGGACCCTACTCTTCCGCCACCTTGCCCCACCTCAGATTCCTTAATTGTTGTTCTGCAGTCTGAATTTAAATCAGTGTCTGGGGACACCTGAGTGGCTCAGTGGTTGAGCATCTGCCTTCAGCTCAGGTCGTGATCCCGGGGTCCTGGGATCGAGCGCGGCACCAGATTCCTGGCAGGGAGCTGCTTCTCTCTCTGCCGGTGTCTCTGCCTTTCTCTATCTCTGTGTCTCTCATGAATAAATAAATAAATAAAATCTTCAAAAATAAATAAATAAATCAGTGTGTATCTTGCTAGCACCTACTAGAGAGATTGTCTGCTGGCCTTGAAGAAGCAAATGACCACATTGCAAACTACCTGTTGAAAGCCCCATGTGGCAGGAAACATTAGGAGGCCTCCAGAGGCTGAAGGAAGCATCCAGCAATAGCCAGTAAGAAGTTGGGACCCCCAGTCCCACAATTACAGGAAAATGAATGTTGTCAATAATATGAATGAACTTGTGTTCTGAACAAAAGATTCACAACAGCTGTGTTTTGGTTTCTAAATTGAAAGAAAACTTTATTATCATTATAGAAACCTAATAGAAACAGAAGAGGAAAGGAATCGACACACAGATGAAGGTAATAGTAGGCAATAAATGAGAATAAGCCAA
This sequence comes from Canis lupus familiaris, assembly GCF_011100685.1. Lineage (NCBI taxonomy): Eukaryota > Metazoa > Chordata > Mammalia > Carnivora > Canidae > Canis > Canis lupus. The sequence continues at coordinate 43,148,166 of NC_049236.1, read as the reverse complement.
AGTTACTCAGTTTTGGTACTTACAACATCCAACCTCATCAGCTGGGGAAACCCCGTGGAGACACCCAGGCTGGAGTCCTAAGTGAGAGGCCTGGGCCTGGGCAGAGGGTCCTCCCCTCAGGTGAGACTTCCAACTGACCATCCCCATACACGTCATATTTATAGGGCAAATAACAGGGTTTGAAATTAAACATTTATTTGCCTATGTGCAGTTTGGAGCAACCTGCATTTCTGTTATTGTGTTTCTAGATTTCCAAGCTCTGTCCCGCCCCTAGATTCCATTCCAGGGGGCCAGCCCAGCCTGGCACAGGAGGGAATGTGAAACAAGATTTGCAGCTCCTGGCATCCAGAACAGAAGGGCCAGTTCTGAGCATGCATGGTCTTCACCTTAATCTATCCAAGTCATGATATCCAAAGGGACTGAATGAGATTTCTTTCTTTTTTTCTTTCCTTTCTCTCTCTCTCTCTCTCTCTCTCTCTCTCTCTCATTAGCTTTTCTTATTTTTCCTTTTTGTCATAATTACATAACCTAAATCATTTATGATAGGATAGCAATTTTTCAAGTGGTAAAGCTCACACTGATGTTTCAACTTCCTTCAGTCTTCCGATGGCCAACATTATTGATGACAGAAGTGGTTGTTGTGGGTCCAGGTACCATCAGCTACAGTTTGCTATATAGGAAGCACTGTGACAGATCCCCACAGCTTATCTTTCATCTTGGTTTCAGAAGGAGTAAGTGTAGCTGGCATGCTGATTTCAATTTTCTTCACCATTTTCCTGAGGGAGGCACCATAATAGGTTCCATATTTACTGATGATTCTGACCTTTTTGGTGCTTTTAGCCATGTCATCACAAACTAGGTCTGAGTCCAGAGAGCTGAATGGGATTTATTTCTATATTCCATTAAATTTTCCAGATTTATTTTCAATTGATCATTATGGCTTTTAAAACTCTTATGTATTATTCTTTTCTTCTAAAGGCAAAAAAAAGTCCATTTGAAGGAATAGTTCAGTTATTATTGAAATTATGTCTTTGGAGCACACCAGGAAAACCAGATAAACAGGAAACTGGCAACATTTAATATTAAGCACAAAATGGTGAGATGCCATACACAGCCGAGGACTTATGAAAAATTACAAAAGATAGAAAAAAATTAAACCATTAGTTCTTCAGAGACTAGAATAAATGTAGCACTAAGAATTGGTCCATTAAAATGAAAATATAATAATACTGAATTAAAGTACACAATTCCAGTTAGTGCTTAACAGATTCCCTTGCCCTATGCCATCTGTTCCTTCCTTTCTTCCTTTATTTTCTAAGAAGTATAGAGAGAAGCAGATGATTTTTAGGATGGCTTTTATTTCTTTCTCAGAGGTCAAAGGGTTTTCTGATGTCCTTATTGGGTGCTCACAATTCTAATTAATATAGAAACCAGTTCTTTGAGGGTCCAATGAACTCATTAATAAAAGAAATAGATGGGGCAGCCCCGGTGGCACAGCAGTTTAGTGCCACCTGCAGCCCAGGGTGTGATCCTGGAGACCCGGGATCGAGTCCCACATTGGGCTCCCTGCATGGGGCCTGCTTCTCCCTCTGCCTGTGTCTCTGCCTCTCTCTCTCTCACTCTGTGTCTCTCATGAATAAATAAAAAGTAAAATCTTAAAAAAAAAAACTTTAAAAATAAATAAATAAATAAAATAAATAGATGTACAGCATTTTAGTCAATTACTTTACTAATCAGTACCCACTGAAATGAAAGCAAAGTTACCCTCTGTTAGTAAATGAATTCTAAGGCTCTCAAGTCTCCAGCCTCCTGTGCTGTGCCTCTGAATTTGAACATCCCTATCATGGGCATCAGGTGCTTTTCAGTGAAACTCTGAGTTATCTGAAGTATACAGGAATTGGGATGTTGATCTTTTGAAATGTATGTTTTCAACCATCCTCTGAACTCCTGTTGAATTCATAGGATATCAAAAGTTTCTATCTTGCTTGATTCATGTACAGGAAGCCAAATGCTTAAAGAAATTTAGCAAATGACAGAGAAACTATCTAATGATGAACATTAACTCTCTGCTTCTAGAGTCTGTGACAATTGGAGTAAAACTAGCAACATTTTAAAGGGAGGTGGGAGTTTAAGTTCTGGCTTAACACTGTAGAGATATATTACTTACCTGGCAAAAAAAAAAAAAAAACCACCTAGATAAATACTGAGTAATATAATAGAAACATATGAATATTATTGAAAGAAATACTTACAGTGCCTGGATGACTCAGTCAGTTAGGCATCTGCCTTTGGCTCAGGTCATGATCCTGGGGTCCTGGGATCAAGCCCTGCATCAGGCTTCCTGCTCAGTGAGGAGTCTGCTTCTCCCTCTGCCCGTCCCCCATGCTTGTTTTCTCTCTCTCTCTCTCTCAAATAAATAAATAAACAAAATCTTAAAAAATGAAAAGTAAAAAATAAAAGAAATACTGAAATCACTTCAGTAGTCAAATAAATGAGCACTGAGTTTACTGTGTTGCTAGGCAAGGAAATACACATCAGTGAGGAAATTCAGAGTGGTTCACTGAAAATGAAGAGTCAGATTCATATATCCCAGAAAGAAGTTCATTGTGTGCTAATTAAGAACCAAAGCCTACATACAGGAGAAGGTGAAATGATTCCACAGAACTGATATAACTGATTAAAACAAGTCCCATAGTTCATTGACCATGGAAGACTAGCATACAAGTCATTGATCATCTTTAGCTAGTGAGTGCTTTAAATTCATAGCAGTTTATCAGTTATGGCTTGTTAGAACCAACTATGGGGGATGCAGCATCAGCTTTTGATATCTCCTGGGTAAGAGCTGCTACAAGTACCAAGCTCACTTATAGTCCTTCCTGTTGATTTTCATCTATCCAGACAAAATATGGTGACTACAGAAGGATATGCTAATTATCAGATTTTCAGGTGTATACCACTTTTTGAGGAGGAGGGCTAATTTTATGCAATATCACAATTTGTTATCAGAGTCCCTTCAGACCCCTTTTGCTCTATAACCATCAAAGGTATGAACAATTGGAATAGTAACTATGCAACAGCATTTATGATTTTGTTAACAATTGCCATGACAACAGCAATAATTAGAAACAAGGATAGAAAGAGCATAACTAATATGTACAGGATACCCCCAACCAGCTTCCTGTTTTGCTGAGCCTAAGCCATGAAAATAGATGCCATAGATTGGTTTGTTCAATTTGAACAACCAGTTGTTTTGCTCTAAATTTTATGCAAGTCATGAACTGGTCCTAACACTTTCCCCCAAAAGCAACAAAAGATGCTAACCAGTGTGAAAACAGAACTCTGATTGGCCAGTAAATAAACTGGATCAATTCTGCTATCTAGTACCATTATAGCAAGTACATGGAGGCTCATATATGAACTGTGTACTGTGTATATAGTTTCATATGCAGTGACAGACACGGTGAGAGAAAGATTTGTATACAGCTTCTAATGTAGGTACTCTAAGCCATGATAAAAAGCCTCATAAAAAATATAAAGTGAGGAGTGTCTTCAATTCTTCCAGGAAGGCCTACCTATCCTCAAAAGTGTGATGAGAGAAAACGACACCTAGAAAAGAAAGCTAGAGGCCAATGTCTACATATAGATGCAATAAAATCCTAGCAACCCAAATTCAGCAGTACACTAAAGGACCCCACACCATGATATAGTGGGATTTATCCTGAGTATGCAAGGGTAGTTCAACATACACAAATCAATCAATGTGATATGTCACATTAATAGAATGAAAGAAAAGAATCATTTGATCAACTCAATAGATGCAGAAAAAGCACTTGACAAAATCCAACATCTATTCATGATAAATAGTCTTAAAATATTACACAAAACAGAACATATCTCAACATAATAAAGGCCATATATAACTAAGTCATAGCTAACATCAATGATGAAAAGGTGAAAGCTTTTCTTCTAAGATCGGGAATAAAACAAGGGGGTCCATTCTCACCATTCCTATTCAACAAAGTAATGGAAGTGCTAGTTAGAGCAATCAGGTAAAAAAAAGAAAGAACAGAATTGGAAAGGAGGAAGTAAAATTGTCTCTATTTTCAGATGACATGATTTTATAATATAGAATATCCTAAAGATTCAACCAAGAAATCCATTATATATAATCAATAAGTTCATTAAAGTAGCACAATACAAAATCAACATACAAAAATTAGTCATGTTTCCATAGATCAGTGGGACAAAATAGAGAACCCAGAAATGAACCCTCAACTCTATGGCCAACTAATCTTTGACAAAGCAGGAAAGAATATCCAGTGGGGAAAAAAAAACATCTCTTCAACAAATGGTGTTGGAAAAATTGGGCAGCCACATGCAGAAGAATGAAACTGGACCATTTCCTTACAGCATAGACAAAAATAGACTCAAAATGGATGAAAGACCTAAATGTGAGACAAGAATCCATCAAAATCCTAGAGTAGAACACAGGCAGCAAGCTCTGTGACTTCAGCCACAACAACTTCTTGCCAGACACGTCTCCAAAGACAAGGGAAATAAAGGCAAAAATGAACTATTGGGACTTCATCGAGATAAAAAGCTTTTGTACAGCAAAGGAAGAAGTTGACAAAACCAAAAGACAACCAACAGAATGGGAGAGGATATTTGCAAATGACATATCAGGTAAAGGGCTAGTATCCAAGATGTATAAAGAACTTATTAAACTCAACACCCAAAGAACAAATTATCCAATCAAGAAATGGGCAGAAGACATGAACAGACATTTCTCCAAAGATGTACAAATGGCTAACAGACACATGAGAAAATGCTCAGCATCACTCGGCATCAGGGAAATACAAAATAAAACCACAATGAGATACCACCTCACACCAATCAAAAAGGCTAAAATTAACAAGTCAAGAAATAAGAGATGTTGGTGAGGATGCAGAAAAAGGGGGACCCTCTTGCACTGCTGATGGGAATGCAACCTGGTGTTTCCATACTGGAAAACAGTATGGAGGTTCCTCAGAAAGTTGAAAATAGAGCTACCCTATGACTCGATAATTGTTCTACTAGGAATGTACCCCAAAGATACAAATGTAATGATCTGAGGGTACGTGCACCCCAATGTTTATAGCCACAATGTCCATGATAGCAAAACTATGGAAAAAGCCCAGATGTCCATCAACAGATAAATGAATAAAGAAGATGTGGTATACATATACATACAATGGAATACTACTCAGCCATCAAAAAATGAAATCTTCCCACTTGCAATAATATGAAGGGAAATCAATCACAGAAAGACAATTATCATATGATTTCACTCATATGTGGAATTTAAGAAACAAAACAGAGGATCATAGGGGAAGAGAGGAAAAAATAAAACAAGACAAAATCAGAGCAAGAGACACACCATAAGAAACTCTTAGTCGTAGGAAACAAACTGAGGGTTACTGGAGGAGAGAGAGGTGAGGGGATAGAGTAACTGGGTGATAAACATTAAGTGACGTAATGAGAACCGGGTATTGTATAAGTTTGATGAATCACTGGCCTCTACCTCTGAAACTAATAGTACATTATATGTTAATTCATTGAATTTAAATTTTTTTAAGATAGGGAGAAAAAAAGAATGTAGATGTTGGATTCCTAAATAAAGGGCTGGCAAATTTAATTTGGCAGTGTAATGAAAATAATAGGTATTCATTTGCAATGACATGGATGGAGCTAGAGATTTATAATGCTAAGTGAAATAAGTCAGTCAGAGAAAGACAAGTACCATATGACCTCACTTATATGTGAAATTTAAGAAATAAAACAAGCAAACAGGAAAAAAAAGAGAGAGAGAGGGAGACACAAATCAAGAAACAGACTCTTATCTGTAGAGAACAAACTGATGGCTACCAGAGGAGAGGTGGATGGGGGATGGGTGAACTAGGTGATGGAGATTAAGGAAGGCACTTGTCATGAGCACCAGGTGATATATGGAATTATTGAGTCACTATAGTATATACCTGGAATTAATATAACACTGCATGTTAACTAACTGGATTTAGGTATACTTTATGTAAAGACACTCTTAAACCTTTGTGTTTCATCTCTAATCTTTCCTTGCATTTTCAAGCAGTTGTAAAGTTTCAGTCAGTTTTATAAACATAGATTTTTCTTTTCCACCTATTAATGTTGTCTTTTTGAAGGATCTGAGTTTAAAGCTTCATAAAAGCTCTTTGGGCAAATTAAGTAGATTAAAATGGTTCATGTCTGTCACAGGGAAAGGGAAAAACTCTTCCCATAGAATTCATATCACAATGGCTGTGTGCTAAATGCATCTGACTGGATTAAAATAAGCAAACCAAACAGGAAGATGGGGTCCAAACATCTAAATATGATTAAAAGGACATGTTGGAAGATGCTTGCCTCTAGAATACTTTTAAAGGAATTGATATGCCTTGTAGATTGAGCTTTCATCTTAACATTTTAAAAAGAGCAAAATTATAAAAACTATTGTCAGTCTTATTATTGCCACTTAGAATCATATACTGAAAGACCAGAAATGACCTCAGAGATTGTACCCATATTTTTAAAAAATTTTATTAGTTTTATACCCATTTTCATATTTCAGCATGTTTGATGAAAGATATGGAAGTGAAGCCTTATCTTGAGATTTTATCATAAACCTCAAGGGAGCTACTAGATTGGATTCCATTTGGTATGGAATAGGCAAAGAATAAATTGAGAAACCGCTTGGTAGATGCTGCTTATGCAATCCTCATTCCTTATGTTTTAAATTTTTTCGATATAGTGTATACAAATACTAACTCGTCTTCCAGGAGCTGGAAAGAGCTCATGCAAACACAAAGACAAAATAGAAATACAGGAGAGGCAGATATGTGGGAAGACCAAGATGAAAGAAGCAAGGAGGGGCTTTGACCAAGCAAGCACATGCACACAGCGGGGAGGAACAAATGTGAAGGAGACTCAGAGAAACGGAAAGCCTAGATAATTCTGTGTTAGGCCCTAGTCACATTTCTTTCCGCTTTTGAATGCCTTCTGATGATTATACATAACTGTATTCAATGTCAAATTATACAGCAGCATAATTCAAAAAAATATGTAATCCAAAGTCTTCAAAACAAATTTTGTTTTTGTAAAATATATCTTAAGCGATTGTTACACTGAATTTCCCTCACCGTTCCTACAGCAATGGGTTGGGTCTGTCTATTCTGCCATTTTTTATTCTGTGAATCTATAGCATCATTGAACATGATGCCTAACAGAGCCACTTCCAGTTTCCATAAGGGTCTATAAGATTTATGGCTCTGGCATTTGTTGCTTCAGTGGTACCCACTGGAAGTGCTTATAGCTTGTGCTATAAAAAAAGGCATTTTTATGTCTAGAAAATAAATACTTTACCCAGGAGTTTGTAAATTGAGTGGAAGCATTTCATTTATCTAGCAATTGTTGATTTGCGGTCTGGCAGAAAGGAATTGCTGACAAATGAAATCCTCCCCAGGGAAAAAACTCAGCATCTATTCTTTGCCTGATAAGTGCTTGCCAAGAACTGGGCTAATGACGTCTGTTGGCTCCCTGGCTTGCCCATTTTTATAATGCCTGGACTAATGATGCAGATGACACAGAGATAGGCTGTGGTTTACCTTAACTTCCAAACTTTCCTCTCTAATTATTGTCTTGTCAGACTTCAAGAAGAACTCTATGAGAGGTCATTCCCCATTTATTTAGAGCTTAGATGGTTCCAGGGTTTCGCCAAACCCACTTACAAGAGTGAATGAATACACTTGGCTCTATAATCTGGGCTGTGACAAGTACAACTTTATTTTTATGCCTTCACAAAGCTTCCTTTTGACACTTTTTTCATGTGGCTGCTTCCTTCCCAACTCTTACGGATCAAATTGCTTTTGGAACAGTCTTACACCTCCTTTGAGATAACTGTGGACATAAGCTATGGGGATGGGGATGTGACATTTATCTCTTTCTTTGTAGGAGAATGAGTGATTTGAGCTTTCACACCCATTATTTCAGAGGTGCTAGTCACCAACATTAGAGTAGACCCCCTGGAAGATGGAAGATGTGTTCTGTAAGATATGTGTAAGAAACTGTAGGGCCTTGCCCTGGCTACGATCATGTCCCCCTAAGGTATAGAGTGCACTATGGTTTTTCAGGAAATATTCCTTTTCATTGTATATACATGTATAATTTTTATTATACTATCTCACTTCTAATGCGAATCAAGTACAAACTTGTATGCCTAATGTTATGTCAGTTTCTAGAACATGAGCAGGACACTGAACTGTGGGAGAAAGTTAAATAATCTGTACTATGGAAATGTAAAATAATACTTTATTATTTTTTAAAGGTTTCTCTAGAGCTATACCCTCAAACTTAAAGATCAGTTCACCACCTGTACACACAGTATTTTGTAGAAGAGTCTCTAGCTAAGAGTATAAGAACCTAGAGTGCAGGTTCTGGCTCCCTTTCTAACTAGAATAAAACTACATATATATATATATATATATATATATATATATATATATATATATATATATTATGTTATCACTAGATTTTTAAAAATCATCTACATTCTTATTAAGCAAGGTAATATATTATTTACAGATTGTACATAGGCTAAATTATTAGCAGTGCTCCTTCTAGTCTTTAAATCTCTATTTAGGTCAGCTTTTCTCCAGGAGACATTCAGTCATTCAACAGGTATTTATCAAGCCTCTGTAATTTCTAGGCTCTGTGCCAAGTGTTAGGAACTCCATGGTGAAAAGCAGCTACCGATATGGGAAGAGAACCAGACATAGAGACAATTCACTGCAGAACTGTGAGTGCCACTAGCAAGAAGTTATGTGCATGAGTGGCAGAGATGAGCCATCACTCAGGGAAGTTGTTCCAAGTAGCAAAGTTTCAACTGAGCTTTGAGGAATGTGTGTTTTCAGAGCTGGGAAGCCACACTGTTAGCTTCACAACCTGCATATAACTTAGAACAATCTCTCATAGATTCCAAAGACAGCAAGAGAGGTAGGAGCTGATGAGGAGGTAGAAAGGATCCAGATCATGGAGGGCTTTGCACATTTTTCAATGTATTGACTAGCTCTGTGACCTTAAGTGAGGCACAGCTACTGACCCTCAGGGACTCTACTTGTCGAATGTCAAGTATGCCCACTTCAACTCTTCAAGGTGGTGGTAAGCATTGGATTTTCATATGACATCACAAGTATGGAAAAAGATTTGATTATAATATGCAGATGAGGCTACAATCACACCTTGGGAAGTGCTGTACCCAGACAGTTTGTGTGCCTTCCCAAGAACTTATCACATATGCCTCTTGAAAGCTTAAAGTTCATACTTCATTTATCAAGTTTATATACCAACATATGCTGAGTAACATTATTTTTCCAAACTGGGGCATAATAAATTTATATGTTTTCTTTGTTGCTGTGACAGTGCCACCTGCCAAGGGGGGCAGAAAGCATTATGGAATGTTAAACCTGGAAGGAACTCATAAAAGTTCTAATTCCACCCCTCAGGGAGAGAAGAATAATACGGTTCTGACAAGGACCCAGTTTCTTTCTTTGGCTCTACCTAGATCATATCCAAAATTGAGAATGATTATTCTGATCTCCAAAGAGGAATTTGCCCTATATAGTGCATTGCATTCTATTTCCATTCCATTCCATTCCATTCTGCTCCGTTCCATTCCATTCCATTCTCTGGGAGGAAGAGTTTGCTTCAACATCTTCCTTGAATCCTATACAGTCTTGAGAAAGAAGAAGGCACCATGTTTTCTCCCTTCCAGTTAAGCCATGTGGACCTCCAAATCCCAAAGAGAAATGGCCATTGCATGTGATCATACAATCAGTATATTTTTACTTTCCTAGTAGTTGGAAACCTCTGCTAATACAGTCTTATCCGCTCCTTTTTTAATTCTCTAAAATCTTGCTTTGAGAATATTTTGAGTAGTTTTGTTTTGTGTCAAGAGTAGGATGTGGTGCCCCTATTGAGACATGCAAAAGAATCTTTAAAAAGCTTCTGGTCTTTATTTTTTCTCACTCCCTCCACTGTGCTAATATTGAAGAACTCTATTTTAGGAAGGCAAGAAAGGGCACAGAAAACTTGTATTGTTATTCAAAGCAGTAACATATTGGGGTTTTATTCTTCAAAATGGAGAGCCAAATATATCATCAAGACAGTCTGGAGACATCTCCAAAAAGAATACACCAAACACTACTTTCAAACTGCATTGCACCTGCCAACCCCTGCTGCCTTTCCTGCCCACCTCCCCCAACATTTCCAAAGATTACAGAAATGGACAGGAAAACACGGTCCAGGAGGTAACATTACCGTAGCTTAGAAGAACACAAGGAGGGGCCCCTGAGTGGCTCCAGTTGGTTAAGTGTTTGCCTTTGGCTCAGGTCATGATCTCAGGGTCCTGGGATCCAGCCCTGCATCGGGCCACCTGCTCAGCAAGAGTCTGTTTCTCTCCTTCTCCTTCTGCCCCTGCCCACCTCACATTCTCTTCCTCCATCCCTCTCTCTTTCTTTCTCTCTCTCAAATCAAGGAAGAAAAAAAAAGAATTCAAGAAAAGAAATGACTGCCACTATCTCATCTGTTTGCTCTTCTCTAGTCCCCCTACTTTTATGAAAAACCTGCTGTGTGGTTCACCAAACTACCTGTTGCGCCTCAAGAAGAGAATGGATATGCACCTATGTGTTGGAGACTCCATCTCTCCTTCCCAGCTTTGGCTTGGGGGTGGTTGCACACTGAAGCATTGAAGGAAGAATCAGAATCAGTCAGGCCCATAGAATTATTGAATAAAAGTGAATTATGCAAAAGAAATGGAGGTGGAATAATTTCCTGTTGTAAGCAGGGGATGTGGTGCATCTCACCCGACAAAACAGATTTTTCAAATGACTACCCACAGCCCCAGGGACACTAAAGAGAGCTAGGGGAAGAAAATGGAAATCTGTCTGACATTCAGTTGCACTTTTGCCTTATCTAATTTTGCTAATTCTTCTATCTCAAGTTACTTTCTTTTCCCTGAAATTATAACTCTAAATGGGAGAATACATTGTATTTATTATATTTATATCCTGGACATGCAGCTCAGTTGTACACGGCATGCCTCAATTCAGGGAACCACATTCCATCATAATGGGGCACTGTGAAGTGTCTTCCACAGACAAATGATATTAGCGAACACTATGTGACAATTGATAGAGGTATTATGATGCGGTGCATAAGAAATTCAGATACATTTTAAAGTTGGTAGCTGTAGAAGCTAAATGCTTATGATGATAAAGCTATTTGCAAATGTCACGGAGTAGTAAAAAACATAAGAAGAGTACTAGATTTTCATTGAGTAATTATTAAACATTTAAGATCAGATATCCTAGTCAATTAAATCTTTTTTTGAAGTTCAAGGCCATAAGCCATTACCATTTGACAATAGTGGCTACCTTATCATTCAGTACTGTATTTTACTCATTTGAGAGTCAGCATTTATTATTTATTTATTTATTGTACTATGGAACACTTCATGAATTTATGTACCATCCTGGCACAGGGGCCATGCCAATCTTCTCTGTATCTTTCCAATTTTAGTATATGTGTTTCGGAAGTGAGCACAAGAGTCAGCTTTAAAAAAAAAAAAGTATTTATTTTTCATGACAGACACAGAGAGGGAGAGAGAGAGGCAGAGACACAGGCAGAGGGAGAAGCAGGCTCCTCGCTGGGATCCCACTGTGGGTCTCAATCCCCGGACCAGGATCATGCCCTGAGTGGAAGGCAGATGCTCAACTGCTGAGCCACCCAGGTGTCCCTATTAGGTGTATTTTCAAAATTGTCTTTAGCAATATAATCTTTTTCATTTTAAGGGTTTCTTTATTTTTAAATTATTGTATTTATTTATTTATTTATTTATTTATTTATTTATTTATTTATGATAGTCACAGAGAGAGAGAGAGAGGCAGAGACACAGGCAGAGGGAGAAGCAGGCTCCATGCACCGGGAGCCCGATGTGGGACTCGATCCCAGGTCTCCGGGATCGCGCCCTGGGCAAAAGGCAGGCGCCAAACCACTGCGCCACCCAGGGATCCCAATTATTGTTTTTCAAAGAAGAAATTATATCAGAAACTAGAATGGTAAATAAGTTACATAAAAATTAAATCTTCCTGAATATAGTAAAATACTTAGTGTATATTTCCTTTTTTTTTTTTCTTAACCCAAGAGAAATGATGGTGAAAATGTAAATGCCTAATGTTCTATCAATTCAAGAGGTTAGAAATTTGGCAGTTAGGTATTTTTCTCTGTTATTGTTTCCATAATTTCTTTCTAAGCCATTCTCATTCTGAAATTCACCTTTCTACTTCTCTTCACCTCACCATGCACTCAGATCTTTCCATTGTTCAGACTGGTCCTGTCACTCCCTGTTCACCATCTTCCATCTGCTTCATCTCCTTTGTCTCTTGTTTTTCTTTTTCTTTTTCATTGGCCTATTGCATGCTTCCTAGCCCAGCATCTGGCACATATTAGGCAGTTGGTACGTGTTGGTCCCTCTTTACTTCCATCCTCCATTCTGAGATTAGAATAATAGAATGTTAATTTTATCGCACATAGTTATTTTCTTAACAATTCATTCTCCTGACTCATGAAGGAAAAAAAAGGAACTTAATAATTGCTCAAACCATCAGAATGACACATCCATACTTCCCTACCTACCTAGGCCCTCGCATCCAGTGCCTCCTGTATACCTGTCTTTACCTCAGCCTAACAGATGAGGGAAGAGGGATGGAGGCACTTGCCTCAGGCAGAGAGATCAAGTGTGGGAGGGCAGCCACCAGTCTTCCCTCCTAAACCTGACAACCTCATACTTCCCCTTCAAAATCTGCTCAGAAAAAGTATGATGGGAAACCAGATCCCACAAATATAGCTCTTGTCCCCAATTTTAAACTCTGATTTTCCAACCAAAAAAATAGTTCACATGTACTTGATATCATCTCCTTCCAATTTTCCTCAGATTAACTTAGATCAGGTTATGTTCCGAAATCAATAAGGAATGTTTGGTTATCAATGCCAAATTCAAATCCAAAAGGTTGCTTTTGTCATTCTCCTAAAACAGGAATATTGAACATAGGAAGATTTTTATCAGAGATGCAATAAAATCCTTTATACCCCTGGTTCTCAATCAGAGGTTCCTCTCCTCCCTTGGGGACATTTGGCAATATCTGGAGACAATTTTTTAATTTTTTTATTGTTACAGTTGGAGGACTGTACAGTTGGGTAAGGAACTGCTGTTGGGATCTAGTAGGTAGAGGCCAAGGATGCTGCTGAACATCCTACAATCCACAGGATGACCTCTCACAACAAAGTCTCATCCAGCCTAACTGTCAGTAGTCCTGAGGTTGAAAAATGCTGTCCTAGAAGTATAACCAGATATATAGCTGTGATAGTTTGATATAGCAATAACAAAGTATCAGCCTTGGATAAGAAGATTATAGTTATACCCGAAACTTCTCTTTTTTACTTCTAGATGATAGTTTTATATCAGATTTCCACACTGGGTTAAAACTAAAACTAAAGGCTTCTTATTTTCCATCTTGTTACTTATTTTCCTTCCCTGGCTCCCAAATGCAACTGTCCCCAAAGTTTAGTTCTTTTTTTTTTTTTAAGATTTTATTTATTTATTCATAGACACACAGAGAGAGAGGCAGAGACACAGGCAGAGGGAGAAGCAGGCTCCATGCAGGGAGCTCGACGTGGGACTCGATCCCGGGTCTCCAGGATCACACCCCAGGCTGCAGGTAGCACCAAACCGCTGCGCCACCAGGGCTGCCCCAAAGTTTAATTCTTGTTCCTCTTTTTTTTATAGTTATTTCCTCCTTGAAGTGCATAAGATCATCTATGCAAAGTCTTACATCAATTACTTTCATGCAATCCAGCATCTCTGCACTCTTATTCAGTATACATTAAACCTCTCTCATTACCTAGAATGTAATTGTTAATGCATCAGCTGGCTGGCTGCCTGCTTCTGGGTCCAGGGAAAGGAGCTGCACCTGTGCCTAATGCGCCCAACAGAAGCCTGTGAGGGCATGGCTGAGGCCTACGTAACTATGTCTCTGGACCCCACTGAGAGGTACCCCAGTCATGTATCCCCACCTTCTGTCCCCCTCAGAACTCCCTGATTTCCAAAGCCGAGGGCCTATAACAGACCCTCACACTGGGCCCTCCCTCTTAACAGGGGTTCCCTGGCCATTCCAACCACCTCCTCTTTCTCATATTCCATTCCCCTCTCCCCTCCACCTTCAACCGGTTCCCCAGCAACTGATGGTGCACAGCCAACCAACCGGGGAGACTGAGAGCCACACCTGCAGAGGCAAAGTGACTGGTACAGAAGTCCTTTCCTCCATGTCCCCCTGACTTGGAGTTTCAAAGTCCACGGACCAACTGGTCTGAAGGTAGAAAAGGGTAGGACGTGAACCGGCTTCTTCAGGGCCCCAGGATGTCTGCTGTCAGGTGCTCAGTCGGGACGCTACTACTATAAATGTTTTTGTCCACTTCCACAAGTGCATGGGTCCTATGAGAGGCAGTGCCTGACAAAATACAGAGATTATATTACATCTATTTAGCTCTCTATTGTTACAATTTTAAAAATTGAGCTTTAGGGCACCCGGGTGGCTCAGTGGTTGAGCATCTGCATTCGGCTCAGGCCATGATCCCGGGGACCTGGGATCAAGTCCTACATCAGGCTCCCTATAGTCTTTGCCTCTCTCTGTGTCTCTCATGAATAAATAAATAAAATCTTTAAAAAGAAAAGCCTAGGCTTTAAAACTCCCTTTCAGAAACACCCAAATATACATTTCTCACCTTTGTAACTCCCCAAAACCTTTTTCCCATACATCCACATATCCAAATAGCTGATGAACTTGGACTTCTTACCAAACTTTCAAAGCCAAATCTGAAATTAAAACTCACAAGCTGTCTTCCCTCCTGACTTCTCTGTATCTGCTCTTACTGGACAAATCCTCCAGCTGCCTGACTTGAGCTCTGAGTCATCAATAATGGCTCTCCTCCAGGTGCTGGCTTCTCGTCCCCCAAACCTGTCGATGCTCCTTTATTTCTCTCTAAACTATTATTTCCTTTCCACTATCACTGCCCAGGTGCGTAAGCCCTCTCTGCCTCTGTTTGATTTGACACATCAAATCTGTCCACATCCTCTTTGAAGAAATTATACCTTGTGTCAAATGACAAAAATAGTACAACTGAGCAACCAGTTTGATATAGTTTATTCAAGGGAAACCCAGTTCCCTTTTGCAGTATTTGAGTTGCACTGATCCAGGAGCATTGATCATAGGAGCAGCAGGTCAGAGTCAAAAACAGAGCACTGGATTAGAGACTTACAGTCCAGACAAGACCCAGACCTTGCCACTACCCTGCATAAACCTGGTCAAGTCACTTCATTGTTCTGAAACTGTTTGCCTAGATTTACAAGGAGACTCATATTTGTCCTACTCTGTAGTGTGGTAGTCAGAATAAAATGAAGATTAAATGAAAGAACTTTGAAAAAGAATAAGTAAACATAGACTGTTATTTTGACTCATAATTTCAAAATCCAAAAAACTATATACTTGAATAATTAAAGTGGTTTCAAACTAGAAACAAGACCAATATCTTACTTTTACTTTTTAATAACATGAAAGGATTTCTGGTATATTTGTCTTATGCTTTCTTGTATTTATTAGAATATCCACAATAATATTAATAATGTTATCTCTAAAGAGAGAGAAGATAGATGGAGAATAAACATGTGAAATCCATCAGGAGCATTTACCCTGCAGTTATACCTCAGTGAGTTCCTGGGACGCCAAATTGAGCATGATTTGTTATATAATCAAATTATAATTTTAGCTGTATGTCCTTTTACCATCCAGTGATGGTTTTGGGAAGAAGGGAATTCTTCCCCTCATCCTACAATGGATGGGCAGGTCACACAGCTTTTCAAATCACTCTCAGATAATAACATCTTAACAGTCATATTAAATCAAAAACTGTGTTAATCTGGTCATTAGAATTCACAGCCTCAAGCAGTAACTAAATCTCAGAACTTCTATGTTAAGCATTTTGTGCAGCTATTAGCCAGAACCTGTGACAATGGAGAACAGCAGAGGCCACCTTCGGCCCTTTCCATGCTCATGGTTCTCCTCGCTTCCTCACAAGGTTTCGATCCTTGGGTTAGCCCCAGAGAGAGAGAGAGGAGATGGGGGGCAGAGCACAGTCTGGTAAGGGAAGTATTGTCATCTGATGTTGGGGCCCCTGGATGGCAACTATTTAACAGTGACTCTTTCTTTAGTTGATGTTTTCATGAGTTCCTTAAAGATTCCTGACTCTGGAATCTGTACCTCTTTGTCTTTTACTGTTTCTGCAGTAAATCTGGTTGTCAGCTTCTAGCTTCCTTCTGCTGAGATCCCACTGCCTCCTCAACAGGTTCTGTTGGACAGATGACCCACCTCTGGCCCACATGCATGCTTCCTTTGTCCTACTCTTCGTAGATACCTAATTATGTGCCAGATGCTGGCCCCTCTACTCTCCCTTCCCTGCCAAGGCTACATAAGCTTTTTGGAGAATGCATTAGTCACATGGACCTACGATTACAGAAGGACATGTCAACCCTCCAAGAGGTTTGTGAAGCCCATACCCTCTAGGCTGGAGGGGAGACTGTAGCCCTACTCCATGCCACACCCATCTTGGGTGGTGGTAGAGATTCTCACCAGTTTTTTCTAAAGTGCTCTTCAGAAATACTCCTTTCTTATCTATATGCTGCCTTTTTTTTTGCTATGCTTGATCTGATTTAGGGGTTTAGTAGTTGTGGAACTGACTAGTAAAGCTCTCTGTTGTAAACTTTGCATATGGTACCTGCCCACATTCACTTTGTTACACTGGTGCATCAGCTGCAACTGAGAGAGCCCTATTTCAACATCCTTTTACTAGTGGTTATTTGTAACAGCTGCTCCCCAGTTGAGGCAGACCTGTTTTTTCTTCCAATCCACACACATTGCACAGTGCCAATATGGGGCTAGGCTGCCATTATCAAAGAAGCCTATGACCTAGTGTGGACAAGAGCAAATCAGATAGAGCCTTATATCATTGTCTCTTGAACTCCACTTGGACAGTTTTAAACACTAAGATTCTAAGTTCAAGACACCATACCAGAGCCTCACAATGATAAAATAAGGAAATATAATGTGGGCTCTGCCCTGTCTTTAAGAAACTTCCAGCCTGGGACGCCTGGGTGGCTCAGTGGTTGAGTGTCTGCCTTTGGCTTAGGGCCTGATCCTGGAGTCCTGGGATCGAGTCCCACATCCCCCCATAGGGAGGCTGCTTCTCCCTCTGCCTATGTCTCTGCCGCTTTCCACATGTCTCTCATGAATAAATAAATAAAAATCTTAGAAAAAAAGAAAAGAAAACCTCCAGCCTGTTGTGAGGGCAAACGGATACATGAACAATACAAAGGCATAAATCAGAGGGCAGAGGAAGAAAATGAGAGGAGGCGGGGTGAGAGGAAGCAAACAAAGGAAGCAGTGAGCAAAGGATGAAAGTGTTGTATATAAGTGGAATATAAGAACCTTTGGCTCTTCGGAATCTAGTGTATAAAGCCTTTTAAGAATAGACCCAGGCGAATAATCCTGCATTAAGCAGGGGGAACAGACCTTTTAGATAGTGCTCATGACACTCTAGAAAAGCAAAGCACTTCTCTCTATATAAAAAAAGGAGCATATATTTTGAAATCCTTGGCTTTAGAAGCAAAATGCAAACCCTATATTAGATGATTTTTCCATTTAATTCTGCAACTTTCATCCAACTTCTCCTTTACCCTTATCAATTGCAGAAGGAAATAAGCTAACACATCAACATTACCATCTAAACTGGGCTTGGATTTCTTTGGAGAAAGAGTACTACATTGTAGATAAAGACTCCACGTTCTTAGAGGTAACCCTCAGATGCAGAGGGTATCTTAAAGAAACATCCTTTATCAGTAAGTAAATTTAGACTGCTTGTTGGCAATGGGTAATGGAAATGTGAAAATTAGGCTTAAAAATAATTATGAGAGAATAGATTGGAGAAGAATCGACAACATCGCTTGGGGGAACCTCTAAAAAATGTGTGAAATTGTGCCATAGTTTTTACTCCACACAAGTTACAGGCTTAAATATACACACCAGCTTTTCATCTTCCTCCTCCTAATTGCACCCTTCTGGAAGGTTACAGTCTTTCTCTCTTTTTCAACCCAAAAGATGCCAGGAAAAATAAAACATTTCATAGCCATATACCACAGTCCCCAAGTCACTCAGTTTCTTTTAAAATTGCTTTTAAGCATATGATACATGATTATCCTTAGTTCTATTTCTTTTGAAAAATTATTTGTAAGTACATGATATATTATTATGTTTTGTTGTAGCTATTTCTTTTGATTATACATAATTGTTTTCACCCTGCTATTAGGTTCTAAATTCTTCCAAAACATGTACAGCATCAAATTTTTCTGTGTTCTACAAAGACCTATGCCTCCTTGGGGTAAACAGATGTATAAAACCCACATAATACATGTCATTATCATCATTAATATTTAACAATATTCTAATAATGCATTAGATTTTTATGATATCTTTAACTGCCAAAATTTTCAGAGATCATTTTGTCTTTATTTTCATAATCTATTGGGAAGACAGATAGGAGTGTGTTATTTTCATTTTACAAATGAGCATTCTGAGTTTTGCAGACATTTGGCACCCAATCAGAGGCCTGCCAACATATCAAAACTATTGGATAGAAGCCAAGAAGGTTATGGCTGAGGATAGGCAATCAAGAAAAGGCAAGCTTTCCCCAGTCTTTTCTCTAGGCATGAGGCTCTGGGATAGGACTGCTCCCCTAGGAGAAAAGGTCAGCAAAAGAGCACTCTGATTTCTGGGTGGCCCTTAGCCTCAGTTTACACTGCAGGTTACTTGGTCCAACACACAGCAGAACTTGCTGTAGGAACTTTAGCTGAAATATACTCCTTTTCTCTTGTAGGGTTCTGTCATTATAATTCTTTACCTCAGGGATTTCTCATGGGCACAAGATTTGGGTTATTATGTCAGGAAGTATTTTCATATCCTATTCAAGAAATAAACTCGTTTAACTGCCCAGAACCACATGGATGGTTGTAAACTCCTCAGAGAGATGTCCCCAGCCTCTATCTGAACCAGTCCCTCCACCAGTGCTATCCATGTGCTTTGCATTATTCTTCATAGCACTGACTCTCCCAAGCTTGCATCATATACCCATCTGTCCATTGTCTGTCTTTCCCAGTAGATTTCTAGTCCCATTAGGGCAGGCATCACAACTTGGGTTATGCCCAATTCTGAAAACAGCATGAGGCATGTGGCAATCACCTGATATATGTTGTTAAGTGAGCTACATATAATCAACTCATCTGTCCTACAAAAAAACTACTTAAAACCACATCAACACCACAGTAGAGAACCTTCCTCAGTGCTCCCAGACCTCCTAATCCCCTCACCCCCACCCTATGCTGGGGCTAGCAGTCAAAAGGCAGGAGCTAGAAGAAAACAAGACAAAGCAAAACAACTGTAGGGTTTGAATTTCTGCTCTGATACATATTCCCTTTTGTGATGCTCTCATGACCTTTAATTTCTTTATCTGTAAAATATCCATTTCAAGATTTGTTTGTGGATTTAAATAAGATGAGCGTGAATCAATCTAGCATAGTCTCTGGCACACATTAAATACATAGTAAATGTTAACTTTCTTTCACCAGACAGAATTGAAATCTTTTATTTCCCCTTGTAAATCTCTCAAGGATAGCAGTGGTTGTACCTAATTCAGCATTGCTTCCTTAGCACTTCACACAGAGCTAATGCTCTCCAAATATTATATAGTCAGGTGTCTACTCAATTTATATAACAGTGCCATCTACCCGAACTTGGTAGAACACCACTCCCTCTTCCTTATCTTCTCTAATTCCAACATATGGCCAGACAAGGCTCTTCCTAGATATTGGACATTCATT
The DNA here is from genome assembly GCF_011100685.1 of Canis lupus familiaris. Classification (NCBI taxonomy): domain Eukaryota; kingdom Metazoa; phylum Chordata; class Mammalia; order Carnivora; family Canidae; genus Canis; species Canis lupus. The sequence goes on along the minus strand of NC_049236.1, from coordinate 43,128,080 downwards.
CTCAGTAGGATCGATGGAAGCTTTCTTCAGCAGTTTTGAAAAGTCAACATGAGCTCTCTTATCTTGGAAATTATTTTCACACTTTACAGGTTTGGGTGTCTTTAACAAAATATCAGATTCTCTGAGAATGAGACAGAGGGAAGGGCAAAAGGAACTATTCGTTTCATTTTATGTAAAGTTTGTCATAATAGTTGGTATCAGGTCATGATATTTGACTTCACACATTCCGATGTGTGAAGACAGCAGAGTCTTCACCTTATGATAGGACCCAAAGAGATAAGTATAGGTATTCTTGCTTCATTAGGCCTTTATCTGACAATAAATATGAGGCTTCAGAGATCATTCTGCTGAACCCTGTCATGGCTGCACTGGAATTTCCAGAAATGGCAACTGTTGAAATTATAGACCCTGGTGATGGTATGTGGTTTCTGTTGGTATGGCTTATTAACCAGTACATGTTCCTGGCTCCATTTCCAGCATTCATACCTCCTCAGGCTCCATAAGCCATCAAACATGTTCATACCACCTAGGATTTAAAGTGAAGTAATCACTTTAAGGCAGTATTTTTTTCCTTTGCTCTTAGGATTTTTGAAAAGGAATATAGGAGATTGAAACAGACATGACTTAACCAGCATTCCTTTAAAATATGCACAAGCCCTCCTATTTAGCTCTCTACACACTCATAGTTAGCTCTCCATACATGTTGCAGCTTTGCCCACAGGTGGCTGATCCTCAGGCTCATTCCAGGCCAATGATCTTCTCACCATTTTCTGGGAGCATCCCACCACATCGGTGGGGGGACTTTAGATAACCCTTGTCCTAGATGTGGCTGCTGGGAACCAAACAACTCATTGGTTTTAGCATGTGTTCCACAAAGTTCTGTTATAGTTGTGCATCATATTCTTGAATTCACAGGTTCATCTTATTCATTTATTTGTTCATTCATACTGCAAATATCTCCCAAGATAAGTTAAAAAGGGAAAAAAGAAGTTTTAACTAATAATTGTGCGATTTACTGCCCCTCTTTGTGAAAGGAGAATAATACTCCCTTAAGGAATGTTTTAGTATTCATCTTTGAATTTTAATTAGACACACTGATTTTCACAATAATTGAAAGAATTTAAGCATCTCTAGGATTGCATGACTTACTACCAGGGCATAAGTCTTGTAATTCACAGGAATGCATGGAGAGTCCTCTGTATTATTATGTCCCAAACTGCATAACAGAAAACAGTAGTATAATAGAATTTCTACAACAGGATCAGAAAGCTTTTCATGGACCAAATAAATCTAGAAACTGTTTCAAATATCTTCTTTCCTTTGAAGCATCATAATTCATGCTAGCATAGTAAACTTTCTAAGGAACTCTCCTATGAAGAAACCTGTTTAACTTTGTTTAACCAGTTTTAACTAGACCATAGGCTTTCTAAAATTTATTGTCCCCAAAGAATATCCTATACAATTACAGTTTTAGTTACAGTTTTCTCTAAATGCAACCTGGAAATACTGTTCTATACACTTTGGTTTTTGGCAGACAAAAGTAGAAAACATTGCCCCATTACCCAGTGAACAAGGTATCTTATCAGTTTTGTTGATAACAACACTTAGACACATGAATCGATTAAGAAAGCCCAAAGTTAGGAGTTAAGAGTTCTGAGGTAAGAAAGTGAAGAGATCACCATAATCCTAAGCAATTAAGCCTCCTACAGGAGGGAGGGTTTGAGCTGAGACTTGAAGAATAAATGGGATTTGGATTCATAGATGGAAGGGAGTAGGCTTTTCAAAATGGAACAATAGAGAACATGTCTGAATAACTCAATATTAATGATTTCTCGTTTTTTCCACATGATATTAATAACTTAACTTACTTTTAGCTTCTTCCATGATGCCAGCATTTTGAATCAAGAGAGGTCAAGACAGTATACGACCATAGGAAAGTAAAATGGCAGAAAGAAAATTATCACTGGTCTTTTCCCTCTGTAAATCAGGACCAGTATTTCTTTAGAGGCAGAAGAAAAAACTAACCCAAACTAACCCACAACAATTAGTTCAACATTGAATTCTGGGTTATCACTTAGTAACAGTTCCAAAAGAAGAACTGATGGTCTACTACAATATTTTTCCTTCTTGCTTCCTTTTCCATGAAGGAAAGAACTAAAGCAATTAAATGTGGTTTGATCAGTTGTCCACTTGACTCTGTGAATAGGAACAACCTATTTTACATTTCTGATTTTTTAAAACAAACACATATATTTAATTGCACAATGCATGCTTAATGAAAAGCCTTTTGGAAAACACTGAAATGCCCAAAGAAAAATAGTACACATAATTCCATCAACAGGCGATGACCAATATTCATATCTGTATTCCAGTGAAGGTTCTGATGATGTGTGTACATGCACAAATATACACAGATGTGAATGCTTACAAGTGCACACACACAGCTCAGTAAATTTCAATGGGAATATTATTTTAAAAATTGAGGGTAGGAGTATGTTAACTATACCATAATTAAAATAAAAAGCTTAATAAAAAGATTAAGGGAGAACCAGTGACTTACCTTTCTCAAAATATAATTGGTCGGTGTCTTCCACCAATATCTGCACAATAAGTGTTGAATAAAATGTTTGTTGAACAAAACAGGAAAAAAAATTTCTGCGTTAATGAATGAGATTACCTGACCATTTAAAACATTTTTCTTAAAATAAAAAAAAAAGCAGTAAAACTAAAGCAAGAGTAGAAATGTGTGATCTCTAGAACACCTAAAATTTGACCTCAAAAGGAAAAAAAGACACAATTGCTGCAAGGTTTTCCTTTCCAATCTAGTGCTAGCTTTCCTTTTTACCTTTCAGAAGCCTTTCCACTGCCTTTCTAGCTCCACTTAATAAGAAACATTTCCTATTCCCACTATATTTCATACAGTTAATCATGTTAAATATAGGTGTCAGAGAGTATCTACATTTCTACTCAGATTTAAATATCACCAATACAATTGAAGTCTTGCTGAAGTGTCTTCTACCATCTTTTCTAGAATCAACAGTTTATATTCCAGAGGCAGAATACAAAATAGAGGAGCATGTTGGAAAGCTTTTGATTCCACTAAGATGGTCTGGAGATGTTAGCCAAGAACTGATGGTCATTTGCTCTACACATGAAGGTATGAGGCTTTATGGGGGTACTGACAGGAATGATTCTTAGTCAGGGCTGTGGGGCTGAAGGAGTGGCTAGGTAGTGGGCCAACTGCTTACAGAAGACTGAAGCCCAGACCACCCCCTGGTCTATGCCCTGCTGCTTAACTACCTTGCAACCATGTGCAGGTGCCTCAACTCTTCTGGAGCTTGTCTCTTCAACCAAGGATAAAATTTTACTGGAAACTGGGATGAAAACATATGTTATAACTACCAAATAAAGTTTTCTGAGAGTGAAATGAGATATTTTATGTGAAAATAGTTTATATACAAGGACAAGCCCCTGTGGTACATCTTCAAGATCTTCATGTTTGTGCTTGGCTTTATATCCAGAGATGAACGGCACTATAGGCTGTCCTTAACCAAGACTCCTCTCTTGAAGACATCAGACACTGCTGGCTACATGTAACTTCCGCACCTCTTTTTTTTTTTTTTTTTTTAATTTATTTATGATAGTCACAGAGAGAGAGAGAGAGAGAGAGGCAGAGACACAGGCAGAGGGAGAAGCAGGCTCCATGCACCGGGAGCCCGATGTGGGATTCGATCCCGGGTCTCCAGGATCACGCCCTGGGCCAAAGGCAGGCGCCAAACCACTGCGCCACCCAGGGATCCCCGCACCTCTTAAGTTTTAACCTGCTGTTACCCTGTGCAGGAAGTGAAAAGCAAAGACAAGAAATAATGAGATGAGGCAGTCCTTGAGGTCTTCTTTGCCAGGTGATCCCTGGGAGGATGTGCTTCACTCTCTCTTCCAAGTCCATGCTGGGCTCTGGTTCCATTCCTATAATGAATGAGGACCTACGCATGCAGGGGAGGGGCTGCAGCTGGGCAGAGAGGCTAATGGGGAAAGTGCACTCCTTTTCTGCCCTAGGCTTCCAGCTGGGCTGCTTCTGGTATATTCTCTGTCCACATGCATACTGTCGAGAAGACAATGATTCTAGAGATTCCAGATGTGAATGGGAGAAATGAAGTGGTAAATAGCCAAACTTGGAAAATCAGTTGCAATTGCTAAACTGGATAGGATCACCAAGGTCTGACCATCCCTTTGTTTCTGGAAAGAGCTACATTGTAGAAAGATAAGCAGAACAAACTAGGAAGTCCATAAGCTTTGGCAGTGAGCCAGCTAGGATAAGGGGATGCCTCCTCGCCACGTGAGAGAAGCTACACAGATCTAGCTTCCCACAGAACTCTTCAACGGGACCCAACTTCGAATAAGGTCTCCAGATTCAAGACTGATATTCCCAGAAAACTCCATACCTAGTCTGCACACAAGGCAGATGGCTCAGCACCTGAGCCTTGACCCACCCAAAAAACAGTTCTCAGGCTTTCAGTAAAAAACAAACAAACAAAAAATTTTTAAAGTATAACAGGGCCAGGGTCCTTCCCCAGAGAACAAAGTCATGGAGTTCATGGTCACACTCTGATTTTTGCACACCACTGTGGAATTAAAAGAGAGCAAGAACTTGTAAATTTTGTGTGCGCATTTGAGTAGGATTGTATTTATCCTCACCACTTAAAAATCTCAGAGGTTGAAAGTTTGATTATTTAAAGATTTATTTATTTATTTATTTATTTATTTATTTATTTATTTATGGAAGGGGAGGGAGGGGCAGAGGGAGAGAGAATCTTAAGCAGACTCCACGCTGAGCAGAGATCCATGTGGGGCTCCATCTCATGACCCCAAGATTATGATCCGTGCTGAAACCAAGAGTTGGATGCTTAACCAACTGTGCCACCCAGGCACCCCTTAATTTGGTTATTTAAACCTTTATGGAAGTCTTATTCAAATAAATCTTTACCAATTCTTATTTTCATGGATAAAAGAAGCATGAGTTGTATAAATGGTTGTATGGAAAGCAAACTCGTGCTTTGTACAGTGGCACTAATTCACAAACACTAAGTTCATATCACAGTCACAGGTGGATGAAAGGAATGACTAGTCTTATGTTGTGCTTTGATGGGATGTCAAGGTCCCACCACTAAGGTTTTAGTCGGCTGTGGCATCACCTGCCTGAAGTGTCCTGCCTTGTTTCCTACCTAAAATGCCCATCCATCCTCAGTATTCTCAGACAGTGACATGTGGCATTGCATTTTTTTAAAAAATTTTTGGAAGAAGCAGAGCTGGAGAAATAAACCCCTTGATGACCACGAACCATTACTCTCTAGTGAAATGTTTCAAGCTCAAGGATACCTTGGGAACAGAGTTGTACAAATTAGTTCTTGGCCTTGTTTTATTCTCAGACAGATGTTCATCTTTTTCTTCTCATTAGTCACTTCCTTGTTAGGAAACTGCTCTTATTGGGAAAAGACAGCCAATGAAGAGCAAACCACAGAACCTAAAACCAACAGTCCAGGAGTGGTACTGAATTATCCCGTGGTTTTGGTCAGCCCCAAGTCAAATATGTAGAGGTTTTGAAATGATCGACTTTATGCAGTTGTAAAGGGCTGTGTGGTGAACCACAAGCTGTGGCCCAGCCCCACTTCTCTGATTGGACTATTTCTCTGGGTCATGTTAAGGAGATAGAAAACAGATTATTCTGAGCAGGTTCCAAGCACATCCAAGCAAAAGACTTTTTCCTTTTTTTTTTTCTTTAAAAAAAATTCTGTGTCTGTTTATTTGATTACAACTATGTTTATAGGTTGTAGAAGCTACACCTTGCATCTCAGAGAGGCCCTTTGGATCATTTAGAAGTCCCTTGACTGTATAGGCTTTGGGGGTAAACTTCAATTTTTTGTTTATCAGAATATGTTTTCATTTCAACCTCAGTCTTGAAATTCTAGGTAGACAGTGATTTACTCCTAGCATTTTGAAGGTCCAGCATCTTCCAGCTTACACGGTTGCTGTTAAAAAGCCTGCACACGGTCTAGGGTCATCTTTGTGGTGATTGGTCTTTTCTATGCATTTAAATTTTCTCACAATTGTTTGACTGAATCTGTGAAAGATCTGAGGGCTTTACTTGAGGATGCTTTCCTCCAAGAAGGATTTGTGTTGCTTCTTCCAGGATTTAAGAGCAGTGCTGACCCAGAAACACTCCTGCTCCCCAGGATCCCCAGGCTTAATTGTAGAATTTCAGATTCTGCTCCCTGATGGAGCCTCAGGCCCAAAACACTGTGTCCCTGGCAGTGCTGATACTGTACTTGTTCTCAGGATGACCCTGCTTCTAAGACAAATTCCCTTCTCTAGCTTTATGGCACTTGGGGTTTTAGGATATTATTGCTATTTTATTCTGGCCCTTGATTATTTTGCTTATTCCTATGACACAGAAAAGCCAGAATAACATTTCTTCTACATATTTTGTAGTGGGAGAGCACCACAGAGTACCTAATCGGCCAGTCTATTGGGAACAGCTTTTCTAAAGACTCTTCTAGACAGAGCTCTGGTGCCACACCAGTCCAGCCTTGCCCACCCTTCATTTCTCTTCACTTGCTCCCCTATCTGTCCCAGTCACAGACCCTCCTGGGCATTACATGAACTGTGCCTGGGGCTTCTAACAATGACCTGCTCCAACCAGAAGTTAAATGCTATGCTTTTAAAGAGAGGTGACTTCCTGTCTTGCTGCCCTGTTAAAAATCTATACTAAAGGAAATTTGTATGTTTAAAAGAATTTATAATTAAGTAATACAATAACTAAAGATAATGGCGGGAAGTAAACTATGCTCCATCAGGAGATGGGTCTTTGACTCATGGACAAGTCACTGGGGCATTCTCTGCCTCAATTTTATCATTGCTAAAATGCCCTAGCCACCTTATAAAGTTATCAGATACCATAATATAGTGATCCAATTGCCCTTTAGTATAGTTTCTAGATAGGGCTTTCTCTGACTTTAAGTATGATCTATGATTTTTATAAAGCAAATGTACTATGTAGCCACAGAAACTGAGCTGTATATACTCTCTGTAAAGAAACAATTATTTTTTTAAAATAACTTCATAGACTCTCAGACTCCCATGATGTCTGAGATGGGCTTGGGCCAGGGAAAATGTATACCATCATCATTATGGATACAGTGGCATGCTGGATCCAGCCAGAAACTGCTGGTAAGAGTCCATTGTGTACAATGTCATCCCAAATCTAGATTCTGACTTCACATTGATAGTGAAACTGGCTAGTGGGAATGACATGACAAAAATGAGCAAGGACTACAGATCAGGGCTTTCGTGTGTTTTGCGTAGTTAGAGAGCCAGTTGTTAGACTTTGCCAGCAAAACTTCATGCCAGTGGGCATAGGGGAGAGTTAGTATGAAATGAATCCTTTGGTCTAATCTTAATTTTGAAGAATTAAATGATACTCCGTAAGGCAGTCCAACCTGCCTCATAATCTACCTCTGCAAACAACAAAGGATGTATTATATGAGAGCCTTCCCTAATGTTCCTTGCAAAAATGCTATAGCACAACCACTGGTCTAGTGGCCCTAGTAAGACTTGAGGCCCAGTTGCTTAATCATCTTTTTGAAAACCACCTGGAACAACATTCAATAGTCCTGGAACATGCTTCACTATTAAATAAGAGATATGTATAGACATTGCCAAGGACCTGTTCTTAGATTCAGGTTACATCTAATGTTTTCAGAACAGAATTTTCTCTCTTAATTCCTGGGAATTGTTCACTTGCTACCAATAAAATAGAGGGTTTTTTTTTTAACTAAAATAAATACCAGTATTTTCTGTTCTTGACTATTACATATTTGAATCATTGGTTTTCCAAAATAAAAGTTCCAGAATCCTAGGAAGAATTGGCCATTTAGATAAACTGAATTTTTTTTTATTAAATAAGATGTAAATTAGACTTTTTCTATCAACACTAGGTGTTTTAAAAAGTTTTGCCAGGGGCATCTGGGTGGCTCAGTCAGTTTAGCAGCAAACTCTTGATTTTGGCTCAGGTCATGATCTCAGGATCCTGAGATTGGAGGCCCAGGGTGGGCTTCCATTCGGCTGGGAGTCTGCTTGAGATTCTCTCTCCCTCTTCTCTGCCCCTCCCCCACCCCTATTCTCCCCACCCAAGAATAAATAACTAAATCTTTTTTTAAAGACTTGCTTTAAAATTGCTAAAATGTATTGTTTTACTTTTTGTTTTAGTAGAATTCCACATTTCACAGCCAAATTATTTTCAATAAGAGTTATATTTCACTCTATCATTGAACCCAGAAAGCTAATTAAATAAATGTCTATTTCACCAAGTGGATCAGTCAGCTGAAAAAAATTGATCAGAAAAGGGGAAAACCCCAATTACTCTTATTTTATGAACTATGATAAATCATTATTTGACCATTCACAAGATGAAATATATTGAGAAAGAGATTTAATAAAGATAGTGTTGAATATGCTATTCAACAAACATAGCATTGGATACTTACTATGCAAGTCCAGTGTGTATCTGCTTTTGGTAGTTATTCTGAGGAGTTAAATGTGCAGTTTCTGATCAGGTTGTTTTCTCACATTGGCTGTCATATCAACATTCTGCATACCAGATGACTAGGGGGAAGAAAAGAGTGTATTCTCATGTATAATCCCTTTTAAACTTTGGGCTCTTAAAAAAAAAAATCCCAAAGGTTGTTTGTTATCTAATCAGATTATTGTAAGATTTTATGACCTTTTCCCCATTTTTTGTGTATATCCTGAAGCATAAAAATCTCCCCAATAGAGTATCTCATCATGTCCTGTGAGCTTTCAGTACTGTAGCCCTTACCTCTCTGTTTAGCTGGGGAGTAGCCCTCTCTAGCACTTGTTAAGAGCTCTGTCTCTGAAATCCCAAGGACTAGACTCTTCTTCCTGACTTGGATTTTCAATGTGCAGATTTCACAGGATTGAAACCGGAAGGAACATCATAAAGGAATAAGTTTCAAAGCACAAGCTGGCACTAGAACTTGGCTAGCTTCCCCTGCAAATGGCCATCCCCCCTGTAGCTGTCCATGTCTAGCAGTTTCTGCCCTCTGCCTTTGTAAACATGTTTATTCTCATCAGTCCCTCCAACTTGAAACTTTTTTTAGGTTCCCAGAAGAACAGAACAGTCCATTTGCTATACCTCATCATTCTCAATTAGAATTTGTTCTGTTGAAAAATCATTCCAAAATATTTTGTGAATTAGTGCCCCTCTAAGCAAAACCTATGAAGTCAATTTGGAAAGCATTTTCGTTTTTGAGCAAGCTATATGTATACATGCAACACACACTCATAGATATCAACTTGTATTTATATTGATCCTTTCACATTATCCAAAAGACAGTGGACATTGGTGCTATGCATATACCAGAGCTACAAGTAAGAGAGACACGTGCAAGACTAGAATGTCAGTTCAGAAGCTCGCTGTCATATCCCCGCCACTTCCTATTAAGAAGTGTGGTGGGAAATATTTAGGCTTTTCAAAAATTGCTTATTTAACATATTGAGTTATTCTACACAGTTTTTGTTCAACCCAAATCTGATCTGCCTAAATCATTTAAATTACTGTGACTACTTTTTACTCTTTTAGCTCTAAATCTGTGTGTTGCTGTTTTATTTAATACTGCAAAAAAATGCACTGATGAATCATTGGTGGGGATTATAAAATGGTACAACTGATATGGAAGGCAGGATAGAGATTCTTCAAAAAATTAAAAGTAGAACTCTTCTATGGTCCAGCAATCCCATTTCAAAGAAGTTAAAGGCAAAGTTGAGGAGATATTTGCACATCCTTATTCATAGCAACATTATTCACAATAGCCTCGGTGAAGCAACCCAGGTATCCATGGACAAATGGATGGATAAACAAAATGTGGTTTATGAATACAATGGAATATTATTCAGCCTTAAAAAAGAAGAAAATCATATCACATGCTACAACATGGATGAAGTTTGAGGACATTGTGCTAACTGAAACAAAGCAGTCACAAAAAAGACAAATACTGTATAATTCCACTTACATGAAATGCCTAGAGTTGATGAATTCATGGTGGTTGCCAGAGACTAGTGGGGCAGGGGAAGGAAATGGAGAGTTGTTATTTAATGGGTAGAGAGTTTCCATTTTGCAAGATGAAAAAAGTTCTGGATATTTATTTCACAATAATGTGAATAGACCACACTACTGATACGTACCCTTAAAATGGTTAAGATGACTAATTTTAGGTTATGTGTATTTTACCATAATAATAACACTATACTAATTTCTAGGAATTTTACTCCTAAGTATTAACTCAAGAGAAATAAAATTATGTATCCAAAGACCTGTACTAGAATATTCATAGCAGCATTATTCAGAATAGCTAAAAACCAGAAACAACCCACATTATCAACTGGTAAATGGGAAAACAAATTGTGGTATGACCATAAAATGAAGAATACTATTCAGCAACACAAAGGGAAAAAAAAAAAACCTGCTGACTCTCAAAAGCATTGTGCTAAGTAACAGAACTCAGAGACAGAAGAGTAAGAAACGTATATTTCATTGATATGAAATTCGCATAAAGACACATAAATCTGTAGTGACGGAAGACAGATTCGTGGTTTCCAGGTCAGAGAGACAGGGAAGGAGAGGGATTGCAAGGGGTATACGTCAACTTCTGTGGGTGGATAAAAATGTTCTCTGTTGTGCTGGTAGTAATGGTTACACAACTATATACATTTGTCAAAACTCATCAAATAGTGTATTTAAACTTGTGAATGATAATGTATGTAAATCATTACAATAAAATTTAAAACACACTGCATCTAAACTGAAATCTTCCCATCAATCCTATACTTCTTGTAAAATAACAAGTAATTTTGTGGCTGCATTTCAATGCCATGCAAGGAACTCTAGTCAGGGCATGAAAGTCAGATTACATAGATGCTGCTTGCAGCTCCGCCACTGTGGGAAGGGTAGGAGCAGGAAAACATCTGCACCACTACCATGGCATGGATTCTCTGGTCCTAATTTATCTGCACTTCAATTTTCCCATCTGTGATATGAACAAATAAAGCTAAACCAAGCCTACTATCTTATGATCCTTCAGTTTATTTAGCCCCTAATCCAAACAGACCTTATTCAATATGTTCCCTGTTTAGAGACCACTAACTGTGGATCATATCAAAATGCCAGCATCTGTCCTGAAAACCTTCTAATTGCAATATTAACATCTGTGACTGTCAGAGCAATGATTTATAATTCATATATCATTGTACTCAATGCTATTACCTCAAAACAGTTTGAAGAACCAGAGGAAAACAGGTTTCCTATTTAGAATTCCACTTCTTCTCACCTTCTCTGTTCCATCTCCTATTTCTGTAAGTTCTGCCACAGGCTCCATTCCTTCAACAGCATTATATTTCACTGACTACATCTCACATCTAGAAGACCACACCAGCATCCTCCACTTTGACAAGGATAAGGTTGAGAAGAGCTGCCGGGTCCTGATCATAAATGACTCCCTCTATGAAGAGGAGGAATTCTTTAGCATTTCACTGAGCCTGCCAGTGGGAGGGCGACTAGGAGCCCAGTTCCCCACCACCAGGGTGATTATCCTGGCTGATCCTGATGATGGTAAGTCCATTTCCTGCTTTCAATTCTTGACAGTAATTGCCTTCTTCTTACACTGTCTTTCAAAAGTTGAGAGACAAATCTACTTCAATTATCTATTAAAGGAATATTTGATGTTCCTCCTTCTCCAAAGGCTGTGAGTAGCTTGTCAAACACATAGATATCACCAACACCAAAAACAAAAAAGCAATTTAGGAAGATGAAATATTTGTATCTGACCCTACTTAAAAAAAATAGTCTAGGGACACCTGGGTGGCTCAGTGGTTGAGCATCTGCCTTTGGCTCGGGTTGTGATCCTGAGGTCCTGGGATCAGGCTCCTTCCCTACAGGGAGCCTTCTTCTCCCTCTGCCTATGTCTCTGCCTCTCTGTCTCTCCTGAATAAATAAATAAAATCTTTTTTAAAAAAAAGTCTAAAGAAGTCACCTAAGGACCAAAGTTAAGTATCTCATTCCTCAAACAGATCTGCCCACAAAAACCTTCATCTTAGTAGCAAAAGGAGGCTTGCTCACAACAGTAAGTACATGAGTCTTCAGATGGTACAAGGGTACCTGGAGGTCCAGCGTGGAGGCGTCCAGATTTTTTTTCCTACCCCTGTGTGGCAGGAAATTTGGCTCCACTCACTTCCTGGGGAGCTCAGCTGAAATTCTGCCAGAGAAGTGGGGCGGGGTGGGGGGGGATGTCCTCACTTCTCAATACCAACTCCCTGGCCCAGATGTGATAAGAAGTATCAAACCCAATATTGTTTTCCTAGGTTTCACTCACCCTTTCTACAAGAGGCACTTTCAAGAGAAACTGTTGATAAAGCCAGGGGCAGGATCAGACTATTTTATCACTAGTCTCAGCCTGCTTCATCTATCAAATGTGCCTCCATTAGGATTTGAGAATCTGTGAGTTGTGTGTTCAAATCTAGGCAAGATACGGCTGGTTGTTACCACAGACCCAAAATTCGTGTGACTGCTTTATGGATATGCACAGAGCTTTCATGAAACTGAGAGCTGTGCCAAGTGATAAAAACAGATTGAATTGGGGGTGAAGAGTGTATACAGTTTCTAGATGGTATGGCAAATGTACTACATTATTTCAGTGAAATGAGGTTTTTATAGCAACCATAGAAAAAAAGAAAATATGAGTGAGATTAAAAGTAATTAAAGGTAATTTGTTTTTTGTTTGTTTGCTTGGTCTCCTAAGTGGGTTTATTTGTTGATGTTGCACCCTATGGACAAAATCTCAGAGTTGGACAGTCAACCAGTTTTGCTCCATTAAAAAGAAAAAAAATCATCAAAGGCTAAGTTCCATCCCAAAACATATTTTCACAAGTATCAAGAGCTATGAATAAGTATAGATCCTGAGGTCTAGGCTTCCTTCATTGTGTATTTTTCTTTTAAAATATTTCCCTATTAGCAGCCTCAGTGGCCCAGTGGTTTAGCACCACCTTCAGCCCAGGGCATGATCCTAGAGTCCCGGGAATGAGTCCCACGTTGGGCTCCCTGCATGGAGCCTGCTTGTCCCTCCACCTGTGTCTCAGCCTATCTCTCTCTGTGTGTCTCTCATGAATAAATAAATAAAATCTTTTTTTTTAATTTCCCTATTAGAATTAAGAGAATGATATTTTTCTTAAAAAATGTGAATGAATTTTTACTATATGGAAATTTAGAATTTATATAATCTTCTCTGCTAAACCGAAGAGTTACTAGGTAGTGATTACTAAGAATATCAGTATTGATTATCCAATATTTCTGGAAAGAGAAATGTTATTCATAGTCTTATATATAAATTATCTGTTGTTTCCTAACAGAAGAGAAGGAAAATCTGAATAACTTTAACTGAGACTCCTGAAAAATCCGATAGTCAAGTCTATTTGAAAAATATGTCAGTAAAAGAGCAAGAACAGTCTGAAAGGAAAGAATGATAATATGATATTATATGGTTTTTGAAGTTCAAATGAAAGATTCTTTTTAGTATCAGGCTTATAATTAGAATTATGGCTAGAGCACCTATCTTTCTCTCTTTTTTTTAAGATTTATTTATTTATTTATTTATTCATGAGAGACAGAGACAGAGAGAGAGAGGCAGAGACACAGGCCAAGGGAGAAACAGACTCCATACAGGGAGCCTATAACGGGACTCCATCCCAAGTCTCCAGGATCAGGCCCTAGGCTGAAGGCGGTGCTAAACCACTGAGCCACCCAGGCTGTCCTAGAGCACCTATCTCTTACTGTGAGGTAGGGAAAGTTTGCAGGACTAAGTTCCAGAGACTGAGAAGTTCAGCACCAAACAAGAAGAGAAAGGAAGGGACTTCTCAGATCATTCTATATACTTTTCTTCATGTTAACTTTCCTTTTATAACTAATTTTCAGTTTTCTCTGATGAGGAGCAATTCACATGAAAATGTGGAAATCTATAAACATAAAGCTTCAAATTCCTTTCACCTTCATCATACCTTTCCCTATGCCAGAAAGAGTGATGTCAGTACAGTTTGAGTTCTCTTTCTCTGCTAGACCTAGTTATTGCTCCAAGTACACAAGAAAAAAAAAGTGGGAGGAAAAAGAAAATCAGGAAGTGGAATGTCAGAGTGAAAAAATCTTGCCCTGGGAGCCTGGAGACTTGAATCCTGAGTTTGGGCACTACTACTGCTCCAGGTGACCTGGGAAGATCAAGGTATCTGGGGCTCAGTTTCCCAATTTGTAAAATAAGGAGGTTTAAGTGGGTGATCTCTGGGGAGGGACTCTAGCAAACTCTAGCAAACTCTAGCATTTGATGGTTCTTGAAGTCATTTTAAGATGAAGACTTCAGTTAATTATTACTCATACCCATAAAATGAAGTATCTTACAGAATATTTGAGTATTTTTTAATAAAGTTGTGCCATGAACTTAAAAATTTGTAATAAAATTTTACTCCTAAAAAAGTCAGATAAAGAACAGAGCTCATCACTGTACTTGAATGGTCTTGTGATTAAGACTGTCCATTTTGTCTTCTATTTCTCCAGGGCTTCCCCCAGATAAATAAATTCCTATTGTTTAACTCATGCTGTTCTTTCTCACATGGGTGCTAAGAGACTCCTCAAAATAAAGCATAGAGTTTTAAGCTCTATTTTAAATATAATATAGTGTTCCATGCTTTAAGATTTTCTAGGCACATAATGACTTACCCTTTGGTCACATTCCCTGTAGTTCTACTAAGTATAAGGGTATAAGTATAAGGAAGTACATTACAATCTCACCCACACATTTAGAAAGACGTGTATCTTAAAAAATCATCCTGGAAAACTAAAGCAAAAGTAAAGAATAAGAGTGCCTGACTGTCAATAATTTTCTTTTTTCCCAATAAGAAGTATGTTTCCTGCAGCTCTTTACCTAATACTTTCTAAGAGTTTATCAAAAAAACAGTGTCTCTCAACACTACAAACACCAGAGAGGGTCATAAATTAACACAAAATCCAGTATATTATACATTTGCTAACTTGTAGTATTGTTTGAAATGATTTTAGTAGATTTTTAAGTAATTAGCTTATTCAAGAAATATTTATAGTGGCCTACTGTGCACTTAGTATAAGAATACAAAGTCAAACAAGGTCTTTCTTCTGCCTTCTATCACATCTGACTTGATCTCTAATTAAACTATTCTCAAACTCATGAAGGATTTTGAATGGGGGAAAAAAGCATGTGCAGAAATAACGATGGAAGATTTTTAGTTCAGTATAAACAATCTTTATCACTACACATTTTTCTGAGCAAGTCACTGTTAATTGTTGAATTCAGGAAACTTGCATTCAGATCCTGTAACGCTTATTGAAGATAAGATTGAACACTGCTAAGCTTAAAACAAAAACAAAAACAAACCAACAGCTACTTGTTAACATATGCTCTTCTTTTTTTTTTTTAAGATTTTATTTATTGGGATGCCTGGGTGGCTTGGTTGAGTGTCTGCCTTTGGCTCAGGGTGTGATCCCAGGGTCCCAGGATTGAGTCCCATATTGGGCTTATTTATTCATGAGAGACACAGAGAGAGAGGCAGAGGGAGAAGCAAGCTCCCCATGAGGAGCCAGATTCAGGACTCAATCCCGGGACTCCGGGATCACACCCTGAGCCAAAGTCAGCTGCTCAACCACTGAGCCACCCAAGGACCCCCTAACATATCCTCTTCTTAAAGGAGACTCTATATGGGCAGTGACTTTACAAGCAGGAAATTGCTTGATATGCTTGGGATCTGAGCAACACCATCAAGCCACAAGCCATCTCTACCCCTGGGCAAATACTGCCAGAGGTCCTGGACTGTCAAGATCCGTGGTCAGAATACTCTTCCTTTTAACATGGCTGAAAATGGGCAGCCCATTCTTTCTTATTCTGGCTGCTTTCTCTTTTCTAGATTCCACACAGAGTAAACTTCAGCTGAAACTATTTTGCTACAGATGTGACCAAACTAATCTAGTCCCACTCTCCTGAGATTGCATGATCACATTCCCTGTAGTTCTACTAAGTGCCCTAAAACATCCCAATCTCCATGATCAGAATTAATGATATTTCAGAAAAGGTATCCTGTGAAATTCTAATGTGTGACTTCCTCCCCTTTCAGGTAGTGAGCAGGTGCTAATTTAGCAGCTGCTCTTGAATGACTGCTATAGGTACTACTTCCACTTTAGTCACTAGACTTAAGATAGAGATTTTGCCATTCATGCTGCTAATGCTTCCTTTGAATGATATCATTTTATCTTCTTGAGAAAACATCTACAGTGATTATTAGCATACCTACCGCATGATTATAATCTTTTGAAATATTGATGTGAAATGATAATTCCTCTAATTCAGTTTTTAAGCATTAAGCTTTTATTAAACCCTAATGTGGGGATCCCTGGGTGGCGCAGCGGTTTAGCGCCTGCCTTTGGCCCAGGGCGCGATCCTGGAGACCCGGGATCGAATCCCACGTCGGGCTCCCTGCGAGGAGCCTGCTTCTCCCTCTGCCTATGTCTCTGTCTCTCTCTCTCTCTCTGTGTGACTATCATGAATAAATAAATAAAATCTTTAAAAAAAAATAAAAAATAAAAAAAAAAATAAATAAACCCTAATGTGTAGTGTATCTCAGGTAATAATATAGTTGTCATTTCAGTCAGGAATAAAAACAAGTGTCATACAAAATTGATGATTTGGGAAAATATTGAGGAAAGTGTACATTCGTTTTCCAGGGTTATGGTTTTGTGTGTAATTTGCCACAGTGTAATTTGACACTTGTTAAGTGCCAATAGTGCTTTCTTTGTTCAGACATGTCAAGTCCATCATCTCATAGCAAAAGCATGTTTTTTTATTTAGGCCAACTAATGACACAGTATCCAGCAATCTAAAGATTTACCCAAGTAAGTTGAAGGAAAACTTTTTTTTTTCTAGTTAGAATTGGGATGAAATGGGGTTTTATGTTTAGTTGGTTTTGGGATTTTTAGATAATTTTTTTAATTGAAGTATAATTTGCACACGTTACATTAGTTTCAGGTGTACAACATAGTGATTTGACCATCTATGTGTTATTATTTCTTCACAAGCGTAGCTACCATCTGTCACCATACAATGCTATTAGAATACCAATAACTATATTCCCTGTGCTGTACCTTTAAAAGGATGAAATTTTTTTCATTCTACTTAGCTAGATTCTGAGAAATGTTTTGCCTCCCTAAACAGGGATCAAATATCCCCTTGTCAAATGGGTCACCCACAGAATATCTTTGTAAAGGCGACTACCATGGAGTAATAATTAGAAAAGAAATTGTACAGAAGCAGAGACAACCTAACCATCCAAGATCCCAGCCCTACACTACCACAAGAACCCTTCTACCAAACATCAGCTATATGGGGGCAGATAACACAGAATATGGCCAATAAGTGTTAGCTGAATGAATGCAGGCTTCACTGGGCTTCAGACCCTAGCTTCCATTTGCTCTATACCAAGGGCAAGAAGAAGCTGAAGACACTTCTTAATCAGCAAATTGTGTCTGTTTTATATATAAACACTTATGACAGGTTTCTGCTTTTCTAGT
This sequence comes from Canis lupus familiaris, assembly GCF_011100685.1. Taxonomy (NCBI): domain Eukaryota; kingdom Metazoa; phylum Chordata; class Mammalia; order Carnivora; family Canidae; genus Canis; species Canis lupus. Next base: position 43,110,379 of record NC_049236.1, on the reverse strand, counting down.
GAGAATGTTTCTTTCCATTTTTAGGATGTGCTTTGAAAACTTATAATCTACTGCAAAACAAGAATTGATGCCCAATTTCATAGAGGGCTGTTAATTTTGCCCTGAGGCAATAAATAAGATTTGTATAACATGCATAAAATTTGCCTATAAAGATTGCCAGCTAGATTAGTATCTTTATCATTAAATGAGTATCTAACAGAATGATGACAGATTGAAGAAAACATTGTAAAGAAAAACTGCACTTAACGTGTCATTTTGGTGAGATCAGCACATCCAGTTTGTTTTTTTTTTTAATGTGGTTAATAATGTTGCATGGGCCAAGATAAACTTCAACACATAAATGTTTTTAAAACTTGAAAGACATTGCTGTGCTGTAAAACCAGGAAACCATTCAGAAGAGCATCACTATGCTGTATAGAGCTATTCATATTATAATACAATTGCCGTAGGCTTTACAAGTAGAAAAAGTTTATTTCAGCCCTTACTCTTAACTTGGGTGCCAAGGATAACTGGAGATACTGCTGGGCAATGCATAGTTTTCTCTAGAAGCCCCCAATATCCAGCCACTGGGTGCTGCTCAGGGCACTTAACACATTCATCTCCGACTTCAACCCTAATTCTAGTGCATAGTTCAAACCATGGCCATGTCTCACCTGGATAATTGCAATAGTTTTCTAATTGGTAGCCTTGACTCTTCCTTAAATCTGTGGCTCACACTGGAGTTAACAGATGTACAGAAACAACAACAACGTTCCTCCCACCATTTCCATTGGCCCATTTTCATTCATCCTTGAGATCTAGCACAGCTTTATTTCCTCCCAGTCCTCCTCCTCTGAGCCTTTAGGTTGCTTCCTTCTTTTGTCAAACCACTCAGAGGTTAGCTGACTGAAAGTGGTGTGGCTGCCCTCTTATACCAAAAACACCTCAAAGACAAAGAATGAGTATTCCTCTACATCCCCACTAGCTACCACAGTACTTAGAGCACAGAAAGGATGCTCAGTAGATGTTTAGCTGAACAACAACAAAAAATTGAATTTGACAACATGAAGTCTTATATTAAAGAACTAATGCTGACTCATAGGCATCACCTCTTTCTTTCTGAAAAATTCAGAAATCATTTTAAATAAGCTATTCTAGAATTTTTCTAGAGTTAAGCTTACCAGTTTGCTTCTAGATTTTATTTTCTCTGCTGAGGCAACAGAAAAAAACATTTTCCTATCTTCCAACTTTTAACACCTATCCCGTTCTGAGTGGTTTCTCAAAGTTTACCAATACTGTTTCTGTCACTTCATCTGCAAGTCCTTTTTGGATCTTGTCATGACATTTCTCTGAATCTGAACATTGAATTAATTTTAAATAGTGGTCAGATCTCTTTTGAGAGCTTCACTTTCCAACTTTTCATATTCCTTTTTCCTATTTCCATTTAAAGAACATTCTCTGTGAAAGATAAAAACCATCTATAGCTATGGAATCAATTTAATATAGGAATGATGTGGTCAAAACATCCTACTCTCATAAAGGCCCCACCCTTAAGGATTACTGCCACTGTCTCAGTTCTTCAGACAGAGCAGGGCCAAAGATAATAGGAGATGCTGCTGGGCAACACATGGTTGTCTCCATTTCAGCAAATCCCCTGATGCTCAATACACAGAGCATCTCGGAAGAGGTTCATGATTTTTCTTCTAAATGATGTTATCCTCCTCTTGCATCTTGTATCTATCTTCATAGATATTTGATACATTTTTTCCTCTGCACAGCAGCATAAGTGACCCAAATATGTTTTCTCTTTGTTACCTCTTGCCCTTCCCTAATACTTTACAGAATAAGTTCTGTGCTAAAATATATATATATCACTTTGTCCCAACTTTTTTTTAAAAAGCTTTGTAATAAGTTCAAAATATTTCAGAAGTGAATTAAAATTATCCATTAGACAAATTCTTGCATTCTTATTATAAACCAGCCTCTGTATCACTAAGGCAACAAAGACATTTGGACTATGGTCACTGACCTTGAGACCTTTGTATGGTTCAATAAAAATACAGAACAATGTGTTAGCTTGTTGGCTTTAACATTTTAACTTCTCACATAATTCATAAATCAGGAGATGGAGTTCTAAGGAGACCATTTGGGAAGTCATATGGGTCATGTGCAATATGGAAGATGCAGTGAATTGAAGTCTAGCGTTACCTGGAAAATCACAATGTAGAAGACAAGCTGGTTGGCCGCTCTGATGGATTAGCAAAAAATAAGGGATTAGGCAGTATTCTTAGAGTTTATCAAGGAAACGGTTGCAGGAGGTTTAGGCAGTATTAGGATTAGGCAGGATTAGGCAGTATTCTTAGAGTTTATCAAGGAAACAATTGCAGGAGGTTTGCAATGGACCTAACATGAGCCTTGCATGCAAGAGAGAACAAAAATGAATTTGTCATAGGTCTTGTCTAAAAGCGCCATCTAGAGGGGTGAACAATCCTCAGCAGAAGTGTTGCCAACATTAATGGGTTGAAGAAGGATTGAGTGACCAGTAAGAATAGAGAGGCATCATCCCCTTCAAGGGAGCAGAGAAATATCCAGCTATGGGAGTGAGGGGTCTCCACAGAACACACAAAAGTGCCCTCAAGAAACAGAATCAGTTTTCTTCCATCATCTAAGACCAGAGAGTGTGATCACCATGATAATACCAAGAAAAAGCTTCCCTGCTCCTCTTGCCTCTCCTCCCTCTTTCCTGCCCCATTTTGGAACTATCAGAAACATTCAGCAATAGGGAGATGGCATGAAAGGTCTAGGCAAGAATAAAAAAGAGGACGCCCCTCCTCTTCTCTGAGTGCAAGCCTCCCATCTGTGGTACAACTGAGGTGAGCCAATAGCAAGTGTGGCCCATCATCGCAGGCATAGAGCTATTCAAAATCTTAGGAACCATAGGTAAAGAATGCTTAATTTCTTAAGGGAGTTATTATACAGCTTCCCAAAGCAGGTAACTCTTAACAACAGTCTTAAAGAATGAGCAGAAATGTGTGAAACTGGCACTTTGGGAAGAGAGTTCCAGCTCAGAGAACATCACCAGCAACAAGAGAGGCCTGTAAACACATGGTGTGTTGGGTACATGGTGAGCTGTTTTGTGCAGGTCCTGGGAGCATGACCTGAGCAAAAGGCAGATGCTTAACACACTGAGCTACCCAGGTGCCCCTCTGGCTCACTTTCTATCTTTCTCCAAAATAAATAAATAAAATACTTTAAAAAAATAAACATTTGTTTCAAATCCTTTTCATAGCAACTATCTGGTATAGCAGCTAGACCTTGTGTAAGCTTTAAATAGCTGAATTCATAGACTACTTTCTGAAACACAGAGAACTAGATACAAACAGGGATACCCGTAAAAATGCCAGCTTTCTCATTGTCAAACTTCTCCTCCCTTCAGAAAATGCACACTACTCTGCCACCTGCCCCCCAAAGTCTGATGCCCACTCTGGCTTCCTTCGATCTTGTCTTTCTAGGGAACCCCTTCTCTGCCTCCAGGAGAGCATTTCCGGTATCCCAGCTGATGCAACTCTGCCTTCCTCTAGGATTACTGTCTATCCCTGCAATCAACAAATAACATGAGAAAAGGATCAGCAGCAGTCCCCGAATTCAAAACCCTGGCCGGACTATCCCTCAACATAAAGAGCAATTTCTCCCGAGAAGAAAGCCTTCTAAATTCCCCCACCATCTTTTCCCAAATAATAGCAGACTTGCCTGAGTCACAGCTAGTTGGCCAATTTTCCCCAATTGGGAAATTTCTGTATATGACAGAAATGTTTTGAAACAGAAAAATGAATAAAATTCTAACCGATCTTATTTCACTGTACCACCTCAGATTTGTGGCATGTGACTCTGACATGGTTGTGTGTGTGTGTGTGTGTGTGTGTGTGTGGCAGGGGTGTGGGGTGTCTGTTCTTCCTTGAGCCTGTGGGATCTGTCAAGTCTGATGATTGTGACAAATACCCAGGGTCACAGAAGCCAATGAAATAGTTGGCCTGGAGGGCTGAAGTATTCTTAGTCTGTCTTTCGATGCCTCCCTAGAGCCTATCCTGCACTTTGGGGATGCTGAGTATCATGTCGAGGAAAGTGCTGGTTCTGTGGAGATCTCTGTCTGGAGGACCAGCACTGACCTTTCACAAGCATCCTCTGTCATTGTGCGCTCCAGGAAGAGCGAGCCAGCCGCAGCAGAAGGTGAAAGGGCCATTTAAAAAATATATCATTATCAACATATATGTATAAGGACCTCTGAAACTAATAATACACTATATGTTAATTAATAGAATTTAAATTTTTAAAAAAGATACACATATTGGGTGGGATCTGGTCTGTCATGTGTAGTATGCCTGGTCTTTATTGACGGAGTCTGATCGTTAAGTCTCTCCCACCTGAGCACATAAATTGTCTGTATATGTAATGATTTCGGCTGTTTATAAAGTAAACAGACTATTTCAACAGCAACCTTTATGATTCATTCATTACCCACTGGCTTGTCATGGACCCAAATTAATTTCCAAAGCTCAGAATATTTGTAGATACTGTAAGCTATTCATAAACAGTTTTTCAGACCAAGGTATACCTTTAATGGTTGAGCAAGGCCTCCCAGGAAAATCCAGGCCCCTCATAGACCCTAGCAGGATAGGAGATTTGCACTAGGACTCAGGCACTTTCCTTGGCTTCAAGCAGCATGTCTTCATGTCCCACTCAACTTTGCCTCTCTTGATATGGACAATCAAGACCTGGCCAGCAGAGGAGCTAGACAGTTCTGATAACACTTCCTCTGGGTAGCCTATCAGCTGCTTTACCAAAAAATAAACCAAAAAAAAAAAAAAAGAAGAAGAAGAATTCAACAGGATATGAAGGGGAAATTTCCATTTGCATTGATACCCACATTTTCTTGTTTGCCACCTGCACCTTTTAGTCTTCTACCCAGAAGGGTTATGGATGATCAGTTATAACATTCAGGACTAGCATCATCTATATCCAAGACAATGACAATATTTTAAGATAAAAGCACAAATCCTGCAGATAAAACCCAGTGATATAAAAGCCTATGCTACCTGATAAGATATAAAGAGATTAAACATGCATTTATATCTGAGAATGTAAACCCAGATTCAATATGCATCCAGAAACACTTAAGGAAAATAAAGACATCCAGTTGAGTTTAGAGCACAGAGCTTACTCTTGGAAGAGTTCTTGGAAGAATTCACAGGTTATAACTCTCCAGTGAATGTATCATAGCATATGGCACATGAAACTAGTAATGATGCTTACAGGTTGTTGGGGCAGTGCTTTTTTTCCTTTTCTTTCTTTCTTTTTCTTAATTGTCAGATAAGCCACTTTTCAGTCTGTATTTGTGGAAATGAAAATAAATAGACTAATTGGCTCATTGGGCCATTTTGCTTGGGGTTGGGAAAATTAATTCTAATTCATTTAGATAAATCCCCTTGCATGTGAGATCACCCTTCTGCTAGTTCTCAGGTGGGGATAGACTAATAGAAGCAATACATCTGCTCATCTTGGTTAACAAACAACAATAATTATGCATATGTAGTTAACTATATCATTACAACCTGTTGCATAAATAATAATTATAATTTCTTTGATGCCTATTATTTGCTAGACTCCATGCTAGAATCCTTGTTGTACTGTCTCTAATCTTCTCGACAACCTTGTAAAATAGCAATAATTATCCCCATTTTCCAGTAAAAGAAACTGAGACTCAAGGAGGTTAAATAGTTTATACAAGTAAGCAGTGGTTTCAAGATCCAAACCACAGAGTGCAAATCCCATGGTCTCCTTACTCTCCTGCCTTGGCACAATTCAGCATAATCTTGTTTTGCTTTTCTTAACATAATTACTTAATGGCTTTTTAAAAAATATAATTGAAAGCACCTGTGTGGCTCAGTTGGTTAAGGTCTGACTTCAGCTCAGGTCATGATCTCAAGGTCCTAGGATTGAGCCCCACGTCAGGCACTGTGCTGTCCCTCTGCCCCTCCTCCTGCTTGTCTCTCTCTCTCTCTCTCTCTCTCTCTCTCTTAAATGAAGAAATAAAATCTTTTTTAAAAAGAAAGAAAAAGAAAAAATATCTTTGCAGCAATCTCAAACTTAACCAGAAAAGTGACAAGAACAATGAAAAAGCACTTTTTCCCCTGAACCATTGAAAGCAAGTTGCCAACAAATTTGGAATCATCTTTCTGAAAACTTAGAATGCCATTTCTACAAAGACATTCTCTCTATGACCACAATGCAAGCATGAAATCAGGAAATTAACTTAATACATTACTACAATCTAATCCTTAGACCTAGGGCAGGGCAAGACAGTGGAGGAGTAGGGTCCTCAACCCACCTGGCCCCACCAACCTACCTAGATAACTTTCAAACCATCCTGAACACCTACTAATTCGACCTGAGATTTAAAGAGAGAACAGTTGGAACGCTACAGAGACAAGGGTTTTCACTTCTAACAAGGTGGGAAGGCAGAAAAAAATAAAATATAAAAGAAAGCGAGGAGGGGCCCCGCGAGGAGCGAGGCTAAAGCCGGGCGGCAAGAGTCTCTGTGACGGGAAAGCCCAGCCCCAGGAAGCGGGAACTTTAAAAAATCCACACCGGATTCTTCCCGGAGGGAAAGGCGCTGAGCAGGGAAATGAGCAGAATCGCAGGAGGGGCAGGAAGCCTCCAGGCTCCCGGAGTCACTATTAGGGGAAGTGCGGCCGAGGGAGAGCGCACCACAAACTACAGGCCGATCTCCGTAAAGGGCTGGAGCTCGCACCGGCGGGGCCTCGGGAGAAGCCAGTCGGTCAGGGGGGGCTCCGGATGCAGGGGGCTGCAGCCTGCTGCCTTCGGGAGCCACGGCCCCGGGAGCGCGATTCCAGCAGCACGAGCCCCAGATCCCAGGGCACTGGGAGACACAGCCCAGGCTCCTGCATTCCCCCGGGAGCGGCAGAGGCCGGGAGGGCACAGGACAGTGAGGACTCTCCTGCCGCGGGGCACCCCCAAGCTGTGCAGGTCAGCGCCCCTGCCCCCTGGGAGCACCTAGGCCAGTGCGGACTGGGAGCTGCGGTGGTTACTGGGGGGAGCTGACTCCAGGGCTGGGGAGCTGGCCGCTGCCAGTGTTGTTCCTCCTTGTGTCGCCCTGTGCCTGGGAGGGGTGGGGCTGCCAGGGGACAGAGGCCTCATAGGGTGGGTAAACAGGTCCCACTGGCCCGGCACCTCGCAGGAAGCAGGGCATCCCCACCAGGTGCACACACCTGAGAACAGCACGGCAAGCCCCTCCCCCAGAAGACCAGCTGGAAGGATGGGGGAAGAGCAAGTTCTTGACGAAGCAGCGCTGGAAAGCTCCAGGAGAAGTCCAGGGCTTTACAGGATATAGAACCAGAGGGTACACCTCTATTTTTTTTTCTTCCTTTTTCCAGTACAACTCGTTTTTGTATAAGACTGTAAATTTCCATTTTTTTCTCTTTTCCCAACTTAACTACAATATTTTACCACCTCTTCATTTTTAAGTTTCTTCCTTTTTGACTTTCATATTTCTACAACTACATGTCCTAGATATATTTTCCACTTCCCTTCAACATACTCAACTTAATTTTGGGAGAAATACAAGACACGTTTTTTTGTTTTGTGTTTTTTGTTTTCTCTTCCCCATGTTGTTCTACAATGGCAGAAGTTAATACCTTCTGAAACATGACCAGCAGGCACCCAGAACCAAGTGGTATACCGTGCTGGTTCATTCTGTGAGATTCCTCATTCCCATGAGGAATGCCCCCTCTTTTATCTCATTTATGTTTTGGTAGTCAATGGTTGGGTCCTCTACAAGTATTTCTGGTTTATGTAAATTTGGGACTGAGCATGTTCTAGCATACAGAACTTAATATACTCTGAACCAAGATGGTCATATCCTCTAGGACCCCCCAGGTAGACTACATTCTCCATCAACTACAACTTCATCACCACCACCATCTCCCAGTCCCCCCTTTTTTCTTCTCCTTTTTTTTCTTTTTTTTTTTTTTTTCCTCTTTACTTTTGCTTTTTTCTTTCTTTTTTCTTTTTTTCTTTCTTCTTCTTTGGGATTCTTGGTCTTTTATTCTTTACTACTTTGTTTTAAAATTTGTTTTTCACTTTAGTGCTCCTTTTGTTTTATTTTATTCTGATCTTTAATTTCAATTTCTGGTCTCTGACCTTGGCAGAATAATCTAGGGTGATATTTACTTAGGTTGTGGTTGATATTCTTGACTCAGCCCGTTCATAAAACCACTTTGCACTGAGCAAAATGACTAGAAGGAAGAACTCACCACAAAAGGAAGAATCAGAAACAGTACTCTCTCACACAGAGTTATAGAATTTGGTTTACAATTTGATGTCAGAAAGCCAATTCAAAAGCACAAATATAAAGCTACTGGTGGCTCTGGAAAAAAGCATGAAGGAATCAAGAGACTTCATGACTGCACAATTTAGATCTAATCAGGCCAAAATTAAAAATCAATCAAATGAGATGCAATCCAAACTGGAGGTCCTAACAACAAGGGTTAATGAGATGGATGAAAGAAGGAGCACATAGAAGACAAGTTGATGGCAAGGAAGGAAGCTGAGGAAAAAAGTGAAAAAACAATTAAAAGACCATGAGGAAAGGTTAGGGGAAATAAATGATAGCCTCAGAAGGAAAAATCTACATATAATTCAGCTTACAGAGAGCGCCAAAAGTGACAGAGGGCCAGAAAGCATATTTGAACAAATTATAGGTGAGAATTTCCCTAATTTGCGGGAGTGGGGGGAGGAAACAGGCATCCAGATCTAGGGGATAGAGAGGTTCCCCCTCCAAATCCATAAAAACCATTCAACACCTTGACATTTAATAGTGAAAACACAAATTCCAAAAATTAAGAGAAAATCCTTAAGGCAGCAAGAGACAAGAGATCCCTAACTTATATGGGGAGAAGTATTAGATTAACAGCAGACCTCTCCACAGAGACCTGGCAGGCCAGAAATGGCTGGAAGGATATATTCAGGGCACTAAATGAGAAGAACGTGCAGTCAACAACTCTTTATCCAGCACGGCTCTCATTCAGAATAGAAGGAGAGATAAAGAGCTTCCAGGATAGGCAGAAACTGAAAGAGTTTGTGACCACCAAACCAGCTCTGCAAGAAATATTGAGAGGGACTGTGTAAATGAAAGAGGAAGCCCAAAGAAATAACACACAGAAACAGACACTGAACAGGTAGGTATTACAATGACACTATGTCTTTCAATAGTTATTCTGAACATGAATGGGCTAAATGATCCAATCAAAAGACACAGGGTTACTGACTGGATAAAAAAGCAAGACACATCTATTTGCTGTCTACAAGAGACTCATTTTAGACCTAAGAACACCACCAGCCTGAAAATGAAAGTTTGGAGAACCATTTACCATTCAACTGGTCCTCAAAAGAAAGCTGGGGTAGTAATCCTCATATCAGCTAAAGTTTATCCCAAAGACTGTACTAAGAAATGAAGAGGGACACTATATCATACTTAAAGGGTGTATCCAACAAGAGGACCTAACAATCATGAATATTTATGCCCCTACTGTGGGAGCTCCCAAGTATATCCATCAATTAATAACCAAAGTAAAGACATACTGAGATAATAATACACTAATAGTAGGAGACTTCAACATGGCACTTTCTGCAAATGACAGATTTTCTAAGCACAACATCACCAAAGAAACAATAGCTTTAAATAATACACTGGACCAGATGGGTTTCACAGATATATACAGAACTTTGCATCCAAATGGAACTGAATACACATTCTTCTCAAGTGCACATGGAACTTTCTCCAGAAGACCACGTACTGGGTCACAAATCAGGTCTCAACCGATACCAAAAGACTGGGATTGTCCCTGCATATTTTCTGACCACAATGCTTTGTAACTAGAACTCAATCACAAGAAGAAATTTGGAAGAAACTCAAACACGTGAAGGTTAAAGAGCATCCTGCTAAAAGATAAATGGGACAACCAGGAAATTAGAGGAGAATTAAAAGATTCATGGAAACTAATGAAAAAGGAAGATTCAACCATTCAAAATCTTTAGGATACAGCAAAAGCAATCCTACGAGGGAAATACATCACAATACAAACCTCCCTTAAAAAATTGGAAAAACCTCAAATACACAACCTAACCTCGCACCTACAGGAACTGGAGAAAGAACAGCAAATAAAACCTACACCAAGCAGAAGAAGAGAGTTAATAAAAATTCGAGAGAGCTCAATGAAATAGAGACCAGAAGAACTGTAGAACAGATCAACAAAACCAGGAGTTGGTTCTTTGAAAGAATGAATAAGGTAGATAAACCATTAGCCAGTCTTGTTAAAAAGAAAAAAGACTTAAATAATAAAATCATGAATGAAAGAGGAGAGATCACAACCAATGCCAAGGAAATACAAATGATTTTAAAATGAGCAGCTATATGCCAATAAATTAGGCAATCTAGAAGAAATGGATGCATTTCTGGAAAACCACAAATTACCAAAACTGGAACAGGAGGAATTGAAAACTGAACATGCCAAAAACCAGGGAGGAAATTGAAGTAGTCATCAAAAACCTCCCAAGATACAAAAGTCCAGGGCCAGATGGCTTCCCAGGGGAATTCTATCAAACTTTTAAAAGAGAAACAACACCTATTCTACTAAGGCTGTTCCGAAAGATAGAAAGGGACACAGAATACCACCAATCTCATTTTATGAGGCCAACATAACCTTAATTCCAAAACCAGACAAAGACCCCACCAAAAAGGAGAATTATAGACCAATATCCCTGGTAAACACAGATGCAAAAATTATCAACAATATACTGGCCAATAGGATCCAATAGTATATTAAGAAGATTAAAAAAAAAAAAAAAAGAAGATTATTCACCATAACCAGGTGGGATTTATCCCCGAGATGCAAGGTTGGTTCAACACTCGTAAAACTATCACCTTGATAGTTCACATCAATGAGAGAAAAAACGAGAACCATATGATCCTCTCAATAAAAGTGGACAAAGCATTTTACCAAATACAGCATCCATTCCTGATCAAAACTCTTCAGAGTGTAGGAATAGAGGGAACATTCCTCAGCATCTTAAAAGCCATCTACGAAAAGCCCACAGCAAATATCATTCTCAGTGGGGAAACACTGAGAGCCTTTCCCCTAAGATCAGGAACAGGACAGGGATGTCCACTCTCACCACTGCTATTCAACATAGTACTAGAAGTCCTAGCCTCAGCAAACAGACAACAAAAAGAAATAAAAGGCATTCAAATTGGCAAAGAAGAAGTCAAACTCTCCCTCTTCACAGATGACATGATACTGTACATAGAAAACCCAAAAGACTCTACCCCAAGATTGCTAGAACTCTTATAGCAATTAGGCAGTGTGGCAGAATACAAAATCAATGCCCAGAAATCAGTAGCATTTCTATACACTAACAATGAGACTGAAGAAAGAGAAGGAGTCAGTCCCATTTACAATTGCACCCAAAACCTTAGATACCTAGGAATAAACCTCACCTCTTGGTAAAGGATATATACCCTAAAAACTACAGGACACTACTGAAAGAAATTGAGGAAGACACAAAGAGTTGGAAAAATAATCCATGCTCATAGATTGGAAGAATTAATATTGTGAAAATGTCTATGCTACCCAGGGCAATGTACATGTTCAACGCAATCCCTATCAAAATACCATGGACTTTCTTCAGAGAGTTGGAACAAATCATCCTAAGATTTGTGTGGAATCAGAAAAGACCCTGAATAGCCCGGTGAATATTGAAAAAGAAAACCAGAGCCGGGGGCATCACAATGCCGGATTTCAAGTTGCACTACAAAGCTGTGATCATCAAGACAGTGTGGTACTGGCACAAAAACAGACACATAGATCAATGGAACAGAATAGAGAACCCAGAAATGGGCCCTCAACTCTATGGTCAACTCATCTTTGACAAAGCAGGAAAGACTATCCACTGGAAAATGGACAGTCTCTTCAACAAATGGTGTTGAGGAAATTGGACAGTCATGTGCAGAAGAGTGAAAGTAGACCTTTCTCTTACATCAGACACAAAGATAAACTCAAAATGGATGAAAGATCTAAATGTGAAACAAGAATCCATCAAAATCCTAGAGGAAAACATGGGCAACACCCTTTTTGAACTTGGCCAAAGCAGCTTCTTGCAAGATACATCTATGGAGGCAAGAGAAACAAAAGTAAAAATGACTATTGAGACTTCATCAAAATTAAAAGCTTCTGCACAGCAAAAGAAACAGTCAACAAAACTAAAAGACAACCTACAGAATGGGAGACAGTATTTGCAAATTACATATCAGATAAAGGGCTACTATCCAAGACCTATAAAGAACTTATCAAACTCAACAGCAAAGAAACGAACAATCCAATCATGAAATAGGCAAAAGACATGAACAGAAGTTTCACCAAAGAAGACATAGACATGGCCAACACGCACATGAGAAAATACTCCGCATCACTTGCCATCAGGGAAATACAAATCAAAACCACAATGAGATACCACCTCACACCAGTGAGAATGGGGAAAATTAACAAGGCAGGAAATAACAAATGTTGGAGAGGATGTGGAGAAAGGGGAACCCTCTTGCACTGTTGGTGGGTATGTGCACTGATACAGCCACTCTGGAAAACTGTGTGGAGGTTCCTCAAAGAGTTAAAAATAGAGCTACCCTATGACCCAGCAATTGCACTGCTTGGGATTTGCCCCAAAGATACAGATGCAGTGAAAGACCAAGACACCTACACCCAGATGTTTATAGCAGCAATCTCCACAATAGCCAGACTGTGGAAGGAGCCTCAGAGTCCATTGAAAGATTAATAGATAAAGAAGATGCAGTCTATGTATGTAATGGAATATTACTCAGCCATTAGAAATGATGAATACCCACCATTTGCTTCAACATGGATGGAACTGGAGGGTATTATGCTGAGTAAGTCAATCAGAAGTAATCAATCAGAGAAGGACAAACATTATATGGTTTCATTCATATAGGGAATATAAAAAATAGTGAAAGAGATTATAGGGGAAAGGAGAGAAAATGAGTAGGAAATATCAGAGAGGGTGAAAGAACATGAGAGACTCCTAACTCTGGGAAATGAACAAGGGGTAGTGGAAGGGGTGTTGGGCAGGGGGATGGGGTGACTGGGTGACAGGCACATAAGGGGGCACTTGACAGGATGAGTACTGGGTGTTATACTATATGTTGGCAAATTGAACTCCAATTAAAAAAAACACCCAAAAAAAAAAAATCCTTAGACCTCATTCAAGATGCACCAGGTGTTGTCCAATCATTGTTTACAGCAAGAATCCAGTTGAGATTTTCATTCTGTTTAGTTGTCATGTCTGTTTAGTTTCCTTCAATCTGAAATAGTTCCTTGTATTTCCTTGACTTTCGTGACCTTGATATTTTTCATGATTATCAGGTTTGGTGACATATAAAATGTCCCTCAGTTTGGGCTTATGTTTCCTTATAATTAGACTAAGGCTACGCATCTTTGGCAGTAATGCTTGCAGATATGACACTGTGTTCTTGCTGGATTCTATCAAATGGCACACAGTTCCCATTTTCTCATCAATGGTGCTGTTAACTTTGATCACTTGGTTAAGTGGTATCTGCCAGGTTTCCCCACTATGAAGTTATTTTTCTTCCTTTGCAATTAATATGTATTTTATGACTTGACGGGATGAGCACTGGGTGATATGCAATATGTTGGCAACTTGAACTCCAATATTAAAATATTTTATACAAAAAAATATGTATTTTATGGAGAGATACCTTGAGATAGTATAAATATTCTATTCCTCAATTTACTAACATATTTATTTATATCACTTCAGGTTTTCTATTTTATTCCATTGGTTATAATTGCTATCATTACATTTGATGACTTTTTAAATGAGTAGCAAAGAAACTACATGAATGGGTGATCCAATTTACAAAGTAACTGATAACCCAGGAAGTGGCAGAAACTCCATGCCTTAGTAAAATCGAGTGGAATGTGGTAATATTAACCAATGAGTGAAACCTAATGAAAACAAAATTCATGATAGTGTCCTTAATAATTAAAAAAGTGAATTTCTTCCCTACAAATTGAAGTTGCCTTCCGAGACCCTTCAGTCTATTGGTGGGATTTTTGTGGAAGTACTTAGAAAATTTTGTGCCTGGTCTCAACATAGAGAACACTGGTGAGGATGGCTTATGATCGTGGATGAGCAAGACTATCATTGCGTTTAGTAGAATATGGAAACCCCCTTTCTGGGGTTGAGCCCACAAACTAGGATTCTGAGAGTGCTGTGTATGTAGGAGAATGCTGTTTTTCTTTGAAGGAAATTTTTCTCTGAGGGAAAATTTATGACAATGAATCCTACTATCTCACTCTTGAATTTTCCTTTCCCATTAGCTGGAATAGACCACGTTGGCATCAGCCAAAATCTGGACTTTGCTTCGGGAGTGCATATGCAGATATTCCAAGAGATGATCCTTGGTGACCTGAAACAGCGCACCTTGGAGGGTCCTAAGAGGTTTGAATTAGTTCTCCTGATGCCAGTGGGTTCAGTGTTTGGAGAACCAGATAAAACCACCATTTTCATCAATGACACCATCTGACTATAAGCAGAGTGCTTGTAGCTCATTTGAATGAAAGACTTTAAGGATTTTAATACTCAAAATACATCTCCTAACAACAGAATGAGACTATATGTCTTTAGAGCTTAGCAGCTCTGAGTTATCAATGATATTGTACTGTCATTGGTGATATATCTATTCTGGTGATATGTGCAAATATAGATATGTGACTGTATAGATACATAGAGAGAAAGATACACATATGCAGAGAAAAGACTGAGCCCACAAAGGATTAGACTGTGCTCTTCTTTTCCTTTTCCTATTTTCTTTTACTTTGTTTTTAAAACTAGTGAAAGCAACTGTCACCAATTAAATCAAAAGTCAAGAACACAAGGGTTGGCTTCTCTTTGCCCATTGACACTGGACATGAAGTACCTTTCAACTCTATACATACTGTCCACCTTCTTCCAGTGCACCAAGTTATTGTGATGAGCATGCCCTAACAAATTTGCAGAGAAGCCTAAAGCTCCTTTTTGCCAATTGCTCACTTTTCCTCCACAAGTCTTTTTTTTAATTTATTTTTTATTGGTGTTCAATTTACCAACATACAGAATAACCCCCAGTGCCTGTCACCCATTCACTCCCACCCCCCGCCCTCCTCCCCTTCTACCACCCCTAGTTCGTTTCCCAGAGTTAGCAGTCTTTACGTTCTGTCTCCCTTTCTGATATTTCCCACACATTTCTTCTCCCTTCCCTTATATTCCATTTCACTATTATTTATATTCGCCAAATGAATGAGAACATATAATGTTTGTCCTTCTCCGACTGACTTACTTCACTCAGCATAATACCCTCCAGTTCCATCCACGTTGAAGCAAATGGTGGGTATTTGTCGTTTCTAATGGCTGAGTAATATTCCATTGTATACATAAACCACATCTTCTTTATCCATTCATCGTTCGATGGGCACCGAGGCTCCTTCCACAGTTTGGCTATTGTGGACATTGCTGCTAGAAACATCGGGGTGCAGGTGTCCTGGCGTTTCATTGCATCTGTATCTTTGGGGTAAATCCCCAACAGTGCAATTGCTGGGTCGTAGGGCAGGTCTATTTTTAACTCTTTGAGGAACCTCCACACAGTTTTCCAGAGTGGCTGCACCAGTTCACATTCCCACCAACAGTGTAAGAGGGTTCCCTTTTCTCCGCATCCTCTCCAACATTTGTGGTTTCCTGCCTTGTTAATTTTCCCCATTCTCACTGGTGTGAGGTGGTATCTCATTGTGGTTTTGATTTGTATTTCCCTGATGGCAAGTGATGCAGAGGATTTTCTCATGTGCGTGTTGGCCATGTCTATGTCTTCCTCTGTGAGATTTCTCTTCATGTCTTTTGCCCAATTTATGATTGGATTGTTTGTTTCTTTGGTGTTGAGTTTAATAAGTTCTTTATAGATCTTGGAAACTAGCCCTTTATCTGATGTGTCATTTGCAAATATCTTCTCCCATTCTGTAGGTTGTCTTTTCGTTTTGTTGACTGTATCCTTTGCTGTGCAAAAGCTTCTTATCTTGATGAAGTCTCAATAGTTCATTTTTGCTTTTGTTTCTTTTGCCTTCGTGGATGGATCTTACAAGAAGTTGCTGTGGCCAAGTTCAAAAAGGGTGTTGCCTGTGTTCTTCTCTAGGATTTTGATGGAATCTTGTCTCACATTTAGATCTTTCATCCATTTTGAGTTTACCTTTGTGTATGGTGAAAGAGAGTGGTCTAGTTTCATTCTTCTGCATGTGGATGTCCAATTTTCCCAGCACCATTTATTGAAGAGACTGTCTTTCTTCCAATGGATAGTCTTTCCTCCTTTATCGAATATTAGTTGACCATAAAGTTCAGGGTCCACTTCTGGGTTCTCTATTCTGTTCCACTGATCTATGTATCTGTTTTTGTGCCAGTACCACACTGTCTTGATGACCACAGCTTTGTAGTACAACCTGAAATCTGGCATTGTGATGCCCCCAGCTACGGTTTTCTTTTTTAAAATTCCCCTGGCTATTCGGGGTCTTTTTTGATTCCACACAAATCTTAAAATGATTTGTTCTAATTCTCTGAAGAAAGTCCATGGTATTTTGATAGGGATTGCATTAAACATGTATATTGCCCTGGGTAACACTGACATTTTCACAATATTAATTCTGCCAATCCATGAGCATAGAATATTTTTCCATCTCTTTGTGTCTTCCTCAATTTCTTTCAGAAGTGTTCTATAGTTTTTAGGGTATAGATCCTTTACCTCTTTGGTTAGGTTTATTCCTAGGTATCTTATGCTTTTGGGTGCAATTGTAAATGGGATTGACTCCTTAATTTCTCTTTCTTCAGTCACATTGTTAGTGTATAGAAATGCCACTGACTTCTGGGCATTGATTTTGTATCCTGCCACACTACCAAATTGCTGTATGAGTTCTAGCAATCTTGGGGTGGAGACTTTTGGGTTTTCTATGTAGAGTATCATGTCATCTGCAAAGAGGGAGAGTTTGACTTTTTCTTTGCCAATTTGAATGCCTTTAATGTCTTTTTGTTGTAGATTGCTGAGGCTAGGACTTCCAGTACTATGTTGAATAGCAGTGCTGAGAGTGGACATTCCTGTCTTGTTCCTGATCTTAGGGGAAAGGCTCCCAGTGCTTCCTCATTGAGAATGATATTTGCTGTGGGCTTTTCGTAGATGGCTTTTAAGATGTTGAATGTTCCCTCTATCCCTACACTCTGAAGAGTTTTGATCAGAAATGGATGCTGTATTTTGTTAAATGCTTTCTCTGCATCTATTGAGAGGATCATATGGTTCTTGATTTTTCTCTTGCTGATATGATGAATCACATTGATTGTTTTACGAGTGTTCAACCAGCCTTGTGTCCCGGGGATAAATCCTATTTGGTCATGGTGAATAATTTTCTTAATGTATTGTTGGATCCTATTGGCCAGTATCTTGTTGAGAATTTTTGCATCCATGTTCATCAGGGATATTGGTCTGTAATTCTCCTTTTTGGTGGGGTCTTTGTCTGGTTTTGGAATTAAGGTGATGCTGGCCTCATAGAACGAATTTGGAAGTACTCCATCTCTTTCTATCTTTCCAAACAGCTTTGGGAGAATAGGTATGGTTTCTTCTTTAAACGTTTGATAAAATTCCCCTGGGAAGCCATCTGGCCCTGGACTTTTGTGTCTTGGGAGGTTTTTGATGACTGCTTCAATTTCCTCCCTGGTTATTGGCCTGTTCAGGTTTTCAATTTCTTCCGGTTCCAGTTTTGGTAGTTTGTGGCTTTCCAGGAATGCGTCCATTTCCTCTAGATTGCCTAATTTATTGGCATATAGCTGTTCATAATGTTTTTAAAATCGTTTGTATTTCCTTGGTGTTGGTAGTGATCTCTCCTTTCTCATTCATGATGTTATTAATTTGAGTCTTCTCTCTCTTCTTTTTAATAAGGCTGGCTAATGGTTTATCTATCTTATTAATTCTTTCAAGGAACCAACTCCTGGTTCTGTTGATCTGTTCCACAGTTCTTCTGGTCTCAATTTCGTTGAGTCCTGCTCACATCTTTATTAACTCTCTTCTTCTCCTGGGTGTAGGATCTATTTGCTGTTTTTCCTCTAGCTCCTTTATATGTAAGGTTAGCTTTTGTATTTGAGTTCTTTCCAGTTTTTGAATGGATGCTTCTATTGCGATGTATTTCCCCCTTAGGACTGCTTTTGCTGCATCCCAAAGATGTTGAACGGTTGTATTTTCATTCTCATTAGTTTCCATGAATCTTTTTAATTCTTCCTTAATTTCCTGGTTGACCCTTTCATCTTTTAGCAGGATGGTCCTTAACCTCCACATGTTTGAGGTCCTTCCAAACTTCTTGTTGTGATTTAGTTCTAATTTCAAGGTATTATGGTCTGAGAATATGCAGGGGACGATCCCAATCTTTTGGTATCGGTTCAGACCCGATTTGTGACCCAGTATGTGGTCTATTCTGGAGAAAGTTCCATGTGCACTTGAGAAGAATGTGTATTCAGTTGAGTTTGGATGTAAAGTTCTGTAGATATCTGTGAAATCCATCTGGTCCAGTGTATCATTTAAAGCTCTCGTTTCTTTGGAGATGTTGTGCTTAGAAGACCTATCGAGTATAGAAAGAGCTAGATTGAAGTCACCAAGTATAAGTGTATTATTATCTAAGTATTTCTTCACTTTGGTTATTAATTGATTTATATATTTGGCAGCTCCCACATTCGGGGCATATATATTGAGGATTGTTAAGTCCTCTTGTTGGATAGATCCTTTAAGTATGATATAGTGTCCCTCTTCATCTCTCACTACAGTCTTCAGGGTAAATTTTAGTTTATCTGATATAAGGATGGCTACCCCTGCTTTCTTTTGAGGACCATTCAAATGGTAAATGGTTCTCCAACCTTTTATTTTCAGGCTGTAGGTGTCCTTCTGTCTAAAATGAGTCTCTTGTAGACAGCAAATAGATGGGTCCTGCTTTTTTATCCAGTCTGAAACCCTGCGCCTTTTGATGGGGTCATTAAGCCCGTTCACGTTCCGAGTTACTATTGAGAGATATGAGTTTAGTGTCATCATGATATCTATTCAGTCCTTGTTTTTGTGGATTGTTCCACTGAACTTCTTCTTAAAGGGGAATTTTAAGAGTCCCCCTTAAAATTTCTTGCAGAGCTGTTTTGGAGGTCACATATTCTTTCAGTTCCTGCCTGTCTTGGAAGCTCTTTATCTCTCCTTCCATTTTGAATGAGAGCCTTGCTGGATAAAGTATTCTTGGTTGCATGTTCTTCTCATTTAGGACCCTGAATATATCCTGCCAGCCCTTTCTGGCCTGCCAGGTCTCTGTGGAGAGGTCTGCTGTTACCCTAATACTCCTCCCCATAAAAGTCAGGGATTTCTTGTCTCTTGCTGCTTTAAGGATCTTCTCTTTATCTTTGGAATTTGCAAGCTTCACTATTAAATGTCGAGGTGTTGAACGGTTTTTATTGATTTTAGGGGGGGATCTCTCTATTTCCTGGATCTGAATGCCTGTTTCCCTTCCCAGATTAGGAAAGTTTTTAGCTAGAATTTGTTCAAATACATATTCTGGCCCTGTTGCCCTTTTGGCGCTTTTGGGAACCCCAATAAACGTAGGTTTTTCTTCCTCAGGCCGTCGTTTATTTACCTTAATCTATATTCATGGTCTTTTAATTGTTTGTCTCTTTTTTCCTCAGTTTCCTTCTTTGCCATCAACTTGTCTTCTATGTCAGTCACTCGTTCTTCCACCTCGTTAACCCTCGTCGTTAGGACTTCTAGTTTGGATTGCATCTCATTCAATTGATTTTTAATTTCTGCCTGATTAGCTCTAAATTCTGCAGTCATGAAGTCTCTTGAGTCCTTTATGCTTTTTTCTAGAGCCACCAGTAGCTCTATAATTGTGCTTCTGAATTGGCTTTCTGACATTGAATTGTAATCCAGATTTTGTAACTCTGTGGGAGAGAGGACTGTTTCTGATTGTTTCTTTTGAGGTGAGGTTTTCCTTCTAGTCATTTTGCTCAGTGCAAAGTGGCCAAAAGCTAGTTGTTTGGGCAAAGGAGAAAAAGAGAGGAGAGAAAGAAGGAAAGAAAAGAGAAAGAGAAAAAAGAAAAAAGGAAGAAAAAAAGAAAAAAAAGAAGAAAAAGAAAGGGAAAAAAGGTGGGGGAAGGAAACAAATCAAAAAGCAAAACAAAATGAAACAAAACAACAACAAAAAAAAAAAAAAAAAGAAAAGAAAGAAAGAAAGAAAAACCATGGGGATGTATCTTCTGATTCTGTATACTTTAAGTCCCATGAGTTCCCCTGGAACTTGTCCGTCTAGCTGGTCTTCTGGGGGAGGGGCCTGTTGTGCTGATTTTCAGGTGTTAGCACTTGGGGGAGCTGCTCTGCCCCCTGCCTGGTGCAGGGCTCAGTGGGGGTTGTTTACCCCGTGAGGCCGCAGGAGCAACAGCCCCAGTGGCGGGGCCAGCTCTGGAGCCCTGGAGCTCCAGAGCTCTCCGTCTGCAGGGCCTGGAGGCTCCAGGGTGGGGCCGCTGATCTGCTCAGCTCAGGGCAAGAGCGTCCTTGTGGTCCTGGGCCCTCCTGGCCTCTGCCTGACCCGGGGGGAGGCCGGATCCTGGGCTGTGTCCCAGCGCCCAGTGCTCTGGAGCCTGCGCTGTTGGATTCGCTCCCGCCCCGGAGCCCCCTCCGCGGAGCCGCCCCCGAGCCCCTCCGAGCTGCTCCGGGCCCCGCCGTGCGCGCTGCAGCCCTTAGGGAGCTCGGCGCACTCTCCCGGGGCGCAGGTGTCTGTTAGTGTCCCAGGGAGCCCGAGGGCATCCCCGCCCTCCTGGGTCCTGCTCCAACTCCCTGCGGGCCCCTTTCCCCCGGGAAGGTCGGTGCAGCTCCTGCTTCTCCGGGACGGGGCTCTCCTGTCCTGGGGACTCTCGCCCCGGCCTCAGCCCGGCTCCTCGCGGGGCCCCTCCCCCTTGGACGCCTTTTGTTTCTTTATTTCTTTTTCCCCGTCTTCCTACCTTGATAGAAGCGCGAACTCTTCTCACTGTAGCACTCCAGCTGGTCTCTCTTTAATTCTCAGGCCAAATTCGTAGATTTTCAGGATAATTTGAAGGTTTTCTAGGTAATTTGGTGGAGACAGGTGATTTGGGGACCCTACTCTTCCGCCATCTCGCCCCTCCCTCCACAAGTCTTTATCAGAGCTACTTATGCAGGGAAATCCTTTCATCAGCTGTCCCTTCTTTTGTAAATTCCCTTATAAAAGAGGATCAAAAAACAATAACATGATTTTTTTCAACATGCAAGTATAAAGGAGATTGAAAAAAAGTTGAAGAGTTGCATAATCCCTTAACTGCCCAATTCCTTCTTAACTAAGTTTCAGTTGGCAATATACATTACCATCAGCATGCCTCAGCTAATGTCACATAAATCAGAGTTTCCAAATTATTTTGAAAACCACGTCTTTATTCCCGTCATCTTTTAGGTATTTCTTAGGCAAATCCTTTTTAAATTTGTGTTTCACACATAACCTACTCATAAGTCAACTTGGCACATGATAAAAACTATTTCCAAAAAAAAAAAAAATTTCAAGTAGCCTTCCTCCCCCTTCCCCCCATACTAAAGAGCAGACAAGAAGGCCCTTCGCTGCCACGTGATCTGCATATATAGGTAGAGAAGTCCCTACATATTGTCAGCCTGGCTTTGCTTCCATCCTGGACAGCATCAGCTTCCCCAGCCAGAGAGAGATTTTTCCAAGCTACTTTGTAACTCTTGATCTCACTTCCCCTTCTGTCAGATGAGAAATTTGCACTCAATTTCCAGTTCTAATTCCTGTCTGGGTACTTATCTACCAACAGAAAATCTCTCTCCCTCATCTTATAATTTGCTCAGCTACCAGGATCAACATTCTTTTAAACTTGGGGTGCCTGGCTGGCTGAGTCAGTGGAGCATACGACTCTTCATCATGGGGTTGTGAGTTCGATCTCCATCGTTGAGTATAGAGATTACTTAAAAATAAAATCCTAAAAAATATATTTTTTTTAAAGATTTTATTTATTTATTCATAGAAACACAGAGAGAGAATGAGAGGCAGAGACACAGG
Organism: Canis lupus familiaris; assembly: GCF_011100685.1. Classification (NCBI taxonomy): domain Eukaryota; kingdom Metazoa; phylum Chordata; class Mammalia; order Carnivora; family Canidae; genus Canis; species Canis lupus. The sequence continues at coordinate 43,088,126 of NC_049236.1, read as the reverse complement.
CAGAGGGAGAAGCAGGCTCTATGCAGGGAGCCCGACGTGGGATTCAATCCAGGGTCTCCAGGATCATGCCCTGGGCTGCAGGCGGCTCTAAACCACTGTGCCACCCAGGCTGCCCCTAAAAAAAATATTTTAAACTCAGTTCAATTCAACAGATATTCATCGGGCTTCCAATAGGTCAGAAAGATATGAACCCTTCATAAATGTAAATAATAATAATAATAATAATAATAATAATAATAATAATGAAAAAACTACATACTGGCCAGGATAATTCAGGTACACCCAACAGTCCCCAAATGAAACAACCATCCTGAACTTCCAACTGAGTAACTATGCCCAAGAAAAATCCACATTGTCAGGTTTGTAGAGAAAGCCACAGAGGATTCAGCTTTGAACCTGAAATTAATCCCTGGCTTGCAGTGTCTTTCAGACAATTCCTTTCTCTCTTTCTTGTTCTGTCTTTTGTTAAGGAGCTCCATTCAGAAGAATGCAGTGTTTTTGCATGCATCTTTTTTCCTGGGTGACTTGACAAACACTGCTTTCTGTGAAGTGTACCTGTTCAATTCCTAGTTTCCTCACAGGAAGACATGCCAGGGAAGCAAAACTACTGTTTTTAGGCGTCTAGGATAAAACCCGGTGTATTCAAGATATGACTTAAATTGTACTACAGGAATGTACATACTGAATGAAAGTGATCTAGTGTCTTAAAGAGTGAAAAATATCCAATTTCCTTTGGAGAATGGACTTACACAAACTCAAAAATCGGGCTCATTTTCATTCCTCACATATTCTTCCAACCTGTTGACATTTTTATGGAATAAAAAGTATGTACACTTTTTTCTCATTATTAACTTCAGTTTTCAGGGTGCCTGGGTGGTGCAGTCAGTTGAGCAATTAACTGGGTTTCTGCTTCCGTTGTGATCTCAGGATTGTGGGATTGAGTCTCCCACTGGGCTCTGTGATCAGCTCAGAGTTTGTTTAAGACTCCCCCTTGCCCCTCCCCCATTCTCTCTCTCTCTCTCTCTCTCTGTGTGTGTGTGTGTGTGTGTGTCTGTCAGGAATAAATAAAGTCTTTTAAAAAAGAGAATATGTTACTCTTAAAAAAAGAATATTTTATTGTAATTCTCTTAAAAATTTGTGATTCGTGTGGCTACTCTCTACTAATCAAAAAGTTTAATCAGAACTACTCAACCCATTTTTCTAGAAATTCAGCAGTGTACTTATTCTTTTTAATATAATCTATTTGTGTGGTAAATGTTAGGAAGCATAAAAAAAACAGTTTACTTCTCTAAAAGATGAATACTGCAGATGTGATGGTGTTCTGTAAGGAAACAAGATTGGGATGTTCTACATGATGCCTCATTTCCTTACTGTAAGTAACACTAAGCACCTGCATAAGTGACTGAATACAGATTATGAATTTGAAATTCCTAAAACATCTTCAGTAAAAGAAAGTTCAAGTGTATGTCATGTTTACTCTTCTTACGTCCAGTACCTGACACCACACCTGGCACATAGGATTATGTTTCAAGATTAAAAACATATGAGCAAATAAATTGATGACCCCAAGTATATGATTAAAGTACTATTCTTCCTAAAGGAATTTTTATCAGTCAAGGTCCCAGCAGGAAAGTCATGAAACATTCAAAAGTATTTAACTGGAGAGTATTCAATGAAAGGAATATTACAGAGGTGTGGGCAGGATTGAAGGAACCAAAAGGGGTGCAGAAACATGAGGGGCCAGCAACAGTGAGGCATCCTCACCACCATGAGGCTTCAAGAGGCAAGGACAGAGCAGCATACCAGAGCCTGGAAAGAATGGCTGGAACCCTATGGAGAGAAGAACCAACCAGAGAAGCCATATGTACAGGGTGAGCCAGGGAACCAGTATCCTAAACTCTGTGCTCCTACACTCTGCTGTCCTGCGGGCACATACCACTGGGCAGAATCAATGGGAAGGCAGAGGGAAAGGGAGCCCAGTTGTCATGGTCCGCTAGACTCATCTCCCAGGGGGCATAGAGAAGCAGGGACAGCGGGTCTGGAGGAGGCAGACCGAGACTATAACTGGCTCAAAAATGAACTGTTTGAACAACCTCTGTGGACCTCATGGGTCTCTGACTCTGAAAAAGCTCAGCTCATCAGTACCGGGTGGGTATCCACATCCAAACCTGAAGGACAAAGGGACAAATTAATGCAATAAAATAAGAACTGCAGTTTCCTTAGTACAGTCACTTCAGGATTGTCAGTAGGCCTCCCAGAGCTGAACACTGAGATAATCTAATGAAAAATATGGCAAATACACTGGGATCACATATTGCCCATTTTGCTTTTTTTGAAGTGACATATTCATATCTCTATTTCAGATAGCCAAAGCTATTGTGTACATTGAAAGACACAAATAGTGTCTCACATGTCATCTTTCCAGCTGTGGCCCAAGTGATGTCTCTTCTCATTGACAATGACACATCTGCCACCAAAAACAAAGGCAGACCTCTGCTGGCTTCCCACTTGTGTGTGTAACCATAAGACACATTTGTCAGTGCTCTGCTCAACCCAGCACACATCAGCCCTCAAAACAGTCCCTTGCCCTCTTAGCTAACAAATGCCATGGCTATGACATAGACAAAATCTGTGAGCCTCCTATTTTAGCTTATTTTTATTTCTCTATAATCCAAAATCCTTTAAGGCTTGAATTACTTTATAAAACCTTGATGCTGGTGTTCCTTGGTGTTGCAATCTGTAAATAGGTATGGATTCTTCTCCAATTGGAGTGTGGATACTTCGCTGTGGTACAGTACCTGCCCGGGTGTCAGGATGTGCCAAAGCAGATCGTTAATGTGAAATCTGATGCATCTCCCTCAAGCATTAGTGATATGTATTTGAAATATTTTAATGAAAACAAATATAGTATGGACCAAAATAGAATATTTTCCTTACTGAGACAAGCCACAAATTTTAAACATGTTTTGTCATTTCTGCTTCTTGCTCAGATCCCCAGGGTGACATGTATTTGGCCTTTTTGCCCTCAGAGCTACTGTCAGTAGAAACGTTTGATCCACACAGACATAGCCTAAAAGAATGCATCTTTTTCTGCCATTTTTTGGTCCTATTTTGGGCCTGTACTCCCAAATCTTCCAATTACAAGAAGACAAGAGCCATCTGCTTGACTGAGAGCATTAATGACACCCTGACCTTGTGCGGCTGGCTGGCCAGAGCTCCCAGCACCAGTGACAGCCACTGCAGGAATCAGATTGCAACACTTTCTTCACTGACACAAAGTCAATCACACTTGACCCCATCTGTGTCCAAGCCTGCTCAGGGGTACAATGTGCAGGTCGAGCTGTCAGCACTGGTGGTGATATGGGGCTTGCACTTCTGAGTCCAGCTGTCATTGTAAACAAAGAGGATGGGGAGTGGTAGTATCCCAAAAGGAAATTCTTTGGCACAAGGGCTGCATAATGAAAAGAGAAAATCATAACTGCTTGAAACCTGTTGAAGTTCATTTATGTGACGTTCATTCTTTACCACTGAAATTACATGACTTCCAATATATATAAAATATCTAAGAGCACAATAAGACAGGTTTGGGGGTAAGGATTTTTCTTTATGACCATTTTGAATTTTTTCTGTACTGTAATGAGACAAATGGAAGATAAATGGACTTTTTAAAACTTTCCAAAAAAAAAAACAAAAACCCTCATGCACTGTTAGTTTGAATATAAGTTGGTGCAGCTGCTGTGGAAAATAGTATGGAGTTTCCTCAAAAAATGAAAAATAGAAATACCATACAACCCAATGCCATTTCAATTCCCAAAGGAAATGAAAACACTGATTCAAAGATATATATATCCCTATATTCATTGCAGCACTACTTACAATAGCCAAGAAATGGAAGTGGCCTAAGTGTCCATCCATGGACAAATGGATAAAGAAGATTCCATGGGTGCCTGGGTGGTTCAGTTGGTTAAGTATCTGCCTTTGGTTCAGGTCATGATCTTGGGGTCCTGGGTTGAGCCCCGCATCAGGCTCTCTGCTCAGTGGGGAATTTCTTCTCCCTCTGTTCCTTCCCCCTCCCCAGCTCATGCTCACTCTCTAGCTTACTCTCTCAAATAAATAAATTAAATATTTAAAAGTAAATAAATTCTTAAAAAAAAAGATTCCACATAGAGTGGAATATTACTCAGCCACAAAAAAAGAATGACATCATGCCATTTACAACAATATGGATGGATCTACAGGGCATTATGCTAAGTGAAGTAATTCAGACAGAGAAAAACAAATATCATATGTTTTTACTTATATGGATAATCTAAAAAACAGGACAAATAAAAAACAGAAATAGCCTCATAAATACAGAGAACAAATGTGGTTGCCAGGGGTGGGGGCAGTGGGTGAAATAGGTGAATAGGATTAAGAGATACAAACTTTCTCAGTTATAAAATAATTCACAGAGATGAAAAGTACAGCATAGGGAATATAGTCAATAATATTATAATAATGTTTTATGGTGATGGATGCTACTTACATGGTGAGCAATGAAAATGTATAGAAGTATTGAATCACTATGTTATGCACCTGAAACCAATATAACATTACATGCCAGCTATAATTTAACAATAAAAGATTTTTTTTAATTTTAATTTAATTTTTAATTTTAATTAAGACAATAAAAGCTATAGGTTTTGTAAGTTTGAGTCCAATGCATACAGCATTGGCAGGACTGTATGGTAGGCTCTCTCATTTATTTTGACTTGACCACTGACCAGACACTGTATGAAGTGCATTACAAACATTTTTTCATTTAATCTTACAGCATTCCTATCAGGGATGTATTATTATCTTCAGGTGAAAGAACCATTTTACAGACAATGAAACTTCTCCAAAGTCATTTGGAGAATCAAGATTGCAACTGAGTCTGATTCTAAAGTTAGAGTTCTTTCTAGCTCACCCTGCACCTCCTCGATACTATACTGCTCAAAAACAAAAACCAAATGTAATGACATCCCGTAAGTATTTTAAGATCTCTATCTCCTGGACAGTAAGTTTTAAAGATTATAGGTATTGCCCTTACAATATCATAAACAACCCATTTCTGAGGTCTACTTAAAAAAATACATCATGTTATACATAATACGTACATGCAAAGGTATTGATTGCAATTGTAGAGGTTCTACAATTGAGTTGCTTAACTCAAATTGATACAGTGCTACTAGAAATATATTAACTGAGGAGAATCTTGAAATTTGCAACTTTTATACTCATAAAAGGAATGTTAAATCAAAGGCATAGCCATCTCCAGCCCGCAGAATACATGCCAGTCTCAGTGTGTGAGGTGGACGGCAAGTTTCTCTAAGATAGAATGCTCCATTTACGTGATAGTGTGTGGGAAGGGTCCAGGTCAGGGCCAGATGGGTGGGACCCCGCCTGAGGAGGAAGCCTCTACTAACTACCCAGACCTTATATCAGTGCAAACCCCATGTAACAATTCTTAGCCCTAATAAATGTTTTTCCACCCCTCAGCAATCCCCAGATGGCTAGCCATTGTAGGCAAGAAGTATATTTTAGTTTCTTCCTCCTTTCCTTTCTCAAATCATTCTGAATCTGTTGTGTGTTTTACATAAAATTCAACAAATAGGAAATAATCTCACTAGGCATGTATTTGTATGCATGGTATTTATGATTTTGTTATGTCCTCAATCCTATCCTTTGTGGGCTAGAAGAAACCTGTCAGAGGGCCAGCTGAGTCCCTTCATTGAGGAAAGTGTTCCACAGGTTTGCATCTTGTTGAAACAAGAAATCAGTCCTCTTTGGACAAGGAATTATTTGACAAAAATACATAAAAAGAATGGTGCCCAGCTGGCTCAGTCAGAAAAGCATACAACTCTTGATCTCAGGGTCGTGAGTTTGAGCCTCTCATTGTGTGTAGATATTTCTTAAAAATAAACTTTTTTAAAAAATCCATTGAAAGATAATGACTATTAATTTATTCCAAGCTTTTTTCCCTTGTAATACAGAAGCCAATAATTTACAAAGACGATTGTGACTGTGACCTCATTTTCTCATCTGCAAAAGGAGAATATCTCCTTTGTACAAGGATCATTAGGAATAACTGTGGGATAACTGTACTAATAACTGTAGTACTTAATAGGCACCTGATAGATGATACCTACCATTTCTTTCCTTATTCATATTAACCCTACCTAGCCAGTCTCTCACGTTTTCTTTTAACATCCTTTTCCCCGGGTGTCTGTCAGCCTCATCCGCTTGGCAAAGTAGGAGCCAAAACTTCCTTAGCCAACATACATGGCCTGATGGGCCTGATTACCTTAATCTGATCAAAATAATTGTGATGAGGCCAAACATAAATGATAAGTAACACCATAAAACAAAGGTATAATTATTGCATTCACAGGGGAAGAGAAACGGGAACCTCAGGGCCATGCCACAAGCACTGGAAGAGCTAGAGGTACAGGTGGGATGTCCCGGTGCCTAAGCCCTGCCCTATGCAGGCTATCCCTCCATATTCTGGGAATGCTGCCTGTCATCTCCACATGGCTTTGGACCAAGCCCACACTCAGCCCTAATGGCACCTGTGTGGGCAACCAACAGTGCTCTCCAATCTTCTAGACAATAGTGAGCTCCATATCAAGCATGGCTTGGTACAGACCAACACTTGCCAGGCATGGACAGAGTACCCCTCACTGGTACTGCATCCCCCTGAGGTGTGTCTGTACTCTCCACTCTTACCAGAATTCCAACCTGGAGTCCTGCCTCTGGAAAATCAGTAGTTACTCTGACACGTCCCTACTGTTGGCTGAGCATGATGATGGCCAGGTATGCTTCTGAGAGTCTCTGCTGCGAAGGGGCACAGCAGCATTCCAAGACTCTGGGAATGAGGACAGTCAACCCAGGCACCGCTTGAAGAAATCCTAGGTGTGGGTGAACCCTGGCTAAACTGGTGCATTAGCGAGCCTGCTAAAGAACTAAAATTCCAAATGAGCTTAGACACCGTTGTCATCCACTATCACTACTCGCCTTCTTTGAAGTTGACAAAATGCTTTTTTTAAAAAAAATCATTTTCTCATTTAGTCCTCAGTCCCACGCGAAGTATCTACAAACATCCCACAATAAAAATAAAAGCACCCTGAGTTACTCAAGCAACAGGGCCAGAGTTAAGACTTGAACCCAAAAAAAATAAAAAAATAAAAAATAAAAAAAAAAAAAGACTTGAACCCACATTATCTGGCTCTCAGTTCCCACTTCCATGTGGTGCCAGATAAAGTAGAGCATGCACTCAGGTGCCCGTCATGAGCTGATGAGCATATACACGTCGCTGGTAGGTTTAGAGTTGGCCAAAGAATCCTGGAAGCCGAGGACACAGGCTTGCATTGATTCGACTGAAATGTATGAGCAAAAGTGCTTAAATAAATGGTGAGCTTGGGCAGCCCTGGTGGCTCAGCGGTTTAGCACCGCCTTCAGCCCAGGGCATGATTCTGGACACCCGGGATCGAGTCCCACGTCGGGCTCCCTGCATGGAGCCTGCTTCTCCCTCTGTGTCTCTGCCTCTCTCTCTGTATCTGTCATGAATAAATAAATAAAATCTTTTAAAAATCATAATAAATGGTGAGCCTGAGCTAACAACCGAAGGGTTAATGGCCCTTGTAAGCATAGCTGCAGCCTTTTACTCAGACCTCTTTCCTTTTGCCTTTACATTTCCCTGACTCTTCTTCCAAGAGGTAGGCTGGAGGTTTGTCCTCTGGTCTCCTCCTTGGGCTGCCTCCTGGCTGAGCCTTTTCTTTGCTGCCCACCTGCTATCTCAGTGGTTGGCTCTGCTGTGCATCAGGCTGGAGAAACTGGGTTTGGTTACAAAGTTGAAGAGCTGGCTGGGAGTCTTTGCTTCTCCTGTGTGGGCCCCCAGCTGGTAAGGAGAGGCCAGCAACAAGGCCAAGGCGGGGCAGCTGCCTAGGCTCTTGGTCCTAGGGGCCACCCCGGACGAGGCACCCCGGCTGAACCTTCAGCGCTTAGCTCCAGTAGCAAGGAAGTAGTTTGGGGTGTCTGTGTGGGCAAACCTCTGATGGTGAGTACTCTGTGTACAAGGGCACCGGAGCTGATTTCTTCTTCCTGTTTGGTTTGGCTAAGCCTCCTTTTTCTAGCCTGAATTGAAAAGGGGTGACCATGAAGCTGTTTGGTTCATTAGCGAAGCCCTGACTTCTGGGGAGAAGCCAACACTCCCAGAGGTCCTCTGGGCTTCATTTGGTTTGTTTGCTACTGCCGCTTTCACATCTTCTGATAAAAACCGTTATGTTCTAGTTGGAAAATGGGAAATGGTCATTTGATTACCCACTGCAGCCCTTTGGACTGTGTCTTCCCGAACTGAGGGACATTGAGTTATGAATCTCTGAAGAGAAATAAGATGGTCTTTGTTCTTGTTGCTACACTACTTGGCCGCAATATTCATTAGACTCTGGAGAAAAAAAACTAACAGATCCATAAATGCTAATCCTATCTTGTAATTAGATTTGTAAAGGGAGATATTAGAAAATTAGACCTTTAATGGGTTCTCCAAACACTAGTAAGACAAAAGCTATAAGATTTTGTTTGCATCTTGTTTGCATATTTGTGCACATGTCCATGTATACTGTAAATGGGGGATAATCTCTCTACCTCTGGATGGTGTTACTAAAATTAATTTGTAAAAGAGCTCTTTCTATTGGTTTAAAGGCCAGCCTTTGTAAGAATTGGGCATTTTAAAACACAGAAAAATGAGAACTAACCCAAATGTTTATGTGACCTGGGAAAATATTTGATATAAAGAATAATGTAAGGTTGTTTAATTAATAATGGACAGATCTTTAGAGGACCTAGCATTAGATGTAGAACTTCTGCCTGTGTTGACTGAAAGTCAGGTAGTTTCACACTAAATTTTAGGATTACTGGAAATAAAGGGAACAACTCTGCATGCCAGGAAAGTAAGAAAGAGAGAAAACTTAGGACAAAATCTGAACGAATGTAAAAGGAAAGTTGTAGAAGGTTTGTGAGAAGGGACTCTTTGGAAAGGAATTTTGTGCCTGGTCAGGACTAAGATTCTGGAGATTCATGTGTAAAGGTTATTAGGGGTGATCACCTGAGGAAGCAAAGGAAGAATAAAAAGGCAAGATTAGGCAGTAGGTGAGCAGTGGTGCATCAGCAGAAGTCTTCGTGATTCTCTGAGGAGCTCCAAACATTGGATCACCCTTCAGAACTACCCTAGCCTGGGACAAAAGGGCTGGATTTCTGTGTCCTCAGGTTGGACAGTCATTGAACGTGACCACCTGGGGGAGGGCATGCCCTAGGCGAGGCAATTGTCTTAGGTCTGGCTCTGGGGAGTTGAGAACTGTTGGCCTCATTCCTACAGCCCAGAGCCCTTTGTTCCTGATCGGGATTCTGGTCGGCACATCCCAGCACCTGTCACAGGCACGCAGGTCCTCGCAGTGCCCCGGAGTCCTCGCCTCAACATCATCAGCATGGGACAGGGGAGGGAGGATACCAGAATAAACTGAATAATTTTCAAATATTCAGCCTCTTGGATTGAATGAGTCTTCATATCAGAAGTACAGCAGTATGGGATTGGAATTTGGCTTTTCATTAGAAACGACAAATACCCACCATTTGCTTCAACGTCGATGGAACTGGAGGGTATTATGCTGAGTGAAGTAAGTCAATCAGAGAAGGACAAACAGTGTATGTTCTCATTTATTTGGGGAATATAAATAATAGTGAAAGGGAATAGAAGGGAAGGGAGAAGAAATGTGTGGGAAATATCAGAAAGGGAGACAACATAAAGACTCCTAACTCGGGGAAATGAACTAGGGGTGGTGGAAGGGGAGGCGGGTGGGGGGTGGGGGTGAATGGGTGACGGGCACTGAGAGGGGCACTTGACGGGATGAGCACTGGGTGTTATTCTGTATGTTGGTAAATTGAACACCAATAAAAAATTTATTAAAAAAATAAAAATTAAAAAATTAAAACTAAAATTAAAAAAAGGAATTTGGCTTTTCTCTCTGTTAAAATGACAGTTTTCTTAGGTTAATCTAAATTAGAAACAAAGTGTTTTTTTTTTAACTAATCAAAGATCTAATAAGAGAAAATACTTTTTTCTAGGCAGATTCTATTAAGATAAAGTTGACACAACTATGTAAGCCTCTACACTTGCCTTTAGAATCTTTTTTTTTTAATTTATTTATTTATTCCTGAGAGACACAGAGAGAGAGGCAGAGACATGGGCAGAGGGAGAAGCAGGCTCCCCACGGGGAGCCCGATGTGGGACTCAGTCCCAGGAACCTGTGATCACACCCTGAGCCAAAAGCAGACATTCAACCACTGAGCCACCCAGATGCCTCTTGCCTTTAGAATCTTATTAAAGCCTTCTGATATTTCTGACAAACTTTCCAAAGTTTAACTTCTAAATGAAGTCTTTTTGACTGAATAGAGTTGGTATATCAAATTACATGAGAAGTATTGTCAAATAAGTGATGATAAACTTCTTAGGTTATACAGTAGAGGTGATTGCTATCACTGTTCCAGAAATTATATAAAATTCCTAAGGTTTTGATATGTCCTGGTATCATGTAATTACCTATAATTCTAATTATTGAAGTGTGTGCCACAGAATTTCCTTGTCAGTTGCACTGTAATGACAAATACCGGTCTCTGATATCTTTAAGATCATAAAGCTAAACAGAGTAAGAATTTCTAAAACTAGTGGGAAAACTGCATCAAATAAAACAAAAATTAGTAACATAGGACTGAGTGAATTGAAAAAGATAGTTATATGACTCTCCTTTGAAATGTTGCTGGTTCTCTAATGTTTGCTCTTCCAGATCTAAGGAAACTCTGCCTCTGAAGCTATCTATGACTTCCCAAAATCTGGCAAAATAATCCTTTGCAAACAAATATGAAACCTTAATCTTTTTCTCCCTACCTAATCCTTCCAGAATTCAGAAACTCCCAGTGAGTATTCTTCTGTTTTCATTTATTTCATTTATTTCTGTTTTCATTTATTATTTTTCATTTATTTCAGTGTATTTATTTCCGTAAGTTTTGATAAGAATCTGTTCTCCTAGGAAACATAAGACATTCCAGTCAAAGTCTTGGTAATATAGCACCTATCTGAGGGAGCCATGCATAGACTTGGATATGACCAGAAAGCTTTAAGGAACTAAGGTCGACTTTCTGGAGCCAATGAAGCCCTTCGGAAAAATCAACCTGGTACCCTGCTTACAAGATCCCAGCATCCTTCCCAGGTGAGTAAGAAGGTCACTTCCTGACTGGTGCTGGAGTATCAGGATATTTTGGGGACCTCAAGAAGAGAGGAATTCACCACCCTAACCTTTAGATACTGCAGGTGAAGTCTGATGGCAAGTATTTGGCTTGGCTTCTTAACCTTCAGAGAAGGCCTCAGAAGTTATCAGAACACTTTTTTAAACAAAATTATTCCTAGGTTTGGATTGCTGTTAGTAACTCAGAGCAGCATTTGTGGGAAAAAAAAAAAAAAAAAAAGTCACATGAGCAGCATCCAATGCCTTTGGCATTAACAAAAATTAAATGGTTCCTAGCAACCCCAATAAACCGGAAAAACAAAAATACTGGGAAAAACAGGAAAAAACTTGCCAAGAAACCAACTTGGAAAAAAGCTTCACCAGTTGCCCCACTTCAGGTAAGAGGGGCCCCTAGAAACAAGCAACTAGTGATCATCATCCCAATTTCCTCAAAAATGAGGAACGGTCAAAAGATGAGGTATTGAAACCAGTAACCAAAGCCCTACTGATAGCAGTCGATTAACACCTGTCTTGTGTGTTACTTTGTTGTAAGAGTACTCTAGTATATAATACATACAAGCTAGATTTAAAAAGTTAAAAAAAAAAAGAGAAAATATAGTATGTGCTAGATTGAAAAAAATCCACATTTAAGTGGACCCATGTTATTCAAATCCATGTTGTTCAAGGGTCAACTGTTCACTGTTCTGATGGGCTCAAGTGTAAAAGCCAAACAGATATAAGTGAATATTCCAGATCAGGTGAGGCTGAGATGTACCCATGTGCATTATCATGAGTCCAGAGCTTCCCTGTGTTCACCTTTGGGGCAAATAAGCAGCAGGTCAGACAGATCTAGAGAGAACTAATATCAGACACAAAAAGCTTTGAAAATTACCTTATGTGACTTACTTATAATGTAACCAGGAAATACTTCCTTAACCCCTTTCTTTGTGCGTTGCCTGGCATTTAAAATGGCAAGAAGGTGTTTCTCTTGAGGAGCATCTTTTCCTGTTAGTAAGTATCCAGACCTGAGATCCAGAGGAAAAAACCTTTTTACAATCAGAAAACCTACTAAGAAGTAAACATACTCATGTCCTAGGATTAAAAGGAATCCAAAATAAAAAAGAGTTAAGTTAATCCTTGCAAAATCAGGATGACCAAATGGTCCCTAGCCAGCTCCTAGAAAAGAGTCAAAGTGTGCTGATCACCAATCTACTCATAAAGGCAAGCTGGTAAGAATCTTTCCTCTTCACAGTAAACCTATATCAACAATATTCCTCTTTTCACCTCTTCTTGGGCACTGCGCTCCCAATCAGTGTGCACATCAATGAGAAAAGCAGGCTGATGTAAATTTCGGGATACAGATTTGCTTCCAAGGGCAGCTGGAATGTCTAATCAAGTAAGCCTTGCTTCTAGACAACAGCACCACCTGACCCAAATAAGTTGCCCTCTGTATGAGAAGCTTTGACAAACATTCAAATATCAGCCATAGAGAAATATCAATGGTCTATAGAAGCAATGCTGCTTCTTTGCTGGATTTCTGTAGACTTTTTGAAACCAGAGTGTGTCTGATGAGTAACAGTGATGCTCACTGTAACCAAGCCCTTAAAAAGATGCTGCTATTGTCTAGACTCTATCCTTTTCCCAACAACTCGGCACCTTTCTGTCCTCTCAAGTGATACCTACACACCATCCTGATAACTCCTTCACTCTGAGCCTCCTGAAGGAGTAGACCCAACCTTCCATAGAGCAGCACGGCACTGGAATTTCCTCTGATTTCCCAGTGAATTCAGTTTTCAGGACAGGATTTGGTCTGGGATAAGAACGAAGTTCCTATCATTATCAAGTATAGCATTCAAATCCTGGGTTCTTCAGTGATGAAGAGTAATAAAGAAAAATGTGTAAAATATAGCATCAAAAAAGCTGATATGCCATAGCAAGAAAAATACATGCATAATTGATCGGACTTTGCAAGCACTAATTTAAGCCCTTTTTGTTAATATAAATCCACTGGCTTTAGTTAAATTCCAAGAGACTTTCTTGTACTGGAGATACAGGCTCTGCAACAATGATGTCCTAGAGATAAGACCAATCCACCTCGGGTGCCATAGAATTAGAGGCAACCACCTCCTTCCTTGGTCCTCTCATTAGCCTCCATACTCCCAGATGAAGTCTGTCATCAGAGCTCAGGGATCTATCCAGACTAAAAGGATCCCTATGTCGCCAGAGAAAGTAAGGTGCCAGTCCACTTCCGAAATGATGCTCACCTGTATTTTATGTGTACTAATAAGTTATCCCACTTTTTTTCCCATTTAGAATCCTATCATTTGTCTTATTCTCACTACAGTATTGGTTCTCATGGCATAATCTCTTCTGATAATCACAGTTGAGCTAATGCTGAAAATCCTATTTAATAAAACTTAACAGATCCACGATTACTCTAGGATGTACACAGTGAAGTTAGTTCCATGTATCACTGATTCCAAACCTATTATCTGTTACCTGAAAGATCCTGTCACCTTTGTTCTTGACATCAGGTTCTCACAGGTAAGGATATTTTGGTAACAGCTATATATTTCAAGGTTTCTACTAGGTTACTACATACCTTCCAGCATTTCCTTAGTTTGAATTTTATTAGTTCATATTGGATTATCCATTCACTTGTTTAAAACTCTCCTTTAATCCCTATATTTTTAAGAGTGTTTAGCCCACACATGTTCTGACACAAACCAATTGATTTGACATATAGCACAACCTCTCAAAGGAATTCTTAAGGCTAAAAATAAGTAGAAAAATAAATGAACTTTGGTTTTCCAAAAAAATTGAGGTAAAAAAGTGGTATTTTACATTTTTAAAAGCTGAGAGTCAGAAATGTACCTAAGCCACAGATAACTTCTATAACTAATTGGCCTATATTAATAATGTTCAAAGCACTCTATGCCTAGGGGTTGCATCTCTCTGCTTTATGAAGTATAGTGCAACTTTTTGGTGTGTTTCAGTGACTTTTGAAAGTGTATAACCCAGAATACATTCAGTTTTAAGTATGTCAAGTTGTTTTCAAAAGAGTATTTTATAGTGTATAGTAGCTACCAGCACTTTATTTTGCTAGAAGTACAATTAAGCATATATAAGTTGTCCTTAATCACCATTTTAATATTTAAGGCATTGCAGTAATTGCAATCTTAGTAATTTGAGAAGGTATAAATATGTCTTGAGAAAAATATAAATTACACTTAGTCTTCAAAATTGAATCATTCCAAAATATCTATAAAATTTGGTTCAAGAATGACAGATAATTCATACCGCTCTTTTTAATCAAAATTGTTCGATTGTTTTTCACATCACTCAGAATGAAAACACAATCTCCCACCATATCCTACAAAACCTTACGCTATCTAGCCTCCATCCCTGCAGTCTCAACTTCACTCTTCCCCTGGCTTATTCCTTTGTAGCCACAAAGGTCTGGCTTGCTGTTTCTCCATAATTCTAGCCTCCTCTGACCTCAGTCTTTACACTTGCTGTTTCCTTTGCCTGCAGACTTCATCCAGTGATTTATACAAAGACCATTCCCTCACTTTATGTCTCTGCTTAAATGGATCCTCCTCAGAAAACCACCTGTCTAGAAGAACCCTTGTCTGTCTATCCATCATTATTCTCTAGTCTTTTATTTATTTATTTATTTATTTTTTTTTTTAATGATAGTTACAGAGAGAGAGAGAGGGAGGCAGAGACACAGGCAGAGGGAGAAGCAGGCTCCATGCACCGGGAGCCTGACGTGGGATTCGATCCCGGGTCTCCAGGATCGCGCCCTGGACCAAAGGCAGGCACCAAACCGCTGCACCACCCAGGGATCCCCTATTCTCTAGTCTTTTAAACCCTGCTTTATTTTTCTTCATAGCATTTACTACCTCATGAAGATGTTACATATCAGTGGCTTTCATTCAGGAATGATTTTATTCCCAGGAGGACATTTGGCAATGTCTGGAGACATTTTTGATTGTCACACTAGGGAGAGTGTTACTGGCATCTAGTGGGTAGAGGCCAGTGATGCTGCTCAACACCTAGCACAGGACAGGCCCTGCAATAAATTACTCGGCCCAAAATGACAATGGAACTGAGGTTGAGAAATTCTTTTATATAAATCCTTTGTCTCCCTGGGTTTGATATAAACTCCATGGGAGTTTGTGCCTATCTTGCTCACTTATTCCCAAGCCTAGATTTTTATGCAAGGATATTAAAAGGAGTTTGGATCCACACTGCTTTCCAAAACACGAGACCAAACATTTGCTTTGTCTTCCTTACTGTTGTCTCCAATAACTAGAAAAGTACCTTTGACCTTATTAGATGCTCAGAAAATCCTAGATCAATATAGGAATACTAGCACTCATACTTTGGGAAAGAGCTTATTCTTTAAGAAGCCATGTATTACAGATTAATGTATAGAATATATCTATGTTTTCTAACTTACACTAAGAATTTTCAGATATAAAAAAAAAAAAGAATTTTCAGATAACTTAACATGGTGGTGTTAGATCCAATGACCTTGTAGTTTACAGACATGACTATCACTTTCATAGTGTTGCTTGACAAGCTTTGTTTATGAGAGTAGAAAATCTACATTGCTTACTAACTCATTTCAGATTTATAAAACTGAACTCTATTTTGCATTACCTGGGTTTCGTTACATAACTGTCTCTCTTTCTCCTGCCTATTAAGTCAGTGACCCACTTGCAGCTAAATTGGTCTTGATGCCCAGAGATTCCTCTTCTCTGGGCATCAAGGAGCTCTGGATGTCTGATGGATCCCTGGGTTTTGAGGAAGAAACTGATGTGATCTTTTCTGAAAGTTAAGGCCCTTCTATATCTAAGGTACAATTTAGAGTTTTAGTCATATCAATTACATAAATCCATAGTCTCTAGCCTAGCGGGGGGCAAATACATGGTCCATGTAACCATGAAATATCATTTTCTTTCCAAACGTAAGACAAACATGTCCATCATCTATGTTCTCCCTTTCTTGCTGCAACCCCCAAATATCCAAGTGGCTACTACTAATTATCAGAATTGTCATGAGTGATGAAACTCCTCCCAATACTATTTCTGATTTAAAATACCACAGAAGTTGTATCTAAGAATGTACTACCATTGGCCATGTATCCTTCTAAATTTTATCTAAATTTAGTGTAAAAACACACACACACACACACAAAACAACCTTTAGTCAGTATGAACTTAGGCACAAGAATATCACTTTCAGTAAAAAGACTTTGAAAAGTCCTCATTTGTTTGGGATAAATAATCTGTTTAAAAAACAAAACTTAGAGCCAGTGATGACATCCTCTATCTCAATAACTTTTATAGTATTCGAGTTTTATGAGGAATTTCTAGGAGAACTTTATATTCATCATCAGATGTATTGGCTGCTCTTGAAAAAAATCTGGAAAATGTCTCTTTTAAGTCTTTTTTTTAGGGATCCCTGGGTGGCGCAGCGGTTTGGCGCCTGCCTTTGGCCCAGGGCGCGATCCTGGAGACCTGGGATTGAATCCCACATCGGGCTCCCGGTGCATGGAGCCTGCTTCTCCCTCTGCCTTTGTCTCTGCCTCTCTCTCTCTCTCTGTCTCTCTGTGTGACTATCATAAATAAATAAAAAATTTTAAAAAAAAGTCTTTTTTTTAAAGATTTTATTTATTTATTAGTGAGAGACACAGTAAGAGAGGCAGATACATAGACAATAGGAGAAAAAAGCTCCCATCAGGGAGCTCAGTGTGGGACTCAATCCCAGGACCCTGGGATCACAACTTGAGCCAAAGGCAGACGCTCAGCGGCTGAGCCACATGGGCATCCCTCCTTTAAGTCTTTATGATTTTTATTTTTCATTCTTCAACACTTGCAATCACTATTGCATCTAAAAAAGAAAATCTATGCCAAATTCACGAATACACTTTAGCACACAACTCTTATCTGCTCAGACTTTTCCCCTGTGGTCACCATGACCCTGAGGTTATGTATTGTGTATTTTCTTCCAGGTTCAAGGATCTAGGGTAATATATGGATGACCTAGTACAATATTGCAATATGGAAAAGGTGTTCTATGTACAGAAACAGATAGATGTGTTTCTGTACATAGAACAGAAATACTCCAGAACATAAGAAATATGGTTGCTTACCCTCCCTCCTCCACAGGTTCAATATCCTGGTGATGTGATTCTTGTTTATATGTTAACATCCACTTTATGGTCAGTAACATACTACCTTAGGGTAAAGGGAGACTGACAGGGTATATTATTGCTACCAACAGACAACATGGCTGGCCAATTAGGTATGTTGAGCCCAGTTTCATGAGCTGTATTTAATGGTGATTCTTCAGAGATCAAAAATTTGCACTTGAGTCAGAGAGAAACTTATGGAGCATTCACTTTTTAATACTAGTGTTTAAAAGCTAATGCCAAACAACAACAACAACAACAACAACAACAACAACAAAAAACCACCTAATACCAAATATCTCATGTCATCTTCTAAGGTAAAGGTTATCCCCAGAGACTCAAATTAGAAAACTTCACAATGCAGATCTTGATGCTCAGCCACAAGGAAGCACTTCCTCTAGGGAAATGGCCAGGATCCGAAGCTTTCATCCAGTCCTCTGCTGCCTTCTTTCAGTTGTATGTCCAGTAACTCACATGGCAACAATAGCCTCCAACCTCCCTGCCCCTATCACTTCTCATACTTGGTAAACTTCCTCAGAGCAGATTTTGGTTTGCTTGAAAGGCGACAACTGGGAGAAAGTATATCCACAGAATTTACACTGTCCAACCAGGAGAGCATGCAAACAGCTTTTGGAAAGAGGAGTCCGTCCATATTTTCTTTTTGCTGGGGCAAAACCTTAAAACCCAGTGGAACAGCCCATCCTGGGTTCCCGACATGTTCTCAAAATGTAGGTGCTGATAAAAACAGGGGCACTAATATTCAACATATATCACCCTGAACCATTCTAAATGAATGAGTCCACTCTAAATGAGTCATCTTTACTCCAAACTAATTCCCAGCTGACAAGGCTCATGAGCAAATGGGTCTACAAACTAGAAGTATGGATACCCTAAGCAGCACCATATCCATTTTAGAGGGTGTAATTTGTCTCTTATTACTGAGTAGCCTCAGACTATGGACTTCCTTTCTGCTCAGAAACATGCCTCAGATGAGAAATCTGACCCTCTGTAAGCAAAGTTTTGAGCAATCAGACAGTAACTCCATTATATAGTCATGATGACTCCCCAGAAATCTCTACTGTCTGCTGAAATGTGAAGGACCTTCTCTGTGGTCCTTCAAGTGGAGCTGGACCATACCTGGGAAGCAAATTTGGTTGTCTGCACATCAATATTGAGCCTACTTTTCTGACTTCGAACCAGATTAACCATTTAAAAGTTTAAGTCTTAATATATAGCAAGACAAATGTGCTGAGAATTACTTTTACATGTTCTGATGTTAAAAATTGTCCTTCCTATGAAAGAGATGACCCACTCATCCAAGTCATTGTCAGCAAGCCTAATTCTCTAACCATCATTTGTACACCATACGTATAAGGAGAGGTGGCACAGGGCTCCATGAGCACCTTGCATTCACTACAAGAATGAGGTTGCTCGGATGTCATTCATTGAATTACCTACATGCTCGGCATTATTCCTTTCGTGGTCTCATGACTAGATTTATAAATTTGAATAAGACAATGCAAGTCATGATCACAAGTTTGATAATTTATTCCATTTAAAGGCAACCAAGAGGTGTTTTGAGAGGTGCTAATACAGTGCATCTCAAACTTCAGTACAGACTATAGAATTGCCTGAAAAGTTTAAGACTTAAATTTCGAGACCCCATACACAGAGATTCAATTCAGTAGAGGGTGATCTGAGAATCTATATTTTTAACGAGCTCCCCGCTGCTGTCACTGCTGCTAGTCCTCAGACCACACAGTGGAGTAACACTACTCTAACATATTTGGGATGGGGCAGCCCAGGTGGCTCAGCGGTTTAGTGCCGCCTTCAGCCTGGAATCGAGTCCCACGTCAGTCTCCCTGCATGGAGTCTGCTTCTCCCTCTACCTGTGTCTCTGTCTCTGTCTCTGTCTGTGTGTGTGTGTGTGTGTGTGTGTGTGTGAATAAATGAAATCTTAAAAAATATATATATATTTGGGATGTAATGACTTAAATGCAAGTATATTGAAACTCACCAGAAAAATTCCTGGTAAAACTATCTGCATCTCCAAAATTTAAGATAAAAGGATTTTCTTTGACATAGCATTAAGTGATTTTCCTCACCTAAACTAAAAAAAATCCATGTTACCTTTATACTAACATGACATCAAAGTATCTGTTGAACAGCTATTAAGATCCCATTTTATTTTGCTTTGGCAAAATGTTTTTAAAGCAGTATTTTTCAAATTTTCCTGTGCATATATATGAATGACCTCTGAGGATCTTATTAAAATGCAAATTCTAATTCAGCCCATCTGGCATGACGTAATTTATCTTTATTTATTAAAAATAAAGTCTTTAAAAAATAATCTCTGTACCCAACATGGGGCTCAAGATCACTACCCCAAGGGGATCCCTGGGTGGCTCAGCAGTTTAGCGCCTGCCTTTGGCCCAGGGCGCGATCCTGGAGACCTGGAATCGAGTCCTGCATCGGGCTCCCGGCATGGAGCCTGCTTCTCCCTCTGCCTGTGTCTCTGCCTCTCTCTCTCTCTCTCTCTCTATCATAAATAAATAAATAAATAAATCTTTAAAAAAAAATCACTACCCCAAGATCAAGTCCTACACTCCTCCAATTGAGCCAGCCAGGTGCTCCTGACATGAGGCTTTAGATTCTACATTTCTAATAAAATGGTTCTAAAGGTTCAAAAACCACCTAATCACTGTTACATCCAAAGATTACTGTGATCGTAATTTTCAAAATACATCAGATTCAGGTTGATACTTTTTCAAGTGAAACTTAAAATGCTGAGTGATGCCAGAGACCTAAGCAGAAAAGTGGTTTCAGGAAAGGAGAGGTGTACATGGTGAGGGCATTAGAATGCGGCCCCCACCACTTCTGCTGTCAAAGTCACCAGTGAAATCAAAACCACAATGAGATACCACCTCACACCAGTGAGAATGGGGAAATTAACAAGGCAGGAAACCACAAATGTTGGAGAGGATGTGGAGAAAGGGGAACCCTCTTACACTGTTGGTGGCAATGTGAACTGGTGCAACCACTCTGGAAAACTGTGTGGAGGTTCCTCAAAGACTTAAAAATAGACCTGCCCTACGACCCAGCAATTGCACTGTTGGGGATTTACCCCAAAGATACAGAGGCAGTGAAAAGCCAGGACACCTGCACCCCGATGTTTCTAGCAGCAATGTCCACAATAGCCAGACTGTGGAAGGAGCCTCGGTGTCCATCGAAAGATGAGTGGATAAAGAAGATGTGGTTTATGTATACAATGGAATATTACTCAGCCATTAGAAACGACAAATACCCACCATTTGCTTTGACATGGAGGGACCTGGAGGGTATTATGCTGAGTGAAGTAAGTCAATCGGAAAAGGACAAACATTATATGGTCTCACTCATTTGGGGAATATAATAATTAGTGAAGGGGAATAAAGGGAAAGGAGAGAAAATGAGTGAAAATATCAGTGACGGTGACAAAACATGAGACACCTAACTCTGGGAAATGAACAAGGGGTAGTGGAAGGGGAAGTGGGCGGGGGGTTGGGGTGATTGGGTGATGGGCACTGAGGGGGGCACTTGGCAGGATGAGCATTGGGTGTTATGCTATATGTTGGCAAATGAAACTCCAATAAAAAAATTTAAAAAAAACACCATGATCAGTGACCACCTAAAACTTGATTGCCACAAATCTAAGTGTGGGGCGTATGCACCAGTATTTTGGATCCAGATGCAGTCATACCTCATTTTATTGTACTTCGCAGATACTGCACCCCCCCTTTTTTCCTTTTTAAATGAAGGTCTGTGGCAACCCTGAATGGAGCAAGTCTACCAGTGCCTTCTCCAACAACATTTGCTTGCTCCATGTCTCTGATTCATATTTTGGTTAATTTTCACAGTATTTCAAGCTTCATTATACTTGTTATGGTGACCTGTGAATTTTATAATTGTTTTGGGACACCATGCCCATGTAAGAGGACACAACTAATGGGTAAGTATCACATGTATTCTGACTCTTCATTTCTCTCCAGGCTTTCTTGGTGGGGGGTAATGCAGTTGGTGACTTGGGAGTTGAAACCAACGTTCACTGACCATTCTTGAAATCCTAGGGCCCCTCGGAATTACGCTAAATGTGCTCTGCGCTCTATAAATGGAACAAAGCCTGGATGATAGCATATCTGTTTACAACATGGTTTACTGATTATTTTAAGCCTACTCTTGAGACCTGCTCAGAAAAAAAAAAAAAGTTATTTCAAAATATTACTGGTCATTGACAATGCACCCAAGGCTCTGATGGAGATGGACAAGATGAATATTGCTTTCACGGCTGCTAACAGCATCAGTTTTTGCAACCCATAGACCCAGGACTCATTCTTTCAAATCTTTTAATTAAGAAATACATTCCATAAGGCTATAGTTGGCACAGTGATTCCTCTGATAGATCTAGGTGAAGTACATTGAAAACCTTTTGGATTCACCATTTTAGATGCCACTGAAAACCTTCGTGATTAATGAGAAGTGGTCAAGGTATCACCATTAATGGGAGTTTGGAAGATGTTGAGTACAACCCTCTTCTATGATTTTGAAGGGTTCAACACTTCAGTAGAGAAAGGAATTACAGATGGGGTGAAGAAAAAACATACTAGAAGTGGAATCTGAAGATATGACTAAGCTGCTGCAATCTCTTAATAAAACTTTTAAGGTTTGCTTCTGAGTGAGCAAAGACAGTGGCTTTACATAGAATCTACTCCTGATGAGGATGCTGTGAAGACCGTTGAAATGACATTTCATCAACTTAGTTGATAAACTCAGCAGCAGAGTTTGAGAAGACAACAATTTTGAAAGATATTCTGTGAATAAAATGCTATCAAACAGCATCACCTGTTACAGAGAAATCTTTCATGTGGCAAACTTTAAGAAATTGCCACAGCCACCCTGACCTTCAGCAACCACCACTCTGAGCAGTCAGCAGCCATCAACATGGGAGCAAGACCCTCCCACAGCAGAGATTACAACTTGCTGAAAACTCAGATCGTTAGCATTTTTAGCAATAAGGTATTAAGGTATGTGCATTGCCGTTTTAAAACCATGCTATTACACTTTAGTGTATAAAGGTCTTTTGTATGCATTGGGAAACCAACATAGCCACTTGACTCACTTTATGGCAATATTCACTTTATTGCAGTGGTCTGGAACTGAACCCTCATTATCTGAGGTATGCCTTTATACTAAAATGGGTTACACTATTTTTATAAAGAGCTGCTTCTTCCTGGAAAATGGTCCCAGGAATCAGGTCATAGACTACATTTATGCCTAAAGCAAGTCCACCATTTTGTACTTGATTCAACCTCTTCAAACTGTCTCAGCTTGAGACTGCTCACTGAATTGCCCCACAAAAACACTAACAAAGGTGTCGAAGGCTGACAATTCCTCAGAAATGCAATTTATAAATATTCCTTAAAATGTTATTACAACTGAACTATTACTCTAAGGGCATAAAAGCATTTTTCTTAAAAAATGGTGTATTTTTACCTTTGTAATATTTAAAGAGTGTAATTCTATTTGGGGAAAAACTTGAAATCACCAAATTGGTAGGTTAATTGGTTAAATGTTAGATACCCAAAAACTTATCAAAATATTGCTATTTCTCATATATCCATCACACTAAACTCTATCCTGTGAAGACATTTAGAGGTTCATAAATTCCCAATTAGGGCTGTTTAGTTCAGATTTCCTAAGTAAAACTAACACCATCATGAGCATATGCAAGTAGTGCTATAAAAATAACCACACTCTAAGTCTACTATATAAATTTGAAATGTACTGGATTTTTAAAAGGTGTGCCATTGGGAAAGCTTCCATTATCTCTTTTCCCTAAGGTTCTACTTACTATTTAAAATACTGAAGTTGAAAGTAATGATTATTTTACTAGTTTTACCTGGATATCTTCCCAATAAATTATAACCTTTCCAACAACTAATATAGTACCTTACTAAATTTAAATGAAATATTCTGGGTAATGGATTATTGTGACCCTGGCCACCCATGTAAACCTAGTCTCTTCTAGGTTGGCTTCAAATAGCATGCTACATATTGATGGATATCCTCTATTTTCAGTTGAGGAGGAGGTATCAACGAAATCGGTTTCCAATTTTGAGCCTATCTTCTCTACCATTTTTCCTCTTTTAAAAAGCTACTTTTGAAAAAAAAAGTTACTTTTGGCTAATTTTTCCTTAACTAGCAGTATCATTAGAATCATGGCTTTTTTCTTAAATATGCAATAATATCCTAATTGACATGTGGAAAAGAAATACATTGGCTAATTACAATGCAAAATTTGGATATTGTTTTTCTTTCCTGCTTTTTTAACTGTTTCCCTTTCCCTTTCGAGTCCCTGAGCTTTCAAGGGCTAAGCTTGATTTCTTTTTTTTTTTTTTTTTTTTTTAATTTTTATTTATTCATGATAGGCACACAGTGAGAGAGAGAGAGGCAGAGACACAGGCAGAGGGAGAAGCAGGCTCCATGCACCGGGAGCCTGACGTGGGATTTGATCCCGGATCTCCAGGATCGCGCCCTGGGCCAAAGGCAGGCGCCAAACCGCTGCGCCACCCAAGGATCCCTAAGCTTGATTTCTTTAACACATTTCCACTCTATGGCTTTTTTTACTTTCCCCACCTCTTGAAAACATTGCTTTGGTGACTTCCAGTTTTCTTCAGCCTTGTTTTTCCAAGTGTTTCTTCTAAAATTAGGCTACCACCCTTAAGAGTACTCCCTATTCCTCAAATTTTGCATACACTGGACTCAATTATTTCCAGAATCCAAGGTTAAAATGATGTCATTTAGGGGAAGCAGAAAAGGAAGCTCAAATTACAACTTGCCATAAACACTGGATTTTGCTTAACACAGCCACGATTCCACAGTTTGGAAAAGTAAGCAGTATTAGTAATACTTTAGAAATCAGCATTATAAATAAAGTCTCAATTATGTGTGGGCAGACAATTGACAAGTAATAGAAATTTTAGAAGAAATCTAAGGGAATGAGATAATGTTCTAAGGAAAAAAATAAAAAATCAAATGAGAAAAAAAATGGAAAGAAAAGACCACTTAAGGATTATAAAAGTTATATTTATTCACGATGCTACATTTATTGCATTCCCTTAGAAAAATGGAGAACTGTTTATGTACCCAATTTGCACATATAAAACTTTATACAAATTATGTGTAGCACATAAAGGCCTCTGGTACAGCTAAAAACCTGACACTACAATTTGGGTAATCCGGCTTTAGGGTCTCCAGTTTATCAAGTCTGTCCATAGAAAATAAAAACCGGTTATTATACTCAATCTTGCCATTCACACTTAAAAATTATTTTAAAATATAAAATTTTCAATTACTCTAAAAACTCAAAAAAGGCAAACTGGAAGGGGACATACATTCTGTTACCAATTTCAATTTAACAGTATGACAAATCCATACCTTATTTTGACTGGTCTTTAAAAAAAAAATCACCTTAGTTTTGACATTATCTTTCTAAGTTGTGGCTGCTTCAAGAAGGTAATTTGTCAAAACATTTACCAAACAATTAAAATTAATATTCCTTTTACAAAATGGTACAATAACACTTTACGGAACCAGAAAATACTAAATGTCTTTGGCTATACAACTAAACAGCCAGTCTTCCAACAGAATAGGGCATATTCACACCTCAGAACCAACTACAGAAACAGAAAGCGTAACAGATATATGCATAGAATTTAATGATAATTTGTCTTGCCTTTTGTTTCATTCTACCCATATAATAATCAAGGAGAATGCAATTTACATAATCTTCCCAGATGAGACTCTATATAGCACTACAAAGATACCCAAATTTCTGCAAAGGCAAAGTGAATTAAAACAATTACACAACTAAGTGAAGACCAAAGGACAAATATTATTTGTGCAATTTTTTTTAGTTGTTTGCTTGTTTTTTAAGCTCTGGGTGTAGAAATTATAGCTGATAAAACAAAAAATCACAATCTTCACAAATGGAACTATAATAGAAAAATAAATCAAATGAAACATTTATTAATAAATGAAGCCTGTTTTATTACTTCAAGTGTTAATGATAAAAAAAATTTCAGCACAGCTGTTGCATTTAAAAAAGTGAAACTACATACTATGTTTCTAGCTTAGTAAACAGATGAACCTGATGTCTTTGAATGACATAACAATTGAGTATTGTACAGTACATCTTATGAAGACCCGTAAATTAAAGAACTACTGGTTTAAAGTTAGTGATTATGAAACAAATATGTATTCATAGTTTCAGCTTCTTTTTTCTTCCTCGACCATCAGGTGCTCCATCCATTTTACGTTTCTGTGTCTACAAATGAACAGAAAGATTCCTTTTAATCACAAGACTAATATTAAAGATAAAATACGTGGACTCTTTTTTACTTTAACAACTGCTACATAGTAATAAGTATTAGACTTTCTTACCCAGAA
The DNA here is from genome assembly GCF_011100685.1 of Canis lupus familiaris. Lineage (NCBI taxonomy): Eukaryota > Metazoa > Chordata > Mammalia > Carnivora > Canidae > Canis > Canis lupus. Next base: position 43,062,143 of record NC_049236.1, on the reverse strand, counting down.
TAATCTTAATTCTCCAAAATCTTGTCTACTCACTTAATGAACACAAAAATTTTAATGCCAATTAAATAATTTGCAATACACAACAGTAAACCAATACACCAAACAATAACATGCCTTGATACCAAAAGAAAGCAGTACTAAATTATTTTAATGAGGTTTTACATAAATACCAGACATTACTCAGGCATTCATTTATTCATGACTTTCTAAATTATTACTAAATAAAAAGATGACCTTTTTTTAATTCTCTTAAAATATCTGTGTTAACATTGCTAAGAATATCACTGGGACATAAACCAAACCTTAAAAGTTTGCAGTAAAGGTTGTAAAACCATTGCTTTCCTAATATTTCTTTACATATTCTAAAATTACACCTTGTACTCTCAAGGTCAACTGTAGGCTCATGGCATTCATAAGACATATCTTCCCCAGATTTTCAAGAATCTCCAAATTACGGAATACCATCGTAATGTATTCCCTACACAACGCAATCAAATTTATACTTTTAAGAACAATTCATAACATAAAGACAAACACATTACTGATAGCTACATAATGTTCAAATTCTTACAAAGAAAATATATCTTCATGAATACTTACTGAAGGTTTTGGTCCTCTCTTCTTTTTCTCTGCCTTCTCCTTTTCTTCTAGTTCCATGTTTTCTCTTTCAATCAAGGTAATTAAGGTATTACACCTCCTCTGGAGCTCCTGAATTGTAAATATAAATTTATATGGTAAACATGTATATCCATCTACAAGTTTTCAGGATACCAAGGTTTTAAAATGATAACGTTTTAATTGTATAATATAGAATTACTCATACATTCCCCAAAGATAAAATCTAGAACAGCCAAAAGAACTGATTACAATCCATTCTATGAAAATCAAGATATCGATGTTTTTACATTCTTTAAAATCACACTGTTTTCATCTTCATAAATCCTTCTTTCCCAAAGAAATTCAACCAGTGAAAATTAACATAATATATGCCACATTGCTACTTAGTACCTATACCTGAGAACTATCCTATAGATCCAAAACTAAAGGAACCAGAGCTTTACTAAGAAGTGTAAAGTGTCATCTTTCCCTTAACTAGAATTTTTCCAATTTTGGAAAAATAGCCATGTAAAAGTTTATGATGATATCTACATCATCTCTCTCTAGTCAACTGAAATCCTTTGTGGAGGCTGTATAAAGTGTAGTGCTGCATTAGCATATGACCCTGAAGAAAAGAGAAGTACATTTGCATCATTGCTGACTTAGTAAGCAAAATGGTTTTCTTGTTAAAAAAAAAAAAAAATGACCTATGCAAACTACAACAAAATCATTTTAAAATACGGTTACAGAATACACCATACAACGTTTGGAAATATTTGCAACATAATATAGATAAAAGGTAATACACTACATCAAAATTCTATACCTAACAAATGTACTGAGGCATACATGCCACAATGTTACAGATGTGATCTCAGGCAAGGATTATGCCTTAAGTGTTCATCAGAAGGGGCCATGCACATATATAATCTCATATTTTATGTGTGCTCTAAAATGAAACATGTTTGGAAATAACAGCTTTGGGTACTGGTTTGTACTGTACTGGTAAATCAACATGATAGTGCATTTTGTTTCTTATTAACTGTATGAATTGTTCCCACTTAAAGACAAAAGACAGAACTATAGGGGGACACCTGGATGGCTCAGCAGTTGAGCATCTGCCTTTGGCTCAGGGCATGATCCCAGGATCCAGGATTGATTCCCTCATCCGCCTCCTTGCAGAGAAGCCTGCTTCTCCTTCAGCCTCTGTCTCTGCTTCTCTCCCCCCAACCCCCCGTCTCTCATGAATAAACAAATAAAATATTAAAAAAAAAAAAGATAAAGCTATAGGAATTGGTCTTTCCTCAAATTTTATTTATAATGTCTTTATAGTGCAACATTTCCCAAACAAGAATACACAAGAGAGTAGCCACTGTTAATGTTTAGTGAAAAATAATCCTTCAGTGGTCAAATATGAAAAGACTGTGCACAGTCCCCCATCTTGAAGAGTAACAACATACTTTAAATAAACTTAGAGAAATCTCACTATATAAAGATGTTTAAACTCTGCTTATCCTAATATATCCCAAATAAGGACCATAGAATATTTTTGGTACTATCACCCTAAAGAACACAAGATGGAAGTTAAAACCTCCGAAGTGGTAAAATGCGTAATAAAAAGAGCAATTCATGGAGGCTAAACTTTCCTGAATTATAACTTTTGGTCATTAGGAATGGAACTTGCTTATCACAAATAGCCTAGTATTGAGAATGGAAACAAAACCTACCATTAAACCATACAAAAAGTGCTTTACTACAAGCTATTTTAAAATAATCCAAAAAAATAAAAAATAAAAAAATAAAATAAAATAATCCAGACTCAACACATTCAGAAAGGCAAATGCCTGAATATGAGTTCTTTCCTTATAGAAATGTGTTCATTTAAGAAAATCAAAATTATCTGAAAAATGCAAATCTTAAATTATGATCATCACATTCATAAGGTGAAACTGATGGTGATATTTCCTATTTAGAACCTGATTAAAATGAAAAAACCAGTCCTTATCCTACGTAGTGATGTTAAAAGATATGTGATATTAAAGAAGGATGGAACCACCAATAAATTTTGTACGTGATCTGCGATATTAAATTTTTAACTGTAGATGAGAACTGTTTTCTAAGGAACTGACTGAACTCATGATACTGTAACAAAAATATACCCCCCAAAGCTGGAGTGGAACCACAATTTACTCTTAGTAAGTTACCTTACTTACCTTAAAGAATATTAAGCAATACTTACTCTAAACTGTGCTACATTACACAAAAAGGCCCAGGCACTCACCATTGCAGTTCTAGACTTAAGAAACCAGTCAAATCTGAACTGAGGAGAGTTGCGAATACACTGTCGTAATTCATCATAAACATTTTCTTTGTCAAATCCAAGTTTGTGAAGCATACAGATTAGAAAACGATCCTCTTCTTCAGTATAGTTTTTTCCTTTGTTAGTACCATATGATATTCTCAGCTGATGAAAAGGTGCTTTGTACCGTCCAATCTATCAAAGTCAGATTTTATATAAAATATAAATCCTGTATAATCTATATTTCAAACTTAGCCTTAATAAAATTAGCTAAATATGTTCCATTCCAAATCAGAATTTTCTATCCAAAGGCACTTCAACTGCATTATATAACCTTTGCTGTGAAACAACTTTATAATCTTTATTATTCTAGAGAGAGATACAGGCTCAGACTTTGTAGGAAAGAGCTAATCATAGAGACTCTGACCCAGATATTTCAACTGAAGTATACTAAGGTAAATTCTGTTGAGAATAACTATAACACTTGAATATTGTTCTTTGAACAAAATCTTTGTTTTAAATCATTTCATTTCCTTTTAAAAAGTTCCTTTAACTCACATATTCTCAGAAGTTCTATATTTATTAATACAGACTGTACCTTCGTGTCAAGTGCTTTTTTAATACTAATTCTTCTTTGAATTCTTGCCTCTCCCCTTTCGATCTGAGCCATAATCTTCTCTATGTCCTGGAGTTCATTGCATCTTTCCCAGAATACAGCTGGTAAGAATAAAAGTTGGACAGATGAGACAGGTGGAAGGAGGAGGAGAAACATAAATAATTTATCATAAATACTCTAATTTGCTAAGGATTAAGAAATGTTTTCATTTTTCTCACATCTAATACTACAAAATAAGACGATTATTTAATTTCTCAACTATAAAAAAATGAGATCAACTGGATGATTTAAGTATCTCCCAACTCGGGGGATCCCTGGGGTGGCTCAGCGGTTTGGCGCCTGCCTTTGGCCCAGGGCGCGATCCTGGAGTCCCGGGATCGGGTCCCGCGTCGGGCTCCTGGCATGGAGCCTGCTTCTCATTCCTCCTGTGTCTCTGCCTCTCTCTCTCTCTCTCTATCATAAATAAATAAATAAATAAGTCTTTAAAAAAAAAAAAAGTATCTCTCAACTCTTAAATTTCTATTATTCTTGAATTCTAAGCACACTCACTGCAGCACACTACACCTCTTCACTTGACAATTCAAGTGATTTCAGGAAACAATGGCACATAGTGCTTAAGAAGTTGTGGAGAAAAATAAAATGAAAGCATAATTATTCAATGACCTATTCTTATTTTCTTGGCAATAGCCAGTTAGCTGGGGTGAAAAAAAAAAAAAAAAAAAAAAACTATGCCATTTTAAAAAAGAGGACATTTTCTTTCCAACTCAGTTTTTTAAAAACACAAAAAAAATACAGCCCTAAAACTTGTGGCAAAATTTAGCTTATCAAAACATAACTCAGAATAATAAAACCTGAACTCCCCAAATAGCACTCCAAAAACCTGAGAATATTTTTTAATCTATTAAAATGATTTAAAAATTACCTGAGTATTCAATAACTTCTTCTGGAGTTTTCCCTTCTACTTCTCTTGCTATATTTTCAATATCATCACGACCCCACTTCTCATTAGCTTTGATAAACTGGTTAAAATCTCTCTTATTCCAATTGGTAAATCCCTTCAAAGCAATGGAAACAAAACATATAATAACAGCAGAGTGAACATGGGTAAAATGCTATTTCACTTACGAGTATGTCTGAAGTATTAGAAAATTTTCAATTACTCCTAGATTTTAAGTTATTTTAAAGTGGTAATTTTTCATACACATAGATCTGTATTTTTAGCAATATATCACATATTGTTTACATAACCAAGCAATTAAATCTGAGTGGAAGAGAGGAATGCTTTGTGAAAAAGAGATTTTGTGAGAAAGTGATTTTGCGGTATTTTGAAGGATAAGCAGGAGTTTGCAAAGAGCAATAAACATACACTAAAGAGCAAAGAAATAACAATTAGGAAAGTGGAAGAAAAATAAAGCTTCAAAAGTACGTTAAGGCCAGATTCTAAAAGATCCTGATTAAACCCTAAAGGTTGTTAAACAAAAAAGTACCAAAAAGAGACTTGTAATTGAGAACAGTAACTTAGTACCAATGTGGAAGATTCACAGGAAAAGAAAATGAATACTGGAAGAAACGTAATAAAAAACATATCCACTGTAAGGCTTGCGCAAATCTATACTCTTTCTCTACTTCAACAACTAGTGACAATCAAACTGTAGCATACACCCATATGGCTCATGCTTTATCATCTTCAATTACTTACTTTTTGAAAGACAAAACATGTACTTCTCTGTGTACCCCAACATACCTAAGCATAGTACCCTTACAAAGTAATGGTTACACTAAATTTTATGTTGAATAAAGACTATATATACCTGTGTTAGAAGTTTCTCTTTTTCCTCTAACTCTTCATCATTAAGGGGTTCAGCTTCATCAATTTTAAGCTGTTCTTCTTTTTGTGCCTGTGCTGCATTTGGTAGGTCAGGATTTCGAGGCACCTAAAAAAATATTTGTTTATATCATCCATCAGTAGATTTTAGAAAGTATGTGATGAATTCTTTTTTTTTTTTTTTTAAGATTTTAATTTTATTTATTTATTCATGAGAGACACAGAGAGAGAGAGAGAGAGAGGCAGAGACACAGGCAGAGGGAGAAGCAGGCTCCATGCAAGGAGCCCGATGTGGGACTCGATCCCGGGTCTCCAGGATCACACCCTGGGCTGCAGGCGGAGCCAAACCGCTGCGCCACCGGGGCTGCCCTAAATTCTTAACCAACCAAATAACGTTTTACAAGTTTTAATCCAACCGTGAAAAAAAAAAAAAAAAACTTGATATACCCTCCATTTACTAAATTAAGAACAAAACCAGGTTAGTTATGAACAAAATGTTATTTCCATTACCTTGTACCCAATTGTTTTTCTGTAATACAGAATTTCTTTTTCCAATAATTCAAATAAACGTGGAGGAAAGAACTGGAAATCCTGAACATTAGGTTGTTTTGGAGGCCGAGGAGCCTAGAGAAAAAAAAAAAACAAAACACAGTATTACCCATAAAAAAAAAAGTTTTGCTTTGATTTTAATTGTAACTTCCTCTCTCAAAACTTATGATGGCTAATTCTCCAAGCAACTGAATTTATCATTAATAGTGAACATTAATCAAACTTTAAATGCATATACTTACAACTAATTTTTAAGAAAACTTTTTAATGAAAACTGATGGAAATACACTGTAAGAAGCCACAGAAGATTTTAATTCTCAATCTAACTTTAATATTAAGAATATAAGAAAAATATTTACAATTCTAGTATTTTTGGATATTTTATTGCTCCATCAACTCACCTTGGGTGCTTTAGGTTCGCTGACACGAAGAGCTTCCCTAAAATAGGCATCGACAGCATAGTTGGCTTTTCTTTCTCGTTTAGGTGGTTCAATCCACTCTGTGAATGCAATCTAGCATACAGGAAACAATGCAAATCACCAACTTTGACTGTTTACAGTCACAAATCTTAGATGAATGCAATTCATACTGTGTATACATCATTACAACTGTTATTTGTAAGTGGCAAGATATTCATAAAATCCTGGACCATTGGCTCTTCAAGGATAAGGGACTATACTTTGCTCAAAACTATGTAATTAATACACTGCACAGTACATGGTGAATAGCAAAGATATACTTAAGTATTTCTTGACCAAATGGAGAACATTTTATCTGGTGAGGAGGAGGAAGGACCAGACCTACAGAAAATGCTATAACTCAAACTAGGAGAAAAATATAGATATGTATTTAGCCTAGAACAAATCCAGAGGATATACAAAGCTTAAATGTTAACAGAAAAAACATTGAGTAGAACTATTTTTCTTCCAACTTGTATTTTCTAATTTCACTATATATTAACAAATATTACTTAAGAAATTACGAAGTTTTTCCCCTTTAATCACTACCAGCCAATTATGTCTTTTAAAAAAAATCTAGTAAGGTTATGTTAATTCTGCCAATTATTTGTTTTCAAAGATTCTAAATTATAATCACCCCTACAATATATTTCAACTCTAACAGTGTATATAGTAAGCCTCATTACATAAGCTTTTAAAACATTTCAGAGATTACTAACTGAAAATTTGATATTACATGTAAAAATGAAAATAATTTAGATGTGAATATATAAAAATGACTGCTTGGAGACAAATTTACAAGGTGTTACAGCTAACACTTAAAATCGCAAGTTTTAAGTAAAGTAAGGCCTTCAAGTAACCAAAATAGCTTTCTCAAGTTACCTTTTGTTTTTCTCTATAATCCTCTCCTTCAAAGTTATAAACACTCGACTCTGTATCCATTGTAAAGTTTCTAAGTGAGCTTTCACCCATTTTGGAGAGCTTTTCATTCATCTCTGCAGTCTAGGGGTAAAAAACCACTTTATTATATTGAGAATTAAAAACAAAACAAAAAAAAACCTTGAGAACTGTAGTCAAAATAAGTTAGGCTCTGCAGTACACAAAAACTCCTTTTTATGGCTCACATACGTATTTCCTCAAACAGTTCTGATTTAAAAGATTTTATATTAAAAACATAATCATTTAATCTACACCTCACCTTCTTTGCACCTCTTTCCAAGATACCATCAATATCCTCATCAGTAATCTCACTTTCTTTTGAAGCAAATACATGTGTTGCCCCATGTCTAATCATTTGAAGCATTTCATCTTTCCCAATTTTGTTCAGATTCTGATCCACAAGTCTTCCTGGAAAAAAAAAAATGTTGTATAATGTTAATCAAGGTTGTTTTGAAACTTGGAATTTTAAATGTTAGATGTAATACCATGTATTTTGCCTCAAATATTAATCATGTTTATTCACTGCCGATAATTCTGATTCTCACATAAAAATATGCCACTCTTAGTTGTAAACTTTGAAATATCCTGTTAATCCATCATTACATAATGAAACCTACTGCATACCATATCTCAATAAAAAGTATTCTTTTTTTAAAAAAAAAGATTTTATTTATTCATTCATTCAGAGAGAACGAGAGAGAGGCAGAGACACAGGCAGAGGGAGAAGCAGGCTCCATGCAGGAAGCCCGACGTGGGACTCGATCCCGGGTCTCCAGGATCACACCCCAGGCTGCAGGCGGCGCCAAACCGCTGCACCACCGGGGCTGCCCAATAAAAAGTATTCTTATATGGGCTGAATAGTATCATGCTGGAATATTTGAAAATCACAATTAGCAAGTTTTTTTTTTAAATATCAAGAGATCAAATCATAATCACAAGAAGTTCTGATAAGCAGAAAGACATTAATACTAGTACTCCCCAATCAGCTTTTTCTTCGAAAAGTGAAGTGGGGGAAAAAAGGTAACGTGTAAAAAAAAAAAAAAAAAAAAAAAAAAAAAACCTTCATATTGCCAAACTTTATCTAGGGACTAAATAAATTAAATTTCCTAATCTAAAGAACTGAAACTCTTCAAAGCTTATTTTGATCACAGAAGAAATTTAAACATAAGAAAACTAAGATCTTCAATTGGTAGGAATTATAGGTCAACCCTATAATTTGTGTTTTCGAAAACACAAGCATCAAAAACAAAAATATCAAGAAATATTTTCACTTACACAAAGCTTCACTTTTTGTATTCCAATCAACTTGTAATAAAGGAGTATGGATAAAGATCAAATTGTTCTCTTGGATCTTAAATGCTTGTGTATCACAGCTTTGCATCCCTAACAGAATCCACCAACATCTATGAATTTCAAAGTTAGGATGTATCTACAGAACATGTTTCTTGATTTGAAAGCTACCTCACTACTAACAAAATGGTCTGTCTTACTGAAACTACTTCCCCATTGGACAGAGGGGGAGCTGGTCAGACAGAAAGCAGTTCTATGATTTCTCATTATTTTTAATTACATCTCTTACTCTGCAAGACAGTAATACAAAGAGATACACCTGAGGCTTGCTCTTTGACTAATGCCTACAGAGCTATTAGCACAAAATTTTGCTCTAAAATTTAAGCCCCACCCCCATGCTCACTTCAGCAGCACATATACAAAATTTGTACCCCCAATAAAACCAAAAACCTAAGTAAAAAAACTTAGTTTTTCTAAGTTGATTATAATTTTCATTTTTCAAAAATGTTTCACAGATAAAAATAATTAAAAATACTATAAGGCCGGTGTTTTTCTAAAAACATGGATGAATATGAGAGGGAGAAGAACTCGCCATTACATTATCCAGGAGAAACCTTACTGTTTGGCAAGTTCCAAAGACTTTCGCATGTAAACACTTCACTCTAATAGTTAATATACTTCTTGGTCCTAGATAAGTCACTTCTTAGTTACATGAATGGTATATAAGTGACTTGCCTCTACTTCTTATGCCAACCTCAAAATTGCATGAAGACTAAATGAGATAATGGATACAAAGTATTTAGCACCTTGCATGGCACAAAGTAAGCACTTAATAAATAATTATTAATAAAACTAATAATAAGCCATCATTTATTGTCTTCACATATTCAGAGGTGTGATTAACACTATGGTTGGCATTAAGAGGATATAAAAGAAATGCAACATTCCTTTACACAGAAATTAAAAGGCAGTTCACAAAATGAAGACACACAATATGGAATCATCAGCAAACAATATTAACAGTCTCTCTTTATAGACAGATAAAAGAACATGCTCAAAATGCAAATTTGAGAATGAAAGAAACCTATATGACCCTGAGGTAATTGAAGGGTTTTTTTTCTATTTTTCCATTTTACTGGAATAAATACTTTATTTATACTTTAATAAATACTTTACACCCCATCACCAACCTTATTATAATAAAGCTTCATGAAAACATAAATGTCTTCCTTAAAAGCTAATCTGGCATGAGAATTTAGTTCCCTTCAATCAACCCAAAATAAAATCCCACTCTCAAGCTCTAGTCCTATTTACATAAACATTTATTCTGAGCATCCCTCTCACTAAATTACAAATTAACTCCATGAAAGTAGGGACACATGCATTGCATTCTTTCGCCATTTTATTCTCAGCACTAAGACCAATCAATGCCTGGAACCTGGTGCTGTTAAGTAAACAGGTGTAGACTAGAAAACAAAATATAACATCAGATTCTTTGAGTTTCATCTTTATGTCTTCATTTTACCCCAGAATAATTAACAGAGTGCTTTTCAGTACATATAAATGATACTTACCACAGCTATATTTAGTATGTACCACACTGAATGCTGGGTATTTTATATACATTATCCCCTTTAATCCTTAAAAATCCTGAACTTCAATTCCCTTTATTCCCATTTAACAGATGAGGAAATAGGCTCAAAAGGTTTATAAAAGACCTAACTGGCAAAGCCAAATGCAAACCTCAATCTTCCTCAGCCTAAACCCATCCTCTTATGAAAAACTAAAGCTTACTATTTTCTGGAATATAAATATTGTTCATGCCGCTAGCTTGATCCCACAGATGGTCAATAATAAGAACCTCCAGAAAATCTAGGAAAAAAACATTTGTCAATACAACTTGGTAATTTTTTTTTACAATTCTAAGACTCACCTTGTTGAATGACTATTGAATCCAGTCTGAGTTTCATCTCAGCACGTTCCACTATTCTTTCTTCCACAGTGTTATCAGTTATGAAGCGGAACACTCTGACTGTCTTGGTTTGTCCAATTCTATGTGCTCGGTCCTAGGCAAATTACCATGTTATTTTGAATAGTTAAAAATTACACAAATAATACTTGATTGTGTATACCAAAACGGAAAACTAAAATATTCTCAGGTGTGAAAGTTTTTAATGTAACAAAACTATTCTAAAAATAGATTTTTATTAGATTAATATTTCTCAGATCCTTGCAGCTTCTCTGTTTCAATCAAATTAATTGATTATTTCACAAGGAAAACTTCTAGGTTATACTGATATAGAAGTCACAGGTTTCTAAGAGTGCCTCGGTGGCTCAATCCGCTGAGCATCCAACTCTTGATTTTGGCTCAGGTCATGATGCCAGGTTTGTGAGATCAAGCCCCAAGTCAGCCTCCACACTTGGCATGGAGTTGGCTTGTCCCTCCCTCTTCCTCTGCTCCTCCCCCTACTCTCTCTCAAATAAATAAAATCTTAAAAGTAAATAAATAATAAATAAAATTCACACATCTCCAGATAAGACAGATAAAATTATAAATTTTAAGGTGGATGATAAAAAATTGTTTAAATCTTTTTTTCTTAGTTTTAAATTCAAATTGTTTTCCCACCTAAATCATACATCAAACTTCATTGCTATTAGGGAAAGAAGTAACATGAAAAAAGAACTCCACAAACAATATAAAAATCCTAGTTTTCAAATAACTACATACAAGTAGTCAAATTAATTTGAATTCCGTTTAACTTCTATTAAGTTCACAAAACACATTCTTACAAAACATCCCTATGTCTAATTGATCAATTTTCCTCAGCTACTCTTATAAGCAACCAACACCTGTGTTATGGTCACAAATACCATGTGTCAAGTATCAAACTTAAGAATTTATAAGTTTCCATATTAATCCGCAGATCATACATTTTCTCAATCTAAGAATGATCCTCCTGTTCTAGCCAAAGAACTTCTACACATGGGCATAAATTTTAAGCATCTAACATGGTAGATCTATAGCTCACCAAACTGGTTTCCCTTTCCTCCCAAGGCACAACTATACTATCATTTACCAATTCCCTTGCACCCAGTTACACTGATTGAGTGCTGGCAATGAATGTGGGGACACTTTAGGATCTGAACCATAAAAAAATTTCTTAGGCAATCCTCAACTCTCTCTATCCCCCCCACTTGGGGCATCAGGATACACTGGACATAGCTATACTCCAAGATATGGCAAAGCTGTAAGAGATATCTTGCTTTAGATGAAAGATTACCTATAAAACACCCTCCCTGAATGATTAAGTCAGAGAAAAAATTCTACTGGGTTGTCACTGAAATTTGCAGACCATTAGTATGCTCTAACGAAATTAAGCTTTAAGAAAATATTAAGAATATATTTAACTATTATCTCTTACCATAGCCTGGAGATCTACTTGGGGATTCCAATCTGAATCATACAAAATTACCACATCAGCAGTAGCAAGATTAATGCCAAGACCACCGGCACGTGTACTTAACATGAAAACAAACTTTGTGCTGTTTGGTTCATTGTATGCATTGATGGACTCCTATAGGTATAAAAAGAAACAAATGTCAGGCAATTATTTTATCTGTTAAATTTTTTTATCTTCCCTCCCTGGATCTTACTCACTTGTCTCTCATCATGGGGTGTTTGCCCATCCAATCTACAGTATTCATAATTTCTCCACATGCAGTAATCCTCCAAAATGTCCAATACCCTTGTCATCTGACTGAAGATTAGTACTCGTGAACCTGTTAACAAATAGAACAGCCCATTTTCAGAAGCTTCAAAAGTTAAAAAAAAGTATTTAAAAATTTAAGGCTAACCAAAACTAAGACTAACCAGTTCCCCTTAACTCTAAGTTACCTAGTTGGTTATAAGAAAAAATATATATACAGTCTGCTTCTCCTTCTGCCTGTGTCTCTGCCTCTCTCTCATGAATAAATAAAAATGAAATCTTAAAAAAAAAAAAAGAAAAAAATATATGCATTATTTATCTAAGTCAGTCATTCTCCACATTTTTCCCTCCGTGGCACAAATGGAAAGGGTAATGTAATATCTGTACAACACACTAAGATCAATGGAAAAGGGTATACTGTCCTGACCTGGGTCTGTCCCAAGGCTGAGAGAATAATCCTTTTTATTCCACATGGATTTAAAAATAACCTTCCACCACCACTTCCACCACAATTCTCCCATGTGCATGACCCTGAACGTCCCCTAACACACACCCAAAACCCATCTCCTTCTAGTTCTGAAGACCTAATTCCAGACTTGGTAATAATGGAAGGACCATAATGTAAGGGTGGCCTCACATCTAAATGGTCATCTTTTACCTATGCCATGATTTTAGTTATTAAACTGCCTCCATTTCTTCAGCCAACTAAGCAATGCCTTCACAGTAGAATATAGAAGACCAAGAAGTCATCATAAAAAAGTAAGGATTATGAAATTATCTTGTCTTATAAACTGAAGCTGATAATCTGCTGGTATCTCACCTTCTTATACCTGGAAAACCTAAGGATGCTCAATAGTCTCCATTCTCCTTCCAGAGTTTAATACAGCTTTCTTTAATATTGGAGTATTTCTACCAAGTTCTTGCTATTCCTTTCCAAGTCAATCCTTTACTATTTAGTTTTCAAAGAAAGCATTTTATACAACGTATTTCCACAAAAAGGCACAGAAGCAAAAAAGAAAAAAGTAAACCAATTCACTGACAACTCTTAGAAGGTTTTTAATTTTTAGTATCCTAGAGAGGTGACAGGTACAAAGTCATTCTTTTTTTTTTTTTAAGATTTTATTTTATTTATTCATAGAAACAGAGAGAGAGAGAGGCAGAGACACAGGCAGAGGGAGAAGCAGGCATCATACAGAGAGCCTAACGTGGGACTCAATCTCAGGTCTCCAGGATCACACCCTGGGCTGCAGGCGGCGCTAAACCACTGCACCACCGGGGCTGCCCTACAAAGTCATTCTTAACAAAACACATTGGAAAAACACAAATGGAAAAATCTGAAATCTGACTATATTATTTCAATATCACAGAATTAATAATTTGTGAATGAAATGCTTTGATGTCTGGGACTTACTTCAAAATAATCCAGAAGAGGAAAAGAAGTGTGGTATAGATATAAACAAGTTTTGCCATGAATTTATAATGACTGAAGCTGGCATCATAATCATTTCATTCTATACTCATGTATTTTAACTATAACTCTATATATACTACAGACGTACTCATTTTCACACAAAAAAGTCACCATGTTATAAACAAATCTGCTTTGGGTCCATGCACATATTTAGTAATTACCGTTAACCTTATTTTTTAAATTTAATTATTTAAATAATTAAAAATTCCACATAAATAATAAAAAACAAATACCGTGAACACAACACTGTTTACCAAAGGATCTGGGAACTATGTGTGGAAAGAGTATTCTTGGCACTTTAAAAAAAAAGCTTATAAATCTGGGAAAGCATATATATATATATGCTTTATATATATAAAGTGAGAACTCTCCCCCAAAATCTAGGAGTGTAACTGCCCTAACTACTGATCGCTAAAAAGATGTATAAGCCTAAAATTGAGGACAGAAATGAAGTTTGGGTAATGAGAATAGAAGTTTCTCGATGCCCTCCCATACTTCAACTTGCCAGATCAGTAATTTTAAATTGTATTGATCCTTTATTTTACATTAAAATGTAAAACAGTTTTCATCACTTCTAAATTTGATATCAGTAACGTACTTACCTTGTTCTTTTAATTTAGGGAGCAGCTTGTCTAACACCACCATCTTGCCACTGTTGGTCACTAAATGCATATCAGTTGTATAAGGTGGACCAGGTTCAGCTCCATCAAAGAGATATGGATGATTACAGCATTTCCTCAACTGCATCAGGATGTTCAATAACCTCATTTTGTCCATCTTCCCTGCAGAGTTTAATATATCTATATCCTTCATTAATATCCGAGTATACCTATCGAGAAGAAAAATGTTTTAAAAGGGCTCAAATGTGCCCGGTTACTTTCCCTGTTACTTTCACATTTAATTACCTCCCTTACCTTAACTCAAAATACCTTAACTCAAAAATACCTATAAAGAACCCATCAACTTCTAAGAAGTGGTTAGGAATTACCATGCATTATAACATCTTTCTTTTTCCCTGTTTTTCTTTATTCCCCCACTGTTCTAATGTTTACACTTACACTTTGGACCTTGAGGTCCAAAATAGTATGCTTCCCTGGGATGAATTAAAACAAAGCAGTAGAACATGTTTTTAAATAATTAAGCAAAACTTAAAACCTAAGTCACATATTTTTTTAATTTTTTATTTTTAAGTAATCACTAAACTTAACATTGGGCTTAACTTACAACCTCAAGATCAAGAGTCCCAAGCTGTACTAAGCCAGCCAGGCACCCCAAGGAAGTTTTAAACATAATTTTAATTTGTAGTCTTTTCCAATGGAGTGCCAATAGTATTTAATTATTATTCAATGTAACTAGTGTAGAATTTGGGTGAGAACATGAAGATCTAATGAGGGAGGAGGAATCATGATAGGGTAAGGCATGAGGATGAGAATAAAATGAATACAATGTGATTTAAATACAAATAAAAGTAAATTGGTGGGGGGATATGAAGGCAGTAAAGCTACAGTCATAGACTAAGGATGGATTATAAAAAGCTTTGAATGCACATCAAGGATGTAAACATTCTGCAGGAAAGACCAATCTATGTAAATACAAAAATTTCATGACCTTGAATCCTCTGAACAGAGTAACTTCAATAACCTAAGCAATCCAAGCATAACAACTCCAGTTATGAAGCATAAAGTATTATTCAAGGCAACCCTTTCTATACAATTCTGATATGAAGTTTACTAATATTTAACTAAAAAATATTTCTCTTAACACTGATTCATGTCATAGTTTTGTTATTTAGAGCCATACAAGACAAGCCTAATAATAGCTTTGCTACCTTATAAAGTCTTTGAAAAGTCTACAGTGGTCATCTCTTCCTCAGATGATGTGCCCATTTCTTTACATTCTATTCTTTCTATACTTCTACCAACAACTCCAGCCGCTTGCAGACATTTATCAAGTATGGAATTAAATACACTTGAAATGTAGTGTATCCAATAAAGAATAAGGTGGCTATTTATTTCTCTCCTTTGAACACAACATGTATTTTAACATGTGCTAAAGTGCTATCTTTTACTACAACCATTTCACACTGTTGATTCATGGTGACCTTTCTATCTGTAAAAAAAAAAAAAAAAAAGAAAGGAAGAAAAAGAAACTTACAAGGTTTTCAACATCTTTATTATGCCCTAGAGAGGTGTTAAAAAATAGCTACCTTGTATTACCACCACAAATCCACAAAAGGACATTTTATCTTGCCTAAATTAAAACATCCACTCAGAACAGAGCCTTTTATATATATAAAATAATAGCTTTATGGGTTAAAAGAAAGCACCTAAATTTTCTATCTCTATATTCTCCATCTTCATCAGATTAGCACTGATTCACATCCAGTATTTATGAACCACCAAGTTAACATCATGTCTACATCTGAGTCACCCCTTTTTAAAAAACCCAAACTTAGGTATAAACACACACACACACACACACACACAAACACACATCCCTGTTTAATTAAATGCCAAGTTTAATCCTTGGATTCACAAATCTCCCAGCCTGATTCTGTAAACTAATAGTTTTAAGGCTTTGTATTATAAATTTGATTAACAAGTCCTAAATTATAGGACCGAAAACTTTTCAGGCTGAGCTCAACAGGGCAGACAGCCAATTAATTCCTTGCAGACACAATCAGAAAAATAAAATATAAATGAAAGTTAGTGAAGAATCAATAGTGACTTTTAAAATGTCTAAGAATACCTACCATTCCCTTTGCATTTTGCTGAGACCCACATAGATTTTTACTTCCTTCTTTGGAGGCAAACTCTTTTCAACATCAGCTTTAATTCGACGAAGGAGAAATGGACGCAAAACCTTAAGACAAAAAAGAAATGCCAATGATCTTATGACTACTATTTCAGGATCTCAAAATTGTTTATTAAATACATGGAAATTTATATATTTCTAGAATTTCTCCCTTTCAAATATAATTTATTATTTCTGAGTTCCTGAAGGGTAATACAGGATCATTACTTGTTCAATACATATAATGAATATATACTTACTATATTGTAATAAAATACTAAAAACAGTACGTTTTGATGCTTTCACCATTCACTGGCTTTCAGGTTTAAAACTAGTTATCATCCTCCCTTATCTATGGCTTCAGTTACCAGTATCAACCATAATCTGGAAACATGATCCTCCCCCTAACATATCGTAAGGTCAACAGTAGACTAACACTATGGCATAATGCCTACATTATTCACCTTACTTCATCTCATGATATAGGCATTTTATCATCTCACACATCATCACAAGAAGGATGAGTACAGTACAATAAGGTATTTTGAGAGACCATATTTATATAACATATGCTACAGAACAATTATTGTATTTTATAATTATTGCTGTTAATCTCTTACCTTGCCTAATTTATAAGTTAAACTATCATAAAGGAAAAAAATTAAACTATCAGATATATATATAAGAAAAAACAGTGTATACAGGGTTCGGTACTATCTTGGTTTTAGGCACCCACTAGAAGTCTTGGAATGTATTACCTGCAGATAAGGGACCAGGGGGCTGAGGCATAATACTGTACTTTCATGAAGACTAACAGTACTTAAAGCTAGGTCCACGTTAAAATATTTTTATGGTTAGAGATTTTAGTATTACCCTTTTGGTAGGTGGGGAGATAAGGTGAAATAGATGATGGGGATTAAGGACTACCCTTGTGATGAGTGCTGGGTGATGTATGAAAGTTGCATTATATACCTAATAGTGATATAACACTGTATGCTAAGTATACTGAAATGAAAATAAAAACTTAATAATTTATTACCCTTCTTCTGGAAGTAAAGCATAAAGTATACAAATCATGACTATACAATTCAGTAAATTTCAATCAAGTAAATATACCCACGTAATCAACTATCTCACCTAAAAATACTCCAAAAATCCTTCTTGCAACCTTCCCAGTCACTATGCCCCCTTACACTTTAACATCATAGATTCGTTTTAAGTATTATTTTTAACTTAACATACATAGAATTATACTAACATATACTCATTTCATCTTGTTTCTTTCATACAGCATGTTTATAAAACCTATCCATGTTGTAGGTAGCTCATTTTCATTAAACTCAAGAGTATCTACAAAACTAAAGATTTGTTTCTTCCTATGTTCTGTTAACACTAGCTTATAAAAATATAATCACAAATAAAAAACCGGTGAGAAAAATAATCAGCAATACTTCTCTAATGTCATCATGTAAGGAAGCTAGTATAATCTTAGCCCACTGGCCCTCTTCCAGAATAGTCCAGGTAATTGTACAAGTAAAATTAGTGAAGGAACCACTCAGCCAATCCATAAATTCTTGGGTTACTAAAACAGATACTAAGGGTTTTTTTGTTTTGTTTTGTTTTTGGCAGAAGAGGTATTTTGCAATATTAGATAACTGATACATTAAGTAAAAATGATCTCATTCCTAAGTATACCTATGCTGATACTCAATATTTTCTTTCATCATGAGACCACAGCACAGGTGGAGGTTTAAAGACAGAGAACAAAAAGGTAGCTACCAGACCTCTTCTCCCCGATTATATGCATTTTCATACTACTGTCTGAACAAAATAGTGATGCCTATAGTGGCTGATTCTGTTATGTGGAATTGTTGTAGTTTGCTTCACATACATGTACCTACTTATTAAAACAAAGTCTACACAAATGCTCCATACTCTAAATTGAATGCTTACGTGTTTAAATGCCACCTAATTATAAACAAACATGTCTAACAGATAATCACCTTCAAATATTTAACATAATAAAATTTCAGTACATAAGAATTTTAAAGTACGTTATAATTAATTTATACAGAAACAAGTATCTGAACATTAAGACTTAATTTTTCCTCAGTTCAAATATCTACTATGAACTAGGCATTGTGCTAGAGATACAAATATAAGACCTGTTTCCTTTGTTTATAATGCAGCAAGAAAAAAGTGTAAGCATTTCAAGACTCACTGCAAAGTTCTATCTTAGAATGCCATAATTATTAAAGATGAGATACATGGAAGTTTCTTGTCTGGCTTTATTCTGCTAGTCAAGCCATCATAATCTGGGTTCTATTTGAGAAATATATCCACTTACCAACTTGCACTTGTGAATCTTCAGTAAGAAGTAACAAAGCTATGTATGTATTACAGCAAAAATTTACCAATGCTGCTCACGATGTACCATTAGCAGTTGCTTATATACACAGTTGCAGAATTTAAGAACAAAAGATGGGATCTCTTTAGCCTTTGAGAACCAAATCTCTTATTTTTGGACTACTTTTTCCATTAAGTTAGAATTTCATCCTAGGTTCTAACACTAAAAGCACCATACTTCGTAACCCCCTAGCCCCCATTGTAAGATTAAACAGTTAAGTGACAAGATTCAAATAGATCTAATTCTAGTCAATACATTTTTGTTAACAGAAAATAATCCACTAATTTAAACTTCTATCATTTTTTCCCATTTGAAATATGCTTTGAGGGCAGGGCCTCAAAGCCTGGAGACCCAGGATCAAGTCCCACGTCAGGCTCCCCACATGGAGCTTGCTTCTCCCTCTGCCTGTGTTTCTGCCTCTCTCTCTCTCTGTGTGTCATGAATAAATAAAATCTTAAAAAAAAAAATGCTTTGACCTTATTCCAATATACTTACCATATGAAGCCTCTCAACTAGCTTTTGATCCCCAAGGCAATTATTTGTATCAAACCATGAATCAAAGTCCTAGATTAAAGGTCAAAAAAATGAAGATCAGAAATATGAACTACAAGCATTAACTATAAATACCCTATTTATCCTAGCTGTAATAATGAATTCTAGAATAGTTTAGTATTTGAGATGTAAACTGCAAAAATCATTTGGTTCAATCCCATATTTTTCATGTGTCATTGTTAGCAATTCATTTTAGAACTACCCTAAGATCAAATTACCTCCTAAACATTTTTCTCAAAAACATCAAGATAACAAGTTTCACACTGAAAAAGATAGCTGGAAAGGAAGTTCTATAGAATTAGAGAATATTCTTGCAAAATATCTTTAGAGAAGCTAAAATATTAAAATCACTTTAGTTTGTTCACCAAGGCCACTCAGACTACTCAAACAGTTTCCAGAGCAGTGTCAATTTTAATTAAATTTAAATTACCAGCATGAGCATTTGGGTAGGATCTGAACAAGAATAACTTTCATATTCTTACCTCTTCAACACATCTGCTATATATTTGTGCTTTGTTAGTAAACATAATCTTAGAATTAATTATGTTAACTGGAACAAAGCTTTCACAGATTACTAAAACAAATGAAAGTATCAATGTATTAAGAAAAATCTCTAAAATAAAAACATCAAAATACATAAAAGCAGAACTAAAGTATTTTCCTGAGATTGATTAATGTCTTCCAAAAACAGAAATTTCTCTATTCTTTTAAAATGACCCTTAACAAAAAAAAATAAAAATAAAAATAAAAATAAAATAAAATAAAATAAAATAAAATAAAATAAAATGACCCTTAACACAAAAACCAAAATTAACTGTTTTGGAACTTACTGAACTCTTCAAAAGCCAGACACACATATGCATGCTCTCTCTTTCTCTCCTTCTCCCCACCCCGTACCACGAAAACAAAGTTCAAAAATGAACTCTGGTTCAGCAAAAAAACACTGTAATTACTAATAGCACAGACTCTTAAGATACATGTTACATTCTTAGGTACAAATGATAGTTTGAATATCTATTTAACCATTTTTATCAGTGCAAATCTATTAAAAGGTAAAGATTAGGTTCTATGTTTGTTAGACCATAAAAAAAGATGGCTAGACAGATTTTACCAAATTTTACAACCCTGGAGAAACACAAGCTACGTGAAGTTCATAAATTCACTTGGGAAATAACCTAAACAGCACCTTAAGAACACAAACAGTCCACTTACAGCTGCAGAAATTCAGACCAACATGACTACCTATTTGGTATGTGAATTAGTAACAGTCCAAAGAAAATGACTTATAAAATGATACTGAAGTCGAAAGGCACAAAAATAAACTCTCAGGATGCATAAAAAACTTGGCAGGTTACACCAAACTACATATAAGTGAAAAATTAAAAATTATCTCAAGCAGTGCTGAAAGGCCAATTTTATTATAAAAATGTATAGCATTAAACAGAAACATTAATATTCCAACCAGAAGACAGTAAGACATACTTACATCTGCTGAATTAAAGACATCTGGCAACAAAAAATTAAGAAGTGACCAGAGCTCATGCAGGTTGTTTTGAAGAGGTGTTCCAGTTAATAACAGTCGATTTGTAGTCTTGAATTCCCTCACTATTTCTGACAACTGAAAGAACCAAATTCATCATTAGAATATTCTACATATTGATGAAATTCTAAAAGGTATTAATGATGTCACTTCCAACTGCCAAATTACCTTGGATTTTTCATTTTTGATTCTGTGAGCTTCATCTATAACTAAGTACCGCCAATTAAATTTTTTGAAAACAGATTTCTCTTTTATAAGCATTTCATAAGATGTTACACATACATCCCATTCTCCTGGCAATAATACATCTCTCACAAAGGCAGCCTGTGTAGCAAGAGAAAAAAATTACATCATGCAAAAGTAAACTACAAATTAAACACATTGATGACAAATAATCTAATACATAAAACAGGATGGAAAATATTAAAGAGGGACAGTTATCTATAGAATGCAAGCATTTAGAATCAGCTCAAACTAACTTCATTAATCATTTCTAAATGTCAGAGCCATTTAATAAAAAATAATTGACTAAATTGATCAGTGCAAAATTCAATTAACTAATTTAAATATCTCTCTTCATTTCCACCAGACCCTGAAATTCTCAGGAAAGGGGTTAGAAAGAGGAGGGTGGTTTCTGCCATAGAATAAAGACTCCAGGATTGTTTGCAGTAAACATTTTCATTCCTTTCACATTTACAGAACTAGTAAGACTTTGCTATTACTATTCTTATTTTACACGTCAAGAAACTAAAGCAAAAAGTGGTTTAAATTGGGCTCCTAAACATAAAAAGCAACTTGGTTAACTTGAATTATGCAAAGTTATCTAGAAAAGGAAAAAAGAAACCTAGAATCATCACTGATAGCTGAATGAAGAGAAAACAAAACTAAGTACATTATTTTTCGAAATAGTACATTTTAATCAAAACAGTATTATTTCTATTATTTCCTTCCAAAAAACGTCAACTGACCAATATTTTAACTTATTTCAATAAATGCCATACCAACTCACCAAAATACTATAATTGACTCAGTTCATCTTTAAAAACTACTATGACTATGAATTAGCATTATGTACATCAATCTAAAAAAATCTGGCTCCTCAAATTTCCAACCAATTCATAAACTCAAAATTTCTTTTAAAAATAAGAATGTTGCTTCTAGAATGAGAACACAGCCTTTGATTTTATACAACCAATTCCAAAGTAAAAGAAACAAACTATACCCATATGGCATCCTATAGTCTATAACACTTTTTCCCCAGTAGGATTCTTCACCATCAAGACAATATTACATACGTACATTATTAATATTTGTGAAGACCAAGTTTATTACTGGCCTTCTCTTTTATCCTTCCTCTAGTTATTACCCCCTCCCCCAAACCTAAATTCAAATTCTTTTAATTTCAAAAAAATAATAAAACATGAAAAACTTACTCTTTGTTCTTTATCTCCTATCAAACAAACAGATCTAAGTGTTGGTACCCATCTCTTGAATTCACTCATCCAGTTGTGTAATGTAGACTTAGGAACCAAAACCATATGAGGACCAGGAATGTTTCTATAGTGTTTCATGTACCCAAGAAGAGAAATTGTTTGAAGAGTTTTTCCCAGGCCCTGAAAGAATAACCACAAAGCAATAACAAACAAAACAAACACATCCATATTTATATTTCCTGATATACAAAAAACATTTAAAAGAAAAGCTATTTGTTTATAATAGCTAACAAATGGCAAGAACTTGGTATGTGTTGAGTTTAGCTGTGTTATGTTTTTTAATCTTCGCCTATAAAGATGTACTACTAATTATCCCCATAAGGCACAGAAGTTTAAATGACTTTCCCAAAGTCATGCAGAAGGGCTAGAATTAAGACCCATTTGACTCCATAGTTTCTTCAAGCAATTATATGTTTCAGCACTATAGCCATGAGGAAACTTTGAAACACTCACTACAAAACTAGTAATAAGAGATAAATGTTTTGTGACAGAACTGTACAAGCTGCCACCCTTAAGAAAATAATTACTGATGAAAAATCAGTCAATTATCCTATACTTTACAGAAGTGGAGGGAAATAGCCAAAACATTTTATTACAAGAGTCTACCAAAAGCAGGTTTGTCAAAATGTATTACTTTTATTATACTTTCATAAATAGTAATTCCTCACAACTTAAGTATAGATTCTGCTTACGGGACTAAACCAAGTTTGACAACAGAGGATTAGTTTACTAACAGTTCTGCATTATAATCAACAAAAATGATGTCACATTATCTTAACTTTTATAAAATTCCATGGTACAAAATACTTTAAATTACAAAGCATAGCCTTCCAAAAAACTACCAAACACATACCATTTCATCTGCAAGGATACCATTGATGCCATTCTCATACAAAGAAATGAGCCAATTTAATCCTCGGACCTGATAATCTCTCAGTTTACCCCATTTTACATCTAAGGATAAAAGAAAAAACACAATGCACATTTTAAAGACACAAGGAATATATAAGGCAGTCCACTTCATTTGATATTCAAAGGTTTAACTTGAACCCACACAGGTTAACCCTGACTTTTCTGTCTTCAATTTCCAAGTCATTAGAGGTAGCTGCTGTGATCTGGAGCAGAGAAGGAGCAATTGGATAAGGACAATAACCAAGTGCAGAAAGAAAACAAAGAAACAAAAACCATGATTGTGAAGCATCAGAGTGCCTACCCCAATCACTCAGTTCCTATGTTACCATATACTGGTCCTAGAGACTCCCTTGCCTCTTTGTATCTTTTTTAATGTTATCACAAGTGGGTTTGGTTGTGTTTTTTTTAAAGATTTTATTTATACGCGAGAGACATAGAGAGAGAGAGAGAGAGAGAGAGAGAGAGAGATAGCGGCAGAGACACAGGCAGAGAAGGCAGAGAAAGAAGCAGGCTCCATGCAGGAAGCCCGATGTGGGACTCGATCCTGGATCTCCAGGATCACAGCCTGGGCTGAAGGCGGCGCTAAACCGCTGAGCCACCAGGGCTGCCCGGGTTTGGTTTTTTTAAAAAGATTTTTTAAATTTATTTGAGAAAGAGACAGAGAGTACAAGCAGGGCAGAGGGAGAGAGAGAAGCAGACTCCCCACCAAGCAGGGAGCCGGACATGGGGCTTGATCCCAAGACTCTATGATGAGCTGAAAGCAAACACTTAACAGACGAGCCACCCAAGGGCCCCCACAAGTGTTTCTACACCAAGTGTTTAAACCTTCCATGATAACCAAACATTCTCTGGGGATTTAGTTTTCCTCCTAACAAAGGGGAAATAAGACAAGATATATAGAGATTGTTTTCCCTTTACCTTCATAAGTTACTTTTTCAAAAGGTCCCTCTATATAAGGAGACAGTATCTCTTTTGGGTTTTACTACACATTTCTCATCCCAGAATAATTACGAAGTATATACACATCACAATCACTAGATTTTTTTTTTTTAACATGCACATCTGTACCTCATCACCTTTCAAAAAACACTGTTTTAAAATAAAAAGCTAGCCAATGCTGGTAAACTAGTTACAACAAGGACTGTGAGAAAGACATAATCCAAATAATTCAAATTTCCTTCACCATCTGTACCATATATCTGGCTCTAGTTTCTAACTTCATGAAAAGAAATGGTAACTGAGTACTCATAGCCAAAAAACATTGGAAGATACAAACTTTGTAAACAGACTGAATTTTTTTTTTTAAGATTTTATTTATTTATTCATGAGAGATACAGAGAGAGAGACAGAGACACAGGCAGGGAGAGAGGCAGAGAGAGAGAGAAGCAGGCTCCATGCAGGGAGCCTGATGCGGTACTGGATCCCGGGTCTCCAGAATCACGCCCTGGGCTGAAGGTAGGTGCCACAGGCCAAAGGCAGGCACCAAACCGCTGAGCCACCCAGGCATCCAAGACTGCGGAATTTCTAACCAGATCCTATCTTGTCTAAAGCTCAACTTATTATGAGTTAAAGTTATAGTTAAATAACAAGTCCAAATTGTATGTCCAATGTTGACTATCCTAAATTGTTGTTGTTCACAACCACTACCATCACACAAATCAATTATCAAGTAAGACAGAGGAAGATCAGAAAAAAAATGTTAGGCTTCAGTAAAGACAAATGTGCCACTAAACTATCAAGATTATATATAAGTAAAACTTAAAAATCTGGTTAACCAAGTTTTCTTTCGGAAAACCAGTAACAAAGGTTTCAGAAAAAAAAATCTCAAAAACTAATACAAAATCCTGACATTAGTTAACAAAAGCCTTCATGAAGTGCTTTCTTTTACACATGAAGTTTTCTTAACTGGGACAAATATAAGGCAAAAATCATTCCTAGGTTTACATATACATTCAGGCAATAATAATAAGCACAGTGGCCTTTTATGCACCTTTGAAATACAGCACCACTATATTATAGTATATTAATACTATGATTTTCATCAAAAAAAAAAATCTGATTTCACAATCAATAAATTTCAAAAGATTACTAAAAATTCCCTTTATAAATTACAGCCAAGACAGATCCAAAACATTAACCAAAGGATGTCTTAAAAGAGGATTTTTAAAAAATCAGTTATATATGTATATAACATACATGATGGAGAGTCTTCAAATCGAGTGCAAACATTGGTTGCTTTAGAGCTTTCTGTTAATAGTTCTTCATCTTCCTCTTGCTCTGTTCTACGATGTCTGTAGCTGTCAAGTTCAAGATTAAATCAATTGATTAGCACTTTACCTTTAAGTACTAGCTACTATTTCAACGTAATTGTCAAGTGGCCAACAAAGATTCCACAATTTTTATAAGGCATTTAATACTAGAAAAGTAGGACAGCAGGATTAGTAAATTTAAACCTGAAATGTTTTACATGGATTTCTAAGATATACATACAATTATTAAAAATAGACTAACACTTGAGGTAATGTCACTTTGAGGAACTACACAGAAAACTCTCAAAGTTTGTAATTTATTTATTTAAAGATTTTAGTTATTTATTCATGAGAGACACAGAGACAGAGGCAGAGACAAAGGCAGAGACATAGGCACAGGGAGAAGCAGGCTCCCTGCAGGAAGCCCTATGAGGGACTTGATCCCAGGACTCCAGGATCACGCCCTGAGCCAAATGCAGGTGCTCAACTGCTGAGCTACCCAGGTGTTCCAAAGTTTGTAATTTAAAGTTACCTTTTAAAGTATTTTTGCCAGAAAATAGTTCCAGGAGTCTCATTTTAAAAACTATGACTTCTTTTTATATTTGAGAAAGTGAGCCGGGTGGGGGGAGGGTGCAGGAGCAAAGGAAGAGAGTGAGAAACTTAACCAGATTCCACTGAGTTCAGAGCCCAATGCAGGGCTCAATCTAAAGACCCTAAGAGATCATGACCTGAGCTGAAACCCAACAGTCAGACGCTCAACTGACTGTGCCACCCAGGCAACCCTTAAAAATTACAACTTTCAAAAGGTTGAGATTGTGCCATTTGAGACAACATGGATAGACCTAAAGGGTGTTATGCTAAATGAAAGAAGTCAGACTGAGAAAGACAAATACCATATGACTTCACTGGTAAATGAAATCTAAAAAAAATAAAATAGTAAAATAATAAACAAAAAGCAGAATCAGAACTATAAACACAAAGAAAGAACAGCTGCCAGAGGGGAAAGGTTGGGGTGCTGGGCAGATAGATGATGGGAGAGGGAGATAGAGAGAGGCCTCCAGTTATGGAACAAATAAGTCACAGGAATAAAGAGCAGAGCATAGGAATAGAATCAATAATACTGTAATATCAATATAAGAAAATAGATGATAGCTATACTTGTGATGAACACAAGATAATGTATAAACTTGTCCAATCACTAAGCTGTACATCTAAAACTAATATAGCACTGTATATCAACTATACTCAAATACAAATAAAATTTTTTTAAGAATCCAATACACTACAACTTTCACCATGGTGAGCATAAGCATAATGTACAGAGTTGTGGAATTTCTGTTGTACACCTGAAATTAATGTAACATTGTGTGTCAACCATGCTTCTATTAAGAATATATTACGTTTTAAAATAAGTAAAAACTACAACTTTCACCAAAAGCTGCAGAATATGCAGACTGGAGATTTAGTGGTTAACCAATGACTCTTAGCCAGGGATTTATCAGAATTACTCAAAGCTTTTTAGAAATGCCCAGATTCTACATCCCAAGAAAGTTGGGATATACCGCCTTAAAAAATTAATTTTCTGCAGTTTTAATATTGCCAAATTTAATAGTCTATAAAGGGCTCAGGTTAATAAAAGTACTTACTCTCTAATTCTGAAGCTTCTAATTTTGTACCTTTATATTTTCAACAAATATTTTCATTTAAATTAGAAAACAGTAAATCTAATTTATAGCTTGATTTCCATCAAAACTACATGCTTGATGGAAGATGATAATCAGTCTTCTTAAAGATGCATTTCTTAAAAACTCAGACCAAAGCAGGAAATATATTCAAGAGCATTCTTGCTTGTTTTATATGGTTCAAATTAGAATGTCTTAGTATTCCTTGTCCTTCTCTGCATTCTAATCCTATGACACTGAGTACAAAAATATATCCTCAATAATAATTTATTCTCCACAAACTAGGAAAGAACTTTTTTAAAAATAAAATCTCACAGTCTAGGACACCTGGGTGGCTCAGGGGTTAAGCATCTGCCTTTGGCTCAGGTCATGATCCTGGGGTCCTGGGATTGAGTCCCACATCGGGCTCCCCACAGGGAGACTGCTTCTCCCTCTGCCTGTGTCTCTGAACTTCTCTCTGTCTCTCATGGATAAATAAATAAAATCTTTAAAAAAATATATCACAGTCTATTATTATTATCTATTATTATCAAGATAGTTGATTATTAGTTATAAAACTGAAGATAAAAGATAAAAGCTGGAATGTGCTCATTACTTCAAGTTAAGGGTCTGTTGACCATAACTATGGAAGAGAAAAATATATAGACTGTATACTTAAGGATAGTACCATCACCCTAATGACTTTGCATAAGCTAACTTTCCACTTAAAAGGGCTTGAAGGATAGAGAAGAAATCTCTAAACCAAGACTTCTTTTCCTCAATAACACTAGCTAAGACCAAGCTAAACAATTTATTATACATTTACTACAGAATATCTTTATGTTATATGATCTCAATAAAAGTGTTTCTTTTGGGATCCCTGGGTGGCGCAGCGGTTTAGCGCCTGCCTTTGGCCCAGGGCACAATCCTGGAGACCCGGGATCGAATCCCACATCAGCCTGCTTCTCCCTCTGCCTATGTCTCTGCCTCTCTCTCTCACTGTGTGCGTATCATAAATAAATTAAAAAAAAAAAAAAGTGTTTCTTTTACCTTATAGGTATAGTAACTACCTATACCATAAAAATACACATTACAGTATTTGTCATTTCCAAAGCATAAATAGCTGCAAGGGGCACCTGGGTAGTTTAGCCTACTCTTGACTCTGGCTCAGGTAGAGATCTTAGGGTCCTGAGATCCAAGCTCATGTAGGGCTCTGGGTGTGGAGCCTACTTGAGATTCTCTCCCTCCCTCCCACTGCCTCTCCCCCTGTTCACATGCTCTCAAAAAAATTTTTTTTAATTTTAAATAAAAAATAAATGAAAATAGCTGCACACTTCTCAAGTCTGAACAATTTAAATACATCTGAAGTGCAAATGTCTCTCTTATGAAGTTTCATACGTATTAAAACAAACAGGTGACACACAATGGATAAGGAATAAGATATATTAGAGGAGTAGAATAGCCCAGTAAGATTAAGGTACTGTGTTTATGCTTTTGATGAAAATTCCTTCAAGGTACAGCTCATGTTTTCATGTTTCTATAAACTGTATGGTAAATTTAACATTGTTGATAACAGTCTATAATCTCCTCTCTTAGATAATCTAGTGGATTTAATTATGGATTATTTTTCATTTTTCACTTTGGGAATTACGAGGTCATTTCAGGAAACTGAGATTATCCTAAAGCTGTTAATATCAAATCTATTAGTTATAACTAATTAAACACCTTAATTAACCAATCAGTACAAAAATTCCAAGAAAGTATTTATAAACTGAACATGTAAGTTACTTTACACATTTTAAACAACCACCTAAAGGCACCATACAACTTGACAATTCAATCTGCAGAACAACGAAGTAATACAAATTTGAGACAAACTGCTACGGCATAAATCATCACAACATTCTGTTCAACAACCAAAGACTTCAGATAAAAGTGATCCCCTTGATGCATGTATGTGGTTTATGCCTACAGCATACCCCAAAGCAGACTTAAAGTCAAGCTTGGATTATTCTAATTACTCCTATGGGATGTTAAAATAGGCTGCTTAAACTCTGCATTTGTTTCTTCTACAAGGAATGGATAACATCTGAATTCCATAAACAGTAAAATGCCGTAAGAGCTAAAGCATTACAATAATTTATACAAGTATGGCTACATCCCATCAAGCTAACTGGGGCCAAATAAATAACAGCCCTAAAACATTTTTTTTAATGAAGTGATTTTATGCTTCTAATGAATATTATCAAAAATTAATGTGTCAACTCTGAAGTATAAACGATTACTCACTCGCCAACTGATAGCAAGTTTTGTTTCTCATCCTTTTTTATTCGTGGGCGCCCTGGTTTCATCTTCAAAGGTGAGGTTGGAGTCTTCTGAGCAGCAGGCTGGATGAAATGTGCAAACAGCTCTGTCTGCTTTAATAAATACTCAAATCTATTTGCTCGATCAGTTTGCTGAAAAAATAAAACATTTTATCAAAATATTAATACAATTTCAGAGTCCAAAGTTTCAGCATGCCTTTATACAATGAACTCAGCAATAAAAAAGGAACTGTTGAGACATGTAACATAGGCAAGTTTCAAAAGCACTAAATGAAAAGAAAAAAAAAAAAAAAGGCAAGGCATTATACTGAGTGAAAGAAGCCAAATGCCGAAAGACTACATATTGTGATTCCACTTACATGAAATTATAGCTAGTGACAGAAAGCAGATCTGAAGTGTCAAGGGAATAAAGAGAGCAAACTTTTCAGGGGATGATACAACTGTTCTACATCAAGACTATAAGGTGGTTGATTGCATCAATCTGCCAAAACTCACTGATTTATACTTAAAACTGCACTGGGTCAATTATTCATCAATATAGTTGACCAAAAAATTATTTAATGCAAGTGAATTTAGGGATCCCTGGGTGGCGCAGCGGTTTAGCGCCTGCCTCTGGCCCAGGGCGTGATCCTGGAGACCCAGGATCGAATCCCACGTCGGGCTCCCGGTGCATGGAGCCTGCTTCTCCCTCTGCCTATGTCTCTGCCTCTCTCTCTCTCTCTCTCTCTCTCTCTCCCCCCCTCTCTGTGACTATCATAAATAAATTTTTAAAAAAAAAATTTTTAATTTTTTTAAAAAAATACAAGTGAATTTATTCAGAAATGGGAAAAATACATTGGTCATTTATCAGTGAAGCTGTGCCAAATTTTTAAAAGGTATCAGGTTAAAAAACAATTATTAAAGAGCACCTGGCTAGTTCAGTTGGGTAGGGCACATGACTCTTGATCTCAGTCATGAGTTTGAGCCCCACATCTGGCAGAGAGCTTACTTTAAAAGGGAGGATGAGGGAACCACCTGGATGGTTCAGTCAGTTAAGTATCTGCCTTCAGCTTAGGTCATGATCCTGGGGTCCTGGGACTGAACCCCGTGTCAGGCTCCCTGCTCATCAGGGAATCCACTTCTTCCTCTCCCTCCCCCTCCTCATGCTTTCTCTCTCTCAAATAAATAAATAAAAATTTTTTAAAAATCTATTGTTCATGAAATATTCATTAACCCAATGCAGTTAATACTATTTCATCCTTTCATGACTAACATCTGCCACTTTGAAATGTTCCTTATTAGAAGAATTTAAACCAAAAAAACTTAAGATCCTTGAAATCAACATACTTCCCCATGATAATTTCCTGTAGAAGACATGCTTCACTTTTTTGTTTTTGAAGATTACAAACTATTTTAAAGTATTGTGATACTTATGTGTATTTTGCACTATTTCACTTTTCAATGCATATATAAATAAAATAAGAACAAGCAACTAGAAGATGTTAAGGATGAAAAAAAATCTATTCAATTACTGTAATTATATTTGGAATCGAATAAACTCTGGAAAGTAATTCAGATAGGTCAGAGTTAGACATTTTAAGGTAAAACCTATTCTGCAGTATTCAAAAATCACTAAGTATTTTTCACTTCTTTCAAAAGTTTTCAATCAATATTAACTTCTTAAATAGCCATTCAGTTCAACAACTAGTTTTGTGTATCTACCAAAGAAAGCACCCTCCCCCCTTATAATCCAATATCAACCTAAGGGATTATGAGATTGTCAGAAGGTGATAAATGTTCAGAAAATAAAGCAGAGTAAAAAGAACTGGGAATAGCACTAAAATTTTAACAGGGATAACCGGGAAAATCCTAAGACATAATGTTTCAACACAGAGGGGGATATGCCCCTCTCCTGTTCTTAGATCTTATCACATGTCTCTAATGTTTAAAAACCTTTAGTGGCTCTAGGTGTTTTAAGTTTTCAAAGTGTGCTTCATGACCCCTCAGAGCAAAAATATCCAAGACCTTCTATATGATCAAATTTCGAACTACTGCCTTAAGGAATTAAGTATAAATTTCATCACAGTTCTACACAAAAGTCAGTGACTTCAAAATTCTCACAACTCATTCATTTCAAAGTGGTAATGGTTGCAAAGAACCAAGGAGTTCAGAACAACATTTACAGACTAACCTTTTAGTGGAACTGTGGCAAGGGTTAAGGAAAAATAAGCAAAGACCTTGGCTGAGAATGAGAATATTAAAATAAAAATGATTTGAGATCTTAAAGAGAAAAGAGAAAACATCCTTAAAAAGTAGAAACAGTAAGATTAGGAACCTGAAGGACATAAATCATAAAATCAAATAGATTAAAATCAATAGCTTAAAATCAGCTTCTTTCTTTCAAACAGGAGGAAATGACACAGGGCAGTACAGGCCATACATATTTGAAAATAGAAGGGAAATAAATTAAAGGCCTGTAACTGTAGAAGAAGCCTGAAAAATCAGGATGGCAGAAATGAAATAGAAAACTTAATCAGAGTGGTAAAGTTTTTAAATAACTAAATGGGTTGTTGCACAATAAATACTGAAAGTCTAAGGGAGTAAAAACCATAAACCATAAATTTATTCTGATACCAATCAACACTATTATTTAGTTTTCTCAAAGAGTATTCAGCATCCTTTGGAACCAAGAATGAAGAATGGATACTGAGACTTACCTATGGTTAGGAACTAGCAGATGATAAAGGAGCTTGCTTAAAAGAAAAGTGTTAGTCAAGGAAATAACTAGGAGACTGAAAAACTTCAAAGAAATATATGGAGAGATTTGGAAGAGGCCAGATCATTATAAGGAAACAGATACAGACGCAAACAAAATAACCCATGCAATAAAAGAATACTGAATAGGTCAATGGAGAAAAAAGAGGAATTATGAGGTTAAACTTGCAAGACTATTAAAATGAAGTACCATCATGGACAGCTTGGGTATAAATTAAGAAGAACTGTCACTATCAGTAAATGTAGATGTATGAGATAGAATAAATGCAATTTTAGATATTCCTAAGAAAGACTTAAATGTCCAACAAACAAATGAAAATACAATGGCTGGAAGCATCTGGGCTAGAGATAAATGCTGAGAATTCAGTTTAAAGAAAACCAGTGATAGGGTCTCCTGGCTGGCTCAGCTAGTGGAGCGAGCACGTTACTCTTGATCTTGCGGTTGTTTGAGCCCCATGCTGAATATACAGATTACTTAAAGATAAAATCTTAAAAAAAGAAAAAGAAAACCAATGATAAGGATTGAACTGTTCAAGAAATGTTTAGGATGTGATAAAGGACAAAGGAACTGTCAATAGGGTATCAACAAGGGAAAAAAGCTCTCACAAGGCAAGCAAAAATTCTGAGGAGTGGTCAACGATATCAGACAAAAGTGAGATGAATGAAAGTAAAATTAAGCTATAAATGGGAAATTAGATTCACTAGTACAGTATTAGTGACAGAACATCCATTGTGATGGATTTGAGGAAATGAATGGGAAAAGCAGAGCTGGCAAATATATCTTTAAGTCTGACAGCAAAGATGTGGAACAATTACAGATATACACATATATAAAATATAATAGAAATCATATATAAAATATATATATATAAAAATGTCATTTCATGAAATCTTTCCATTACAACATGGATAGATCTAAGAAACTAAGTGAAATAAAAAGAAAAAATACCTTATGATTTCACTCACATGTGGAATTTAAGAAACAAGAGAAAAAAACAGACTTTTAAATATAGAGAACTGGTAGTTAGCAGAGGCAGACAAAATAATGCAGAGAATTAGTGAATAACTGTACTGTACATCTGAAGCTCATCTGAAGCTCACTGTATATTATACTGAAATTAAAATATATCATTTATGTTTTACATATTACTATGTGTATCATGTACATTATGTATCCATATATACATGTGTTCCTAAGTATTTTTAGGATTTTGAAACTAAGAGATTCAAAAAATATTTACTGATCTTGAAGAGAAAGTCAAAGGTTGAAGAAAAAGTACGTTTCAAAAAATAGTTCTTAAAATATACTATGTGCCAGATATTGTTCTAGGTGAAGACAGTAAGATTAAGACACTGTTTTTACTCTTAAAGAGCATATATACTGTGTTGTATTGTATGGTAGTATTATTATTTAACATGTTAAAATAAGATTTCAGGATCCCTGGGTGGCTCAGCGGTTTAGCGCCTGCCAAGATCCTGGAGTTCCTGGGATCGAGTCCCGTGTGGAGCTCCCGGCATGGAGCCTGCTTCTCTCTCCTCCTGTGTCTCTGCCTCTCTCTCTCTCTCTCTCTCTATCATAAATAAATAAATAAATCTTTAAAAAAATATTTTTAAAAAATAAAATAAGATTTCAGTATAATTAAATGAGTTTAAGCCATATAAAGCATTCAGAATAGGGCTTAGTACATAGTAAGCATTTGCTATTAGCCATTATTATTACTGAATCTGAACTTAAGCTTAAAGCTCTTCATAGGTTATCGTTAAGTCATGCTACAAGTTTCCTAAGGTATGAAATGTGATTCACTGTCTTTGAGGATTCAAGTAGAATATCATATGCTGTTTTGTAAAGATCTCACCCATATTGTAAAAAAGCTGTGGGCAAGGAGCATGTATTACTGTCTTTGTACCCAGTGAAACAGAATGATAGATCGATGCAGAATATACCCTGAATAACTACTTCTCTGGTTTTTTACTCTCCTCACTCCCTGACAATAAATCTCAAAATAAAGGAGAGTAACATATCCCTTATATTAACATAATACTATTTGCGTGTTCATGTAATACTTCTAAATTTGCTTTACATAGGCAAATAACAAAAATTACAGTATCCCATGTTACACCTATTTCAATTGGATATCAGTGCTTCAATGATAAAAATTAAATGCAGAAGTTTGGTCCATGTCACCACCTAATGAAAAGTTATTATAGACTCTATTCATATACCTAAAGCATACCATTTTTTCTTCATAGGTAGGATCTGGTTCTTGAATTTCTTTCTGCTTTCCAGGAGATGCATCATCAAATACTTCCTGGGAGGAGGGAAAAATCATGGATTGTTCTTCAAAATTAGTTAACATACTATTATTAAACTAATTTCTACTTAAAACACAATCTGAGTAATACATTCCTACTCCAAACTTGCTAGATACTTACATGGCTTTAGTATAACCAGATAGGATATCTTGATGAAATTAAATGCCACGATGACAACAACCTATTTAACCCAAGTATTTGAACTGCAGGACTATTGCAAGATTAAAACACAACACTATTATCTACATCATCCTAGAATAATAATAAAATAAATTTCAATAAATCTATTTTTCATTCAATAAATATTATAAAACCAAATTAGATGACATAGAAATTATGTTCCCTTCTACTCATAAAACTGCAATATCTACTGTGTTCTGCCAAATATATACCTAGAAATTATCATTACTCACTCTGATTTCCATCTTCTGGAAAAAATACAAAAAAATTATCATACATCCTAAATCGAATACTCCCTAACTACAATCTGATTCCTAAATTAGTAATAAATATCCTTTCTCGCAAATTTATTCACCCTGACATTCAAACGACCACAAACAAAAAACAGCAACAACTACTCTGCAAAGTTCTATTCATCTGTCAAAGAAACAACTAAGAACAGTTAGTAAAAGTATAATTTTCATTAACAACGTACAAAACTGTGCTTGGCAATATGTACTATAATAAAGCTACCACTGATTAAAAAACTGGGGAACTGGAGCAGGTACAGTACCAGAATTGAAAGGTCAAATTATCTATATTCTAGTCTAACTTCATTGCTAAGATCTTTAGGCACCTATGTTACCTTTAGGCTCATCACAAATGTCTGGTGTCCACAAATAGAAATGATAAAGCCTTCTACTAGTTTACTTCACAAAATGGTACTGAATATCATGAAAGGTCAAAATATACCCTTAAAAAAAATACGTTTTCCAACAATAGTCATTATTTCTTTCATAGTTTAAAAAAAAAAAAAAAAGATTTGGATTCCAGGTCAGATGATTATTGATATACAATGTACCTATCAGTCTAGTCTGTTGGCATACAGTGTACTGAAATACCAGTCTAACCAACAAAGATTAAAAAACAGGTTCCATCCATGTTGCCAAAAAAAAAAATCATAGTAAACAAAAAACGAAATTACTCCCTTATCAGTACCAAGCAAAAATGAAAATTTCACTGCATACAAAGAAAGCTAGCTAATATTCCTGGGAAGGTCAGCCTTGTCAGAAAAAAATTTGTAAAGGCCAAGACTTCATTTATTTTCTAATTTTGAAAAAAAAATCCACGTTAAATTCTACTTTTAAACAACAAAAAAAAAAGGCATTTAATTTAGGATTGCCAGATACATTAAATATATAGACTCAAACCTAGTTTTTATCACTGAACTTCAATGATTTCCAACCAAGTTCAGTTAAGAAAATGACTAAAGGTACATTTACTTAAAAAAAATTGTTTTAAATCAACACGAAGAGAAACAAAATCAAGACTAAAACTAGTAAATGAAGAAATTGATTTAAAAAATGAAATTACCCATGTTCCTATTTCAAAAAAGCAAAAATAAGTCATTCCTCAAGAAATAAAATTCTCGAACCTACTTCTTGTAAGAATATGACAGGGTAAAATATGTGGGAAATGGGTCCATTTCAGAGCCAGACCTGGGTTCTATCAGACATTCTACTTATCAAAAGACTCAATTTCTTTATTTGGCAAATAAATATGGCCTGGACTTCATTTGGTACTTGTTATGACATCAATATCCATACTTAAAACTTTAATTCCACTTAAATTTTAAAGTAGCAACTGAAAGGCAGTTTAGGCTTTAAAATACTCTGCTTTCTAATATTTAACCTCTCCAGTGAGATACTGGTTGTTATTGCAGAATTTGAACGACAGACCCTTTTGAGAGGCTGATGAAAACTATGGACACCCTTTTGCAGAGAATTGTCTATTTACACACAATTGCTTTCAGTGTCAAAGATTTTCAAACCCACTTACATACACCACGAAGCAAGAATTCAAGTTAAACAGTCCTGGTAATTCAAAACAACCATTTAAAACCTTAAGAAAAATAAGCAACACTTGATAAGAATTTGAAGCTAAAATCAAAACACTTAAAAATACAGGATATCAATGTCCTACTGCACTAAAACCTACCCTCACCACAAAATTCTCTCATAAACTATTAACGTGATGTTACGTCACCCTAGATTAGACCTTTGGTGCCCAAGTAAAACTTTGGTACGCCAAATGCTCCAATGATAAACTGCACTTCCATTTACGTATCGTGTTAATTCTGCATCAAGGATCCTTTTCAGAGCAGTATTACCTTCACTCCTTCTACCTAAGGATGGAAAAAATCCCAGAAATCTGTAGGCCGTGACTATAAAATAACTCAAAACAGACCGAAGACCAAGAATAAAATTTGGAAGGAGCAAGCAATTACTTTGTTCCCAGACATCACAAAGTCTTGGAGCATGCCCAAGAGACCCGCCTGGCAGCTCCCCAAACTTTCCACCCCCGCAGCGCTGTCACCATCCCCTGGCCAACCCTAGCTCTGGAAGGGAGGCTCGACTAGCGAGCAGTACCAATTTTCGGGGGGGGGGGGGGGGGTTGGGGGAGGAGGGTGGAAGGAAGGCCAAGGCCCAAAAAGAGGAATTGCGCTGAACATGAAAGCCAACAGCCCCATTGTCATTAATTCACCATTCACCCATCCATCCCCTGACTCAAATTAGATGGGGGTCCAAGACAGCTGCTGCTGCTGCCTTGGTCGCTTTCCCTCCCAAAGGAACAGTGCCTGGGAGGAGCCTCGTCTCCCTCCATGGGAGCAGCTGCGCCCCGCTTATCCCCACTGCGCACTCGGCCTTCCAGCTCAAGCCATTGTTTCTGCCCAAAACGGATACCGCCCCCACAAGGCCTGGGATGAAGAAAAACAAGGTCTGGGCCCTCGGACGCACCGCTTTTAAATGCCTTCCTACCCCGCGCATCCTTCCCTCGCCACTAAGGGGCATCTCTCCCTACCTTCCCGCAAGTTTAGTGGAAACTAAAAGCTAGAATCAGAGATGGGGGAGGGAATTATGGGAGTTTACCGAAAAAAAAAAAAAAAAAAAAAAAAAAACCCACAGAAAACAAAAATCGGGTAGGTCCTTCTCGGCCTCGGTAATCAATAACATGTGTTTAATAACAGCGTTGGAGAATTTGGCAAGATTCGCTGGAGACAAATAATGTAAACATGAAGTGCCAGAAATCCATCGGAGTCGGCGTGGGGAGGTTAAGCACAAGGGCGCAGGGTTAATCACTTCGGATCCCAAGGGTCCGAGGCCGAGTTTGGATGCAGGAGGGGTGGGAAACGGCTCTGCGTGCGATCACTGAAATCCGGGCGAGGGAACCGGCTCCCCCTCCCCACTGCGCCCTCGCCCCGCGCCACAAGCCACTCTCACCTCCATCTCGGAGTCCGCGGGGCCGGAGCCAGCCGCAGAGGGAGTCGCCTGGGCCGCGACGCCCTCCGGGCCGCCTTTGTTGCTGCTGTTGCTCACGCTGCTGGCGGCCGGGGCTGCAGGCTTGGAAGGCGCGCTCTCGGGAGGCGGGGGTGGCGGAGGCTCCGCCGCGGACGACATGATGTTCCGTGTGCGTCACCCGCTGCTGCCAGAGGCCCGGCTCGGCAGAGATGAGAAGGCCCGGGCCTGGGTGGTTACGTCGCAACGAGCTGACGGAGGAGCGAGAGGGCCACCCGAATGCCCCCTGGCGCCGCGGCTCTCCTACGAGCCGGAACCGGGCCCGCAGCCTCCCCCTTGCGTCCGCCTCCTCTTCCGCGGGGCTCGGGATTCGAGCGGCGCTTACCTCACGGCGGGAATCACGTCGACAAGAGTGGGCGGGGCCGCCTGGGTCACCGAGGTCAGGGAAGGCGGGTTGATTTACGGGAGGGCGGAGGGTTGGAGTTAGGGGAAAGGAAAGCGAAAGAGAGACCGACGCCGGGAACTAGCTTCGCCGCCCCCTTTTCTTCCTCGGGGAAAAAAATCATCTATCTCACCAGCATCCAGGACAACTACCTACGCCACCGACTTTCAACCCTCGCGAGATTAATAGTTGGCTGATTGACTAGGTTCTGAGTGCGCCTGCGCGTTCCCTCGCCTCACCTTTGGCCACGCCCCCGGAGGGCTCCCAGCGGCCTCCAGGGCGAGGAGTGGGCGTGGCCTCGGGGCCGTGTGTGAAGACGTAGGTTTGGGCGTCGCTCCGAGGCGTGACGCAAACGCGGGGTCTAACGGCTGTGCTCGTCCGCGCTCGCCCCCGGGCTTGGCGGGGGCGGATGGCACCGTCTGAGAACTCGCCGGAACTTCGCGCCGCGCATGGAACGCTGCTGTGCGCGGAGTTTAACACTTTATCGCCTCCGCTTATAGGCGTGACGCCATGGCGGTGACGTTACGGTTGTCCCAAATGACGTCTTTCTCGTCTCATGAAAAGTTTGTGTGATTTTTCTTTCGTCTTCCCATGGTAGCTATATTCATCATTTCTAAATTTCTTGTACTTCGATACAAGTTGGACTGTATTTCCTCCAAATTTACATGCTAAAAGTAAAAAAAGAACTATGCACGTGGCCACGTGAGAAACGAGTAACCAAGGAAGAGAGGCGGTGGGTTGTGTTTTCCTCAACCACCAAATATTCAATAAAAAGTACCTTCTTTCATTAAGAAATGTTGCAGGCAGGGGATCCCTGGGTGGCGCAGCGGTTTGGCGCCTGCCTTTGGCCCAGGGCGCGATCCTGGAGACCCGGGATTGAATCCCACGTCGGGCTCCCGGTGCATGGAGCCTGCTTCTCCCTCTCCCTCTGCCTATGTCTCTGCCTCTGTCTCTCTCTCTCTGTGTGACTATCATAAATAAATAAAAATTAAAAAAAATAATCTAAAAAATTTTTTTAAAGTACAAAAATGTTCATTACATAGTGTCAATTGAAAAAAAATTTTAACAGTTCAAAAATATAGATAAAATTTGAAAGGATAGTCATAAAAGTATTGAAAGTGGTGGTGTATATGTCCTAACTCTTTTGTGTTTGTATTTTTTATTTTTTAAATGAGTTTTTATATTATTGAGAAAATTTATTTTTAATATTAAAAAATGTTCTTTTACCTAAAAAAGTTCAGGTATCAGGGTAAAAGTTAGTGTCCAGGGTGGTATCTGACATATACACACAATAAACAATTGTTTGATAAAAATGTATTTAATATTGACATTGTTAAGTAGGAAGAATATAACATTTAATATTTGGAATATTTCTCCACTCTATAATAATACATATCTTGGGCCCTGTTTTGGAAACCCTAAAAATATATGTAAGTATGTAAATGGAAGGTTCTTAAGTCTAAGTATTACTGGAATGCCTGTGTGGCTCAGTGTTTGTCTGCTTTTGGCTCAGGGCATGACCCCAGGGTCCTGCCATCGAGTCCCACATCCGGCTTCCTGCAGGGGGCTTTCTCCTTCTGCCTATGTCTCTGCCTCTCTCTTTGTATCTGTATGAATAAATAAATCTTTTTTTAAAGAAAAGTCTGAGGATTATTTAAGGGAACCAATAAATAGCAAGAAAAGCAATAAATAAAACTGCCTTTAAAATGGCAGTTGTCTTTTAACGTGCGTTTATACTGTGAGTTTCTCATACAAGCATATAAAATCTGTATAGGAATCTTAAAAATAGAGGAGAGATACAGAAGAAAGAAGAGAAAACAATGTTTGAATCCACTAATCCAACATGAGGAAAAGAGAAACAAATTTTGAGCAGGGTCTAGAAGCAGCAAGAGAAGCTGCAGAAAATGCAGGATGCTGGGCAATTGAGCTACTGGGATATTAGTAAGTTAGGTATATAGTACTTACATGGTGGCCAAACCACAAAGACCTATTTTTCTTCAGAGACTAATAGGTTAAATTAATAGCTAGTTCTGGCATTGATAGTGTAGTATAGGATTAGTGTAGTGGTAGGAGAGTAACCCCGAAGTCAGGCAAGCATGGATTCCAGCACAGGCTCAAGAACTTAGTAGCTGCATGAATGCAGGCAAGTTATCTTTCAACTTCTTTGAAATCAGTGTTCTTGTATTTTTATTATCTCAATTTTCTATTGGGGTAATAATCTCATAATGACATCATAAAAATTAAAGAGATTGTGCATGCAGTGTGTTTAATACGGTATCTGACATGGAGTGAGCTCTGTGTTCAAATATTTCGTATTCTAATCCTGAGGAATCATAAGCCTAAGAATCAGTCCTGTTGGAGGAAGAATAATATTTTTAATAAAGAGAAAGGTAAAAGGAATGATTTCAAGAAAATCCTAGAAAAAAATTGCTGCTTTAGACATGTTCCAAGAAATAGAATGTTACAATGTAAAAACATATTAGTATTCCATCTCAAATATGCAAATACATGTTGTTTACACTTGAAATTTCCTCTGTTAGATTTAGTGTGCAGGAACAGCATGTGCTGTGCTGGAGAGTAGAACAGAGAGATGTTGCCAGAGAACAAAAAATGCCTAAATCCAGAATTCTCAGCATTTTGGCCTTGAATGATAAGGGAAAGGAGTTAATTTTTTAAGAAGATTTTATTTAATTGAGAGAGAGAGCAAGCAAGTTCAAGCAGGGGGAATGGCAGAGGGAGAGGGAGAAGCAAGTTCCCCACTGAGCTGGGAGCCTGAAATGGGGCTTGATCCTAGGACTCTGGGATCATGACCTGAGCCGAAGGCAGATACAGCCAACCTAGCCACACAAGTGCCCTGGGAAAGGAGTTAAGGAAGTTTATCAAGAACAAAGTAGGAATGCTGAGCCTCCCTTAATCACACACTTATTTTATTTTATGAAAGCCTAGGAAAATAAAGGCTGTTACTACATGAAAACAATACAAGAGTATTAAGTTTGTGAGAATCTGTGAATGGAGATTTCCAACAGTAGATACCAATGATCACATCTTGTATGTATCATTTTCAGAATTCTTCTGCATGAGTCTTTTGCCATGTAAGAGCATTTCAGTTAAACAAAAACATTAAACTCTTAAAGAATAAACAAAGTTTAAATATATTACCCTTATATTTGGTCACCAGCTCACATCAGGTGGTGACTTTGTATCTGTTGGGTGTTTATACGTGTATTTATGTAATCATTTAAAGTTGCCTTTTCTTTAATATACACAAGTCAAAAATTCAAATTCTCTGCATTTCCTTCCCACTCATGAAAAATATTTTCTTCTTTATTTAATTGGTTCTAGGTAAAATACTCCTAGGAACCCAAACATTATTATCCAAAGTTAAATTTTAGCTACCACCACTCCTGAAATATTTTCAAAAGAATTAGCGATGGCCAAAGCTATGGTTAAGAAATTTGGGATTCCTTCGATACAAAGTTTGAAAATAAAAAGATGGAAAAATATGTGCCACAAACATTATTCAAAAGAAAGCAGGGGTGGCTATATCATTATTAGGTAAAGGAGACTCCAAAGTAAAAAAACTTACAAAGAGAGAATGTTAATCTACCAAGAAGGTATAACGATTCTAAATGTGCATGCAGCGAATGACACAGCTGCAAAATATGCAAAGCAAAAACTGAAAGAACTGAAATGAGAAGAAATCTACAATTATAGGTGAAGACTACAGCATCTCTCAATAACTGATAGAAAAATTAGACAGAAAATTAAGGATATAGAAGAACTCAATGACACTGTCAACCGACAGAATCTGCTCGACATTTACAGAACACTCCATTTAATAAAATAATACACGTTTTTCCAAGAACTCATAGAAAATATAAGGTAGACCATAAAGCAAGCCTCAACAAATTTTTAAAAATTGGAATTCTACAAAGCATGTTCTTCTCCCACAGTAGAATTGAGCTAGAAATCAGTAGTCAAAAGTTGCAAGGAATATTTCCAGACTAAACAACACACTTCTAAATAATCCATGGGTTTCAGAGGAGGCCTTAAGAGAAAAAGTAAATTGAACTGAATAAAAACACAATATATCAAAATTTGTGGAACACAGATAACGTGCTAAGAGGGAAACTACAGCAGTAAGTACTTACATTTAAGGAAAGGGAATAGTCTCAAATCTAAGCCTTCATCCCAGAAACCTAGAAATAGAGGAGCAAAGTAAAACCAAAGTAAGCAAAATAATAAAGGCAGAAGCAGAAGTCAATGAAATTAAAATCAGAAAAATTTAGAGAAAATAAAACAAAGAACTAGTCCTTTGGAAAGATAAAATTGACAAACTTCTAGGAAAATTGACAAAGTAAGCAGACAAGTCACTAATATTAAGAATGAAACAGAAGTTCTGCTACAGTTTCTGAAAACATAAAAAGGATAACAAGGGAATACTACAAACATAAATTTGACAACTTAAATGAAACAAACCATTTTCTTGAAAAATACAAGCTATCATAATTTAGATAATATGAAATTGACAATTTAAATAGAACCATAGCTATTTAGGAAATAAAATTTATAACTCAATAGCTCCCCAAAACAAATGTCTACGCCTAGATAATGTCCTAGAGAACTCCACCAAATTTTTTTGCACAATTCTATACCAATTCTACATAAACTCCTTCAGAATATAGAAGAGGGTATGCTTTCCAATTTATTTTATGACATTACTATAACCAATCAAACAAAGACACTATAAAAAATCAATATCCCTGATGAATATAGACACAATAATGTTTAATAAAATACTAGCAAATGCAGTTATGAAATATATTTTAAAAAGCATGTACCCTGACAAAATACCATTTATTCCAGAGATGCAAGACTGGTGGGCTATTTGAAAGTCAACCAATGTTATATGCATATAAAACTCACTCAATTATATCAGTTGATGCAGAAAAGGCATTTGACAAAATTTCAACACCCATTCCTGATAAAAAATCTCATTAAAAAAAAAGAGGGAAACTTCCTCCACTTACTTGATGAAGAACATTCACAATACCTATAGCTAACATTATGCTTAATGAGACTTGACTGTTTTCCCTCTAAGATCAGAAGTAGGCAAGAATTCTGCTCACATCAC
This sequence comes from Canis lupus familiaris, assembly GCF_011100685.1. NCBI lineage: Eukaryota > Metazoa > Chordata > Mammalia > Carnivora > Canidae > Canis > Canis lupus. The sequence goes on along the minus strand of NC_049236.1, from coordinate 43,018,363 downwards.
TGATATTCAATATGGAGCTGGAAAGGAAAAATAAAAATGTCTCTATTTGCAGATGACATGATTATCTACATAAAAATCCCAAGAAATCTACATAAAACATTTCAGTGCCTAATAAGTGAGTTATGCAAGTTTCAAGATACAAGATAGACATTCACAAATCAACTGTATTTCTAAAACTTACCAATAAATATGTGGATTCAGTTCAAATAGGCTTTCTAACAAATGGTTCTGGAGAAACATCTATCAGGAAATAAAAAAAAAAACAGAAACAAAGATGTCACAGTTTGTACAAAAATTAGCTCAAAATGAATAATGAATTCAATGTAAAACGGAAAACTATAAAACTTCTAGAAAAAAAAAAAAAAGGAGAAAATGCTAAGGACCTAGACCTAAGCATAGAGTTACTAAACTTTGAAACCAAAAGCATGGTCAATGTAAGGAAAAATTGATAAACTGAATCACAAAAATACTTGCTCTTGTGAAAAACCATCAAGAAGATGAGAAGACAAGCTACAGAGTAGGAGAATATATTTGCAGAACACATATAGACAAAGGATGAATATCTACAATATATAAAGAACTCTCAAAATTCAACAAGTGAAAAAACAATTTAGAAGAACACATCAGTGAGGGTGACAAAACATGAGAGGCACTTAACTCTGGGAAACGAACAAGGAGTAGTGGAAAGGGAGGTGGGCAGGGGATGGGGTGACTGGGTGATGGGCACTGAGGAGGGCACTTGGCGGGATAAACACTGGGTGTTATGCTATATGCTGGCAAATTGAACTCCAATAAAAAGATTTTTTTTAAAAAAGAAGAACACAGGGAAAAGAAGTAAAGAGACATTTCATTGAAGAAGATATACAGATGGCAAATCAGGAAAAGATATTCAACATTAGCCATTAGAAAAATGCAAATTAAAACCACAATGAGATAGTATCTCACACCCAACAGAATGGCTAAAATATAAAAGAATGATAACATCAAATACTGCTGAGAATAAAGAGAAACTGAACCAGACACTGCTGGTGGAAATGTAGTGCAGAGTTTATAGACCAAAAAAACACTGAGAATGGCTATTTTTGGAAAAGACTACTTTTTTCCTTGAAAAACAAAAGCACAATTTTATTTCTCTGAAACTATGGCTCCTAAGTATACTCTCAATCAGTTATATTAATTGTAACTGGATTTTTTTTAATTTTTTAATTTAAATTCAATTTGTCAACATAGAGTATAACACCCAGTTCTCATCCCATCAAGTGCCCTTCAGTGCCCCTCACCCAGCTATCCCATCCCCCCACCCACTTCCCCTGTTGCAATCCTTTGGTTGTTTCCCAGTTAGGAGTCTCTCATGGTTTGTCTCCCTCTATAATATTTCCCACTCAGTTCCCTTCCTTTCCCTTATAAACCCTTTCACTATTTCTTATATTCTATATTGATGTTTGTCCTTCTCTGATTGACTTATTCACTCAGCATGATACCCTCCAGTTCCATCCACATTAAAGCAAATGGTGAGTATTCATCCTTTCTAATGGCTGAGTAATATCCCATTGTAGATATAGACCACATCTACTTTATCCATCCATCTTTTGGTGGACACCGAGTTTGGCGGTTGTGGACCTTGCTGCTATGAACATTGGGGTGCAGGTGTCCTGGCGTTTCATTGCATCTATATCTTTGGGGTAAATCCCCAGCAGTGCAATTGCTGGGTCGTAGGGCAGGTCTATTTTTAACTCTTTGAGGAACCTCCACACAGTTTTCCAGAGTGGCTGCACCAGTTCACATTCCCACCAACAGTGTAAGAGGGTTCCCCTTTCTCCGCATCCTCTCCAACATTTGTGGTTTCCTGCCTTGTTAATTTGCCCCATTCTCACTGGGGTGAGGTGGTATCTCATTGTGGTTTTGATTTGTATTTCCCTGATGGCAAGTGATGCAGAACATTTTCTCATGTGCTTGTTGGCCACGTGTATGTCTTTTTTGGTGAAATTTCTGTTCATGTCTTTTGCCCATTTCATGATTGGATTGTTTGTTTCTAAGCTGTTGAGTTTAAGAAGCACTTTATAGATCTTGGAAACTAGCCCTTTATCTGATGTGTCATTTGCAAATATCTTCTCCCATTCTGTAGGTTGTCTTTGAGTTTTGTTGACTGTTTCTTTTGCTGTGCAGAAGCTTTTTATCTTGATTAAGTCCCAATAGGAAGAGCAAGTTCTTGACCAAGCAGCACTGGAAACCTCCAGGGGAAGTCTGAGGGATATATAGTATATAGACCAGTATATATAGTATATACTATATATATAGTATATAGACCAGAGGGTACCCCTCCTATTTTTTTCTTCCTTTTTCCAGTATACCTCATTTTTATATCAGACTTTAAATTTTCAAATTTTTTTCTCTTTTCCCATCTTAACTACGATATTTTACCACCTCTTGATTTTTAAGTTTCTACCTTTTTTGACTTTCATATTTCTACAACTACATGTCCTAGATATATTTTCCACTTCTAGATACCCTTCAACATACTCAACTTAATTTTGGGAGATATACCAAATATGTTTTTTTGTTGTTGTTGTTTTCTGTTTTCTGTTTTCTCTGCCTCATTTTGCTCTACAATGGCAGAAGTTTATACCTTCTAAAACATAACCAGCACGCACCCAGAACCAAGTGGTATGCTGTGCTGGTTCATTCTGTGAGATTCCCCATTCCCATTTGTCCCCCTCTTTTATCTCATTTATGTTTCGGTGGTCAATGTTGGGGACTCTACAAGTCTTTCTGGTTTACAGAAATTTGGGACTGAGCATCTTCTAACATACAGAACTTAATATACTCATAACCAAGAGGATTACCCTCTAGACAGTGTTGGCCGCGCTGTCCCCTCCACTTAGCAGACCCCGGGAAGTGTCAGCCACACTGTCTCCTCATCTCCGGGTCAGTGGCCAGTGTCAGCCACTCCTCTCCCAGGACACTGAACAGTGTCGGCCGCACTTTTCCCTCCTCTCTGTGGACAAGTCAGTGTCAGCCACGCTGTCATCTCCTGTCACAGGACACTGTGTAGTGTCAGTAGCGCTGTACCCTCCTCTCCCAGGACACTGGACAGTGTTAGCCGGCTGTCCCCTCTTCTCTGGGAAAACTGGACAGTGATAGCCATGCTGTCCCCCCTCTCCCAGACACCACACGGTATCGGCCATGCTGTCTCCTCCATTTCGGAGACACCAAGCAGTGTCATCCACGATGTCACCTCCTGTCACAGGATACTGGGTAGTGTCACCCGTGCTCTCCTCTCCTCTCCTGGGACCCCGGGCAGAGTCAGCCGTGCTGTCCCCTCCTCTCTGGCGACACCAGTCGGTTTCTGCCACACTGTCCCCTCCTCTCCTTGGACCCAGGGCAGTTCGGCTGTGCTGTCCTCTACTTCAAGGACACTGGGTAGTGTCATCTGTGCTGTCACCTCCTGTCACGGGAAACTGGGCAGTGTCAGCCGTTCTGTACATTCCTCTCCCAATACCCCAGTCAGTGTCAGTCCCACTGTCATCTCCTGGGACAGAAGACAGTTCTGGCCATGCTGTTACCTCCTGTCATGAACTCTGGACGGTGTCTTATGTGCTGTTCTCTCCACTTCAGGGACACCGGGCAGTTTAGTCTGTACTGTCACCTCCTGTCATGGGACACTGGGCCGTGTCATCTGCACTGTACCCTCCACTTCAGGAACACTGGGCAGTGTTGTCCACGCTGTCATCACCTGTCTCGGGACAATGGGTAGTGTGAGCTTCACTGTCCCCTCCTTTCCTGGGATCATGGACAGTTTTGGCTGTCTTGTCCCCTCCTCTCTGGGGACACTGGTCAGAGTTGACCATGCTGTCCCCTCCTCAGAGGACACTGATCAGTGTCTGCTGTGCTGTCCCTTCCTCTCTGAGGACAGCAGTTAGTGTTGACCATGCTGTCTTCTCCTCTCCTGGGATGCCATACATCGTTGGCCACTGTACACTCCACTTCATTGACACCGGGCAGTGTCATCTGTGCTGTCGCCTCCACTTCGGGGACACCAGGCAAAGTCGTCCTCACTTTCACCTACTGTCATAGGACACTGAGTAGTGTCAGCCACATTATGCCCTCCTCTTCCGGGACCCCGGGCAGTGACAGCCGCACTGTCCCCTCCCCTCCACAACACCGGTCAGTGTCTGCCACACTGTCCCCTCCTCTTATGGGACCACGGGCAGTGTCAGCCATGCTGTCCCCTCCCCTCTGGGGACACCAGTCAGTGTCGGCCACGCTGTCCCCACCTCTCTGGGGACAATGGCCAGTGTCTGCCACTCTATCCTAACTCTCCGGGGACATCAGCCAGTGTTGTCCGCTCTGTCCCCTTCTCTCCGGGAACAGTAGACAGCGTCGGCCGTACAGTAATCTCACTTCGGAGACACAGGGCAGAGTCCACCACGCTGTAACCTCCTGTCATAGGACACTGGGTAGTGTCAGCCACGCTGTCCCCTTCTCTCCCAGGACCACGGGCAGTATCAGCCTCGCTGTCCCATACTCTCTGGGGACACTGGTCAGAGTCAACCATGCTGTCCCCTCCTCTCAGGGGACGCTGGTAAGTGTCAGCTCGCTGTCCACTCCTCTCCTGGGACACCAGACAGTGTCAGCCCTGGTTTCCCCTCCTCTCCAGGGACAATGGTCAGTGTCAGCTGTGCTGTCCCCCCTTTCCCAGGACAGTACACAGTGTAGGCTCTGCTGTCCTCTCCTCTCAGCACCCTGGGCAGTGTCAGCTGTGCTTTCCCGTCCTCCAGGGACCCCAGCAGTGTCTTTTGCGCTGTCACCTCCACTTCGGAGACACCAGGTAGGGTCGTTCTCGCTTTCACCTACTGTCATGGGACACTGGGTAGTGTCAGCCACATTATCCCTTCCTCTTCTGGGACTCCAGGCAGTGTCCACCTCGCTGTCCCCTCCACTTCGGGGTAAATGGGCAGTGTCAGCCTCGCTGTCACCTCCTGTCATGGAACCATGGGCAGTGTCAGCTGCACTGTCCCCTCCACTTCAGGGACACCAACACATGTTGTCTGTGCATATCATGGGGCACTGGGTAGTGTCAGCCGAGCTATCCCCTTCTCTCCTGGGATACAGGGCAGTGTCGGCCGCTCTGTCTTCTTTCCCAGGACACCGGGCAGTGTCAGCCATGCTGTACCTTTCTCTCCCGGGAAAATGGTAGTGTTAGCGGCACTGCATCCTCAACTTTGGGGACACCAGGCAGTGTCATCTGCACTGTCTCTTTTCCCCCAGGACCCCGGAGAGTGTCTGATGTGCTGTCCCCTCCTCTCCCGGGACACTGGACAGTGTCGGTTGCACTGCCCTTTCCTCTGCAGGGACACCGCTCAGTGTCGGCCGTGCTGTCACCTCCTCTCTCAGGACCTGAGAAACAAGCGTTCCTTGCAGTCAGCTTCTGACTAGCTTCTAACCAAGGAAGTTAGAAGCTATTTCCACAGTATGTGTGGAGGCCCAAGGGACAGGCCCTTTGCTCAACTCTCAGAAAGAAGCATTCCTTGGACGTAATTTTAAACTAGTACCTAGGGATCCCTGGGTGGCGCAGCGGTTTGGCGCCTGCCTTTGGCCCAGGGCGCGATCCTGGAGACCCGGGATCGAATCCCACGTCGGGCTCCCAGTGCATGGAGCCTGCTTCTCCCTCTGCCTGTGTCTCTGCCTCTCTCTCTCTCTGTGACTATCATAAATAAATAAAAATTAAAAAATAAAAAAATAAAAAAAAAAAATAAACTAGTACCTAAAGTATCGGAGTTAGAAGCTGCCTCTACTGTAGGTGAGGATGTGGAATGGAAAGGCTCTGTGCTGACCTCTGAGACAAGCATTCGGGCCTGCAGCCTGCCCTTAGCCACTGAGCCCCAGGAGGTACGAGCTAGCTGCACGGGAGTGGAGGCCCATGGAAATGCTATGTAGTGAACTGTGAGCAGCCAGCGCTCCTGCAGAGCAGCTTTGCACTACCCTCTCACCTCACCGACAGGCCTTAGAACCTAGGTCAACAGCACGTGGGGAGGCTTGCAGGAAACGCGGGTGGCTGAGCTCGGAGATACAGGCGTTTCCTAGAGATAGCTTCCGACAGGACTCTACCATAGGGCAGTTGGAAGCTATGTCCACAGTAGGTGTGGAGCCCCGAGGGAGAGGCCCTGTGCTCAACTCTTAGAAGGATTCCTTGAACGCAGCTTTCAACGAGGCTCTCAAATATGGGAATTAGAAGCCAGCTCCAATGTAGGTGAGGAGGTGCCATGCAAAGGCGCCGTACTGATTTCTGAGATGCCAGCATTCCGGCCTTCTGTGCTGTCCCCCCCTCTTCAGGGACACCGGGCATTGTCGTCCGAGCTGTCACCTCCTGTCATGCGACACTGGGTAGGGGCAGCCGCACCGTCCTCTCCCCTGCTAGAACCCCATGCAGTGTCAGCTGCGCTGTCACCTCCTCTGCTGGGAACCTGGGCAGTGTCGGCAGCACTTTCCCCTCCTCTCCTGGGACACTGGACAGTGTCGGCCGAGCTGTCTCCTCCTCTCCCAGGGCACCAGTCAGTGTCGGCAATGCTGTCTCCTCCTCTCTGGGGACATCAGTAAGTGTCGGCCTCCCTATCCCTTCCTCTCTGGCAACCCCGGGGTGTGTCAGCTACGCTGTCACCTGTTCTCCCGGGACCCTGGGCACTGGCGGCCATGCCGTCACCTCCTGCCACGGCACCTTGGGTAGTGTTGGCCGTGCTGTCCCCTAATACCCTGGGACACCAAACAGTGTTGGCTGCAAATCTATTCCTCTTTGGGGCACCAATCCGTGTTGGCTGCGCTGTTCTTTCCTCTTCTAGAACACGAGATAGTATCAGCCTCACTCTCCTCTCCACTTCGGGGACACTGGGCAGGGTCGTCTGCATTGTTACCTCCTCTCCTGGGACCATGGGCAGTGTCGGTCATGCTGTTCCCTACTATCCTGGGACCCCAGAGCATGTCAGTCGCTGTCCCCTTCTCCCCCCTAACCCAGGCAGTGTCAGCCCTGCTGTCCCCTCCTCTCTTGGCACCCCACACTGTGTCAGCCGCGCTGTCCCCTTCCCTCCCAGGACCACAGGCAGTGTCGGCTGCACTCTCCTCTCCTCTCCTTGGACCCTGCGCAGCATCAGCTGCATTGTCCCCTCTTCTCCCAGGACACCAGTCAGTGTTGGCTGCGCTGTCTCCTCCTCTCCTGGGACACTGGTCAGTGTCGGCCGTGCTGTCCCCTCCTATCCCAGAACACCAGAAATTTTGCCCGAGCTGTCCTCTCCTCTCCCAGGACCCCAGACAGTGTCGGCCACGCTGTCCCATAACCCTGGTCAGTGTCAGCCATGCTGTGCCTCCTATCCGGAGACACCAGTCAGTGGAGGCTGTGCTCTCCCCTTCTCTCCCGGGACACTGGACAGTGTCAGCTGCGCTGTCCCCTCCACTTCGTGGACACCGGGCAGTGTCTTACATGCTACCACCTCCTGTCACGTGACACAGGGTAGTGTCAGCCATGCTGTCGCTCCTCTCCCGGGACCCCTGGTATATCAGCCGCGATGTCCCCTCCACTCCTGGGTCCTCTGGGAGTGTTGTCCATGCTGTTTCCTCCACTTCAGGGACCCCAGGCTGTGTTGTCTACACTGTCACCTTCTCTCTGGGACACCAGATAGTGTTGGCCCCACTGTCCCATCCACTTGGTGGACACTGGGCAGTGTCTTCTGCGCTGACACCTCCTGTCACGGGACCCTGGACAGTGTCATCCGCTCTGTCACCTCTTATCACGGGACATTGGGTAGTGTTGGCCGCGCTGTCCCCTCCTCTCCCGGGACCCCGGTCAGTGTCAGCTGTGATGTTCTCCTCTCCCTGGACCCAAAGGAGTGTAGGCCTCACTATCCCCTCACAACCTGGGACCCTGTGCAGTGTCAGGCATGCTGTGACCTACTTTCCCGGGACCCTGGACAGTGTCAGCTGCACTGTCCCCTCCTATCACAGGACATAGGACAGTGTTGCCCACGCTGTCCCTTCCTCTCTGGGGACAACAGTCAGGGTCAGCTACACTACCCTTCCTCTCCCAGAACACTGGAGAGTGTCGGCCCCACTGTCCCCTTCACTTTGGGGACACCAGGCAATGTCGTCCACACTGTCACCTGTGGTCACGGGACACTGGTTAGTATCATCCACCTGTCACCTCCTCTCCTGGGACCTCAGGCAGTGTCGGCCACGCTGTTCCTTCATCTCCCTTGACCCTGGGCAGTGTTGTCTGGGCTGTTCCCTCCACTTCTGGGTTACCGGGAAATGTTGCCTGCACTGTCCCTTTCTCTCTCGGGATATCAGCCAGTGGTGGTGGCGCTGTCCTTTCCTCTCCCAGGACACCAGACAGTGTCATATGCGCTGTCCCCTTCTCTCCAGTGACACTGGTCAGTGCCAGCTGTGCTGTCTCCTCCTCTCCCCAGACACTGGACAGTGTCAGCCCCACTGTCCCATTCACTTCGTGGACACCGGGTAGTGTCTTCTGCACTGTCACCTCCTGTGCTCTGTCACCTCCTATCATGGGACATTGGGTAGTGTTAGCCACACTGTCCCCTCCTCTCCCGTGATCCTGGGGAGTATCAGCTGCAATGTCCCCTCCTACCACAAGACAGAGGACAGTGTCAGCCACGTTGTCCCTTCCTCTCCAGGGACACCAGGCAGTGTCGGCTGTACTGTCCCCTCCTCTCCCAGAACACTACAGAGTGTCAGCTGAGCTCTCCCCAAGAAGTGTCAGTCACGCGCTGTCCCCTCCTCTCCCAGGAAACTAGGCAGTGTCAGTCACGCTGTCCCCTCCTCTAATAGTACAACAGTAAGTGTAGACCATGCTGTCCTCTCCTCTCCAAGACAATGGGCAGTGTCTCCCCTGCTGTCCCTTTTGATCCCAGGACTTTGGCACGGATGGCCATGCTATCCACACTCCTAGCAGTACAATGGGTAGTGTCGGCCAAGGGATCCCTTCCTCTCCCAGGACACTGGGCAGTGTTGCCTGCACTGTCCTCTCATCTCCCAGGACAATGGGCAGTGTCTCGCCTCGGTCTATTTCTCTCCCAGGATACTGGGAAGTACCAGCCTTGCTGTCCACACTCCTAACAGGACAATGGGAAGTGTCGGTCGAGATATCCTTCCTCTCTAGGACACTTGGCAGTGTCGCCTGCAATGTCCCCTACTCTCCCAGGACACTGGGCATTGTTGATCATGCTGTCCCCTCCTCTCCCAGGACACTGCACAGCGTCAGTCGAGATGCCAATCCTCAATCAGGACACTTGGTATCGTCAGACATGCTGTCCCGTCCTTTCCCAGAAGCTGTGCAGTGTTCGCTGTGCTGTCTCCCTCTACAGAACACTGGTCAATGTCAGCCGTGCTGTCCCCTCCTCTCTCAGGACCTGAGAAACAAGCGTTCCTTGCAGTCAGCTTCTGACTAGCCTCTAACATAAGGAAGTTAGAAGCTATGTCTGCATTAGGTATGGAGGCCAAGGGACGGGCCCTTTGCTCAACTCTCAGAAAGAAGCATTCCTTGGACGTAATTTTAAACTAGTACCTAAACTATCGGAGTTAGAAGCTGCCTCTACTGTAGGTGAGGATGTGGAATGGAAAGGCTCTGTGCTGACCTCTGAGACACAAACATTTCCGGCCTGCAGCCTGCCTCTAGCCATTCAACCATGGGAGGTACAAGCTATCTTCGCAGGAGTGGAGGCCCATGGAAATGATATTCAATGAACTGTGAGCAGCCAGCGTTCCTGCAGAGCAGCTTCGACTACCCTCTCACCTCACCGACAGGCCTTAGAACCTAGGTCAACAGCACGTGGGGAGGCTTGCAGGAAACGCGGGTGGCTGCGCTCGGAGATACAGGCGTTTCCTAGAGATAGCTTCCGACAGGACTCTACCATAGGGCAGTTGGAAGCTATGTCCACAGTAGGTGTGGAGCCCCGAGGGAGAGGCCCTGTGCTCAACTCTTAGAAGGATTCCTTGAACGCAGCTTTCAACGAGGCTCTCAAATATGGGAATTAGAAGCCAGCTCCAATCTAGGTGAGGAGGTGCCATGCAAAGGCGCTGTACTGAACACAGAGACACAAGCATTCCAGGTCTGCAGCTTGTCACTAGCCTGTCACCCATGGGATGTAGAAGCTAGCTCCATAGGAGTAGAGAGCCCATGAATGTGCTCTATAGTGAACTGTGACCAAACAGCATTCCTGAAGAGCAGCTTTCCACGACCGTATCACCTACAGGATTTAGAACCTAGGTCAAAAGCACGTTGTGAGACTCGAGGGTAATGTGCCCTACGGCACTCTGAGAAATAAGCTTTCTTGCATGCAGCTTCTGACGAGCCTCTAACATAAAGGCGTTAGAAATTATATCCACAGTAGGTGTGGAGGCCCAAAGGATAGGCTCTGCACTCTCCTCTAAGAAAGCAGTATCCCTTGAATGCAGCTTTCAACTAGCCTCTCGCCTATGGGAGTTAGAAGCCAGCTCCACTAGGCCAGTGAGTGCCATGGAAAGGCGCTGTACTGAACTCGGAAACACAAGCATTCAGTGCCTGCAGCTTGTCGCTTGCCTCTCATCCATGGGAGGTACAAGCCAGGCCCACAGGAGTGGAGGGCCCGTGGAGATACCATGGAGTGAACCGTGAGCAACCAGCGTTCCTGGAGAGCAGCTTTGCTCTACGCTCTCACCTACCAGTCCTGGAACCTAGAATAAATACACTGGTAGACACTCGCGGGCAATGTCGCCTACCGCACACTGTGAAACAAGCGCTCCTTGCAAGGAGCCACTGACAAGACTCTAAGTTAGAAGTTATGTTAGAAGGTATGTCCACAGTAGCTGCTGGGTCCCTTGGGACAGGTACTCCCCTCAACTCTTCGAAGAAAATCTTCAACCATAGCTTACAACTAGCCTCTCACCTATGGGAGTTAGAAGCTAGCTTCACGCTAGGCGAGGAGGTGCCATGGAAAGGTGCTGCCCTGAACACCGAGACGCAAGCCTTCTGGCCATCCGTGCTGTCCCCTCCACTTCAGGAACAATGGGCAATGTCGTCTGCACTGTCACCTCCTGTCATGTGACACTGGGTAGTGTCAGCCACGCTGTCCTCTCCTCTCCCAGATCCCCAGGCAGTGTTGGCTCTGCCGTACCATCCTCTCCTGGGACCCCCGGGAGTGTCTGCTGCGCTGTCAACTTCTCTCCCAGAACCTTGGGCAGTGTTGGCCGCGCTGTCCCCTCCTTTCTCGGGACTCCTGCAAGTGTTGAGCACGCTGTCCCCTCCTCTGCCGGGTCACCAGACAGTGCCGGGCGCACTGTCCTGTCCTCTCCAGGGACACTGCTCGTGTCGGCTGTGCTGTTCCCTAGTTCCTGGGGACACCAGGCAGTGTTGGCCATCTTGTCCACTCCACTTCTGCAACAACAGGCACCGTTGCCAGTGCTGTCACCTCCTGTCACATGACACTGGGTAGTGTCAACCATGCTGTCCTCTCCTCTCCTGGAAGCCTGTGCAGTGTAACACACTGTCCCCTCTTCCCTGGGACCCCAGGCAGAGTCAGCAGCGCTGTCTAGTCCATTACATGGACCCCATCAATGTCGGCCATGCAGTCCCCTCCTCTACGGGGACGCTGTCTGTGTCTGCCATGCCGTCCCCTTCTCTCCAGGGATACCGATCAGTGTTGGCCATGCTGTCTCCTCCTCTCTGGGGACATCAGTTAGTGTTGGTTGTGCTGTTCCCTCCTCTCTGAGGACACCAGTCAGTGTCTGCTGTGCTGTTCCCTCCTATCCTGGGGCACCGGACTGTGTCGGCCTCGCTCTCCCCTCCATTTCGGGGACACCGAGCAGTGTTGTCATTCCTATCACAGGACACTGTGTAGTGTCAGCTGCGCAGGAACCTCCTCTCTGGGCATATAGGGTAGTGTAGGCATCATTGTCCCCTTCTTTCCCGGGACACTGAACAGTGTTAGTCACACTGTCCCTTCCTCTACAAGGACACTGGACACTGTCACTGTGTTGTCCATTCCTCTCCTGGGACACCAGTGTCAGCCATGTTGTCCCCTCCTCTCTGGGGACACCAGTCAGTGTCAAGCACTGTCCCCTCCTATCCCAGGATACCGGACATATCATGAGCACTGTCCCCTCCACTTCAGGTACACAAGGCAGTGTCACCTGTGATGTCCCCTCCTTTCCCAGGACACCAGAAAGTGTCAGTCAGGCTGTCCCCTCCTCTATCAGGACACTGTGCTGTCAGCTGCGCTGTCACTCTTCTCCCAGGACCACAGGTAGTGTCAGAAGCAATGTCCCCTCTTCTCCCGGGACCCAGGGGAGTGTTGAACGTGCTGTCTCCTCCTCCCAGGACACCTGGGAGTGTTAGCTGTGTTGTCCCCTCTTCTCCCAGGAACCCAGGCAGTGTGGGATGAATTGTTCCCTCCTCTTGACCTTGGAAATTCTTGGCATGCTGTCCCCTCCTCTCTGGGACATTGGACAGTGTCGGCCTTGTGGTCCCTCCTTCACAGGACCCAGGGGAATGTCAGCTGTGCTGTCCCCTCCTCTCCCTGGACCCTGGGCAGTGTCCTGCACTATCCCCTCCCCTCTCCAGACCCCGGGGAGTGTCAGTTGCACTGTCACCTCCTTTCCCGGGATCCTGGTCTGTGTCGGCCACACTGTCCCCTCCTCTCCAGGGACACCAGTCGTGGTCAGCCATGACATCTCCTCCTCTCTGGGGGCCCCAGGCATGCCAGATACGACATCACCCTGGCAGGGTCACCTGTGATGACGTCCCTTCCTCTCCAGGGTCCGCCATGACATCCCCCCCTCTCCAGGGACCCCGGGCAGGGTAGGCTGCGAATTCCTTTCCTCTCTGGGGACCCTGGGTGGGGTGGGCCGTGAGGTCAACTCCTTTCCAGGGACCCTGGTCAGGGTCTGCTGCGACATCCTGTCCCCTACTGGGCCCCGGTCGGTGTTGGCCATAACATCCTGACCCTTCCAGGGACCACGGTTGGGGTTGGTCATGATGGCTCAACCCCTCCTGGGACCTTGGTCGGGGTTGTTTGCGTCGACCTGTTCCTTCCCAGGACCCCGGGCGCGGTCAGCTGTAAACTCCCAACCCCTCCCAGGACCCCAGTCAGGGTCGGCTGCGATATACCCTCCTCCTCGGGCACCTGAGTAGGGTTGGGCACGAAATCCCATCCCCTCTCGGGAACTCAGTCAGTGGTCGGCCGCGACACCCCCTTCTCCCCTCAGATCATGGGCAATGTCGTCCGCGATGTCCCCTTTTCTCTGGGGACCCTGGGAAAAATGGACTGCGATGTCCCATCCCGTCCCCTCCTGGGACCCCGTTTGGGGTTGGGCATGACGTCCTGACCCCTCCCGCGACTCCTGGCAGGGTCAGCTGCAACATCCCCTCCTCTCCAAGCACCCCAGTCAGTATCAGCCATGCCGTCTCATCCCACCTGGGACCCCAGTCGGTGTCAGCCATGACATCCTGTCGTCTCCATGGACACTGGACAGGTTCGGCTGTGATATGCCCTCCTCCAGGGAACCCAGTCAGTGTTGGTCGTGTCATCCTGTCCTCTCCCAGGTCCACGGGTGGTGTCAGTCACGACGTCTTGTCTCCTTCCAGGACCCCGATCGGGGTTGGACATGAAGTCCAGTCCACACCCAGCACCCTTTCTGGGTCGGCTGGGATGTCTCATCCCTTCTGGGTGGGTTTGACCGCTATGTCCCCTCCTCTCTGGGGACCCCGGTTGTGTTGGCCATGACATCCCGACCCCTTCCGGGACCTCAGTCGGGGTCGGCCGCAACATCCAGTCCCCGGGCCCTGGTCAGGGTTGGCCGCGATGTCCAGTCTCCTCTCAGGACCCCTGGTGGGACCAGATGCAATGTCCTGTCCCCTCCTGGGGCCTCAGTCAGGGTCTGCCAGGACGTCCCATCCCCTACTGGAGCCCTGGTTGGGATTGGCCAGGATGTCCCGTCCCCTCCTGGAACCCCGGTCAAAGTCAACCACAACTTCCAGTCCTCTCCTGGAACCCTGGTGGGGGTTGGCCATGACATCCTGTCCCCTCTCAGGACCCCTGGTGGGACCAGATGCGATGTCCTGTCCCCTCCCGGGACCCCGATTTGGGTCTACCAGGACATCCTGTCTCGGGGAAACCGGGTGGGGTCTGCCACGACATACCCTCTTCCTTGGGGACCCCAGGTGTGGTTGGTCGCGATGTCCCATCCCCTCCCGGACCCCAGTCGGGGTCAAATCCGTGACATCCTATCCCCTCCCCAGATCCCAGTCGGCGTCACCCACGCCATCCCGTGGCCCCCGGGTGCACCAGTTGGTGTCAGCTGTGATGTCCGTCCCCTCTCGGGACACCAGTTGGGATCGGACGCAATGTCCTGTCCACTCCTGGGACATGGTCAGGGTTGGCTGCAATGTAACGTCTTCTCCTGAGACTCCAGTTGGGGTCGGCCAGGAAGTCCAGTCCTCTCCCAGGATCCCAGTCATGTCAGCTGCAAAGTCCTGTCCCCTGCTGGGAACATGGTCAGGGTTGGCTGCGATGACCAGTCCTCTCTCGGGGACCCTGGCGGGACCCGATGCAACATCCTATCCCCTCCCGGGATCCTGGTCAGGGTCTGCCGCGATGTCCCATCCCTTCCGGGGACTCCAGGCCGGATCGGCCATGACGTCTCCTCTTTCCTGGGGACTCTGGTGGGGTCAGTCGTGACTTCCTGTTCCCTCCTGGGACCACAAGCGGGGTCAGCTGCGATGTACCCTCCTCTCCAGGGACCCCGAACGGGTTCTTCCGTGATGTCCCCTCCTCTCCGGGGACCCCAGTCAGTGTCGGCCACCCCATCCTGACTCCTTCCAGATCCATGGGCAGTGTCAGCCGCGACGTCTTGTCTCCTCCCAGGACCCTGATCGGGGTTGAACACGACATCCCATCCCCTCCAGAAATCCCAGTCAGGGTTGGCCACGACGTCCAGTCCTCTCCTGGAACCCCAGTCAGGGTTGGCCGCGACATCCAGTCCCCTCTCGGGACCCTTGGCAGGACAGGACTCGATATCTTATCTCCTCCCAGGACCCCAGTCGGTGTTGCCTTGATGTTCCATCCCCTCCAGGGACCCTGGTCGGGGTTGGCCACAACCATCCAGTCCCCTCCCGGGACCCCGATCAGTGTTGGCCACAATGTTCCATCCTCTACTGAGACCATGGTCTCAGTCGTCCACGATGTCCTGTCCCCTACCAGGACACGGTCGGGGTTGGCCACATCATCCCATCACCCCCGAGGACCCTGGTCAGTGTCAGGCGCGAGGTTCGTCCCCTACCGGGACTCTGAGGTTGGCTGCAAAGTCCAGTCCCCTCTTGGGACCCCGATCGAGGATGACTGCGACGTCCAGTCCTCTCCCTGGGACCCCAGTAGTGGTCGGACGCAACATCCAGTCCTCCCCCCAGGACCCGGTAGTGGTTGGACACAACATCCCGTCCTCTCCCAGGACCCCAGTTGGGGTTAGCTGAGACAGCCCGTCCCCTCCCGGACCCTTGGTCAAGGCCGATCACGACTTCCATTCCTCTCCCCGGGTACCAGTCGAGGTTGGCCACGACATCCAATCCCCTCTTGGGACCCCTGGTGGGACCAGATGTGATGTCCTGTCCCCGGGACACAGGTCGGGGTCTCCTGGAACTTCCTGACTCCAGGGAAAACCGGCGGGGTCTGCCGTGACATACCCTCTTCTCCAGGGACCCCAGCTGTGGTCCATCGCACACACAGCTGTCCCTTCCCGGGACCCTGGTCGGTGTTGGTCACAACATCCCATCCCCTCCTGGGACCCTGGTCGGGATTGGCTGCAATGTACGGTCTCCATCCGGGACCCTGGTTGGTGTCAGCTACGATGACCCGTCCCCTATCGGGACACCAGTGGGGTCGGTCGTGATGTTCCATGACCTCCCGGGACCCCAGTCGGCATTGGCCGCACCATTCCATCACCCCCGGGGACACCTGTTGATGTCACCATAACGTCCATCCCTTCCTGGGACACTGGTCAGACGCACCGTCCCATCCACTCCTGGGAAATGGTCAAGGTCGGCTGCAACATAACGTCCCCTCCCAGGACCCCAGTCGGGGTTGACCATGAAGTCCAGTCCCCTCCCGGGGCCCTGGTCGGGGTTAGACGTGATGACCAGTCCCCTCTTGGGACCCCTGGCGGGACCCAACGCAACATCCTGTCCCCTCCCTGGACCCCGGGCAGGGTCAGCCACGACATACCCTCTTTCCTGGTGACCCCAGGTTGGGTCGGTTGGACTCCCCATCCCCTCCCGGGACCCAGGGCAGGATTGGCTGTGACATCCCCTCCTCCTGGGGTATCCTGGGCGGGGTCAGCTGCGATGTCCCATCTCCTACCTGGACTGTGGTTAAGGTCAGCAGTGAAGTCCACTCCTCTGGTCGGTATCGTCCGCAATGCCCAACCCCACCCGCGACCCCCATTGGGTCAGCCACAATATCTCTGCCCTTCCATGAGCCACAGCAGGGGTCAGCCATGATGTCCCTACCCCTCTCGGGACCTGGGCAGTGTTGGCCGCGATGTCCTGTCCCCTCCTGGGACCCCAGCCCGTGTCAGACATGACGTCCCTTCCCCTCCCAAAACCTCGGTAGGGGTCAACTGTGACATCCCCTCCTCTCTGGGGTCCCAGGGCAGGGTTGGCCATGACGTACCTGTGATTGGCCGTGAAGTCCCCTACTCTCAGTGGACCCTGGCAGGGTTGGCTGCGAAGACTTGTCCCCTCCCAGGACCCCAGTTGGTGTCAGCCACACCATCCTGTCCCTTCCCGGGACCCAGGTTGGGGTTGGCCGTGACACCCCATCCCCTACCGGGACACCAATCGGGGCCGGCCACGACATCTCGTCCCCTCCTGGGACCCCAGGTGGGGTCAGCTGTGAGGTCCCGACCCTGCCCGCCCTGAACACTGGTCGGTGTTGTCCGCAATGTCCCATCCCCTCCCAGACCCCGGTCGAGGTCAGCCATGACATCCCGTCCCCTCCCAGGATCCCGGTCGAGGTCGGCCATGATGTCCACACCTCCCCAGGGACTCCGGGTGGGATTGGCCACGCCATCCCATCCCCAACAGTGACTCTGGTCGGGGTGGGACATGAAGTACCCTACTCCAGGGGGACAACTGTTGGGGTCAGCCACGATGTCCAGTCCCCTCTGGGACCCGGGTCTGGGTTTGCTGTGACATCCCCTCCTCCCTGGGGACCCTGGGCGGGGTCGTCTGCAACATCCCATCCCCTCCCGGGATCCTGGTCAGCGTCGGCCATGACGTCTCATCCCCTACTGGGACCCCAGTCGGGATCAACAGCGACGTCCTCTCCTCCCCGGGGTCCAGATGGCGTCGGCCTCAACGTCCCGTCCCCTCCTGGAAACCTGATTGGGGTCAGCCGTGACTTCCCCTCCTCCCCGGGGACCCCGGGCATGCTCGGTTGCGACGTTCCCTCAACCCCAGGGACCATGGTCGGGGTCGGACGCGATGTCCCATCCACTCCCGGGACCCCAGTTGAGGTCAGCCGTGACATCCCATCCCCTCCCGGGACCCAGTCGAAGTCAGCCATAATGTCCCGACCCTCCTGGGACCTCTGGCAGGGTCAGATGAGCCATCCCAAACCCCTCCGGGGACCCAGGGCTGTGATAGCTGCAATGTCCTCTCCTCCCCGGGACCCTGGGTGAGGTCAGCCACGACTTCCCATCCTCTCTAGGGAGCCTGGGCAGGGTGGGCCGTGATGTCAACTCCTCTCAGGGAACCCCGGTCAGGGTCGACCAGGATATCCTGTTCCCTCTCGGGACCCAGACCGTGGTAGGCCACGACATCCCTCCTCCCCAAGCACACCGGGTCAGGTCGGCTGCAACATCCCTTCCTCTTTTGGGACCCCAGTCAGGGTCAGACGCGACATCCCAACCCCTCCGGGGTCCCAGGTTGGGGTTGAACATGACGTCACATCCTCTCCCGGGACCCTAGTCCTGGATGGTGTCACATCCTCTCCCTGGGACTCCAGTTCAGCAGGGACATGACTACCCCTCCTCTCCGGGGACCCCAGGAGGGGTGGGCCACGACATCTTGTCCCCACCCAGGAACCTATGGAGGGGTCTGCCATGATGTCCTGACAATCACGGGACCACGGTTGGGAGAGGCCGACATCTGGTCGTCTCCCAGGGCACCAGTCGGGGTAAACCACGATGTCCCCTCCTCCCTGGGGATCCTGAGTGGTATAAGCCATGACATCCCATCCCTACCCAGGACCCCTGTAGGGGTCGGCCACGATGTCCTGACAACTCCTGCCACCCATCCGGGTTGGCCACTACATCCCAATGCTTCCTGGGACCAGATTGCAGTTGGCCGTGAGGTCCCCTCTCCCAGGGGACCCTTAGCAGTGTCAGCCACGACGTCCCATCCCCTCACAGAACCCCAGGCAGTGATGGCTATCATGTCCCTACTCCCTCCAGGGACCCCAGTCTGGGTCAGCCACGACGTCCCTCAGAGTTCAGTAGGACACATTTCCCAAGATCGAACACATGTGTTTTTGATTTGGGTTCTAAGGCCGGTAGGTGAGAGGGTAGTGCAAAGGTGCTCTCGAGGAACACTGGGTGTTCACTGTTCACTGCAAAGCATTTTCATTTAACCTCCACTCCTGTGCCCCTGGCTTCGACCTACCATGGATCAGTGGAAATAGGCAAGGCGCATGACCAATAGGCTTGTGTTCACTACTCTGAGTTCACTACTGCACCTTTCAATGGCACACCCTCACTTAGAGTGCAGCAGGCTTCTAGCTCCCATACTAGAGGCTAGTTGAAAGCTGAGTTTACGAATGCTACTTTCTGACAGTTGAGTACAGGGACTGTCTCTCGCAGCTCCACACCTACTGTGGTCTTAGCTTCTAACTCCCTTATGTTAGAGGCTTGTCAGAAGTTACCTACAAGGAACACTTGTTTCTAAGTGTGGAGTGGCCATATTTCCGACGGCCCTCACATGTGCTTGTGATTTAGCCTACTAAGGCTAGTAGGTGAGAGTGAGGCTGGTTGAAAGCTAGCTTCAAGGTATACTTATTTCTGAGAGTTGAGCACAGGGGCTGTCCCGTGAACGCTGACACTAAATTAAGCCTGTGGACTTAGCTTCCAAATCACATACATTAGATGATGTCAGAGGCAGTGATAGTCAAATGGCAAGCTTCGAGCCCAGAAGGATTCTGTCTCTGAGTTCAATGCAGCAGCGCTTTCCATTCTAGGTGAGTGCACAGAGAGTCTAACTCACATAGCAGTGAGGCTAGTTGAACCCTGGCTTCAAGGACTAGTTATGTCTGATAGTGGAGCAGAGGTTGCATCCCTCACAGTTTCACACAGTCTGAGGATTAGGTCTCCAACGTCCTCATGTTAGATGCCTGTCAGAAGCAGCATGAGCATCAAGTGGCCAGCTGCAGGCACGGAAGGCTTGTGTCTCCGAGTTCTGTCATACAGCTTTTACGTCGCTAAATCCTAAGGCACCATGAGGTTTGCCGGCAGCTCCCAAGGAGCGAGTCTGGCTGTAAGCTGGATTCGAGGCGTACTTCCCTCCGAGAGGTGCGGATGTGACGTGTGGATCCCGCAGCCTGATTTCCTGTACACTTGTCTTCTCACATCCTTGTGTTCGATGCCTGAGTTGTGTGAGAGGCATGAGAGAGTACAAGACTCAAATGTCTGGTGTGTGAACGTTCAATGCACCGTTTTCCTAGGAGCACACTCCTTTCCAATGCAGTTAGACTGCAACTGCCATCAGCGAGAGGTTGATTGAAAGCTGGCTCAAGGCATACTTACTTCTGAGAGTTGAGCACATGCCGTGTGTGGGACACAGGTCCACGCTGCCTGGGGATTGAGATTCCACATACTCAGGTGAGCTGATCTTCAGAAGCTACGTGCGAGGCGAGTCACTAGCTGCAGGCCTGGATGGCTTGGGGCTCCCAGTTCAATGCCGCTTTGGCCACACAGTAAATTCTACCGCACAATGAAGTTAGCCTCTAACTCCCAAAGGATCGAGGCGACCTGTTAGCTGGATGCGAGGCCACTTTTCTCCCGAGTGTTCAGTATATGACCTGTAACTCCCGCATCCTGATTGTCCGTACACGTAGCTTCTGACATCATTATGTTTAATGCCCGAGAGAAGTTGTGTGTGAAGCCGCTCAAGGACTCAGGCCCAAAAGGCTGGTGTCTCTGTGTTCAACACACGGATTTGCATGTATCGTCCACGCACAGAATGGAGCTAGATTCTACTTGCCATAAATGAGAGAGTCTACATGAAAGCTGGATTCAAGACATACTTCCGTCTCAGGGTTGCACACAGCCCGTGTCCGTCACAGTTCCACATGGCCTAGGTAGTGAGTTTCCAACATCATCATCTTAGATACTTTTCAGAAGCTGCGTGCGAGGCAAGTCACTAGCTGCAGGCCTGGAGGACTTGGGGCTCACAGTTCAATGCACCTTTGGCCACAGTAAATTCTATCGCACGATGCAGTGAGCCTCTAATTCGTGTAGGAGTGTTTCTAGGCGTAAGCTCGTTTCGCGGCATATTTACTTCTGAGTGTTGAGTATGTGACCTGTAACTCCCTCATCCTGATTGTCTGCACACGTATCTTCGAACATTATGCTGGATGCCTGACAAAGGTTTTGTGAGAGGCTCCTGAAGGATTCAGGCCCAGATGTCTGGTGTCTACGGTCAACACAGTGTTTTCCTCGGATCCTCCTCGCTTAGGATGGGGCTAGATTCTCACTGCCGTAAATGAGAGGCTAGTTGAAAGCGGGCTTCAAAGCTCACGTATTTCTGAGAGTTCAGCAAAGTGTGTGTCCCTCCCAGTTTCATACATCCTGGGGATTGATTTTCCAACATCATCATGTTAGAGGTTATCCAGAAGTCATGTGCGAGGCAAGGCACACACTGCAGGTATAGAGGACTTAGGGCCCACAGTTCAGTACAGCTTTTGCTGCGGGAAATCCTACCGCACAATGGTAGAACCCTCTTAACACCCACAGGAGTGTGTCTAGGTGTAAGCTCGCTTCGAGGCAAATTTACTTCTGAGAGTTGAGTATACGACCTGTGACTCCCACGTCCTGATTTCCCGTTCCCTTACCACCCACATCATCCTGATGGATGACTGACAGAAATCGTGTGAGAGGCAAGGGAAGCTCGCAGCCCCAGATGTCGGTGTCCTCACATTCAAGACCGGGATTTCCTAGGATGCTCCTCACAAAGAATCGAGCCAGGTTCTTACTGCCTTAATTGAGACCCTAGGTGATAGTGGGCTTCAAGACCTACGTATTTCTGATCACCGAGCAGACGTCGTGTCCCTCACATTTCCACACTCCCCGGGGATTTAGTTTCCCACCTCATCATGTTAGATGCCTGTCAGAAGCAGCATGAGCATCAAGTGGCCAGCTGCAGGCACGGAAGGCTTGTGTCTCGGAGTTCAATACAGCGCTTTTCATGGAACATCAACACCTAAGGTGGAGCTAGCTTCTAACTCCCATAGGACATAGGCTAGTTGATAGTAGGTGCAATGCATACTTATTACTGAGAGTTCAGCAAATGGCTTGTCTCCACGGCTCCACATATACTGTGGACTTAGCTTCTAAATCCCTTATGTTAAAGGATTGCCAGTAGCTACCTGCAAGAAAAGCTTGTTTCTCAGACTACAGTGGCCACATTTCCTATGAACCACCATGTGTGCTTTCGATTTGGTTCTAAGTCCTGTAGGTGAGAGGGTAGTGTGAAGCTGCCCTCAAGATACATTGGTTGCTCACCATTCAGTACATAGCATTTCCCTGGGCCCTCCACCCCTGTACAGCTATCTTGTACCTCCCGTGGGTGAGAGGCAAGTGTCAAGCTGCACGCCTCGAAGACTTGTGTCTCTGAGTTAAAGAGAGTTCTTTCCAAGCTACCTCCTCATCTAAGTGGAGCTACCTCCAAACTCCAATAGAAGTGAGGCTAGTTGAAAGCTGGGTTAGGGGGCAAGATGGCGGAAGAGTAGGGTCCCCAAGTCACCTGTCCCCACCAACTTACCTAGATAACTTTCAAATCATCCTGAAAACCTATGAATTCGGTCTGAGTTTTAACGAGAGAACAGCTGGAATGCTACAGTGAGAAGAGTTTGCGCTTCTATCAAGTATACCTTGTTTTTGGCCACTCTGCACTGAGCAAAATGACTAGAAGGAAAAACTCACCACAAAAAAGAATCAGAAACAGTCCTCTCTCCCACAGAGTTACAAAATTTGGATTATAATTCAACGTCAGAAAACCAATTCAGAAGCACAATTATAAAGCTACTGGTGGCTTTAGAAAAAAGCACAAAGGATTTAAGAGACTTCATGACTGCAGAATTTAGAACTAATCAGGCCAAAATTAAAAATCAATTGAATGAGATGCAATCCAAACTGGAGGTGCTAACGACAAGGGTTAACGAGGTAGAAGAACGAGTGAGTTACATAGAAGACAAGTTGATGGCAAGGAAGGAAACTGAGTAAAAAAGAGAAAAACAATTAAAAGACCATGAGGATAGGTTAAGGGAAATAAATAGCCTCAGAAGGAAAAATCTACATTTAATTGGGGTTCCTGGGGGCGCCGAAAGGGACAGAGGTCCAGAAACTGTATTTGAACAAATTATAGCTGAGAACGTCCCTAACTTGGGAAGGGAAACAGGCATTCAGATCCAGGAGATAGAGAGACCCCCCCCAAAAAAAATCAATAAAAACCACTCAACACCTCGACATTTAATAGTGAAACTTGCAAATTCCAAAGATAAAGAGAAGATCCTTAAAGCAACAAGAGACAAGAAATCCCTAAACTTTATGGGGAGAAGCATTAGGGCAACAGCAGACCTCTCCACGGAGACCTGGCAGGCCAGAAAGGGCTGGCAGGATATATTCAGGGTCCTAAATGAGAAGAACATGCAGCCAAGAATACTTTATCCAGCAAGGCTCTCATTCAGAATAGAAGTAGAGATAAAGAGCCTCCAAGATAGGCAGAAACTGAAAGAATATGTGACCACCAAAACAGCTCTGCAAGAAATATTAAGGGGGACCCTGTAAAAGAAAGAGGAAGCCCAAAGAAATAATCCACAAAACAGAGACTGAATAGGTATTATGATGACACTAGATTCATATCTTTCAATAGTAACTCTGAACGTGAATGGGCTTAATGATCCCATCAAAAGGCGCAGGGTTTCAGACTGGATAAAAAAGCAGGACCCATCTATTTTCTGTCTACAAGAGACTCATTTTAGACTTATGGACACCTCCAGCCTGAAAATAAAAGGTTGGAGAATCATTTACCATTCAAATGGTCCTCAAAAGAAAGCAGGGGTAGCCATCCTCATATCAGATAAATTAAAGTTTGTCCCAAAGACTGTAGTAAGAGATGAAAAGGAACACTGTATCATACTTAAAGGATCTATCCAACAAGAGGACCTAACAATCATGAATATTTATGCTCCTAATGTGGGAGCTGCCAAGTATATCAATCAATAACCAAAGTAGACATACTTAGATAATAATACACTAATACTGTGAGACTTCAACACGGCACTTTCTGCAAAGGACAGATATTCTAAACACAACATCTCCAAAGAAACAAGAGCTTTAAATGATACACCAGATGGATTTCACAGATATTTACAGAACTTTACATCCAAATGCAATTGAATACACGTTCTTCAAGTGCACATGGAACTTTCTCCAGAATAGACCACATACTGGGTCACATATCAGGTCTCAACTGATACCAAAAGATTGGGATTGTCCCCTGCATATTTTCAGACCATAATGCTTTGAAATTTGAACTCAATCACAGAAACAAATTTGGAAGGATTTCAAACACGAGAAAGTTAAAGACCATCCTGCTAAAAGATAATAGGGTCAACCAGGAAATTAGAGAAGAATTAAAAAGATTCATGGAAACTAATGAGAATGAAGATACAACCGTTCAAAATCTTTGGGATGCAGCAAAAGCAGTCCTGAGGGGGAAATACATCGCAATACAAGCATCCATCCAAAAACTGGAAAGAACTCAAATACAAAAGCTAACCTTGCACCTAAAGGAGCTGGAGAAAAAACAGCAAATAGATCCTACACCCAGCAGAAGAAGAGAATTAATAAAGATGTGAGCAGAACTCAATGAAATACAGTCCAGAAGAACTGTGGAACAGATCAACAAAACCAGGAGTTGGTTCTTTGAAAGAATTAATAAGATAAACAAACCATTAGCCAGCCTTTTTAAAAAGAAGAGAGAAAAGACTCAAATTATTAAAATCATGAATGAGAAAAGAGAGATCACCACCAATACCAAGGAAATACAAAGGATTTTAAAAACTTACTATGAGCAGCTATATGCTAATAAATTAGGCAATCTAGAGGAAATGGACGCATTCCTGGAAAGCCACAAACTACCAAAACTGGAACAGGAAGAAATAGAAAACCTGAACAGGCCGATAACCAGGAAGGAAATTGAAGCAGTCATCAAAAACCTCCCAAGACACAAGAGTCCAGGGCCAGGTGGCTTCCCAGGGGAATTTTATCAAACGTTTAAAGAAGAAACCATACCTATTCTCCTAAAGCTGTTTGGAAAGATAGAAAGAGATGGAGGACTTCCAAACTCGTTCTATGAGGCCAGCATCACCTTAATTCCAAAACCAGACAAAGACCCCACCAAAAAGGAGAATTAAAGACCAATATCCCTGATGACCATGGATGCAAAAATTTTCAACAAGATAATAGCCAATAGGATCCAACAGTACATTAAGAAGATTATTCACCATGAGCAAGTGGGATTTATCCCCGTGATGCAAGGCTGGTTGAACACTCATAAAGCAATCAACATGATAGATCATATGAACAGAGAAAAAACAAGAACCATATGATCCTCTCAATAGATGCAGAGAAAGCATTTGACAAAATACAGCATCCATTCCTGATCAAAACTCTTGAGAGTGGGCAGCCCTGGTGGAACAGCGGTTTAGCGCCACCTGCAGCCCGGGGTTTGATCCTGGGGACCCTGGATCAAGTCCCACATCGGGCTCCCTGTGTGGAGCCTGCTTCTGCCTCTGCCTGTGCCTCTGCCCCTCTCTCTCTCTGTGTCTCTATGAATAAATAAATAAAATCTTAAAAAAAAAAAAAAAAACTCTTGAGAGTGTAGGGATAGAGGAAACATTCTTCAGCATCTTAAAGGCCATCTACAAAAAGCCCACAGCAAATATCATTCTCAATGGGGAAACACTGGGAGCCTTTCCCCTAAGATCAGGAACAAGACAGGGATGTCCACTCTCACCACTGCTATTCAACATAGTACTAGAAGTCCTGGCCTCAGCAATCAGACAACAAAAAGAAATAAAAGGCATTCAAATTGGCAAAGAAGTCAAACTCTCCCTCTTTGCAGATATATGATACTGTACATAGGAAACCCAAAAGACTCCACCCCAAGATTGCTAGAACTCATACAGCAATTCGGCAGTGTGGCAGGATACAAAATCAATGCCCAGAAGTCAGTGGCATTTCTCTACACTAACAATGAGACTGAAGAAAGAGAAATTAAGGAGTCAATCTTATTTACAATTGTACCCCCAAAGTATAAGATACCTAGTAATAAATCTAACCAAAGAAGTAAATGATCTATACCCTAAAAACTACAGAACACTTCTGAAAGAAATGGAGGAAGACACAAAGAGATGGAAAAATATCCCATGCTCATGGATTGGAAGAATTAATATTGTGAAAATGTCAATGTTATCCAAGGCAATTTACACATTTAATGCAATCCCTATCAAAATACCATGGACTTTCTTCAGAGAGTTGGAACAAATCATCTTAAGATTTGTGTGGAATCAAAAAAGACCCCGAATAGCCAGGGGAATATTGAAAAAGAAAACCAGAGCTGGGGGCATCACAATGCCAGATTTCAGGTTGTACTACAAAGCTGTGGTCATCAAGACAGTGTGGTACTGGCACAAAAACAGACACATAGATCAATGGAACAGAACAGAGAATCCAGAAGTGGACCCTCAACTTTATGGTCAACTAATATTCGACAAAGGAGGAAAGACTATCCACTGGAAGAAAGACAGTCTCTTCAATAAATGGTGCTGGGAAAATTGGACATCCACATGCAGAAGAATGAAACTAGACCACTCTCTTGCACCATACACAAAGATAAACTCAAAATGGATGAAAGATCTAAATGTGAGACAAGATTCCATCAAAATCCTAGAGGAGAACACAGGCAACACCCTTTTTGAACTTGGCCACAGCAACTCTTTGCAAGATACATCCATGAAGGCAAAAGAAACAAAAGCAAAAATGAATTATTGGGACTTCATCAAGATAAAAAGCTTCTGCACAGCAAAAGAAACAGTCAACAAAACTAAAAGACAACCTACAGAATGGGTGAAGATATTTGCAAATGACCTATCAGATAAAGGGCTAGTATCCAAGATTTATAAAGAACTTATTAAACTCAACAGCAAAGAAACAAACAATCCAATCATGAAATGGGTAAAAGACATGAACAGAAATCTCACAGAGGAAGACATAGACATGGCCAACAAGCACATGAGAAAATGCTCTGCATCACTGGCCATCAGGGAAATACAAATCAAAACCACAATGAGATACCACCTCACACCAATGAGAATGGGGAAAATTAACAAGACAGGAAACAAATGTTGGAGAGGATGTGGAGAAGGGGGAACCTCTTGCAGTGTTGGTGGAAATGTGAAATGGTGCAGCCACTCTGGAAAACTTGTGGAGCTTCCTCAAAGAGTTAAAAAATAGATCTGCCCTATGACCCAGCAATTGCACTGCTGGGGATTTACCCCAAAGATTCAGATGCAATGAAACACCGGGACACCTGCACCCCGATGTTTATAGCAGCAATGTCCACAATGGCCAAACTGTGGAAGGAGCCTCGGTGTCCATCGAAAGATGAATGGATAAAGAAGCTGTGGTCTATGTATACAATGGAATATTACTCAGCCATTAGAAACGACAAATACCCACCATTTTCTTCGACATGGATGGAACTGGAGGGTATTAGGCTGAGTGAAATAAGTCAATTGGAGAAGGACAAACATTATATGGTCTCATTCATTCAAGGAATATAAAAAGTAGTCAAAGGGAATAAAGGGAAAGGAGAGAAAATGATCGGGAAATATCAGAGAGTGAGACAGAACATGAGAGACTCCTAACTCTGGGAAACAAATAAGGGGTAGTGGAAAGGGAGGTGGGCAGGGGGTGGGTTGACTGGGTGATGTGCACTGAGGGGGGCACTTGATAGGATGAGCACTGGGTGTTATGCTATATGTTGGCAAATTGAAGTCCAATAAAAAAAAATTTTTTTTAATCTTTGGTGACCTGAAACTTTGAAGTTGTGCTAGGTTAATTGATAGATTGGGTTAAATTCATCGGATACCTACATCTTTTCAACATAAGGTAAAATACTAAAGCATGAATCACTAAGACACTCAAGGAGGTTTTTTGGTTTTGTTTCCTTAGGTTTTCCTTTCTCCCCCCTTTTCTCCCCGCCCCCCCCCCAGTTTTTCTTTTTATCTTTTGTCTTGTTCAGGAAAACTTCAGATACTCGGGTGTGTTAGTAAACATGTTTCATGCTTTCTTAAAAATTGTATTGTAAACACACACACACACACACACACACACTGTGTTTCTGAAAACTATGACAAGTATTCATACATTTGCCAATCTAAAGAATTCTGGTACAATAGACAGTGCATGTTGGTTCCTACTGACTTTTCACCAGAG
Source organism: Canis lupus familiaris (assembly GCF_011100685.1). NCBI lineage: Eukaryota > Metazoa > Chordata > Mammalia > Carnivora > Canidae > Canis > Canis lupus. The sequence continues at coordinate 42,990,556 of NC_049236.1, read as the reverse complement.
ACTGAGGTTCCTAGGAGTTTAAGGTCTACCACATGGGGGATGCCTGGGTGGCTCAGCGGTTGAGCATCTGCCTTTGGTTCAGGGCATGATCAGGGTTCTGAGATCAAGTACTGCATCCAGCTCCTTGCAGGGAGCCTGCCTCTGCCTATGTCTCTGGCTCTTTCTCTCTCTGTGTCTCTCATGAATAAATAAACAAAATCTTTTTAAAAAAACAAAGATTCTCTCTCTCTCTCTCTCCCTCTCTCCCTCCCTCCTCACCTTCCCCCCTTCACACAAGTGCTCGCTCTCTAAAAAATGTAAATAAATACAATTTTTAAAAAGTCTGCTACATGGAATCGAGATTGCTGGAAAACAACTCTGTGTGTGAGAAGGTAGGAGACGTGTAGAAGAGGTACAAGGCATGAGAATACATTTTTTGTTGAGGGAAAAAAAATAATTTTGTTCTGAAATGAGCCTGGCTATTTTTTTTTTAACTTTTAAAAAGATGTTATTTATTCATGAGAGACACAGAGAGAGGCAGAGATATAGGCAGAGGGAGAAGCAGGCTCCCTGCAGGGAGCCCAATATGGAACTAGGTCTCAGAACTCCGGGATCAAGCCCTGAGCCTAGCCACCCAGGTGTCCCCCTCCCCTTTTTTTTTTTAAGATTTTATTTACTTACTCATGAGATACACAGAGAGAAGCAGAGACCTAGGCAGAGGGAGAAGCAGGCTCCTCGCAGGAGCCCCGTGTGGGACTGGATCCTGGATCCTGGGATCACAGCTGACCGGACCCGAAGGCAGCCACCCAACCACTGATCCACCTAGGCATCCCATGAAGGAGACTTTTTGAAAAGGAATTGATTGCATGGTCAAGATTGACTGAGATTGGGAGAAGTGAGTTTTACAAGTAACTGATATAACATGGAGATTTGCCTCTTCTCTCTGTTAAAACGACAAGGTTTTCTTGCATTGTTAGTCTACTCTTGATAAGAGATTGTGAACAGAGAAGAAAAGACCTTTTTTCCTTTACTTGCCCAGAACAACAAGGTTTTTATATTCGTTTTTATCCAGTCTTTACCTAAGTAAGAGAGTGAAAATTTCTCAATATTAAAGGAACTATATTTTGGTGACAACTCTATAACCTCCTGTAGAATTGTCTAGGGCCACCTTGGTGAAACAGATACTGAAGTTTTCAGTTTTGTAAGAATCCATGATCCTTTGTAGGCACGTGCCTTGAAACCTTCTGAGATGTTGGTTGGTTGGTTGGTTGGTTGGTTGGTTGGTTGGTTGGTTTGGCTGGCTGGCTGGCTGTTCGCTCATTCATTCATTCATTCATTCATTCATTCATTCATTTTCAACATATTCCCAGAAAGTCAAACCCTAAATAGTCTCTTGACTAATTAATGTAGTTTACCTGCTATGTGAAGTCACAAGAGAAGCATTGTCAAACCAATAATATAAACCCTCTTAGATTATATTGGGTGCATGAATGCTGTCACTGTTCCAAAAATTAAATGAAATTCCTAAAGTTGTAACATGTTCTGGTACAGTGCCATCACTGGACATTCAAATTGTTAAAATGCTGTGTGTTACAGAAAACAATCAGTTTCTTATCGACTGCATTATAATGAGATCTCATTGGGTCTTTAGCCATGTCCATTTTTTTACTGCCCTGTCATTTACAGGTGTTGTTCTGATGCTCTTGCAAAAATATGGTCCAGCTTCAAGAAGATTCACAAAAAGGGCTTTTGACAAATACCGGTCTCTGGTCACCCTGAGATCATAAAACTAAAGTATGAATTGTCAGAACTAAAAGCTGCATTTAAACAGAACAAAAAGAAACATGGAACTGAATGAGTTAAGGACAATGATGATTGTTTTTAATGACTCTTGTTCAAAACATTGTTGATCCCCTCATGTTTGCTCCTCCAGATTGAAGGAAACTGGTCTCTAGAGATATCTGTAACTTACAGAAATTTTATGAAAGTGCTGTTTTGTAAACAAATTAAAATATTTATCTTTTCTCCCTACCTGTAACCCTCCAGAGTTCAGAAACCCTCAGTGAGTATTCTTTCTTTTAATGGCAATTGTAAATCATCTGCTTAGGTTGGGTGGGAATCTGTTCTCATTATAACCAGATACCGCTGGAAGGATTGGTTATATTACCAAGGCCTTGACTAGAACGGCATCTGTTTTTCTTTTTCTTCCTCCCTCTCCTGCCACCACCACCACCACCCACCCCCCCCCCCCCCCGGTTTTATTTTTTAAAGTAATCTCTACTCCCAATGTAGGGCTCAAACTCACAACCTTGATGTCAAGAGTTGTGCTCTCTACTGTCGGAGCAGGCCAGGTGCCCCTGGAATCTCATCCTTAGACACATCCATAGACTCAGATAGGATCAGACAGCTTTAAGAAATTCAGATCAACTCTCCGGAGCCAATCAAGCCCCTTGGAAAACGTTGGCCTGATACCTTCCTTCCAGAGTTCCCCACGGCCTGACCAGGTGAGTGAAGAGTGCCACCTCCTGGCAGATGAAAGCAAGAGTCAGATGCTTAAGGGGACTGAGCCTCCCAGGTGCCCCTAAAAAGGTGCTTTGAAATGCTGGAATTCTTCCTTCTTGCCTTGCCTTTACAAGGATGACAACAGTGACCACTTCCGTCTCCCTGGAGAGGAAGAAAATGTTCCAGATTGCTGAACCCTGGTTTTCTTTTTGTTGTGCCCAAGATGGCTAATCGGAGAAACCACCGAGGAGCCGACACTGATGCAAACACACGAGGGTTTATTTACAAGCTCGAGCTTGGGTCCAAGTATACCCCACACAGAGGAGCAGGGACTTGGACCCCAGGTGGGTTTCAGCTTCGTTTTAAGGGCTGGTCTAGGGGACCTCCAGGAGGGGGGGCGAGAATTTCTCAAGTTCTGTTTACATTTTGATATGGGGCCTTCAAGGGCATTGAGCTCTGTTCTCATTCTAATAGGGGCTTCCTGCCCTTGGCTCGGGCTCTGTTCTTATTCTAATATGGGGCTTTCTAGGAAGTTAAGCTGTAAGCTGTTTTCTTCCTGTAACTGAAGTAATGTAAATGTCAGCTCTTATTCACAGGGGCCCGGGATGGCTGTACTTGTGCTAACGCTGAACTTGAGGGGTGGAATGGCCTTGATTTTTCTCGGCCTCCACACTGTGACCTTTCTCCTGCTGAGCAGCCTTCTCCTCAGTTGCCCTCCAGGTGGAAGAAATACCAGGAATGCACCTAGCTTAGCCAACTGAGGAAGGATTCCCTTGAAAGAAAATCCTTCAAGTTTCTGATGTTCGGTTAAGGCTTCCAACCCGCTGGACGTCCAGCCTTCCGAGTCACATGGCTTGCGTGATTTGTCTCTTGTGGCATCTCATCAGTAGCTTTCATAGTGCTCAGGATGTAGGATTTACAGGGAACAGTTTTCATCCCGGGCTGGGTGGACACTGTGAAGTGGGATCAGGGATTCACACAGGTGAGAAGAAGGCTGAGAGAGAGGCTCAGAAATGAAACCCTTAAAATCCCATGGCCAATTGGTGATGCTACATGGTAAAGACTTACAGCTCTCCACTGGCCCCTTCTGTGAGGAAAGTCAAACCTCTCAGCCCAGCAGACAGAGGAGCCAGGGCAGTGGCAAGGTTGTGGGCTTCAGTGTGAGAACCAGACCCTTCTGGAGGGAACCTTTCAACGTGCCAGCCCTCACAGCTGAGGGAGGTTAGCAGCTAGGGCCAACCTCGGTGGGGGAGGGGCAAAGGCAGAGGCCAGGTATTTTTAATGAGAAAGCAGCTTTCCTGGCCTGTAGCTGACCACGAATCTGTTAGCACAACCTCTCCTCAGGGTTGTGGAGGTGCATATTCCTTGTGACCTCCTGAATGCTGAGGAACTAGTGTGCCTTGAGTGAAACTTTCAGTTAGCCCCTCCAGGTGGGTGGTAGGCTCTAGTCCCATATCAGCCTTGAGATGCAATGAAACTGGCTGTCTTGAACCCTAAGCAGAAGCTTACCTTAATGTCAGCTATCCACTGGCCTCTCGATGAGTGGTTTTTGAACCCAACTCTTTAGTAAGTTTGGAGGGGCCATGTAAGGCACTGTGCACCTCTAAGGGATAGAGACCTTCCTGGAATGCCCCCTCTGACAAGCTTTTCACATCAGGGAGTTTAAATCATATGTTCCAGCAGTGGTGCTGGTGCAAAGGGAAAGCAGTCTACTTATCTCTGAGGACAAATCTTTCTCTGAGGGAAGCTCTGCACTAGGCCTCTCACATAGGTGAGATAGACTCTACCCCCACAACAGCTGTGAAGGATCAGTGGCAATGAACTGGCCATAATTAGACACTCAGGCCTTCCTAGCTGGATAACCTCTACATCAAGGCAGTTCAAAACTATCTCAATAGATTTGGAGGTGTGGTACATATGCGTTGGAGCACCCCTGGGACACCACATTTCCTTGAATGCAGGTTTTTACCAGCATCTTCAAAAAGAAGGTAGAGCCTTCCCCACAGGGTTGCATATGGGCAGCAGAAGGTTGTCTGCTTCACTTGGAAAGAAAAAAAGCCACGCCTTCCCAGAGGTACCCTTCAACAAGCACTCACCCTGAGGGAGCTTAACAGCTAACCCTACAAGTTGGTGTGCTGGCACAGTGGAAAAGCCAGTTACTTAACACTTTAGAAAAAGCTTTCCTGGCCTACAGCTTGCAACTAATCTAACACCGGAGTGAGTTAGAACCTCTCTCAAATGTTGGTGTGGAGGTGCAGGTACAAGGAGATATAGGAACTCTGTGACACAGCATTCTACAAAGGAAATTTCATCTAGCCTTTGTTTTTAGGCAGGTAGGCCTTGGCTCAACAATGGACTGAAGGCCCAGTGGAACTTACTGTCCTACCCTGGGTGCGAGCGTCCTTTGAAGACAGCTTTTCACCCGCCACTCAATTAAGGGGTTAGCAGCTATATGACGTATCTGGAGGGGAACTAAAATGCACTGAAAAACACGCTTGGAGACAAGCCTTTCTAGAATGCACCCTCCAACTAGCTTCTCACATCAGGGAGTTGAAACCTAGTGTCCTCAGCTGTGTTGGAAGCGAAAGGGAAAGCAGTCTACCTATATCTGAGGACAAAGCTTTCCCTGAAGGAAGCGCTGCACTAGGCCTCTCTTAAAGGAGATTTAGACCCTACCTTCCCAGCAGCTGTGGAGGCGCATTGGAAATGACCTGGCATTAACTGTGACTCAGACACTCCTAGCCAGCTAGCTTGTCGATCAAGGAAGTTTAAACCTATATCTACAGCAGTTTGGGATGCCTAGTAAATATGGGCTGGATGGCCTCTGGGAAGCCACAGGTATTTGAATGTAGGTTTCCACTAGCCTCTTCAAAGAGAAGGTAGACCCCTCTTCAAAGGTTGTTTACTGGCAGTGGAAAGGTGTTCTGCTTCACTTTGAAACCAGCCTTCTCAGATGTATACTTCAACAAGCACTGACACCTGAGGGACGTTAGAAGCTAGCCCCATACTTTGGTGTGTTGGCTCAGTGGAAAGGCCAAGGTGTTTAACACTGAAAGAATCTTTCCTGGCCTGTAGCTTGCAACTAGCCTATCACCAGAATGATTTAGAACCTTTCTAAAATTTTCATGTGGAGATGCAGTGACAAACTGATACCGTTAACTTAGACACTAGTGTTCTAGGGTTAGGGTCAGGATCAGGGTCAGGGTCAGGATTAGTGGTTAGGGGATAGGGTTAAAGGTTAAGGTTAGGGTGTAGGGTTAGGGTTAGGATCAGGGTGGGGTTAGGGGTTAGGGTCAGGGTTAGAGTCAGTTAGGGTCAGGGTCACCTTAAGGTTAGCATCAGGGTTATGGTTATGGTTTAGGGTTAGAATTAGGGTTAGGGTCAGGGTCAGGGGTCAGGGGTCAGGGTCCGGTTAGGGTTAGCATCAGGATTAGGGTCAGGGTTAGGGTTATGGTTTAGGGTTAGAATTAGGGTTAGGGTCAGGGTCAGGGGTCAGGGTCCGGTTAGGGTTAGCATCAGGATTAGGGTCAGGGTTAGGGTTATGGTGTAGGGTTAGAATTAGGGTTATGGTCAGGGTTAGGGTCAGGGTCAGAGTTAGGGTAAGGGTCAGGGTTAGGGTTTGGTTTATTGGTAAGGTCAGGGTCAAGGTTAGGGTAAAGGGTTAGGGTTGGCATTAGGGGTTAGGGTTATGGTTATGGTTAGGGCTGGCATTTCGGTCAGCTGTATGTCTTAGGAGCTTATAGTTTGTGTTTGATTTTCCGTTAATGACACATCTAGTATTATGGTTAGGTTAAGGTTAGGATTAAGTTTAGAGTTAGGGCTATTATTTGTGTAGAGTGTGAGTTTATGTCTCGGTATGTGCCTGGTATCTGGGACTCCCAGTATCTTTGGTGGGTTAGATTTAAGCGGTATATTCTGGTGGTTGTTTTGAGGATGGCCTGGCTCTGCCAATTCAGAGGCCTCTCCAGAGAATCCCATTCCAGGCTTCTGCTAGGATGAGAATAGACATGACAGGCATCTCCTGAGCTAAGGAGGGGATTTGTGGCTCTAAGTACTCTTTATATGGATATTCAATTTACTTTCTCTTTTTATCTGTATGTGTGCACCTTTGTCATCTACTAACAGTTGTTATTTTTAAAGTTTTATTTAAATTCCTGTTTGTTAACACAGTATAATATTAGTTTCCGTTGTACAACATAGTGATTCAACACTTGGATACAATGCCTGGTACTAATCACAGGTGCCCTCCTTCATCCCCATCTCCTGTTTTCCCCAACCCCCCTCACCTTCCTCAGGTTTTTATTAGTTTATTCTCTATAGTTAAGAGTGTGTTTCTTGGTTTGCTTCTCTCATTCCCCTACCCTTTGCCAGTTTGTTTGGTTTCTTAAAATCCACATATGAATGAAATTCATATGGTATTTATCTTTCTCTGACTGATTTACTTCAGTTAGCATAATTCTTTTTAGGTTGTAAATGGCATCGTTTCATCCTTTCTGCAAATTGAGTGATATTCCAGTGTGCATATTTACCAAATCTCCTTTATCCATTCATCTGTTGATGGATAGCTTGGCTGTTTCCATAGTTTGGCTATTATTGTTGATAATGCTGCTATAAATACTGGGGTGTATGTGCCCCTTCAAATCTGTACTTTTGTACCCTCTCGGTAAATACCAATTGTGCAATTCCTGAATTATAAGGCTATAATTAACTTATTTTTTAAGTCTTTTATTTTATTTTTTTTATTTTAATTTATGATAGAGAGAGAGAGAGAGAGAGAGAGAGAGGCAGAGACACAGGCAGAGGGAGAAGCAGGCTCCATGCACCGGGAGCCCGACGTGGGATTCAATCCCGGGTCTCCAGGATCGCGCCCTGGGCCAAAGGCAGGCACCAAACCGCTGCGCCACCCAGGGATCCCTATAATTAACTTCTTGAGGAACCTCCATACTGTTTTCCACAGTGGCTGCACCTGTTTGCATTCCCACCAGCAGTGTAAGAGAGTTCCCCTTTCTCCCCATCCTCAGCAATACCTGTTGTTTCTTGTGCTGTTAATTTTAGCCATTATGACAGGTGTCAGGTGATATCTCATGGTTTTGATTTGCATTTCCCTGATGATGGGTGATGTTGAGTGTCTTTCCATGTGTCTGGTGGCCATCTGGATGTCTTGTTAGAAGCAATGTCCATTCATGTCTTCTGCCCATTTTCAATTGGCTAATTCGTGTTTTGGATGTTGAGATTTATATTTTGGATACTCTTTATTGGATTTGTCATTTACAAATATCTTCTCTCATTTCGTATGTTGCCTTTTAGCTTTGGTTGTTTCCTTCACTGTGCAGAACCTCTTTATCTTGATGAAGTCCCAATAGTTTATTTTTGCTTTTGTTTCCCTTGCCTCAGAGGCATATCTAGAAAGAAGATCCTATGACCAAGTCAAAGACATTACTGCCTATCTTTTCTTCTTTTTATGGTTTCAGGTCTCACATTCAGGCCTTTAATCCATTTTGAATTTATTTTTTATATATGGTATAAGAAAGTGGTCCAATTTCATCCTTCTGCATGTGGCTGTCTAGTTTTCCCAACATCATTTGCTAAAGAGACTCTCTTTTAACCATTGGATATTCTTTCCTGCTTTGTTGAGGAGTAATTGAACATAGAATTCTCGGTTCATATCTCATTTCAGTTTTCCATTCTGTTCTATTGATCTATGTGTCTGCTTCTTGTGCCTGCACCATACTCTTTTGATCACTAGAGCTCTGTGATATAACTTGAAGTCTGAAATTGTGATGCCCCCAGCTTTGGTTTTCTTTTTCAAGAAGAAAAAATAGCTTTGGCTATTTTCAGTCTTTCATGGTTCCATACATATTTTAGGATTATTTGTTCCAGCTCTGTGAAAAATGCTATTGCTATGTTGATAGGGATAATTAAATGTATAGATTGCTTTGAGTAGTATAGCCTTTTTAAACAATATTTGCTCTAATCCATGAGCATGAACTGTCTTTCCACTTTGTGTCATCTTCAATTTCTTTCATAAATTTTTTATGGTATTTACAGGTCATTCACCTCTTTGGCTAGGCTTAATCCTATGTATCTTATTGTTTTTTGGTGCTAGTATAAATGGGATTGATTCTGTAATTTTTCTTTCTTCTGTCTCATTGGTACATAGAAATGCAACATATTTCTGCACATTAATTTTACATCCTGCAACTCTTCCAAATTCATGTTTGACTTCTAACAATTTTTTTGATGGATTCTTTTGGGTTTTGTACATAGAGTATCATGTGGTCTACAAATAGTGAAAGTTTGACTTCTTCCTTGCCTATTTGGATGTCTTTTATTTCTTTTTGTTGTCAGGTTACTAAGGCCAAGACTTCTAGTACTATGTTAAATCGGAATGGTGAGAGTGGACATACTTGTCTTGTTTCTGAGTGTAGGAGAAAGACTGTTTTTCCCCACTGAGCATGTTATTGGCTGTGGATCTTGGTATGTGGCCTTAATGATGCTGAGGTATATTCTTTCTATCCCTACCTTGAGAGAGGTTTTTTTTTCCCCCCAAGGAAGAATGCTGTATTTTGTTGAATGCTTTTTCTGCATCTATTGACATATCATATGGTTCTTATCCTTTCTTTTTTTAATGTGGTGTATCACATTGATTGATTTGTGATTGTTGAACCAACCTTGCAATCCAGTAATAAATTCCACTAGATTGTGGTGAATACTTTTAATGTACCGCTGAATTTTATTTGCTAGTATTTTACTGATAATTTTTGCATCCATGTTCATTAGGAGTATTGGTCTGTGGGGTCCTTGTCTGGTTTTGAGATCAAGGTAATGCTGGCCTCATAGAACGAGTTTGGAAGTTTTCTTTCCATTTCTATTTTTTGGAAACGTTTGAGAAGAATAGGTATTAACTCTTCTTTAAATGTCCAGTAGAATTGCCCTGGGAAGCCATCCAGCCCTGGACTTCCATTTGTTGAGAGAGGCTTTTTTTTTTTTTTTAAGATTTTATTTATTTATTCAGAGAGACATACAGAGGGAGAGACAGAGATAGAGGGAGAAGCAGACTCCCTAAAGTGAGCCCGATGTGGGACTTAATCCTCTCAGACGCTCAACCGCTGAGCCACCCAGGTGCCCTGTTGGGAGCGTTTTGATTGCTGAATCTGTTTTTTGCTAGTTATCGATCTGTTTATATTTTCTATTTCTTGGGGTTTAGTTTTGGTAGTTTGTACATTTTTTGAGATTTGTCCATTTCTTCCAGGTCTCCCAGTTTATTGGTATATACTTTTTCATAGTGTTCTCTTACAATTGTTTTATTTTTGTGGTGTTGTTTAGTGATCTCTCCTCTTCTATTTGTGATTTTATTTATTTGAGTCTTTCCTCTTTTTGATAAATCTGGCTAGGGTTTTATCAATTTTATTAATTATTTTGAAGAACCAGCTCTTAGTTTCATTATTCCATTCTACTGTTTTGTTGTTTCTTTTTTTAATATTTTATTTATTTATTTATGAGAGGCACTCACAGAGAGAGAAACAGAGACACAGGCTGAGGGAGAAGCAGGCTCCATATAGGGAGCCTGATGTGGGACTCCATCCTGGGACTCTAGGATCACACCCTGGGCCCAAGGCAGGCCCTAAACTGTTGAGCCACCCAGGGATCCCCAATGTTGTTTCTCTATCATTTATTTCTGCTTTAATTTATTTCCCTTCTTCTGCAGGCTTTAGGTTTTGTTTGCTGTTCCTTTTCTAGCTCCTTTAGGTGTAGGGTTAGGTTGTGTATTGGAGGCTTTTCTTGTTTTTTGAGGTATCCTCTGAAGGGTGGGGCCAGAGTTGAAGACGGAGAGGAGACAGACCATCCAGGGTCAGGGGTGGAGACTCCTAAAATAATGTTTCTGGGTCACAAAGGATGGTCATGTCAGGCCCTGGCCCAGGTGGCTCCTTTGAGGGCGGGGCTCGGGCCTGTGGTGGCTGGAGCGCCAATTTCTCCTTCAGTGCAGCATTCAGCACCTGTTCCTCGGGCACCTGCAGGCTCACCAGGTCTCGGAAGAGCCTCTTGGAGCGCGGCACGTTCAGCCCCTCTGCCATGCTCTCCTCCAAACCTCAGCCTTTGCTACATCCCAGAGATTTGGACAAACACGTTTTCATTTTCATTTTCATTCATTTCCATATATTTTTTAAATTTCTTCTTTAATTTCCTGGTTGCCCCATTCATTCCCTAGTGGGATGTTCTTTAATCTCCATGTATTTGTGGTCTTTTAAATCTTTTTCTTGCAGTTGACTTCAGATTTCATTGTGTTGTGGTTTGAAAATGTACATGGCATGATCTCAGTCTTCTTGTACCTGTTGAGGGCTGATTGATTGCTCATTATGTGATCTGTTCTGGAGAATGTCCCATGTGCACTTGAAAGGAATGTGTATTCTGCTGCTTTAAGATGAAATATTCTTAATATATTTGTTGAGTCCTTCTGGTCCAGAGTGTCAATCAAAGCCATTATTTCCCTGTTGATTTTCTGCTTAGATGATCTGTCCATTGGTGTAAGTGGGTGTTAAAATCCCCTGTCATTGTATTATCATCAGTGAATTTCTGTATGTTTGCTGTTAACTGGTTAATATATTTAGGGACTCCCATGTTGGGGGCATAAATATTTACAATTGTTTGATCTTCTTGATGGATAGTCTCCTTAATTATGAAATAATGTCCTTCATCTCTTGTTGCAGTATTTGTTCTTTCTCCTTTTAAAAAATATTTATTTATTTATTTATTCATGAGAGATACACAGATAGAAGGAGAGGTAGAAACTTAGGCAGAGGGAGAAGCAGGCTCCTCACGGGGAGCCGATGTGGGACTCGATCCCAGGACCCTGGGACCACACCCTGAGCCGAAGGCAGACACTCAACCAATGATCCACCCAGGTGTCCCCAGTGTTTGGTTTCAAATCTAGTTTGTCTGATATAAGTATGGCTCCTTTAGCTTTCTTTGATGTCCATTAGCATGACAGATGATTTTTCATCCCCTGACTTTCTTTTTCTTTTTTTTTAAAGATTTTATTTTACATATTCATGAGAGGCACAGAGAGAGAGGGAGAGAGAGAGAGAGAGGCAGAGACACAGGCAGAGGGAGAAGCAGGCTCCGTGCAGGGAGCCCGATACGGGACTCGATCCCTGGTCTCCAGGATCACTCCCTGGGCTGAAGGCAGCACTAAACCGCTGGACCACTGGGGCTGCCCTCCATCCCCTGACTTTCAATCTGCAGGTGTCTGTAGGTCTAAAGTGAATATCTTATAGGTAGCATATATATGGATCTTTTAAAAAAATTTTTTCTTAAAAAAAAATTTTTTTTCTTTATTTATGAGAGAGAGAGACAGACAGACAGACATAGGCAGAGGGAGAAGCAGCCTCCCCACAAGGAGCCCAATGTGGGACTTGATCCCAGACTCCAGGATCATGCCATGAGCCAAAGGCAGACACTCAAACCGCTGAGCCACCCAGGCATCCCAGATCTTGTTTTTTAATCTGCTCTGATACCCTGAATCTTTTGATTGGAGCATTTAGTCCATCTACATTCAGAGTGATTATTGAAGGATATGAATTTAGTGTTTTGTGTTACCAATAGAGTTGGTGATGTTCTCTGGTCCTTTCTAGTCTTTGTTGCTTTTGGTCTTCTCTTTTCTCCACTAAGAATCCCCCTTAAAATTTCTTGCCAGACTGGTTTAGTGGTTATGAACTCCTTTATTTTTACCTGTCCAGGAAACTCTTTATCTCTCCTTCTACCCTGAATGATAGCCTTGCTGGATAAAGACTTCTGGTTTCATATTTCCCATTCAGCATATTGAATATTTCCTTTTATTCCTTTCTGGCCTGTCAAGTTTCTGTGGACAGGTCTGCTGTGAATCTAATTCATCTTCTCTTGTAGTTAAGAACTTCCCCCACCCCACCCCCACCCCACCCCAGCGCTTTCAGGATTCTTTCCTTTTCTGTATATTTTGTGAATTTGACTATGATGTGCCTTGGCGACAGTCAGCTTTTGTTGAATTTAGTGGGAGTTTTCTGTGCTCTTGGTTTTGGTGTCTGTGTCCTTCCTCAGATTAGAGAAGTTTACATAATTTGTTCAAATAAAACTGCACCCTCCTCTTTTTCTTCTGGGACTCCTATAATATGAGTGTTATATGATGTTTTATATGATATGTTGTTTATATGATATGTTGTTTTAATAAGTTGCTGAGTTTCCTAAGTCTGCATCTCTCGTCCATTACCCTTCTTGTTTTTATGGCTTCCCCTTGGGACTACATCTCAGTTATAGTATTTTTAATGTTGGCCTGACTAGATTTTAGTTCTTTTATCTCTACAGCAAGGGATTCTCTAGTGTCTTCTGTGCTCTTTTCCAGCCCAGTACTATCCTTTTAACCATTGTTTTAAATTCTAGTTCAGACATCTTACTTATATCTGTATTGATTTTTTTTTTGTATTGATTAACTCCCTAGCTGTGAGTACTACCTCATGTTCTTTTGGGGGGATGAATTTCTCCATCTCATTATTTTGTCCAGAAAAGAAAGACAAAGAAAATATAAGAAAAATCCAATAACAATAACAACAAGACCCCCCAAAAACTAGATCCTGGGTGTGTTTTGGCCTGCTTGTTAAAAGAATCTAAATCCCGAAATAAGAAAGAAAAAAAGTAAAGTACAATGAAAGTAAACAAAGAAATAAAGTATATACATAAAAATTAAAATTAAATAATTAATAAAAAGAATTGAAAGATAAATGAAAAAATAAAGAACAAAGTACAAAAGGAAGCTAGATCCTACTGTCCCTATAGTGCTGAAGCTTTGCAGCCCTCTGTGATCAGTAAACTTGGTGGGAGCAAGCTGTTGAGCTGTTTGTGTGGTCTCTGGGGGAGGGGCCCACTGAGCTGATTGTCAGGTGTGCCGTTACCTTAGTGGAGATGTATCCGCAGTGCTCAGAGGCGGGGCTCGGTGTAAGCACCTCTAACCTCCACCAGGCGGCGCTGTTCTGCTCCCTGAAGACTCAGCGCTGCTGGAAGGGGTGAGTCTGGGGCCACTGGGTTCTCTGGCTCTGGAGCTGAACATCCCGCCCCCCAGTCTGCAGTGAGCCTTCACAGAAGAGCCATCAAGCCCTCTTGTCCCCACAGTTCCGGCCAGAACCCTGCATTCACCCTGCCTGTGTCTGAGCTTTTTTTCTTTTTAATCTCAGGCAAGTGACTGGGTTTCAAAACTCCAAATTTTAGGAACTCCCCTGATGGAGAACTGTGCTCTTCCTACCTGGGAGGGTCTCCTCCCACGTCTGCCCTTTACCGGCCTATCCCAGGAAAGCGATCCCAGGACTGCACAGGGGTTTGCAGTTTATGGCCACACAGGGCAGAAAGCTGGCCCCTACCCATTGCTCTCAGCTGGTTTCCCTGCTCCTGTGCCTGGGAACGGTTGGAGCCACCGTCCTTGTGACCCCAGGGATCCTGAGCACACCCTGTTGCTCCAGGGGCTGCCCCCCACTTGACCACCTGAGCACTGTTAAGGCTGGTGTGTCCGCCACTCTAGCAGACTTCTGAAAGTTCTGATTTTGTGCTCTGCTACTTATAATACTGTGCGTAGACCTGTAAGCTGGCTCCCTGCCCCTGCAGGAGATCAACTGATTTTTTTTAAGACTTTGTTTTTCTGTAATCTCTACACCCAACATGGGGCTTGAACTCACGACCCCAGGATCAAGAGTCGCATGCTTTTACCAACCACACTGAGCTGGCCAGGCTTCCTTTGATTGATTGATACCTATTAATTGAAGCAGACATACAGCATGTGTCAGGGCAGAAATTGAGCCCACACTTTGAGGTTTGGTGGAGTCATTTGGACCTTGATAAATGTTAAAGAAAGCATAGCTTCCCCGGGAGCCCAGGGAGTGGGGCCTACACACGTTAAAAGTTGACAATTTCCTTTACTAGTATTCATTTAACTGATGATTTATTTAAAGTGCTATTCAGTGGCAAATGTCATTCTAGGAATGGGATATAACAAGAACGTTCGAGGATTCAGAGGTAGCTAAAGCTCCCCCTTCATGGACTCAGTGTTACAGCTGGATGCAGAGATAGGTAAGCAAGCAAAGAGATATAAAACATGGCACTGGGGTGCCTGGCTGGCTTGGTCAGTGGATCTTGATCTCAGGATTGTGAGGTTTTTTTTTTTTTAAAAAGATTTTATTTATTTTTATTTATTTATTCATGAGAGACACAGAGAAGAGAGAGAGAGGCAGAGAGAGACACAAGCAGAGGGAGAAGCAGGCCCCATGCAGGGAGCCCGATGTGGGACTGGATCCAGGGACTCCAGGATCACACCCTGGGCTGAAGGCAGCGCTAAACCACTGAGCCACCCAGGCTGCCCAGGATTGTGAGTTTGAACTCCATGTTGGGTAAAGAGATGACATAAAAAGAAAATATTTTAAAAATATATGGATGAAAAAAAAAAAACATGACATCAAAGGTAAGTGCTTGCTTCAGAAAAAAAGTCAAACCAGACTATGTCTAACCTACAACCTATTCTTTATCGCCCTTGCTTTCGCTGCTTTGCCCAGATGACGTTTTCCACAAGTGACGGTCCCGCCTGAGTGGGAATGGGCTTCTTTCATTGTAAGACCTGTGTTCCCCCTGGTTCTGCAATGAGAGAAGAGCTGTGAAGGCACGAGTTAGGTGGATCAGCATAAACCTAGGCAATAATCATTCCTGAACCTGGTAGCCAGAGCTCTGCCTCCTTTTAGGACCCAATGTCATAAAAAAAGCCCATTAGTCACTGGCTTGGATGAAGGGTGGAGGCTGAAATAGAATTATGAAGAACAAAATAGGGGGAAAAAAAACAGAAGCTGAAAGAGAGAAGGACAGATTTCACCATCTGTAGCCTTTTGAAGGAATCTGGTGTCCTTTCCTAAGAGGGGGCCCACCCTCTGTAAGATATTTCCTACCACTCCTCGCTCATTGTCCAAACCCAGCAAGCACATCTCCTTGCCTCCAACACCTCTCTGCAGTCGTGATTTGTAGTATCTTCGATCTATTCTATCGTGTGACTAAAGCATCGTGTATGTAACCATCCTGCTGCTGTTTGACAACGTTCAGGGGGATTCCGACTTTTGTTCGTTTTGGGGTGTGTGTGTATCTATCGCTGTGCAGCTGATCCTCAGGCTGTGTCATCCTAACACCAAAATTGCTTGAAACAACAATCTTTATCATTTCTGGTGCTGGCATTGTGTGGCTAGTTGGGTTTTCCTGGTTGACCTTGGGCTCACTCAAGCCCTGACTTTCCGCTGGAGGGTCTGCTGAGTTTGAAGGTCCATCTTGGCCACATTCACATGTCTGGCAGTGGGTCCCAGCTGAGTGCCAGCTGCTTCTCTTGTCCTAGATGCCTCTCCAGCTGGGAGCCAGACCTCAGGGCCACCCTGTGGGGCAGCTCCTGAGGAGTAAGCTGCCCATGGAGGGAGCCCTGGGGCTGCCTGTGTGTGGGAGTCGGGGTGGGGAGGAGGTTGGGGTCCCTCGGTCCCCTCTGCTGCCTGGCCCCCAGGCCGAGCCCCATTCTCACCCAGCCCGAGCCCCACTCTCACCCAGCCCCTACTTGCTAGGGCATGAAGGATGCCTTCAGCATGCTGGTGTGAGAGATCCAGCAGCACAAGGTGCGCAAGCTGAGCCTACGCGGTGAGGGTGGCCCCGGTTGCATGAGCTGCAAGTGTCTGCTGTCCTGGCGTCCCTTCCAGGGCCACACTGATAGCTCCCCTGGCCCTCTGTACCCCAGGAACACAGGCATGGGGTGAGGAAGGGAGGAAGCACCCCCGGAGCCCAGCCAGCTCAGGCTCCCTGGACAGAGGAAGCACAGACCTCCCAGGGCACTTTATATAGACCATGGTGAACTGAGGCCAACGGCCCCCCTGGCTGTCACTCTCTCCCAGCCCCAAATGGCTCGCGGGGCACAGGCTGAGTGACAGTAAAGTCTGTGATGGTCCTGACCCTGGCATCTGGCCGACCTTGGAAGGCATGTGGGAATGTCAGCTTTGTGTGCCTGGCGGCCCCTCTACAGGAAAGGACTGGTCAGGGGCCTGGACGGTGCCCTCCACCTCTCTGGGTGTCTGTCCACGCTGCTTGCACAGAAGTCTGGGAGACACAGAAACAGGCTGGCCATGCATTTTAACACAACACTTTATTGAACTTTCAACAGCAAACAGGGGCTAAGAGCCCAGGGTGCATGCCTTCCCCTGGGGAGGGAGACCTTCCTGTCTTTTAGGGGAAAGCAGAAATCACACAGGGGTATAGGTCCTAGAGCCCCCCACCTTGGAGCCTGGGCAGACTCCAGGTGGGGGCACATTTCCTGAGGTTGGGGCCTGAGAGGCAGTTCTGAGGACAGCAGACCTGACCTGGACCTACAGCTTATGGGCTCCTGCGCTGGTCCCAGCATGTCAGCTGGTCCCCAGCCTCTGGCCACTGGTGCCAGGTGACTGACTTCTGGAGACCCAGCATGTGGAGAAGCCTGCCTTCTAGTGTGGGTGAGGGTGGGGCCCACCGGCCTGCCCCTGCTGCCCCTGCCCTGAGATGTCCTATTATTCCCAGCGCTGCCCTAGGTCAGCAACCTGGATCTGTGGGACATGCCCAGGTCCCAGGAGGCCAAATACTGCTCTGAGAGGGCTTGCTCAGCCTTGAGGCAGAATCCAGGACTGGCTAGGGCCACAGGGGGCTTGATCCCATCAGTCTTCATTCTGGCCCTGGGGGAAGCTCATGTTGAACCTGCCCCCACAGAACCCAGGGAAAGGCCAGCCCAGGTCCCTCTGGGTCAGGGGCTTGTGTCCTGTGTTTGTGTGTGTGGGGGGAGGAGGGGGGTGCTGCCCTCTAGGAAGGACAGTGAGATGAGGCAGGGCATGGTGCCAGCTGGCCAGAGCCTCAGGGCCCCCACACTCACCATCATGCTTGCTCCAGAGGCCTGCAAGCATTGAGCTTCCCTGTGGATGCAGAGGTCAGAGGGTCCCGGGACTGTGCGAGGCCTTGGGGCAGCAGGCTCAGCACTGCCCTAGCTCTGCCCTGGCTGTGCCCATCACTGCCCAGCGAGGGGCTTCAGCTACAGTGGGCACAGGGCAGGAAGGGTGTCCTGGGCCCTACAGCATTGTCTTTAGTGGGCTGGGTGGACCCTGTGATGGGAGTCCCAGTGGGGGTTCCAGGGCCTGGTCTGTAGTGTAGCCTCTGGGGTGGCCCAGGCAGGTGCCAAAGGGAAGGGGACCCAGTGTTCTGGCTTCAAGCCCATGTCTAGGGGCCACCAGCCTGCACCCTCCTTGTTCACTCGAAGGATGAGGAGGGAGTTCCATTGCTGTGGGGGCAGCTGGGCCAGCGAGGGGTCCTGGGCTGGGGGCAGCCAGGCCAGAACTGGAGCCCTCAGTGTTCCTGGACGTAGGTGTGCAGCCGTAGGCTCTGGGGAACTTCCCTCCTGCAGTGGCTCCTCAGCCTTGAGAAAGGAGGAGAGGCCCGCGGGCTGGAGACACTCACTCCAGGCCCAGGGGCCTCGTGGGGGAACTCGTCAGGTCCCGTTGGAAAGAGGCAGACGGGGTTAGCATCTCCAGCAGGCTATGGGGGGCCCCAGGGGTCCTCACGGCTCCCACGTGGCGCCCCAGCCTGACCGTGTCCACAGCCCTCCACACTGCCGGTGCCCAGCCCCAGCGGTGAGTGCCGGCACACCCAGCCCTGGCCTGGTTTCCCTGAGGTTGGAGCAGAAGAAGAGAGGCCCAGAGATGAGGAGGAAGGCCCTGGGGGCTCTGTCCACTGTGAGCAGCCCCAGGAGGCTGAATCGGGAGGGGATAGAGCCCTGAGCCCACCTGGGAGGGCAGGTCACACTTCATCCTTCAGAGCTGGGTCATGGAGGCCAGAAGGTGTCTGAGCACCACCTCGTCCTCCAGGGCCCATGCCTGGGCCAGCAAGTCCTGCAGAAACTCCCTAAGACCTTCCAGGGGCAGCTTCAGGAGGCGCTCTGGGCAGTAGGTGTGAGTCAGACCCAGAGGGGCCCCACCCTGTGGCCCCCAGGTGCCTCACGGGGCAGTGGCTGGGGGTCCAGCTGTGCCCAGGAGCG
Source organism: Canis lupus familiaris (assembly GCF_011100685.1). Taxonomy (NCBI): domain Eukaryota; kingdom Metazoa; phylum Chordata; class Mammalia; order Carnivora; family Canidae; genus Canis; species Canis lupus. The sequence continues at coordinate 42,971,994 of NC_049236.1, read as the reverse complement.
CCGTGGGCAGTGCTATGGCCAGGGGAGGCCCTTGCCTGCTGCTCCTTTCAGGGAGCCCCCCCTCAATCTGCCTGCCCAGCCATCCCCCCCACCCCCAGGCCAGGGTGTGGCTCAGCAGTGCCCCCACCTTCCTTGGGCACACCTGGGTTCCCGGGGCTCACTTATTCCTGTGCACCTTGAGGATTGCGCAAACCGTGGCTGTGAGCACTTGCTCCTCGTCCAGGATGTAGGCAGCCCAGAGCTTCAGGGTGAGTGAGAAGGGGGTCTAAGGGACAGCAAGATGGGACGAGCGGCCTGAGCAGGGCCCCTGGGGGTCTCAGCTCGGGCTGGGACTCCCAACTGCCCACAGCCCATGTCGCCCTCCTGGCTGCATCCGCCGAGGCCCCACAGGCCTCCTGTGCACGCACTCCTCCCGGGGAGATCCGGGCTCCAGGCCTCTCCACTTCGGACCCTGGCCAGCACCACCCACAAACCATGCCTCGAGGGGACCCCAGGCTGGCTGCAGAATAGGCCGAGGGCTCGTCCACATCCCAGGCTGACGCGGCCTTCCCCGAGGGGAGCTGAGGCAGATAGCCCATCCCCCAGAACCTCCTCAAGGGAACCTCTGGGCTTCCCCAGGATGGGTCTGGGCTGCAAACCTCAATCTTAGGGCCCCGGGGTTGGGTCTGGCTTGTCTGGAGGGTGGAGCTGAGCTTGGCCCTCCCCCGGGGTCCGGGGGCAGGTCAGGGAGCAGGGGTCCTTAGGTGGCCTTACTTGGTCAATGGAACACTGAAGGAACCACTTGGGGGTATAAATGCCAGTGCGCATATGTTCCTCGTCCCGGCGGAGGGGCAGGATGTGCTCCGGCCCACGCCGCGGCCCTGTAGAGCCAGATGGACACACTCCCACGGCCCCCGCCCAGCCCTGATAGCGCCCCCGGCGCCCCCAGGAGGAGGAACTTGACACCAAACTCTGCCGCCCCCACCCCTGCCCCGGCCACAGGGATGGAGCCTCTGGGGAGCTTCTATCTACATGTGCTGCTTCAGCTTGGGGAGGGCTTGGTCTCAAATGTATTCGAGATGTGCCTGGAATCTCAGCAGTTTGGGGAACCATGGAATGAAGAAGCCTGAGAAGGCCCCAGGCCCCCAGTGATCAGGGATGTCCTGGCAGGGGCCTCCTCCCCCGCGCCCTGACCCCAGTGTGCCCACAGCCCTCTGACCCCGACTGGACCTGCTCTTCCCAGAGAGCAGGACTGCCTTCTAGGCCGGGGGTGGCAGGGCCCAGCGACCCTTATCCTCACAGAGACTCTGTGGGGTGGGTGCCCTGGGCTGAGGATCAGGCCCGTCTGACCCAGCACCCATTTTCCTGCAGTGGCCGCCACGGGGGCAGGCGGGTCCCCAGCACCAAGGGGCAGTGAGTCCAGGCCACGGGGAGGGTGATGGGTGTGCATGGCCATTTCTGGGGCTTGGGAGTCAGGCTGGGGGCATACAGTAGGGGAGAGACGCTGCCACCTGGGCTTCGTCTGGCTGTGGGCTGACAGGATGGCCTAGGGGGCAAGAAGGCAGCCAGACAGGAGGCTGCAGGAGTGCAAGACTGGTCTGCACTTGTGAGGCCAGTGGCCCTGGCTCCAGCACACCGAGGGCCACCTAGGGAGGTGGTGCCCTTGCCGGTGGGGAAGTGGGCTGGGTGGGAGTCCCCGCCTGCCCCATGGCTGCAGCTGCCCTGCAGGGAGGCTCTCCTAAGCTCCAATCCCAACCAGCGGCCAGGCCAGCCCCTACAGTGCATGGCGTGCCTCTCATTGGTCATCAGCTGGGCCAGTGACCAGAGGGCCTCTTCCTCAGTCAGGAACATCAGCAGGGTGGCCACGATCTGGCTCATGCCCTGGCAGTAGCCCACCTCCTGCAAGAGCTAGAGCCCCATGGAGGGTGTCCACCCCTGAGGCCCCCCTCTGAGCCCTCCCTACTTGGGCGTCAGGCTCCCAGGATCCCAGAGGGGGCTCCCAGAGGGTGAAGAGAGCAGGGTTCAGGGCCACCCAGACCAGCTCAGGCGCCAGCACCATGTGGCCCTGATACCGAGCCCTGTGGCTACCATGCCATGGCCCCCTTCTTCAAACCAGGAGGAGGGGCCTCCGTGAGGTATGCCAGGCTGAAGGGGACCAGCCAGGTCTGGATACCCCACCATGAGTGCAGGTTGTGGGCCTGACTGTGGCCTCTGAGAGGTCCCACAGGGGTAGTAGGGCTAAGACACCGCCATGGAGCCATGGAGCATCTGAGCTGGGACTCCTCGGGGGACCCTTCTGGAAAGTGCCATGGAAGGGGAGCAGCCTCCTGGTCAGCCATGGTCTCATGGGGACTTCAGGGGAATGGGAGCCTTCCTCCTGCCCAGGTTCTGATTAGTAGTCCTATCTCTTCAGGGTCCAGACCTGAGTTTTAGGATAGCAGTGGTGCACGCGAGGGCCCCAGGCAGCCCCAGCAATGGGGCACTCAGGCACCCTCCTTCCCACAGGGAGGTCTGCACCCCAGTCCCCTGCCTGGGTCCTAGAAGAGAGAGACCCTCCCTTGCATCTTGGGACAGTGGTATCTGGGGTCCTAACTATGAGTCCTGTTGGTCACCAATACTTAGGACAAGGACATGCGCGGGGCAGGAGGCCTGAGGGCAGGGACACTCACGATGTTATACACAGAATAGGCCAACAGCACATGGAACAGGGCTTGCTGCCTAGAAGGGGGAACACCAGGGTGCTCTGCTCAGTCTGGCCCCCCGCCCAGTAAGGCCAGCGAGGTGCAGACACCAGCCATGCAGACCCTGCGGTCTTCAGGGCACCTCAGTGGGGGATGATTCTCTGGGGTCAGGTCTGCACATGGTGACAGGCAGCAATCTCATACATACAGTGGGTTTATCTGCATTCTGGGGTTTTCTGTGTGCCTCCATTAGAACTCCTGGGGTGGGGTGTGCAGCTCCTGGGCTCTCCCAGAGCTGCCAGCACCCCCTCCAGCCCTGGAGCAGCCCCGCACCCTGAATGCCCCCCTGGGAGCCAGGAGCTCCCACTGCCCCTGCTCCTGGCAGCTCCTGACACCTCTCCCCCTGCTCTGGCTTGTTCCCTGTGTCCTGTGAACACCACCAGCCACTATCTGGCCCCTGCGCTGAGCAAACACAGCCGGTGCATCCGTGGCACTGAGTGCATCCACAGCACCTTCCTATGTGTCCCTGAAGTGGATTCTGTGTGGGGGACCCCGTGCCTGCTCATCCCAGAGCATCTTTGGTGCTTCCAGGTTTGAGCTGTCACAAAGGGAGCAGGGAACGTTCATGCAGGTTTGACACAGATACAAGGATTCAAACCACTTTGGTCACTATGAGCACTTTGGGGTATACAGGGGTGAGACCCTGCTCAGCTCTGCCAGAAGCCACCCATCTGCCTTTTCGCAAGGCTGCCTGAGTCTGCACCCCCAGCACCCACTGCCCCTGTACCAGGGCTGCTGGAGGCCAGCTCCCCCTGGGCCAGGGGTCACAGGTCAGCTCTACCCAGCTGCACTCTGAGGGCCAAGGGAGACACAGGGGTCACCAGGCTCCTTGCAGGGAGGAGCATCGACCTCTCGTGGTGAGACGGTCTGAGCGGCCTCCAGGAAGCCCCAGTGCACCTCTGCCTGTGGCTCCTAAGCCCCATCCCTGGCACCCCTCAGGTCAGCCCCTCTGTGTCCCCAGCCACTGCACACTGCACACAGACAGAGCTCCATCCTCTGCTCCATCTACCTGCACCGACCCTGTCTGCGGGCACACTGCCTTCCCCTCCCTCTGCGTGGCCCCTGGGGACTCTATGGGACACCTGGGCTTCTGATGGGAACAGACTGTCCAGAGAACCCCAAGGTGGCCAGAGAAGTGTGAACATGTCCCACACTAAGCAGCTGCAGGAGGCAATGGTGTGGGGGAGATGGTGTGGAGGGCGATAGCGCAGGGGGTGTAGGTGTAGGATGATGTCATGGGGGGGTGGAGTAGGATGATGGCATGGGGGGCGGTGGCATGGGGGGAATGGTGTGGGGGATAATAGTGTTGGGTGATGGTGGGGGGGTGGAGTGAGGGGTATGGTGTGTGGGGTGCTGGCATGGGGGGCATGTAGACACAGGGCATCCCCATTCTCTAAGACACATGCAGACAGGTTTACAGATAAATTCTACCCCAGGTCTGGGGTTTGCTGTGACACATTTGCTGCTGGGGACCCGTGTGGTTAGCGCAGGACCCTGGCTGGACCAGGGGCGGCATCTGGCTGGGCATCATACTATGTATGTTTACAAACAGTGCAAACTGTCTAAGATAAAATGCACAAAATTCAGAAATACATAAAAACACTGAGGGCGGGTGTCACTTTGACCCATCCAACCTTCATTCAGTCCATGTGTGTCCTGGTCCAGCCGCGGCCGTGTTGCCTGGACCCCAGGTCCCCTTACTGCCCCTCCACAACCCCCACCCCTGCCCCCTCCTCTTCACGGGGCAGCTCCACATCCCCTTGGGGTTCAGCTCACACAGTGATACCTGGAGGCCCCATCCTGGTGGCCTCCCCATCCCCAAGACCCCGGGGGGTGGGGGGCACGTGGGTCATCCCAAAAACTTTACCATGCAGGAGTGTTTTGAGGATTTTTTGGTTTTGTTTTTGTTTTTTTGCTGCCATCATTCCCCCTGGCCTTCAGAGACCCCATGTTCCCTACCCAGAAGGCCCCTGGGGCTCCCGGAACCCTGTTTGCCCAGCAGCCTCACCCAACCCCATAGCGGTCCCAGAACATGATATGGTTGCGGAAGGTTCTGTTGATGTCTAGATCTATTTGTTTGATGTCCTGGGAGGAGACCTGGGCCTCCTCCTTCATTTCCTGTGGGGAGAATCAGGGAGGAGGAGCCAGCATCAGGAACACAGAACCCTAACTGTCACCAACTGCCATCCTAAGCAGGGGGCACTGCTGGCCACCATGTGAGTGTGTCCTGCAGAAACCTCCTTCCTTCCCCTGTGAAGCCAGGGACAACACAACTGCCCCCTGTGCCCATGGGGCCTACCTGAGGGCCAGAGCTCATCCTGCTTCGTCTAGCAGGAACTTGGCACCAGCCCACCTGTTCAGTCCCACTTGGGGCTCCAGGCCTATCCAGGGTGCCAGCTCCCATCACCCTGCCCAGGAGGAGCTCAGAGCCCCGCAGCCCTGTCCCTCTCTGGACCCTGGGCCACCCTGCTCCAGGGACAGTGGGACTGAGGTGGGGGCAGCAGAGAGGTGGACGGGGCCCTCATGTCAGAGAGACACCAGGAGATGCTGGGGCCACCCTGGGTCCCCAGGCAGGTGACCTCCCCCGTCTCCCCAGGTTCCCCTCAGCTCTTGCCCAGGCCTCCCCTCAGGGCCATGCATCTGCCAAGAGTGGAAAAGCCCTACCTGGTATTTCCCTGGTTCCTTTTTTTTCTTTTTCTTTTTTTTTCCCCTGGGTTCCTGACTTTAACCTTCTCGATGTCAAGCAAACACAACCACACCTGTCCCCGCACCTGGGGTGGGACCCCTTGTAGACCCAGTGATGCAGCTGCAGAAAGGAAGGCAGTGCTGGTGAGATGGGCCAAGGGTGGCATCTTCAAGTCCAGGGAGTGGGAGGTATCTAGAAGATTCCGGCTTTGGCTCCACGGTGTCTCCGGAGAGGCTGGGTCTCCCTAGAGCTGGGCCCCGTCCCCCAAAAGAGCAGGGGACCATGGCTCTGAACTGACGCTCCTCCCCCACCATCCTTGGGCCTGGGAGGCTTCAGCTCTGGCAGCAGACTCTCCCCAGGCAGGGGACTCTCCCAGGGACGGGGCAGGAGGAGACTGTGGGCGGCTCCCCAGCTCCATCAGGACACAGTGCCCTCGGGGGGTACCCAGCACCCCACCTTCTCACTCTGATGGTAGTGGCCCCATTTCCTGAGCATTGTTAGTCACTTGTAGTCGCACCGGGTCTCCTGGTGATGTTTCTGGAAAAGGACAAATGGGGGCACAGATGAGCCTCCAGCCGTGGGAGGTAGGTGCCACACCCAGTCGCCCTGTGGGGACTCAGAGGAGCCAGAAAGGCACAGGGCCGCTCGTGCTGACCACGGTTCTGGGTCTGGGGCATGTTCCCAGCAGCCTGTGCAGTGCTGGGATAGGGGTTTGGGGAGATACCCCTGGAGACGTCCTGGGGGACGGGGTTTGCGGACAGCTGGCCCTAAGTCTACCATCCACATCCTGCCAGGCGCCCTGGACGGCCTCTCACTTTGGCCTCGTGGGGGCTGGAGACGGGCAGCTCCTTCTCCCTGGAAGGCAGGAGATGCAGAGCCCTGAGGCCCAGGCCATGGCCCCACAGCCCCCACATCTGGGCTCAGGGAGGGCAGGGGCTGCCAGCTGCCTGTGGTTGGGCAGGGGCAGCATTCTGGGGAGTCTGAGAAGGGTTGTTGCTGGTGGTGGGCTGGGCAGGTGCCCCTCAGCACCCCCAGGAGGTGACATGCCCCTGTCCTGGGATGGACCTGCCTGAGAGCTGTCAGCATGGCCCAGGTACCCCCATGACTATCTGGCTGAGGTCCCCCCACCTTCCCGGGGCCTGACTGCCCAGCGTCTAGTTGGCCTCCCCCTGCACCCTAGCCATCCCCCTGCTGTCCCCTGACTCCACCCCTCTTGCTGTCACCTCTGCTGCTCTGGCCCATTTTTACCTCTTATCTTGTCAGAGCCCCTGAGCACAACCCACTCCAGACTCATCCAAGCAGCCACTGGGCAGGGAGCAAGGCTGAGGGGGCCGGGAGCAGCCCTGTTGACCCCACATGGAGTCTCTAGCCTCCTTGATGTTCTTGTGGGGCCATTGACCCAGAAGCCTCCTCCCCTCCAACCAAGGCCACTGGGCTGTCCCCCTTCCCTTAGCCCCTTCCCTCATTCCCACCCCAAGGCAGCCTCCTCCTCCTCTTCCCTCCTCCTGCTCAAGCTGGTCGGCCCCTCCCTCTGCTGCCCACCCTCCCTCCCTAGACTTACCTTGTCCCTGGCATCTACCTGCAGCCGCACAGAAGCTTTCGGGTGTGTGGAGGCCCTGGCCTGGGGGGTGTGAGTGAGGAGCACCCCTCTGACCTCGCCATAGACCATACCGTCCTCCTACAGAAAGCACGCCACTGTCCCAGAGCCCCTCACTCTCAGGAACCCTGGCCAAAGGGACTGGACACTTCCCTCATCCCCCAGCCCCTGGATGCAGGAGGCAGACATCTGACCCTCCCTGAAGCAGGCATGGAGGCCACTCTTCTGAGTACCCAGGGTCCTGCCCCCAGGCCCAGCTCCCTTCCTACCCACTTCCCGGGTTTGCCTCCTGGGTCTCTCAGCGTCAGCCCAGGGCAGACATGGCCCTCAGAGGGCTCCAGGGGATGAGGTCCTGACCTCGGAGCATGGGTCAGCTTCCAGAGAGGCGCTCCTCAGGCGTTCCACCCCTGATATGGATGAAGGAGTGTCCAGGGGACTCACTGCAAAATCCCTGATGGTCCGTGAGCTTCCACAGTGACAGGTCAGCATCATCCCAAGGGTCCTGTGGAGACCTTGCTTGGCAGCCTGAAACAGAGGGGGCCTCCTGGTGGGGACCGATCAGAGCCAGGGACATGGGGAAAGGAAGGAGCAGAATGGCTCCTCTCTCCCCTAAATCCCAAGGGAGCCCAGGACTCTTTGAGATTGGCCAGGCATGAGAGGAAGGGCCTGTATGCCCAGTGGGAGCAGCCTGACAGCCTTACCCGCTTCTTCCAGCAACAATTCCCACCTGGGCCTCACCTGGACCTGGTGACTATGGTCCCCACCTGGGCTCATCGGCTACCAATGACTAGGATCCAGGATGGACCCTCACTTGCTACTGAGCCCAGGACCTCCCCAGGGTCTCACTTGTTCCTGATGACTGTGGTCCTTGTTTGGCTTTACCTGGCTCATCCTTGGCTCTGATCTCCTGGGCCTCACCTGCTCTTGCAGGTATGGTCCCCACCTCTAGTGGGTGCTCTAGCATCTATGGTACCTGTCTGGGCCTCACCTGATGGTATTTGGCTATGCTATCAGCCCTTATCAAGGCCAGCAGGTCCTCCAGGTCCTCTTACATGGTGCTGTAAACCGAACACATCCAAGAATGACACCACATGAAAACCTTCAGAGGACACATGTTTCTGTGTGCTCCGTGTTGGCAGAGCCCCATCTGTCTGATCGGAGCATGGAGACAACCATATAGCTCTGAGGGGGACATGCATGGCTGGAGGATCACACATGGGCACTCACGGTCCCAGGACACGCTGTCATGCTGAGATGACAGAGTTCTCCCACCCTGTTATCAGGAGCACACGGGGGTGCCCAGGAGGCTCCAGGGAACTGCCCACCTGATGCTTGGGGTGACGTCTCCCAGCCCGGGGCCAGCGCTGAGATGGTGGTGGATGGGCCGGCCAGCGAGTGTTCCCGCAGGCTTGGGGGGGATCAAAGGTTTCTCTTAGATTCCACAAGCACAACAACCAAAGGGAAAAAGCAACGAATTGGACTTCATCAAAATTAAAAACTGATGTCAGCCAAAAAAAAAAAAAAAAAACTGATGCCAGCAAGAGTGTGATTAAACTACTCACCCTGAATTCAACGATTTGTAAATAGCCTGAAGGTGGGGCTGGAGGGAGCACAAGGGACTCCATGTTCCAGTTCATGAAGAACAAGCCTGCTCGTGGGCCAGGAGGATCCAGAGAGCCCTGACCGTCCACCCCAGATCACAGGGTGGGGAGGGGGTGTCATCACATGTTGGGGTCCATGCATCTAGGATGGGCTGTAAAGGTCATGGCTTGGGTCTCCCCTGCACAGCACAGGGCTTACAGGGGAGTGAGGGTCCCGGGTGAGCTGCCCGAGCTCCGACCGCAGCCTCCTTTCCTGGACTGGGTGCAGGGTGACAGCCTTCACCCCATGGAGCTGTGGAAGGGCTGCAGGAGCTGCCTCATGGTCATCGCATGAGGGTCAGGGTGTTCTCGACCCCAGGCTGGGAGCAGTGTCCACAATAGCTACACTGTGGGAGGAGCCACGATGTTCTCGGACTGATGAATGGAAAAAGATCCCCAGCACCCCCACCCGGCCCCACAGCCCCACAGTGGCCTGCAGGGACAAGGGAACAGCTGCCACTCACCTGTGACAAGTCGCTGTGTGAGCACCTTCTCTTTATGCACTGCAATACTGGGGAGAGTGGGATAGTTTAGTCACTGTGAGCCGGATCCAGAGGATGAGTGCCTCCAACAGCCTGTGGACTCAGAGTGAATGCCAGGCAGTGGTGGAACCATGGGGTACCACAGTTCCACCCACAATGGGGTCCCACATCATCACTGTAGGTCAGCAGGGTCCAGTAAGCACTTAGCCCTTCACCCTGAAGGCCAAGGGTCCTGGGGGAGGGTCCTGTCACCACGCCAGGTGAGAAGGGGATGCATCCTTAGTTCACATCCTCAGGCCCTCCAGGCCTCCTGTCCTTCTAGGCAGACTGGGGGTCACAGATGTCCTCCCACCCCCAAAGGTTCACAGCATGGGTTTTGCACTTACGAACATTTGAGGGGCTCTTGGGTGGTTCAGTCAGTTAAACGTCAACTCTTGATTTTGGCTCAGGTCAGGATCTCGAGGTTGTAGTATAGAGCCTCACGTGGGGCTCAGGCTCCTGCTGGGTGAGGAATCTGCTTCAGATTCTCCCTCTCCCTCTGCCCCTCCCCACTGAACACTCTCTCAAATAAATCTTTTAAAAATTAACATTGAAGACATTTGAGAAATCTTTATCATCTCTGCAGAGGTGCCTTCGTATGTATAATGGCTGTGTAAATGCCTTTCACGGACCAACCGTGATTTGTATCAGACACCCTTATTTTTTAATATTTATTCAAGTGTACTCACAATGTTACATTAGTTTCAGAGCTACAACTTAATGATTCAACAATTCTGTACATTACTCAGCTCTTACCAAGAGAAGTGTAATCACCATCTGTCCCCGTACAAAGTTATTACAATAGTACTGTTGTACTATTGAAAGCTGCATTCATGGAGCCCTTATTTCTTAGATTGTAAGGGTATGACTAGGGGTATGGATAGTGGTGAGTTAGGGATAGGCATAGAGTAGATTTAGGGACATTTAGGTTTAGGGATACATTTAGGGTTGGTTTAGTGTGTTAGCATATGGGTTAGAGATAGGGGGAAGAGGAGGCGTCGGTGTAGAAATAGGGGTAGTTATAGGGAATGTGTTTGGGGTAAGGGAAGTGGTATGGTAGGAGTAGGGTTATATGTCGGGTAGTGGTAAAGGTAGGAGTAGGAGTTGTATATGGTAGGGTTAGTGGTATGGGTAGGGGTGGGATTGGGGTAGTCTTATAGGTAGTGTAGGGGTAGAGATGGAGTTTGGTTAGGCGTAGGGGTTGGGGTAAGGATAAGTTTAGGGGTATTCGTAGGTTTAGGGGTTGCAGTTAGGGTTAGAGGTAGAGGTAAGCTTAGATAGTGATAAGGATGGTGATTGGGGAGGGGGAGAGGGAAGGTAGAATTAGGGGTTGGAGTAGGGGTACGGCTAGGGGTAGGGGTAAGTGTAGTGGTATGGCTACATTTAGGCATAGGGGTAGGGTTAGGGTTAGGGTTTTTGGGTATAATATGGTTAGGGGTAGGAGTAGGGGTAGGTGTTGGAGAAGGTGTAGGATTATGGGTAGGGTAGGAGAAGGGGTAGGGTTAGGGATATGGGTAAAGTAGGGGTAGGAGTATGGCTATGGTTATAAGTATGGTTAGTGTTAGGAGTAGGTTTAGGGTAGGTATAGAGGTGAGGTTAGGTGTAGTAGTAGGGGTAGGACTAAGTAGGCTTAGGGTTGGTGTTAGGGTTGGTTTAGGGCTAGGCTTGGGTGTACAGTTAGGGGTAGGGATAGAGGTAGTGATGGGGGAGGGGAAGCGTTGGGGTAATCATAGTGTAGAGGGAGGTGTAGTGGTTAGGGTAGGGGTAGGTTTAGGGGTTGGGGGAGGTGTAGTGGTAAAGGGTTAAGGTTAAGGGTAGGCGTAGTAAGAGGATTAGGGTTCAGGGTAGAGTTAGAGATAGGGATAGGGGTAGGGGTAGGAGTAAGGGTAGGTGAAGTGGTAGGGGAAGGAATAGGAGTGAGGTAGGGGTGAGTGTAGGGTTAGGGGTGGGGGAGAGTGTTAGGGGTATGTGCAGGGGTAGGGTTAGTGGTAGTGTTCAGGATAGGTGTAGGAGTAGGGGTAGGTGTGTGTGTAAGAGTAAGTGTAAGTTTAGGAGTAGGGATAGGGTCAGGGGAGGTGTAGGGTTAGGGGTAGGTGTAGGGGTAGGAGTGAGGTTGGGGTAGGGATCTGGTTAAGGGTAGGGGTAAGGGTAGGTAAGGAGTAGCATTGGGGGTGGAAGGGGTGGAGTTAGGTGTAGAGAGGGGTAGGGCCCAGCCTAGGTTAAGTGTAGGTGTTGGAGTAGGGCAGGATTACATGTTGGGTTGGGGGTAGTGGAGGGGAGAGGTGGGAGCAGCATGAGGGGTACCTCCTAGGACAAGGGTTCCTTGAATGCAGCTCTCACCTACCCCCTCAAGTGGGGAGGTAGGGTGTACCCAACAGTAGCTGGGCGGCTCCATGAAATGTGCCACATGTCACCCTGAGAACCAAGCTGTCCCCATTGTAGGACCATCGTCCACCTGACAGTGAACTACACCAGGCCAGGCAAACGCCAGGGGAGATCAAGTGAGTGCTGGTTGTGCTCTGGATGGAAACCTACCTGGGACAGGTCGTCAGGAGACATAGCTCATACTCCTCCCGGGGCATTCAGTCGGAGTGCTACTTGCCTTAAAAGTCTCCATATGTCTGTCCTGGGGACTGAAGTCCAAGCGAGGAGAGTGGAGAACTGGGCTTTGTTACCAGACAGACTTGCATTCGAATCCCGCTCTGTCACTCTTAGTTGGGGGGTTCTGAACACGTTACTGAACTTCTCCAAGCTTCCCCCTCTCTGTAAGCAAGGATGATTACAGTACCCACATGGCACGATAGTTGTGAAGATTAAATAAAATACAAGTAAACACTCAGCGTGATCATCAGCACACAGCAGACAAGTGAAATTTCCTCTCCTCCTTGGGGACCTGTGATTTTCTAAATTCCCCTCAGAAAAATACCAAATACCCTTACAAAGTTAGTAATAAGGGATGGACATTACAATCCCCATTCTGTGCACAGAGCAACAGAAACTTGAAAGGGTCAGACAGGCCACTCTGCTACTAAGTGGTAAAACTAGAATTTGCTCCCAATTCTATCTGATTCCCATCCTGTTTGTTGACAGATCTTACACACTGTTGCCTCTAAGGCACCTTCATCTGATTTATAATTTTCTTTGGGCTGGCTTCAGTTTCTGATTCAGGAACTGTTTCCTTTTCCATTTTAGTCTTCCTCCCCGCCACCCGCAATGACTCAGTTGAATGAACACACAGTATGTGTTCTTGCTTCAAGAATAATGTTTAAAAAAATAATAATAATGTTTTTATTTTTTAAAGTGAAACACAATATAAAATCGTCCCCTGAAAAAAAATACGGAAAAGTTTACACTAAAAGATAGGTTCTCGGTCACACTAGCCCAAGCCCCAAATCTCCCTGCCTAAAGGCAACTACTGTTAGTTTCTTGTGGATCCTTCCAGAAGGAATCTTTGCATTTATAACCAGGGCACAGCTGTAAGGTGGGAATTGAGGAGTTTTTGTATATTAGGAAAATGAGGGATTAGTGTCAATGATACTGCAAGTCAGTTGACTTCTGGGGGGAAGAATCAGATGAGCCCGAAAGAATACTGAGGATAAAGGCTACCCAAAGGCCAAGGCCAACCATTTTGGGAAGAGAAAGGATTTTTATTTCATTAAAGTGCTTTCAGCTCTGAGCTTCTGGACCTAGGTGTCCCATGGACAAACGCTCCAGTGACTGGCTTCCATTTAGAACCAATATCATGTGCCCTCCGGAAACATTGCCCTGAGGAATCTTCAGGTGCAGGGTAAGCCAGGAGCTGGGAAAAGGAGTTAGGCAACCACGCATTTGTCATTTCTGCTTCCTTCTTTAACTGTTTTTCCAGCCACTTCTTTTTGTCATTTCATCTGAGCTGCCCAGAAGCCCTGGGGTCAGAGAGCATGTGGCTGACACGCAGCGGAACACCGACCTCAACCCACCTCTTCTGCCAGCACAGTGCGCTCTTTTCTCGACGTGGCTGAAGCTCTCAGAGTCCGGGATCTAAATCCTAGAACAAACTCTTCAATTACTCCAGGTGAATTACTGGTATGATGCTGAGACTCCACATCCATGTTCGCAGCAGTATGATTCACAAGAGGCAGAAGGTGGAGGCAACCCCCGTCCATGCCTAGATGGCTGGATAACATGATGTGATGCATACGTACGGTGCAATATTATTCAGCCTTAAATTCCTGGCATTTTTTCCCCCATGCACATACTAAATGCTCACACAAAATTAGATTAGTGAAGAACACATTTTGGAAAGTATTTAATTCCTCCTTAGTTACCTTATATTGTTGAGTTTTTTTTTTTTTTTAGTGTTCTGGAGAACACTAACACAACATATATGAACATGCATTAAAAACCAATCTGGAAGTGTCTAAGAAAAATCTGACATGTGGCACAACATGGATGAACACTGAGGACATTGTGACAAGTGAAATAAGCCAGTCATGGAAGGACAAACACAGTATGAGTCCATCTGTGGGATGTAACCAAGGCAGACAGATTCACAGAGATACGGAGTAGAATGGTGGTTTTGGAGGCGCTGCAGGGAGGGGGAGGTAGCAAGGTATGGCCCAGCGGAGACAGGGTCTAGATGGAGGCTGTGATGGCTGCACAACAATGGGAATTATGCTTCGTGCCACTGAAATGTACACTTAAAAATGGTGAAAGTAGCGAAGTTTGTTATGTGTATTTTACCACAGGTTTTAAAAATTGAAAATGAAAACAAGTCAAATGAAAACATGCTGAGACTCCTATAATACTGAGACAAGTAACGAGCAATGCCTCTGCTGGAGTCTGTTTGTGTTGCCACGTGCTGAAACCAAAGTGATTGTGCAGCAGGCATCTGGACACATCTGACTGCCCTGCACCCCTTCCCCATCCTTCTGAAAACAGAATCCTTTTCTTTTGGTGGAGCCATCTATACCATGCAGTTCAGGGAAACTCAGACCAGGCCACATATGCCACCACTCTCATCAGGGTCATTTGAGCAAACAGAAGCTTGGAAAAATTAAGTAGTTTTCATTAGAATTTGTTCCAATGTAAGTTCAAATGGTAGAGTGTTTTTAAAATATGTTTACAGGGGGCCTGGGTGCTTCAGTCAGTTAAGCATCTGCCTTCAACTCGTGTCATGATCCCAGGGTCCTGGGGTCGAGCCCCGTGTCGGGCTCCCTACTCTGCTTCTCCCTCTGCCCTTGCCCTTCCTCCTTGTTTGTGCTCACTCACTCACTCACTCACTCTCAAATAAATAAAGAAAATCTAAAAAAAAAAAAAATACATCTAAAAAGACTTGAACACTAGTCCCTTCAAAAGGTACAGATTAATATCCCTCTCCTGAGTATGAGCTGGACTCAGTGACTCACTACTATCAAAGAAGACGTTGCATAAATGATGAAGAGTGTGTCATGATGATGAATGTGTGGCTAGATCATAAACAACACGTGGCTCCTCTTTCTCTCTCTCCCATGACATGGCTTGCTCTGGGGGATGCCAGCTGCCATGTTATGAGAACACTCAAGCGGCCCTGAGGAAAGGTCAATGTGTGGGAAATTGAGGCTCCCTGCCTCAATTGAGGTGTGGAATGAAGATCTCCAGCCAGCAGCCACGTAATGGCCATCTTGGAAACAGACACTCCCACCCCAGTTAAGCCTCTGGATAGTCAGGTGACTATGGCCCCAGCCAACATCCAACTACAACTTTATGAGGCCCTGAGCCAGAACCACCTAGCTAAGCTGCTCCTCAATTTCTGACCCACACAAATAGTGAGATGATTAAAAACAAATTTTTTTAATTTGTTGTTAAATTTTTTAACTTATTTTTAATCATAGTAAAATACACATAAAATTTACCTCCCTAATCCTTTTTAGGTGTACAATTCAGTGGCATTAAGTACATTCACATTGCTGTGCAGCTATCACCATCATCCATCTCCAGAACTTTTCTTCATTTTGCAAAATCTTTGAATTTCATCTGCATTATCAGCTCTCCTGGGTCTTGAGCCTGCCTTGCCAGCCTTCATAATTGCATGAGCCAAGTCTTTATAAATTCCTTAAATCTCTCTCTCTCTCTCTCCCTCTCTCTGTCATGTGTATACACACACACACACACGCACACACACACACACACACTCATATACATATACACATCCTACCTATTTGGTTACATTTCTCTGGAGAACACTAACACAACATATATGAACATGCATTAAAAACCAATCTGGAAGTGTCTATAATCTTAGAAATGCTCAGTATGCACCCTTTAGGTGCCGTAACCACCTATGACTCCTGTGAGCAAATTCACCCCAGCCCCTTTGGGGCACATCAGCATGGACAGCTGAGTTAGCAGTGTGACATGTCACTTCATTTACTCAAGATGGCAAGAAGAAATGACCGAAACACAAGATTCCTGGCATTTTTCCCCCATGCACATACTAAATGCTCACACATAATTAGATTAGTGAAGAACACATTTTGGAAAGTATTTAATTCCTCCTTAGTTACCTTATATTGTTGAGTTTTTTTTTTTTAAAAAAGGCCACCTATACTACAGTGTATACATATAAATATGGGGTAATGTTTGTGTAAGAGAAGATAGGATCTACATATATATATGTATTTACAAAAGAAATCGATAACACTGTGTCCAGGGAAACAAACAATAAAATTTAAAAAGGAAAACAGGATGGAGATTTGACTTTTCACTATCCAACCTGGTATAACTTCTGCATTTTGAACCACTTGAATATATGACTTATTAAAAAGAATTCCAAAGGAAAATAAACAATTTTGCCTCTATTTCCTCCAAAGTTTGTTTTGGGCAGGCATTTTCACTTAAGATACAACAAATAAGTCCTTGGAGAAAAATTCTGAAAACTGAGCACCACACAGTGCCAGGCCCACAGTGCAGGGGACATGCAGATAATAAATAGGTAAAACATACAGCAAGTTAGAAGGTGATAAGAGCTATAAATAAAAGGAATTGAGCTGGATTAAGGAGGTTTGAGTAATGAGGGGATGAGGGAGCAATAAAGGGGTACAATTTTATTTTATTTATTTTTTAAAGATTTTATTTATCAAAATTTTTATTTTTATTTATCAAATAAATTATTTGACAGAAAGAGAGAGAACATGAGCAGGGGGCAGGGGGAGACAGAGAAGCAAGCTTCCTGCTGAGCAGGGAGCCTGATGTGGGCTTGATCCCAGGACCCCGGGATCATGACTGAGCTGAAGGCAGATGCTTAACTGACTGAGTCCCGCCAAGTGCCCGAAAGGGGTACAATTTTATTTTTTTTAAATAAAATAAAATAAAATTTTATTTATGTATTCATGAGAGACACAGAGAGAGAGGCAGAGACACAGGCAGAGGGAGAAGCAGGCTCCATGCAGGAAGCCTGATGTGGGACTTGATTCCAGAACCCTGGGATCATGCCCTGAGCTGGAGGCAGATGCTTAACCACTGAGCCACCAGGTGTCCCAAAGGGGTACAATTTTAAATAGATTTTTAGAGCAAGCCTAAACACAAGAAACAAACACTCGACTCTGCGAAGTTGAGAGTTTATGATTTTTCCTAGGGTGCTCATTCATCCTGCCGGATCATTTGAAATGATCTGATTCTAACTTGCATTATTTTTCTGATTAAAATTACTTGTAGAATACTAGGACTATCAAATATGTTGTAAAAGAATCTATGGGTAATAGTTGGGTGCAGTGTTCTGAAGTTAAATGCAGCAAGAAAATTTCTTAGAATCATATCAACTCTTATATGGTGGGCCATAGAGACAAGACAACATGCAAAAAAAAAAAAAATCCCTCTGGAATTTACTTGTGTTTAAGAGCAGGGCTCTGATGCTGATGTGAAGTTGTTTGGGACCAGCCTCAACTTTCTAGCTGTGTCAAGTTGGCCCATTTCTTAACCTGTCTCAGGCTCAGTTGCCTTAACTGGAAAATGAGGAGAATAATACCCCAGTCATAGAGTTTTAGGTACCCAACAAGATAATGCATGTAAATGCTCAGTACATGGTAGGCATGGACTGGCACTAGCCAGCCTGCTTTGATTCAGATCCTCATTGCTGTGCTGGCACAGATTGGTTGTGTTGACTTTAAGTGAGCTTTGTAGTACCTCTGTGCTTCAAATTTCCACATTTGAAGAATGGGTGTAATAATAAGTGCTTACTTTCTAGGGTGTTTATGAGACTAAGTTAATACATGTAAAACACTGAGAATACAGTAAGTATATCAGTCTGCTTGGGCTGCTGTAAAAAAAAAATACCATAAAATGGGTGTCTTCAACTACAGAAATTTACATTCTCACAGTTCTGGAGGCTGGAAGTGTGAGATCAGGGTGCCAGCAGGGCTAGATTCTGGTGAGAACCCTCCTCCTGGCTTCCTGAGGACCGCCTCTCCCTCTGTTCATATGGCCTTTCCTCTGGGCATATGTGAGGAGAGAGAGAGAGAGATAAAGAGAGACAGAGGTAGAGGAGAGAGACACGGGGAGGTGGGGGGAGAGATAGAGGGAGAGAGAGGGAGGGAAAGAGAAGGAGAGGGGAAGGGAGGGAGAGACAGAGACAGAGACAGAGAGACAGAGAGGAGGAGGAGGAGGAGGAGGAGGAGAGAGAGAGATCTCAGTTCCTTTTCTTAGAAAGCCACCAATCCTGTGGGATTAGGCCCCCACCAAGTCTCACTGACTGGCAGTTGGACTTCAATGTTTGAATTCGGGGGGGGGGCGGGGGTTAGGGAGGGCACACAATTTAGTCCCGGGCAACAACTGTTAGCTGGATTTATTGTTATTGTAGTTATTCTTATTGAATTTCCTGAAGGTAACTGACATCATATCACCTTTTTTTTTTTTAAGATTTATTTATTTATTTATTCATGATAGATGTAGAGAGAGAAAGAGAGAGGCAGAGGAGGAAGGAGAAGTAGGCTCCACGCTGGGAGCCCGATGCGGACTCGATCCTGGGTCTCCAGGATCGCGCCCTGGGCCAAAGGCAGGCGCCAAACCGCTGAGCCACCCAGGGATCCCCCTATCATACCATCTTTTAAGAGGAGGTTTTGATAGAGAGAAAGTGGTAGGTCAACAGAGGGAAAGGTGAAGTTCTTGGTTGCCTGAAACCCAATTAGCTTTCCAGAAAGCCCCCTTGCAGTGTTACCTGGTTCCAGTCCTAAATTGTATTTTTCCCTGGAAGCAGTGCATTCAAACTGTTCACACAGATATTTTATTTTATTTTATTTTATTTATTTATTTTTAAAGACTTATTTATTTATTTATCATAGACAGAGAGAGAGAGAGAGAGGCAAAGACACAGGAGGAGGGAGAAGCAGTCTCCATGCTGGGAGCCCGACGTGGGACTCGATCCCCGGACTCCAGGATCACGCCCTGGGTCAAAGGCAGGCGCCAAACCGCTGAGCCACCCAGGGATCCCCTCACACAGATATTTTAAAATAAAGAAGTACAGATTTGGTGTACTAGAAAAAATGGGGAAAATACAGAAAAGTAGAGGATAAAACACCGACACTGCACCTCCCAAAGACAAGTACTCAGAGCCATTTGGTGTCTTTCAGTGCAGGCTGGCAGCATCCCCCAGGTGCATGAGGCAAAGAGGGAAGGGTTATTCTCAGGTTGCTCACTGCCGCTTCAGGGTTCTCATGAGAGACCACTGGGCAGGGAGATCCCTGTTGCCCACAACTCTGGAACCATCTTTATTCTGGCCCAATTTCCACTGGGTCTCCAGCTTCACTTTGCTTTTGGGTGGCCTCAGCCTCTAACATCTTTCCACAAGTCCTCTCTTGCTCAAGTGGGCCAAAGACAATCAACAGACCTTAGCTGATAAACCTAAGCTGTCAATTTTTTTTTTTTTTAAACTGAGTTTTTGATGGCTACATGAGCTTCCATCTCAGGTCTGTACCTCAGTGCACTTAGATTAATTTTGCTGGATGCTTAGGTTAGATAAACAACTTTGGGTGGTTTGGGCTGAATGACTGTGGCCCCCCAAATCCACATGTTGTAGCCTAAACCCCAAAGTGATGGTACCTGGAGATGGGGCTTTAGGGAGGCAATTAGAGTTAGATGAGATCATGAGGGTGGGGCTCTCATGGGATTAGTTCCTGCCTAAAAAGAGACACCAAAGAGCACAGGACCAACCTCTCTCGCAGTCTCTGTCTCTCCTTCTCTGCCAGGTGAGCCCATAGTGAGAGGGCAGCCTTTCTGCAAGCCAGGAAGGGGGTCCTCACCGGAAATTGACCCTGATCTCAGAACTCCAGCCTCCAGAATGATAAGAAAATTAGTTTCTGTTTAAGCTGTCCAGTCTACGGTATTTTGTTTGGTGTGGCAGCCCAAGGAGACCAAGACAGTGCTTTTAAAGCTTTTTCAATATGTAAATTACCACCTTAGGACAGAGTCCCTGAGGCTACCCTGTTTCCAGGCGTCTCCATGCATTGAGATGCCATCCCTTCCCCGGGAAGGTCAGTTGTTTGACCTGCTCCCAGTGGAATTAGCCATCACCATCAGCCATGAGCTCCGCAGCTTAGAAATCACCTACCCCCAGCTCCACCTGAGCAGGAGTTTCACTGCTTTTTGCCCAGTGTGCCCCTAACACTTTTTTCTATTTCTATGCAAAAGAAGCCTGGCCAGCTCTGCTCACTGCAACAGGCCCTTAGGAGTGTGACAGCAGGGGTACACCATGGTGGTGGTGGGGGGGGGGGAGTGGCCGCTCTCACACATTGCGGAGGGGAGTGAACGAATGCAACACAGAAATTGTCCTCAAAACAACAAATGTCCTTAATCTCTAACTCTTCAATTCTGCTTCTAAACACATCATATCCTGTAGATGTAATCCCACAGGTACAAAGTGATAATGGGTTCTTTGTAATAAGGAGGTTTTTTGCAACAAAAGATTAAAAACAATCTAAATGTCCAATGTTTTCATCCCGTTGGGGCTCCTATGGCAAAATACCATAAACTGGGCAGTTTATAAACAATGTAAATTTATTTTCACGTTTCTGGGAGCTGGAAGTTCCAGATCAAGGTGCCAGCAAATTTGGTGTCTGGTATACATCAGCTTTCTGGTTCATAGAGAGCCATCTTCTTGCTGTACCCTCACCTGGTGATGCTCTGGGATGCTCTGGGGGGATCTCCTTTATAAGGGCATTAATTCCATTCCTGGGGGTTCCACCCTCACAGCCTAATCACCTCCCAAAGGCCAACCTCCTAATATCATCACTTCGGGCATTAAGATTTAACATGTGAATTTGGGGCAAAGGAGGGATACACAAACATTCAGTGAATAGCACCCAGCAAGAGGGGACTGGTTAAATAAATTATGGCATATCCATAAAATGGAAGGCTAGGACCCCATAATGAGAATGAGCAAGCTCTTATGTACTAATGTGCACATTCTCTAAAATAGTCCTTAAATACAATAGAGCCAGAGCACAGCATGTAGCCATATGCAAAACATACTATCATTTTTAAAAAAGGGAAGGGGATTGCCTGGCTGTCTCAGTCAGTTAAGCATCTGCCTTCAGCTCAGGTCATGATCCCGGGGTCCTGATATCAGGCTCTCTGATCAGCAAGGAGTCTGCTTCTCCCCCTCCCTTTGCCTCTCCGAGCCTGGCTTGTGCTCTCTCCCTCTCAAATAAATAAAATATTTAAAAAATAAAAAGAAAGTTTTAAAAGAGAAGAAGAATCTACATATATACTTACTTATTTTTTTAAAGATTTTTAAAATTTATTCATAGACACAGAGAGAGAGAGAGGCAGAGACACAGGGAGAGAGGGAAGCAGGCTCCATGCAGGGACCCCAACCACTGCGCCACCAGGGCTGCTCTATATACTTACTTATAAATATAGATAATATCTCTGAAAGCATTTATAAACTAGTAAAAGTAATCTCTCACTTCTGGTAAGAGATTAGGTAACTGGAGACAGATGAGAGTAACTTTTGCTGCATGCACCTTTTGGTACCTTTTGACTTTTGAACCATATGGATGCAAAGCATATTAATAAAGAGGAAGAAACTTAAAAAAATTATAGCCCAAGGAAGGTCACGGTGAGTGGGGACAGAGCAAGGAGAAAAAGAAGACAGAAAGGCAGCTGTTGCATGAAATTTGGTCTTATTGTTGATATCTAGGGGGAAATGTTGGGACTACAAAGAATGTATATATGATCATCTAGGTGTGTGTGGCTGGAGAGGGGTGCAAATTCACCAGGCACGCCATCCGTTACCAGCTCGGCCTTCTCCTATTAGTGGTGTGCTTAGAATGGCAGGTGGGTATGGCCTAGAGTCAGGGAGAAATAGCCACCCTTCGGTATTTAAGGTATCATGCATGATATAGAATTCTCCTATAGGGCTTTAGGTTATGGGAGAGATTGTGGTAACTAGTCTCTGTGGACCAGGTGGAGGAAGGTTTACTTCTCAAAGGATGTGTATGAAAGGTTGCAGTCAGGAGTAGGGACGGAAAACAGGTCAGGGAAAGAACAAAAATTAAAATTGTAGAAAACTTAGTTAGGACCAGCCACTGTCCTTGCAGAGGCTACTGCAACATCCAGGCATCCCGTCCTCTGGTAACAGCAGAAACAGAAATCTCCACACTGTTTCTCAAAGTGGCCGCACCATTTTGCATTCCCACCAACAGTGTAGGGTGCAATTTCTCCACATCCTTGCTAACACTTATTATTTTCTGCTGTTGTTTTTTTTTTCAGACTAGGTTTTATTTTATTTTCTTAAAACTCACCGGATGCAGCATGAACAAAGGAGGGATTCCAGAGTTAACTCCTGTGGGCCTGGATGAGTTGCTAAAGTAAGAAATGGATGTGCATAGCACTGGCCTCTGGCCAAGACAAAAAATGTACCATGGATCCAAAGCAAGTTTCAGGGCACTTCGTACCAGCTTGTCAGCATTGCTGATTGATACTGGTGAGACTGGTGATGTACACCTGGTCTCAATGAACCCCCCACTTTGGGCTCTGCCTTTGGGATGGTTCCAGAGCAAGAATCTCCTGTGCGACCAGCAGGGTTTAAGAAGCCCAGCCTGCACATGCAGTTTGGACACTGATTCTAAGATGTCGAGTGTACATGTTGGTGGTTCTTGATCCGAAAGAGAAAGTACATCTGTTCAGCCTTGCAAAGAAAGGACGATGGTGCCCACATCTGGCATCTCCAGACCCTTTGTTGTGATGCAGACTTTGGCTACTCCCTATGCATGACCTGACTTTAATGCTATTGCTACATTTTAGCCTTTTCCTGCAATGTTGTCATTGGGTGTCCTATTAAGCTTCTTTAGGGATCAACCCCTAACTGCCACCATGATGGCAAAGGGGGATGACTGGTTCTATGGTTTCCTGGTGCCCAGCATAAAATATGCTTGTATCATAAATATTTGTTGAACAGCACAGGTTAGAGGTGGTGAGGAGGGAGAGTGGGGACAGGAGTTCTACCAGCCAGCTCCTTCTGCTCCCCACTGAGCCACACAAGTCTGCTCATCAGGGCCTAGTCCATAATAGAAACTATCTTTGTCAAATGAGTACATGAGCAAGTAAATGTAAGAAGAAATAAAATGTTCTATTTACTTGGACTCAGCAATGATCTCAAGGTGCTACAGAACAAAAGAAAGCAAGGTCAACAAGTAAACTGTATAAAGGTTATCTTTTCCCAGGCCTCCTGGACATACCTTTCTTGTTGAGAGATAGAGGGCTGGGGGTGAGAGGGGCAGAGGGAGAGGCAGAGAGAGAATCTTAAGCAGGCTCATGACTCCGAGATCATAACCAGAGTCAAAATCAAGAGTCTGATGCCTAACCACCTGAGCCACCCTGATGCCCCCTGGACACACCTTTCTAAGGAGAGCTTCTCATGGATCCTTTTAGACAAGTTGTCCTGAACTTATTAAGTTGTCCTGAGGCTGACTCTTGGTGAGAGAGCCCAACTGATTTTATTCTCACAGATATCTCACCCATGCTCCTTTCTCAACATCACTATATGGGGTCACTGACCTTCTTTGAACTGCCAATAATGGTTTAAAAGCAGATTTTTTTTCCCTACTAGTTTATTCTTGTCAGTCCTGCCTTTTTAACAATTTCCCTTTTCCCAAAATGGTCCATAATTTTGCTTTGCCCTAAAAACCTCTAAACAGAGAAATTCTCCACTTAAAAGAATATCTTTTGAGGTCCTATATATAAAGAGATTTTAAAGTGCCTCCATTTCTTGGGCTTCTCTCCTTTTATCTTCCTTAAATGCCAATGACTCTCCAATCTGTGAGGTGGTTCTCAAGATTCTTTTTATTTCTATTCGGTAGCCATGGAACACCTTTTGTGCTTGAGATGGGCTTTGACAGAAAGACCTGGAAACTAAGTGTTCATTTTGGATTTTTTCTGAGCATACATAAGAATGAACTCAATGTTTCCCTGAAATTACTGAGAGTGAGGAGTGGAAATGCCCCTAGACTTAGTACTTGGAAAACAAGCGCCAGGTTTCTTAACCCAGCCCTTTTAAAACAGCTGCACAGATAGCATTTGTAACAATAATAATAATTAAGGTGTTAGTAATGCAAAAGAGAACTAAACTAAAGAGTTTATTTTGGGCAAAGGAATGCATTTTGGTTTTTGTTTTTTTTAAATAAGATTTTATTTTATCTATTTGACAGAGAGAGAGCACAAGCAAGGGGAGCAGTAGGCAGAGGCAGAGGGAGAAGCAGGCTTCTGGCTGAGCAGGGAGCCCGACACAGGGCTCGATCCCAGCACCCTGGGATTACTACCTGAGCTGAAGGAAGATCCTTAATCAACTGAGCCACCCAGGCATCCTGCATTTGTTACTTATATTTGGAAATGGGTTTGCCTGATTTCTGGTTACTTCCTTGCCACATATCCAGACAAGAATGAAGCTGCTCTGTGAGAGACTGGCTCAAGAAAGGCTGAAGAGATAGATACACAGTTTCCTCATCCAAAGGTTCTGCCTCAGGCACATTTCCTTCACCATGCTGTGGGGCCAGGGCCTTACTTTTCATGTCTAATCCACACCTACTCTGAGTAAACCTGAGATAATAATGAAGCATTTTTTGTTTTAAAGGTATAGGCATTGGGGACTCCTTCAGGTGCAACTGGAAGAAACTCCAAACTAACTAGATTAAATGAAAAGACAATTCTTGGCTTATGGGAAAGAAAATTAGTTGGCTTCAGGCACAACTTGATCCAGGAGCTCAAATGATGTCATCAGGACTCCCTCTACAAGGCTTCGCTACTGGAGATCACAATGATTACTGGAAACCTAGATTTACATCCTACCAGCTTAGCATTCTCCAAGGATGGAAAGCATCTCCCCAAATTTCTTTGGCAAAAAATGTCTCACGGAGGGCTGTGAATGGTATGGCTTGGGTCATGTGTCCAATTTTTCCATTCATCATGTCCAAGGGCATGGAGTTCCTTGGGAAGTGGCTATAACCAAAGCCGCTCAAACTATACAGGGCAGATTTCCAATGGAAAAAGAAAGGAAGAAGAATGCCATTTCCAGAGACAGAAGGAATGTCAGGCAGAAAAACACAACAGATAATTCCCACCAAAGGCCTTTCAGAGGAACTTAGTGGAACAGGGGGGCAGAAGGAAGGAAGTCAGGGATGGGGTGCCAACGGTGGGACACAATTTTTTTTTTCTTCCAATTTTTTCCTTTCCTCCTTCCTTCCCTCATCTCTCCCAACAATGCTCCTCCCTTGCTGGAAACAGCAGCATCAGAGGCTGTGACTGTGGACTTTGGACACGTTAAGATGAAGATTTTAATAGCGATAGGAACTATGGAGACTGAACAGGCTTCCGGAGAATGAGATCTTGAGTCAGGAGGGAGACTGCTGGCTGCAGGGGGCGCGGTGAAGACAGGCCCTGTAAAGGAGATGCCTGGCATCAAATTATGGTGTTGCAGCAGGGGAGGCATGTTCATTCAGTACTGGAACCTTCCGGGCAGAGGCTGCATGGGGGGAAGAAAGGTCGCAGGAGAGGAGCCTGAGGAGGGGCCCCAGGGGAGACTCCTTGAACCTCGTGCCAAACTATTTGAACTTGACCTTATCTCTAGGTTCAGGAGAGCAGGGGAGGTCTTTAACCCCTGAATTAGTTTTTCAAATATTTTCACCATGATCTCTGGAACAGCTAAGGGGGAGGTGAGGCAGGATTGGGAAAGACTGTTGGCAAGGAGCCCAGGTAGCAATCCAGGGTGGGAATCCCAGTAAGGAGTGACAGAGACCCCTAAGACAGTGGGGAGTAAGGGTGGGATTCCAGAGGGAGCTCAGGTAAAATCCATGGGATCTGGTTCTGCCACAGCGGAGGGAAGAACTGATTTACAGAAGAGGGAGGTAGAGACATGAGTTGCAACCCCTGGCAAATTATTGATAGAATGAATCATCCATAAGAGACAAAGTTCATTGTGTTCTCAGAACAGAAGAAGCCTGACCCTGGGAAACATCAGAAGATACTTGTTGTGTAAGTGTAGCTTTTCATTTCATTCACTTCTCCACAAATATTTATTAGGCTCCTATCGTGTGCCAGCTCCTGTGCTGGATGCCGGGCATAAGGGGGGGGATGGAACCAGCATGGGTCCTGTCATCAAGCAGCTTTCCATATACCGTCCTGGGGCAGAAGGATGACAAACATCGTGTATCGTTAAAGTTTATAAACGGTATTAAGTGTATGAAGGCAATTGATTCAGGCGCAATGAGAAGAAATGAAGAGATAGGGAGCAGAGAACTTCCTAGGAAGAGGGGTCAAACTGAAGCTGGATTCTAAGTGGGACTGTTTGGAGGATCTCTGGGTGGCTCAGCAGTCTCGCACCTGCCTTTGGCTCAGGGCGTGACCCTGGAGTCCCTGGATCGAGTTCCACATCTGGCTCCTTGCATGGAGGCTTCTTCTCTCTCTGCCTGTGTCTCTGCCTCTGTCTCTCTGTCATGAATAAATAAAATCTTTTTTAAAAAAATAAGTGGGGGGATCCCTGGGTGGCGCAGCGGTTTGGCGCCTGCCTTTGGCCCAGGGCGCGATCCTGGAGACCCGGGATCGAGTCCCCACATCAGGCTCCCGGTGCATGGAGCCTGCTTCTCCCTCTGCCTGTGTCTCTGCCTCTCTCTCTCTCTCTGTGACTATCATAAATAAATGAAAATTTAAAAAAAATTAAAAAAAATAAATAAGTGGGACTGTTCACAGCTCCTTCCTCTGGGAGAGCATTTTCAAAGTAACAAAAATTTTGATATATTGATAAGCTTCATTTTGAGTTCACAAATCACTCTTTTCCCCAAGTATTTGCACCCTGAGTAACAACACTTGTTTTGGCATCAAGGGGTCATGACTATAACTCACTTGGTATTTTAAAGTTTACAATATGTATCTTCATACCTGCTGATTGACTTATGTGATATCCCAGTGGTAGATTGCTACAACAGTGGCTCTCACTCAGGGAGGTTTTCCTGTAGCCAACCTCGTGGGTAGACCCCTCCCACACTGATCTTTCGTGTAGCCCCGTGACTTGCTTTGAGCAATGGGACATTAGGAGACATGATGCAGCCCTTGACCACTGGGGCTTGCTGTCTCTTCTCTTGCTCTCAGAGCAAGGCATATGAGGAAGCCTAAACTAGTTTACTGGAAATTAAGGAGCAGAGATAAGCATCCCAGCACGGTCTCCTAGGTCAATCAGCTCCCAGCCAACCGACAAGAGTGACTTCAGATGAACCCAGCAGAAAGACTACCTAGTTCAGAAAATCTGTCTAGCTGAACTCAGTCCAAATTACTAACACAAAGAAACTCTGAGCAAATTAAAGGATTGCTGTTTTGAGCCACTACATTTTAGGGTAGTTTTTTATGCATCAATAGATAACTGATAGGGTGTAATCCTCAAACAGTTTAACTATTTTTGTTTTGCAAATGAGGAAACTTAAAAGCAGGAAAGGTAAATTACTCTGAAGATCTCACCACAATTTGGGGGTAGAAAAAAAATTAAAAAAAAAAAACAATTTGGGGGTAGATCTGAATTCTTACATCACTTCCTAGACTAAAGACCACTTCATCTCTGCAACTTCCACATCTCTCAGAAGATATCCAAACCTTAATCTACTATTTAATGATGGATCTCTAACTCTCCAGTTTTCTTAGAAGGTAACTCAAAGTGATATTAAAAGAATGGGCTTCCATTCAATCTTAAATGATTAAGAACCAAGATTAGATATAAGTATATGAATAAATAAAACTAAACTGATCATTTTCAAAATAGCCATGCAGCCACCCCCAATATTTATAGCAGCATTATCAAGAATAGCCAAAATATGGAAAGAACCAGATGTCCATCAAGAGATAAATGGATGGGGCAGCCCCGGTGGCTCAGTGGTTTGGTGCCGCCTGCAGCCTGGGATGTGATCCTGGAGACCCAGGATCGAGTCCCACGTCGGGCTCCCTGCATGGAGCCTGCTTCTCCCTCTGCCTGTGTCTCTGCCTCTCTCTCTCTCTGTCTATGAATAAATAAATTAAAAAAATCTTTAAAAAAGAGATAAATGGATAAAGAAGAGATTATATATATATATAAGAGATTATATAACCTTATATATTATAGATTATATATATATAAGAGATTATATAATCTCTTATATATAAGAGATTATATATATATATATATATATATATATATATATATATATACACACACACACATACACACAATGGAATATTACTCAGCCATCAAAAACACCAAAATCTTGTCATTTGCAATGATGTGGATGAAACTAGAGCATATTATACTAAGTGAAGTCAGTCAGTCAGAGAAAGATGAATATATGATTTCACTCATATGTGAAATTTAAGAAACAAACCAGATGAACATATGGGAAGGGAAGGAAAGATAAGATGAAAACAGAGAAGGAGACAAACCATAAGAGACTCTTAATTCTAGGAAACAAACTGAGGTTTGCTGGAGGGGAGGGGAGTGGGAGGACGAGGTAACTGGGGGATAGAGTTTAGGAGGGTACAAGATGAAATGAAGACTAGGTGTTATGTGCAGTAGAATCTGGTGTGCAGTAGAATCACCAAATTCTACTTCTGAAACTAATAATACACTTTATGGTTTTTTTAAAAAATATTTTATTTATTTACTCATGAGAGACACAGAGAGAGAGAGAGAGAGAGAGAGTGAGAGGCAGAGACACAGGCAGAGGGAAAAGCAGGTTCCATGCAGGGAGCCTGATGTGGGACCCGATCCCAGGTCTCCAGGATCACACCCTGGGCCCAAGGCAGGCACCAAACCGCTGAGCCACCCAGGGACCTCCAACCCACTCTATGGTTTTTTTTAAAGATTTTATTTATTTATTCATGAGAGACACAGAAAGAGAGAGAGAGGCAGAGACATAGGCAGAGGGAGAAGCAGGCTCCCCACAGGGAGCCTGATGTGGGACTCAATCCCAGGATTCCCGGATCATGCCCTGAGCCAAAGGCAGACACTCAACCTCTGAGCCACCCAAGCATCCCTAACACACTGTATGTTAATTAAATTGAATTTAAATAAATAAATACATGTATAAATAAACCTAACAAAATCTCTGTGCAATATCATACCCAAATCTCCTAACTTTTTGGGAAAAATATTATTTTATCATTCCAAACAACAAACTAGTTGAGAGGAAACAGAAGGACATTTTACTCAACTTGTTAAAAAGAAGTCATTTTGACTTTCTTTAACATGCTTAGAGGAACTACATTTTTCCAGTTCTCTGAAATATTAAAACAATAACAAACCTCAAGTAGGTTAATCTAACACATATATTTCTAAGTCTTTACAGATAGGAAATAATTTGCTTCCCAAGACATAAGAGAAACCCATATCTCTTTAATGTTTTCTGTCCTTTTTTTGCAACTTGAGAATTACTTTAAACTTTCTTAATAATAAAGATTTGAAGATGTTAAATTACTTGCCCAAGATTACAGATTATAAATCATAGACATGTAATCAAATATTTTTCTTTCTGGTGCCAAGTCTCAGTCTCAACTGACCCAACCAAAATAACTATTATATAAGTAAGATAAACTCATAGAAATCCAAACTACACAGAAATATACAGATTTAAAAGTTCCCCCTCATTGTAGCAGGCACTACTGGTTACTTACCTAATATTCATTCCCCATTTCCTTCTTCCTAACAGAGCCTGGATTTTTTTTTTTTCAGTTTCTTATCCTCCGATAAGAACAATTTTTTTCAGTTTCTTATCCTCCGATAAGAATGATAGCCAAATGATTCCAGGGAGCTGGGCACTAGCTGAGTCTAAGGTGTGGTTCTGATTGATTTATTTTTAAATCAATCATAGTGGTCTTGTTGGCTGAGACAGGGACATGTGACGTATGTGACATATAGGAGACATCAGCTGCGGCATGTGTTCTTAAAAGAGAGTGCTTGCGGATGTCATGAGAATGTCCTCTCAGATCTGCAGCTACAGGGAGCAAGAGTGAATGAAGGTTGCTGCAGTGTCTGAGCCTCTGAGCCACTGCTTCCCAGGGGCTGCTTCCAGGCATGAGGGAGTGTGACAGGGATACTGAGACAAGCTTTTTTCTGGGAGACCTGGGGCTCCTCTGCAGATGACTTTGACCACCTCTGCCAGGGACGTAGAGTTTGAGTGTTTCTCCTGAAACTACTGTACCTCTCCCCCAAGAGGGGAGCTGCCTGAGAACAAAGCCTAATTGCTGACAATGGCAATGCCAAAAGATGGAAAGAACCGGGGTCCCCAGTGATCTCCTGAGCAGCTGAGTTAGTAAACCCCAGAATCCCTCTCCCCATGGACTTCTTGTTTTACAAGATAATAAATTCCCTTATCGCATGAGCCACCGAGTTGGGGTTTTCTTTACTTGTAGCAGAAAGCATTGCCACTGATACAGTTACCCTCCAATCCCACTTCCCAGAAAGAACTTTTGATAACAGTTCACTATGAGCCTTACTAGTATATTTACCAACATACATACTATTTTGCAACTTGATTTATTTTGTAACCATTAATATACCATGTATATCCTTCCACATCATTACATATAGGTCTTCCTTCATCTTTTTCATGGCCACATAGAATTCCACATAGGATATGCCCTAATCCATGTGCTTTTGTCCATAATCATTTATCTTGTACCCTTTTTCTTCAGCAAAAGACACAGGGACCCACTGGCAGAGCCTTATCTACAGTCAAATTACCATGTTCTTCTCTTCTCATTAGAAATGGGGTCATATTTAAAGCAGGGGAAATACACTTTTAAGTGAAGACCAAAGGTAGTCTGAGCAAATAAATCAGATTTTAGAACAAGAGAGGGCAGATGTTTTGTAGAAGACAAGATCTCCCAGCAAGTCCTGGTGACAAAGATGCAGCCTGAGACTGCAGAAGAGGGCTACTCTCCAGACTATTCTAGCTCTCCTCCTGCCCTTTCCCCTTCCCTTCCTTGGCTCTGCTCCGTTGACCTGGCCTCCTTCTCAGCTTTCTGAGGGCCCAGAGGGAGGTGGGGAGTGAGCTGGCTTAGCCGGACAAAACGTCTGGCTGGAAGAGGCTGAGATGAGCTGGCTGGGACCCGGTAAGGTAAAGGTCCACCTGCCCCCAGCCCCGGGGGCCTCCGCTGCACCTGCGTCCGGGCCCCGCCCCCGCCTGCCCCCACCCGCCTCCTGTTCTCTACGTGGAAGGACCATCTCCAGCTCTGATAATCCACATCCCTAATCGCTTTTGGTTTTTTACATTTTTTTAAATTCAAATTCAATTTGCCAACATATAGTATAACACTAAGTGCTTATCCCTAATAGCTTTAGATGGGATTGTTTTGAGTCTGTAAACAAACAAAAAAACAAAACAAGATTACCCGGAAGTATTCATTCTAACGTGCTGTTATTATCAGAGACAAATAGCCAGTGTGGTTCCCCTAAGGAGAGCCTCCACCTTACCTTCTGAGAGTTGGGAGGGTCCTCAATTCCTAACCCATAACAAAGGTCTGTTGTTGAAGACTCAACTCTGCACCCTGACCCTCACAGGAACTGCTTCTGGGAAGAGCTGCACTTCCTTGCCCTTCCAGGATGCTTCCCACGTTCAGCCAGCTGATTGCAGTCCCTCTATTGACCTCAAACTGGCCTGACTTTGAGGTAGATTTTGTCTGGGTGGGAAGATAAAAGCAGCTGGCTTGACTTTTTCTGAACTGTTGTAGGCCTCCCTACCTGTTATGGCGAAATTAGAATAGCACCCAACCACATCACACATTAAATATACTTTTTGGGTTTTGCCGTAACTGTTATTTGATCAAAATGGAGACAAGTGAGTAGATTATACCAATGTTTCTATAAAAAGAGGGGGATACAACGATAAATGTGTTTATTTACTTATTTGGAACAAGAAAGGGCACTGGAACTACATACCATCATCAAAAGGAAGTTTTGTTTTGTTTTTTTTTTTTTAAGATTTTATTTCTTTATTTGACAGAGATAGCACAAGCAGAGGGAGAGGCAGAGGGAGAAGCAGGCTTCCCACTGAGCAGGGAGCCTGAACCGGGGTTCCATCCCAGGACCCTGGGATCATGACCTGAGATGCTTAACTGAATGAGCCACCCAGGTTCCCCAACAAGCAATTTTCTATAGAAAAAGGGAAGAAACAAAATAGAACAGAAATAAAAGCTGCACTTCTTTGAATATACTTTGTTTTGTAGATTCAAGGAACCATGTAATACTTTATGTAATTATAAAAAGAACTAAATGATAAAAAAGCAATATCTAATACTGCATGTGAACTTTTTCATTGCCAGCATAACCACACTGTGAAGAACTAAGACCAAGATAACCACCGACACTCTTGGGGCACCATCAAAAGGTACTAGAGCACCAAGTCATGATTTTGAAAACTAGCAAGTAAAAGGAAAGAATCAAACATTTCTCTTGCCTTTTCTACACAAACTCCACTTCAGGATAACCAAATAATTGATGACAGGGTATTTCTTTTTATAGTATCCCAACTATTAAAGGAATGATAAAATTAAAATATCACCATTTTACAACTTTTAATGAATTAATGGATCTAAGCAAAGATCACCAATGGTCGCAAATATCTCAAAAAGAACAACAACCAGATGTGGTGTGGCCCTAATGGATGCACCTCTGAAGGAGGCTTCAAAATACCTGCATCTAAATCCAATCAAGTAACTAGACTGTTATTAGTTACAAGTAGGTACATGTAATTTCCTTCTAAGAACATGTTAAATGATTCCATGAGGTGCCAAATAGCAAAATCCAGACTATAGTAAATTCCAGAAGACAATCAACCTGTTTTATTCAACAAGAAAAACTGTAAGTAAAAGGGAGATGAAGGCAAAAACTTCTAGATTAAGAGTACTTGAGTAGTCATTTGCAATGAATTGACTTTATTTGGATTCTGATTCAAAGACACTATTAAAAAAATCAATTCTATAAATAAACACAAAAGTTTTAACACTGGCTAGATATTTGATGGTATTACTTTTTTATGTTATTTTTGGGTTTTGGGTTTTACGTTTTAGTTGAAATATTTACAAATGAAATGATAGGGTGTCTGACTTTTTTTTTTTTTTTTTTCAAAATGATCCTGGGTTGAGGGGCAGGGGAAGGGGTAAAGGTATAGGTGAAACAAGAGTATCTATGAGTTGTTAACTGTTGAAGCTGAGTGAAAGGTCCAGAGGTTCATTATATACTACTTTCTTTACATTTGTATTTGCTTGGAAATTTCATTGCTAAAATGTTTTAAGAAATCCTTTGAAAAGAATTTTTAGAATTTTGTTTTGAAATTACTTGAGTAGCTCATTTAATTTAGCTATGATTTGTTAGAAATCCATTCATATTTTGGAATGCTTTCCAAGTGGGAAAATAATGGTAATAACAGCAATTAGTACATATCCAGTAGTTAGAATGTACCAAACTAAGTGCCTTGCTCATTTAAATCTTGCCGACAGTCTTTGAGGTTGGTGGCATAATTTTCCCTTTTTTTACATAGGATTACAAAGAAGGAGAAAACTTGAAGCTCAGAGAGATTGAGTAACTCGATGAAAGTCACACAGTAAATGGAGGAGTCAGGATTTGAATACAGGCAATTTGGTTCTACAGCCTATGCTCTTAACTATTATGTTAACCTGTGAATTATTTTCCTGTAGAAGAACATGTTTATGAACACTAGATTGAACAACTTACAAAGTTGACAAATGTGATACTTCGCACACATTTATTTAACATTTATTAACTTTTCGAGCTTTTTTCTTTGCATTTTAGAGCAATATTTTTTTTTGCAAGGTCCCAAATATTTTCATAGGCCCAAGTATGTCACAAGCTCTATGCCCAGAGCCTCTTCTGCCCGGTATACAAGGCAGCCCAACACCTAGGGCAGAAATTGATGAATTATCTGGTGTACTTAAGCCTGATCCTCTTGTCCTGCAGATCTCTAGGTTTTGTCAACTTTCAACATCCTGGATTGCTTCCATAGCCTCCTTTAGTATATCCACAACTCACCTTCTTAAGTGGACTCCAGTCTGTTCTGATCGTGGATTCTGTTTTGAACAGCTACTATTGGTTTGCACTTAGAGAATGCGTTTTGGCTTTCCCGTCCTCCCTCCTCCATACCCCCCACCCCCACCACCATGGCTCACAGGCTGCCTGGCCACCCTTTGGTCAGAATTCATATAGCATGTGGCCCAGAGAAAGGCCACAAGAAGGTCCGAACACATCTCACTTCAGACCTTCTTCCCAGTCCCCACTGATAAAGTTCAGTCTGTGCCTGAGGACTTTGAAAGATTCTATTCAGTGGGATTCCTAGATCTAGCTTCTGTGTCGTGACCACCTGGGTATGGCAATAGTTCAACCAGTGGGCAATAGAAAAACTGAAAGGCCTGCCCATGGTCTGCCCATGGATTCTTCCAACACTGCAGGCAGGCAGGCAGGTCAGGGGCCCCTGGACTCCCTCATGCCCCTCCATCATCTTGTGGTGTCTTATCTTCCATTTGGGGCCATCCTGTGCATTGGTTTTATTATCAGCTAATCTACAGTGTTTTGAGCTAGGAGGAAGGGACAGGGTATAATCTTCCCTGGGCCCTCACTGGCCAGGGAGAGCTACTAGCTGTGAACCCTCCTGAAAGGTAACTCTGAAAATGGGATAAGAGTGCATTCTAAGCAGGATTTAATGAGAATTCTGTAATGAACCAAAAAATAAAAAAGATAAACATAGACCGACTTAAAGATCAAAAGAACAGGGAAACTTCGAATTTGCAGATCAGGTTTTTATAAAAGATTTTATTTATTTACTCATGAGAGAGAGAGAGAGAGAGCCAGAGACATAGGCAGAGGGAGAAGCAGGCTCCACACAGGGAGCCCAATGTGGGACTCCATCCAGGGACTCTAGGATCACGCCCTGGGCCAAAGGCAGGCGCTAAACTGCTGAGCCACCCAAGCATCCCCACAGATCAGTTTTTCCTCCAAAATATGTATTTAAAAATCTGTATTGATAGCAAGCCTGAAGGACTTTGGTTTTGTGATCTCATATGCAAGTGTATTGACAACTCCAAAGGCTCAGGCCTTCCAGCATCGGTTCTTTCCTTCATTAGTGAGTAAGTAAGTGGCTCCTGGCTGAATTGCCTCTATGGTCGCTGCACTGCCCTTAGAACCTTAAGAGGTCTCTGGAATTCAACAGTTGGCCTGCTCAATCC
Organism: Canis lupus familiaris; assembly: GCF_011100685.1. Taxonomy (NCBI): domain Eukaryota; kingdom Metazoa; phylum Chordata; class Mammalia; order Carnivora; family Canidae; genus Canis; species Canis lupus. The sequence goes on along the minus strand of NC_049236.1, from coordinate 42,937,132 downwards.
TATCTAGCTTAGGCAATTTTAAAATGGCCCAAGGCAAATAGGACTCAGCACTAGAAACACAGCCTGATATCACCAAGAAGAAAAACAAGAAAAGGACAAAGCCAGACTGCATTTTATCTTGTAAATATTTATGGTGTGATTTGCTCATTCCAAGTGAGAGAGGGCCGGTGCACAAATTAAGTTTTCTACAGTTCTTATGATGTGAAATAGTCGAGTGTGCTAGGCACACTCTGAGCGTGGTGGTGGTATGGTGTGGTGGGGAATGAGTTAAAATAGAAAATGAGATATGACAGGTGTAGGAAGTGGGGTGAGCCAACATGTTGCACAACTCCAGAGGATCCCATTCGTTAGAGTCTAAGTGAGTGGTGCTTCTTGGCATTGTGCAGTGCACCATCTGGGTCCTAGGACACAGGGTAGGCACTCAGTAAATGTTTGTTGAACTTCACTGAATGCAAAGGATGGTTTCATCTTCTTTTAAATTTAAATATGGAGATAAGATAAGCATTTCCTAAAATGTGGCCCACAGAACAGTAGTCCCAGAGGAATATTTTTCCAGAAAAGGGAAATGCTGCAAGCAAATTAGAGAGTCATGATGCACATTATATAATACAAGCTCTAAAAAGCCCTGCAATTAAAATAATTTTTTTCCCCACTTACTTTTGAACTCAGAATTTTCAATCTCATTGGAGCATAGGATTCTCCCTGTTTTGGCTAACATAGCATTTCTACAGATGCTTAAGAAACACTCTATCAGGGCATCTCGATGTGTGTAAACCAAGCTCTGTTCACAATCCTCAAATCCAAATGTGAAGGCTGTTTTCTTAGTTTGCCCATGGGGAAAAAAATCATTTTATTCATTTATATATTCATTTAACTAACACTTATGGAGTGTCTATATTTGTTCCTATGCTAGGAATAACAAAAGATGCCCTAGCCTTCCAAGAATTCATGGTGAAGATAAGAAGACAGAATGCTACACAATTACAATGCTACTGGGAAGGCTGTATGAGGGAACGAGCATGTGCTGCCTCATGCTGCATCACTCACAGTCTAGATCAGTTGGGAGGAGACAGGAAGAATTCACCTGACAGGTGTCTCAAGCTATTTGTGGTGAGGATCCAGTTAGGTTTCATGATTTTTTTTTTTAAGATTATATTTATTTATTTATGAGAGACATAGAGAGAAGCAGAGACAGAGGCAGAGGGGAAAAAGCAGGCTCCCTGTGGGGAGCCCGATGTGGGACTCAATCCTGGGACCTGGGGATCATGACCTGAGTCAAAGGCAGACGCTCAACCACTGAAGCACCCAGGTGCCCCAGGTTTAGTATAAGAAATAGGTATTTGGTCTTCCTAAAACCTTTAGAATTTTTTAAGTAAGAAGAGGATAAAAGTGTCTTGATGTTTTTAACAAACCCCTTTCAAACACATCCAAGTTTATGTCATTGAGTGACTTTGGAAAGCCACAAAGGATGGGAGCTGATTGCCGGGAGAACCAACCAGGTAATTAGAGAATTGGACTCTCCCCCACCTTCAGAGAGGAGAGAGGAGCTGGAGATTGAGTTCAATCACCAGTGGCCAAAATTTAATCAATCATGCCTATGTAATGAAGCCTCATAAAACCCCAGTAGGTCTGGGTGTGGAGAGCTTCCAGGTTGGCAAATATGGGGAAGTGCTGGGAGTGGCGCCCCTAGAGAGGCCACAGAAGCTCTGTGCCCCATCGGACACAGCTTGCCCTAGGCTTCTCCTCGCTCTGTTCATCTGTTTCCTTTATAATATCCTTTATAATAAACTGGTCAATATAAGTAAATGTTTCTCTGAGTTCTGTGAGCTGTTCTAGCGAATTAATTGAACCCAAGGAGGGGGTCATGGAAATCTCCAATCATTAGTCCATGGTCAGAAGTGCAAGTGACAACATGGACTTCTGACTGGCAACTTGAAGGGAGTACAGACAGTCTTGTGGGATTGAGCCCTTGACCTGTGTGGCCTCTGACACTATCTTCAGGGAGATAGGTTCAGAATTCAGTTGAATTGTGACATTCAGCTGTTGTTGGAGAATTGCTTGTTGGTGTTGGGGGAAAACACACACACACACACAGTGGGGTTTCTCTTTTTCAATCCATTGTGAATTGATACCATTGCAAAATACATTAAAAATGGATTACTAGGGCAGCCCCGGTGGCGCAGCGGTTTAGCGCTGCCTGCGGCCCAGGGTGTGATCCTGGAGACCTGGGATCAAGTCCCACGTCAGGCTCCCTGCATGGAGTCTGCTTCTCCCTTTGCCTTTGTCTCTGCCTTTCTCTCTCTCTCTCTGTGTCTCTCATGAATAAATAAATAAAATCTTTAAAAAAAATGGATTACTAAGTCAGTGTGATACTGCCATAAAGAAAGACATATAGATGAATGGAACAGAATTGAAAGTCCAGGAATAAACCCTCATGTTTATGGCTAATTGATTTTCTGTTTGTTGTTTCTGTGCCAAGACAGTTCAATGACAAAATACTACTCTTTTCAACAAACAGTGCTGTAACAACTGGATATTCACATGTAAAAGAATGAAGCTAGATCCCTCCTTACACCATTCCCAAAAATCAACTCCAAACTGACCTAAATGTAAAAGCTATTCTTAGAAGAAAACACAGGAGCAAATTTTGAAACATTGGGTTAGGCAAGGTCTTCTTAGATACAGCACCAAAAGCATTAGAGAAAAAAATAGATTTAACTGTATTTCATGAAAATGAAAATCTATGCTTTTTTTTTTAAAGATTTTATTTATTTATTCATTCATTCAAGACACACAGAGAGAGAGAGAGAGAGGTAGGCAGAAACACAGGCAGGGGAGAAGCAGGCTCCACAAAGGGAGCCCAACGTGGGACTCGATCCCAGGTCTCCAGGATCAGGCCCTGGGCTGAAGGCCAGGCTAAACCACTGAGCCACCCGGGGTGCCCAGGCCTATATTTGTTTTTTTACTTTCTTGATGATGTCCTTCAAAAGCACAGAAGAGGACAGCCTGGGTGGGCAGCCCGGGTGGCTCAGCGGTTTAGCCTGGCCTTCAGCCCAGGGCCTGATCCTGGAGACCTGGGATCGAGTCCCACGTTGGGCTCCCTGTGTGGAGCCTGCTTATCCCCTGCCTGTGTCTCTGCCTCCTTCTCTCTCTCTAATAAATAAATAAAATCTTAAAAAAAACAAAACAAACAAACAAAAAAAAACAGAAACAAAAAAACAACAACCCATAGAATGAAAAAAGGTATTTGCAAATCCTGTATCTGATGGCGGATTTATACCCAGAATATATAAAGAATTCTTACCACTCAATAAAAAGGATAAATAACCCAATTTAAAAAATGTGCAAAGGATCCAAAGAGACATTTATCCAAAGATATACAGAGGGCCAAAGATGTGAGTGGGGTTTAGGAAAATCCATAGGAGACTGTATTTCTCCTACATTTACAACATCAGGAAACCATTAGTACCCAGAGGTCTCAAGGAGCAAGGAAACTGAATAGTTCCAGAATCTATGGAGAGTAGCTGAATGGAAGGGGCTGCCCAGACAGGACTGTACTTTGATAGGAGGAAGCCACAAACCCACAGCTTCCAACAGGAAATAACAGAGGAAATAAATACACCAGCCCACTCTTCTCTGCTGATACCTCCCTTGTTGACCAAACTCTGAGCTTGAGTTTCACAGTTGGAAGAAGGTGGTGGAAACAGGCCTGGGCAAAGAAGAGTATGTGATTTAAGGAGTAGGAGGCAGAGGTAAGATTTATTGTGTAGGCTGTGGATGTGGAAAATTCAAATGAGTGGCAGAGAAGGTGGGAGTGGGAACAAAACATAAGGCTGATTTAGATGTGATAACATTTGCTCTCTGAGCACCAGGATATTGTCTGAGGGGCAGATCCAAGGGGCAGTTCAGCTTGGGGAGAAGTGGCTTAAAACTCCTGTATAGGCCCTGGACTTCTGTACTTCTGTAGGTTTCAAGCATTGCCCTAGACCAACAAACATTTTCTTAAAGGGACAGGTGGTAGGTATTTTAGAGGTCTGCAACACAACTCCTCAGTTGCCCCGGTCATGGGGAAGCAGCCGCAGATAATACTTGAATGAATGGTGTGGCTGTGTTCCAACACAACTTTCTTTATTAAAATAGGCGACGGGCCTGCAGGCCATAGTTTGCCAACCCCTGCCCTAGACATTTAAGAATGTTTTCATCATTTTGCTTTCAGATAGGTTTGATGTATCTATTTGAATGCGCCTTTGCCCAGGTCTGCCTTCTGACTGATAAGCAGCTGGACCTCTTTCAGAGAACCAGGAATGAAATGAGCCAGTAGATTCAGCTCAAATTCCTATTGATGTCAAGAAAGAGGGTGTATGAAGCTGACCAGCCACTCTGAGAAGGGAGCAGGGAGGATAGCCAGCTCCAACATCTGGATTTCCATTTTCCTGAGAAAATGTTATGTTATAGGAAGCTTTCCCTTTCTTGCCAGGAACATACCCTAGTTGGTGAAATGAAGATGAAACTTTGAAGTCACCCAGACTGGAGTCAAACCCTGTCACTTTGTTTCTGAGTGCCTCCGGGAGCCAGCTCTGATGAAGAGGATGCTTGCCTCATGGGTAACCAGAGCTGTTATTATTAAATGTCTGAAATGAGAGTCCAATTCACAGTTCTCCCCTTCTTGATTCCTTTCAGGGCATCTCCCACTGTCTGCGTGCCACCTTCCTTGGCTCTATCGGATGCAAGCCAGTGTGTCTCCCTCATCTCCCTCATTCTAAGCTCTGTAATGACTTCTTTTGCATTGTGTATCACCCACAAAGCTGGTGGAGAGGTGGGTATGTGTATTCATGCAGACAAAAGGAGATGGCAAGCAGCATCACAATGGACAAAATTAACTTCCCCTTTGTGGTTATTATTCCTGGGAGGGACTAGACACGTGATGTTACTCAGCACTTCTTTTCAAGAGAGGGAAACTCGACTTGGATTGGCTTAGACGAAGAACCAGAGAGACCAGACTCTCTTCTGTTTCTCCTCTCTGCTTCTCTGTGTGTGTGTGTTGGCTCTCTCCCTAGGGCTGGTGGCCAGGCCAGAGAAGGCTCCTCCCCCTTGGACCAGAGATGGACTGACACCCACCCCGCTCTCCTTGGTGTCAAGTTTACAGTCCTGGGTAAGGAAGGGTTTTTACTTGGGGTAGTTGGAGGTATAACCAGCAACAGTGGACATAACTCAGCTCTGTCATCAGGGGGGCAGTGAGTTCACAGAAATGCGAGGAATAGCCTGCTGGAAGCCAGGGGTTGGGGTCTGGGGCAAATGAAGGAAACCATCACTCCCAAATGACTTAAATTCTTCACTCTCCACTCCAACCCTTCTAGAGGTCAAATAAAAATATGTGTGCTGCCTCCAAAGACCGCACTGGCTGGGTAGGAGTTCATAACCTTTGAGCTAGAAGATTTCAGGCCTTTCTTCGCAATTCGGCAAATGAATCTGTGACATTTTCAGTAAGCAAACCAAGGTGGGAGAGGCCTTTCCAGGTAGGACAATGCTAATTAAGAAAGATAATTAAGGCGGGGGATGCCAAGTTGGGAGGGACATCCTTTGTGTTTTGTAAAACTCAGCAACTTCTCAAAGCGAGGTCCTAAATGCCTTTTAAAAAGACTATCACTCTAGGCTCGGAAAATTCAGTCATGTAAATTCAATCTGTGCTTATAATTTGTATCCTTTGATTGGTTAGGACTCTCATTGGACTCAATCTGTGTCAAGACAAAGGTAGGGTGGTGGCATGGTCTCCGAGACAAGGGGAAGTGTAAGAGTCCTGAGGCAGGTGATCATAACCTCCACAGAACCTGCCAGATAACTTTGCTCAGGTCCTTGTCAGTGGCCAGAACCTTCCAGGCGGAATTACCTATTATGCAAACCAAGAATGAGCTTAGATAGCAATAAAGCAGGAATATATATATATATATATATATATATATATATATATATAGAGAGAGAGAGAGAGAGAGAGAGAGAGAGACACAAAAAATGGGAAAATATTTGGGAGGAAGAATCTGATCTTGAAAAACATATCAAGGTATCAAGGTGTCCATTTTTTTGGAGAAAGCCAAAACTTTTGGGGACTTTCTCCATGTATTTTACAATGAAGCATCCTTTTTGTTTTAAATCATATATGGGAGACATGGCACCATCATAATCCTTTCAGTGCTTAGAGCCACTAATGGAGCTCATTAGGAGCATCCTGGACCCAGAAGTGGGAGGGAGATATGTGGCCTCCAGTTTCCTCCCCTTCAGGTACCTCTGTCAGCAGTTCCTTCCTGCTGCTCAACCTGCCTCATCACCCCTCCCTGGTAGGACCATTCCCTAGAGTCCCTATTAAAATTTATTGCCCTTTTATTCCTCCCCCAGACACCTCTAATCCACAGTGATGATGGTGTTAATGATGACATAGCATATAAATGACTATAACTAGGTAAACTAGATAAACTTTAAAGTGGCAAGATTGGGGATCCCTGGGGGGCTCAGTGGTTTAGCACTTGCTTTCAGCCCAGGGCGTGATCCTGGAGTCCTGGAATCGAGTCCCACATCGGGCTCCCTGTATGGAGCCTGCTTCTCCCTCTGCCTGTGTCTCTGTCTCTGTCTCTCTTTCTCTCTCTGTGTGTGTGTGTCTCATGAATAAATAAAAACTTAAAAAAAAAAGATGGCAAGTTTCGACTATAATAAAGAAGTATTGATGGCTATCATGTCATTCTTGGTTTTAATTTTTTTTTTCAGTTGTCCTCATCTCAATAATTATAACCATAGTAACAATGGCTAACAATCTGGGCCCTTTTTTGATGTTTCCATTTTCGATTTTCAGACACTCTTCTAAGCACTTTATACTAATGCATGTCTCCCCATAACCTTGCATGACAGTGTTATCTCCAAAACGGTTGAGGAAAAGCATTGATTTGCAAGTACGGAGACTGAGGCAGCAGAGACTGTGTGGTCCAGGGACACAAGGTCCCCCACTGGCAGTTGACCACACCAGGATGTCATACAAAGAAGTCTAGTTCTAGAGTCCTCCATTCAGGTTAGCCAAGCTAATTCCTTGAGAGGAAACCCCATTTCTTCAACTATTCCATTTTTAGAACAAAAATGTTCTACCTCTAAAATGTATTGCCGGTCTATGTACTACTCTTCATCTCTCTCTCTCTCTCTCTCTCTCAAGATTTTACTTATTTATTCATGAGAGACATACAGAGAGAGGCAGAGACACAGGCAGAGGGAGAAGCAGGCTCCCTGAGGGGAGCCCAATGCAGGACTCGATCCCAGGACCCTGGGTCACACCCTGAGCAGAAGGCAGATGTTCAACCACTGAGCCACCCAGACATTCCTACTCTCCATCTCTCTGTCTCTAGTGCTGCCACCAAGAAAAAAACACAAGACGATATCATCAAGAAATAAATTACACCAAACCAAAGTCTTTTTTTTTAAGTAGTATAAAAAGTAGTATTAAAAAAAATGTATTTGAAATAGTAGTATACTATTCTAGCTCATGACATATTTTAACCATTTTCAAGTTGTTAGACAGTTAGTTTGTATCAGTTATCTATTTCTGTGTGACAGATTCCCCCCTAAACAAGACAGCTCGAAACAAGTTTTAAGTTTCTGTAGGGTGAAAATCTGCGAGTGGCTTTGGCTCAGGGCTTCTCAAAGACACAACCAAGATGCTGGGTGGGCTGTGGTCATCTTGAGGTTCAAACTGGGGAAGACCCATTTCCAGGCTTACTCGGCTATTGGTAGAATTCAGTTCCCTGCAGGCTGCTGGTTGGAGACATCAGTTCCTTTCTCCCACTCTCAATAGGTAGATGTCAGTAGGTATCTTGGTATCAGGAGACATCTGCCTATCTATAAAGAGAAAGTGAGGAAGGCTACTCAAGAATTCAGGGTCTTCTTATAATCTAATTGTGCATGCTGTACTCTATTCATTAGAGGTGAGTCAGTAAGTCCAGCCCGTACTCTAGGGGAGGGGATTGCACAAAACTGTGACTACAGGAGGTGGGGATCATACTAGAGTCTGCCTACCACATAGGTTTCCCCCAATTTTTCTACTGCTAACATGCTCTTCTGAATATCTTATTACCTGCATTACATATCATTTCCTTATGATACATTTATTGACTAGAAAGGTAAGAACACCTTTTTTAAAAGATTTATTTATTTGAGAGAGAGAGAGAAAGTGTGAGCAGTGGGGGAGGTGGAGGGAGAGGGAGAGAGAAAGGGAACGAAGCCGACTCCCTGCTGAGTGTGGAGCCCCAAACAGGGCTCAATCCCAGGATCCTGAGATCATGACCAGAGCAGAACACTCAACTGACTGAGCTGCCCAGAAGCCCCTTTTCTAGGCATTTAATATAAATGAAATCACATGCTCTGTGATCTTGTGTCCAGCTTTGAAAGAACTTGCATCATGTTTTCAAGGTTCATCCTTGTGGAGCATATATCAGAACTTCACTCCTTTTTATGACTGAATAATATTTCATTGTACAGATAGACGTTGCTTTGTTTATCCATTCATTAGTTGAGGGACATTTGAGTGATTTTCACTTTTTGGCTATAGGAATAATACTACTATGAACCTTCACATGTAAGTTTTGTGTGGATATATATTTTTTTCATTTTCCTCCAGGGTATACCTAGGAGTTGGAATTGTTGGGTCAATTGGTGACTCTATGTTGCACTGTTTGAGGAACTGCCAGACCCTTTCCTACAATGGCTGCACCATACCGTGTTCCCGCCAGTGGCATATGAGGGTTCTGATTTCTCCATGTCCTCAGCAACTGTTTATCTTTTCTATTATAGCTTAACTAATGAGTATGAAGTAGTATCTTATTGTCGTTTTCATTTGGGTTTCCCTTATGGTTAATGATGTTGAGCCTCTTTTCATGTGCTTATGGGCTATCTGTATATCTTCTCAGAGAAATGTCTGTTCAGATCCTAGGAATGGGATGGATTTTATGGGAGGGATTGGGACCAGAATGAACCTGCGGTGCGGTGAGATCAAGACAGAGTCGTAGGTTTAAGACTTGGTTCCCCCAACTTCTAGCTGTGTGATTTCTGGGTTTCTGAAGATCTTAGCCTGTTTGCAAGTCTTTATTAGATGGGGATAATAATAATAGCTATTTCATGAGGTCACCGCATGGCTGAAATGAGAAAACAGACATGTAGGATTTAGCAAAGCACCTGATACACAGTAAACATGCAATAAATTGGAGCTCTTTTCATGATCTGTAAAGGTAACAACATGATAAGAACTGTGTTTCAGGAAGATAAATCTGGCCATGTTATTATATGAAGTAGATTAAGGAGAGATTGCAGACAAGGCCACCAGTTCAGAGGATCCCCAACAGTTGAAGCCAAAAGGAAGTTTTCTGGCCTTCTTTCCTATTCAAGACAAGTCTTCCTCTAGTTCATGGCCTGAGCAGCCCCAGAAAGGAGTGATCTTGTTGATTTTTCAGGTTGATCAAAGATATTTTCAAAGATATTTAATTAACTCACTAATCCATGAGGAAATAGTGATGAATATGTTTTGAATATTGTGATTAACACTTCATAAGAACTTGAAGAATTTTAAATATGTTTATTAACTGTTTCTCCAGAGAGAGATGACATATCAAGCTTTAGTAATTTCAGGGTCATTTATATTATCAATTAAAATACAGTTTTATCCAATGCCTGCTTATGCATTCAATCCCATACATATCGGGGATCCCTGGGTGGCGCAGCGGTTTGGCGCCTGCCTTTGGCCCAGGGCACGATCCTGGAGACCCGGGATCGAATCCCACATCGGGCTCCCGGTGCATGGAGCCTGCTTCTCCCTCTGCCTGTGTCTCTGCCTCTCTCTCTCTCACTGTGTGCCTATCATAAATAAATAAAAAAAAAATTAAAAAAAAATATTTCAATTCCATACATATCTATAAAGCTCCCATTATGTGCCAGGCACTGTTTCAGGCACCAAGTATATAGTGGCAAACACAAGGTCTTTGCACTCAGAGAGTTTATATCCTAATAACGTGAAATATTAAAAATCTATTCATGTAAAAAATATTTATTGAGTACCTACTAGGTGCTCGGGATGCATAAACAAAACAAACATCCTTGTCCTCATAGAGCTTACATTCTAGTGGGAAGACAGACAATAAATCATGAACAAAATAAATGTGGCAACTCTACAGTTTATTAAAGGTGATGAGTGTCATTGAAAAATAAAGCAAAGCAGTTAAGGGAGAGTGGGGAGAGGGAGCTAGAACTGCAACTTCTAGATAAGTGATCAGGGTCAGTCTCATTGAGAAATGGAAGGAGTTGAGAGAGTGAGCTATGTGGATTTCTGAGGGAAGAATGTACAAGGCAGATGGAACAGCAAATGCAAAGGCCCTGAGGCAGGAGCATTCCTGATAGAAATAAGAACAAGAAGTGGAGCGAGCAAAGGAAAAAGTCCAAGTTATAATGGGAAAGCAGAGAGGGGATAGATCATAGATCGCTAAGGGCCTGGCCCGGTGAAAAGGCCACCATTCGTTTCTGAGAGAAACAAAAAGTGCTGAATGTATTTCTTGCTAAGCAAAGGATGGCTGCATTGTAAGCAAAGCCTGTGAACAAAGAAAGCTGTGGTCTTACATAGTGTTTTGGAAAGTGTAGGCTCAGAGATTCACACTTTCAGAAGCTGGACTGTTTGGGGATGAGCTGACCTTTAGCTAAGGAAACAGGATCACTGAAGCGGGGCTGCGGCTGATTGGCTGACTTTCTATAGTGATGAGCTGTCTCTGAGTGAGAGGTTGTCACTGATTGATTCGAAGATTCTGGCTGTTACTTATACTCGGACCAAAGAACAATGAGTCTTTTCCTTTGTCCAACTTAGAATGAACAAACTTGTCACTCTGTGCTTTGCCAGGTCACTGTAAAGTCTTTGTCTTCTACTTGGAGGGAAACGGGGAGGTTCCAGAGGATTTCCGAGCAGACGGGTGACAGGATCTAATTGACATTTTCAGAGGATCACTCTGGCTGCTGTGTGGGCAAGGGCAGAAGCAAGGGGGATCAGTTAAAAAGGTCACGGCAGTCATCCTGGTGAGAGGAGATGTGGCTTCAGCCATGAGGGTAGTAATGGGGGGCAATGAGAAGGGCCCCCACTTTGAATATAGTTACAAACAGAGAAGATAATCCAATTCGGCTAAATATTATTGGAGTGAAGAGAATAGTATTTACCTTCACACGAGGTGATATGGTAGAAGACATTACAGAGCAACCAGGTGGGGCTCCTTGAGGAGGGGTGAGGGAAAGCCAGCTAGGACCTTAAGGCAAGAGCCGCAGGAGCGCACTTGTGTGTGTGCGTGTGTCAGAGCCAAGACCAGTGCAAGTAGAAGGTGGAAGCGGGTAGAGGGAGAGTTAGAAGTCAGCGAGGGAGAAAAAAGCAGAAGCCAGATCCTTCCAGGCCTTGAGTGCATAGAATGGACTGAGAAGAGAGGGGCAAGAATAGAATCAGGAGTTTGGAAACAGAGACTGTTCTATACTGGACACTGTCATTATGGAAATTCTATGAGGCCTCATCAAAATAATAAAGTAAAATCCAACTGGGAAGTCTTTGTCGTGCCAAAGATTCCGCTTTGTTGTCTACTGAACTATGACTCATATAAATAATGGTACAAGCTATGGGGCAGTTATGGTGTGTGGACTAGTAAAAGAGACAATCACCTGTCCTCTGACCTTTAATGAGAGGTCCAAATTAAGCTTTGCACAGTGGCAGTATCATAGCCAATGAGGTTTATCCGAGGCGCGATCATTGCTAATTGAAAAGTCCAGATTAGCCTAGAAATAATAAAACATTTGAACAGCCAAGAGGCGGAAAAAGGAAAGTCTTGATTAGTCTAGATAATGTCTTTTCCACAACTAAACTGTGATCCATGTCTTCTACCCTGTGATCATGAAAAATGGGGTTAACATTTACTGGGGGGGCTTCCTGAATGCAGGTTTAAAAGGCACAGAGAACACAGGTTGTTCAACATCAGAGGCATGTTGACCAGGTCTCCCATCTTCTAGCATTAGCTCCAAGGATAAGGAGAGTGCCTTATCCACCTTTGCGGCCTTGGGGCGCCTGGCACTGCCCCAGGTAAACAGAGGGAGCTGAATCACCTTTTTGTTGAATCTGGATGAAGCATATGTCATTTAGATGGACAGTAGTGAAGTAAGAGCATATTAACTCAGGGAAGCAGGCATCTTGTAGCGCTTGGTTCATCATCCAGTGCGCGGATTAGTCATATTTCTCTCAATCCTACTACTTCCTTTTTTGTATTTCCTGTCTTTTGAGCACATCATTTCACTCTGAAAACCCCACTCTTATGGGTAATCATAAAGGGAGAAGTCCAATGCAGGCCAATTTTACTCCTTTTTAGCGAATAACGGTTTTTAAAAGTTTGATGGATGTTGAAATTCATATCATATAAAGATCTTAAGATAGTTGGCCAACTTTTTTTTTTAGGGCTTTCTATGTGCATTTTCTTTAATTCCAAACAATCCTAAGAAGCTACTATTAGTGTCATTACAGAGATGTGGAAACCATCACGGAGTGGGCAAAGAAATTTGGCTAAGGTCACAAGCCAGGACAAGGAAGAGCTGGACTTCAAATCAGGTTGTTTGATTCCACAGTGGCATTGCCACTTACTCTAACTCTTGGAATAACTTGGAGGCTCTCACTTGTCTTTGCTTCCTTGTTTGCTCTTGAAATGTTAAAATATGCGGAGAAACAGTAGGAGCTCTATAAATAAAACATGTCTATATATTTTTAAATGATTAAAGCTGGAAAGTTTAATGTGGCACCGGGCCACTTGTTTAGTGGAAGTAAAGGGAGGGCGATCGCTGGCTCCCATGGCAGAAATCCTGCAGCCCTTTGCAGCGAGCGGTGCCTGGCTCACCGCCCATCTGCGACGGTCGCAGCCCAGGGAAGCCCGACCCACACTGCAGCCAGGGAGGGACGGCGGGGGAGCCTGGCTGCAGAGGCAAGAACCGGCCGTGGATTCGTGCGGCCCAAATGATCATCGGGGTGGGAAAAGCCACAAGTCAGGGAGCGACTACGGGGAGTGCGGGGCAGGGGGTGGCGTGTGGGGGGAAGACAGGAAATGCAGCATTTTAAACTCGGGGTGAAGGCTGGCCAGACTGAGCAACCTGTTAAACCTGAAGGAGAGGATTGTATCTTTAGATGAAATCTCGACCACGCACGTCGGAGCTCAGTGACCGAGGGGGAGCCGCTCGTGCATTTGGCAACGTTTTCAGGCACACGCGGTGCTGGAGACACTCCGGGAGAGAGCCGTCGTTCAAGTCCACCCGGCGGGGCGGCGGGCTCTGCCCTTGAGGTCCCCTTCTAAAGAGCCGAGGCGCAGGCAGGCTGCGCTCCCGTGGTCGGACGCTCTCCCGTGGGGGAGGGAGGGGCCTGAAAAGGGAGGGAAGCCTGAGAAATCACGCTTCGCCCGGGCCCGGGCAAACACCGGGGGTTGAAAGCCCGCACAGGCCTCACGAGCGTGCCGGGGTCCCGGCCCCGAGGAGCCCCCGCCGAGCAGCCGCTGCAGGACCCGCCCGCCGCTGCCCGCAGCCCGCTCCCGGCTCCCCGCTCCCCGCTCTGCAGGCTCCAGCCACTGCAGTAGCTCAGCACACCCGGCGGGGGCGGGGCGGGGCCTGGGGGCGGGGCCTGGGGGCGGGGCCGGGGGCGGGGCCGCGGCGGGCGGGCTCGCGGGAGGCGCGGAGGGAGGGTGTCGCGCCGAGGGAAGCGGCCCGCGGCGGAGGGAGGGGAGGCCGAGTCCTGGAAGCGGAGCTCCGCGCTGGGACTGGTTCCTTCGCAGCCATTTTCTGTCCAACCAAACAGCCGATTGGAGACGGGAGCCAACCAGGGCTGCATTGGAGGTTTGTGTCTCGCTTCGGCCAATGATCGCTCCTAAACCGACTCCACTTTAGCTCGAATGAAATGTCCGTCTCCTCCCGGCGCCGTCCCCGCCGCCAACGCCGCCGCGGCCGGGGCAACTCGCCTCCCTCCCGCGCGCCCTCCCGCCCGGGGCCGGGGCCGGGGCCGGGGCCGGGGCCGGGCCGGGCCGGCGCCTGCGAGGCCGCTCCCGCTGCGGGCCCGGCCGGGGAGCGGCTCTTTGTGCGCCGGGCCGAGGAGCGGCGGGACGCGGGCCAGGCCGCCTCCTGCCCGCCGCCGCCGAGCTCCGGCCCGAGGCCGAGGAGGGGGCGCCGGGGCACCGTCAGGCCCGTCCCGGCCGCGTCCCGGCGGCGTCCCGGCCGGCTCCATTTTGTGCGGGGAGCCGGGCGGGGGGCGCCGGCCCCGACCCTGCGCCCTTGACCGGGCGGCCGCGCGGAGTCCCCGGGGGCGCCTCCCTCCCGCCCGCCGGCCCGCGGGGGCATGGCGGGGCCGGGCCGCTTTGTCTGCCCCGGCGCCTCGGGCGGGCGGCGGGCGGCGGGCGTTGGGCGCGGGCCCGGGGCCTGGGCGGGCGAGTCGAGGGACGCGCGCCGGGGGCGGCCGCCCCACACCCGCGGGACTGACAGTCGGCGGGGCCGGGCCGGGCCGGGCGGTGGGGCCGGGCCGGGCGGTGGGGCCGGGACCAGCCCGCGCACCTTCGTGGGGAGGAAGCGAGGTCCCCGGGAGGAAGGAGTGGATTTGGTCTCCCCGCAGTCTGGCTTCACGTAAAGAATGCAGCCATCTGGCGGCTTGCGGTCCCTGGACTTGCCCCGAAGGTGGGAAGGAAGGAAGCCTTTCGGATTGGACTAAGGTTTTAATCTTCGGTGGGAGGCGGGGAGGATCTGCCAGCCCTGAGGAGCGGTAGTCTTCGAGAACAAAGAATTACAGAGCACCCACAAGTCGCAATCTTGCCCAAAGTACTGCAACAGGATAATTTAAACAAGGTTAGGTAGCATACGACCTTAAGCAGAAAGAGCATCCCACCAGCCCGCACGCACTCCACGGTGCCCTGGTTCGTGCCACGAATCACTGGGGTGGTTTGGGCGTTCGTTCTTAGTATGGAAACTCATCGGCAAAATAAAGTGGTAAGATAAGCTGATCGATATTAGTGGCATTAATAAATAAGGGTTTTATTTGTAAAGTATTGAAAGTTTAACCAGAATTCCTTAAAAGGCAATTATTCCTTCCCCGCACTGCTCCTGTAGCTTAATTTAAGGATTCTATTGATGCAAAACTCTGGTTGTTGATGCCAAAGAATGGAGGGTGGAGGAAGGGTCTGCTGCTTTTCTTGGATACAAATTTGCATTTCTTCAAACATTAAACAGATGTATGCATTCCCTTGAGCTTTCACATATATCATAACCTGCCTTTAGGAAAATGTATACCATATGAGGTGACAGTGTTTATCCTTAATATATTGAATTTAAATATATACTGAGTCAACTATTTGGGCGAGAGTGTGTGGTGAGGTGTGCCCACCCCGACCACCCCCCCCCAAACAAAATACATAAATATATATAGCTCCATTATTT
Organism: Canis lupus familiaris; assembly: GCF_011100685.1. NCBI lineage: Eukaryota > Metazoa > Chordata > Mammalia > Carnivora > Canidae > Canis > Canis lupus. The sequence goes on along the minus strand of NC_049236.1, from coordinate 42,921,643 downwards.
AAGTGTACTGAGGATTTCCATTTTCAAAGACACACTTCAAAAAACAAGGAAGGAATCTTCTGGGCAGTTTTGGGGTTAGATGAGAATATTTAAAAAGAAATTAGACATTGCTTTTAAGATTATAGCAGAGTAGACAATGTCAGCCAGTCTATGCTGCCCCGACTGACATTTAAAAAATTCAATTCGTGGCTATAATTTTTTTTTTCTGTTTACTAGATTTCATGCTTGAATGCATATCATTTTCTCTTCCTTTAAAATTAGCACTGAAAGGATATGTTTTTGTTTTGCCCCTCCCCCCAATTTAATTGCTTCACTTGAAAAAAAGGAAAGGAGCAAATGAAAAATGGAGATTGTAACATTGTAATTGATACCAATTTATTCAGCTATTTATGCCTTACAGCGAAAATGAAGTGCTATTCAGATGCAATTTTAGTCCAAAATGGTGGTGCTTTAAAATGATAAATAAAGGTCCTAATTGATTATGTTCCATGTATGTTCTCTTGGCAGCATCTATCTTCTTTTCAGTATAATCTGAGGTGCTTAATTTAAAAGCATTGTATTCTGAGATACTCTTCTCCCCTTTTGAGCTTTTGAACTCCTAAATCTCACTCTAAAACGTTAAGAAAATCATCACCGAAAAATTAAATTGGGGTGTTTGTGTCTTAATTGAATAATTTAGATGTGTAAATTTTGGTCTCGTGCATATAATTTGGGATGTTGTGATGAATATTTATGATGAACATGACTAAATTCAGGGTTATGTTGGAAAAGCAGTTCCTTCCTGCCATAGAATTAACTTGTTTTGCAAGGTCTCCAAAATATATCTACCAATTTAAGAAACTTTGACTGGGTGCCTGCTTTTTTGCACTCTGTTGAATCAGAATAGATGCCTTTTAAATTTTTACTAGGAAGAAAGCCTGTAGGCTATACGGTGTTACTACTAATAGTTGTTTATCTTCTAGGTTGAAATTGGGTGAAGATTGGATCCCTTTTTAAAAAGGTGTTCCTGAACACCACTGACAACACAGTTCTGACAGTATTTCATGACAGTAAGTATGCTTACCACTTTGGTTGTCAATTAAACAGTAATTAGCTGGAAACAAAATTATAAGTAATGTATATTGGAGATCCCAAGTAGGATGAATGCTCTTCAAGTCTAGACAGACAGTATCTCTACTCATTCTTGTTGCTTCTTTCTTTTTAGTGACTTGCACGTATTGTTGTGGGCTCCTAAGAGCTGTGGAAATTACAAGATAAAAAGCTCTTAAGAGTTTGTCTCTTTTGCTAGGACTTTAGTCAAGCACCAAATGGGAAATGCTGGTTCTAAGGGTAGCAGAGGTGAAGAGACCAGTGGTGTGGTATGCCTGGGTAGTTGGGAATGTTGTGGATTTAGCCTTGAAGGATGAGTGGGATGTGGATAGGTGGAAGGTATTGCCGAAAACAAAAGCCTGGAGGGAGGGATGAGTAACTGATTTGTTTAAGGGATGAGAAGTAGATCTACATCGTCCAAGTGGAGATTTCATAGGGTAATTTAGTGAGAGATACCGCTTGCCATGTCCGGATACTTAGTTCTGGATCTGCTACTATATTTGTGATGTCAGGCATGTTACAGCTTCATTGAGCCAGGAATCATGCCTCACTCCTAAAATAAAAGAGCTGTACCTGGTGATCCTTAAACAGGTACATGCTAGCACTAAGATTTTTATCAGCCCTGAAAACAGAGTTGGAAACAAGTTCAGTGAGGTTAAGTGGGGGATCCACTAATGAAAAGCTGTGAAAAACTAGGTTTTGATTTGTTGCTAAAGACTTTGAGAACCATTCTAGGTTCAGGAGCCATAGAAATGGTGTTTTAGTGGGCCCTGTCTTAAAACAGTGTGCACCCTGGTAGGTTGGGTAGTGATGCAGTGGCAGTAAAAAAAGGAAGGGCATATCCAGGAAACTTACTTACCCCTTTTAAGAGGTAACAGCTTAGGTAGAACTTAGAGGAGATAGAATATTCTAAGTATCTGGTATAATACTGATACTGGTATAATTAGCCTGGGAGGGTGGGATTGCAGTATTTGAAAAGGAGATCAGGAGCTCTCATCTTTCGCCTCCTTGCAAGAATGGGGAGGGTGAGTTTCATTTTCCAGAATCCTAAGTTGGCAGTGATGGGATATCAGACATGTACAGGCAGGATATGGTTGTAGGTTTAGGACTTCTAAGCATAGAAGTTGTATTTAACGAATCAATTAAGAGAGTGAGGGAAGAAAGAGGGAAGGATAACCTTGGAGGAAAAAATAAACCAGGGAATGATGTAGCTTTTGAAATCAAGGGAGAAGGAATTCCATGTGTAAGTGTGGGGTCTGATTACCAAGAGCAGTCAGGTAGGATGAAGGCAAGATCATACTGGCAACTTCAAAGAACAGTTTCAGTACCTGATGGGGTAGAGAAGCGCATGCCAGGAGTTGAATGGGGATGAAGAGGTGTATGAGGACTGTCGGGGTGACAGTGATAGCTAGACAAGGGTGTGGAGCAGAATTGTGGTTTTACAGGTCTGTGTGTACTTGTGTGTGTTCAGTGAGGGAGCCTAAACATGTTGAAAAAAGAGTGAAGCAGCTGGTCGGGGGTGGGGGGGGGTGGGGGGGGCACGGAAGATCCAGTAGAGGTGAGGGACCTTTGTGTTCTTATCCTCAAAGAGATAAAAAAGAATTGGTCCAGACGACAGGTGAAGGGGTTATGTGAGAGAGAAAACTATGCCTGAAAATAAAGGTGAGAACTGCATTTGAAGGGACAAAAATAATATTAGGTTACATTTGTTGAGTTCTTATTATGTATCGTGCACTTTGCTAAGTACTTTTTATAGAATAGCTTCGCTTCCCATTGCAACTCCATTTTAAAAATGGGGAAGCCGAGGCACCAAGAGAAGAGTAAGTCAAGACCAACCTGGGTAGTCTGTCCTAAGGGCCAGTGTTCCTGATCCTGAACCCGAAACCAGGTGCCTTGCTTACATCTCACACATAGTGTCCTTACTTGAGAATACATGTTTTTAATATACAACCAGTAGACCCAGAATTTAGAGAGGGCAAAGTAAACATTTAGGCTGATGGACTATAGGAAAAATTATTAGGAAGAAATGCTGTAAAGTACTTGGCATCTGACACCTTGGATTTAAATCCCATTTACTCTGCCACCTTGGGCAAGTCATTAGCCTTTTGTAACCTCAGTTCTCTCATTGCTTCATGGGGTCATGAACATTGCGTGACATATTTAGAAAGTGTTCAATAAATGTTAAACATGTTAAAGAGGGAACTGTTTCCTCCATTTGGGCAACAAATTATTAACATAATTTAAAAACTGCTACATCACAGAATTGTAGAATAAAAATATATTAGCCAGCTGACCATTCCTTTCACATAATATTTTAGAGAACAGTATCAGTTCAACTAAGTAATCAGAATAGTCATTAAACATTAATTAAATGCGATTGAACTACTCTTTGTCCATTCTTACCAGTTCTCTTGGATCTTTTTTTTTTTAATAATAAATTTATTTTTTTATTGGTGTTCAATTTGCCAACATATAGAATAACACCTAGTACTCATCCCATCAAGTACCCCCCTCAGTGCCCGTCACCCATCCCCCCAACCCCCGCCCTCCTCCCCTTCCACCACCCCTAGTTCGTTTCCCAGAGTTAATAGTCTTCATGTTATGTCTCCCTTTCTGAAATTTCCTACCCATTTCCTCTCCCTTCCCTTCTATTCCCTTTTACTATTATTTATATTCCCCAAACGAATGAGACCATATAATGTTTGTCCTCCAATTGACTTATTTCACTCAGCATAATACCCTCCAGTTCCATCCACGTCAAAACAAATGGTGGGTATTTGTCGTTTCTAATGGCTGAGTAATATTCCATTGTATACATAAACCACATCTTCTTTATCCATTCGCCTTTTGATGGACACCGAGACTCCTTCCACAGTTTGGCTATTGTGGACATTGCTGCTAGAAACATCGGGGTGCAGGTGTCCCTGCGTTTCATTGCATCTGTATCTTTGGGGTAAATCCCCAGCGGTGCAATTGCTGGGTCGTAGGGCAGGTCTATTCTTAACTCTTTGAGGAGCCTCCAGACAGTTTTCCAGAGTGGCTGTACCAGTTCACATTCCCACCAACAGTGTAAGAGGGTTCCCTTTTCTCCGCATCCTCTCCAACATTTGTGGTTTTCTGCCTTGTTAATTTTCCCCATTCTCACTGGTGTGAGGTGGTATCTCATTGTGGTTTTGATTTGTATTTCCCTGATGGCAAGTGATGCAGAGCATTTTCTCATGTGCGTGTTGGCCATGTCTATGTCTTCCTCTGTGAGATTTCTGTTCATGTCTTTTGCCCATTTCATGATTGGATTGTTTGTTTCTTTGCTGTTGAGTTTAAACAGTCTTTTTTTAATTTATTTATGATACAGAGAGAGAGAGAGAGACAGAGATACAGGCAGAGGGAGAGGGAGAAGCAGGCTCCATGCACCGGGAGCCCGACGTGGGACTCGATCCCGGGTCTCCAGGATCTTGCCCTGGGCCAAAGGCAGGCGCTAAACCGCTGCACCACCCAGGGATCCCTGCTATTGAGTTTAATAAGTTCTTTATAGATCTTGGAAACTAGCCCTTTATCTGATACGTCATTTGCAAATATCCTCTCCCATTCTGTAGGTTGTCTTTTAGTTTTGTTGACTGTATCCTTTGCTGTGCAACAGCTTCTTATCTTGATGAAGTCCCAATAGTTCATTTTTGCTTTTGTTTCTTTTGCCTTCGTGGATGTATCTTGCAAGAAGTTACTGTGGCCGAGTTCAAAAAGGGTGTTGCCTGTGTTCACTAGGATTTTGATGGAATCTTGTCTCACATTTAGATCTTTCATCCATTTTGAGTTTATCTTTGTGTATGGTACAAGGGAGTGGTCTAGTTTCATTCTTCTGCATGTGGATGTCCAATTTTCCCAGCACCATTTATTGAAGAGACTGTCTTTCTTCCAGTGGATGATCTTTCCTCCTTTATTGAATATTAGTAGACCATAAAGTTGAGGGTCCACTTCTGGATTGTCTATTCTGTTCCATTGATCTATGTGTCTGCTTTTGTGCCAGTACCACACTGTTTTGATGACCACAGCTTTGTATTACAACTTGAAATCTGGCATTGTGATGCCCCCAGCTATGGTTTTCTTTTTTAAAATTCCCCTGGCTATTCGGGGTCTTTTCTGATTCCACACAAATCTTAAAATAATTTGTTCTAACTCTCTGAAGAAAGTCCATGGTATTTTGATAGGGATTGCATCTAATGATTCATTAGTTCACCTACTGTCTTGTCATTCTCCTACATGCCCTTCCTCTTCATTGTCTGGATAAAACTTGACACTGTAGCTTCTCTACTCTTACACCGGGTACATGTGTGACGCCTGGCCATGCTGGTCCCATTGTGCATTTGTGGTCGTCAGCTCCTGCTCAGCTCTTCGCACTGCCCAGTGCTCCCATTCTGTCTCCAGCTGCAGGAACCCCAGCAGCGTCTCCTCCATCCTTGTCTGCTTTGTTTTTACTCAGTGCCCAGGCCTGCTCATCTGACCTCCTGAAAGGCTCTTTCATCAGTCCCCTTGATCCCTACTGCCGTTTTGCTGGACAGCATCTGGGGAGTGTTATCATCTCGCCAGAATTCATGCTCTGACTATGGCCTCATGGTCCTTTGTGGTCTTCTGCCCCCATTCTTGCCCTGTTCTGCCTATTTAGACACTGGACTGTAGCCAGAGTGATCTTTTCAAAAAATCTTTTTTGCACAGTTCTGCAAAAACTTCCTTTTGATTTGTTCTTATGCACAAGGCACTGCTTGATCTAGCCTCTACTTTGTCCATTCTGGTCCACCAGTAGTAGATTTCTATTTCCTTGGCCTGGAACATTGTTTTCCCATTTTTTCCTTGCCTGACCAATTTCTGTCTTTGAATCTCAGTTTAAGTGTCATTTCCCGTGACCACTTCCTTGACTCCCCAGACAAATGTGGCCCCTTTTGCAATAAGCTCTCAAAGCATACAACAAAACACTTGTTTCCCTTAGCACTTGGCACTAGCAATTAGTCAGTTGTAATTATTTAATAGCTATATACATAACGTTTACTGGGTATTCCTGTTAATACTGTGCTGTCTTTCCATGGGGAGTCCCGTCTCGCTCAAGGTCTCATGCCAAGTAAGTAGGAAGGAATTCAAACCAGGTGATAGGATTCCAGAGCCTGTGCTGTGGAAATATTAATAGACTACACTCCCCACTCCTTTCCCCTGCCACTAGTTTGCATAATACCTGTCTTCCCTGCAAGATGAGGACAGAGATCTTGTCTATGCTGTTGACTGCTACATCCCCAGCACATAGCACGGACCTGATAAATACCAGGTGCTTACTTGGTAAATATTTGTTAAGTGGCTTACTTACAATCTGGCTTACAATCTCCACTTTATTTTGAATATTTTTAAAATTTTTTAAATACTTATTTATTTATTCATGAGAGAGAGAGAGAGAGGCAGAGACATAGGCAGAGAGAGAGAAGCAGACTTCTTGCAGAGAGCCTGATGTGGGACTCAATCCCCAGACCCAGGATCACCCCTGAGCCAAAGGCAGATGTTCAACCGCTGAGCCACCCAGGAATCCCTATTTTGAATATTTTAATAGAAGTTTAGACCTTGTAAAAGCCTTCAGGATGTATCTAGCAAGTTTCCCTGCCTCATTTCCCCCTTCAGATGTTTGAGTGGCTAGCTATTGTAAACATAAAAGATGAGGCCAGTTTGTTGAATGGAAGGTACTAATCCTTGGGGATTCAAAGAAGGGAACACTAATATTGGACGTGCAGGATGGAGTAAATCAAAGATTTCAGGAGGATGGGAGAACACTGGGATTAATGGCAGGATTTTAACGGTAGAAAGATAGAGGACAGGAAGACAGAGATGGGGTGAAACGACAAGAGGAGCTACGACTTGTAGACCTAAAGACACACACAGCTAAGCCTGCTATGTGCAGCTTATCCTCAGGGAGGGAGGATGGGATTGCTGTCTCCTGGGTACACCACGCACCAAACATAGCTCTTGAGCAGGTTCCCTTTCTTTGATTCTGACAACAAATACTTGCAGAGTATGTTTTAGAAGACTGAGGTTTCGAGGCTAATGCTGTGAATCCAAATGATAATCTTGCTACTAATTTCAGTGTATGACAAAGGTAATGTGATTTGAACTTTTTACCTTTAATACTTTTTTAGTGTTCTATTTATAAATTAATAAATCTCCCAGGGCCAGCCCGGGTGGCTCAGCGGTTTAGCGCCGCCTTCAGCCCAGGGCCTGATCCGGGAGTCCTAGGATCGAGTCCCACGTTGGGCTCCCGGCATGGAGCCTGCTTCTCCCTCTGCCTGTGTCTCTGCCTCTCTCTCTCTCTCTGTCTCTCTCATGAATAAATAAAATTTTAAGAAAAAAAAAATCTCCCAGATACCCACCCACCCCACCCCACCCCAACAAAGATTTGTTTCCAGTTGTAGGTTCTGAAACAGCGGCTTTGGTCCTTTCTCTTGAACCTTGATCTCTCTAATCTCCCTTAGGGCATTGTAAAAACGAGTCAGTTCACAGCTATCCTAATTGAGCTTTTATGGTTAATAAATCCATCATCAAATCAAAGAGCACTCTTCTAGTATCTCGTTGATATTTTAGGATTAAAATGGCATTTTATTTTTGGGTAATGTTTCACATTAGCTGTTTAATATGGGGAAGGTGATACTATTTCCATTTTATATAGAAATACATTTAACAGGTAGGGATGCTGTTTTCAGGGATCAGCAGGAGAGTCAGTATCAGAGCTCACTAACTGTTGTTTATTACCTTTTAGAAGCCACTAAGAAGTATCAATAAATAGATACCCTCTACTTGTGCAAATTATTAAAGGTAGGTAAACTCTATTCTCTAGCCCCTTAGAAAACTATGTAGATTATGGAAATGTATCTTTATCAACAATTAAATTAGACACTGCAGTCAACAGATGTATCAAAGAAATGCCATGTTATTGAAGACTTGGAAACTAGCCTGCTGTTTTCCTAGTAGATGAAAATCCAACAGCCAGAGAAGGACATGGTACACAAGGATTTAAATAGTGCAGTTAATAACATTAAACTTGTTATCAAGGTCCTGGGCCTGGATAAACATTTAGGGTCAAGTGTTTTTTTGATTTGGCCTGAAAACATGTATAGATTGTACTTAGTTTTACTACTCTTTTTATTCAGGTAATGCATTTACAATTTTTCCACCTACAAATAGCTAGTCCCTTATTGTTTTGTATAGTAGTATTTGCAAAGCAGAAAGACTTCCAGGATTTGCCATGTTGGTGAAATGGAATGGAGACAGTTCAAGGCTTATGGTTGTTTTCTCTAGATTTTCCCTCTTAGAATTCTTTTAGCTCTAAGCAAACTTAATCAGGCTTCTTTCTTTTTGTTGTTGTTAAAGATTTTATTTATTTAACAGAGAGAGCACACAAAGGGGAACAGCAGAGAGAGAGAAAGAAGCAGACTCTCTGCTGAGCCAGCAGCCCAATGTGGGGCTCTATCCCAGGATATCCCAGATCATGACCTGAACCAAAGGCAGACACCCAACTGACTGAGGCATTCAGGCATCCCTAGCAGACTTCTTTTAAAATAGTCATTTTAATTCCCATTCTTGTCTATGGTTATAATTTTATTGTTTTCATATGTAGATCTTCAATCTCCCTGACCCTGCCTTTTTTTTTTTTTTTTTTTTTTCTAATTTTAATTATTTATTCGTGAGAGACACATTGAGAGAGGCAGAGACACAGGCAGAGGGAGAAGCAAGCTCCATGCAGGGAGCCCGATGTGGGACTTGATCCCGGGTCTCCAGAATCATGCCCTGGGCTGAAGGCAGGCGCTAAACCGCTGAGCCACTCAGGCTGCCCCTTTTCTTTTTTCTTTAAAGAATCTGAAGTTTGAGGACAGAGGTAGGACTGTTGAGTAGAATTAGAGGTTATAGGCTCATTTAAAGTATTAGTGTGCTTTTGGGTTGCATGGGCACAGATTTATCCAAGGAATCCATATGCATCCCATACCAAACAACAGTTTGAACCAAGGCATTGCCTCTCGTGGAGCTTTTGTGAGACATCAGAGAAAGTTTGCAGCAGGAGCAAAGTATTTGCATAGGACTATCATGCTTTAGCAAGACAGCAGAAAGTGTTGGAAATCGGTGACTTTTAGGTGACTGCTAAGCTGACTTTGGCTTTGCTTGTCACTCCAGGGACAAGCTAGGTTGTAAGTCAGGGTTGTCTGCACTTATGATGAGTATGCAGTTGAAAAGAAAGAGGTGTGTGTTTTAGATTCATTTTGTTTCCTTGTTGGTCTTATGCCTATCACTTATAGAGTGTAGATAGGGGAATCTTGAATCACTGGAAAATTATCAAAAGGTTTCCAAATCAAGAGATATCTTTTCTTTCAGTAAGCTTAATGTCTTGAAAACTAATTGACCCATCCTATGACAGTTATGAGCATTGAATCTATTACGCTTTTTAGACGTTTTATTGAAGAGTATTATAAAATTTCTTTCCTCGTAGATGGATGGCGACAGTGCTACCACAGATGCTTCTCAACTAGGCATCTCTGCAGACTACATCGGAGGAAGCCACTATGTTATACAGCCTCATGATGGTAAGAAAGCCACGGTCAAAGACATTCACTAGCAGAAACAACTTAGTGGGAATTATATTAATGTGATGCTCCAGGTTACTTTTATCTTTACAGGAAAATTAGCAGTCTTGTGTCAAAGTTCAGTGATAGTCTAAAAAGATGTACCATACTGTTTTTACTAGAAATAGTCATCAAAAGAGAGATGAAGTCTAGAAAAGAATTCTATTAAAGTATGTTTTTGGGGCACCTGGGTGGCTCAGTCAGTTAAGCATCCAATCTTGATATCAGCTCAGATCTTGATCTCACTGTTTGAGTTCAAGCCCCTCATTGGGCTCCATGCTGGGCATACTTAAAAAAGGAAAATATATATATGCTTCTTAAAATTGGCACAGTTTCTTTAAAGATTTGTTACTGATGTCCTGTTTAAGTATTAAGTATGACAAATTCTTACTTAATTGGTAGAGTAAATTAAATAGTTCTTTAGAGGGTGAGTTCCTAGCTATTGTATTTCTAGTACTTATGAGCAGACTATTTTTGGGTTTTATTCAATATTAAGTTTGAACTATGTTAGGTATTAGAATGGCAGTATCATGTTGGCCTATGAGAAATAATGTACTTCAGTGTCATTCTGATGTGTAATATTAAAAAAATGTGAGAGAGATGTTTGTTTTTGAGAGAAAGATATATACATTTTATTTTTATTTTTATTTTTATTTATTTATTTATTTATTTTAGCGAGAGCTTGTGTGTGAGTTGGGAGAGGGGCAAAGGGAGAGAGAATACCAAGCAGGCTCCATGCTCAGAGTGGAGCCCAACTTGGGGTCAGATCTCATGATGAGATCAAGACCTGAGCTGATATCAAGAGTTTGATGCTTAACTGAACTGAGCCACTTAGCCAGCCACCCCGAAGATATATTTTTTAGGAGGCAGTTGGAAGTGGGTAATTAGTTACTTCATCCTGAAACAGAGATACACATAAAAATGTAACTAAAAAAAAAAAAAAAAAAAAAAAGTAGCTCGAATCAGCATAAGTGCCTTTCTTTTTTTAATACATACAAAGAGTGGGAAATTTACTTACAGGATACTGTATTTCATTATAAGAGAATATTAGTGGTACTGTGAAAGCTGCAGTTATATCTAAGTCTGGATAATTTGAGGATTCGTTTTTATATAAACATTGGATCAGACTACAGCTTTGTTCAGAAACTTACATTAGTTTTATCCAATTGGGTCAGTAATATTCAAGTCCACTTTTTCCATTCTATATAAACTTGGTTTTGCATAAACATATAACCTCATAATCTGGCAATTTGCAAGGAACCATAGGTCATAGTCTGTAAGTTTTCTAGTTAAGCTATGTAACAGATATTTATGAGTACCTCTTCTGTGGAAGATAATCTACCAAGTTCTGGGAAGTATATAGAGCTGGTCCCTGGCCTCAGATAGTAAACATCGAATAGGGAGGATGAGAAATAAAAGGAATTATAAAATATGTCAGAAAAGGCTCAGAGAAGCACTTTGATATTCTTTGAGAGATCACTTCTGAAGGTGCTGTGGAGATGTTTTTGAGCTTTCTGGAGAACAGATACGTAAGGTTTTAGCAGGCCAAGTTGAGGATAAAAGGACTTGAGGCCGTGGGTTTGAAACTAATAACTAGGTTCGGTTATGGCTGTGAGAATGTGAAAAGAACTACTATTCTCCTCCCTAAAAGTGATTAGGAAATGAGCCAGAATGGTTCTTAGTTTCAGGTAGTCTTCTCTATCTTGAAGTAAAGATGATGAGAAACTTTAAACCAAGTCCTTTTTGTTTCTTTAGATACTGAGGACAGCATGAATGATCATGAAGACACAAATGGTTCAAAAGAAAGTTTCAGAGAACAAGATATCTATCTTCCAATTGCAAATGTAGCAAGGATAATGAAAAATGCCATACCTCAAACGGGAAAGGTAATGCAGAGGACACATTTTACCCAGTTTCCTTTTCCAGGGAAGAGGGGAACATAGACCTACATGGGTGTGTAGTTCCTGAATACGGTCAGTTGTAGATTTCAGCCATTCAGCCCTCCAGCAAGTCCAGTAGCTCCTACAGTTCTGCACACTTTTTTTCTTTTTTAAAGATTTTATTTTTCTTCATGAGAGACACACAGAACGAGAGAGAGGCAGAGACACAGGCAGAGGGAGAAGCAGGCTCCATGCAGGGAGCCTGACGTGGGACTTGATCCCGGGTCTCCAGGATCAGGCCCTGGGCTGAAGGCGGTGCTAAACCATTGAGCCACCTGGGCTGCCCCAGTTTTACACACTTAGTTACGCTGTTTGCAGTTCTCACACCGGCGCCCCCCACCCCCACCCCAAACAACACTGCGTCCCCTTCCCGACTTGAAGCTGATAAAACAAAATTAAGAATCTCCTTTAAAATAGGTACATTATGAGAACTATCAGGTTTGGGTATATGGAGTTGTAGCTTCTATAATGTTGCAGCAAAATTGGGTCATTTTGGTCTAATGAAAAAATCCTTAGATTTGGAATCAGCTATTTTTATATAATCATAAATATTAACATACATTTAAATTTAACTGGCATGATTTTTTTAAAAAGTAGTTCTGTCTTGAGACAACCATATAGACATTTATACCAACTTACAAAAACTCGTCACTCTACTCATCACTTGTTCTGAATTACAATCCACATTTTTAATATTTTATATTGCACAATAAACTTTTTCTCACTGTAGCTTATAAAGTACTTACAAAAGTAATAAAGCTCACAAAGAAATATATTATTAAAATACATAGCTAAGCCTACAAATTCCAATATGAGAGGTTCTCCTTATGTTCTAAAGGGAAATAAAGCACAACTGCTGATTACTGTTTCTGTGGCTAGGCCTGTGTTGTCTAGTACCTCAGGCCACCAGCCAGATGCAGTTATTGAGCACTTGAAATGTGGCAAGTCTGAATTAAGATGTGCTGTAAATGTAAAACATACTTCAGATTGTAGAGGCTTAGTATGAAAAAAAGAAGGAAAATAATTTTAAAATAGATTCTGTGTTTAAATATTTTGATTTATTGGGTTAAAATAATTATTAAAATTAATTTCACCTTTTTTTAAACATAGCTACTAGAAAATCTAAAGTTATGTGTATAGCTAGCATATTATCTTGCCCACCTACATTTATGCAGCTCTTTACTTTTCTCGGGATGTAAAATGGGCAAGGAGGTAGAAGACAGTACGTTTCAGCAAGGCTTTTATTATTCCTGTTAGAAGTGGCTTTGGAAGACGAATGGATAAAGAAGATGTGGTATATGTATACAATGAAATATTAGCCATTAGAAATGACAAATACCCACCATTTGCTTCGATGTGGATGGAACTGGAGGGTATTATGCTGAGTGAAATAAGTCAGTTGGAGAAGGACAAACATATGGTCTCATTCATTTGGGGAATATAAAAAATAGTGAAAGGGAATAAAGGGGAAAGGAGAAAAAATGAGTGGGAAATATCAGAAAGGGAGACAGAACATGATAGACTCCTAACTCTGGGAAACGAACAGGGGTGGTAGAAAGGGAGGTGGGTGGGGGTGGGGGTGACTGGGTGACAGGCACTGAGGCGGGCACTTGATGGGATGAGCACTGGGTGTCGTGCTATATGTTGGCGAATTGAACTCCAATATAAAGAAAAAAGAAAAGAAAAGAAAGAAGAAAGAAAAGGAAGGAAGGAAAGAAAGAGGAAAGAAAAGGAAAGGAAGGAAAGAAAGAAAGGAAGGAAAGGGAGGGAGGGAGGAAAGAAGGAAGAAGGAAGGAGAAGGAAGGAAGGAAGGAAGGAAGGAAGGAAGGAAGGAAGGAAGGAAAGGAGGGAGGGAGGGAAGGAGGAGAGAAGGGAAGGGAAGGGAGAAGAAAAGAAAGAAAGAGAAAGAAAAGAAAAGAAAAGAAAAAGAAAAGAAAGAAAGAAAGAAACAAAGAAAGAAAGAAAGAAGGAAGGAAAGAAAGAAAGAAACAAAGAAAGAAATGACTTTGGAATTGCATGATTTAATTCATTAGTTTAACTTTGAAACCCCACACCTTTAAGAGAAGAATTGCTTTTATAGTAAAGTGGCAGGTGTATGCTGCTTTTTAATAAACTCAAAATCTATACCTGACACTTAATATCTTCAGTAATAAAAATGTCACAAGATGTCATTATTTCACTCCCTGTAAGCCTTACATGAATTCATTGTTTTGTCTTTTAAAAATTTTTTCTTGTCCTTATTTGTGGAAGTGCTAGGGCAAAGAGGTGATACCTGCATCTAGCCCACACTATACTATATACACTATGGGATTGATTTTCTTGGGGTACTTGGTTAGTAAGATTTCATCTTTACGGGATGGTAGGGACATCCAGTGGTTGCTTTTTTTTTTTTTTTTTTTTTTTTAAGATTTATTTATTTATTCATGAGAGTCACAGAGAGGCAGAGACATAGGCAGAGGGAGAAGCAGGCTCCCTGTGGAGAGCCCAGTGTGGGACTAGATTCCGGATCTTGGGATCACGCCCTGAGCCAAAGGCAGACGCTCAACCACTGAGCCACCCAGGCAATCAATCCCCAGTGGTTGCTTTTATAACCTAAACTTACCTGTTTTCTGTGAATAGTTGTCACAGTGGCTTCTTTCACTGGTATTTGAGTTTTTATCTCACTCCGAGTGTTGGGATTTTGATAGTACACATTTTGTCAATGTAATTAGCATGTTATTTCAAAGATGAAATGTCAACAGCCATGAACTAAAATCTGTATTCTTCTAAATAGCTTTTTATTTTTGTAGGTTGTTATGAATGGGATGGTTATATTCCCTTCAAATTTACCTGTGATTTTTCTCTTCAGATTGCAAAAGATGCCAAAGAATGTGTTCAGGAATGTGTGAGTGAGTTCATCAGCTTTATAACATCTGAAGCAAGTGAAAGATGTCATCAAGAGAAACGGAAGACAATCAATGGAGAAGATATTCTCTTTGCCATGTCAACCTTAGGCTTTGACAGTTATGTAGAACCTCTAAAATTATACCTTCAGAAATTCAGAGAGGTAAGTAAGATGATCTCCATTTGCTTTTAAGAAACTAAGATATACTATTTACTTTAATTTTTTAAATGTATCATCGATCAGAAGAAGCATGTAATCATTTAAATCATTTAAATAGTATGTCAAAAAAGGAAATAGTATATCCTTTCTTTTTCCCGTTGTTACTAATGACATCATTGTTGGGTAATGATTGAGAGCATTGGACTCTGGATTACAACCACCTGAGGCTGAGTCCCAGCTCCACATGTGACATCAGGCAGATTATTTAATACATTAGGCTGTAGTTTCCTGGTCTGTAAAGTGAGGTTACTAATAGTACCTACCTCCCAGGGTTAATGAGTGAACTAAGTAAAATAATCTATGTACAGCCCTTAGCTTGGCATATAGTGAGCACTCAGTAATCGTAAAACATGCTATGGTTATTATTAATTTAAAAGAGGTAGCATCTTAAAGCTTGGGGCCTTCTAGATAAGAAAAAAGGAATTATAACTATCTCTTTTTTTTTTTTAGTTAAATTCTTCTGCATTTCCTTTTGGATTTATCTTTGCCCATGGTATGAATTTTGTGGAGATAAATTGAGATCAGCATATTTATTTCTACACTCCAACTTGGGTGTCAGATTCACATTGCTTTCAGAATACTTTATTAGCTTTAATGTTAGAATCCCATTAAATTAGTGATCTATGCATCAAATGATTAAAGTATGAAGAGAATGTAAAAATTCTTCACAGTACTTTTCCAAATTTTTTCATCATAGAATCTTAGAGTGAATGAATGGAAACTTAGAGCTATATTATGTTTGGTCCAAACTATATTTTTGATTTAGGAATTAAGACTTTTAAACTTGCTGTTATAGTACTGCCCACTTGGCTGAGAGTGGCTCTATATATATAGTTAAATGATAATTTGGATCATTTATAGTAGATATATGAGCTGAACATTTATAGTATTTTGCAGACTACTTCATCTGTAAGTAGATTTCTATTTTCCTTTTGATGTAGTGTGGAATTAGAATAATTTTATTTTTATCCATAAATATTTTAGATTTTCTAGGCCATTACTAACACTGTCTTGTGATGAATACTGCTTATATAAAAAGTTAGCATTTTGAAGGACCTCTTCATATATAATTAACCAGAAGTGTAAATAAATATTCCATGCAGTGTTTGTAATAATAGAAGCTCCTAATTTTAGGAAACAAGCATTTTCATCTAGAAAACAGTTTCTTTTGAATACCAGTGATTACTTATTTAATTTTTCCTTCCCCAGGCTATGAAAGGAGAGAAAGGAATTGGTGGAACAGTCACAGCTACAGATGGGCTAAGTGAAGAACTTACAGAGGAGGCATTTAGTAAGCAGTGTTACGATACATTTATGCAACTAAATTTGTTCTTATAAGTCCTGTAGTTTGTTAGCAGTTATTAATACTAAATGTAATGGTACTTTTGGAATATCAGCCCCGACTATTTTGACATAATACTATTTTGAGTAGTTCTTACTAGTTCATGATCTTCTAGTTGAAGTCAGTGAGGGATAAGTATAGAAATTTAAATTCTGCAGACATTATAATCTTTTACCCATAGTTCTGATTTCCATAGCTTCTAGTTTTTGGTTTAAGATTCACATGAGGGCAGCCCGGGTGACTCAGCGGTTTAGCACTGCCTTCAGCCCAGGGCCTGATCCTGGAGTCATGGGATCAAGTCCCACATCGGGCTCCCTGCATGGAGCCTGCTTCTCCCTCTGCCTGTGTCTCTGCCTCTCTCCCTCTCTCTCTGTGTCTCTCATGAATAAATAAATAAAATCTTTTAATAATAAAAGATTCACATGAGATAGGAATATTGAGAATTGTAGCTTGTAATAAAAAATCTTGTGATTTAAATAAATTTGAACTGAAGGATTTAAAAATAAAAAAACTGAATGGGATGCCTGGCTGGTTGGAGGAGTATGTAACTCTTGATCTTGGGATTTGAGTTTGACCCCCACCCATTGGGTGTAGAGATTATTTAAAAATAAAAAATCTTAAAAAAAAAAAAAAAGCAATATTGTCATTGGTGAAATAAAAGGTCTATGGTGATTCTACTTCTCATATAAAATTTATAGGTATATATTTTGTATTTCTCATATGTAAAATACATGTGCTTAGTTAATGTAAGTGTTGCTCCCAGCTAAGCCTCGTGATATAGGTCTGCCTATGAATTAGAAACCCCATCTAGTCTCTCTGCAGATTTGTACACACAGGCAGTTAGCTCAGCTACATTTTAGAGAAATGAAGATTCAGAAAACTGAAAACTGTACGAGGAAAAATGTTTTTTTAGGGAACTTTTTTTAAAATGCTAAATATGATTTTTGTCCAAGATTACATTGATTAGTGGCAGAATTGTAATGAGACTAATGGCACAACCTTAGGGTTCAGACCCAAAGTCAATGCAATATCTTCCTGCTTTAACTTTTGTCTTCTAGCTAACCAGTTACCAGCTGGGTTAATAACTGCAGATGGTCAACAGCAAAATGTTATGGTTTATACAACGTCATATCAACAGGTAAATACAACCTTCTTTGTATTTTAAGTTATCTAAAAAATTGATTGTAGTCATTGATTTTTATTACAGGTAGTTAATTGCAGCACATTACGGTGGACCCATGAACAACATGGGTTTGAATTGCACGGTTCCACTTATGTGGATTTTTTTAATAGTATTATAGATGTGTTTTTCTCTTCCTTATGATTTTCTTAATAACATTTACTTTTTCTAGCTAGTTTTGTTGGAAGAATACAGTATATAATACATAAAGCATACAAAACGTGTTAATTGACTATGTTATTGGTAAGGCTTTTGGTCAATAGGAGGCTATTAAGATTTTGGAGAGGCAAAAGTTGTGTGAGGATTTTCAGCTGCAGAGGTTGGTGCCCCGAACCCTAGTGTTGTTCAAGGATCATCTGTATTAAGGACCTGATAGGGGATCCCTGGGTGGCTCAGTGGTTTAGCACCTGCCTTCAGCCCAGGGCATGATGCTGGAGTCCCAGGATCGAGTCCCGCATCGGGCTCCCTGCATGGAGCCTGCTTCTCCCTCTGCCTGTGTCTCTGCCTCTCTCTGTGTCTGTCATGAATAGATAAAATCTTTAAAAAAAAAAAAAAAGGACCTAATAACGTTATTGAAAATTGCTTTCTCAAAACATATAATTATATATTCTCTTATTGATTAAAAATATGTACACATATACTCATATTTGCATAGATTTCTAGAAAGATACATAAATTATTAAAGTAGCTCCCTTGGGTAGACAGAATGGAGATTTGGGGGTGAGAAGTGGATTTATTTTCCATTGTCTATTGCTTTTATTTGAATATCTACAATATATGTTATTTTTAAAATATGTATGTTATTTTTAAAATATTTTTTTCTTTAATTCTGCTCAATTTAAATTTTCTGCTCTTAGATTTCTGGTGTTCAACAAATTCAGTTTTCATGATCTGAAGAAATGGTGGCATGGGGAGTGGAGAGAAGCAAAAGAGTCTGTATGATTCTGGAAACAGAGACCTTATAAGGAAGTGATTGGGGAAAAGATGTCTCTTTGTATATTAAATAGCTGTAATGTAGCTTCCTGATGCTTGACTAATTGAGGTGTTAATTCTGACTTGAGAATCTTTTTTCATGAATGATTTTAAAGAAAAATTTGGATTTTAAAGGTATTAAAATATTTTTGTTTTGTACGAGAGTTTGTTGCTCTGTATGACTCCTGTATGCATTGTATATTGCAATTTATTACTGTCAGAGATTTGTAGACAGTTTCTTATTTTCATATTGAATCATGTTACTTTTGTAATTCAAGTAAGCAGCTGGGTTAATTCATGATGTTTGCCCTTTTAATAAAATACAAGGGTAGAGTTCATTTTGAATGCAAGTTGCCTTTATTATAAATTTGAGTTTGTCTTGGTTATATAATATCTTGCATGGTAACCTAGCTAGATTTTTAGCATTTGCCATATTTATTAAAATTAATTTTTTGTAAAACATTCATAGCTTAAGCAGCACCATTTTTTAAAAATGTAATTGAAAAATCAAGTGTAAATGCAGAAGCAAACATTGTCTGCCCTATTAAACTCGGTGCCCGTTAACAGTGTTTACACTGTTCATTGTGCCTGTTAAGATAGTTTTAGTTTATTGGAGCTTTTGTTAAGACCAGATTTGTTTTTGAGTTATGTTATTATGAGTGTTGGAATTCATTTAAGCTTAATGTAGTCCTAGTGCTCTTGAAATGGTGCCCTTTTCATTTTTATATGATTTTTCCAAAGCATATCTTCAAATACTAAAGTATCCTCTTCCAGAAGAGGAATTTTATAGTCTGATGGTAAATGTCCTCGTTTTACCTTTTTAATTGATATGTCAAGTTTCCTAATTATACTATGGGAACCAAGAAACGTCAGACATCATTGTGTGTGTACAGACCTTTCTCTACATGGGTGAGTGAATGCAGTGGAGAACAGAGTGTGTGCTACAGATGGTGTGAAACAGAAGCCCCAACTTCTAGTGCTGTCTTGATCTTTGCAATAAACTAAACTTAGATAATGTAACTTTGTATAATTTAGTAGTATGTACTTGGGTTGTTCCTTTTTTAAAATGAGGATTTGTATATTCTCATCTGGTTTTTTTTGGTGATGATTAACCTGTTTTGGGTTTTGTTTTGTTTTTTTTTTTTTAATATCAACAATTGCTATTGTATAATAGTTTGCCTAAAAGACGATTTAAATGTCATCCTGGAAGGACACTCAAATTTATAAGATAGAAGCAATTTCACAGATATGGGCTGAACAGAAATATTTACCTTGTCAGAGGGAGACTTTGGGGCACATATTTGGGCTAATCTGAGGTTATTAATAACTTCCTCAATACCCTCCCATTTAATTTCAGTATAGAAAATTCAAATAGGCAAAAAAGGGGGAGGGGGCATTAAGCAAAATCAACTATCATCCTACTATGCTGAAATAACCAATGTTAATATTTTGGTAAATATCACTTGTCCTCTTACTTTGCTAAATATGTATATTTTTATAAAAATGGGCTCATACTTGCTTACTGTTTTGTAACCTGCTTTTTTTCACTTAACAATATATTGTAAACATCTTTCCCAGGTCATTACATAGTCTTTTATTTTTATTCATTTATTATTCTGTTAGTATGGCTGAACTATAATTTATTTAATCCTCTATTGGACATTTTGACTATATGCATCTTTTCACAGTTAAAAACACTTCACTGAATCGTGTACATCCATGACTATTTTCTTAAATTCTTAGAAGTAGAATTGCTAAGGTTAACAGATACACAAAATTTTAATGCTTTTGATACTTCCATAGTAGTGTATTTCTGAAATAGTTTCCATTTGATCCAGTACATAACTGATAAAAGCATTTGGTGTTTGGTTATCAGATTCTTTCTCTAAAATTAAAGATTGTGCTATGTTTAATTATCAATATAAACCGAAACAAATTTCTAAATTTAATAATTTGATGGTAGTAATAAAACCTTAGGTGAAATCAGGTCAGGTCAACTTTGGGTTATATGGCCTTTGTCCTAGGAAAGAACACTGACATTCTGCATGTGTCACACACATGCTCTCCTTTTATGCATCTGGGAGGTACTGTCACCTTTTTACGTGGCCTGTGTTACATTTCGTTAAATGTCATGTTTTCTTCCTCTAGAACTTCTTAAGTAGATAAACTCCTACAATAACCTAAAAGTGTTTTCTTTATAACTTTGTAGATACTGCTTTTCTGAGTATCTGAGAAATGGGCTTCAGTGACTAAGTCGTAACAGGACTTGAATAGCTCCTGTCTCCCCTCACTACCTTGTAACAGATGCTTTAGTCTAGAGAGAATTATTATTTTTTGATGCTACCTTCCCAGTGTCATACATTTGGGTATGATGATGTGTTAAGCTGTTTGTATTTCTTTTCCTTCTACAGTGTAATATCTATGCAGTATTTTCCTTTCTTCAAAAATATGCCTTATTGTCTGTTTTCTAGAATGCCTTAGTGATTTAAAGGAGTATCAGTTCTACTGATACTAACTGAACACAGGTCTGAGGGCCCAACTAAAAGATTTCTGCAGTGGTAGAAGTTAAGCATGATAAACTAAATAGCTTCTCCCATTTGCCAAGAATAAAGTCTTATAGTAGAAGGTTTTAAACATCTATATATTTTCTCTTTAGGGAAAGTTATTTTACAACAGTCCAAAACAAGACAATATATGTTGCTTTAGGTGATAAAGTACATTTCTGAATCATTCAAATGATATCAGGTAAGATCTATACCAATAGCTGAGCTATCCTAAATGTATATTTTTGGTTTCTCTGAATTAGGCAACTTATTTATGTTTATGTAACAATTTATGTATATTATCTTAAGCTCAGTATAAAGTCATGATGTGTTCATGAGTAAAAAATAGAACAATCTCAACTAATTTTATTTCTTAAAGAAGTATACTATATTGCCTGAAAAATGTTTAGTTTTAATTTATGGTTTCTTTTAAAGCTGGAAATGTTCCTCTGCTTTCTTCATCAAGTTTAGCTTTCTCTTGCTTGTTATGCTCTAATCACCCCAATCTCTTGGCTCCTTCTGCCATGTTCTTTGCCTCCTCTACCCACGTATCCTTCCCTCTGCCTAGAACATTGTTTCTTTTCCTATGCCTGGCTAAGTCTCGCTCATCCTTCAGGTTTTAGTTTAAGCTTCATCAGGAAAGCCTTTAAAACTTTTGTTTCATACTAATTACCAAATACAGGAAAATGTCACCACCTAAACCTGAGTAGGTTTGTACACAGTATTTGCTGGCTGCCACAGCCCCTCAGAAATTTCTTTCAAGATTACATTTCTCTTTATACCTGATTTTAGGGATTTTAAAACCATAAGGCAGAATCTCTTCAAATCATGGCCACAGATGGCATTGGGATGGATGCTTTTCTCTGGCTTCTAGCCATTACCTTTCAAGAATGTAAACTTGCCTCATGACACAGTTACGTTTCCTTCTGCGCTGCAAAGTAGATGTCTATGCAAGGCACCTTACTGTAAACCCTCCTTTGACAAGGTGAATGCCAGCAAGCTTGCCAAATAGTCAACATGTGCTGGCTTTGTCTGTAGAAACCTAATGGCTATGTATTAGTTTTAGGGGTGGAAATTACAAGTTGATAAGTAATTCCTCCATCTTGCACAACAATACTGAAGATTAAAATATTCTGACACTGCAGCATAAACTTTGTCTTTTCCAGGTATAATTTGAGTCTTCCTTGAGCATCCTCTAAGAGCAAATAGTAAGTCTTCACCTATTTTCCAGGGCACAATTTCAGAGTACATCTGAATGAAAGAGATTTCAGAACCTTAAGCACTAGGTACTTGGTTGAAAATACACAGCTAGGCAAAGACCAGCCATTACAAACAGTGCCTTACAGCCAGAGCAGCTATGCCAAGAGGCCTATTCATGCATCATTCTAGATGCCCAATGCCCAATGTTTGATTTGCAAGAAACCAAGACCAAATCCTTTTTTCAGACCAAAGCAATCACTAATCAAAGAACACAAAGGAATATATTTGGGCTGACATTTAAGAAAATGGCAGAGGAAAAGTATAACTTCAAAAATATGGTTTCTTTGTGTACATTCTAACCTTGCAAGTAGCAGTGCCCACAGCATAGGAGTGCTACCTTGCAGGACAGCACAAAAGGCAGAACTAAGCTCCTATAATTTTTTATAGACTACAGACTCCCACATGAGTAGGAATACTCATGTCAAGGGCAAAGTAAAACAAATTTTAATTTTTAGAGGCGGGGAGAGACGGGAGGAGCAGAGGGAGGAGAAAGAATTTTAAACAGGCTCCACTGGCAGTGTTGAGCCCAACATGGGCTCCATCTCACAACCAAGAGTCCCGCTTAACTGAGCCACACAGAGGCCACAAATTTTAATTTAGACTACTTTTCTGAGAGTAAAGTGGTCTAGGTCGATAATGCCTGGTTCAAAAAACCAGATGCTAAAAACAACAACAACAAAAAACAGATGCTGAATAAAACATGCCATTAAGTAGTATAAAATATTTAAAATATAATACTTTATGAAAGTAAGGCAAAAATCCATAAAAATGAAGTGAAAATAGGAAACCTGTGAGGTAAGTCATCACACCAAAGCCTGCTTTTGCCCAAAGGGTTCTGTTGAACTCTGGAGACTAAACTAGCAGTAGTTGGGTGGTGGACTGGACATAAACCTAGGCTGGAGTCTGGAAGGGCCACCACAGAAGTGGGCAGCAAGGAATATTGCCAATCTCAATTTCGGTGCTGGGTGGAGGAGGATAAATAACCACCTCCCTCAAATTCATAATCACAGGCCAGCCCTCAAGGTTCATGATCTGAAATCACAGACCTTCCAGTTGATAACAAAGTGCACTCAGGTTGGTAGTCCTTGGGTGTCTGGCAGAGCAAACATATTCTCTTATGGGTGTCAATTTTAGCCCATTCTTAAAAAAATAAATCCCTATTTTCTATCGAAAGTAAGTTTAAAGTAAAATGGCACCATGAATGGGGAAAAACACGGCTTATACAATAGACAACAGAATTGCCCACAAAGACTCTTCATATTGGTATCAACAGGGGCACTTGGGGGTTCAGTGGTTGAGTGCCTTTGGCTCAGGTTGTGATCTGGGGTCCTGGGATTGAGTCCTGCATCAGGCTTCCCATGAGGAGCACAAGGAGCCTGCTTCTTTTCTGCCCATGTCTGTCTCTGTGTGTCTCATGAATAAATAAAATCTTTTAAAAAATATTGGAATCAACACAGGAAAATTGATTATAAGTAAAGGAATAGAAAGAAGCATGCAAAATATGAATAGGGAACAAAAGAATACACAGGACAAGCAAGATTTATAAGCCAGATAGAACTCGTAAGAAAAAATAAGAATTGAAAATAAACCAACAAATATAGAGGAGGGAAAAAAAGAATAAGAAAATGAAAAAAGAAAAGGCAGAGTGGGGAATGGGCAAAACAAAAGACATTTTGACAACAGGGACCTAGAAATAAATCCAACTTATGTTTGTAATCACTATAGATATAAATGTACTTAACTATCTAGTTAAAAAGGCAGGTTTTCTTTGGCCTTATCTTTGCATGTGTCTCTTGCAAACTCAAAACATAAGGCCAAAGAAAGATCTAAGATATTCAGATTAAAACTAACCAAATATTTCTTTTTTTTTAAATTTTTTTTTTATTTTTTTTTAAATATTTTTTTTTTAATTTTTATTTATTTATGATAGTCACAGAGAGAGAAAGAGAGGCAGAGACACAGGCAGAGAGAAGCAGGCTCCATGTACCGGGAGCCCGATGTGGGAATCGATCCTGGGTCTCCAGGATCGTGCCCTAGGCCAAAGGCAGGCGCCAACCCGCTGCGCCACCCAGGGATCCCAAACCAAATATTTCTACAGTAAGTAACAACGAAGATGAAGGCAACAAGTATTCATAGAGATAAGAATCACTACATAATTCTTAGAGGTTTAATTCACCATGGACAATCCAAAAGTTCTAAATTTAGGCATCTAATAATAATGGCAAAGAAAAAGCAAATATAACTTAAAGGGAAATTGAGAAATCTAGCTATCATAATGAGATCCTATGACTTATATAAATAAATCTAGAATAAAGTTCTCAACTGGGGAATACATACATATGTACTCTTTTCTCTCTTTTTTTTTTTTAATTTATGATAGTCACACAGAGAGAGAGAGGCAGAGACACAGGCAGAGGGAGAAGCAGGCTCCATGCACCAGGAGCCCGACGTGGGATTCGATCCCGGGTCTCCAGGATCGCGCCCTGGGCCAAAGGCAGGCGCCAAACCGCTGCACCACCAGGGATCCCCATATGTACTCTTTTCAAGTGTACATGGAGCATATATGAAAACTGATCACATAAATCATAAAGCTAGTCTCAAATTTCAGAAAATTAAAATACTGTAGCTCATATTCTCTGGCAAAATATAAAGATTAAGACAGCATAAGCCACCTTAACACTTAGAAATCTACTTTTAAAATAACAATGGGGGGCAGCCTGGGTGGCTCAGCCCAGGGCGTGGTCCTGGAGACCCGGGGTCCAGTCCCACGTCGGGCTCCCTGCATGGAGCCTGCTTCTCCCTCTGCTTGTGTCTTTGCCTCCCTCCTCTCTCTCTCAATCTGTGTGTCTCTCATGAATAAATAAATATTAAAAAAATAAAATAAAATAACAATGGGTTAAATACTCAACCATCTAGAAGGATTAATCAAGTGAGAAGGCACTTTACAAAATAAGTAGGAGTGAAAACAGGTCATAACTACACATGCTGTGGAAACTAAAAACAAAGGTAAAATGGATAACTTCATATCAAAAAAATTTTAATGAAGTGGAGAAATCTTCAGCAAAATTTATTAAATTTAACAAAATTGACTCGAATATAAAATTCTAATGTTCCTGTGCTCTCTAAAGAAATGGAATCAATAGTTAAAAATCTCTTAATGATCAAATGGTTTTAAAGACTAGTTCCGATCTTAAACTCTTCCAGACAATCAAAAAACTCATTTCAGGAGGCTAGAATACTGAATCTAGACCAGGACAGGATATAAAAAGTAGAGTACTTATAAAGTTAGTTTTACTAATAAATGCAGAAGCAAAAATCCTACACAAAATATTGACAAATTGAGTCCAGCAATGTATTATAAAACATACTACAACCAACTTGGGTTTATCCTAGAATTAAAGGTTAGTTCAATATTAAAAAGTTAATCACCATAATTTAATACATAACATTAAAAAACATTAAACCATTTAAATAGATGAGAAAAAAGCATTCAATAAAATGTAACATCCATTCAAAATAAAACTATTAGCAAACCAGAAATAGAATCTTAACTGATAAAGACCATTTATGAAAAAATACTGAGTTGACATCTGAAAGTATTCCCTTAAAATTGGGGCTAAAACAAGGATGTTCACTATCAGTTCTTTTCAACATTGTACTACAGGTTACAGCCAGTGCAGAAATGAAAGAAGAAATTTTTTAAAAGGTAGAAGGATCAGAAAGGAAGAAAACTGTCACTATTTGCTGATAGTAACTACATAAAAAAACTCAAAAGAACATCTAGATACATTATTAAAATAAATAAAAATTTAGCATGGTTGCTGGATTCAAAATCAACACATAGCAACATTATGTTAATAATGACCAGTTAGAACAGAAATTATAAGTTTAAAAAATTTACTATAGCATTAAAAATACATAAGATTCCTAGGAAGAAATTTAATATAATACAAGAAGGCCTTTGTGGAGAAAAATCATTAAAGTTTATTGAGAGTTATTAAAAGAAGACCAAATAAATGGAAACACAGTGTTTTTGGTTAAGAAGACTTATTGCTGGAAAGATACCAATTTTCTCCAGGCTGATCAACAGATTTGATATAATCACAAAAGGTAATACATAAACTGGGATAAGATATATACATGACAAAGAACTGGCTGGTATCCAGAATGTGTAAAGAAATCATATGAATCAATGAAAAAAAGACACACACCTAATAGAAAAATGGGGAAGAGATATGAATAAATATTTCACATAAGAGAAAACACATTCATATATGAAAAAAAACCCCACTCGATTTCATTAGTAATCAGGGAAATGCAAATTAAACCCACAGTAAGACACAATGTAATCACCACCCAATTGGCAAATATAAAAGAGAGTCAAGACCAAGTGTTTGCTAAGATATGGGGCAATGGAGCTCAACCATTGCCAAGGGAATACCAACTGGTACAAATGCTTTAAGAAACAGTTTAGCATGACCAAGTAAAATCTGCTTCTTAGAGCAGTGGTTCTCAAATGCTTGGTCTCAGGCAAGGAGGTTTCCTTATATCCTTAAAAAGTACTGAGGACTTCAAAGAGCTGTTTTTCCCATGGGTTATTATATTTATCAGTTTTTACCATATTAGAAACTAAAACCGAGGCATTTTCTTTTCTTTTTTTTTTTAAAGATTTTATTTATTCATGAGAGACACAGTGAGAGAGAGAGAGAGAGGCAGAGACACAGGCAGAGGGAGAAGCAGGCTCCATGCAGGGAGCCCAGCCCAATGTGGGACTCGATCCTGGGACTCGCCCTGGGCCAAAGGCAGGCACCAAAATGTTGAGCTACCCAGGAATCTCCCCAGAGGCATTTTCAAAACACAGTTATACACAAGAATGCACTTGATTAGTTCTCAGAGTAAAGATGTCATCATATCTGGAAAATATTTAAACTCATGAAAAATGAGAGTGAAAAGGACAAATAATGTTTGAGTATTTTCATGAAAATAATTTTGTCCTCACAAACCCCCTGGAAGGGTCTCAGGGAACCTAAGGGTACCTCAACCACACTTTGAAAACAAGTGCCCTGGAGCAAATCTTGTACATGTGCACCAGGAGACATATACAAGAACTCATTCATTCCTCAAATATTTTTTGAGCATCTACCATGTGCTCTGCATTGTTCCAGATATTGTGAATGTCTCAACAGACAAGATCAGACAAAATAGACAAAATCCTCACCCTCACGGAGCTTACACTATAATTGGCAGAATGTTCAGAGCAGCATTGTTTGATAGCCCAAAATGGAAAACCATCCCAAACTCCACAAACAGAAGAACAGATAAACAAACCGTGATTTAGCATACAATGGAATGCTATACAACAGTGAAAACAAATGAAATACAGTTACATGCATAAACAGGGATAGGAATCTCAAAAACAATGTCAAAAAAGTCACGGAATGATATAATGCAGCATGAAAGCATTTACATGAAAGTTCAAAATCGGGTAAGTCTAAACAATATACTATTAGGGATACATATAGAGATGGTAGAGCCATAAATAAAAACATGGGAATTATTAACAAAAAAATCCAGAAAAATGTTTGCCTTGTGTGATGTATGGGGAAGGACAAATGGGAGGATTCTGGGTATCTGAGAATGTTCTAGTTCTTATGCTGAAAGTTGAACACATGTCTTTATTTTGCAAGAAATATTTTTTTTTTGCAAGAAATATTTTAAAAGAAAAAAGATACGATTATTTACCACATAATTTCATCAACAAAGGGAATATCTCCCCATATTTTAGTCACTGCTGTGTACTGACTATCAGCTAATTATTTCAACTGATGGGGAGAAGTAGCCGATAATAGGAAAAGAGGAACGAGTATGGGCTATTCCTCACAGAAGTTAACTAGGCTCCCAAAGGTCAGGATCCCACAAGATGGCAGCATTACAGGACTGCTCTGCCAAGTTGAATCAGTCACTAGTCTGATTCTGGTTAACTGGTTACTTTGTTCACTGGATATAATCATTTGTATAAAGCAGAGAAAAAAGACAGGTGATGCAAATTCCAAAATAATGGACAAAGATCCTGCCTCTTTACTGAATTCTGTTGACTTTCAATAATACAGATTCCCTTTGGCACATTCTCCTAATAGTGTGCTTACATACAAAGTAATCCAAAAATACAGAAAGTGCATGGTAGTTATTGTTTCTCCACATTGATCAATAACAGGTGTTAGGTTTGTCACACAAATGTCAGAACAATTTTGCAATCATGTCTTTGCCAGGCTCATTGCTAGCAATGCCATCGTGCAGATTAAATAAGACACAGTTAAGGTGCAATTTTTCCTGATTCAGGAAAATAATTATTAATTTGGTATACAATTTCAAAATTTGAAAAGAAGAAAAAAGAAAACAAAAGATCTTGAAACATTTGATCCAGCCCCTTTACCCAAACAGGGCAAGCTACAGTTATTCTTGGGTGAGGCAGTTGTTTTCAAGAGGTCGACTAGGCCTGGCAACAAAAGGCCTGCAACCCATTCCCAGGAAATGGGGAAGTCACAAAGTATTCTCCAGGTCCCAACTCCCCAGCTGGGTCTAATCTAACACAGGTGTGCCAACTCATCAGAAAGTTCCAGACATTGCTGTAGCTATTTTTAAAGTCCCAGAGGCAGCTGCTACAAGACCTAAAATCTCACCCATCTTTAAACTGGAAGGGACAAGGCCACCAGGGGTGCTATACTGCAACTGGTGGCAAGACACCTTTGTAAACACAGGACACAGTGAGTTAGGGTGCTGCTACTCCACCATCTTGGACCCCCAGAGGCAGTGGGAGCGCTCAGGGTCACAAAGTCAGACCTTCAGGACGCTGCCCACTGTCTCACATGCTATGCTGCACTATACGTGGGACATCTGCACTTTTATTATTCTGGAAGGCCAGTATTGGACCTGCAGCTTTTTCCTCCCTCTGCAGTAAGAAACTGAGAAATTAGGAGGGCACCTTTCTCAAGTTCTTAAGGAATTTCCACTCTATCTTCTCAGATACAAGGAATGAATAATCCTTTAGATCAGAGCTGGACATTTACTAGACCATGATTTATACTAGTGGACAGAATTATTCCATGTTCAAGAACAAACAGGGATCCCTGGGTGGCGCAGCGGTTTGGCACCTGCCTTTGGCCCAGGGCGTGATCCTGGAGACCCGGGATCGAATCCCACATCAGGCTCCCGGTGCATGGAGCCTGCTTCTCCCTCTGCCTGTGTCTCTGCCTCTCTCTCTCTCTCTGTATGACTATCATAAATAAATAATAAAAAAATTAAAAAAAAAAAAAGAACAAACACCAGCTCCTACCTTTTACTTTTAACCTGTATATGCTCAGACACAGCAGGTTCTCCTTTGCTTTCCTCACTGCTCACACCGAGGAACAATGGATCCTTTAGCTTTTTTTTTTTTTTTAAAGATTTTTATTTATTTATTCATTCATGAGAGACAGAGAGAGAGAGCAAGCGGCAGAGACACAGGCAGAGGGAGAGGGAGAAGCAGGCTCCATGCAGGGAGCCTGACGTGGGATTCGATCCTGGGTCTCCAGGATCACGCCCTGGGCCAAAGGCAGGCGCTAAACCGCTGAGCCACCCAGGGATCCCTCCTTTAGCTTTCTTGTCTCTGAGTGGTAAGGAGACCAAAAAGGGGGAGTGGGTAGAAAGGGGGCCATTTCCTTCTCTGCAATTGCTTTCATATCTGATATGCCATCAACTCATACTTTTTACACTTTTATCTTCAGGGGTAAACACTCTGATATCTCTAAATACTCTGACTTTTGGTTGAAGCAGAGAAATCTAATTAGGAAGTAACGAATCCTTCCATTGCTTCCATCTCTCATACCTATAACCTCCTACCCTGCTTTCAATTTAAGGCCAAATGCCTTATAACCCTGTATTCTCAAGATGTGGATGTGAGGTTCATGGCAGCAGTGGTCATCAGACTACGAATATGATGACCTTTAAGTTCCAGGCTGCTCAATTCAATTCATTCAAGATACTAAATACACAAAAGAACCTCACACAGTTTCAGATGACCTTGCTGAAATTAACAATCTCACAAGTGGACATTTTTAAAATTTTAGTTCCTCAGAGGACAGGAAAGAAGCAAAGAGACACTAATGAGATACAGGAATCTATCCTGAAGGAGGCTGGTATCCTTGGATTTTACAGCCTTTTCTTTTTTTCATTCAGTTCATAGAATTTTTTTCTCCCCAGAATGTGATAGTTCATGTTTTTCCAGGCATGATTTAAAAAAAAAAAAAAGTCTTTCTGAGTTACAGAAATGCTACAGGGACTCCCAACTGTAACTGGGAAATGTGTAAGGAAGTTATGCCAGTGTCATGTTGTTTTCTAGTAGGGTAAGAATCCTTTGTTCTATAAGCTCAGAGGTGACAATAGTGTTCTGACTTGATACGTACTAATGCTGGTGTCCCATGTCTTGCAGCAATCCCCATGCTTAAATATTAAGTAGGTACGTGATTTTTTCTAATGTTAGACAATTGCCCATGGCTTTGCTACAAGGAAATAATTTGGAAATATATTTAACTCATTTTCTGGATCATCCAATGTTAAAAATCATAATCCCAGCAACACGCACCAATCTCACTAAATGCTCAGATCTTTTTAGATAAAACACTTTTGCCTGAGATCTATACATACCTATATTACATCTCTTTTAGCCAGGCACAATGTGACACATCATTTATTTATCCCAGAACTTCTCTTAGGAACCTAAGTAAGAGCAGGGTAGGATAAGACAAAGTTGGAGTTAGTATTTCCTCCAGAGGCTTACTAAGTCTGCAAAAATCTCTTTCCCTATCAGAGCCTCCCTCCCATTTTGACCCCGATTTGAGAGAGAGGGAGAATATGTAGAGATGTAAAGGTGACAATTCCCTTTAATCATGTGTTAACTTATTTAAGTATCAGCTAAAATGGCTGATATGTAAGAAATATGAAGACCCAGTCTCTGCCTCAAAGACCTACCATTCTGGGAGAGGGAGAAAGCAATAACAAGTACAGATACAATGTTTTTTAGGCTGCTATGACAGAAGGCTTGACAAAGGGTAGTGGGAGCACAAGAAGTGGTCAAATCTACCTGGATTTGGAGGATGTCAGGAAAGGCTTCATAGTGAAATCTTGAAAAAGGACAGGACTCTTGAAAAAATGGAGGCAGGTGCAAGTGGAAAAGGGGACCACAGACAGGAGAAGGTACAGAAAGAGAGAGCAAGCGGTATCACAGAAACCAAGAAAATGTCCAAGTGTCCAGGGAGTGGTTAAGTTATGACAGATAAGAGTAATCACTGGATTTGGGAAATGAGAAGTTATCCCTGACATTTGCTAGAGCCATTTTGATGGAGAAGCAGGACAGAAATCTCACTGCTGTAAATTAAAATGGGTAAGCATAAAGACCAAAGATTAAGAGTGAATAGAGAACAAAAAAGAGGTGACAACAGTTCAGATCGGTTTCCTGGAGCCATGTGCCTTTTCATTTACTAACTCAGCCACAATAAGGGTTAGGAATATATTGGCTTACATTTCTATGAGAATATGACTCCAAACACAATCCACTGACGTGAAAACAAGTTTTGGGACACAGTCTATTTTTTACGAGACTGCCTATGTTATTTTAAGTGAACAACATAAAATCAACATTTCTACAGATTTACTCTGCCATCACTAATTTTTCTCTCATATAGCTCAAAATAATAACACCTGTAATTGGTTATAATAGGAAAGGTGCTTTATTTTACACATCATTGGTACATGATACATAAAACTGTCTAAAATCAGTCTTGGAAAACTTAACTGTCAGTTATACCTTAAGCAGTCAGAGACCAAGTCTATTTTGCAACCTATTTCATTCATGGTCATATTACTACAGTAACTTTAAATACTAATTATCTCTTCATAGCCAATGTTACAAATGATTTTTATGCTACAAGTGCTGCAATTTTTCAAAATAAAAATACCTTCAGTTATAGTAGACCATATCTCTAAGCAGAACAAATCTTTGTGACGCTACAAGTCTTTGAAATAATGGATCAACGGTGTTACCCTCTTATAGATGATTGTATTTATATAAATGGGTTACAGGGCAAGGGGGCCTCATACATGCAATCAGATTATTTCTGTTTTTTTTTTTTTTAATGCAGATAAAAGTGAGTTTATAATACTCTACTTCTAGTTAAATTACCAAAACAGTTTACTAAACTAAAATGAAGCCAATACAATTCTTTAGAAAACGTAATTCTAAGAGCATGCAACATCAAAATCTATTTACTACCTATGTGAACCAAAGTTTTAGAGCCCAGGGAGAGGACTGTGGCACAAAGGCTTGTACATCTGAATTGCTTATCCAGCAGGGAGGAGTAGAGAAAGTCCTTTAACTCAGCATAAATCCTCTTAAGAAAGATATCTGCATGATCTAGCCCACTGCTACTCAGGTAGCCTCACTTAGAAAATGTGCCAATCATAGGAAGCCAAATGTACTTCTCTTATTATTTATGCTAGTCCATTTTATTCATGAACATGCAGCTCAAAGCTCTGTTATTAACTATGAATGTCCGGCCACAGAGATTTCTCAATGGCATTTTTCAGTCACCAATAAATGTGACCAGTGCTTCATGTACAAATGCCAAAAAATTGTGACAGAATCTGGGCTAGTTCTCAAAGTAAAAAACATTTGTTATTTTCACAAATCCCTTGGTACAGAAAGACTGCCTTTCTCACTAGAAAATTGGCTGTATGTTAGAACCACAGGTTCACAGCACAGTTGAGGCATGTAAGCAAAGTAAACTAAACCAGATACTAAATAGGTATAAATGTGCACACTCAAACAAATATTCTATTCTTTGCTTAAAGTCAACTTCGTCCTTGTCATTGAGAGAAGTGCTTCAAGATGCAAATTGTTAATTAATGCAGAGAATAAGGAGTTAAAAGTGAGACCTTTTTCTAATAAAGCCAACAGATCATTAAAATAATTGGACTTGAAACATATACTATCCCTTTCCATTCTTACTCTTTTTTTCCATTCTTACTCTTTTTATAACTAAACACACACATATACAAAAAAATCCTAGCATTTAATATGTGCAAAATTGCTTACCATTTATTTTAACTTTGGTTAAGTATTTGTTTAGCCTATATCAGACATATTATGGAAGCTATACAAATGATTACAAACATAATAATGAGGTAAGTTAAAATTCTACTAGTGCAAAAAGCAAGCATATGCTAAAAGCAAAGCATATGAATTTAACAAATGCAGAATGAAGCTCTCACCAAGGGAGATGCTGACATAACAAACCAGAGAAGCTCCTTGTAAACATTGTTTAAAAAATACACATTTAAAGATTAAAGATTCATACAGCCACAAAAAAGGTATTCTAACAACACCATAGTAGTGCATTTATTTTACCTTTAGAGTTTGGAAATCACTCATCATGTGTCTAACAGTTTGCATATTTTCTTCAAGAGAAACTTAATTAGTGAGACACATTAATTACAAATACTGTAGTATAAAAATCCCAGTTCTTTACAAAAATTATATATTAAAATATTCTATACACTTTAAATTAGTAACTGGAACATACATATATATCAATTCTGCACAATTAAATCCATCTTGGCTGGGAGTATTCTATGTGAAGCTCGAGGACACAGCTACTCAGTCAACTTAAACTGGCATAAGGTTACATGATATAAAAGAGATAGGCCTGGGCCTGTGCAGTTATTGCAGCTCCTAGTGTGAAATACTTTATGTGAAGTTATTGCTCTGTATTTCCAATCCAGATCTGAACAGGCAGTGGAACCGTGACATTCCGAAAAGGTTCAAAACAAGCTACCCGTGGCAGAGGATTCATAATGCCTATCTATATCTTTAAGGTTGCAATGGGACCTGAGTGAGCTGTCTAATGCTTATATTTCAGCTGTAAAAAAGTTTATACAATTTTGAGGTAAAAACAATGCAAAAATAAAACATTTAGAGCATTTACAAAAATCTTACAAATGTTTAAAACACTATTTCAAAATTTGTGTCCTGTTAAGGTGCTTGTTTCTTTCTGCAATAAGAAGGACATAAATACTTCAATTTCAAATTTTAAATTTCGAACATTTTATTAATTTCAGCAAAAGCAAAGTTAGAGCCATTAAGACAGATGTTAAAATGTTCACAGATACACTTTGCTTCTGATGAAAATAGAGAGTTTTAGTGCTGAAAGAAACCTTAAGTGTAAATTCTTTTAACTCTCTCTTCTATTAATGAGGAAATCGAGAACCAGGTAAGTTAAGTGCTTTGGCCAAAAAATATATTCCAATATATCAGGTATAAATCAAGAAAACCCATTATTCTTTTTGTATTTTGCTCTGATTCTTGGACAATAATAAAAATTCAAAACCAGAGTTTCTAAACTCACCTCTTTCTTTCTTTTGTAATTTCTTAAGCTCTGTGCTAACTATAGACAAAGAAATGAATCAAATAGAGGCTTATTAAAATTAGTATCACAAATATTATTCAGTAGAAGACATTGTTAAGAGGACTGCTGCTTATCTAGAATAATAAAGTTAGAGGGAGTACTCAAAGACGGGGCCTTTTACAATGGAGAGAACATCTACTACTATTTAAGACAGCACAGTGTACAACAGCCAGTTACTAGAATCATCTCAATAACTCTAGGATGACTGAGTTACATGGCCTTTAGAAAAGATATTGGGGTAATAAAGCCTTCTAGCTTTTATCTTAATTTTACTATTTTCTTTTATAGAAAAGCAATTATATAACTGTAAGGACGAATCCATATACTGATTTTCAGAGAGTCTTTGCTTCTTTTCTACGTTTATTTGAATCTAAAATTGAGCAAATACATTTTAAGAACAACTTACAAACTCAAACTCATAAGTGCTAGAAATACAGAGAATACTCTTTTAAATGACAAATCTTCATAACCAGTTACTAATAAATAATCATCACAATAGCTTCAGTAAAAAAAAAAAAAATTCAATTTAAAGGTGCTTTTTTATTGTTACCTTGAAGCCATCGAACTTGCGTAGCTGGTCCATATCCCTTTTCATTCTTTGCTGATATCCTGAACACAATGGCAGGCCTGGATGTATAATCGATATGTGCATTTGCAAGTTGCCCGGCAGTTACTATACATGATGTCTTAAGACCACAATAAATCCTCATAAACACCAGCTGACTTGGATTATCTTGTATTTGTGCTGTGCGGATAGCCAAGTAGGCTGAATATTCCAAAATATTTCCAGAAGGGGAAGTCGGAGGTTCCCAGGAGAGATGGATACCTTCAACATTCTTGAAGAGAGGAGAAAAACAAAACAAAACGAGGTAAAAGTTCTGAAATTTTCTCTAATATCACGTATAATGTTGAGTTTAGAACACAAAATACTGTTTTCTGCTACAGTAACTTCATTAGGTACTAGAACTTTTATTAATGATTTTTAAAAACCTACCTCAATTGGACCTACAATGTTTAAATTCATGCTCACATTTCAATATCATAACTAAGCTTAAATGTCTGCCTGTACCATCCTAAGAAAGGGACTTTTCTTACCTGAAAGCAGATCTTTTCTTCTCTAAAGAGGGGCAGGACCTTAGGATAAAATATAATTCAATTTCATGTGTTCTATTAAAATTCTCCAGCACAAACTCTTTGGTTCCATACAACAAGAACAAAGTTAATATGAAGTATATTTCCCTAACTTTCTATAATTTGGATGCTGTAATTCTGCTTGAAATTTGGTCCTTAAAATTACGAATGATTACCAAACATTTTTTAAACCTTTATTTTTTTAAAATATTTTATTTATTTATTCATGAGAGACACAGAGATAGAGAGGCAGAGACACAGGCAGAGGGAGAAGCAGGCCCCATGCAGGGAGCCTGATGTGGGACTGGATCCCGGAACTCCAGGATCACGCCCCGGGCCGAAGGCAGCGCTAAACCATTGAGCCACCAGGGCTGCCCTTTTTAAACTTTTAATTCCATGCCATTTATTTATTTTTTTAAGACTTAACTTTTTTTTAAAAATTGAAGTACTGTTGACACATATTACATTTGTTTCAGGTGTACATTAATCCATCCCTTTTAGAGATATCTCTCATCAGATATTAACAAGAATCTCTAAACTGACAGTTTCACTTCATGTACAAAATATCAATAATTAAATCACCATGCCTTGACCTGACATCTCACCTTTGAAATTCTGACTGCAGAAGGAGCTCCAGGAAAACCGGGAATACAAGTTTTAAATTCACTGATTTTGCTGAAAGGGCCTATTCCACAACCATTGATGGCAGCAACCCTGAATCTGTATCCTGTGCCTGGAACAAGGTCTTGTTTCTTAAGTAAACTGTAGTCAGGTACGTCTGCATTTCCTATCTAAAATGTAATATATGCAAAAGTCAAAAGGTGCAATTAATCATTTTTTCATTAAACAAGAAAACTTTAAAAGAATGAATTTTGTTTTAAGGTTCTAAATCACTTTTATATCCATTTTTTACACATGGAATAATCCTTCCAATCCAAAAGCAACTAAGCCCATAAACTGGTGATTCTTACCCAGAGGAAAAAGTGCTCTTTCCAGTTAAAAACCACTGATTATAAAGAGAAATGTAAGCGTATTCTGCACATGAGGAATATGAAGGTAGAAAAACACTGACAACCACTATAAACAAAGTAACAACTATCCATGTAAACTTAATTAGAGTACAGATCTCAGAAGAATTACTCTCAAATAGTCTAACCGGGAACAATGACAGAAAAGTGACTAGCATGTAGTACACAGCATTTTAAAAATTAATATTCAGTAAATGCCGAATAAATGTTAAATTACTGGACTGCATACTGTGGGTAGGAAGTTCATAACATTCACAACTTTCAAACAATGTTTACATGTTCTCCCTAACTCTCACTGTACCACCATGAGACTGGTAGTGCTAATGCATCATTCCCATTTTTAAGGGAGCTATATCATTTTTATTTTATAGATGAGGTAACTGAGTCTCAGAGAGGTTAAATAGGTGACTTGTCCAAAGTCACATTGTTGAGCACAGGAACTAATAATTCAAACCAAAGTTTACTGGTTTTAAATTTAATGCTCTGTTTTTCTTTTGGGGAAAAACAGGTAGTTATTAGTCCTTAGATATGTTATTTCCTTATATGTGAAATTAAACTACAGCCAGAAATTTCATTAGGTATAATACTAATGAATTATTTACCAGGATTTCTATTTTTGTCAAGAATTGGAAGAATTCTGTATGAAAAAGATATCAAAAGTAATACTGGAGAAACTAAAATGTAACGACAAATGGTAAGTTCTTCATTTGTCCAGGTCTAAGCAATTCACTCTCTGAAATACCCGATGCCAAAAAGAAATTAGTTCAAAGTGCTTTGGAGCTGTCACCTCTTTCATAATTCTAAGGGTTAATGTCTCTTTTATATATGTGAGTTCTTCTTTAAGGGGTTTCAGAATTAAGAGAAATTAGATTGTATTCAATAACATACAAGGGCTTTTACATTTTTTAAAAAATTCTCAGTAAAGGGATGCCTGGGTAGCTCAGTTTATGGTTAAGCGTCCAACTCTTGATTTCTACTCAGGTCATAACATCAGATCTCAGGGTCTTCAGATAGAGGCTCCACGTTCAGTGGGGAGTCCGCTTCTCTCCCTCTGCTCTTCCCCTGATGTGCACACTTGCACACATGCTCTTTCTCTCTCTAAAATAAATCGTTTTTTTAAAAAAATTTCTTAGTAAGAAAAAAAATGCCCCATCCTCTAAACACACCAGGTTACAAAATTAGAGATATTTTTGAAAATCCTTATCTATACTGGCTAGACCATATAATTTATGACTCAGAATCCAGCCCAGTGATTGTATAAGGTTTTTTAAGTGACCTGCTTATGATATGCATAAGAAGTGCCTTAAAAAGGAATACAAGATAATGAGGCATATAAAATTCTCAATTATAGATTGTAAACAGATCCCAATTTCATGCATTCAAGCGATTTGAATCAGGGTTATAAAAAAAGATCTAATTCGTGAAACTTATAACCCACAGCGTGGGAAATATATCAATAGCTACCTTTGAGATGCTTTGCTTTCCTTTTGGCAGCAAATAAAACTGGCTCACCAAAGCTGTATTATTTTTAAAAATTCCTACATCACACCACTGTCGTTCTCCTGCTTTCATTGTGGCCACTGGATTTGAAGGAGTCTCCTTCTAATTTCAGAGAAAGAAAAATTTGTCAGGACTCTTATTGTGCATATAAGACACTTCAAGATTTAATAAATCCATGCAGTGATTTACAAGTAGGTATATGGGTAAACACCACAACATTAATAGCTCATAAGTAAATAAACTCTTAACAGATTAGGTCAACTGACAGTGAAACAGGGATGCCAATTCAAACACAGGGAGTGACAGGCATTCTCCAAGTCAGTAGCTCTGTACTATCAACCTAGCTGGAGTTAGCATGCTTTCCAATCAGTGATATGTTAAAATGCCAGCTGTTTTATAGAACATTGTCATTTCAGAGACTCTCTCAGAAAATGTAATCCCTTTAGTGTGACATTATACCTTGCTCCAGAAGGAGCAAATAAGGAAAAATTCATTCCAAGCTGGCTTATTTCTAGATTCAAAAACAACTAGCAGAAATTCAGTGATCTTTGCACTTGAAATACCTGGGATTCTCCAAACCTAAAAGGAGAAAAAATGTTCAAAACTAAAATGCAATTTGAATATACTTTAGTATATACTAAAGAGGAGCAGATTAAACAGTTTTACATTTTTTACCTTGCTTTAAAACAAATAAACTTCCTCTACCTTAAGCTACTTTTAGTGATAAGTAAATACTTATCCCTGGAACTAACCTTTTTAAGCCATCTTCTTTATAAATGAGACACTGTTTCCAGAAGCTCAAAACAAATGTGCACTTCAGTTATTTATTTCTGTCTTAAATATATAATAGCAGAGGTACATGCTTATAATTCACATTATTTGTTATTTAAGCTATCACACATGACAAAGTGGGCTAACTAGAAAAGTCTTTTAAGGTTTTTTTTTTTTAAAGGAATATCTTTAAACTTTTCATTTTTAAAGTTGTAAAAACTCTCTTCAACAATTTTTATAAAACAACTGGCTCCAACTGAAATAACAAATACCATTCTGGCTGATGTGTTGCAAAATAGATTTAGGAGAAAAAAGTTCCCTTTAATAATTCCTCCCTGAGGAGAGTCTAAGAACACTAGGACTTAACATTCTGGAAAGATGAATGCTGAAGAAGGTAAATATATGATCAAAATCCATAAAATAATGATTGAAAGAAAATTAAAACTACAGACAATTCCTGAAGATTCTAAGAGGTAAATTTTTTTACTATTTATTTCTTTAACTTTTTTATTGGAGTTCAATTTGCCAACATATAGCATAACACCCAGTGCTCATCCCACCAGGTGCCCCCCTCACTGCCCATCACCAAGTCACCCCAACCCCCCACCCACCTCTCTTTCCACTACCCCTTGTTCATTTTCCAGAGTTAGGTGTCTCTAAGAGGTAAGTATTAAGTCAAATAAAAACTCTTACTCATAGCAATAAAGTTGAAATGACTGATAATTTTAAAATAAATTAAAAAGTATATATACACATATGTATGACCCTTATATTTACCTCACTATAACAATTGTGGTATATTTGTGAGGTATATACCGAGCATTTTAAATTTGGTGCCATGCAGACCAATTTTGGCCTTTCATAAAACAACCCGAAGTCAGAGATTATTGGGCTACCCTGTAGGTATATCTAACCCCATACTGCAATATTCTACTGTTCTCCTAATAAATAGCTAGCAATAGGGTCATTAGAGTTTTATATTCTGTAACGTGTCCTTTTACTCATTAACGTAATTTGTGTATATACATATATATGTACACACACACACACAGACATGTGTTTCTGATTATGAAAGAGCGCATTTAACTATACAAAAATACTGAAGGTCTAGAGAGGAAAGTAAAACTTATCTGTGGCCACACAGCCTGCAGAGAGTTATCTGGTATTGTAGTGTGAATTATGTGTGGACTCACATGAGAGTGAGAATGTATGTATCGGGACGCCCGGGTGGCTCAGTGGTTGAGCGTCTGCCTTGGGCTCAGGACGTGATCCTGGGGTCCTGGGATTGAGTCCCACATCGGGCTTTCTGCAGGGAGCCTGCTTCTCCCTCTGCCTGTGTCTCTGCCTCTCTCTCTCTGTCTCTCATGAATAAATAAAATCTTAAAAAAAAAAAAGAGAATGTATCACGTGTATTTTTTAATAAAATTGGGACCACAGTGTATATATATGTGTGTATGTGTATAATTTTTTATGCACCTTTTTTCACTTAACATTATATTGTAAACATTTCCCTATTCAAGCCTTCATTTCTCAATCTCTGGCAAGTCATTACTAGAGGACACCAAAGAATCTTTTCATGAATTCATGCTGAAGTTGCTCAGAATTCCACCTGTAAACACATATGATCTTCAGGTCATATACTTACAGAAAATGGCATCGCTGTAGCATGTGCTTCTACACGGCTGATCTTAGTTGCAGGCAGCGCACATGTTTCATCAACTAAAAACCAAACAATTCATCATGTAAGACTTATGTAATCACTTACCAAACAGACACATTAAAATATAATTTATAAACATACAAAAAATAGCCAGAAGGAGAAAGGCACAATAATTAGATATGAACCCTCTAACTCGAACTAATCTACAAAGTTCATTTCTCAAGGGTTTGATGACTAGCTAGAACTGCAGAGAACGTTTACCAAAGATGAAACACAAGTCCTACTCAAAAGAATGAAATGAGAATTTACAAAAACAGAAATCAAGCTGGGAGAATTGTTACTCCATAGTCTAAAGAATGAATCTTTTCTATGGGGAAAAAAATTTGCTGAATATATTCATGGTAGGAGAATACATTCTGAATGTATTTCAGTGTGTGCTGATTTAAATATTTTGTGGAAGGTGGCAGAGTATATTACAGAATAATTTTAATTAAGTGTTTTATCTGTTTATATATAATTCAATCCAAGATGAAATGCAATCCCCATCCAAACAAATAAGCCTGATGAATTTATATACAAAAATGGTTCAAAATACAGTATGCGAAATACATTTCAAACCTTCAGATTTGGTACTGAATGTTGTTAGTGAAGTTTCATCTTTAACAACTGCCCCATTTGTACTGGATGATTCAGTTTTAATGGTCTGCTGGGTTACCATAGTTTGTGCGCTGGAAACAGAACTGGATACAGAAGTTTCAGGGACTACTGTTCTTAAGTCCAGGCAACTACTTAGAACACCTATATATGCTGAAGTATGAGGACCTAAAATTAAAGTGAAGAGATCAATTATTAACATAATGCCTGCAATAAATGTGCCATCTTATGGTTCTTGTCATACAATTCTTCGTATTTTCAATTTTAAAATTATAAACATGAGTACCACTAATGTCATTCGCATGAATTAACCACCAGCCATAAAATGTTTAGAAAAATAAAGTGCACTACTACATAGATAACAGATGTCCAATTTCTCAGCTCTTTTGTCCACTCTAAACACTGAATCATTGCTCTCGGACTTTCCCTAAATCGTAGATCAAATGTTTTACTTACCATTTTAGGGAAAAATATAGAAGTCACATGTCTGTGATTATGCCCAACCTTTCTGTCTTTTCTTCCATCTCAGAGGATGAACTGACCTCTCTGTTGAGAAAGGATAATCTATCCTCCTGTGCTCTTGGTCTCATTTCTTCCCCATATTTTGGGACCCTCTTTCATCAATCAGTCCTCTCTCTCAGGGTTTCCAGATTCTTTTTCATTAGTAGTTTTTGGCCCTCAATCCATAAACATTATCAAGTCTCTCAAGCAAACAAACACGCAACTTCTTTGACTCCACAAATCTCCCATTACCTTTGCCCCTCGCTGATTCCCTTCAGAGCAGTCTCTACTTCCTTGGCCTCCTCAAACTTGGTCTCTAACCCACTAGGTTAATGAAACGGCTCTGGCAAATGTCAATGGTTTCTAGGGGATGCCTTTTGATTTCTATTTACTTGACCTTTTTTGCAATGTAAACAATGCTGACCACATACTCCTTTTTGAAGCTGTTTCTTTCTATGACTTATAATTACTCATTCCACAATACTGAAGATTTACTATTTACAGATACTGTACTTGTCTCTACAATGCTGAAACAAAGCCGGCATGGTTAATACCTCATCAACTTATAATGATGTGGTAGAGACAGACATGCAAACACAATAAATATATAGTCACAATCTGTGATGCCTGTAAGAAACAGGACACCAATCTCTGGTTCTTTTCCTGACCTCCTAGCAACCCCTTTTCAATCTCTTTGGCTGGTTTCTTCTCTTCAAATGACTCTTTAAATGCAGGTATTCCCAAGCCCTCTCTTATCTTCATTGACACATTTTCCTTTGCTTTAACTACCATTCACAAATCATACATCTCTCAAATACATATGTCCTGGGCATTGTGCCAGGCACTAGGAATCTCACAGTGAACAAGTCAGACAAGGTCCCTGCTCTTGTGGAGCTTATATTTTAGATACTCTTAACTTTTTTTTTTTTTTAAGATTTTATTTATTTACTCATGAGAGACACAGAGAGAAACAGAGACGTAGGCAGAGGGAGAAGCTGGCTCCCTGCAAGGAACCCAATCCAGGACTCGATCCCAGGACTCCAGGATCATACCCTGAGCCAAAGGCAGACTCTCAACCACTGAGCCACCCAGGTGCCTTTAACTTCTAAGTTGTACTTCCAGCCAAAACTACCTAGAGTCTACACCTAAGTATCCAACTGCCTATTAGAAATCTTTACCAATATGTTCTTCAAGTGCCTCAAAAACACTAAGTTCAAAGTTGAACTTACCTTTCCCCCACGTCTGTTCTTGCTCTTACATTTCATCTTGATAAAGAGTACCGTCATCCACTGGACTTCCAACCCCAAAACTGGGAGTCATGGTCAACTCATTTTTATTTCACACATCCAACTAGTTTCCAAGGCTAATAAGAGATGCTAGGTTCTAAAAGCCTGAGAAATAATATATTCTCTCCTCTCCATCCTACCCACTGCTTTAGTCTCTGTGTCTCTTACAGTCCTAAAAGAACACTTTAACAGGTCCCCCAATCATTTCCTACTATAGTTCTTCTGATAGTGAGGCCAGAGTTTCTTTCTAAACAACTACTCATGTCACTCTCCTACTTTGGAAACATATAGCTTTTCAAACTACAGAGAAAAAGTCCAATCTCCTGTTAACCTGAGATTGGGTAGCCATTCTTTCACATATTTGAATGTCTTTGATCTGCCAGATACTATCACTGTACAACCACTCTAGTTTTCACATTTGCTTAGTACTAATTTTATCCAAACTGCTTTCCAACCTAGGATTTAGAGTACATTAAGATTCTGAAATCTCAAAGCTCCTTTTGTTTTTAAGAGTATAAACTTCTTTATAAGACAGACATAAAAAAATCAATATAAGAAGTAGGTGGAGTGGCTCAGTCAGTTAAGCATCTGCCTTCGTCTCAAGTCACGATCTAGGGATCATGGGATCAAGCCCTGTATTGGGCTCCCCACTCAGCAGGAAGTCTGCTTCTCCCCTGTTCCTGCCACTCCTGTTGCTTATACTCTCTCTCTGTTTGAAGGAAGAAAGGGAGGGAAGAAGGAAGATAAGTGGAGGCCTAGGACCAGGCTTTTATAATTTTGACCAAATGATTCTATCAGAAAATCAAGAAAACAACACTTCTCCTTTTCTACATATAATGAAATGAGGAAAAATATTCACGTGAAATAATATTCATCATGTTAAGTTTCCATCATTGAAGAGGATTTAGATTTATATCAGCTGTCAAGATTTTATCAAATTAAAAATACAATCAGGGGCGCCTGGGTGGCTCAGTCAGTTGAGCTTCTGCCTTCAGCTCAGGTCATGATCCCAGAGTCCTGGGATCAAGCCTTGTGTCGGGCTCCTGGCTCAGCAGAGAGCCTGCTTCTCCTTCTCCCTCTGTTATTCCCCCTGCTTGTGCTCTCTCT
The DNA here is from genome assembly GCF_011100685.1 of Canis lupus familiaris. NCBI lineage: Eukaryota > Metazoa > Chordata > Mammalia > Carnivora > Canidae > Canis > Canis lupus. The sequence goes on along the minus strand of NC_049236.1, from coordinate 42,877,443 downwards.
CTCTGTCAAATAAATAAATAAATAGAATCTTTAAAAAAGAATACAAACACATGTTTCTATGTCACAGATATATCTATCACAATGAGATTTATAAAATTTATATAAATTTTTATATAAATTTCATATATTAAAATCAGGCATAATGCTTAATGTATCTCAAATGGCATGAGGATACTCAAATGAACTCATTTTAAACATAGGGTTCACTGAATTACAAGCTGTCCCATGAATGTAACCAACAGTTCTTATAAATGAACTATCTTTCTGAGAATAATCCAGTTACTTGCGAAACAAATATTTACTAAGTGGCTACTATTAACCAGACATGGATCTGGGTGCTAAGGAAATAAAGATGAACAAGAAAATCCCTGCCCAATGATTTCAGATAGTTCTAAGTGCTAAGAAAATACAGTAATTGGAGAGGGACAATGAACACACTGGCCAACTTCAAATGTCATACAAGAGCTTGCCTCGCCTGAATTCCATAGCTCATTAACTAAGCGTTTCTATTCAGGTTAAGTGGTTCCTTAGTACCCTGACATCATTCTAACGAGGGTCAATACAGTAGGTTTATTATTATTTTGAAAATGGATCAAAACCATGTAACATTTATTTTTCCAAAGACTAAAATTCCCTATTATTATAAAAAGCTTTAGCTTTATTTAAAACACCATCCTTATACCTTCATTTTTCCTTAGCACATCCACGACACAACTATTATGATTAGAAGCATTAGCTGCCAAAGATGAATGCAAAGTGGCATTAGAATCACTTGATGTTTTGAGATCTGGTCTGTTTTTCACAGAAGTTCCTTTCAGAGCTGTGTGTTCAGTTTTTGCACTGTTATCACTGACCTATAAGAAATAAAATAGCTTACAGTAGCAAGCAATGTTCAATTAAATTGAAATACATGTAAAAAACCACGAAAATAATTTACAACTTAAATGCTTTTGAAAATAAATTTACCAAAATATAAAACAGTTTAAATTATACTCTTAAAAAAAAAAAAAAAAAAAAAGGGATCCCTGGGTGGCGCAGCGGTTTGGCGCCTGCCTGCCTTTGGCCCAGGGCGCGATCCTGGAGACCCAGGATCGAATCCCACATCAGGCTCCCGGTGCATGGAGCCTGCTTCTCCCTCTGCCTGTGTCTCTGCCTCTCTCTCTCTCTCTCTCTGTGACTATCATAAATAAATAAAAATTAAAAAAAAAAAATTATACTCTTAGTTTGTATAGGGCTATTCTTTAAATTTTACAATAGTTTAAGAGAACAATTTCTTCACTTAATCTCTATTCTCAAAAGACCAGTTCTGAAGGGGAATGAGAGGGTATATTTTGAGAAAAAACAAAAACAAACAAAAAAAACCACGACATTTTTAGAAGTGGTAGTTAATATTCAAGTAAATATGTATGTAACAAAGGAGACAACACCAAAGCTAACAAGCTTAACATTTTTGTCAAATTTTCTTAACAAGGTCAATATGGGTATTAAAGATCTGATGACTCCTAAAAATAAAATCTCAGTTCAAGCAAATGAACTATTCTGTATGACTGAGTTTTCCAAAGAGAGATTACTATTTAATACATACACATACCAATATTCTTTAACATTAAACATTTTAGATAGGAGACTTCTAACTCTGTTTCTGTCTTCTTATATACACTATAATGAATACATTTAAACTTTTTGATAATTCAAGTTATCAGTGTGAATATCAGTTACTATATAGCAATATTTAGGGTTCTACTGAGCCATAAAAGTGATCTGGCTTCATTCAAAAACCCCAATATGTGGCCCCCTTTTTACTTACCTGTTTTTTGTTACTTTTTTATCTCTCTCTATCTTAATTATCAATTAGAACTCTAGAGTCAGTTATAACTTCTTATGGCCTTAAAGATACTTGTCCATAACAGGCATATTCAGAACACATGCACTTATACCTATCATTTTCCTTGAAAAGAATCTACTGTATATTTAAATAGCAGTTTGCCATATAAAACCAGTGTAAATTTTAGGAAGCTTGTTCATTAGTCTCTACAAATACCTATTGTGAAGCACTTCATAAACAAAAAATAACCTCACGAACATCAATGCTCAACTTAGCAACTCATTCTTTGGTCAACAAAGTACATAGTAAAGGAATATATTTCACATTCCATATTTCAATGGATATGGAAAATTTAAAATGTGTATGATATTTACAAACGTCAAAATACAGATTTCAAGATACTGTAAGTATAAACTATAATGGATTAGCCTCTGATGCTGTGTAATGAGGGTTGACTTTAATCTCTTGGTTAGGGGTTCTTAATGTAGGCTACTGTCATAGTGATCTATGGAGTGTTCCTTAAAACCAGAGTTACCTGGGCATCATCCTAAAGATTCTGCTTCACTAAATCTGGGGAAAGGCTTAGGATTCTGTGTGTTTGTTTTTTAATCTCAGAGGTGATTCTAACATGCAGACAGGGTTGAGAACCTCTGCCCTAGGGTAATATACTAAAAATATTAATAAAAATAGGGATTCTAACCATAAACATTCATTTGCCATCATAATTTTTTTTTTTAAACTTACACTGTTAGGAATGGTGCTATTACTGCCTTGTCTGTGAGGGTCCATTCTGACTCCTGTAGGGATAAGAAAGTTCAGACTGACACAATGCTCTAAATTAGCTTCAATAAAATATATTACAATTAAGGATTTCTAAAAAGTTATGCATTAAAGGTTAAAAAGTAGTATCTTTATCAAAGTTTATCTATTTTAATAGCTTGCTTAATAGTTGACTACAATCCTAAAAGTACACGTAAAATCAAATGTTTTTACTAAGTGCCTGTTACTATATAAAAACACTTTTGAAAAAAGCTGAAATACTAATGAAAGCTAATTAAAACCATCTCCTGAAGTCAAGTAGTATGTCAAATTAAGAAAGTACATCAGAATGAACTGCAGAAAAAAACATTCCATCCTACATATCTATGCATTCTACCACATTATAATGGTAAGACAGGTAAGCTTCAGAGTTGAAATGCAACCTATTTGATTTTTTAAATTAGGCCATAATCACTGGTTTTCCTGCAGTAACTTTTCAAAAAAAGCATGAGCATGCATGCTTTAAGGTGAAATTATGTTACCTTGCATATTTGGTGCTGCTGAAGAATCTGATGATGCAGCTTGGTACGGCAAGTCTGTATTCAGCTGCAAAAGATAGCCCTCAACTGTAGGCACTTCATCCCATTTGACATGGAAAGAGTTGGTAGTGGCTTTGATCAGTTGTACTTGTGATGGTGCCGGTGGTTTCTCTAAAGAACAATATTGATATTAAACATTGGTGTTTCAAATGTATCAACAGTTTTCCTATATAGTTTGTGTGGGCCTGGAGCTTGGAAAATGTTAGCAATGAGTATTTCATCTGTCTACCAAGAGAGAAAATTTACTCAGATAAACATAGCTATCGTAGGTCAAATGAAAACAGTTTGGGGTTCTGATTCTATTTATTTATTTAATTCCTTATACAAATAGCTCTACAAACAAAACAATCTGGTTCCAAGCTATCTGAGTTATTAGAATCAGAAAGAAATGTTTAATCATAGCAGTGAGGGGGAGAAGGGAACCAAGTATTTTATAGTTAAAGCTACATTATTTTACCTTCTTTGTAAGTTTTTAATTTTATGAACCAATTTTCAGCCAATAGCATACATGTTAGAAATACTGTCAATGTTACCAAAGATAATTTGGACATGATATTTAGGAAAAACATAACTTCTTCAAGTTAATACACTTTTTTTTGTATATTTTTTTATTGGAGTTCAATTTGTCAACATATAGCATAACACCCAGTGCTCATCCCATCAAGTGCCCCCCTACACTCTTATCAAAACTTGTACTACCCCAAACAAATAATTACTTTGGTATTAAATATTACCAACATTTCCAAAATTCCAAAACAAATACCAATCATAGACTTTTAGAACCGGGAAAAAGAAATTAACCTGAAATTATTTCTACAATATCCTTGTTGTCTTTTTGTTTACCTACCAACTCAGGGAACTCACAATTCCTAGAGGAGTACATTCCATCTTTAGACAGTTATATAAGAAAAGTAATTCTTCTAATGAGTTGATTATCTATAAGCTATAATGTAGCTTATAGAACTAGTCTATACCTTATCTTATAGAACTAGTCTAATACCTATCTCTGTATCTTTTAGAGAAGGGGTCAGCAAACTGGCTAGCTTATGGGCTGTTTTTGTAAATAAAGTTTTATTGAAACACAGCTGTGATCATTTGTTAATGTATTAGTTATGATTGCTTTCGTCTACAACAGCAGAATTGCATAGTTATGAAGACTATATGGTCTAGAAAGTCAAAAATACTACCTGGCTCTTTACAGAAAAAATTTGATGACTGTTTTAGAGGATAAGTAAACACAGTTCCTTCAACTATTCCCCATTTGAATTTCTCCATAATCCTATTCATAGTCCAGTTTATATTTCTTAAAGTAAGACAACCCATACAAGCAAACAAGAAGACAAGTCCAAGAAGTACACCACCCACATAACAGAATTTACATGAAGAGAAAATAGAGAAAACAGAAGGGTGCAAATCAATGCAATAAATTAAGAAAATTTCCAGAACTAAAGAACATGAGTTTCCAGATTGAAAGGACTCACTGAGTACTCAACACAATGGGTTAAAAATAGATGCACAAGGCACATCACCATGAAATTTAAGAATAGTGGGGACAAAAAAAAAAAAAAAAATCCTGAAAGCTATCAAGGGTGAGAGGGAAGATCACATTTAAAAGGAATAAAAATTAGAAGTGGTTTGGGTTTCTTTTTTTTTTTTTTAAGATTTTATTTATTTATTTATTCATGAGAGACTGAGAGAGAGAGAGAGAGAGAGAGAGAGAGAGAGAGGGAGAAGCAGGCTCCATGCAGGGAGCCTGATGCGGGACTTGATCCCGGGACTCCAGGATCACGCCCTGAGCCAATGGCAGGCGCTAAACCACTGAGCCACCCAGGGATCCCCGTGGTTTGGGTTTCTTAACAAAAAAATGGAAGCTTGAATACAGTTTAACAATGCTTTCAAAATCCTGAAGGGTTATGACTTCCAAAGTAGAATTCTATTTCTATGCAAATGGCCAATTAAGTGTAAGAAAGACGGAACATATTTCCAGACAATGTGAAATCTCAAAATAAATTTATCACCTATGCACCCTTTTCCTGGGATGTGTTCCACAAGAAATGAAACAGTAAACTAAGGACGGGAAAAATATGGGATCCAGGAAACAGGGAATCCGGCACAGGTGAGAGGCAAAAGATATCGCCAGGAAGATGATGAAGGGAGACTCCAAGATGATAGCTGGGCTTGATTTGTGGAGGACAACCATCCCAGATTGGAGCAGGAGAAATTTCTTCAAGACGATGAAATCTGATAGAATATCTGATGCATCTAACCATAATGAGAGAAGATTTAAACAAATAACACAGTATGGATTGAATTAGTGGTAGATACATACAAGTCTATAATAAACAAAAGTGACAATTATGAATCCATGGTAAATAAAAAGTTATACAAGAAAAGTTTCACAAAATTCTACATGGCTCACCTGTGAACAGTGTTTATATGGTCATAAGGTAAACAATGAATACTCATCTAACAAAATTATGGTATAACCATATTGAGAGAATGGGGGTAGGAGAGGTGTATAGGAGAGAGGTGAGGAATGGTGGAAAGAAGAGATAAATCCTTAATTTCCATAGTAAAAAGTGAGCATTTTATGCCTAAACTGAAAAAAATCAAGATAACAATATATGCATGTTATATGGAAAGATGGAAGTAAATACCAAAATAATTGTTTAATGGAGTTGAAAGTAGATGCTTGTGAAGCAAGGAAAATGAGAGGAAGGTGGGAGCAAAGGACTGCTATTTTTCAAAAAAAGCCTTATGGAATTAATCACTCTTTTAAATGTTATCAAATATACAAAGATTAAATAAAGTGGAAAAAAAAAAAGCAAGATGAAGAGCCTTCATTTCTCCAATCCCCAAAATTAATGCTAATTTACCGAGAAGCAAAATCTAAATTTTGACCTTATGATTGTGGCCATGATTACTTTTAGATAGATATTCATGTCTAAAGAAAAGGTTTATGGAAAAACTGGCCAGTCTATAATTTTTAACCTTTTAAAAGTTACAGATCCCTTAGACAATCTGCTGAAAGTGATGTATTCTCTGCCAAGAAAAATTTATACACACACATTTTTCTTTCAATCTCAGAGACTGAAATTTATCCTTGGAGTTCAGGAAATAACTCTCAATTTCAAAGATGCATCAGTAAGGTGGATTTTCTAGATTTCTTTCCTGCTTGCTAGTATGTGCTTCTTCCATAGAAGATATTTTAGTCTCTAACTTAGTTGTTCCATTTATTACTTTTTAAATTAATTTTAAAATTAAACTGTTTTTACATTACCAAAGCAATACATGCTCCTGTAGGAAATACAGATTAAAGAAAAACCTTTCAGAAAATGTTTAATCTAACCTTTTATTTTATTATTATTTTTTTTTATCTCACCTTTTAGATAAAACTTTGGTACACAATGTATCCTTCCAGATTTTTCTGTTTATACCCTTAAAAAAAACCTGGACTCATAAGTATGTTTTATAATCTTCTCTTGTCATGTAACAACGCACATTACATCTCCAGATTTGATTTCTCTACTGGTCTCCAGATTTCTTTATTCATCGACTATGTTTTTGATCTCCTTATTTCAAAATTAGCATAGTCTAAATGGAACTCTTTTCTCCACAAACTGGTTTTCTCCTCAGTCTTCCCCATCTCAGTAAATGGAAATACCACCAAATTACTCAAGCTAAAAACTTCATCCTCCATTCTTCTCTTTGTACCATATGTCACACCCAATTCATCAGTTGGTTCTTTCAAGAACTCCAAAACATATTCTGAATTTATCCACTTCTACCCATCTCCACTGGCACTGCTGTAGTCTAAGACTTCTCTGCCTCCTGTGAAAGTCTCCTAACTGGTCTCCCTGTGTGCACTCTTGCCCACCTTCAATTTATTTTCCACACAACTGCAGTGGCCATTCCAAAATGTACATCAGATCACAACACATGTCTCCTTCAAACTAATAAATAAACTATCTTTGTACTTCATAACCTAAACTCTACCACAATGTTCAAGGCCTTACATGATCGGTCCTGTGGTCACTTCTCTAACCTCCATTCCTATGTTCTCCTTTTTCAGTCAGCTCAAATCTGTTCCCAAATGTGCCATATATTCCTAACGCAGGGCCCTGTACTTGCTGTTGACTCTTCCTACAGTGTTTCTCTCCCAGCTTTTTTTTTTTTTTTAATTTTTATTTATTTATGATAGTCACACAGAGAGAAAGAGAGGCAGAGACATAGGCAGAGGGAGAAGCAGGCTCCATGCACCGGGAGCCCGACGTGGGATTCGATCCTGGGTCTCCAGGATCGCGCCCTGGGCCAAAGGCAGGCGCTAAACCGCTGTGCCACCCAGGGATCCCTCTCTCCCAGCTTTTTCCATGGATAGCGTCTTCTCTCCATTTGGATTATAACCCAAATGCCATATCATATATACCTACTCTGAAGTTAACCTCTTTTCTCCATTCCAGTACTTCCCATCACTATCTCACTGTTCTATCTTACTATCTTCCCATGCTTACCAGAAACGGAACTTATTTTATTAATTTGTCTGATTAGTGCCTGTCATCCTGCTGCCCACATTCTAAGAATATACATTCTTAACATCAGGGACATTATCAGTCTCTCATTGCTGTAGCATTTCACATCTCAGCATGTAAAACAATTTAGAACAATTCCTGATAGGTGTCAATCAGTAAATATTTCCTGAAAAATGGATAAGTTCTGTATTTAAAATTCTTTCATGTTCTAACACTTTTACAGAAATCCTTTTAGGGTCACCCAGGGAGCTCATTGGTTGAGGATCTGACTCTTGATTTTGGCTGTGGTTGTGATCACAGGATCGTGGGATTGAGCCCTATCTTGGGGCTCAACCACCCAGCCAGGAGTCTGCTTCGGATTCTCTCTCTCCCTCTCTCTACCCCACCCCATGCTCTCTCATGCTCTTTAAAAATAAATCCTTTAAAGAAAGATTTTATTTATTTATTTAGAGAGAGAGAATGCATGAGAGGGGTGAGGGGCAGAGGGAGAAGCAGACTCCCCACTGAGCAGGGAGTCTGTCGTAGGGTTTGATCCCGGGACTCTGGGATTATGACCCAAGCAGAAGGCAGACTCCTAACCAACTGAGCTACCCAGGCACCCCTAACTAAATCTATCTTAAAAATCTTTTTATTTTGGAGTACTTTTAGATTTACAGAAAAAAAAATGCAGAGTTCCCATATACTCTTTAGTTTCCTCTAATGTTAACACATTTGTCAAAATTAAGAAATTAACACTGGAGTAATACTATTAACTACAGACTACTCATATTTCACCAGTTTTCTAATTAATGTGGGGTTTTTTTGGTTCCAATCCAATCTAGGGTACCACCCTGCATTTAGTCATTATGTCTCCTTCATCTCCTCTGATTTGTGACTATTTCTCACTCTCCTTATGTTTCATCACTTTTAAATTTTTGAAAAGTACGGTTCACATACTCTGTAGAATGTCTAGGATGTTCCTCAATTTGGGTGTGTTGGTATGTTCTCACAGTGAGAGTAAGGTTATGGGTTTTGGGGTAACACAGAAGTGAAGTTTCTTCTCCTCACATGATATTAGAGGCAGGGGTAAATGATTCAAAGTGACTATCACCAGTGATATTAACACTGATTACTCGAAGATGGTGTTTTCCAGGTCTTTCCACTGTTAAGTTACTATTGGTCCCTTTTCATCTTCTGTGCTTTGGGAGAGAGTCACTAAATCCTGTCCTTTACACTCAAGGACAGGAAAATTAAGAAACTCTCCTGGGGAGGAAAAAAAAGAAATTCTCCTGGAGTGGGAAGTATCTACATATAATATTTCTTCCATTCATTTTTAATTATGGAAGAGAGACGCAGCGGCATTTACACTAAATCTCAAGAGACATGTAGTGCTCAAGTATTTATTTACCTGAAGGAAAAATTTTATTTATTGAATACTCTTACCTACCAGTATCAAGATACCAAAGATCCTTGCAGCAAACTTGACTATTCAGTGCTTTTTTGTAGCCATCTCTTCCACTCCAAAAATACAATCGAGTGCCAATTGCAACAGCACAGTGTCCAGCTCTTGGTCTTGGTCTTGAATTTTTTTTATCTTCCTGAGAATCTGATACCAGGGTGGTCCACTCTGCTGTATCTATAAGATAGAAATATCCATGACTACTCTATTGTTCTTAAACAATAAAGTAACAAAAATGATTTTATTAATAAATTTTATTTCAGTAAGTAACTCTTAAAATACTCACCAAGATTTAGGTAAGAAAATGAACTAGTACATCTCCACTCACAATCATGAGGTGAAGTCTCAATATTCTCCCCCTTATGTGGAACCCATCCACCAAAAATGTACATCCTGAACAACAAAAAGAGAGAACATAAAGTGGTTGATTTTTTTACTAAAGCTTTAATTTTTTTAAGATTTAAAATACTAACAATAGACTTAAATTTCTTATTTGTTGACTCAAAGCTTCAGGACTACTCACTTATCATGATCAAGATAATGGGAATAAGATAATGAATAAAGAGGTCTCCTCTGAAGAGTATACAATTTCATGAAGCAATACAGAATCAAATTATTTCTCTCCAGCAAGTTAAAATGGGGAATATTTCACTTATTTTGAAAATCATTATGTATAATATACTCAGTGTACCTCAGTCAGAAAGACAGTCAAATGATCTATGACACCTAAAATCAAATTTGGAGTTGTATGCATACAGTACCCAAAGAGGATTAAGTCTCTTATAACTTTGGTCACTGATATTACTCAAATAAAATACTTTAAACTATGTCCCTCAGGGCCCTAAGGGTTCTTGAGACATGCCTAATGGCTGCTAAAGGAGAAAGGTTCATCAGGTAGAGTTTAGGGCCCATGTGACCTTATGCCAACAAGAGAAGCTCTATTTTCTTTCTATTTAACATATTAGAGTTCCAATGGAAAAACTACATTTTATAAAAGGGTTCTGATATTCTAAAAACTGTATCTTAAAAAAAAATAAAATAAAAAATGTATCTTACTAAGATTTTTTTATGGCTATTTTTTTAAACAAAGTAGAGTATTCCTTTTTTTTTCCCCCAAAGACTTATTTATTTGAGAAATAAAGAGAAAGGGACCAAAAACATGGAGAGGGAGAAGCAGACTCCCTGCTAAGTGGGGAGGCCAATCCGAGGCTTGATCCCAGGACCCTGGGATCATGACCTGAACTGAAGGCAGATACTTAACTGAATGAGCCACCCAGGCGCCCTATTCTTTTTTTTGTTTTTATTTTATTTTATTTTTTATTACTTTTTTAAAAATATTTTATTTATTTATGACAGACAGAGAGAGAAGCAGGCTCCATACAGGGAGTCCGACGTGGGACTCGATCCCTGGTCTCCAGGATCCGGCCCCGGGGTGAAGGCGGCGCTAAACCGCTGAGCCACCGGGGCTGCCCCTCTTTTTTTGTTTTTAAAGGTTTTATTTTTTTTTTTTATTCACAAGAGACAGAGAGAGACACAGAGAGAGGGAGGGAGAGAGAGAGAGGGGGGGGGGGCAGAGACAGGCAGAGGGAGAAGCAGGCTCCATGCAGGGAGCCTGACGTGGGACTCAATTCTGGGTCTCCAGGATCAGGCCCTGGGCTGAAGGCGGCACTAAACCGCTGAGCCACCCAGGCTGCCCAGGCACCCTATTCTTAAAAAAGAACTAATGAGGCTCTAGTTGTTTCCTAAAACATTACTTATAAGAAAAAGTCCCTACACAAGGAAAATATCTAATTAAATTCTATTTACACAATAATGCACAAATAGGGAACTTGTTGTTTTTTTTTTTTTTTTTTTTAATAGGGAACTTGTTGATGACAGTAACAGCTTTTATGGATTGCTCATTATGTACCAGACACCATTTGAAGCATTTCATATGTATGAATCCATTTAATCTTCAAGACAATCTTGTGGAATAGGTTTTATTATTATCTATATTTTATATTGAGGAAATTGAGGTGCAGACAGATTAAATTTCCTTGCCCCAGATCATACATGACAAGTACCAAAACTGGAGACTTGAATTCAGGCAATCTGGTTACAGAGTTTACATTCCAACCATAATGACATCCCAAGTTCAATCATTAAGCATACATACTGAGTACACATCTGAATACAAATCAAGCATTACCAAAAATAAGTAAAATGAAACACTGAGTTTGGTGTGTCAAACCTGGCAATGGAGGACAGATCACTGTTACAACACTTTGCCTCACACTTACTACCTACTCTGAGCAAGGCACTGTAAGAAATATACAGAAATATAAGAGGCAGCAGGATAAGAAATTGGCACAGTAAATATTTTAGCTTCTATAGGCTTACAATTTTAGCTTTAGTAAACACAATAAAATATTATTAAATTCAATAATCTATTGCTAAGAAATTGGTAGCACTGCTCTTTGTATCTTTCTTGAGTTGGTTTAAAAAAAAGTGGAAAACAAAAACCATACTTGTTTCCTATAACACTGGCTGTATGAAGGCTTCGTGGAAGTGGCACTGTCCCTTTAGTTTCTGGTTTTGACCAAGACATAGTTTCTAGAAGTAAAAATAAGTATATTAGCAATTTGGTTTAATAATAGCAATTTACCTCACCTTGAAGAATTTAAAAAAAAATAAAAAGGGACTTATCAAAAAGAAGCAAAAGTGTTTCAAAACCATTACATGAACTTCATCTTAAAATAAACATTTCCAGCTGACATAAATAGCCAATTATAGTAATCTATTTATATTTGAATGTTAGTATTTGTAATGGAGAAGTGTGTTTAGGGTGCCACCAACTTTGAATTATAACCAGACTAGGGATTTTAACATTTTAAGTAAGAACATACTGTGTAGAAGGTAGTCAAAAGTGAGACACACCTACCCTCCACTCACTCACTTCTAGGATCTCTTTAAAAAAAGCTAGCCATGTTTTTTTTATGGACCAGCCATAATGTTATTAATGCTACATTTCTTGGAGACAGAGTAACCATATAAATTTGATCATCCCCAAGAGGGACACTTTACAGAGTGATAATTGGTACTACTGAAAATTACACAGGACAATAAGCATAAATCAGGGCCATCTCAGGCAAACCATTACATATAGAGACCCTACTTATAAGGAGCACAGGAGAGTTACTGTCATAAGCCAAACATTCATTTGTTTAACTTCACTGATCAGCAACCATTTGCATCATATCTCTGTTGTTCCAGAGCTGGCCACAAGTGCCTTCTATAAATCTAAATGTAACTCAATAAACACTGCAATCAAAAATATTTTTCCATAGCAATTTTTATATTTGCCTTTATCAATCATAACCAATTCCTGAGCCTAAATCAAGGTAAGCTTACCTAAGTCAAGTTGCCATAGATCATCTAGGCGAGCACCACACATTCCACCAAAGACATACATTTTAGGACTTCCAGAATCTTTTTTGCAATATATGACAGCTGTGTGGGATTCTCTTGGAGAAGGCACAATCCCTTTAGTCACTGGAATGCTCCAACCCACAACACCAGAACCATGCTGTAGCTCCAACTCATAGAAATCATTCAAATATCTAGGATATCATGAAATAAATTAAAACATTAACATAATATATACCTTTTATATGATTTTTGTTTCTATTTATAAAGATCATATATGCTTATTGTGAAAAATTCATATAGTACAGAAAAGCATTGAGAGAGCAAAAACTCCATTCCTCATTCATTCAACACATATTTATCAAACACTACTCTTCTGGGGTGTCAGTAGTGAATAGAAGAGATTTTTAAAAACATTCCTGTCATCCTTTAACCAACACTCTTGTCTATTACAGCTGTGATAGTTTCAAAACATAGCTGCAAATTCTCTGACACTCTTCCCATCAGGAGGTAGGGTCTATGTGTCCATCCTCACTCTCCATTCTGGGCAAGCCTGTGACTGCTTCAACTAGAGTATGGTGAAATGACACTAGGTGACTTCCAAAGCTTGGTCACAGAAGGCAGCTTCACTCTAGACACTTGGTTTTGGGATCCTGAAGCACCACGTAAGTCCAACTCCCACAAAAATACCAAGTGGTGTTTATATGTGCAAGTGGAGTGGAAGTGTCATAGGATGACAGCCCCAGTTCAGTTCAGCCTTCAGTCATCTCAGTGGAGGCACCAGATGTGGGAGTGACCGTTCAAGCCTTTACATCTTAGGCCTAGCCATCACTGCTGTGTCCTGTCTGAATGCCTAATGCAGAGTCTCCGAACATAATAAATTGTTGTCATTTTGCATCACTAACTTTTGGGGGAGTTGACTACATGGTACTAGATAACTAGGACAATCACTATTGGCAATAATTGCTAAATATCCTTTGACCTCTCTCTCTCTTTCGACATCCACATATATATAAGTGAGACATATTACAAATGTCCCTTTGTAACTTTTTTCTTTTAAAACATTCACACTATAATGTAGCAAAGCTCTATGTAGCTTTTTTTTAAACTCTAGAAACTGGCATTAAATTTTTCATCCGTGGGGCAGCCCCGGTGGTGCAGTGGTTTAGCACCGCCTTCGGCCCAGGGAGTGAGTGATCCTGGAGACCCCGGATCGAGTCCCACATCGGGCTCCCTGCATGGAGCTTGCTTCTCCCTCTGCCTGTGTCTTTGTCTCTCTTTCTCTCTCTGTCTCATGAAAAATAAATAAAATTTAAAATTAAAAAAAATTTTTTTTCATCTGTGACATGGATGTTTCCAATGTTTTGAGCAAAATAACTTTTTTTTTTAAAGATTTTTTTTTAATTTTTTATTAATGATAGTCACAGAGAGAGAGAGAGAGAGAGGCAGAGACACAGGCAGAGGGAGAAGCAGGCTCCATGCACCGGGAGCCCGACGTGGGATTCGATCCCAGGTCTCCAGGATCACGCCCTGGGCCAAAGGCAGACGCCAAACCGCTGCGCCACCCAGGGATCCCGCAAAATAACTTTTATAGGAATATATTTCCTATCAATTTATTACTCAAATATGAGGGCAAAATTAAAACACTTTAGGATATATAAAGTTTCAAAGTTTAGGGGTCCCTGGGTGGCACAACTGGTTAAGTGTCTGACTCTCAATTTCAGCTTAGGTGGTCACGATCTCTGGGTCATGGGATTGGGTCTGTGTTGGGCTCCCTGCTCAGCACCAAGTCTGCTTTAGACTCTCCCTCTCCTTCTGCCCCTCCCCCCCAAATAAATAAAGAAATCTTAAAAAAAAAAAAAAAAAAAAAAAAAAAACTTCAGAATTTAGCCATAAAATTGTTTTGGGAGAAAATGATTCTAGATATTATTCCAGAAAAATAAAAAGAAATCCAAGAAAGAACACACTGAAATAAGAGAAATGGTAGTACAAAGAAACCAGTAATTTGTAATATGCTTAAACTGATGCTTATAAGTATGGTTGTGAGGTCTAAATAATCATTAATAAAGACTGACCAAAAAATTAACTTCTTAGAGTTATTATAATCTGGAATAAGACTCAAGAATACAAGGAACATATGGGAAAAGGGGATAAGCAAAAGACGGTAAAGACTAATCTATTCTCAAAGATGACAAGATCTTTTCAGTTTAAATGTATGTGATAATTTCTGAGCAACTACTAAGGCAAGCACGGAATTAACATGGTTAGCTTTCAAATCATTAGAAGAAAAAAACAGTAAATCAAGAAAAAGGAAAATGAAACATAACCAAAGCATAGTCTATGGAAAGCAGTTAATAAGACGGTTAGGGGAAAAATACTATAAAACTATGTCAAAAAAAAAGACACTCTGTAAAAAAAATTTTTGGTACATATCACAGAAAAAGGTAAAATTTTCTTAATGTAACAAGTTCCTACAAGATCAAGATTACAACCAATCACACAACAGATAAATAAAAAGACATAAACTGACAGTTCACAGAATGAGAAATAAAAGTTGCATATAACACAAACAAACACAAATACATACACAAATATTCAGCCTCATTACAATTTTTTAAAATCAGCAAATGCAGGAAAAGGCAGGGGGTTGGACGTAGAGAAGCAACAACAAACAGATTAAATGGAAAACAAAAAACAAAGGTAAGAAAAAACACTTCTCTCAAGGGCAGGAAGTATATAAGGAAAACAAAATAAAAAAACCCTGAAACCAGCTATAAGCAATTAACAGCAAGGATAATACAATACTATTTTAATACTATGCCACTGATGTGGCATAGACTGACACAGATCAGAATGGATGCCAGCCAGTAAGCTATACTAGCTCATAGTGATCAATGGTTATTCCTATTTACAAAAGATAAGTCTACAACAAAATCATACACACAGGTTGAAAAGTAGATATAGACGGTACAAACAGTAAATTCACAATCATACTAGGAGGTTTGAACATGTCATTCACAAGCTGATACAATCCAGACTCACAAAATAAAATAGCTTTGAATAATAATGTAAAACAGTGATTTAATAAAGAACCTTGTACTCAATCAATCAGGAACTTAAAATCTTTATGAACACCTATGGAGTAATCACAAAAACTGACATACACCACAAAGACAATCTCCAAAAAAGAGAAATCCAACAGATCACATATTTTTTAATACAATATAATAAAACTACATATTAGCAACAATAACAAAACTTTCCCTTTGGAAAGTTTTACAAATTTATGTCAAATTACTTTTGGGTTAAAGAGTTAATGAAAAGTAGTAACAAGAAGAGTATTATATATCTAAACCTATGGAATATGGCCAAAGCCACAAGCAGAGGAAAATTTGTAGCAATTAATAGAAAATAAAACAAAAAATATATGAATAGGCATTCAAATTACTAGAAATTAGAAAAAAAGTTAGAAAAAAACATCAAAACTATTAAAAGTTTAAAAGAGGGGCACTTGGGTGGCTAGTCGCTTAAGTGTCTTCTTTTGGCTCAGGTCATGATCCCTGGGTCCTGGGATTGAGCCTCCACCACATCCCACTCCCAACCACATCTAGCTCCCTGCTCAGCAAGGGAGTCTGCTTCTGCGCATCTTCCTTTGCCCCACTTGCCCACTCAGGTGGGAGCTCTTGTGCTCACTCTCTCTCTCAAATAGAGAAATAAAATCTTAAAGAAAAATTTTAAAAGAAGTTATAAAAAAATTAAAGAAATGGAATAAAGAAAAAAGTGAAAAATAAAAATAAATCATTAATAAAACTGAAAAATGGTTCTTTGAAAACACCAAACCACTTATGAGTCTGATTAGAGAAAAGACAAAAAACGTTTATAAATGAGAAGAGATTGTGACTACAGAGAGAGATTTTAAAAATATACAGAAAACTGTCTTTTAATTTTTATCAATAAATATAAAAATCTAAATAAAATGGTTGTTTTTCAAGGAAAACATAAATTACCAAATGACTCAAGAGAAAGTAGAAAATCTAAATAGATCAATAACTATAAGAGATACTGAAAAGGTAGTCAAAGATCATCTTCCTAAATTATACCAATCTCAGACAATTATGGGAAATTTCTACTATTCAAGAAATTGTGTCATTTAAGCATAAGATAGAAGGCTTCCTGAAACCTCAGAACAGAGCCCTGACTGTGTTCCTGAGAATAAGAGAATTCTGATACTCAAATCAGATTAAAATAGGACACCACTACCCTAAATAAAGTCAATATACGAAAAATCACTAGAGACTATAGAGAATATATAAATGTTAGCAAATGAATTCAGCAAAGTATGAAAATAACACTGTAATCCAACAAATTGGGATTTAACTACAAATTTAAGATGGCTTATATTTCAAAACTTAATAATTCACACAACCAATGGACTAAAGAAAAGAAACAGTAAGATCATTTCCATGTCAGAAATGAATATGAACATCCACCTTTGGTTAAAATGAGAGAGAAAAAAACTAATTAGAAAACTAGAAATCTTTTAAAACTTCCTTAATCTGATCAAAGGCAAATATTAGAAACCTATAGCAAACATCACAATTAATGACAGAAACGAAAATATATTAATAAAACAGAATAGAGTCTTGAACAAGAGTTGACATTTTTTTTGTAAAAAGCCAGACAGTAAATATTTTACAGTATGCAAGTCACAACTACTCAACTTTCCTCTTTTATTTAATATGAAAGCAGCCAGAAACAACATGTAAATGAATAGGAATGACTGTGTTCCAATAAAGCTTTATTAACAAAGAGCATAGTTCATAACCCCTGGTTTAGAAAGCCTAGAAAAAGACCCATTTTATATGAGGATTAAGATATGATAGAGATGGGACTTCAGTGAAGAAATAAATGGTTTATTTAATAAATGGTGGTAGAGAATTGGAAATCCATTAGGAAGAAAAAGTAAAAATCCTCATAACAGTCACAAAAATATATTCTAAATATATTAATATTTTAAACATAAAGAACAAAGCTATGAATGCACTGAATAATTTTGGGGTAGAAGAATCTTCCTAAAGCACAAAGCAATTAAAGAAAAATACTGTCAAACCTGATAAAACAAAAATGAAAACACTTTTTAAAAAAAGCAAATAGAAGACTTGAAAAATTATGGATTATGGTGATGGATACACAACACAATAAACTGACTAAAATCACAGAATTGTATGTATAAAAAGGATGAATTTTATCATATAAAGTTTATGTTTTAACTATTCAAAAAGGAAAAATAAAGATATGAACAATTTCATAAAAGGAATTGCAAATGTCCAATAAGCATAATCAAGCTCATTATCAGTATTTATTAAGATTTTTATTTATTTATTCGTTTATTTGTTTATTTGTTTATTTATGAGAGCAAGCAAGAGTGTGCATGAACACGTATGGGGAGATGTAGTGGGAGAGGGAAAGGACAAGCAGACTCCGCACTGAGCCTGCAGCCCAACATGAGGCTGGATCTCATGCTCCTGAGATCATGACCTGAGCCAAAATCAAGAGCTGCACATTTAACTGACTGAGCCACCCAGCTGTCACACTCATTACTAGTTTTTAAAAAATAAAAATAAATCCACAAAATGTATTTCACCTATTAGTTTGGCAAAAACTAAGAAGAATGAGACAATTCGATATTGTTAAGGGGGTAGGCAGACCTGCACACTGCTATTAGGAGTATAAAATTAAAATGGCTCTGTCTCTTTGCAGATTGATTCAGGAATATCTAACAAACCTGAATAAATATCTTTTGACCTCATTCCCACCGATTCCGTTTACAAGTATGAATCCTACAATCCAGGTGGCTCAGGCAGTTAAGCATGTGACTCTTGATTTCGGCTCAGGTCATGATCCCAGGAATGTGAGATCAAGCCCTGCAACCAGCTCCATGCAGGGAAGAAGATTCCGTTGAAGATTCTGTCTCTTCCTATACCCACACCCTGTCTCCTCACTTTCTCCCTTTCTCTCTAAAAAACAAAAATAGTCATACTTGTGCAAAGACTGTAATACCAAAAAAGTGGAAATATTTAAATGTCTACCATTTAAATGGTTAAGTAATTTGCAAAATTCAGACTACTTTTCAACCATTAAGAAAAAAATAAGGTCAATTTTTATCTATTGCCCTAAAAGATCTCCAAGATACACTGTCAAAGGAAAAAAAAAAAACAAAAAACAAAAAACAACAAAAACAAACAGGAAACACCCAAAGTTGCAAAGCAAAAAGAAAGATCCCACTTCTATAAAAAAGAATACTTATCTGTGTATGATCAGATCAATGTTTCCCACCTCCCCTCTCCTGCTAGGCAGAACACTCAGTCTAGGATGGCCGACCAATGGAATGTGAACAGAAATGAATCTGCTAGCTTTAACCAGAGGCTTTCAAAAGCACTACATCTATCTATTGCTCCCTCAAGCAGCATAAACTTGAGAAGCTTGCCCATTATATATAATAAACTAAAAAAAAAAAAAAAAACCTGACTAACATATGATACATGAAAAAGGTTCTAAAATATATACATCAAATTGAATTATGTGTTTGCTTGTGTTGGAAGACAGTGATGCTTTGAGAAAGAATTTTGTATATTTTCTAATTTCTTAAATTTTTTACAAGTCTATATCTAGAAAAATCTATTTAAGGTAAGGATGAAAAAGACATGTGCTAGACGTAAAAGTATCTGGGTTATAGTATGTTGGGATAAATTTTTTTCCTTTTCTCTAGTTTCCAAGTTTCCCATGATATCTTATTTAGTGTTATTTTTTTAAGGTTTGGAAAAAACAAAAAAGCTAAGACTAACATCAATGTAATGTCGGTAATATGCTGATGGCAACCTGCAACTACTTTGAAAATGAGGCCAACGATCTTACTTAGCCATCATCATGACATTGAAATGCTGGTATTCAATAACTCTCATTTCACAGTCAAGGAAAACAGTATTAGATTACTTCCACTAAAGGACACCCATGGTAAGCAGTGAATTAGAAAAGTCTTTCAGATTCTAAATTTCCAAAACTTGAGTGCCAAAATGACAATGTGATCAAAACACTATACAAAAAGAGGCAGTGATTAGTTCTGTTTGGAAAAAGGGGGAGAGGATTGTTTCAAAAAGTATTTGCTTGTGTGAACTACCATAACAACTTCCTGTATGAAAAGTGGATATGATAGCCTTTATTTTATAGTGACATTTTTGTCACCAAATTCCCAGAGACATCTAATTTGAAAATAATCATTTGTTATTTTCATTATCATTTATGACAAGTAAAATACACTATGGCTCAATATATACAAATAGGTTGCTATAAATAATTATGTTGATATCATTTAATAAGATGATTTCTGATTAGAAAAGGCATAGTTATGAAAACACATATTCCAGGGACTAGGGAAAACACAACTGCTCACAAATTTGTTTATTGTTAGGTTTAAATGCAAAAGGCTAAGTTTTATCTTTTTAATAACTGGGAGAAATTAAATTTTCTTAATCTAAGTCTTAAACATTTGGTTCGAAAAAGAATCAACATACCTGGGAACATTATTGTTTGAATCTTCACTTTCATTTGCCAGACCACCAAACAAATAGCATTTGTTACCATATAAAGAGAAGCTATGTCCAAGCCGAGGGCAAGGAGGTAAACCAGAAGAAGGGGGGTGGGGTTTCACTTTTTTCCATAACCAACGACTTGCCTAAAAAAAAGCACAATCAGATAAAATGAAGAAAGCATTCCTATATTGTCAATAGTATAACATCATATCAATATATTTTAATCAAAATCCAATCAGAAGGCTCCAATAAGCTCTTCTGAGGACAAATGAGAAGGAAACAGGTAACTTCTGGAACTAAAATAAACACTGCAATAGAAATTCAGTCTAGTCTTCCTGGGGCACCTGGGTGGCTCAGCTGGTTAAGCAGTTAAGTGGTTAGTGCTTGATTTCGGCTCATGTCATGATCTCAGGGACATGAGAGCGAGCCCAGCATTGCATTGAACTCCACATTGGACCTGGAGTCTGTTCGAGATTCTATCTCTTCCTCTCTCTGCCTCTCTGCCCCCCCCCCACCCCCGATCCCACAAGAGAGAAAGAAAAGAGAAAGAAAGAAAGAAAGAAGAAAGAAAGAAAGAAAGAAAGAAAGAAAGAAAGAAAGAAAGAAAGAAAGAATTCAGTCTAGTTTTTCATATTCACAGCTTTCCTCAACAGCAAACCTAAGCAAATAATAATAAACACTAATAGTTCCCAAATATTTACATGAAAAATTAAATATATATCACTTGAAGATTAAATGAAATTTATATACTCTTTTCTGAAACTAGGTAATCCATAGATAGTATATATTTCAACCTTTAAATAAGCATAAATAAAGATCATTTAATAAACCAAACTCCAAAACTTATGCTCTATAGAGGCTCTATTACCAGAACTATTTGCTTTTAAGTAGGTATAATTCACCTATATCTGTCAATTAGCAGCTCATAATAGCAGCCCTATGAACATATGCACAGCTGTCAGAGAGGGCTCTGAGTGTGGCTTAGTAGAATCAAATTTATAAAGGATATGTGAAACTGTACCCCTTAATTTTTGTATGTCTTGCCAGTAAAAAAAAAAAATAGCGTTTATTAGTTTGAAGGTAACAAACTCTACAACGAAGGCAGAGGTTTTCAAAGTATGGTCTGGGGACCAGCAGCAACACATGGGAACTCGGTAGGAATGCCAGTGTTGAGGCCCCACACCAGACAATACCCATTCAGAAAAACTCTGGGGGGCAGGGCGCAGGGATCTGTTTTCACAAGCCCTCCAATGCTTCTGCTGCTGCTAAAATTGAAGAACTAGGACACTAAGATACAAAAAATCTAAACCAGTAACATGTATAACTGATGCTAAGTAACATATCTTATTAATGTTACAACTGTTACACTGGGTAGGAGAAAAAGACTTACACTAGAAACTTTGGCTTTTTAGTGCAGTGGAAACATTTCCTTTGAAACTATAAAATGTGAAACTCATACTATTTTAAATATGTTAATGAAATATTTTGCAATCTTTCAAAGAATTAGGAGCAATATTATTATTAAAGCCACAGAGTGAAATAAATTTGAAATACACTTACCTGCAACTCATATAACTCATTGCTGTATCTTCCATATTCAACCATTCCCCCAAATACTAATATTCTGGTACCATCACAGACAAATCCATGGGCAGCGCAACCTGGAGGGATGTCTCCTCTAACGGCTGGTAGGAACCACTGATTTGTAACTAGTTGCCAAAATAAAATTAAAACCAATTATAATAAAGTTATCACAAACTATGACTATGTACTTTATATGTATCATCTGTATCAGTGATTATTGGAGACTGGAGATGATTTTTCCCCCAGAAGCAAACTAAAAATGTGTAGTTGTCTCTCTGGAGGGAGGGGAGAGACGCTAGTGGGTAGGGATGAGAGATGGTGCCAAAGATCTTACAATGTACAGTGCACGCTCTTATAACAATTCTCTGGTTAAAAGTGGCAATAGGGGATCCCTGGGTGGCAGCAGTTTGGCGCCTGCCTTTGGCCCAGGGCGCGATCCTGGAGACCCGGGATCGAATCCCACGTCGGGCTCCCGGTGCATGGAGCCTGCTTCTCCCTCTGCCTGTGTCTCTGCCTCTCTCTCTCTCTCTCTCTCTGTGTGTGTGACTATCATAAATAAATAAAAATTTATAAAAAAATAAAATAAAATAAAAGTGGCAATAGTGCTGCTGTTCAACAATCCTGACCTATACAATTTAATTCTTACCAAAATCCTACTTGCTGAGTATCATCATCTCCATTTGACATTTAAGTCTGGTAACTTTAGCGCTGAACCTGGGCAACTGGCAGAGCAAAACTAAAACCAGGTCTAACTTATTCCAAAGCCAGGATTTTTACACTATACCAAATTGTCAAATAACTTCTAAACTATGTGTTATAGAGTGCCAAGAGGAGGAGACGGTGAAGAAAAAAAAAAAAAAAAAAAAAACTTTCTCCTACGGCACTATTTCGTTAACCTTTAAATGACCACTATGATTAAGTTATTTGGTCAAAGTTACTGATCATGACACAGACCCAAAATTCGGCAATTAGCCTTATACCGAGGACACAGCTTCCTCTTGATCGCTGGCCCATTTACAAGCTGGGGAACATGAGATTCCACCCTCCTTTTATCCGGAGGCGCTCCGGGAGGGGCAGCAGGGGTCTGTAGCGGTGCTCAAGTGACAGTCCAGTCCCCTCCGCGAGCGCGCCCCGCTGAGCCTCAGCACACAGACCTGACTGTGCAGGAACAGGCGCGGGTCTCGCCCACCACTTCCCCGCCAGTTAAGAGGGTTAGCAATGGAGTAAAAATCTTGGCTCCCACCTGCCAGATACGGCGCTGTATTTGGGGTGAAAGTACCAGGCCTCTCGTTTTCCCTCCTCATCGTCCCCCAGCCATCCCCGCCCTGATTCATTTCCTCCAAAGGAAAGACCGCAGGCAAAGACGAGACAGGCCCAGAGCAGCTTTGGTTTGGAGTTGGTTTGGGCTTTTGACAGGGGCGAGACCCCGGACCCCGGACCCCGGACCCCGGAGTGAGCGAGCCTTCGGGAAGAGGCCCGGGCGGGTGGAAACCGTCTCTCTCTCGCCTACGTCCGCCCGAGGGCTGGGGCGGGGGGGGGGGGGGGGGTCCGGGACCGCCTGCCTGAGGGCCGGCGCTCCCCGCCCTGGGCCCGGCTCCACCCCGCGGGCCTGGGGAAACGGAGCTGCCACCCAGGACACTGTGGGACCCCGGCCGCCCGGCTGAGCCGCAGTCCCCGCTGCCCGCCCGAAGAGGCAGTGACCCGGCGGTGACAGCTGTCAGGGCCTCGGCCGCCGCCTCGCCTCCCCTCCCCCTCCGCGGCTCCCACAGGCGGGGCCGTAGAGCGGCCGCCGCGCCTACCCGTGTTGTAGACGTGCAGCTCGTCCGCAATGCCCTCATTGCCCCCTCCGAAGATGATCATCAGTTCCCGGATGGCCACGGCCCGGTGTCCGTGCCGGGCGCGGGGGACCGGCCCCGTGAAGGAGGAAACCCGCCTCCAGTTGAGGAGGCTGGGAGCCGCCATTTTCCCAACCCCCGCCCCTCTGCCCACAATGCACCGCGCCCGCTCCGGCGCCGCGGCTCCCGGGGGAGGGCGGGGACCCGCCTCCCGCTGGGCGCCGGGGACCGGGTCACGTGACCGCGGGCGCCCGGGGCACGGCTGGAGGCGGGCGCGGAGCGAGGGGCACCGGTAGGGTAGCGTCGCCCTCAGCCCGGGGCGCGGTGCCCGGGCCGAGCGCCGTTGGCAGCGGGCCTTCGGGTGTACAGACACCTCCCAGCAACCGAGTCTCCCCTCCCCACCCTGGGCCCTCCCGGGTCGTCTGTGCTGGAGAAGGCGCAGCGGTTTCCCCCACGGCCACGTTAACTGAGCATCTAGGACGTGCGGGCCAGTCAGCGCCTGAACAGTCACAGCGCCGCGGGGAGAACCGCTTCTCGTGGAGGTTCGAAGTCCCGGGAGCGCGGGGAGGAGGCCGAGAGTCTGGGCCGGCGGGCGCCGAGGATGCCGGCGAACGGAGGGGACGGGCGGGGAGGGAGGACGGCCAGGGGGGCCCGGACCCTTGACGCCTTGTTGGGTGTCATGCCAGGAAGTCTAGCAACAGTCCGCCGCGAAGGGCGTTTTGTTGGTTTGTTTCGGCAGGTGGGAAACTGTGTAGGCTTCCGTTTGATTGCTGGCGGACGTCTGAGAGTCTTCCGTTTGCAAACGCTGCCCTCCCTCCTCGCCCTGGTAACCCCAACCCTCCAGTGACGTGGATACCGGTGTCTCCCGATCGTGCCTGGGGGAGTGCGGCACAGAGGCGTGGAGTAGTTCTCCCATGGACACAGCAGAAGCAGATTGGGACCAGGAATCAAACACAAGGCTCCGCGCTCCATGGCCCCCTTTCCTAACAACTGCACGACCACGGCCTCTGCTCACAGTCATATATGTAATCCTGGTAAGGCTGACAGCTGCCTGATTATCTGGTCCTATAAAGACACTCGAAGAGATACAATTCCAGAAGAAAAAAAAATTTTTTGAAAGCAATTTAAATCTATCTCACACTCTTAAGGAGGTACGGGAGCGGAAATACACACAACATACAGCAAATTTCCTAAAATTCCTCGTCTCTCATCATTTGCAATTTCTCTGCTATGGCTGTAACATCCCCTGTACCCCAGCTCCCTCAGTCATGAGCCTGCCTCTCCACCTCCTCATCCCTCTAAACTTTCCTTTGAGAAGTGATTCTCTACCTTTTTAATTTTTATTTATATATATTTTTAGATTGATTTATTCATAAGAGACACAGAGAGGGGCAGAGACATAGGCAGAGGGAGAAGCAGGTTCCCTGCAGGGAACCAGATGCAGGACTAGATCCCAGGATCATGCCCTGAGCCAAAGGCAGATGCTCAACTACTGAGCCACCCAGGTGCCCAATTCTCACTGTTCTTTCAGCTCCTGCTTCTCAAGTTCATCCTGTCACTGATTACCCCAATTTTGCAATATGGTCAAAGAGAATTTTGGAAAAGAGGGGGAAGATGGCTGGAAACAAAGGAGTCTATGAATATTTATGTATTAATGTTTCTTTGTCGCATACATAAATGTTTCTGTTAGAAAGGATGGATCCAGGGACACCTGGGTGGCTCAGTGATTGAGCATCTGCCTTTGGCCCAGGGCGTGATTCTGGAATCCCGGGTCCCATGTCGGGCTCCCTGCAGGGAGCCTGCTTCTTTCTCTGCCTGTGTCTCTGCCTCTCTCTCTCTGTGTGTCTTTCATGAATGAATAAATGACATCTTAAAAAAAGAAAAAAAGGGGCAGCCCCGGTGGCTCAGCGGTTTAGCGCCACCTTCAGTCCAGGGCATGATCCTGGAGACCCAGGATCAAGTCCCATATCAGGCTCCCCGCATGGAGCCTGCTTCTCCCTCTGCCTGTGTCTCTGCCTCTCTCTCTCTCTCTCTCTCTCTCTGTGTGTGTCTCTCATGAATAAATAAATAAAATCTTTAAAAAAAAAACGAAAGAAAGAATATCTGAAACAATACTGGGAAAGTACTGGGATAAAGCAAGGAACTTTTCATAGAACTTAAAATATTTATTTTTCACTTTTTTTTTTTTAAAGATTTATTTATTTATTTATTCAGAGAGAGCGAAAGAGAGGTGGAGACACAGGCAGAGAGAGAAGCAGGCTGTACGCAGGGAGCCTGACATGGGACTCGATCCGGGGTCTCCAGGATCACACCCCGGGCTGCAGGCGGCGCTAAGCCGCTGCGCCACCGGGGCTGCCCAAACTTAAAATATTTAATAAGAACTGTACTTTCTTTGGAAGTCTAGTGTTGAAATGTCCTAACTTTTATCAATGATGCTGTAAGCAGATAGTAGTTGTGTGTGTGTGTGTGTGTGTGTGTTTAATGCCCTTATAGCAAAAGACTAAGGGCAAAATTGAAAGGTGTAAACCCAATGTTGATATCCAAATTAAAAAAAAAAAAGTCAAAACTGGTCTGTGATATGTGAAAGGCTGAAAATCCCTGAACTGGGGAAAAGATTTAGACAAAATATTAAGAGAAAGGTGATTTCAAGTCATAACTGGTTGCTTAGATAAGGAGGTACATTACAATGGAGGAAGTGTGTATTCATTTCTTAGAACTGTTGTAACCAAATACCACAAACCATGTGGCTTGAAACAACAGAAATTTTTGTCTGCAGTTCTAGAGGCTAGAAACCCAAAATCAAGTGTCAGCATGATCCCTCTGAAAACTGTAGGGAAGAATGCTTCTTTGCTTCTTTCTGGCTTCTGGTGGTGGCCATTGAACCTAGGCATTCCTTGCTGCATCTCCAATCTCTGCCTTCCTCATCACGTGGTTGTTGTCCCTATGTGTCTGTGTCTCGTCTCTGCTTCTAATTCACAGTTACGTTCTAATGACCTCATCTTAACTTGATGACAATTGCAAAGACTTTACATTCAAATAAAGTCATGTTCACGTGTATTGGGCATTAGGATTTCAACCTATCTTTTGGGGGAACACAATTCAATCCATGACAAAGTGCTTCATCCAATGGAAATGCTATTTTAGGGGCACCTGGGGGGCTCCTTGGTTGAGTGTCTGCCTTTGGCTCAGGGTGCGATCCTGGAGTCCCAGGATTGAATCCCACATCTGACTCCCTGCAGGGAGCCTGCTTCTCCCTCTGCCTATGTCTCCCTCTCTCTGTCTCTCATGAATAAGTAAATAAATTTTTTTTAAAAAAAGACGGGGGGAGGGCGATGCTATTTTACCACAGCAGCTTTGGCTTAATTCTGCTTAGTGAGGAATTTAGAATAGGTCTCTGATTCTCAATCTTTGAAACTCTAGGAATGGAAGTTACCACCTAGGAGGAGAATGTAGAAAGAGAAGAGTGAGGCAGAAGAGCACCCTGAAGAACCCAACACTTAAGAGGTAAAAACAGAAGGAGGCACTAATGAAAGAAACAGAGAATGAGGAGCCAGAGAGGTTGAAAGGGAACCAGGTGAGATTAAGAAGCCACAGGTGAAAGGAATTTCACAGAAGTGGAAGTGGTTATCAAAGCAAAAGCCGGGCAGACCAGGTGGCTCAGCGGTTTAGCGCCGCCTTCAGCCCAGGGCGTGATCCTGGAGACCTGGGATCGAATCCCACGTCGGGCTCCCAGCATGGAGCCTGCTTCTCCCTCTGCCTGTGTCTCTGCCTCTCTCTGTGCCTCTCAGGAATAAATAAATAAATCTTTCCAACTCATGGTCTGAGATGGCTGCTCCAGCTCTTGCAATTGCATCTACATTCCAGCAACAGGAAAGAGTAAGGGAGAAGAATGTTCCCTTCTCCAGAACACATTCTGGAATTATATATATTATTTCTGTTTACATCCCATTAGCCAGAAGTTAGTCACAAGGCCACAGTTAGTTGAAGAAAGTCTGGGACAGGGCACCTGGGTGGCTCAGTGGTTGAGCATCTGCCTTCGGCTCAGGGCATGATCCTGGGGTCCCAGGATCGAGTCCCACATTGGGTTCCCCGCAGGGAGCCTGCTTCTCCATCTGCCTGTGTCTCTGCCTCTCTTTCTCTGTCTCTCAGGAATAAATAAATAAAATCTTTAAAAAAGAAAGAAAGTATGGGACATGTTTTTATTTAGAATGGCCATGTCCCCAGCTAATGTTCAAGTTTCTGCTACAGAAAAAGGAGAACAGACATTGGTGTTCATCTTCAGGAGGGTGGCTACAGGAGTCTGGGAAAGTAGTTATGTTTGTTTGTTTCAGCCTCAATAATAAGAAGGAGGGAAGGGAGAATAAGGTTGGAAATGAGAGTTACTTGAGCTAACCAACGAGGCCTACCTGGAGGAGAATTCACACTTGATGGAGCAAGATCCTGAAGGATCAAGAAAAGGTGGATTCAGAAGTACACATAGATTTACATATGCACAAGGGTTAATATATTATATTTCTGTGCTATATATTCTAGATTACATAAATATTTCTATTGTGTAAGTGTACGTGGAAAACAGAAAGCTCTAGTGGATGGTGCTGCTCTAGCCTTTCAAGATTCCCTTAGAGAAGGTCCCTTCATCCCACACTACTTTTTCTCCTTCACTCCTGCTCTCCCATATCAAACACCCATCATGTATCTGGACTTGCCACATAGCAGGAATTAAGATCATGGGATTTAGAATTCAGTGGATGTAGCCATTTACTAGCCGTGTGGTCTTGGTCAAATTATTTATCCTCTTTGAGTCTCAGATTCTTTGTCTATAAGATGGGGATAATAATAGCATCTATTAAAGTTGTTTTGCAGACCAAATGAGATAACATATGTAAAGTACAAGCAGTCCTTGGTTTGCATGGTAGTGTAGCTCTTTATTTATTTTTTTTTCATTTTTCATCCTTGCATTTAATTTTTTTTCATAGAATATAGTTTGTTTTTTTATTTATTTTTTTAATAAATTTATTTTTTATTGGTGTTCAATTTGCCAACATACAGAATAACACCCAGTGCTCATCCCGTCAAGTGCCCCTCTCAGTGCCTGTCACCCATTCACCCCCACCCCCCGCCCTCCTGCCCTTCCACCACCCCTAGTTCGTTTCCCAGAGTTAGGAGTCTTTATGTTCTGTCTCCCTTTCTGATATTTCCCACACATTTCTTCTCCCTTCCCTTATATTCCCTTTCACTATTATTTATATTCCCCAAATGAATGAGAACATACAATGTTTGTCCTTCTCCGATTGACTTACTTCACTCAGCATAATACCCTCCAGTTCCATCCACGTTGAAGCAAATGGTGGGTATTTGTCATTTCTAATGGCTGAGTAATATTGTATACATAAACCACATCTTCTTTATCCATTTATCTTTTGATGGACACCAAGGCTCCTTCCACAGTTTGGCTATTGTATTTTTTTTTTTTAAGATTTGTTTATTTATTTGAGAGAAAGAGAGTAGGGGGAGGGGCAGAGGGAGAGAACCTCTAAGCAGACTCCCCATTTAAGCTCAGATCTTGGAGCCTGGTGTGGGGCTCCATCCCATAGCCCATGAGATCACAACTTGAACCAAAACCAAGAGTCAAACACCCAACTGACTACGCCCCAGTAGTGTAGTTCTGTAAAATGACCATATAAGTTGCAAAGGGATCTTAAATCTCAATGGGAAAGATTGCAATTGTGCTGTGATTTTTTTTTTGAAGATTTTATTTATTTGTTAGAGAGAGAGCATGAGTGGGGGATGGGGAAGGGAGCAGATTTCCTTGCTCTGCAGGAAGCCAGATGTGGGGCTCAATCCCAGGGCTCTAAGATCACAGCCTGAGCTGAAGGCAGATGCTTAACCCACTGAGCCACCTAGGCACCCCTGTGCTGTGATCTTTAAACATTTTCATAAAAGTATTTACTACTCTTACTGTTGGTTTTAAATGCCTAGGGAAATGAGAAAATTAGTAGACCTAGTATTTATTTACTTTACTGTAATTTGAATCATTAAAAACATTGAGAGTTACATTTTTGGGTTTTTTGGATTTTTGTTTGTTTAAAACTTATCAAGAGTGGGGCACCTTGGGGGCTCAGTTGGTTGAGCGTCTGCCTTTAGCTCAGGTCATGATCCTGGGGTCCTGGGATCGAGTCCCACATCGGACTCCCTCCCTCGCTTGCTCTCTCTCTCAAATAAATAGCTACAATCTTTAAAAAAGAAATAAAACTTATCAAGAGTAGTTTGAGTCGTGCTTGCCTTACCATCATAAAACTTACTGTACAGAATGAGCATCTTTTCTGTGCCTTGGCAAATTGTCATACTCCTTTTCAGCTTTGGGATAGCTTTCCATATTTTATTCTTTGCACTTTCAATGTCGTGAAATATCTTTGAGAGCTCCTTTAAGATGAATTTTTTATCCATATCTCTTCCCTGGGAACATCTTTATCCTTTTCTACACAACCAGTTTCTGCATTCATGTTCATAAAGTTACCTTTACTCAATTCTTCTGGCTGCATGTCTAGAGTTGCCTGGTGACAGTGTCATCCCACAGCCAGCTATTTCTTCTCTACCTCCATTTACCTTTGATTTGAACTTCACTCTAGTCATTATCACTTTTTGTTTCTTTGCTACCCTATTATCTTTGTTGGCCAATTCTCTCTATTATTCATTTTTGTAAACATCGCAAGAGTTTATCACCAGGAATTAAGGAGGTGACATGACCACATGCTTTGTACGTAAACTGAATAGCAAATGTCCAGTGACCCACCACTGGCTAACTGATGGAAGCGACATGATTGGTTATGGATCAGGATTTGGGTCTGTTATTTGCATAGTAATTTCATGGACTAAAAGCTAGCAGCAAAGTTTGTTCTTGGGCAAGTACTCACTGTTAATGTACTATGGTAACAGACGCAAACTGTGAACTGTGCAGAGGGCCTGATGTCATTGACCTGAACCATGAAAACTGGTGTTTGTGCCATTGCCACACAAAGCCAGGGCTAGGCTGCACGAGGTGATGCCTGGCAGGTAGTTAGCACTTAGTAGGTAGTAGGCTATCTCACCTGTGTCATCTTTGTCATTCTCATTACATCACTATTGTTTCTGCTCTTCTGAGCCACTGAGGAGTTGGCTGGAGAGGAAGAGGCTGGTACTGGGAGGTGGCAGACGGCTGTGTTTTCAGCCAAGAGTGTAAATTGCCATGTCCAAGGGATACCTTCATTTCAACTAAGGATTCAGGCCAAGGTCTTATTGGCAGAGGTTTAGGAGGGAGTTTTAGGGAGTGGCGGCAGGGGGGCAGGACTCAACAGCAGAGAGGTGGGGCAGGCAGTGCTCCTGAGTTGAAAGAAGCAGATGGTGTCTGAGAGGCCTATTCACAGATCACAGGGCTCTGGCCATGGGTCTTGGCTAGAGAGGTGGCCAAGGCATGACAAAGGCAGCAGGCAAGAGCAAGCCAAGACTCTAAGCCAGAGAGAGCCTACATCAGTTCCCAGAACAGGGAACTCAGAATCAAGGAAGAAAAATACTTCATCAGAGTGAGAAAGAGGGCCAACAGGTAGAGAGGCAGGCATAGGCACAACTGCTGCAGCTTAGGGGGTAGCAGAAAAGAGTCCTGAGCGCCTCAGCATGGGACAAGAAGATGACCAGTCATTGAGTCCCATCAGGAAAAAGAGAGGAACTGAGGCTCCTCTAGTTATACGTCCTACCCCAGGTAGGTGATCTTGGACCCCAGCCCTGGAAGACGAGGCGATAATTGAGGCCATCAGCCAGACCCAGTGTAGTGATTCATTGCTGCTATACTAAGCTGCTTCCTTCCTTCTAGTCCATTTATCAGCCTTAATAGATTTTATCTAAGGCCTTATCTACAAAGCAGTACACTCAGCCAAGGCAGGCCTATTGGGTAAGAAGTAAGGATGAACATTTGACTCTCAACTAATAAAAAAATAAACTCAGATATACATCGTGTCAGCTGATGATACCACAAAAAGAAGATGCATATAAATCCCATAGAACTGCACTCAGACACATAACTGAAATCTGACCAGAGTGACATGCCCACGTGATGGTTTGTTTTCCTCACATGGTTAGGTGTTTCAGAATACTTAGTTCATTGCTGCTCTGGTGACTCCCAGTGCCAGCAGGGAATTAGGCTCCTCCTGTGTTCTTGCTCTGCCCTCCTTAACACATGCAGGGCTACCAGGGGACCCTACCTACATTGTGCAAGGGTATTTCCTATTTGCTTATACAGATCCACCCTCCAATCTTCTTCAACATGTTCAGTGCCCTGAGAGGCTGACTTAAAGATATTATGTCTATTGAGCTCCCCTGCTCTCTGACTTCCAGTATGGTTTAGCCAGTGGGAGGCACCACCAACAGGAGATTGGAAACTTAGGGTAACTAGTCCCCTGGTCCCTTTTGTGTTAGTCAACACAGGCTGCTCCTGTTGGGTAGCCTTGTCCATGTACCTACTTTCCCAGTCCTAGTAGCCACTCCCTTGCCTTATCCTTCCAGGTTACAACCTGCTAATTCCTGCAGTTGCTAATTCCACGCTACTGTGTTTCCTTAATACTGACCTTTTCAAATAGTGCCTTTTTTCAGAGTCTCCACCATTAACCTTCCGGAGTGAGCCATCTGTATCCTGCCAGGACCCTGACAGTTCAACACTAATCTGTGCATGGCTGGTGTGGCCATATGCAGAAGTACAGTGTGGACCTTTTATCTCCAGAGCTGCAAGATGGAGAGTGCACCTCCAGGCATCAAGGTTGGATTTCAGACAGGAAGAAATGGCAAGAAGCCCCTAATGGCTCTTTGCCAGGAACACAATAGCTTTTTAGGAAGTCACAGATGGCTGACTTCTTTCTGCTCATGTGCCACCCTAGATGCAGGATGTCTGAGGAGGTAAGTGTTTTTAACTGGGCAATTGCTGCTCCCACACGAAAGAGTGTTTCTATTTCAAAGGAGGAAGCAGAGAAGGTTATTAAGTAGGCTACTGGTGGCGTTCGCAACATCATATCACTCTTTTGGACTTTTCAAGAAAAAGTTACAAATAACTTACTGTTATAATTCCTTTTCCTAGGGATCCCTGGGTGGCGCAGCAGTTTGGCGCCTGCCTTTGGCCCAGGGCATGATCCCGGAGACCCGGGATCGAATCCCACATCGGGTTCCCAGTGCATGGAGCCTGCTTCTCCCTCTGCCTGTGTCTCTGCCTCTCTCTTTCTCTGTGACTATCATAAATAAATAAATAAATAAATAAAAATTAAAAATAAAATAATTCCTTTTCCTAGTTTATATCTTGAAGAGGGTTGTCTTCATCCAACAGTAAAAATACAGTAGTCCCCTCCCCCCCCTTATTGGCAGTTTCGCTTCTGAGGATTCTGTTACCCTTGGTCAGCCATAGTCAGGAAGTGGAATATCTGCCTTCTGACGATGGATGGTCAGAAGACGATGTAGCCGAACACTGCGTCATAATGCCGGCGTCATTCGTGTCACTTTGTCCACTTCATGTCATCACGTAGGCATTTTGTCATCTCACATCATCACAAGAAGGGTGAGAACAGTACAATGAGATCTTTTGAGAGAGAGAGAAACTACATTCACATAGCTTTTCTTACAGTATATTGTTATAATTGTTCAACTTTATCATTATGGTTGTTAATTTCTGTGCCTAATGCATAGATCACCCCTTACTGTAGGTATATATGTATAGCAAAAACAATAGTATACATAGATTTTTGGAACTCTCCATGGTTTCATGCACCCCCTGGGCGTCTGGGAGCAGACTCCCGGAAGACAAGGAGGGATGACTGTGATGACTTCCATGTATTGAGCCCTTACTCAGTGCTCACTAGGAGGCTCCTGACACTACAGCTGAGGAAACCACAGGTGAGATTCTGAGTGATGTGTTCAGTATAACGTCTGAGCTAACAGTTGGGTCTGTCCATCCCCAGAGCCCATGCTGGCAGCCACTGCACTTACCGGAGTATCCCTTAAAACCTGTCTCTTTCTTTTCTCCTCTTTTCTTCCCCAGAAAAGGATACATGTGCCCACAATGCAGAAATCTAGGTCATAGGTAATAAGCCTCTTACATCCTCAGGACATGGTCCACTAGAAATAAAGGAGAGAGAATCCCCAGTTGGAGACAGTAGGGCATCAAAGAGAAAGTGTACAAAGAACAGTGAGCAGAGAGATTTAGGTCCAGATGGAAGCCAATATGAATAGCAAGCAGAGTCTATGAAAACAACAGAACCATTTCAGTTGTGAGCCCCCCTCTGGAGTACTTTGGTTGTCATCCTCTCTGAACCTACTTAGTTACTGGGTCTCACACTGGGTCAGGCATTCTGCTAGGTGGATGAGAGATGCAAAGGTGGTGGGAGGGGAGCCCCAGCCTTTGGAGGAAACTGGAGTAGACAGGGGTCAGCTTGAGGGCTTTCCCTCAATGATACTTTGGGACATATCTGACTGACCGTCCTGCCGCTCCTGATAGCACATGATTCTGGAAGGGTAGCAGCAAGCCCTGAGCCAAGAAGTGGTGATATTTTTGCTCACGTGAGGGCCATGAGTACTGGAGCAGGAGTGCTCAGGGTACAGTTGTCTGTGCTGCTGCTGGACCTTCTCACTTCCTGCATGCTATCCATGTGTCAGGTGCACCTGCTGCAACCAAAGACGAATACTTCACAACCATGTCTGTTAGCTCAAACGTTGAGTAAAGTTGTGCTTTAAGATACAGCACACCTCCTGGAAGTAAAGAGAAAAGAAGAATAGCATAATATCAAGCCTGCTCCAAAGAAAAACGGCATTCTTGCTGGATCGTATGAGGGCCTTAGGATAGGAGTGTGTGAGGGAACACCACCAGGGCAACAGACAACTCCATCTGCACCCTGACTGGATGCTGAAGGCTGGCCAAGTGAAGAATGCGAAAGCCCTGAATGCAGTTTAACCCTTAGAGTTGCAGCCAAAAATCCTCATATTGAATCATGTGCCTCAAGAGAGAAAAGGGTGAGAGACCTACTGACAGGAATTCCAGTCCTGGCTTTATCCACCATCTTACTTTGGAACTTAGGACTTTAACATGCCCAAGACCTCAATTTGCTGATCTGCAAATTGGTGAACAACATCTCTGTTCAGCCTACCTTATGGGAATGTTATGAGAAGAAAATGAAATAGAAAATGTGAAGATGCTTTGTCAGTGTTCAAAGTCCTGTACAAAGGGAAGGTATTCAGACATTCCCACTCTCCAAGTTCAAGTCTGAAAAAAACAATCAACCCAATAAACCCTTTAGAGCTGCACCGTCCAGTACAGTGGCCACTACTCATGCTGCTGCTCTGCATGTAATAGGTGACTAGTGCAACCAAGGAACTGACTTTTTATTTTATTTTTTTAAGATTTTATTTATTTGTGTGTGAGAGAGAGAGAGAGAGGCTCAAAGACACAGGCAGAAGGAGAAGCAGGCTCCATGCAGGGAGGCTGATGGGGGACTCAATCCTGGGACTCCAGGATCATGCCCTGGGCTGAAGGCAGTGCTAAACTGCTGAGCCACCCGGGCTGCCCAGGAACTGACTTTTAAATTGTACTTCATGTTAACGAATTTAGGTTGAAAAACTGATACTTGATTCAGTTATTGGAAAGCTTTTAAGTATGCTTGGAACAACCTGAGTATGTGAGCCTAATTGTTAATCTGTAAATTATATGAAATATAAATACATACCAGTTGTTTCTGATGAAATTTAGTGTTTGAATTGAGATGTGCCACAAATGTAAGACACACACCAGATTTCAGACTTAATACAAAAAAAGAATGTAAAATATCTTGTTATAATATTTTGTATTAATTCCATGTTGAAATAATATATTGTATATATTGGGTTAAGTAAAATATATCATTAAAATTAATTTTACCTCTTTAGACCTTTTTTTTTTAATTTAATGCTCAGCCCAGTGCCTGGTGCAGAGTTATTCTCTCTCTCTCTCTCTCTCTGTCTTCCTCTCCTTCTCTCCCTCTCTCCCCCTCGCTCTTTAAAAATTTATCTATTTATTTATTTCAGTAATCTCTGTACCCTATGTGGGGCTCAAACTCATAACCTGAATGCTCTTCTGACAGAGCCAGCTAGGTACTTATCTTTGTACTTATCTTAAAATGACTACTAGAAAATTTAAGATTACAGAGTGGCCTGCATTATATTTCTATTGGGAAACACCACTTTAGAAAGAGCCAGTGAGCAGAGGGATCCTCATTTCCTTATAGGAGTTAAGAGAGAGGTTACAGAAATAAATTCCATGATCCCAGGCAATGTGCTGGCACCATTTCCTGGGTTTCTGAGAATCAATAGCAGAAACAGAACAGCCCAGAGCTGGGTGGGGTTCATTCCCTGCCTGATTCCTTTTCATGTTCTGGCTCAAAACCACCTTAAAAATTCTATTGTTATCATTGCCTTGGTGAAATGAGACGACAGCTGTTATCTGGGCTTTAATTTGGGGACCACAGCATTTTAATGACTGGGAGATTTGAGGAGAAACTAGTGGCTATGATGAGATTCTTAAAATCAGTATGAACTTAATTTTTCCATTTCTGCTTTTCCAAAGTTTACTTAGACCCAATGTGTGGTGGAAATTCACCCTCCAAGCATTTGCTCTTCTCCAGCTTTGAATCCTTTCCTCCAGAGCTGCCTTGTTTTTGAGCTGATTTGCACCCAGACTGCCAGAGGAGGATGTGAGAGGAAGTCTGGCCGAGCCAGCCAGCCTGCGGGCACATCTGGAAGTGGTTTCAGGGGCCGCCTCACCCCAGCAGCCAGCGCAGGAGTGGAAGAAACCCGAGCCTCTCCAAAGTCAACGCAAGCAAAGGCGGAAAGGGGGGGGGAGGGCGGGTCGGGGGCAGGGGAGGCACACCCTCTTGGAAATGCGATCCTAGCGGTGGGGCTCCCCAACCCATGGGGCTCTCCAATGGGACCTTAGAAGCCGCGGAAGCAGCGTGCAGGGCAGCAGCCCAGGCCGCCGGGGAGGCTAGGAGGCCAGGATCACACTGCCACACGGCTCTTCCGGACGGAGGAGCTCACAGCCCTGCCTTCACCTGCACCAGGTAAACAGACATGGGTGAGCAGCGTGGCGGTCTTTGCATTGACCTGGGCCCCTGCCCTGGCCCTTTGGTTTGCTATAGGCTCGAGGAGCAGAGGCAGACTGTCCCACACCAGCTTCGCCTTCAGGAGCTCCCAGTCAATGTTTTGCAGTCTTGGCCCAGGCCGAGGCAACCATCTTTCTTTTTTTCTTTCTTTCTTTTTTTTTGCCATTGGAGCAAATCCAGGATACTCTGTGCAAATTTTTCACATGCTGGACTGGACTGCTTTTCCAGACCTGGGTTTAACTCCCCTGCCCAGTGTGATTTACTATGTTCATCATATTTTAGGCATGGAAGTCAGTGGTTAGCTAGGACCTGGATAATGCTAGTATTTAAATGCAGGTATGTTTCTGAGCCACAAAAGATTTACTTGAGCTGTGATTCATGTTTTCAGAATCTGTCAAAGGAAGCTGTTATGTGGGCCGTCATCCTAAAAAAAATAAAAATAAAAATAAATTGGTAGTTGTGGGAATCTAAATGAGGCTTATACAGTAGTTATAGTGTTTGGTTTGAAAATGCTTTTGTAACATTCAAAAACTATCTTATATTCACTTTATGAGCAAATGTAGTACTTTGGATAAGCCTGATAGATAACTTATGATAAGAGTTAAGAAGGAATAGTTAACACGAGTAGAAAGAGAAAGAGGAAGAAAACATGATATTATCGAAACATCTGGCTGTCCTATGGGGGGAAGAAATCAGTCCTCTAGCTGTTTGGCTCCCTGCGTGGTCGGTTATCCAACGTGACAGGGGTTGGCTTATTTTGTCTTTTCCTCCAAATGGCTTCGTGTCACATTTCTGTACAGAATCCTTCTTGTGTTGCCTGGTGGGCTTGCAGCCCCAGGCAAGTGAGGTGCAAGCAGAGCAATGCTGTGCCACAGCGGGAACGTGGGCTCTGGGCCCGTATCACAGAGTTGCATCTATGCGTTGCCACTTACAAACTTTATAAGCTTTGACTCTGACTACTTACTTGTCTGTGCCTCTGTTTCCTCATCTGTAAAAAGGTAATTAAGTGACATTGTAGGTGTAAAGGACATACACAGAATCTACAGAGTGGCGAGACCCCAGGGAAGGTTAGCTTCTCTGGTAGTGCTGATGATGACCATAGTGATGTTGGCAGTGGCCACACATTCTGCGTTGGGTGGTACCCAGCGTTTGACACACTGTTCCCTCTGATGGTGCCATCACCCAGATGTTCTTCATATCCTCATACACTATTTCTCCAGGGCTCTGCTTCCTTCCTTCTTCCCTTCAAACACTTTCTTTCTTTCTTTCTTTCTTTCTTTCTTTCTTTCTTTCTTTCTTTCTTTCTTTCTTTCTTTCTTTCTTTCTCTTTCTTTCTCTCTCTCTATCTCTCTCTTTCTCTCTCTCTCTTTCTTTTTTCTCACCCTGGATCTTTTTATTTCTTCTTCATTCTCTCTCCTTGCTGAGAGAAAGACATGCTTATGAAGCCATAGTTCACATAGTTTTCTTTTTTTTTTTTTTTTAAAGATTTTATTTATTTATTCATGATAGTCACAGAGAGAGAGAGAGAGGCAGAGACACAGGCAGAGGGAGAAGCAGGCTCCATGCACCGGGAGCCCGATGTGGGATTCGATCCCGGGTCTCCAGGATCGCGCCCTGGGCCAAAGGCAGGCGCCAAACCGCTGCGCCACCCAGGGATCCCTCACATAGTTTTCATTTCTAGCTCCCAGGAAGCATAATTCTAAATACTTCTTTTATTTTAACATTTCCCAAAGAATGTTCTGAAGAACATAGCTCCATGAGGAAAATACATTCTGTGAACCATATCAGCCTCTGAGAAATCTCAAGCATAATGGCATTTTAAATGTCCTGAGAAGTCCCGCAGAAGAGAAATCTGCTTAAGGTTGTTTACCAGAGAAGTTCCCAGTTGACCCTGGAACCGTTTTATCACAAAACATTGGTTAACATTCCTTAGAGCGCACTTCGCAGTATGCTATTCTGGCCACATTTGTTTCCTTTTGGTTTCTCTTATAGACATCCTATTTCACATCTCCCATAGCAAACACCCAAGGGGCCATGGTGTTCTTCCTTCCCTAGGTCAGGGCATGAGATGATCACCTGTGCCATATTGATATGTAGAAAGTCCGGCCTCGAGTGGAGAGCCAGGATCAGCAGTTTTTCTGCAAAGGGCTAGAAAGGTGGCTGTGTGAGCCATCAGGTCTGTTTTGCATCTACTCAGATCTGCTGTTGTAGTGTGACACTAGCCATAGACCAAACATCAAAGAATAAACCTGGCTACGTTCTAATAAAACTTTATGTAGAAGAAATGGGCAGGATTTGATGCAGGGGCCATAGCTTGTTGGCACCTGCTCTGAAACCATTTTGTGAAAGAATGCTTCATTCCAGCATGGGAGAAAGAACGAGTCCTCCACAAGCTGAAGACTCCCTCATCTGGCTTCACTGTTCTGTGTATTGTGATGGCTCTTGAGTAAACCTTTCATGCTAGAGCAAAATAAAAAGGCCAGAGATGTTTCATTAAAGACCGAATTCCTGAGTCCTGATTTTGTCCTTTTTTCTCCTTTCATCAGGTGAGTTCATGCTCCTGTCCTGTTCATGACTCTGTAGCTCACACGGTTAAGGTGAAGTGCTCTACAAAAGTGTTCTATGCAGGGGGCAGCCTGGGTGGCTCCGTGGTTTAGCACTGCCTTCAGTCCGGGGTGTGAACACAGGGACCTGGGATTGAGTCCCACGTCAGGCTCCCTGCATGGAGCCTGCTCCTCCCTCTGCCTGTGTCTCTGCCTCTCTCTCTCTGTCTCTCATGAATAAATAAATAAAATTTTTAAAAAAGAAAATGTTCTATGCAGGTGCAAGTCTTACAGAATACAGTTGAATCACAGAGCTTATGTCGGTTGCTTGACCCATAACATAAGGGATTGCAATCAGCAATGGAAAGGGGTTGGCTACAGTATATATTATGGTGGCTAAGAATGTGAACTCAGAGCCAGACTGCCTGGGTGGGAATCTGCCCCTCATGAATTGTATCACCCTTCTGAACTTTTAGCTTCCTCCCTGGTAAATCAGGGATAGTAACTTCATGGGTTGTTGTGAGGAAAGGTCATAAAACAATGCCTCGCACACAGAAATCTCTATGTAAGAGTTACCTGTTGTTAAATCTGCAGCAGAGTCCCTTGTTACTCATTGGGTTTTGTAAATTGCCCAGGCTTACATGGCTAAGAAATGGGGCAGAATCAGGATTGAAACTCAGCTCTTTCTAATGACAAAGTCCATGGCATTTCCACTCAGGTACATGCTCTGCTAGATGTAATTCATTCAATAATATCTTTAAGGAGCCCCCTTTGGGGCACCTGGGTGGCTTAGTGATTTGGTGTCTGCTGTCGGTTCAGATTATAATCCTGGGGTCCTGAGGTCGAGTCCTGTGTGGCCTGGGATTGAGCCCACGTCAGGCTTCCTGCTTAGCAGGGAGTCAGCTTCTACTTCTCCCTCTGCCTCTCCCCTCAGCTGCCTCTCCCCACAGCTTGTGCTAACTCCCTCTCTCTCTCAAATTAATAAATTAAATTTTTAAAAAAGAAGCCCCCTCTTCTTTTTTTTTTTAGAAGCCCCCTCTTTTATCTTTCATTCAGATTTCCAAGTTCTTTCCTAGTCCTCCTTACCTAAACCCATAGCAGACAGGATTAATCAGAGCTCTCCCTTTTTTTTTTAACTTTTCTGGGGTGTTTTGTTTTGTTTTGTTTTGTTTTTAACCAACTCTGGTGATGGCTTTAGATTCCTTCTCAAATTAGCCATATTGAAAGTCCATACCAACTGATTAGAGTTGGCATGTATAGAATAAAATTTAGGGGCTCTGATTTTTAGAATATTACTCTGGAGTCTTCACATTTGCCTTTGCTTCCAAGGCAGAGCTAAGTTGCTTAGCCACTGCCAGGTCTTAAAACATTCTTTCCAGATTTGGCCACAGGCCTGAACTCTTTGGCATCTGGTGAAACAGCACCCTGTTTAAGGTCTTCAGGGGCCCATTTTTTAAACTTAACGGACACTTCTCAGGTCCAGACCAATTCTCCACACTCTCCTTTTCTTCATGGGCCGCAGGACCTCAGCCCTCCCTCCTCTGCTCTTTGAAGGTGCCACCAACCTAGAGCCTTGCCTAGGCAACTCCTCTCTCCAACACTGGCTACGAGGCTCTATCTTCCTGTCTTGAGGACAACCCCACGGGCTCTTTAATGGCAAAGGCTTGGCTACATACTGCTGCAGAGAAACCACAGTGCAGAAGTCACTGAGCTTACAAAGGTGCAGGGGACACGGTACCTGGGGCTTCTTATTTTGATGGTTAGAAAAAGGCTCATAAAAAGACCAGAGCCCTCGACTTTTGTTCCTGGAATGGACAGCCTCCCCTCCTACCCTTTTTCCTGAGTAATGATATGCTGCCCCCTTTCTTCCTGGAACTCAAGAACAGAACTAGAGCCTCTCCTTTTCTTCCTCTCTCACTCATTCAATCCACACCCATTTGTTGAGGCACACAGAGGTGGGCAAGCCACAGTGGACGCGACAGGCACACCCCTAATATTAGAACAGTGTTCTGAGGGCAGGGATAGGGATGGGGATGGGGGTCAGGGGGGCACCCAGCAGGGTAATCAGGTAAGACCTCCTGGAGGAGGTAATGCCTGAATTGAGTCTTGCATTGAGTCCATGGTTTACTGGGGAGAAAGGGGCAGGGCGGAGGAAGGTTGATCGAGACAGAAGGGAATGCACCAACCAAAGTTCAGAGGCAAGAAGCTGTTTCCTCACGTGCAGGAACCATGTTAACCCACAAGGTGCTCTCCCAGGCTCTGCCCAGACGTTCCAGCTTCTCTTGGGCCCAGATCCCTGCCTTTTATTCTCTGGGGTCTTAGGACATCCCCCAGCCGTTCCTGCAGCACATGGCCCTGACTTCCTCCATCAGCTTTCTCTGCAACTCTGGTCCTTCTGCCAAGCCCACACAATCAACTCATATCTCTGGGCTGCGAACTCTTCACGAGCACCTCATCTGTTAGAATGCTTCTGACTGCAAGTACCAGAAACGCTAATTCACAGCAGTTTACATGGAAAATGCCACCATCAGTCATGAGATGAGACTATAACAAGGGAGAGGATGCTAATCAGGTGTGCCAAATCTTTATCCTTTCATTTTTGAAAAGGATTTTATTTATTCCTGAGAGACACAGAGAGAGGCAGAGACCGAGGCAGAGGGAGAAGCAGGCTCCCTGCAGGGAGCTCGATGTGGGACTCCATCCCAGGACCCCCGGATCACTCCCTGAGCCGAAGGCAGACACTCAACAACTGAGCCCCCAGATTCCCAAGTTAGCTGAGAGAGTAAAAATTTCATATTTTTAAAAAATTTAATAAAACAGGCTTTCTCTAGGAAGTACACGCTTTTCAAGGGCTCCACTCCGGCCTTATATTCTGAAAGCTGCTCAGAAAGTTCTCTCTGAGAATCAGCCTCAGGAATTTCTCTTCTTGACTCCCCGCTGCTGAGCCTCCCAATTAGGTGTGCCATGATCTGTTTCCTGAAGTCTCTTGTTCTGTCGTAAAGGGATTTTCGAGTTAGCAACATGCTGGACAGGGAAAAGATGAGCCACCTTCTCAGATTAGTCAGCACTCTCTGATTCTGGCAAGATCTCAGCAGTCACAGTAACTGAACAGTGAGGGGCAAGCAGACCAAACTTGACTGATGCTCCATCAGCACACAGAGCCATCTGTTAGTTGGAACCTGACTCTCCTGCTTCCTGGGGTAGCCGGATTGGCCCTTGAAGACCTCTAGCACCCTGTGATTAAAGAGCATGGGCTTTGAAGTCAGGGAGCCCTCATTTCGAATCCCTGCTGTGCCATTTAGTTAGCTGTGACTTTGAGCAACTTATTGAACCTCTCTGAGCCACATTTTTCTCATGTGAAGCCTGGAGATGATAATATATCCACCTGAAAAGTGTTGTAAGAATTAAAGGAAATGATGGACCTGGTCAGCATAGAGCTGGGTGCAAATTAAGTGTGCAATAAATGATGGCTGTCATTATTACCTGGCCCTGCAAACCTCTCTGCATATGTGTACACAATTCTGGCCCTAAGGAATGCATTTGTAAGGACTCTTGTTTGCAAGAAACTGAATGTCATTTCAAAGCAATTTAAGGAAAAAAGGGGGATTGATTGGTTTGACTAATGGGAATGCCCAGGAAAGAGCTGGCATCAAGGATTCAGTCTCAGACCCTTTTGCCCTTCCCCTCACTCTCTCCCATGGTGCTAGATGGACCTTCCTTCGCGGAGTGGGGATGGGGGAGCATGTGGCCAGAGACTATTCTAAGCTTACATCACCATCTCAGAGAGTTAGCTGAATGCATATGATCTAGAATCATAAGAGGATGAAAAGTACCTGAAATCAATATCCGAAGAGTCCTAAGTAACATCTGCTTTGACTTGATTGCCTCCCGGATGCAAGAGAAGAAGGGGAGCAGGCAAGTGCATGTGTACGGCCTGGGAAAAATAAAAGGGATGTCGTAGCTGGTTCTTTACAATGAATTAAAGACTTGAACCAAATTCCCCTTGAAGAGTTTCCCAAGATCACTGGCGACAAGCTCTCATAACACTCGGGCATGAGGGAGCTCTGGGGTGCTTTGACACTCGCTTTTCCTGCTTCCTTCGCAAGCGCTGTCTGGCATGCTGCTGGTTTCCTCAGGTTATTATTCCTGTTTGCTGACTGCTGCCTCCAGTCAAATGTGAAGTTTAGAAGTTCCTTTGAAGGACCACAGTGAAGAGGGATCAACTTAATTTTAAAACAAACTTTGGGTTTTCAAGACAAATTGTTACTTATAGCAAATTAACTTTTTTTTTTTTTTTTTTTTTTTTTTTTTAATTTTAAGATAAAGAAGTCAGTTTCCAGCTCCTGGGCTGATTGACAAAATGTCACAAAAACAGGAATGAACATGTAAATGTGACAAAATTCAATTTTAGTTTTTCAGACTACACTGAATTTTTAAAATAATCTAAATTATTTTTATAATCTAAATTCTAATCTATTTTTGTAAGCAAAAATTCTAACCACTAAACTTCATCTTTTCATCAAGGGTGCATTTTTAGTCTCTGCTTCTCTTAATGCCACTGCTTATTCTCATGAGTATACAAGGTATTGTAATAAGCATAAAAATTGATTGTAAACTGTGACAACCAGGAAGCAGAGTTATTACAGGTCTTTGAGAAAGAGGTTGTTGGCTTTCTTGGGTTTCAGAGCACAGGTAAAGTACTCCAGAATATTGTGCCAAGATAAGATTTGAATTTGGGGAAATGCTTAGATGAAATTTTGTCATGATGTGTTAGCCATTGTCTTGCCTCTTTAAGCCTGGTGCTACTTGGAGAACATCATGGAATCTTTATTTGATGATACAGCTCACCTTTTAGCCACTGATGGCTGTCCAGAGCTATAATCCTTATAGAAAGCATGAGAGAAAATCCAAAACTTCTATTGAGCTCTCTCTGCTTTCTTTGGAACACACAGTCCTCTAGACTCCAATTCCTTGACAGATTTCAAGTGTTCCTTTGGACACTCTGAAATTGGAATGAAATTTTATTTATTTATAAAATATTATTTATTTATTTACTTATTTATTTATTTGAGAAAGAGCACACATGAGAGACAGAGAATCCACCAGTGGTGGGGAGGGCCAGAGGATGAGGGAGAAGCAGGCTCCCCAATGAGCTGGGAGCCAGATGCAGGGGCTCAATCCTGGGACCCTGGGATCATGACCTGAGCCAAAGGCAGCTGCTTAACTAACTGAGCCATCTAGGCACCCCTGGAATGAAATTTTAAAGAAAAAAATCAGTTCCGCAGAAAGGACCATCTTCTCAACAAATAGTCCCGGAACAACTGGTTGTCCACATGCTAAAAAATGAACTTTGACATATAACACATGCCATGTACAAAAATTAACTCAAAATGTCAATGTAAAATATAAAACTGCAAAAGTCTCAGAAGAAAACAGAGGGGACACTCATCCTGACCTTGGATTAGGTCAACAGCATGATCCACAAAAGGAAAAAAATGAATGAATTTGACATCAAAATTAAAATTTTTTCTTTGCAAAATTCATTGTTAAGAAAATTAAAAGATAAGCCACAACCTGGGGGAAAGTATTTGCAAATCACATATCCAATAAAGGACTTATCCTCAGAATATGTAAAGAACTCTCAAAATTCAA
Source organism: Canis lupus familiaris (assembly GCF_011100685.1). NCBI lineage: Eukaryota > Metazoa > Chordata > Mammalia > Carnivora > Canidae > Canis > Canis lupus. The sequence goes on along the minus strand of NC_049236.1, from coordinate 42,832,546 downwards.
AAATAAAAGCAATGATCCAATAAAAACTAGACAAAAGATTTAAGCAGAACCTTCACCTTTATATTAGCCAGGGTTTCTCCGAGAAACAGAATCAACGGAAAGCATATTCATGTAGAAGAGATTTTTTATAAGAAATTGGCTCATGTGACTTATGGACTCAAGATCTGCAGGGTAGGACTGCAAACTAGAGACTCAAAAGACAATGGTGTAGCTCCAGTCTGAGAGCCAGGAGGAGTAGTGGTGGGCTCCAGTCTGTAGTCTGGCAAGCTTAAGACCCAGGAAGAACATGTGTTTCATTTGAGTCCAAAGGTAGGAAAAAGTCAATATCCCAGTTCAAAGGCAGGCCAGAGAAATTCTCTCTGACTCAGGGAAAGTTCAGCATTTTTGTTCTATTCAGAACTTCAACTAGTTGGATGTGGCCTACTGACATCAGAGAGGGCAATCTTCTTTACTTAGTCTACCACTTTAATATAATATCATCCAAAAGCATTCTCACAGAAACACCCAGAATAATATTTTACCACATTCTGGGTACTCTATGGCCAAGTTCAAGTTGACACATAAAATTAACCATCACAACCATATACAGATGGCAAATAAACACCAAAAAAAAGACCTTTGTCTTAGTTGCATCTGTCCCCCGTTCTCCATGTCCCACAAAGGGAACATGGGCCTCCTTTCCTTGATTTCCCCCAAACACATGGATACATGTCTTCAGATCCGGTGGGGAAGCAGGGTGGAGATAGGGTGGGGATTAGAGGGTGCAGGGCATGACGGAAGACTGGGGACTGGATCTTGGGCATCGCAGTTCTCAGAAGGTCCCTGGGGGCTGTTGGCCACAAGGAAAGAAGTTCTAATGAGCAAGTGGCAGCCCCTACGATGGGTCTTTCTCCTCACATTGTGAGTGCTGCCAACCCCAGGATTCCAGCTCATCATTTACTGGGACCCATTTAACTGTTCTGCTCTCATCCCTGCCCACCCCATCCATGCATGGGAAACTGGCTTCAGAAGAACAAAGAACTTTCTCTCTGAGGGGACCTCTGCTAGCAACGAAAGGAGTCATTATGTTTCTTCATTCTTGTATAGTTTACAGGAATCTGAAGGTAATGCAAGGGCCTTGTATTTTAGAGCTTGTTGTGGATGACTTTGAGTGTCTACTCTCCTTTACTATCAGAATTGCTATGGGAATGTTTGAAAACCTTGCTGTGGGGACTTTAATGAAGATAAAAACTGATGGAGGGAGTTGCATGCATGTGAAATAAAATCTATACTCCTTTACAGACAACACAGTTTGTCTCCACTATCATCTGGCCAGTGTCTTCTTTAGTCCAGTCTATTCCAACCACATTGAACTTCTCACAGTACTTAGAATACTCAGAGCTCTTTTTAGCCTCAGGGCCTTTGCACCTGCTGTTTCCTTTGCACTTTCTATTTCCTTCTGCATTCTCCCCACTGGCTCCTGCTCTTCCTTCTAATCAAATGCCACTCATCAGTGAGGTTTTTCCTGATTTCTCCTCCTGAAACACTCCCCAACTCTGTTGATCTTTATCCTAGGACCTCTGTTGTTTCCTTCACATCTACCATAATCTAATTATTTTGTTACATTTTAATATATATTTTCCCACAGGAGTGAAAGCCCCTAGTATGATAGGGCCTGGGACTGATTTGTTCACTGATGCATCCTTATACACAGTGCTGGGCTTTTAGTAGGATCTCAGTTAATACTCATGGAATGAATGATTGACTGTAGTGTAAGGTATAGTTCTGTTTCCACAAGGAGTCCCTGAAGATGTAAAAATTTCCTTGTCAAAGGAATGCAGTTATAATAGCAGAAAATATGCATGGTGTTGATATTTTCGATCAAGGAGATCTTCTTATGTGACATTTCTTTAGTTGGCACCATCTGACTAGCCAACCAAGAAATCTGACAGGGCTCTTTTGGGAGAAGGTAAAAACAAAAACAAAACAAAACAAAACAAAAACCACTGAAGACAAAAGATTACCTGTTGGGGGATGTTTGTGGTTTTTGTACAGCGAGAAAAAATAATTGGAAGAGAGAGCTATACATCCAAGAAATATTTGTTTCCAAGGTTCTAGATTCAAGACAGTAAAGAATGAGTCCACAGTTTGCCACATACCAGACCATCAAAGGCATGGTCCTTAATAATTGTATGATAACTTTTGGGTTGATTCTGTTTTAAACAAATTTTTTTCTTTAATCCGCAGGTCACAGTTTTTGTCAGCGTGAACACACATGGCTTTGTTACGAAAAAGTAAGATTATAGCTTTTAATAATCATGATTACTAAAAATAGATATTTTAAAGGACTGTGATGCTAGGTCTTGGCTTCTTTTTGAAAGCCTCTTTGATTTTTTTAAAGATTTTATTGATTTATTTATTCATGAGAGACACAGAGGGAGAGGCAAAGAAACATGCAGAGAGAGAAGCAGGCTCCCTGCAGGGAGCCGGATGTGGGACTCATCAGGAACTCCAGGATCACACCCTGGGCAGAAGGCAGATGCTCAACCCCTGACCACCCAGGTGTTCCAAGCCTCTTTGATTTTTATGGGTAGTTTTCCCACAGGCAATTCTTGGCATCATCATTTCAGGATGATGCCTGTGGAAAGATGTTTAGTATTTTGTCCAGAGGTGGATTTATCCTGAGAGGGGTCATACATTTCTATAAAACTTGCAAATATAAATTATTTTCCCACTTTAAATAAATATTCATGTTCCTATCTAATTTAGCAGTTGTAATTTTGCGTTCCTGTTCTTAAAGAGTGACCTTAAATTATATAATCTTCAAATCCCATCAAAACCTGGATTTGCCCTTGATTTTAGATCTAGCAGTTTGTGAATCTGGGAGGGAAACATGGTAAACTAATTGTGTTACTGTTAGCCTCAGGGCAGAGTTGTCTGATGTAGAAAATGGAAAGACAAGATATTCAGCTAGATATGAATTTCAGACTAACTAGGAATAATATTTATTGTAAGTATATCCCAGATATTGCATAAGACATACTAAAAAAAAAAAAAAGAGAGAGAGAGAGAGGTGGTAATAGATGTTGAGTTGCTTCCCCAAACTGGCTGTGTCAAGTAAATGTCAATCAGACGTATTGATAAATTATAGGACCTTGTTCTTTATCTTCTATTTTTCTATTTAAACTGAGTCTAATATCCAGTTGTCTCTGGCTGAATCTGAGAATCCAGAAAAGCCGAGAAGAGCTGGATGTCAGCACAGTAGGATCATTGAGTCTCAGGATTTGGCTCTGGAAGACATCCACGGAGACTGACTCCTTTTTACAGATGTGAAGATAAAGGCCTGGGGACCAGAAAATAGATCAATATGAGGCCAATAAATGTAAATATCTTGCACAAAGATAGGAAATGATAATATGTAACAATTGTAATGTGTTTATTTGGCCTACATTCCCTTTGTTAACTCTCAAAACCTCCATGTGAGACAATGATTAATAATACAGTTACAGTCTTCACTGAGCAGATGAGCAAACTGAGGCCCAGAGAGGTTAAGTAACCTGTCCAAAGCCATACAGGTGAGAAGTGTTAGAAACAAGATTTGAATCTCACTTGAAATCCTAGCCCTTTCCTTTCCTACCAACATTTTCCAGACTTCAGGTATTTGTGTTTCATGTAGAACAATGGGGATCTACCTTTTAGAAGGAGGACTAGCATCTCAATTTTTCATCATCTGTTTTTCTTCTGTCCTATGCATGACTTAACTATTTTAAGTTGATTCATTTAAAGAATTATGTGTACTTTATAATAAAAAAGTGTATATCCTTACTGTAAGGATATATACTTTTGTGTATTATGTGTACTGTATAATCTCCTATCATAAAAAGAAGGTGATTATACAAATATGTATGATTAGAACCATGTTATTCAAATCTGGGTAGCTTTTGTTCCCTCCCTGCAATGAAATTAGAACTAATTTCTCACGCTGTGATTTAATGTTACTTAATGTCATGATCACAAGCCTCCTAAGCCATCTCATGTACAATCAGTGGTACATGCGCTCTATTAGGAGAGCACTGTCCTATATCACTCTGTTCCTTAGCAGATCCCAAGAGCAAGCAAGCATCATAGCTCTGGAACAGATGGTCCTGGATACTTAGACCTGGAAAATGTATTGGGTCTTCTGGCTTCTCACTATACAGAATTTTCTGTACATCATCTTTGACCAGTGTTTAAATTAACTGAGAAGAGGCTGTGTTATAAAAGCTAACAACATATACTCTTAAGAAGTACTGGTTCACCATAAACATTAAGTAAATGTTGGCTATTCAAAGTGTTCATGCACAGAGACTGGCTCAAAAGCCACATCATATAGGCATTAATGTTGTAGCCTCTGCCATCAGACTGCCTGGGTGTAGCCCTGGATCCTCCTTAAACTACATCTTTGTATCCTTGAGCATCAACAGCATCCTGCATGCTCTCTGCTGAAAGAGCAGCTCCAACCACCACTCTCTGTTCATATGACTGTTCTAAACTCTCCCCAAATTTCAACTTGAGAAGTTACACTTGAATGTGTTTCTGTTTCCATTTCAGTTAATCAGGTATTGCTGTTCCTTCTGATTGTGACCCTCTGTGGGATCTTGTATAAGAAAGTTCACAGGGAGACTGCGCTCAGGAATGAGACAGGTATGCTAAGTGAAGTAAGCCAGTCACAAAAAGACAAATACTGTGCAATTCTTCTTATATGAGGTACTTAGTTGAAATCATCCAAACGAAGTATAATGGTTGACAGAGGCTGGGGGGAGGGGCAATAGGGAGTTCTTGTTTAATGGGTATAAGTTGCAGTTTTAGGAGTTTATAAAACTCTTTAAGTTTTATAAGAGTTATGGGGATGGACAGTGGCAATAGTTGTACGACAATGTGAATATATTTAATACATTGTGTACTTAAAAATGGTTAAGATGATAAATTTTATGATTTTTTTTACCACAATAAAAAGAATTTTAAAAAAAGAAAGGAGATAAACAAGCATATAATATTAGGTTGGTATACCTAGGACTGTGGTTTAAACGTGTTCCTTTGATTCCTTTCAGTAGCTGGGTTCAGAGATAAGCAACAATTTGGTTGGATCCCAAGGGCCTGCTTGTAGAAAATCCACCCAAGTCCAGTGATGTTCTAGAATGATCAGTGCTACTCAAACTTTAGCACATATGAGAATCACAATTAGGGTTTGTTAAAACACAATATACTTGGGCCCACTCTGAGAAATTTTGAATTAGTAGATTTGGGTGAGGCCTGAGAATTTTCATTTCTGATAAGCTCCCAGTAGATGCTGACACTGGTTCTTGGACTATGCTTGGGTTGTCTGCTTTGCATCCATCCTTTGAATTTCTGAATGATTTTGCTTATGAAAATTGCCCTCTCTATCTTTTATCTACTGGTTCATTCCCATCAGTACACCAATAGCCTCAGAATTCTCAACTTACAAAAGATCCTGAATTGACCCTATATCCTCTTCCAGCTGTCCTGAGGAGCCAATTCCCTCCTGAGGGGTGGATTCTTTGACATGGCACCTTTACAACTTCTAACCACACAAAATCAATGCCACAAAAATTAAGAAGTACTGGTAGCATGTATATTATATTATATTATATTATATTATATTATATTATATTATATTATATTATATATTAGGACTTTTAAAAATATTTTATTTATTTATTTAACGGACAGCATGAAAGAGCACAAGCAGGGGGAGAAACAGAGGGAGAGGGAGAAGCAGCCTCCCCGCTGAGCAGGAAGCCTGATGTGGGGCTCCAACCCAGGACTCCAGGATGACAACCTGAGCCCAAGGCAGACACTTAACCAACTGAGCCACCCAGGAGCCCCAATAAAGATTTTATTTTTAAGTCCAGCAGGGGGCTCAAACTCACAACCCTGAAATCAGTGGTCACCTACTCCTCCAACTGAGCCAGCCAGATGCCCCTGTTTTTAAATAATTTACTTTTTATATTAATCAAACAAAATACATTTATGGAAAATGCAGAAGATAAAAATATCACCTGTTGCTGTATCAGCCAAAGACAAATACAGTTAATATTTTGGTGCCCTACATACATTCATTTCGCACTTTTTTTTCTTAAGCCAGCTTAGGCTTTGGACAAACATCAGTGAAAAAAACAATGTCCCTGTTCTCACAATGCTGACTTATCTTAGTATTTAAAAAATCATAAAAAAAAAAGTTAAAAACATGTATAATCTGGTCTAAATGAACATAAGGAGCATCTAGAAAGAGAATGATTCCACTTAAAGATGTGTATACAAATGTTGCTAGGGCATTATTCTTTGTAGCTGCAAACTGGAAACAATCCACATGGGAATCCACTATTGAGTAGATAAAATGTAATGTATTGACTCAGTGGAGTCCTTTTCAACAGTGAAAAGGAACACAATATTACAGCTCCCCTATGGACAAACCTCACAGAGATGATGCTACATGAAAGAAGCCACACCTGAAAACTCACATATATTATACAATTCCATGTATAGAAATTTCTAGAAAAGAGGCAACAGTGAAGCATCTGCCTTCAGTTCAGGTCATGATCCCCGAGTCCTGGAATTGAGTCCCACATCGGGCACACTGCTCAGCAGGGAGTCTCCTTCTCCCCCTGCCTGTATGTTCTCTCTCTCTCTTCAAATAAATAAATAAAATCTTTTTTTTTTTTTTTAAGGAGATTTCTAGAAAACGTAAATCTACAGAGACAGAGAAGAGAGCAGTAGTTGCCTGGGGCTGGGAGCAGGAGTGGACTGACTGCAACCCAGTTTAAGGAACCTTTGCAGGGAGGTGGAGATGTTCTAAAATGGGATTGTGGTGATTGATGGTTGTGCAACTCTATCACTTTACGAAAAATCATGGAACTGTATACCTACAGTAGGAAATCTTAAGAAATTTCCAAACTTCCCAAATTTTTAAGAAGTCTGTATTAGTGGGCCTGGGCTGCCTTAACAAAATACCACAGACTAGGTGGCCTAAACAGAAGAAATTTATTTTCTCATAGCTCTTGGAGGCTGCAAGTCCAAGACCCAGGTGTTGGCAGCCTTGGTTTCTCCCAAGACTTCCCTTGTAGGCTCATAGTTCTCCCCATGTCCTCAGATGACCTCTCCTGCGTGTTCACAGCCTTGGTGTCCCTGCCACCTCCTAGAAGGTCACTAGCCCTCCTGGGCTCAGTCCCCACCCTCATGGCCTCATCGTGTGCTTCTGTTGGTCAAATCTTGATCACACAGACTTGCAAGGGAGTCTGCAACAATAGTCTTCATTGTTGGCTATGTGCCAGCTGAAATTCCAATGCTCTATTTCTTTAAAAAAAAAAAAAAGATTTTTTTTTTTTAAATTTGAGAGGGAGGTAGTGAGAGAGAGAGAGAGAGTGAGAGCATGCAGGGGGAGCAGCAGAGGCAGAGGGAGAAGCAGGCTCCCCACTGAGAAGAGGACCTGATATATACATCCCAGGACCACAACCTGAGCTCAAGGCAGATTCTTCACTGACTGAGGCCCCCGGGCGCCCCTTCAATGTTCTGTTTCTTTCTTTCTTTTTTTAAAAATGCATTTTATTTTTTTAAAATTTTTTTAAAGTTTTTATTTATTTATTTATTTATGAGAGACACAGAAAAAGAGAGAGGCAGAGACACAGGCAGAGGGAGAAGCAGGCTCCATGCAGGGAGCCCGACGTGGGACTCGATCCAAGGTCTCCAGGATCAGGTCCTGGGCTGAAGGCGGTGCTAAACCGCTGAGCCACCGGGGCTGCCCCAATGTTCTATTTCTGAGAGAAGAGGAGACTGGATGTCAGTCTGGCAGTCTCTTGCGCACTACGCTCTCTTCCCCTAGGAGGGTGGAAGACAGCTTAATATGGCCCTACTATGAAATTCCTTCGTGTTCTAAGACAATAGATTTGGTGTTTCCAGATGATGACTCTGAGCCTCCTGAGGAGATGGAGGAGGAGATTCCTGTGGTGATTTGTGCCGCGGCAGGGAGAATGGGTGCTGCCATGGCTGCTATCAACAGCATCTACAGCAACACCGACGCCAACATTCTCTTCTATGTGGTTGGACTCCGGAATACTCTGTCTCGAATCCGGTAATTTGTGTGCTATAGACTTTGGCGTTTCCTACATTTCACCTTTTTTTATCTTTCCTTAATGGAGTTCCCTATGTTTTGGGTTTGATAAATGTCATTAATGAATTAACGAGGGCATGACCTAAGGTCTGCTTGGTGACCTGATGGATGTGTTGCCTAGCTAAGGAAGTTTCAGCAAAGCCTCGTTATTCTACTAGAGCAATGCATCATGCTGCCAAAGTGAACTGCCTAATGAATTAAAGAATTGCGGCCCTTAGGCAGGTTATGTGGAAGTCTTTCTAAAATGCTTTCTCTTTTCTCTGCCTTCTTAATTTGGGAGGATATCAATATAATAGCATTTTAATAGGATCCAGAATCATCACTAATTAAAATTTTTGAACCACTAAGCAATCTCTTTCCTCTCGCACAACATGCTAAAAAAATAAGTTGGAAATAGATTTAGAAGAAATAAACAGAAAATCAAAATTTAAAGTAAAGTATTATAAAAATGTGGGATAATTATATAATATTGCTATGGACAACGACTGTGAGTCCAAATATCATGAGGAAAAAATGGACAGATTTAACTGCGTAACAGTTAAAAACTTTTACTTATTTGTTTGTTTATTTAATTTTTGGGGGTGTTGGAATTCGCAGACAAGGGATTTATTTATTTATTTACTTGAGAAATGAACCCAAGAGCAGGCAGAGGGAGAGGGGCAAGCAGATTCTCTGCTGAGCAGGGAGCCCGATATGGGGCTAGATCCCAGGACCCCGGGATTGTGACCTGAGCTGAAGGCAGACACTTAACCTACTGAGCCACCCAAGTGCCTCCAAAAACTTTTAAATGATGAAAAATACTGTAAGTGAAAGTAATCATACGATAAACTAGGCAAAATATTTTCAACATGTATTATAAATGAAGGATTACTACCCAAAGTATATAAAGAATTCTTACAAAAAATTTTTAAACATACAAGCATCTAGTAGAAAAATGAGGATAGAATACAGACAATTCACAGAAGAAAAAAATACAAATGGTCGACAAACATGAAAAGGTATTCTGTGTTACTAATAGAGAAATTCAAGTTAAAATGACAATGACATATAATTTTTCACTCATTGAAATGGTAAAAATTAAATAGGACAACAATATCCAGTGCAGAAAAATGGGCATGCGTATTCTTTTTCTAAACAATGTCTAGGGACGCCTGGGTGGCTCGGTGGTTGAGCCTTTGGCTCAGGGCATGACTCTGGGGTCCTGGGATTGAGTCCCACATAGGGTTCCCTGCAAGGAGCCTGCTTCTTCCTCTGCCTATGTCTCTGCCTCTCTCTCCATGTCTGCCATGAATAAATAAATAAAATCTTTAAGAAAAAAACAATGTACACTTTATAAATTGGGAAAGCATTTTGAGAGGGCAATATGGCAATGTCTAATAAAATTTTACATACTAGAACTGGTGTGGCCACTGTGGAAGACAGTATGGAGGTTCCTTAAAAAGTTTAAAATAGAACTACCCCACAGTCCAGTAATTGCACTACTGGGTATTTACCTCCAAAATCCAAAACACTAATTCAAAGGATACATGTACCCCAGCATTTATAGCAGCATTATCTACAACAGCCAAACTATGGAAACAGCCCAAATATCCATCGATAGATGAATGCATAAGGAATATGTGGTATATATATGTAGAGTGGAATATTAGCTGTAAAAAATAATGAAATCTTGCCATTTGCAATGACACGGATGGACCTAGAGGGTATGATGATAAGTGAAATGAGTCAATCAGAGAAAGACAAATACCATAGGATTTCACTCCTATATGGAAGGTAAGAAACAAAAAACAAGCAAAGGAAAAAAGAGAGACACCAAGAAACAGACTTTTAACTATAGAGAATAAAGTGTTGGTTACCTAAGAGTAAAATCTTAAAAAAAAAAAAGGGCCCAAACTATAAATGTGTACATGTACATATATATGTTTCTATAAAGAAAAAGACCCCAAAGATCTCCATGTGTTAACAGTGACTATCTCTGGGGAGGATGGAGGGATTGGGGAGAGCAGTGATGAAAGGTATAGTTCAGGGTATTTCAAGTATTATTTCCTTTATTCCAAAGGAGAATGGGGGCACCTGGGTGGCTCAGCTGGTCAAGCATCTGACTCTTGGTTTCAGTTCAGGTCTTGATCTCAGGATCATGATTTCAAGCTCCATGTTGGGCTGCACACTGGGCACGAAGCCTACTTTAAAAAAAAAGTTAAGAAAGAATTTATTTTTCTTAAGTTTATTTATTTTAGTAATCTCTACACCCAATGTAGGGATTGAACTCATGACTCCCAAATCAAGACTTGCATGCTCTTCCAACTGAGCTGGTGAGGCTCCCTGAGAATGTGTTCATGTATGACTTAAAAATAGCACTGTTAAGAGGTACTGACTATGGAAGACGCTCACTCCTAATCTAAATGGTCCTTGGCTCCCATGGGTTTTGAGGGCTTCTGCATACATTCTAGATTTTCTGTATCATTTCTCACTCTTCTTATCATTTATTGTTGCAGATTGTTCATTTAGCTTGCTGTTACTGTAATTATCTGTGGGTATGAAACCAAGATAACCAAACCCCAAAGGGTGGCATGTGTGTAATATGTTCTGAGCAAGGGTTTGTACTGGAACAAAAGGCATGAGCTCCAGGGCTTGATGACATCTGAGCAGGGACAGTCTCCCAGCCCTTGGTGGTGTAGTAGCCCCCGGTTCGAATTATTAAGATTTTAAAAACCCTCTTGTCATTGAAGTATAATAATAAAAAAAACCAGAAAATTACATAAATCCTGTGTACAGATTAGTGAATCATCACAAGGTAAACATAACCAGGTAACAACTCCCACCCACATGGTATGGTCAGTCTTTTTAGGTTTGCCATTCCAGCGAGTGTCCAAGGCTATCTCATTGTAGCTTAACTTGAGATTCCTTTATTTCCAATAAGTTTGAGCCCTGTTTTTTACATATTTCTTGGCCACTTAGATGTGCAAGCTTGAGTCTCTTGCCAGTTTTTCAGTTGGATTGTCTTTTTCATATTGACATGACTTCTCCCCACATGCAGATTTATTGAGATATAAATGATATATAACATTGTATAAATGACTTGCTTTTATAGTTCAAATTTTGTAGATCTAAATTTTGTTCAGAAGATTGACTCTTGTCGATTTTTGAGCAACAACAAATGCTACCATGTGTGGCTTTAGTCATTGGCAATTTTGAAATAATTTCTACCAAGAATTGTATTATGAATTGAATTAAAGATAGTCACAAATTGTTTAAGACTGAGCAGACATGAGGAGAGGGCAGAGAGAGGAAGGAAGATGAGATGAGAAGTGAGGACAGGAGGGGAACACAGAGGCAGAAGCAAATCATCTTTGGAGTCCAACACAGCAGAGTAAGGACGTTTCCATCAAGCAGAAGATTCAGAACATCGTGCTTCATAGCTGGACAGATCTGTTGGCCCGGGGCAAACATAGACCAGCGGCCACAGATGCAGCTTTATGAGAAAGAAGAAACACTTTTTGTTCTTTCAGTTTCCTGTGGAGATTATGTGGATCTGGGGAGATATTTGGTTATTACTATTTTGCTTCATTTCCTTTGCAGAGTTATGTGACTTAAAGGGGAAAAAAAGAGGAAAGATTCGAAGCCAGACCAGATGGGGGGAAAAATCAGAAGGATTTATAGACTAAACTCTACTAAGGCTATACGCATTTTATTTTTAACTTTCTAAGAAGCAGCAGATTGACTCTGAGGCAATAGGCAAGTTGAGGAAAGGTTGGAGGTGTATACTAGAGGCATTTTTGTGTTGTGTTTTTTTTTTTTTTTGTCATGTCTTTAGAAAATGGATTGAACATTCTAAACTAAGAGAAATAAACTTTAAAATCGTGGAATTCAACCCTGTAGTCCTCAAAGGGAAGATCAGACCAGACTCGTCAAGGCCTGAATTGCTCCAGCCTGTAAGTAGGAAACACGCATATGCTGAGGACAGTCTTTGGTGAGACCCTTGCTCAGGGGAAAGCACTATGCACATGGAATATTTCTGAAGCAGTGTTAGATCTCCACGAAGCTCTGCTTATTTATAATTTATAAGCCACCTGCTCCAGAAGGATTTAAGATGGTTTAGCTAAACATAATGAAGCTATTAAAGAAGAAATGAAGCCTAAGAAAATGTAGGATGTGTTTGTGTGTGTGAATATGCCTGTAGGGGTTGGGGGTCGGGGCCAAATGGTGGGGCCAGGAGAAAATATTCACAACCCACAGGGTGCTGTGCGCATTGCAGTTGAACATTAAACTTAGCCCAGCGTATCCCAGCAGCTAAGGGAAAAACAATCTATCTAACTATATGATGGATTCCATATCTCGTAGGATCAACTGAGATAATACCTTCAGGAGACACCCACTTTTACCCTAGCATTGGGAATCTTAAGGTATTTTACTGCAAGAGTTCTTATAAAAGGGACTCTTTCTTGTATAAAGAGTAGTGTTGATGGCAGGGTTACCGAAATGCAGCCACCTTCTAATTGTTACTGAAATCTATCCTTGAAAATTTACTGAATTCTAAGCCCTCTGATGATATGATCTTTTCCTAATTCCTTGTGTTTATTATCAGAGTGTGAGCTGAGTTGGGATTTTGGATTAAGTGGTATGCCTAATAAAACTATGACTCCCACCCTCAGCTCATGTTTGTCTGATTTTCTGGTCCAAGGAGCTAAGAGTTTGAGTTTGTGGTTGGGACCCCCGTGCCCACGTGTGTGATTTAGTTGACAATAGTCAAATTACTAGTGTAGAGGAGGGCAGGCGATTTGTGGCCTTAAAAGATGCCTCCGTGACTCCCACTCTAGCAGTTTGCAGAGGTGCAAGGGTCATGCCATGGTCTCGGCAGCTGAGGGCTTCGATCTAGGAGAGCACTGATCTGCCGGCGCCGGTTGCCACCCCAGGTCCACTAACTGGGCACCAGGAGGCTGCAGTGAGATGTCTGCTGCCCGTTTTATGTAGCTCCATACCTGGAGTTGAGCGGAGGCTGTGGTCAGAGCCACGCCTCCAGCAGGAGAAGACACGGAGCCACCTGTCTCTTCCCCAACGTTGCCTCTTTTGTTGTTTTAACAGCTGAATTTTGTTCGATTTTATCTCCCTCTGCTTATTCATCAACATGAGAAAGTCATCTATTTGGACGATGACGTAATTGTGCAAGGTATACTCGCCGACTGCCAAGAACACTCGGAAAAGGAGCAGCTGATAAGTAGAATAACCATCTCCTTCATTTTCCAAATAGCTCAATGCCCAGTGTTTTTGACTGTGTATTCAAGTTGGGAGAATAGTATTGTTAGAAGTTTAGGAATATTTTGATAATGGGGGTTGGTACCCACTTCCCTATAGATTCCGGCTGACTTTCTGAGAGCTACTCTGTCGAAGTCGGCAGTAAATCACTTAGTAGCCTCCTTTTCCCGGCAGCTAAGTGTGGGTGTTTAAGTGATGCTTTCTGTCTGCCACGTGCAAACAGGTGAGCCCCAGTCAGGCCCGCTGGATGCCAAGCTGAGCTTATTGTCAAGTGGCTTTCTGGACAGACAAGCTATGTTATTAAGTAAATGACCAGGCCGCTTGAAAGTCAAATCATGTACTTTTCTTCCTGGGCTAATCAGGGACTGTTTGATGTCCTAAGGCTCCATGTGACTCTAAAACAAATGCTGTAATATTTTAACCACTGATGTTTCTAAATCCAGGTGATATCCAAGAACTCTACGACACCACCTTGGCCCTGGGCCACGCAGCAGCTTTCTCCGATGACTGTGATTTGCCCTCCGCTCAGGACATGAACAGATTTGTGGGGCTGCAGGTGGGCTCGTTGCTTCCAGGCCCTGCCCGGCCCTGCTGCTCCCACCCCTTCCCTTCCCCAGGGCTCAGTCATCCAATCGGGACTGCAGGAGGCAGGAAGCACAGCCCCTGATGATTGTTCAGGATGTAGGTGGCCCGAACCACACTCCCTGTCCCAGATGGAGTTTCCTATGAGAGACTCCTTGAACTTTTGGTTCTGTTTCTGAGTTGTGATCATTGCTTCCCTCCCCACCCCCTCTCAATAGAGGAAAGTACTGATTTTCCTCAATGGTAAAGAGCTCCTTACCCCGGTGGAAATGAGGAAAGTCGAACCTACATGGAGTACGGAAACCAAAAGGATGGCTTTAAAGACAAGGTGCTGTTAAGAATCAAATGCTGTTCTCCACAAAAAGTTCCAGGAAATAATTTTATGTGTGTCACAATGAGATGTGACACTTTGAGGCCTAGGCTTTCAGGCCAGACCCGACTTGGTCAAAAGCTCGGCTCTGTCATTTAGTTGGTTTGTAACCCTGGGCAAGTTACTTACCAATCAGCTTCTCCCTCAGTTTCCAGTAGAGGCAATAAGAGCACTTCCCTTGTAGAGTCATTGTGAGAATTAAGTTAGTTAATACATGTAAAGTTACTCTGTGCAATTATGAGCTAATGTGTGCAGAGTTCCTAGGACAGAGCCTGGTGCACAGAAAGTGCTCAGGTGTCTCCATTATTTCCATGTTACATTTGAGCATCACACGGAGGTGGGTAGGACAGCCTGGGGTGGGGGGGGGGGCAAACAATATGTCACATCCATTCAGCAACTCCCTATGTGCTTACTGTGGCCTGACGCGGTCTTAGGTGCCAGTGATACAGTGAACAACACTAAAATTACTGCAATTGTATAGCTTACATGTTAGTGGGAAGAGACCGTCAGTAAACAAATTATTTAACAGAGGATCAGGGTGGGGCTGCAGTTTAAATTGGGTGATCAGGAAGGCTCACTGAGGTGGTCACTGAGCCTGACACTAAAGGAACTTAGGGAACCACCTCAGCAGGTATTTAGGGGAAACACATTCCAAGAGGAGGTAACAGCAAATTCAAAGATCCTGAAGCAGGAGTGGGTCTTTCTTGTATTGGAAAACTGGGGGGCCAGTGTGGCAGAGGAAGCCAGGGAGAGACCAGGTGTAAGAAAGGTAATGGCGGTGGGGGCAGATGGCATAGGACATGGGAAACTTAGAAACTCTGGCTTTTACTCTGAGATGGGAAGACACTGGAGAGGGTTTGAGCAGATGAGTAACATAGAGACAAAGTTGAAAAGGGTGGAAGCAGGAACAATTCAGGAGGAGTTGCAGAAATCCTGAGTGGTAATTATGGCTTGAACTGGGAGGGCAGCAGCGTGGGCAGTGGTTGGCCTATGATATGTTGTGGAAGACAAGACCAACAGGGCTTGTTGACGGATGTGGATGAAATGTGAGTGAGAAGGAGCCATGGATGACCTCATGACCCTGGGTTTTTTGCCTAAGTATCTGGAGTTGCTAGGAATGAAGGTGGGGGCAGGTTGTAGGGAAGCAGGTTTGGGACAGGATTGGGATCAGTTTGGGGTTGTAAGGGGAGCTGCCTTAATTAAGGCTCCAGGAGACAGAGTTGGCAGAGGTAGCAGGAGTCGGCCACCCAGAGGAGAGGCCAGGGCTGCCTACCTGGACAGTGTTTCAAGCCATGAACTGGATGAGGCTGTCTAGGGAGTTAGTGCTACAGACCAGGCGGGGGCACTGCTTTTGGAGGCTAAGGAAGGAGAAAAGCAGCCAGGGACACTAGGAAGTGGCTAGTGACACAGCAGGAGACCCAGAAATTCTAGGCAGTGGTTTCAAGAAGATGATTATGTTCCAGAAATCAAAGATTTGTTAGTCAAAAGCATATCCTGTTCCTTTATAGAACACGTACATGGGCTACCTAGACTACAGGAAGAAGGCGATAAAGGACCTTGGCATAAGCCCCAGCACTTGCTCCTTCAATCCGGGTGTGATTGTGGCCAACATGACAGAATGGAAGCACCAGCGCATCACCAAACAGCTGGAGAAATGGATGCAAAAGAATGTGGAGTATGTGTAAACCTCTCTGCCCTTCTCCATGCTTGGCAACAGAACTATTCAATTAATTTTCTGTGCATAACTCAGGGGTTTGAAGTATTTCACAGACATCTTAGATCAGATTCTCTTGCAGAACTGATGAGAAAGAATGGAGACATGAAAATCTAGTCTCAAATGATATGTAAACGGAAGCGAGATCCTGCAGAATCTTATACAAACGTTTTTCTAATGAATAACGCAATTTTAAGTCTTCTCCCAGAAGCCTAGTGAAGCTTCTCTACTGAAAATAATTTATCTCAGTCAAGTTTCTCTTTCTTACATAGATTTTTTTTAAAGATTTTATTTATTTATTCATGAGTGACAGAGAGAGAGGCAGAGACACAGGCAGAGGGAGAAGCAGGCTCCATGCAGGGAGCCCGACGTGGGACTCAATCCCGGGGCCCCAGGATCACACCCTGGGCTGAAGGCAGCGCTAAACCGCTGAGCCACCCAGGCTGTCCCATAGACTTGTTTTTAAGAATTATTTTATAAACTCAACTTTTTTTTGGAAGGTTGAATTTTAAAAAATCATTTTTCATTATTGAAATTTTAAAATAGAGAAAAATAACCCTCTAACACAACCACTATTATCATGTCATTGTTATTTCCTATTCATCTTTTATCAGGATATTTTAAATATCATTATCACCTTGAATTTATGAGTGAAGTTTTTCTACATAATATAGGATCAGAATTTGATCTTCTTCTGTATTTGACATTAAAAATACTGAAAATTTTTTAAAAATGCTGAAAATTAAAATGGCAAAATGTTATGCTGAGCTTAGGGTGAATTATATGGGAATTCATGGTATTCTTACAATTTTGTGTAAGTCTGACAATTTTCAAAATATAAAGTTGAGAGAAAAATGAAAAACTATGGTCTTTTTATATAGTGAGAGACTAACATCTTTCAAGAGTAGTAATTTCTACTTTATCTAGTCTGTGTGGTTTGAGGCCAAATGTTTTTCTATTCCATTTCTTAGGGAAAATCTCTACAGCAGCTCCCTGGGAGGAGGGGTGGCCACCTCCCCCATGCTGATTGTGTTTCATGGGAAATACTCCGCAATCAACCCCCTGTGGCACATAAGGCACCTGGGTAAGTATCATAGACAACACAGCTGTGCATTTTATAGATCTTTGAGCACCAAACTGCTAGGGCATCAACTTCCTCAATTCGGGTCCTCCAGGTGATCTTGGAGGTCATCTCAGACACATTATTTAACCTTCATTGCTCACATTCTACAAATGCAATTGCTAAAAAGGGCCTAAGAGGGGACGCCTGGGTGGCTCCATGGTTGAGCATCTGCCTTCGGGTCAGGACGTGACCCTGGGGTCCTGCGATTGAGTCCCACATCAGGCTCTTCGTAGGGAACCTCCTTCTCCCTCTGCCTGTGTCTCTACCTCTCTCTGGGTCTCTCATGAATAAATAAATAAAATCTGTTTAAAAAAATAAATAAAAGATTTTATTTATTCATGAGAGACCCAGAGAGAGAGGCAGAGACACAGGCAGAGGGAGAAACAGGCTCTATGCAGGGAGCCTGATGTGGGACTCGATTCCTGGTCCCCAGGGTTGCACCCTGGGCCAAAGGTGGCGCTAAACCACTGAGCCACCTGGGCTGCCCAAATAAAATATTTTAAAAAATGAAAAAGGGCCTGAGAGGTGTTTCTAGGAATTCATGAGAAGCCATTAGACTCATGCTTAGCATATAGCATGTGCTCCATAATCATTACCTATTATTAAAATAGAACTTTCACTGTCAAAACTTTTTCACTCAGCTTTATTGCCCTCTTGCAGTAGCCAGCAAGGCGAAACCAAATTAGCATGATGGTTTATGATGCATTTAGATGGCTCGCAACTTTTCTTTTAAAAAGTTATTTCCGGACCGTATACCATGTGAGTCTTTTATTCACACTGTTCATTATAGGAGTGCAATGCCCTATGATATGGACTGGAATCGCAACTCTTATTACCTAAGTTGGGCAAATTATTCAACCTTTCTTTGCCTTAGTTTCTCCATTTGTAAACTGAAGCTAATAGAACCTTATAAAGTTTTTATAAGGAATAAATTACCTACTGCATGTAAATTGCTGAGCACAGAGCCTCATGCAGAAGACAGTCACATTCATTCAAACACATGACCACAACCCCATAGCCACAAGCACTGGGCCAGACCTGTTTAGAAATTGGAAAGGTTTTGAATTTTAAAAAAGGTAATGCGATGCATACATTTATGTGATGCAATACGCTGAGTGGGATCTAGGTTTTGCTACTAAAAAAGTTAGTAAAAATTGTTTTCTGACATTTGGGGATTTTAGAATTGGAGACAATGGCTTATGGATGTATATTTACTAAAAATACCTTCCACACTGTCAAGAACTGAGCTCAGTTCTGGCGAAAAAGGTGATTACTATTTCTAATTCTCAGAACAACCTGCAAGGTGGTTGTGTTCCTTACTCTCCTTTTAAAAGAAGGGACATGGGATCCCTGGGTGGCACAGCGGTTTAGCGCCTGCCTTTGGCCCAGGGCATGATCCTGGAGACCCGGGATCGAATCCCACATCGGGCTCCCGGTGCATGGAGCCTGCTTCTCCCTCTGCCTAGGTCTATGCCTCTCTCTCTCTCTCTCTCTGACTATCATAAATAAATAAAAAAATAAATAAATAAAAGAAGGGACACATAAAACTATAGAAGCTGGGTTCCTGGGTCTCCTCTTAAGGATTCTGTATAGATTTGCTTCTGCCTCATTATCGGAATCTTCGATATTCCTGAGCATCTGTATGCACACAGGAGCAACACAGGGGAGCTAAGGACACGAGTGTTCCATCTGGTTTGATTTATAATAATGTTGAGTTCACTGTTAAGTCAAATATCAATGTTTCCATGTAATGAATGTGCAGAAAATCCCATCAAAGTTGTAGGTCTATAAGGATGGTTGTGTAGGAATAGTTACGCGTAGTTTACACTGATAAGGTTAGAACACTCCATGGCCTTGGAATAGAGTCACAATCACATTTTATGAAATATCTCACTCGGAAGAAGGGACAGAATCTTCCTAAGGGAAAGAAGTGATTTTTCTTTTAAGCAGAGTCTACATCTATGCTAAAGGTTCTGGAATCTGCAAAGTCAGCAAAGTAAAGCTACACAGAAATCATTTGAAAAATGATTCAGTTTTAGTGTGTTTTGGAAGCAGAAACCAATGTGACACTAAAGGGTATTAAGTTTAGGTTCAAGCAGAAGGTCTTAAGATTTTAAGAATTTAGGATATATATTTAGCTAAAAGCAAATTCTACTTCCATATGGAGTCCTCCAGTAAGGGGCAGAGAGATGATCTCCCACAGAATCAAGACTCTAAGGTGTTTCTTCCCAAATGAGCATTTCCTTTGTAGTCTTTGGAAGTTGGTAATCATTCCAATTATGTTACCATAGCCTGAAACACCTAAATCCTCTTCTGCAACTGCCTTCACAGCTGTTTATGAATAATAGAAGACAGATTTTTTTTTCTTGCATATGTTAAGCTGGAATAACACAACTCCAGCTATTTACCCTCTCTTAAGGGATTTTCAGTGTTTTTTAATTTTTTTAATTTTTAACTTTCTTTTATTTATGATAGAGAGAGAGAGAGAGAAAGAGGGAGAGAAAGAGGCAGAGACATAGGCAGAGGGAGAAGCAGGTTCCATGCACCGGGAGCCTCACGTGGGATTCGATTCCGGGTCTCCAGGATCGCGCCCTGGGCCAAAGGTAGGCGCCAAACCGCTGCGCCACCCAGGGATCCCAGTGTTGTTTTTTATTTAAAGATTTTTTTATTTTGTAAAGATTTTATTTATTTATTCATGAGAGACACACAGAGAGAGGCAAACACACAGGCAGAGGGAGCCCGTTGAGGTACTCGATCCCAGGACCCCAGGATCACACCGCGGGCTGAAGGCAGGCGTTAAACTGCTGAGCCACCCAGGGATCCCCTAAAAATTTTATTTATTGATGAGAGACAGAGAGAGGCAGAGACAAGAGACAGAGGGAGAAGCAGTTTCCATGTAGGGAGCCTGATGTGGGACTCGATCCCAGGACATCAGGATCACGCTCTGAGCTGAAGGCAGAGGCTCAGCCACTGAGCCACCTAAGCATCCCAAGGGATTTTCAGTTTTAAAAATATATCAAATTCTTTCATAGAAAATGTTAACACCATAGAGGATTCAAAAAAAAATTACATTTGCAAGATCTTAATGTACTTCTGGAAGATATATTCTAAAAATACTCTAACCAATGGCAATATCAGGGTAAACACACCATTTCTAAGTGACTCCTTATGAGGGTAATATCCAAATGGGGATAGTTTTGTGTTAAGAAGTGAATCTTATTCCTCCATCACATTTCATATGGTAAAAACAAGATCATTATAGAAAGATGTTGCCATACTAAGGAGGGGAAATGTAGAGAAACAAGAACACCTATAAACTCTTGGTGGGAGGAAACCTGATATAAGTTCTCCTGGGGATAATCTGGCAATCTCTTACCAAAAATGTGAAGGCATACACCCTTCAATTGAGGGATTCTACCTACAAGACTTTACCCTACAGATGTATCTGTGGACACGCACAAGATATGCACAGAAGACTGTGCAGTGTTCACTGACGTTTGTGAAGGGAAAGAAACCTAGATATCCTCAATAAAGAACTCACTAAAGAAATACAAATAACTATATATCCATTGTCATTAAACAGTCATTAAAAATAATTCAGCAACTCTGCATGTGCCACATCCCTGAACCCCCACACACTCATACAGGTAGAGTATTACTGGAAGGATTTCATAAGAAACTCTTGTAACAGTGGTTATTTTGGCGATTTAGAGTAGGTGGTAAATCTTTCCTTGTATACTCTTTGATTTGCTTAATTTTTTAAATAATGGATTTGCATTCAATTTTCAATATAAAAATCTTACTTTCTAACAAGTCTATTATTTTCTTCTAAACACAAATGAAGGCTGGAATCCAGATACCAGATATTCAGAGCATTTTCTGCAGGAAGCAAAATTACTCCACTGGAATGGAAGACATAAACCTTGGGACTTCCCTAGTGTTCACAACGACTTATGGGAAAGCTGGTTTGTTCCTGACCCTGCAGGGATATTTAAACTCCATCACCACAATAGCTGATATGACTTGACATTTCAAGTATTTCCTATATAAAAATGTGGAATTGTGCATTCGCAGCCCTCTTATTTCATTGTTCTTATGACTAGCACTTTCAGTACAGATGATTCACAATGTACAACACAAAGTCTACTGTGTGCCAATGGTACTCCAGATCACAGAGGCACGGACCCCATACGTATAGGTGGCAACTATGGAAATAAGATGATGTGCCTGAGATATAGTTAGAAGGAAATGTTTAGGTTTCAGCAATTTGCTTAACTCTGAATGACAACTTGTATTCACAATTTAAAAAAATTCCTAAATGTGTTTTTTCACATGTAGGTATTTTTTAACAGGCTGCCAGTCTTTTTTTTTTTTATCTTTTATAAAATACTATTTCATTTAAAACATGAATGTCTGAAAAAATAAAATATTTACAGATTTTCTAATGATTTTCAGTATATATGTTATTCTACAGGTTAAATGTAATACAGGGTAGACTGACCTCACATGTAAAGGGGGAAAGAATACCAGTCGCTCCTGCTGCAGAAAAACTTGCAACTTGGGATAACCGTTCTTAATATTTTTTATTGTAAAAACGATCAGACTTCCAAATGAATTTAAAAACTTTTTCAATATTATTTAATGAAAAAGTCCCATATTATCATGTATAGGATATATCAACATTTACCACTCATTTTTCATATGTAATGAAAAACACCATTATTGTAAGCTTGGAAAATCTTCAAACTCATTCTCTAATGAGTGTCCATCATAATTTAAAGAGTATTTTCTCTACTCAAAGAAAAAAAAATCTAATGTAAGGCTACAATTATTATACACCAAAGCAATTCCTACTTACATGCTTTACATAGTCCCATGAAAAAATAATTCAATTGTTCCTAATCCCTGATGCAAGGCACTTCAAAGCACCCGCATAAAACATCCATGTAAACAGCAGTACAGTACATGAGTTAAATAACTTTTACACAGCTTGACCTAGACTAAGAGAAATATAAAATCCATCATAGCCACAGCTAAAAAGCATGTTAAGATTCACAAGAATTAAAAAAAAAAAAAAAGAAAGGTTCACAAGAATTTGTTTCTCTTATTACATAGAGAAGAACATATAATCTCTTAGAGGAAAAAAAACCCCAAAGCCTCATAAATATTTTTATATTGAAAAACAGCATGCTCCCTGGGTATGTATGAAATCAGGACATTCAGAAGTGACCAGGAGTTAATTGCAGTAGCATTTCTGAATACCTAGCTTCACTATCCACCAGGCCGAGTAGTCTGGACTATTTGTAGCACCATGGAAGAGGCATCAGAAAAATCACAAAGGGATGTTACTTCAAACCAACCCTGCCGTGAAGCTCAGTAAGTCCACAGTAACAGCAATGATGCAGAGATTTTTAAAAAATTACTGACTAGATATACCTAGCAAGAAAAATTGTTATTTTAATACATCTCATGTACATAAAGCACCAGTTTAAATAAGATTATCAAACACTTCCAGCATATTGCTGCTCAGCCTGAGAGTTCATTTCTCACCACTTTCCATGTTGTACCCTTAAAGCCAAGGATAAAATTAGAATGGTGACAGATATTGTAAGAAAAATTCAATTCCTTCCCTATCAAATGTATGTCTCTCAGGTAAAACACAGAGGAAGTAACAAACTTAAAGGTCTACTTCATTCTCTGGAACTTCCCATTCTGCCTGTACTAGGGGATTTACACCCAGGGCTTGGTACCCTGGCAGGGAAGGCCGGGCTAGCCTTGCTGCCCGAAGGCCAAACTACACTTCTGCTGAGCATCTCTCATAAACCAGTGGAGATAAAGAGGTCTGAGTGTGAATACAACTCAAACGCTGCTAACAATTACCCAGTGAGACTCCACTGTGGGTTAACTTCATATACAAAAATGAATACATCCGCCTCTTTACCAGTGGTAATTATTATTAGCATGTCCTTCTTAAGCATAAAAGAAGTAACAGTGTGTCTGGGTTTATGCACAGTTAATAATCAAGTATAAATATTCAGAATGTTTTTTTTTCAGAATGTTTCTTTTAAAATTACAGATTAAAAGTGACTCCCACAAGAAAATCAGTTTCTTCATGAATGAAGTATAGTTTATAAAAAGCTGGAATGATGGTTAATTCAAATACAAAAAAACCCCACTTCTTCCTTTCCCAGTTACTTAGGTTCATACAGTTGATTCTACCACACAACTGTACTATCATTGTATCACCAGAGCAAAATACTAATAAAACGCCTCTGTCAGCAAACTGAGGACTACTTCTTGACAACTGCATTAAAACTGCAGCATTTGAGTAGAGCTGAGAGACACCACTCTTAAGCATGGTTTCCTTCTTCCTGTTCTTGGGTTTCACGATGATTATTAACAGAATGAATGTGGTCTGTAAACGACTGGGTCATCCATTGCCCATTTGGAATGTCACCGAAAGTTGATTCTCCACTGTCAGCTGCCAGGGGGGAAAAGAATGTTAGTGTTAGTTTGTTCTATCTAAAATTGTCACAGGATTCAATGAGATGTGAGCAGTCCAGTGAAGGGAAATTGCTATTAAATAGTTATGCAAGCTTCTTGACTACCATGATAAATAAATCTCTGTTCTTTCGGCAGATACAGGACTTCACAGAGGGACTGTGAATGGGATGACTCGCTAACTTAGAGAGAATGAGCTGGACACACATGTGTGGCGGGACATCAGATAACCACTGTATTTCCATTACTGGCCACTACAGATTTTCAGTGCCATTCCTACACTTCAATAATTCTCTCTCTTAAAAAAAAAAAAAAAAAAAAACCAAAAGCTAACAAACAACAAAAAAAAAACTTGCCCCCCAGTCCTGACAAAACCAAGCATTTAAAAGGAATCCACATATGGAGGGGAACATACTTAGCCCACTGGAAGAGAAGCTGCAAGGGTCCCCATTGCACGGATTTTCTGTATAAGCACCACCATATGCTGCTTCATAACCTGGATCATATTTTTCTTCCTTAACAGCCATCTTCTTTGCATCCTCTGTGAGAAGAGTAAAAGGGATTTAAAATGGATTTTGTACAACGGTTTTGAAAATAGCTTTATTCAAAGGTCATCATGAACGAATCTTTTTCTAGTTCACATATACGGAGATGTATCTTTCATTAGTATCATGTTTTAAACTCTTTATAACATATACTAAATTAACTCCTAAGAATTGCAAAAGCCTATTACATTTAATGTCAAGTGGCTACCATGTTTCTTTCTTTCTTTCTTTTTTTTTTTTACCATGTTTCTTATACCCTCAACATCTGTAAGTGTACCCACAACAGATAGATGACCTTGGTAAAACGAGATTTTAACAGTGACTAATGTCTGAGAACTCATGCTGCAAATGTAACTTTTCTTTTCTCCTGCTTTTAAATTCACAACCTGCTTTCTGTAAGGTATAGATCCATGAAATGAATGAATGGGTTGAAAATGGGAACATACCTTGGGCTAGCTGTAGATCAAATGTATATTGTACCTCTTGCACATCTGTATTTCGTTCAATGCCTTTCAATTGATCTCTTAAGTCTTTCAGCTTAATGTAGTAATGAACTTTGTCCTGGGCCCGAGGAAACTGAGCACATCTTGCACTGGATGATGGCATAACATAGCAGAGCTGGAATCATAAAATTTTACAGTTACATAAATCTTCCAAGTCTACTGAATCCACTCACATAGAGATTAAAAAACTCATACATTTTTTGGTTAAAAATGATGCTCATCACACATTAATATATGCAAATCAATACAAGTAATTGTGTCTGAGCTCAAATTCGTAAAATTTACTTACTACAAAGTCAATAAATAAAAAATGAAGAGGCTTCCCCCTCATGTTCATTTACCAATCATCTTGTCTTTTTAATAGTAAACACATGGTTCACAATTCTAAAGGTGCTAGAAGGCAAAGAGGTATATACACTGAGAATCTTCCCTCCCAGTTCTGTCTCTACCAGTTCTCTTCCCAGGGCAATCACAGTTGCTGGCTCCGGATGTATTCTATGAATATACGACCAAATGTATCTCACATATGTACTCTCCCACACCCTTTTTAAATACACACGAATGGTCACATGCTCTCTATTTCCTGTTCTACATTCCTGCTTTTTGACTCAAAAGCATTATCAGAGAGAATTCTGTCAAATAGCTAAGGAGAAAGACATTTGCATTTATTATTTGGGATAATGGTGACAAACTGTCCTTCATAGAACAGAAAATATATAATACTATATATCACATACATATCAAAGACTGAGGCTGCTCGATTATGGAACTTCTAGTTGCAATTTCTTGCAATTTTTATATTGTCCTCCATAACATTCCATAAAACAAACTTTTTCGTTTGTTTATAAAGCATTTAGAAACTCCTGACTCCTAAAGATATGTAGGTATAAATACTACCAGGTTTTGTAATTACTCATTTTCCCATCCCAAGACATTCTTCAATTAAAATGATGCAGAAATTTGAAAAAAAATTTTGTTTCAAAGCTGAATCACTAACATCATCAGTAACTGCAAATATTTCATAACAAAGAATAAACTAAAACACACAGCACTCCCAAGGTCACTATAGGAGCTAACACTACCTGTCATGATATTATCCAATACTTAGTACTGCACTATTATGGTCACCTACATTCAAGGCGTGTAGCCAAGCCTCATCTGGCTCCTACGGGACAATAAAGCAGTATCTATAGAAGGCAATGAACTCAGCTGCACCAACTTTACCAAAGTAGACAAGTGTAGGCCTCGGTTTTATTATTATTATTATTATTATTTTTTAAAGATTTTATTTATTTATTCATTAGAGAAAGGGGGGCAGCAAAGACACAGGCAGAGGGAGAAGCAGGCTCCATGCAGGGAGCCTGATGTGGTACTCGATCCCGGGACTCCAGGATCACACCCTGGGCCGAAGGCAGGCACTAAAGCGCTGAGCCATCCAGGGATCCCTAGGCCTCGGTTTTAAGAAAGACCACTTACTTTATCAAGCATATATTTACTTAGAAGAAATTTAAAAAGGAGAAGTTCAAATGTATGGAGATGACAGAAACTTTATTCTGAGCTCTCCACAAAACCCTGTCAGCACATGGGCTTCTCCATTATTTAAAATGTTGTCTAGAACACATGGGTCTGTGCATGTATGTTGTTTTTTAAAAAGTTGTAAACAAAACTACATTAAGAAGCAAATTTAAACCTAATGTCTGCAGAAGCTCTGCAGAAATGACAGTTTGAAACCCACTGTTATTCACGACGCCTTTGTGGACACGGCGGCACCAGTAAACAGTACCGGGTGCCAGTCAGGCTAGCTGGATGTCTGTCTGCAACCGAGCTGCATACTATTCATACAGCTCTAGAATGAAATTGGGCTAAGATACACCAGCAGAGGGTAATGAGCAGTTTTACTCATCAGGAGCATGTCTATATTTACATGTTTGTTTCATA
The DNA here is from genome assembly GCF_011100685.1 of Canis lupus familiaris. NCBI lineage: Eukaryota > Metazoa > Chordata > Mammalia > Carnivora > Canidae > Canis > Canis lupus. Next base: position 42,805,871 of record NC_049236.1, on the reverse strand, counting down.
CTGAAAAAGGACTAACCTACCTGAATTTGCTAATAAAAATATGCCATTAAATTTATTTTCAACTCCTCCCAGTAGTTTAGCCAAATAACATCAGTAAGACATTTTAACCAAAAAAAAAGTTTATTTTTTAAAATAGTTCCTGAATTAATTTGCAACAATTAGTTTCAGTTGACATGTAACTATTACTAAACAAAATACAGTGTTTTTAGAATGGCATGAATTACAATGGATAGGACAAATAAAAAAGGGAAACTAGCTAGAAAAAAAATTCGTATTTAGCTGATTGTTACAAGAATCACTTTAAGTACTTACGGTTTCTGTGTCTGGGATCTTATGGGGTTGAAGTCCAAATTCTAAGTTTTTAACCTTAACTCCAAAAACTTCTTTACTAAAAATTTCATAAATACCTAAAATGAAATACAAACATACTTACATTGCCCATAATGTTAGCAAATAAAAAAGATAAAATTTAAAAGTAAATCTTACATTTTCCATTAAACACTGCTATTCGTGGCTGATATTTCTGTAATTTCTGCACTAGAATACGTCCTCCTTCACGAAATTCTTTACTAAAATTGAATTAAAAAGTAGTCAAAATATAAGTATGGCAATATTAATACGCTAAATTCAGATAGCTTTGAATAAAAGATCTATTCATGTATTTGTTAAGCTCAGCCTCAAATAGGTACATTTAGCATTCTTAGAGTATATGAGGCATCGGCATGATCAGGTTCCAACCTATAAAAATAAATGTAATTACCTGGAAAGATCTTTGCTGCCTGGTGTTGTCCTTTCCACCATATTGGTAAATCCAATACCATACTTTCCTGGTAAAGTGTGATCATCCATATGGTTCAGCTGGACCTCACTCAGGCCTGACATGAACAGACACTTCCCTGTGAAAATGACAGTTCAGTTTATTTCCAGTAAGTCAAAGATTTTTGCCCCATGGATCGACACAGTAGTCTACATTTTACCCTGAAATTACAAGAAAAAAATTTAGGATACTTAAAAAATTACAGATAAATACCATATATCAAGCAATTACTATGTGCTAAGCCCTCTGTGTGGATTATCTCATTTAATGATAATGATCTTCTAAGACATTAATTACCATTTTTATCTCCTTTTCACAGGGCAGATTAATAGCTATCAGAAGTACACTGCTACTCAGCGTAGGAAACTGAAAATCTTTGTTTCCCTTCTAAAAATTTGTGATACTACCCCCTGCCCTCAGAATATCGCAAACAGATAAAAACATACACCAAGAGACCCAGAACATTCAAATGTCCTGATGATGGAAGAAATGAAAAGTTCAAACTGGGATGCCTGGGTGGCTCAGTGTGGATTTGGCTCAGGTCGTGATCCTGGGGTCCTGGGATTGGGCTCCCCACAGGGAGCCTGCTTTTCCCTCTGCCTGGGTCTCTGCCTCTCCCTGTATCTCTCATGAATAAATAAAATCTTAAAAAAAAAAAAAAAAAAAGACCCAACTTCTACAGACATTTTTTTTTTTTTTTTTTAAATAATGGAGATGAAGGCAGTCTGGGTGGCTTAGCAGTTTAGCGCAGTCTTCAGGCATGATCCTGCAGACCTGGGATCGAGTCCCACATCAGGCTCCCTGCATGGAGCCTGCTTCTCCCTCTGCCTGTGTCTCTGCCTCTCTGTGTGTCTCTCATGAATAAATAAATAAAATCTTTATAAATCAATCAATCCTTAGTTCCAAAAACATATTACTAGATCTTTTGCCCTGTTTTTTTTTCTTTTAAAGATTTTATTTATTTGACATAGAGTGAGCACAATCAGAGGGAACAGCAGGCAGAAGAAGGAGAAGGAGAAGCAGACTCCCCCCTGAGCAGAGGACCTGACTTGGGACTTGATCCCAGGACTCTGGGATCATAACCAAAGCCGGCGGACACTTACCTGACTGAGCCACCCGGGCACCCCTGATCTAAATGTTTTATAATGTTACTCTTAGATAATTGACTAGTATTTCCTGAGGGCTTTTGCAGGCCTTTCTCTATTAGGTGGTGTTAGGTAAGTAGACTTCATATAAGATAATACAACAGTAGTTATACTTGGTTTTAAAGCTCGCTCTGGGGCAGCCCGGGTGGCTCAGCGGTTTAGTGCCACCTTCAGCTCAGGGCCTGATCCTGGAGACCGGGGATCAAGTCCCATGTCGGGCTACCTGCATGGAGCCTGCTTCTCCCTCTGCGCCTCTATCTCTCATGAACAAATAAATTAAAAATCTTAAAAATAAATAAAAATAAGCTCACTCTACAAGTATTTTCTGCTAGATACAAAGAATCTGTAGAGAATGTCTCCAACACAGAATTTCTTAACTACTGTAATAACTGACTGCCAGGGAGCAATGCATTTTATCTTTCTTGGGAAATAAGATCAGCAGAAATCTGGAAAGGTCAGTTCTCTGTCTGCTCTGGCACAATGATGTACTATTGTTACTCTCACCATAGATAACAAGTAAAAAAGAAAATTCATTTAAAAAAATATAGTAAAACCCCTATAAAATAACTGACAAAAGGGGAAGTACTGTTTTCTTGCCCTTCATTCTCTTACACTAAAATGTGAACAGTGACATATCCTCTCAAATCTTTTATTAAAAAAAAAAAAAAAAATCTTTTATTTTTGTGTACACCGGCATAGAAAACATATATAGATCTTTACAAATACCCTCTTTTAAAAAACACAATTCGCTTAAAAAATCCCCAAATATTAACAAACATAGTTTAAAAGTATAATAATAAAAAAAATAATTACTTACAGAAATGATTTCCAGGTCCAGGGTAATGATGCCCTTTGTAAGCTGCCATCAGTCCTGGGTTTATGCCAATCTACAAAAAATGTTTATATAGTTAAGTCTTTTTTTTATTTTTTTTTAATTTTTAATTTTTATTTATTTATGATAGGCACACAGTGAGAGAGAGAGAGAGGCAGAGACACAGGCAGAGGGAGAAGCAGGCTCCATGCACCCGGAGCCTGATGTAGGATTCGATCCCAGATCTCCAGGATCGCGACCTGGGCCAAAGGCAGGCGCTAAACTGCTGCGCCACCCAGGGATCCCTATATAGTTAAGTCTTGAAAAATATGGTTTAAGCCTTAGGGCTTCTGTGGAGAGGTGGTGGATAAAACTAAATTTTTTAAAATAAAAATTTAAGACAGCATTATAAGCAATGTTTTTTATTAAGTACCTATTCTTGATCTGAACAAAATATTCCCTTTTTTTTTTTTAAGTAGACTCCACACCTAATGAGGCACCCCCAAAGTATTCCATTTTGAGGAAAAACATTCCCTTTATATTTAAAGTGTTGCTGTTGTTTTTAAACCAGTCTGGGAGCCCTTGAGTGGCTCAGTCGGTTAAGCATCCAATTCTTGGTTTTGGCTGAGTTCATGATCTCAGGATAATGAGCCCTTCGTGGGGCTTCATGCTAGGTGTGGAGCCTCCTTGGGATTCACTCTTTCCCTCTCCCTCTATTTCCTCCTTTGCCCCTACTACTTGCTCTCTCGTTCTCTCTCTCTCTCTCAAACCAACCAAAACAAGAAAAAACAAAAACCAGTCTGGGAGAAAAAAAAAAAAAAAAAAAAAAAGCAGAAAAAGAGCCATAAATACAGAGAGGAAATGGTGTTTGCCAGAGGCAAAGGGGGATGGGCAAAACAGGCAAAGAGGAGCAGGAGGCACAGAACAGGGAATACAGCCAAGGGTACTCTAACAGTATATGTGGACAGATGGTAGCTACACCCGTCAGGAGCGTGGAGTGACACACAGACTTCTCAAATCACTGTCGTACACCTTAAACGAATGTAATTGTACCAACTATGCTTCAATCCAAAAAAAAAAAAAAAAAACAAATTTAAAAAAAAAAACCATTTTACTCCTCATATATCTCCAGGCCCCCCTCACTCTTTCCAACTGGGCTGGAAAGAGTGAGGTCTCACCATGCAGCTCACTCCACATCACCTAGAGCTGTTTGCATGTTGATGTTTCTGAGAGTTACTGACAAAAATCAAAGCTCAAAGTCAGTATTATTTATGGAGAACTCACAGGTGTCATATAATCTAAGCAATCCACATGGATTATTTTATCTGTCACTCCACGAGGAAGGTACTATCACCACCCTTGCTTCACCAGTAATGAAACTGGTGATTAGGAAGGTTAAAGCTTGTCTGAGGTCATACCCCTATATCCTACGGCAGGATCTGAAACCAGACAGCCCCACAGTGGAGCCCATCCTCTTAAACACACCCATATAACACATTCTCATGAAGGAGACACCATTTACCACTAAAAGGATTTTTTAGAAATGATTGTTTTCAACAAAATGCTATGTGCCATTTATAGAACCAAATAGGGACAAAAATCCTTACAATCACAATGTCCAGATTGAAGGTCAAAATGTCTGGGAGGGTCTTGGTTAGAAGTTCAGCTTCTGAAACACCGTTAAAGCGGTCTACCTTCCTTTTCACTTTGAATGTGTCTGTAATTTTTTCTTGCTTTTCTTTTGATTTTGTGGACTTGCCAGATTTTTTGGCTTCAGCAGGCTTTTTAGGTTCTACTGGCTTTTTGGGTTCTTTTGCTCTGGGTTTTCTTTTCCTTCCTTTTGGAGTCTCTGAAACACAATGATTTCCAGGATGTAGATGCAGAAAAATATAACTTATACAACATCAGGCAACTTTCCCAGAAAAGTCACTCTATTAACACTATCTTTCTCTTCTATCTCCCAACCTCAGGGTCCTCTGCACTATTCTCTCCTTCTTCACCCTGGGACTGGGTTCACATGGGCCCATCCCCCACCCTCCTTCCTCTGCTAGCTGTTCTTTGGATGAAATGCCCATAATAACTAAGACTGATTTTCCACACACTCTTACCTGTCATCTTTGCCTCCCCAGGAATACAAGGCATCTATACTATTTTATAGAAATTCTAAATGTAAATACACAAATAGGTCAATAAACAAATGAAAAAATAAGTAGAAAAATAGAAAGAGAAACATTTTAACTCAATTTCCCATTTCCAGCAATAGAAAGCCTCAAATGGCTTGTGGGCTTGTTTTAGACACTGAATGTATATTCTGTTCCACACACAGCTAAAGATGTGAATTTAGAGGTGCTAATGATGAAATCTCTCAGATGAAAGAATTTTTCAAAAGGGAAGAGTAGGGATCTACTTCAGGACCTAAGCAGAGTTTCTCAATCTCAGCACTACTAACATTTTAGGTTGAATAATTTTTAGTTATGGGGGGTTGTCCTGTACCTTACAGAAATTAACAGCAACCTTGGCCTCTACCTAATAGATGCCAGGAGCACCCTGCCAACCATGACAAAGTCATTTCCGACAATGCCCAATGTTCCTTGCAATGTTCCTTGCGCGATGTGTGTGGGGGGTGGTTGGGAGTTGCTCGGTCAAGAATCACTGACCTATAGTTACCCACAAGAAGGCTTGGGTTTTCTCACCCTTAATTCTTTGACATCTCTCAATTTCTTGGGCCCCTCTCCCATTCTACTACTCTTTGGCGGTTCCCTAACCCAGCCTCCTGTCCGTCCTCTCTTCTACCTCACTCTGTTTACTCCAATACTAAGGGATCTACCTCTACACCAATAGGAGAGTCAAGAGCAGGGCCATCTCCAACGCAACGGAGGCAGATGCGTTTTCTGAAATCATACAATGAAATTCTGAGCACATTTCTCCTACGATAATGCTACTTTGGAGAAAGCCATTACCTTTTCTCCATCCCCTCAGGACCTCCTCATTTCATCCCCATATTCTTCAGTCTTGAGTCCATGTTTTGTCTCCATATTCTGCCTCAGCTCTTGCCATTCAATCTATCCTCTACACTATTTCTAGGCTGAGTTTTAGAATGTCAGTCTATGCAAGTCACCCTCTGCTTACATTCTCTCAAAAGCTCCCTACTGCCTTCAGAACAGACTCTACATTCATCAGGTTACAAGCCTATGTTCTGGCTATGCACCAGAGGCCAGTGACACAGAATCACTACTTTTTTTAACGGTCATGCTTTTTTTATCTATGCTTCTGCACATGCTGCTCCTTAAGACTGGAATTTCCCCACTCCACTATTCATGGTGATAAAATCTCCCCACCCTTGGTTCCTGAGTTCTGGGAAGCTGCTTTTGAGCCTTGGTCCAAACTAGGTGTCAACCCTATGAGCTCTCAAGGCATTCTATCCCCCTCCACACCTTTGTGTGTTGAAATATAATATAAAAGAATAAGTAATTCCCTTGTGTTTTCTTTTCTTGTTTTTTTTTTTTAAGATTTTGTTTATTTATTCATGAGAGACAGAGAGACAGAGAGAGAGAGGGAGGGGCAGAAACACAGGCAGAGGGAGAAGCAGTCTCCACGCAGAAGCCTGACATGACATGGGTCTCGACCCCGGGACTCCAGGACCACGCCCCGGGCCGAAGGCAGGCACTAAACCGCTGAGCCACCGAGGGATCTCTACTTATTATTCTCTACTTCTCGATCACGAGATACTTGAGGACAAGATCCATGTTCTTTTATTTCCCAAAACCTATCACAGTGCCTGGTACATACTTAAAAAGAAGTTAGAAATTTTAATACTAAAATAAAACCAGGGGCATCTGGGTGGCTCAGTTGATAAAGCACCTGCCTTCGGCTCAGGTCATGATCCCAGAACCCGTGTCAGGCTCCCTGCTCAGGAGGGAGCTTGCTTCTCCCTCTCCTTCTGACTACCCCTCCATCTGCTTGTATACACTCCCTGTCAAATAAATAAAATCTTAAAAAAATAATAAATGAATGAAATAAAACTAAAATTCATCACTAACCCTTTTTTTCTGTAAGCTGGCTAGTCCAATAGCTAATTTTCTAAACTATCCTGATAAAAGCTACCTTGTACGGGTTCCTGAGCAGGAGCTGGGTCTGGAACTTCTGTGGGCATTTGCTGTTCATTCATCACTGCCATATCAGAAGCTTCTGTCATCATTTGTTGAAATGGGAATGTATAAAAAGCTTGAGCTTGCTGAAGGGAATAGCTGAAAGAAAAATTAAGTATAAAAATATAAAATATGACAATAAAAGCCATTCCCAACCAGGAATTTAAACAATTAACTGTAATAAAAGACTTCAGGATCTAAACACTTAGTAACAGATTGTAATATTTAGAGTTGATAAAATGGTCAAAAGGGAGAAGGAATACCTTTTCCATATGTGCACATTCACCCTAATTTTACCTTGTGCTTACTAACCAAACACTAATTAACTCTTCCACTGTTTAATGACAAAATGTGTCATCAATAAAACTTACCAGTCCTGTCAAGTCAGTCTCTGCTTTCTCTGAAATGAGATCATTAGTGCAGAGAAACTTAAAAGGCACAGCAGCTCATACAGGTTTAAAGTGTCCATAAAAACAATTTGCATCTCTATCTTCAGATTTAATCCCTTTGTCACAAAGATTCTGCCAATCTAACCCTCACCTAGCTTTGCTGATTCACTGCACAACTCTGTGCAAGGTAAAGGTATGTAACATGTTGATTTGATACATGTATTGCAAAAAAAACGATTATTAAGAGTCTTAGCTAGTATCTGCATTGTCAAATAATTACTATTTCTTAAAAAAAATAATTACTATTTTTTTGCAATGAGAACATTGAAAATCTCTTAGAAACTTTCAAGAATATAGTACAATATTAACTGTAACCACCACAATGTACATTAGATCCCCAGACCTTGGTAATCTTTATACCTTTGACCAAATCTCCCTATTCCTACCTTCCCTCCAAGTTAACTTAAGGTTCTCTTTCGGTTGATCTGCCTACTTAATGATTTATTCATTGGATCTATTTTATTTTATTTTTTAAAGATTTATTTATTTATTCATGAGAAACACACACACAGAGAAAGAGAGGCAGAGACACAGGCAGAGGGAGCCTGCCTACGCAAGGAGCCTGATGTGGGACTCGATCCCCGGTCTCCAGGATCACACCCCGGGCTGCAGGCGGTGCTAAACCGCTGCGCCACCAGGGCTGCCCTGGATCTTTTTTAAATTGTTGCTGGGCTTCTACCATTAGATTAAGACTAGAATTTGATATTCTGTACGTATCTGTGAATTTATGGAAAAAAACACTTTAAACCTCTTTTCTGAATATTTTTTAGACGGTTCCCACTGGTCAGTTCAATATAAGGAACACAGGCCTTCACAGAAAACTGCCAAAAAGATCTTACGGTGACTATAAATCACTATTTCAAACTGTTTCCCTCAGCACAAAGCCAGAGGAATAAACCATATATTTTGTGAAACTCAAACTACAACTGATGCCAAATGATGCCATTAAATACACAATGGAAAGAAAACACTAGGAAATAAAATGGGTATCATTTGCCATTTGGAGAGAAAAGTCATGTTTTCTGTGGGTTAACTACACACTTCTTAGTCACAAAGAAAGCAAAGTAGAAGCTCAGAAAGTAGAGATTAAAAAGGCAAACTAGTACACAGTAAATGAGTAAAAACTCATAGTGTATAATTTGCATCTTAATAAAACAGCCTTAATAAACTTAAATGTCCGAGGCAGATACAGGGTAATAGACTGTGGGTGGCTAGGCTAGGATGCTGGGTGCTCATGAGACATACAGGGGCCAAACCCCAGTGGACAAACCAATGGAGAGGAATTTTAGCTTTAAACTATCTTTAAGATAACCTGCTAAAGAAAAGGTTAAGAATTAGAAAGATATTATACTATATCTTAAGAGTTTTATTTCTGGGGTGTCGGGTGGCTCTTGTCGGTTGAGCATCTACCTTTGGCTCAAGTCATGACCTTAGGATCCTAGGATCCAGCCTCACATCAGGCTCCCTGCTCAGCAAGGAGTCTGCTTGTTCCTCTGCCTCTCCTTGCTTGTGCTCTCTCTCTTGCTCTCAAATTAAATCTTTTTTTTAAAGTGTTTCATTTCCTTAAATATATCATGTTCAGTTATGTAAAAAAAAATAACACAGTAATGCAATAAACTTGATACATTAACATGAGAAAATACTATGTAGCATAATTACATTTATTGATATTTTTAAAAGCACACATATTGTTTAATGCAGACTTTAAAGTAGAAAGAACACAAAACAGTATTGTAACCTGAGGCTGCACACCAGAAAAGTATGTAGTAAGTTCTAGAAGCTTGGGGATCCCTGGGTGGCGCAGTGGTCTGGCGCCTGCCTTTGGCCCAGGGCGCGATCCTGGAGACCCGGGATCGAATCCCACATCGGGCTCCCGGTGCATGGAGCCTGCTTCTCCCTCTGCCTGTGTCTCTGCCTCTCTCTCTCTCTCTCTGTGACTATCATAAATAAATAAAAATTAAAAAAAAAGTTCTAGAAGCTCAAATGTGAAAAATGAAGAGAAGTGCTTAAATTGTGCTAGGCAGAAAGTAACATGTCCTCTTCCCCACCCCCTACTTTTCTTTAATAGTATTCATAACTCTTTTTGATGAATTGTAAAAACATCCGTTGTTCAGTGTTTTTTGTGAATGTGTACACATTTAGTTTTATTATAACAAAGCAACTTGTACACTTTTAAGGTTTAAAACTGAGCATATTTCCTTTCCAGTGAAACAAAATGAAAATTTAAAAATACAGGAACAAAATTACAATAGAGAATGTCAATTTCAAGTAAGATCCTAAAGGTTCTGCTGATTCTCCCATTGAGTGGCAAGGCTCAAGTCATCATTAGGAGAGTTTTATTTTAAAAGTGTCATTGGGGGTAGCCCCAGTGGCTTAGCGGTTTAGCGCCGCCTTCAGCCCAGGGCATGATCCTGGAGACCCAGGATCGAGTCCCAGGTCAGGTGCCCTGCATGGAGCCTGCTTCTCCCTCTGCCTGTCTCTCTCTCTCTCTGTCTCTAATTAATAAATAAAATCTTAAAAGTTTAAAAAAATAAATAAATAAAAGTGTCATCGGGCAGCCCCGGTGGCGCAGCGGTTTAGCGCCTCATGCAGCCCGGGGTGTGATCCTGGAGACCAGGGATCGAATCCCACGTCAGGCTTCCTGCATGGAGCCTGCTTCTCCCTCTGCCTATGTCTCTGCCTCTCAATCTGTCTGTGTCTCTCATGAATAATAAAAATAAAACCTTTAAAAAAAAAAGTGTCATCTTAAACTGCAAGGATGTCTGTTAAACATCACAATTAAACATGCCAAAGGAGGGCAGCCCTGGTGGCTCAGTGGTTTAGCGCCTGCCTTCGGCCCGGGGCGTGATCCTGGGGACCCGGGATCGAGTCCTGCGTGAGGCTCCCTGCATGGAGCCTGCTTCTCCCTCTGCCAAAGGAGAAGCCATGTTGTCAAAATGCCCACTTAATCCACCCAAACATCTCAAACCCACCCTTTGCTGACCTTCTATAACCCCATTTTTTAAAGTTTTTTTTTTTTCTTTTTTAAACAAGAGAAAAAGTAGACAGGTACATACTGGTAAGTGCTTACTGTCCATATTCACATAGACACAGTGTAATGTCTGAGCCCAATATACAGAGAAAGGAGGAAAAAGCTAGAATTCTATGTACTACTACACAGGGGCCTAGCACCCTCCAGCTTCCAGCAGAGCTAAGGGAGCAGAAGGTTTTTCTTTTTTCCCACAGATCACAGTGGTATTGATTCCATAAAGTTTTTGTTGAGACAGGAAGAAATAAAAATGAATTTGGAACAGCAAGGGGTAGAGATTCTTTTCCCACTGTACTCTGCTCAAGGTATTTCCCCCCAAAATAAGTTGAGAACCATGATATAAAGGGAGAGAAAAGAGACTTCAAAAAACAGAGCAGATGAGCACAAGAGGAGGGGAAAAAAGAGATGCAACTTGCTCTCAGGGACTGGAGAAAATTAAAAAAGGAAGGTTGGAATCCATCGGTGTTCCATTAGTCATCTTCTTCATCCTCCTCTCCTTCCTCCCCCCCCCCCATCATCATCTTCATCTTCTCCTTCTTCATCCATATCGGGAACCAAGTAGTACTGTAATAGATTTGGCCAAATATCATCTTTGATGACTTTTCCTAACTCATCTGTACCTGCATCAGAATGGTCAGTAAACCAGATGAAGAAGCTCTCTGATTCCTCATGCTGTCTCTTCCTGCTGCTTTTATTCTGTGTTTGACTTGAATGTTTCCTCAAATCCTTTCCAGATTTCCATTTGATTTCAGTAGACTTTGAAGATGGATCACAACTCTCATTCAGATGAAATTCTTTGGAGAGAACTTTCTTTCGAAGTAAGGGTTTTCATCAAAATAAAAATCTATTCTGTAACCTGATTTAATATCTTCAAATTCTGTCACTTCAACTCTTGTTAATAATGCAGTGCCTCTTCATCTTCCTCCCCAAGCAGTACAGACACTTGTGGATGGTTAACCAATGTTACCCCAAAATTGGGGATTTTGGCGATCAATTCCGATCTCTTCTGAAAAAATGGTTGGCGGAGTTTATTTCTGTTATACTTTCAAAATCTCCTCACTGGCTTGTTCATTAAGTCTATTTCATTTTGTACTTCATCAATATGTTCAATTGCTTCTTGCTGTTCTTTTTCTCCCTTCGGCAAGTGCTGAGAGGTTGATGTCTCCTCCGGCTTGGGGGCAGGAAGCAGCCTCGGTTCCTTCGTTTGAGGCCTGAGTGAGGGGTGGTGCCTGGGCTGTGAGGAAACTCCATGAAACCGGGAGAGAGGCATGTCTGGAAGAAGCTCCGATTGTCCTGTTGTTTAGTGTTGATGACACAAATACTCCAATGAAGGTGTGGATACTGCTAGGTTACATGGAGACATCTTACATAGTTACCCTTTGGAAATTCTAGTAAAATGAACTGTAACTTTTGATTGTGGCCAGGTGCAGTTTCCTGAGCTATTAGCAGCCCCTTTCAACTGGAATATGTAAAAGTAAAGATATATGGTTATAATAAGTGAGTGCCAGAAGAATGCACGATGTCTGTTCTTAGTATGCCACACTCTGGAGGGCAACCTTCACCCTTTTCCATTTGCCTCGTTACCTCTCTCAAGAGTTTCACAGAGGAGTCCCATTTCAAGCACTTCACAAAGTCCAAACTTATGATACTTAATTTAGCAGGGATCCCTGGGTGGCTCAGCGGTTTAGCACCTGCCTTTGGCCCAGAGCACGATACCGGAGTCCCGGGATCAAGTCCCGCATCGAGCTCCTGGCATGGAGCCTACTTCTCCCTCTGCCAGTGTCTCTGCCTCTCTCTCTCTCTATGTCTATCATGAATAAATAAATAAAATCTTAAAAAAAAAAAAAAGATACTTAATCTAGGAAAATACCACATTACAAAAGGAATCTGAACTTTAAAAAATAAATTTCTAAAATGTGGTTCCTTTCACATATTTAGGAGTCATTAAATTCTGAAGCTCAGAATCTGAAAACTAAAATTTTAGAAATCAATTGGCTGAAGAAAAAATGAAAAGGAAGAAAAAAATATGAAGTTGATTTTAGAGACATAAATTTATTTATTTTGAAAGAAACCAAGAAACTTACTGATATCAACAATGTCCTTTTTAATCTTTCTAAAAATGATCCCTGGTACTTGACAACCAGTTAAACTAGAAATAGAAAATAAAGAAATTAGGAATAGAAAAACAAAGCTATGAAAAATGTGATAGATAAGTTCTAAAGTAATACACTATCTTTGTGTGTTTAGTCTTAGCATCTCAACAGCTTCCTAAAAAGAACAAAAGCAAAAAGTGTGTCACATACTCTTATTACTTGGCAGAAGCAAGCAATATATCCATACAAAAACCTTCAAGAACTTCAAATCTAGGAAACTGGAGTTCTGGATAATTTAATTTTCTATGATCCAGTAATAGTTCTACCTGTAAGCAGCATAAACCTGTTCAACCTTAATGTGAAAATATTTAATACATTTGCTGTGGACAGGATTGCCACTTTGTAACTCAGAATTGTGCAAAACTTACAGCCTTCATTTTCTCTGTGTGAGGGACAGCAACAGAAGAGCACCTGGCCAAGTCACTCATCCTCTCAGGACCTTTCAGAACCATGAAAATGATTTCTTATATATGGACAATGCAGAGAAAACAGGACTAAATCTGTCCAGATTCCAAACAGACTCTTTAGAGTTTTTATTCTCTGTAACTCCCTGATAACTAAATCTCTAAGAAGCAAGAGGGATGGTCTTATTTCCCTTTGCTCACTTATCTTCTCTATCACGTTTGTCCCTGCACTTCTCTGTGCCACCTCTCCTGTGCTTCCAGCTAACCACCCCCCCAATCCCCTCCCAGGCTGCCATTCACACCGCCCTTCTCCTGAACATCAGTGCTCAAAGCACTGTTTTTTATGGCCACCTGGAATCAACATACTGTCCATTTTCCTGATGAACTACATATTTCCTGACGGTCTTTCTCAAAAACACAACACAGTGGACTGAGGAGTCCAGTTAATTCAGGTTTTGCTGAATTTCAAAAACTCTCTCAGGTTTTCTCTAAAATTAAAAACTCCAACTTCTTTAATCCTCAGTTATTTTCCACCATTTTAAAGATTTAGGTTGCTCTTTTCTAAATACGTTTGCCTTAGTCCCCTTGGCCTGCTGTAACAAATGCCATAAACTAGGTGGCTCATCAGAAACAATTTTCAGGGGCACTTAGGCCACTCAGTTAAGCGACCCAATCTTGGTTTCAGCTCAGGTCGGGATGTCAGGCTCCTGAGACCAGCCGTGCGTTGGGCTCTGCACAGGGTGTGGAGCCTGCTTGGAATTCTCTCTCCCTCTGCCCCTCCCCCCTGCTTTCTCGCTCACTAAAAATAAAAAACCCCCACCATTTTTACTTAATACACTTTTGGAAGCTGGAAAGTCCAAGTTCAAGGCAGCAGATTTAGCACCTGTTGAGGGTCTGCTTCCTAGTTCATATGGGTTCCTTCTCACTAAATCCTTAGAAAATGGAAGACGTGAGGGATCTCTTGGGACCTCTTTTATAAGGGCACTAATCCCATTCATGAAGGCTCCACCCTCATGACCTAATCACCTCCCAAAGGCCCCACCTCCAAATACTATCATAGTGGGACTATTAGTTTTCAACATATGAATTTTGGAATGATACTCATATAGCGGTATTTTATTATTTTCATTTAAATAATAATAATACAACACTGAACAGTTACAAAATAACAATCAATGCTAAATAATACAAATGCTCAACTAAGATGGAATACTACTATAACTATTTAAAGACTATACTTTTTTTTTTTTTAAGGATTTTTATTTATTCATTCATGAGTGACACACAGAGAGAGGCAGAGAAATAGGCAGAGGGAGAAGCAGGCTCCATGCAGGGAGCCTGACATGGGACTGGATCCTGGGACTCCAGGACCACGCCCCAGGCCAAAGGCAGGAGCTAAACTGCTGAGCCATCCAGGGATCCCCTAAAGACTACACTTAATATTGCAAAGTGGAAGTGTGTGCTTCACCATGCATCACTGAGTATTTGTGGTATACAACCTATCAGAAACGCAAAGATTTAGAGTAAGCCAGAATCCTCAACTAATTCAACTATTCTTCATATAGTAGGATTTCAAATATCCTCACTATTTTGTCATTTGTCATTGACTTTCATCAATGACATTGACTTTCATCATTGATTTTTCTGTACCTAGGCACAGGATTGTGGCTCTTTTGGTAAAAGATGATTCGTGGGCAGCCCCAGTAGCGCCACCTTCAGCCCAGGGCCTGATCCTGGAGACCCGGGATAGAGTCCTGCATCGGGCTCCCTGCATGGAGCCTGCTTCTTCCTCTGCCTGTGTGTCTGCCTCTCTCTCTCTGTGTCTGTGTCTCTCATGAATAAATAAATAAAAATCTTTAAAAAAAGGAAAAAAAAAAAAGGTGATTCACCATCCCAGCCAGTTAGGATAGATCTGAATTCTGACTCAAACTATTGATTCCACAAACCTCTCCTAGAGTTGGGTCACTGACAAATTTTATCAGCACCCTCACATTGTTAAACTGTTGAAAAGAACAAGATGGGGTAGAAGTACACGACACACAGCTGACCCTTGATTCTTTCAGCGGTAAACCAGTTTGGAGTTTACCTAACCCGACAGCCATCCTGCCCACAGAGAAGTGGTGTACAGCACACGCACAGTTGTTAGGGAAGCAGACTCTGAGCGACATTGCCTGGGTACACATTCCAGCTCTGTCATTTACTGACTCAAGTTCCTTAGCCTCTTTGTTTCAGTTTCCACATCGGCACAATGCCAATAGTTGTACCTAATTCACTGGTTATGAGAATTAAATTAGTTAACACATGCAAAACACTTAAAACTCCCTGGTATACAGTAATTTTGCTGGAATAATAAAGACAGCAGGAAATGATTACATACTTTAGGTACCCCCGATCATCCTCCTGATGCTAGTCCAATTATCATTATCCAAAATGGAATTAACTTAACTTGGTATGTCCTTTTTTCTGAAATTATACTGTAGCCTAATGGTCACTGGTTCCTTTTAAATATGCTCAAAACCACTGAAAAGTAAAAATTTTGTTTAGGATCAAAGTCAATATATTAGAGGACATACTCCACCTTTGGAAGAAATGGGACCCCACGTGTTTATTTTCAGGCTTCGGGCTCCTCTCCCATTTTCTACAAGTTCTTATGGACTGGCAGTAATCTACCTCTCATTTGAAATATGATTTCTCTTAGAACAGCTGAAAGTTCTCTTAAATGCCCTCATCGATCTTGTCTATTATTATTATTATTATTTTTAGAGATTTTATTTATTTATGAAAGGGGGAGGGGGGCAGGGACACTGGCAGAGGGAGAAGCAGGCTCCATGCAGGGAGCCTGACATGGGACTCGATCCCGATCTTCAGGATTGCGCCCTGGGATGAAGGTGGTGCTAAACTGATGAGCCACCCGGGCTGCCCGATCTGGTTTCTTAAAAACATTCATTCTGCCACTTCCAGTCTACAATCATTTTTCTTTACACAAGAGATAAAAAATTAAGACCAGAACCAGAATTAAGAATTAAAATCTCTAAAAATAATAATAATAATAATAGACAAGATCGATGAGGGCATTTAAGAGAACTTTCAGCTGTTCTAAGAGAAATCATATTTCAAATGAGAGGTAGATTACTGCCAGTCCATAAGAACTTGTAGAAAATGGGAGAGGAGCCCGAAGCCTGAAAATAAACACGTGGGGTCCCATTTCTTCCAAAGGTGGAGTCTGTCCTCTAATTTATTGACTTTGATCCTAAACAAAATTTTTACTTTTCAGTGTTTATTTCCTAATAGCATGCCAGTGAACTATGCAGAAAACCCAGGCCTTTCTTGCCCCAGTTGTCAATATCTAACTAAAAAAGTTCTTGGTTTAACAGTTGTTTTTTTTTTAAGACTTTATTTATTTATTCATGGGAGACACAGAGAGGCAGGGACACAGGCTGAGGGAGAAGCGGGCTCCCTGCGGGGAGCCCAATGCAGGACTGGATCTCAGGACCCCGGGATCACGCCCTGAGCTGAAGGCAGACGCTCAACCACTAAGCCACCCAGGTACGCCAGTCTCTAACATTTCTAGAAAGGCTGATTTCACTTGAGGGTTACTATTCCCATTCTGTATTTTCAGTGGTCTGTATTACACTTTTCCAGTCATTTTTAATTTGACACCCTACTTTCCGTTTTTGGTAAATGTCCTTTTTGTGCTGGAGCTCAGTTGAAACAGTATCCTCTTCTTCCTTTTTTCCTCTCTGGTTTAGCCTTTAAATACTCATGATACTTGAATTATCTTCTTCTTCTTCTTCTTTTTTTTTTTTTAAAGGAGTCCCCATATTAATAGAATTTTTTCCTTGACTTTTTAAAAATGACTCTTCCAAAATAAAAAGTAAATTCATCATACCCATTCCATTCTACTCCTTGAGTAGCATAAAGAGGAGATTGACAAAAAAACAATTTCTCGGGATTTTCTGGGGCCTCGGTCATTTCAGAATCCCAAAGGATAAAGCCCTTACACGACTAACACAAAATTCTCTTTATTTCCTGGGATTGAAACTTTGCCAGTCAAAATTAAAAATGGTCTATAACACGGGATGAAGTTAAAACAGAAATGTCAATTTGTGGATAAACACTGTATAAGACACCTATCACTTTGCTGTGAGACAGTGAGCAAGGTCTTCTAACGTGTAATTCATTTGCTGTTAGACTCAACACAGGTTTCAGTGCTGATGTGAAGTAAGATTACAGAGGTAGGAGCAAGTTCCACAAATTCCAGTAAATTCTTTTAAATGTAAAGTTCTTCTGGGAAGGAAGTGCAATACTTTATTTCAGGATTCGACCTGCAAAGGCAGGATATCAAGCCCACACTTTCTCTACATATACCTCTCCTAAACGCTAAAGACTATTTTGGTAATCTAATCCCTTCCATACAACCCAGATTCACGGCATGCAGGACCCGGTATCAGAGATGCCCTATTTTACAAATATGAACAGACCCAGAGAAGCGAAATGTCTTGCTTAAGTCCAGGACCCATTAGCCACGGAGAGTCAGGAAAATTCATTAGGTCTAAAACAATCTTACTCCAATGCAGAATACTTTTTTCTTTTTAAAGACCCTGTTACCCCATCTAATTATTTTTTCGTTTAGTTCTCTGCCAGGAGTTCAAATTGTGAAATCTCTGCTCTTGCCAAACGTTCTCTCTATGTATCTAACACTCCCCAAAGGTCACACTGAAAGTAGATTCTTAAGTTCGCCTCCAAGATCACAGGAAAGGACTGATGACTTCTTGGGGTATTAGTCACAGTCCAGAATTCAAGAGCTCTAGTACGGCAGTGTTACCTACCTTGGGGCTCCTCGCGGTGCTTTTAGTAAACCTGGGGGTGGGGGGAGAAGCCACGATAAATCTACTAACTCTAAAGTAAAACCTCCAGGGGTGATACGTGTGATTCTCCATCTTTACAGCTCTTCGCATAAGGGAGGCTAAAGGGAAACGCTGCCAGAACGGGAACCGCGAAGAAACATCAAGTGGAGACTGCTGGCTGCTCGCTAACCCATCTAAAAGCCGGCGGGATGCCGGGAGGGCCGGAACAAGGAAGAGCTGAGGCGCCGGACAGGCCGCTGCCGGAGGAACCCGCCACCGGCGGCCGGGGAGGCCCGCGGTGCGCAGGCGCGGCCCCGGCCTTTGTTTTCCGGCCGCGGCATTTAAAGACCCCCGCGTGCGTGCGCGCGCCCGCCGGCCGGCCGGCCGCCGCGAGGGGCGCGGGGGAGGGGCGGCGCTCCGCTCGGCCTTACCTGCCCGCGTTCTCCGCTTCCATCCCCCGCCGTCGCTCCAGCTGGCGGCTGCTCCTGGCGGGCGGGCGAGCGACTGGCCTCCGTGGTACCGCGGCGGGCCAGCGGCCGGACGGCAATAACCAGAGACCAGACACGATGTCTGGTCGAGCCGGGACGGTGGCCGGCGCTCAAGCTCCTCCCCCGACCTCCTAGCCGCTCCCCGCCGCACCCCCCCTCTGCGCGGCGCCTCCGCCTGCTCAAAGCCGAATCCCACGCCTCGTGGCCGTCACGTGACACAGCCAGCCCAATCACGTCCGCTCCCCTCTCGCTGGTTCCCCCTGCGCTCCGCTTGGCCTTTCGGGAAGGGTGGCGGACGGAAAAGGGTGGGACGAGGCGCGCTCTGCTGACGTAAGGTTTCGTGGGCCCCGGCGGGGGCCGGAGCTGGGAGGGTGACGTGCTGGGGGCGCTGTGTGGGTGGGGCCCTGAAAAGGGGCATCCTGGTCAGGGTGATGCAGGCCAGTGCACCTCAAGTTTTATCCTGATTAAAAACAATATTTTGCGTTAATCACCAGGTATCAACTATGAAGTGTGATTTTGGGCAAGTAAGGCTTTGGAGTCAGAATACTTGGGAGTTGAGGTCACTGTGCCCTCTTGGGCCTCAATTTCCTCATATGTAAAAAAAGAGCGATTGTAAAACTGCTTCGTAAAATGTAAAGCTTTACATGAAACATTGCTTTAATTTGTGTATATAAAGATAATAACGTTTCAAGTGTATGATGATTTAACAGCACGTCTTCCTTACAGACCAGCTACTCTTATTTTTCAATGGCTCTTACAGCTAGTTTTTGTTTCATTAGTTTTCAAGTTGTCGCTGGTGTTTGTACAAAGACTTCATGAAATAACTTAATGGAAATAGGCTTTTCTGTTTCTCTAGTTTGCATGATGAAAATCATGGCTGCTGTATTAGTTAATTTTCCCTAGTTAGGCTGTGTAACAAATGACTCCAAAATCTTGTTGCCCGAGCCCTAGGGTGCAAGAGCACATGGCTCCAGGGGTCCCAAATGGACCGGATTTGGTCACATACTTCTGACAAAATCCAAAGGCAGAGAGAGGAATGGTGGTGAAACAAGAATTTATTTCAGCAAGGCCAACACCAGAAAGACAGTAGACTAAGTCTTGGACTATCTCCAAAACACTGAAAATACTTGTAGGTTTATATAGGGAAAATGTAGGAGAAAGTCTGTGGGGTAGATGCAGGTGGGCAGTAAGATCAGGTTGATCATTGTCTTCAGGTCAATCATGCAAGGTATTGCTGGCATCAAGGTAGTCCCTATTGCTTGAGGGGTGCTTTTGGTTCCCAACATGGATGCATTACCCCCTGAGTCTTTTGCTGAGTTAAGAGATAAACTGGAATGAAAAGTTCAGTCAATTAGAAAATACAGACTGTGGTCAAAATGGAGACAGTTGAAGGGCTCTTTCAATCTCAGTGGTTTTGCAGCAACCAAGGTTTATTTCTAACTAATATAACATGGTTGGGAATGACTATGGCTCTTTCTTCATGTGTCTTCTTCATTTTGGGATCCAGAAAAGGGCTTTCATGAGTAAATACAGAATGATTAATTTGTATTATATTGATTGCTTAAATGAAACTTTAAATGAACCTGACTCATGGTAGGTGTCCAGTGAATATCTGTTGAATGAATGAATGAACAGCAGCCCATTCTTTCACTCTCTCTCTCTCTCTCTGGTTTTTCTTTTTCTTTTTTTTTTTTAAGATTTTATTTATTCGTTCATGAGAGACACACAGAGAGAGAGAGAGAGAGAGGGGCAGAGACACAGGCAGAGGGAGAAGCAGGCTCCATGCAGGGAGCCCAATGTGGAAATTGATCCGGGGACTCTAGGATCACGCCCCAGGCCAAAGGCAGACGCTGAATCACTAAGGCATCAGGGATCCCTCTCTCTGGTTTTTCTTACCACTCAGGACCACAGTCCAGAAAAGTTTTGTTTTTTGTTTTTTTAAAGATTTTATTTATTTTAAAGAGACAGCATGCAAAAGTAGGGGGGAGAGAGAGAGAGAGAGAGAGAGAGAGAGAAGATCTAAAGCAGGATCCCCGCTGAGCATGGAGCCCAATTTGGGGCTCAATCTCAGGGCCCTGAGATCGTGACCTGGGCTGAAATCAGGAGTTGGACATTTAACTGATTGAGCCACCCAGGCACCCCAATCCAGAAAAGTTTTAAAGCAGTTATTTCAGAGAGAGAATTCTGGTGACTAAAAATGAGTGTAAAGAGCTGAAACCCTTTCTCAGGATGTTTTCACTTACATGGAGTTACCGTGGGGTGCTCTGCATTCTGGCCTGCCAGCTCCATTCATAACCTGACCAGACTGGGGGCCTCTGCTCACTTTTTAATTTAATTTAATTTAATTTTAATTATTTTATTTTATTTATTTATTTTGCCTCTGCTCACTTCTGCCTTGCAAAAAGAAGAGATTACTGGAAGAAGTGTTGGGAAGCAGGACATCAAACCTGGAAACGATGAAGCAATTGCGGCAAAGAGGTTCCTATCTCATCAGTATCTCTCTCACCCTTTGAAGCTGAATCTGGAAGACAAACTTGCTCTGCTTGTGAGCCTTGCCTGCCAGAGCTTGGGGGAAGCCTAGAAGAATGTCCTTCTGTCGTTGCCAGATGTATCTCTACCTCAAAGAGTTCTTGTATGATAGGACAACAAAAAAGAAGGCCAAGTCACTTCACCTTTTCCCTCTTCTTCCCAATACTCATCTCCCTTTTAAGAATCTAGTAGGCTTGCTTCCTTCCTAGCTAATGTTCTGTCATTCAGTTGCATCATATTTTCAACAAGGTCTACTACTGGGGAGGGGTTTTCAAATTGTAGATTTTCATCCACAAGTGGGTCCTGAAATTAAGCAGTAAGAAGAAATAGAATAAGTGTCAAAGTGTTTGTATGTAATAAAGGTAAGTATTGCTTTACACATACATAGGTACAGGTGTACAGATAGGATCACCAACCTATAAAAGTATTTCTTACTGTGAATCACAATCAAGAAAAGTTTGAAAAGTCATTATAATAGGACTTATTCTTACAAATGATAGCAAATTAGGAAACCTGTGGTTCACACTCCTGTATCTACTCAGCCCTTTATTGCAGGTTTTTACTACTTAGCCTATGTGTTTTTTTAAAAAGATTTATTTATTTATTTATTTATGATAGAGAGAGAGAGAGAGGCAGAGACACAAGAGGAGGGAGAAGCAGGCTCCACGCCGGGAGTCCGACGTGGGACTCGATCCCGGGGCTCCAGGATCGCGCCCTGGGCCAAAGGCAGGCGCCAAACCGCTGAGCCACCCAGGGATCCCCCTTAACCTATGTTTTGTAGAATGGGGGGTTTGTGGTGTCACCTGGGGGGAATAGCTACATGTGTCAAGCAAATGATTTAGAGGAAAATCTGTGTGTCAGGGGGCTTTAACGAACATTCATTTTAGGGGAGGATACAAGGTTTTCTAGGCTTCAGAGAGCTGACTTAATTTTTAATTAATTAATTAATTAATCTATCTATCTTAGAGTGATCAGGGGATGAGCAGAGGAAGAGAATCCTCAAGTAGGCTCCCCACTGAATGCAGAGCCCGAAGCAGGACTCAATCCCATGTCCCTGAGATCATGACCTAAGCCAAAATCAAGAGCCAAATGTTCAACCAGCAGAGCCACCCAGATCCCCTGACTTTCCTTATTCTTAAAATTTATGGGCCTTTGAACATTTTTTTCACAGTTAACATTTAAAAATTTTGCTTATGTATTTTTTAAGTTTTTGTATAGGTGATAAGGGCTTGTGCTGAGTTAACTAGTGTCTCCTAACTCATGTGCACTTGATATCTGTGAATGTAGCCTTATTTGAAAATAGGGTCATAGTAGATGTAATCAAGTCAAGAGGAAGTCATAGTGGATTAAAGTGGGCCCTGAATCTAATGACTGGTGTCCTTCTAAGAAGACAGACACAAGATACATGGACACAGGACCCATTACTGATAGACTATCAGAATGGGAGTTGGGCACTGCATAAAATGTGATTTGAGGTGCATAGCAGAAAACTCAAAAGATAGAAAAGACAATTTTTCTCTTTGGTGGAATTGAGTCTTTACTCAATTGAGTTTGTCATTTAACAGCTTTTTAAGGCAACTTCACTGCTTTTTAGGTGTGCTAAGCCAATATTTTGTGGTACTTATCTTGCCTTAAAGATGTTCTCCTGAGAAGGACAAACATTATATGGTCTCATTCATTTGGGGAATATAAAAAATAGTGAAAGGGAATAAAGGGGAAAGGAGAAAAAAAATGAGTGGGAAATATCAGAAAGGGAGACAGAACATGAAAGACTCCTAACTCTGGGAAACGAACTAGGGGTGGTGGAAGGTGAGGTAGGCGGGGGGGTGGTGAGGGTGACTGGGTGATGGGCACTGAGGTGGGCACTTGACGGGATGAGCACTGGGTGTTATTCTATATGTTGGCAAATTGAACACCAATAAAAAATAAATTTATATAAAAAAAAGATGTTCTCCTGAGATGAACCATAAGAGACTCTTTAACTCTAGGAAACAAACTCAGGGTTGGTGGAGGGAAGGTGGGTGAAGGACTGGGGTAACTAGGGGATGGACGTTAAAGAGGGCACTTGATGGAATGAGCTCTGGGTGTTGTATGCAACTAATGAATCACTGAATTCTGCCTCTGAAGCTATAATATACCATGTGTTAATTAAATTGAATTTCAATTTAAAAAATTTTGAAAAGATGTTCTTCTGAAATTTGTTATGTATTCTATCTCAAGGATTCAAGAAAAAAGTACATACTTTCTTAGTTTATAAGAATGTATAATTTAAAAATAATCTTGGGGCACCTGGCTGGCTGTCGGTGGAACATGGAACTCTTGATCTTGGGGTTGTGAGTTCAAGCCCCATGACAGTATAGAGATTACTTAAATATAAAGTCTTAAAAAAATACATTCTTAGGGTAGAATTCTCCTAATATAAATTATTTTCTGCATTGTTTTTAGAAAATAGCCTCTGACTTTTAGTATGGTATTTAATCAACATCGGCCATTTGCCACAGATAGTCCAAGAATTTGGTTAATGTTTGAAATCTCTTTTTTAAAAAGATTCTATTTATTTATTCATGAGAGACAAAGAAAGAGAGAGGCAGAGACACAGGCAGAGGGAGAAGCTGGCTTCTTGCAGGGAGCCTGATGCGGGACTCAGAACTCTATCCTAGGACTCTGGGATCATGCCCTGAGCCAAAGGCAGGCACTCAACCAGTGAGCGACCCAGGCATCCCTCTTCTTAAGATTATTAAGACAAAGTAAAAAGGTATACACAGGGAGAAAGTATTTGTAGATCAATCTATCTGATAAAAGACTTCTATCCATAACAGATAAAGATGACTAAAATAATAAAACAAAAAATGGATGAAAGATTTAAACAGATACTTCACCAAAGAAAATACAAGCATATAACAGGATTCCCAACATTGTTAGTCATGAGACACCATTGCCAACCTATCAGAGTGCCTAATATTAAAAAGACTAACCAGACCAGGTGTTGGAAGAGGACGGAGAGGATTTGGAACTCTTAAAACTGTTGGTAGGATACGAAACTGTATACCTGCCTTGGAAAAGGGCTTGGCAATTTCTTAAAAAGTAAAATATACACCTACTTACTATATGCTGCAGCCATTCTACTCCTAGGAAAGTATTCAATAGAAATGGAAGCATACGGGGGGTGGTGCTTGGGTGGCTCAGTTGGTTAAGCATCTGACTCTTGGTTTTGGCTCAGGTCCTAATCTCAGGGTTTGTGAAATTGAGCCCTACGTCAGGTTCCACACTCAGTGGGAGTCTGGGTTGGATATTCTCTGTCCCTTCTGTGCTCACTTGCTCGCACTCTCAAGTAAATAAATAATCTTAAAAAAAAAAAAAAGGAAATGGAAGCATATGTTCACAGGCTTGTGAATCTTTTGGGTAAATTTCACTATTCATAATTGTTTTATTCCTATAAGTCCCAAACTAGAAAAACTGAAATGTCTGCCAAAGGTGAATGGCTAAACCAATTGTGTTATAACTATACTCAGCAATAAAAAGAAGTGAACTACAGAGACATGCAATGATGTGAATCTCAAAATAATTGTGCTACATGAAATCAGACCAATATCATACTGTATGGCATGATTCCATTTATATATCATTCTAGAAAATGCAAATTTATCTATTGTGACAGAAAGCAGATCAGTGGTTGATCCAGAGGAGACAGTAAGGGAGGAATTAGAGGAAGAGGGAAATTTTGGGTATACTGGATATCTTATTTTGGTTGTAGTAATGACACAGGCATACACATGTCAAACCTTGTCAATTTGTTTATTTCAAGAATGTCGTTTATGTCAAATATACCTTCCTGTTTAAGGACCTCCGCCCTTGATCCCAGGACCCCAGGATAATGCCCTGAGCCGAAGGAAGATGCTTAACTGAGCTCCCCAGGCATCCCCTCTGTTTAAAAGTTGAGTGTATCCAGACGCCTGGGGCGCTCAGTGGAGGAGCATCTGCCTTTGGCTCAGGGCGTGATCTTAAAATTTCGGGATCAAGTCCCACTTCGGACTCCCCGCATGGAGCCTTCTTCACCCTCTGCCTTTGTCTCTGCCTCTTTCTGTGTCTCTCATGAATAAATAAATAAAATCTTAAAAAAAAAAGTTGAGTGTATCATGATTCATGTTATACATACTATCATAATGCTTCAGAATTTGGTCCGGAGTTAACTCTTTCAACAAAATCAATCCATAGCCCTATGGCAATCTAAATACGCATAGATTAAACAATGCCCACTTCAGTTTTCTTTCATCCCAGCAGCACATAGCACAAGGGAACAGCAGGGCGGGTGTGCCTTTTTCAGATCTCAAAGCGAAGCCTGAGCCTAAGTTCTTGTTTCATGAAGTCGTAGAATGAATGAAGCTCCCAATGGGGCGTGAATAAAGCCACTGGAGTTTCTTAAGGATACGGAAAAAGCTCTCTGGACTGAGAGGGGTGTTGGATGGGTCTTTTATCAAATGACAACCAGGGAACCTAAATCCTTAACATCTCGATTGTTACCATCATGGAGTAAGGACTCCTGATTTTTTTTAAAAGATTTTATTTATTTATTCATGAGAGACAGAGAGAGAGAGAGAGAGAGGCCGAGACACAGGCAGAGGGAGAAGCAGGCTCCACGCAGGGAGCCCGACGCGGGACTCGATCCCAGATCTCCAGGATCACGCCCTGGGCTGAAGGCGGCGCTAAACCGCGGAGCCACCCGGGCTGCCCAGGACTCCTTGATTAACACCTTAAATGGCTTATACTTCCTTTATAGGGTCTAGGAATTCTTTGTTGGTCACAAGCAGCTGTTGTAACGAGACCCCACCTCTGGCACCTGGGACAGATGGTCTGGTTTACCTGCGGCTGCCTCTCACCTCCATGTTTTCGGGACTTTTGTGAGCCTGATTCCGAGGCCCCCGCCCTGCCCTGCGTGTCCCTGTGACTTCACTCACGGGAGGGGGCCCCATCTAAGCACCTAGCGGTCGGCCTCCCAACATCCACCTGCTCCTAAAAGGTGGTAAAAACGCAAAGCACGTCCCGGTCCCAGTGCGTGTGGAGGGGCAAACGGGCCGTACTCTCGCCAGCTCCGAGTCCCAAACTCCACATCGGCCACGGAAACCCTACCGGAGGGAGAGTAAAGATCGCAGCAAGTGTCTGGGACTGGGAAAGCGCGGGGAGGAAGCAGGGAGAAAAAAGGCGGAAAGCTTGAGAACCGCTCCGGCCGCTGGTCGCCGTCTGCCCGTCGAGTCTCCGCCGGCGCCGGCACACCCCCGGCTTCCGGTCCGGCGGGGCCCGAGCCCGTACTTCCGGTTCCGCGGACTGGCCCACGTCCCCTGCGACCCCGGCGTGCACTTCCGGTCGCCCTCTGACCCGCCCCGAACGCCAGTGCCCTCGTCGCGGCGGTCTCCGATGGCCTGGGGGCTAGCGGGGACTGACTGCGGTGCGCGGCCTGGCCCGCTAGTCAGGAGGGCGGGGGTGCCTTTCGGTATCGCCTTCCAGTAGCCTCGCCGGCGCCGCCCGCAAGCCCGCAGGCCCAGCCCCGCGCAGAGTCCAGCGAAGTCCGCGGCGGGCGAGTCAGGGGCGCCTGTGGTCAGGGAGCCCGTGGGGCGTGGGGCGGGGACCACCCGGGGGCCTGAACCGGCCCAACTGCCGCCGTGCGGTCGGCTCCCCGGCACGGGAGCCCTCTAACACCGCCCGCCTACGCCCCCGCGCAGCCCGCCGGCCATGCCCGCGGGCGTGTCCTGGGCCACCTACCTGAAAATGTGCGCCGCCAGCCTCCTGAGCATGTGCGCCGGCGCGGAGGTGGTGCACCGGTACTACCGGCCGGACCTGGTGAGTGCCCGAGGGCCCTCGCTCCCGCCTCCCG
This sequence comes from Canis lupus familiaris, assembly GCF_011100685.1. Classification (NCBI taxonomy): domain Eukaryota; kingdom Metazoa; phylum Chordata; class Mammalia; order Carnivora; family Canidae; genus Canis; species Canis lupus. The sequence continues at coordinate 42,779,183 of NC_049236.1, read as the reverse complement.
GGGCCTCTCCGGGGCCTCTCCGGGCCCCTCCCAGCGGCCCACACCGGACTGAGCCTGGGCCTCATGATGGCGTCCCGTGGCGTTCCGAGCCGTGCGGGGCCTGCTCTCGTGCGGGCCTTAGGCGGCCAGCCACCTGCCCGCGCCTGCCCTTAATCCTCTACCATTTTGCCCCTCGATCCCACTGTGGCAGCCACACCGCTTTCCTTGCTGTTTCTTTGCTCGTCAAGCCTGTCCCCATCTCAAGGCCAGGGTTTTTCTCATCTTGGAATGCTTTCGTCCCAGAGCTTGGGTTGGTTTGCTACTTCAAAACGTCAAGTCTCTGCTCAGCTGTCTGTCCGCAGTGAGAGTCCTTTGGACGGCTCCTAAAGGATCCCCTCCCTGTGTCCCTTGAGGACTTCTCCCAATTTGCAAGTATTTTATTCCTTGGACTCTTTAGTGGTTCTTTGTTTCCTCCACCAGAATGTACTCTCCTAGTGGGACTGCGCCTGCACGGTTCACCCTCCATCTCTAAAAAAGAGCTTAGAATATAGTAAATGCTCAATAGATATTTGATGGAAGAAGAACGAGGGAATACAGGCATTCCAAAGAGGGAGAAATTTAGGTTAATTTTAACATTTTAGGGGCACCTGCGTGGCTCAGTAGTTGAGCCATCTGCCTTCGGCTGTCCTGGGTCCTGGGATGGAGTCTTGCGTCTGCTCCCCACAGGGAGCCTGCTTCTCCCTCTGCCTGTGTCTCTCCCCATCTCTTTCTGTTTCTCATGAATAAATAAATAACATCTTAAAAAAAATTTTTTTTTAAGCATTTTAAGTGTATATTAAATTAGAACGGGGAATTAGAGTTCATTTGAGGAGTTGTGGTTTTGTGAAGGTGGAGGCTAGGAAGTACAGTGGAAATGATTACAAGCGTGTGCTCGGTGTTACTTTACAGGTATGACTAGAATGGTCTGGAGCCCGAGTCACCTCTGCCTGCCTCAGGTCACACAGAGAACCAGGCACCTGTGTTTCTAGTTTCTGTTAACTGGCAGCTACGGTTCTGGAGGTGTTTCTTCTTGTTTTCAGATGAGGAAACTCAGATTCGGAAGATGGAAGGTGATTTCCCAGGATCACCCAGCTTCTTGGGGATTTGAAACCCAAGCTTTCTGTTTAATGTTTCTCTTTTTTGATCCTGTTAATGAGGTGGTACAACAGCCTTGAACCTTCACATTGAGTTCAAGCCTGTGGAGTAGAATGTGAAAGTCCCTCACACCCGCTACTTCTCCAGCCTGTTCCCCAAACGTAGCTCCCATTTTTTGGTTGGTGTGTACCTGCAGACTTTTGCTGTAGTTGAGATATATGTAAACAGGAGTTGAGTGTGCACAGTTCTTTGTAAGCAGCTTGTTTTGGTTAACACCTATCTGAATAGATACGTGTTTCTCTCAATAGCCTTTTTTCTTTCTGACCATTGAATAGCATTTCATAGTATGGATGTTCCATATATTATTTAATCCCATATTGATATTTTGGTGGTATCTAGTTTTTGTACAAACAATGCTGAAATAGCTCTTTCTTACCAGCCGAGATTGCTTCTCTTTTAAATTCTAGGGACGTATCATGGATATGTAGTGGAGACCGAGACGGGCTTTCCACAGAAATACAGTTGAGTCCTTAGCTCCTGAGGAATAGGCATCAGGCAGGCATTATGGAGATAGGAATGCCTGTGATTTGTCCCTGGGAAATGGACCTTCTTTTTTTAAAGATTTTATTTATTTATTTGACAGAGCAGGCAGGGGGAACAGCAGAGGGAGAGGGAGAAGCAGGTTCTCTGAGGAGCGGGAGCCTGATGCAGGGCTCGATCCCAAGGACTCCAGGATCATGACCTGAGCTGAAGGCAGTCGCTTCACTGAGTCATCCAGGTGCCCCAGAAATTGACCTTTGATTCACCCATCTCATTATAAGTAGGAACATGCAAGGTTGTTACCAGCAGCTCCTTCAGCCGTCGAAGAGACAGCATGAAGCCAGAATTCTAGTAGGAGGACCATACTGACATGTCTCAGGCCGCTTCGTCCTGATTGGGCAGTGACATCAGCGGTGGGGTTCTTCTGGAGGGACCTGAAGACCAGGGCTGGCTGGCTATGTGTAGGATGCCGGGTGCTTTACTAACATTTAAGGAATTTATGTTCTTTACTTGCGTCTGCTGGTATTGTTCTAGCAACGACTGTCACTGTTGTAACAACCAATGGTCTGTGTTGGCTTCTTTCAGCCTTTAAGGTGGCGTGAAGGTCTGGGTGGAGTCCAGAGCAGAAGAGGCGTGATGGCTGCCTGGAGGGTGTGCTCAGCACTATCTTAAGGGAGCAACAGTAAGGATGCTTTTTCTGATTGTCCAGCTCAGCTACTCAGGATAGGAATGGAGAAAAGGACTCAAGGCAGATGTTCTGTCCTGGAATACAAAGTGTGCTTTTGCTTGAGCTTCCCTTTGCATTTTTGTTTACTTTTGCGCTACTTTGACTGGTTCTGTTTCCTTAATGTATAATCTTACTATTGAAGACATAGTTAGTCAAAAAATGCAGTCTCAGTGATGTAGGAAGACCTTAGGGCTCAAAGCCAACAGCCAAGAAAGAATTCTTGAGATGTCTTTGGTAGAAAAGTGGTTTTGTTAGAACACCGGGACAGAACTCACGGGCAGGAAGAGCTGCACCAGGGTCATGGGGAGGGCCCAGTGTAGACTCTCAGGTTGGGAGGTGGGTATGGAGAGCGGAAGCCTCCCGGGTGTTTTGGAGACAAGGTTTCCAGGATCCTTAGGAGCCCAGCTATTGTTAGGAAAGATCATTTATTACTGTTTTGTAAAAACTCAGTCATGAGACCCCCTAGATGTATATCAGTGGGCCTTATGCTTGGGGGTGGTTGCCAACATGGATCTTGGGGGTGTAGAGATAAAGAAAGTTTCCAAAGGAGGTTTTCTACATCAGAGTAGACTCACCAGGTCCTGGGGCTGGGCTGAGATCACCTTTGCCCTCAGCAAGGGATCAGCCTCTGGGCGGCTGAGCCTCTGGAGGGAGGTCCGTTTGCCTGTTTGAAGGACTTGGCAGTGGGCTGCGGTAGTGAGGACATGTAACTTTTCTTCTGCCCTGTGTCTCACATCATTAGGACTAATTTTAAAGTGTTCATTTTTGGTTGTCTCCAGACATACCCACATACACGCCAGCTGCTATTTAGAACCTCTGCTGACATTGTTAACTTTTGATGTCAGTAAACTTACCAGTCTTTTAAAATTTGATTTTAAATTTAGTATATTTAGTAAATAAAAGTGCTTTCTTTCAATAAAAGTTGAATTGTCATTTTAGCTGTGTACTATATTGGCAATTCGTGCTACTCCAAATGTGTGCCTAGTGTGTTTAAGTGGATGGTTGTATATACTTTATAGAAATTTGAAACATGCTATTGTATTTTATTTTTTATTAAAGTTTTAATTTTGATTCCAGTTAGTCAACACATAGTGTTACATTAGTTTCAGGTATACAATATAGTATTCTGTATTTTTTTTTTTTTTTTTTTTTTTTTTTAAAGATTTTATTTATTTATTCATGATAGTCACAGAGAGAGAGAGAGAGAGAGAGAGAGGCAGAGACACAGGCAGAGGGAGAAGCAGGCTCCATGCACCGGGAGCCCGACGTGGGATCCGATCCCGGGTCTCCAGGATCGCGCCCTGGGCCAAAGGCAGGCGCCAAACCGCTGCGCCACCCAGGGATCCCTATAGTATTCTGTATTTTATAGGGCTTTGTGACTTCAGATAATTTCCTTTTGTGACCTGGGGGGAAAGATCTCTTCTAAATTAATTAGTGTCCACAGTTCAATGTATTTGAAACAAGCTACATTCTTTCTTGTACTAAGGGTATTGGAATATCAAAATCCTAGGACTAGTTTTAAGATAGGAAACGGTCCAGATAAGTTACTCTGGCTTTTATTCCAGTTCTCATCACTAAAATATTTTTAGAAAGTCATTTTCACTTCAAAATGAGAATTGTGCTGGGAAGCACATCTCTTAGCTCCCTGCCTCTCCTAGGACCTCGACCCCAAACCCTACATTCTTTCCTAAACTATTTTCTTCAGGATTAATTAGTTGTTAGGAGATAAAAGAGTAAAATGAACCAGATCAGGGTGTTTGAACTTCAGGCATCGAAAAGCTATTGAAGCTTTCTGATATGAATGAAATTATGCCGAAATAATCTTGCAGTTTTATATGAATTAATCTGCGTAAAGATTTTATTTCTCTAGTCTTATGAGCTTATAAGGGTCCCAAGCAAAGTCTGTTGAGTTATTCATTCAGCACAGTTTTTGCCTCCCTTTTATAACCAGGGGCATTCCATAGGGTTGTAAGAAAGGTGATTATGATGTCCCTTTCCTCAGGACCTCACAGTTAAGCTGATTGCTGATAGGTTTGCCTCTGACTCATTACGAGCTGTTCCACTTGGATGTGCAGTGAGCATGTTCCACGCTGAGCCCCTGGGCTTCCTCCAGCAGACCTACTCTTCTTGAAGTCTTGATGATGACTCTGACTCTCTTGTTCTTGTTAGGCCAGAGCCGAGGAGTCTTCTTTACCTCCCCTCTCCTACTGCACATAACAGCAAACCCCATTGGCTTAATCTGAAAACTACATCCAGAATCCCACTGCTTTTTACCACGCTGGTTGCTACTGCCCAGTTCACGCCACTGCCAGTCACCTCTCGCCTCATCTTCTGCAACAGCTCTCTGACCTGTCTTTTGCCTTCCACCCTTGCAGTCTTTTCTCGACAGCCACTGTCCTTTTATGCTGGAGTCGCATGTCGTTCTTCTGTTCAGAATTCTCCAGGGATTTTGCATCTGTGCACCCCCGTTTTTCCTGTCCTCATCCCTTCCTAACCTCTCGTTGAATACTTTATACCAGCTGTGTTGACCACCTACTTTTCCTTGCGCATAGGGCACACTCCTGCCTTCGGTCCTCTGCATCTGTAATTCATTCTGCTTGAAACACTCCTAGGTGTATCTGCATACTAGTTTTCTCATCCTCCTTGATGTCTTTGTTCAGAAGTCACCTTTGCAGACAATAAGCACATGAAAAGATACTCTGTATCCTTAGCCATCAAAGAAATGCAAATCAAAACCACAATAAGACCACTTCATCACTGCTGGAATGGCTGTAATTAGAAAACCCAAACATCTCATGACAAGTGTCGGTGAGGATGTAGAGAAATTGGAACCCTCATAACGATGCTGTTGGGAACGTAAAATGGTGCAGCTGCTTTGGGATACAGTCTGGCAGGGACGCCTGGTGGCTCAGCGGTTGAGCATCTGTCTTTGGCTCAGGCTGTGATCCCAGGGTCCTGGGATCGAGTCCCGCATCGAGCTCCCTGCAAAGAGCCTGCTTCTCCCTCTGCCTATGTCTCTGCCTCTCTCTCTGTCTCCCATGAATACATAAATAAAATATTAAAAAAAAAACAACAACAAAAAACAGTCTGGCAGTTCCTCAGACAGTTCAACATAGAGTCATAGGACTTAGCGATTCCACATTTAGGTTTGTACCCAAGAGAAATGAAAACACGTCCATACAGAAACATGTACCAGGGCTCAGTTGGTTAAACATCTGCCTTTGGCTTAGGTCATGATCCTGGGACCTGGGATTGAGCCACACTATCCTTATAATGAAATATTATTCTGTCCTAAAAGGAAGTGAAGTACAGATATATTTGACAATATGGGGCAAACATGAAAACATGCAAAGTGAAAGAAACTAGTCACACAAACCATGTGTTCTATGATTCTTTTTAAATATAATGTTCAGAATAGGCAAATCTGTCAAGATACTAAGTAGATGAATGGTTGCCTAGGGCAGTGGCTTGGTGTGGGGGAGCATTGTATGGAAATGGAAGTGACAGCTGGTGGGTATGGGGTTTCTTTTTGGGGTGTGAAGAAGTTATGGGCCACAGGCTCTCCTAATAAGGATTTATTATCAAGTGCACAGGGACTTTTTGTTCTTTTTTTAAGAAAACTTTTTATTTTCTTTCAGGTCACACTATATTATAGTCTAAGGAAGCCCTGGCATCTATGCTTTTTTTTTTTTTTTTTTTTTTATAGACAATACCTGAAATTCCACCAAAACCTGGAGAACTCAAAACAGAGCTTTTGGGACTGAAAAAGAGACAACACAAACCTCAAATTTCTCAGCAATAGAAACCTCAAAATGCAACTCTGCCAAGGACTCCGTGAATAATATTATAAGTATTAAATGTCTATTTGTAAAGTTTATTGAGTCAGACTGGTTGTCTTTAAGCACCTAATGCAATGCTAACTGAAAGAGGAAGTGCCCAAGTGTTAACTGATGCGTTGAGATTTAATTATGGATTGATCAGTGTTTCTTGAAAGCTGCCAGAGTTTCTATCATCAGCTTTTTGAATGTGGTTGAATAAATACTTATGTTGAGTATCATGTGAGAAAGAGTATTTGCAGTGTTTCCTGCCCTTGTAATTCTGGTTTATTTCTCGTAATAAGCTAGACTATCATGGCAAATGGGAGTTATAAGTTAACTATTATAAAAGTGCCATTGACAATTAAAGCTTAGGATATGGAGTTAGTATTTCTCTAAAACTGGAAAGTGCTATTTGTACTAAACTGAATTAAGTTGAAATATGTAAAGTTTGACGTTCTTTTGGAATTGTGTACCTAACAAAATTATAACAAATGTCCTTTGGACTGTCACAAATTCTTTATCCCCAAATTTGAGAAACCATGTTACCATGTAATAATTATTCCTATAAAATATATTTTAACATAACTGAAAAGCATAAGTGAGCTTTGTTATGGGGTGAACTGTGTCCTCTCCAATATGACTGGTGTCTTTACAAGAGGAAAACACCATGTAAAGACAGGTACACAGGGAGAGCCCTGTGTGACAGCAGGTCAAAGGTTGGAGTGATGTAAGAGCCACCACCAGAAGCCAGAAAGAGGCAAGGAGGGGATTCTAGCCAGAGTCTCAAGGGGTGATCCTGCGGACACCTGGATTCTAGATTTCTGCCCTCCAGAAATCTGAGAGAATAAATTTCTGTTGTTTTAAGCCATCCAGTTCTTTGTTACGGCAGCCCGAGGAAAGTGATATAAATATTTCAGCTCTTCCTGAGTCTATAAATAAAGAACAAAAGTTATTTATAGAGCAGTTGGCTTTCTATTTAGAGCTGTTTTTCCAAAAGAACTTTTTCAGAATTCTACATTCTTAAAGATAACATCTAGGCTTGCTTCTTGCATCTTAGGCTTGCTTCTTAGCTTGCTTCTTAACAAATTGTTACATCACATAAACCTTTGGGGTCATTGTTGAAATCTTAAATCCCGAATGCAATAAAATGTTTTTGTTTTACTCTCCATAGTAAAAACCTTTTCAGTTTAACAGTATAAAGCAACTAAATGAAATTGATTATTTCCAGTCTATATACAAGGTCTTTCTTTTCTGCTGCAGTGTTATTTGCTGCCTTATTGAATTCTATGCATGAAGAAGATCTGTATAACAATGACAGATGAGCAGTGCCCCCCCCCGGGAAAGGACTGGAGAACAGAATTTTGAATTGAGAGTGGTTGTCTTTGCTGATGTTTACTCTGAACTTTCTCTGGATCAAATTTTGTAGCTGCCATCAATTGAATACTTTTTTATTTTTTTAGTTATTATTGTTTTTTAAAGATTTTATTTATTCATGATAAACACAGAGAGAGAGAGAGACAGGCAGAGGGAGATCCTGGGACTCCAGGATCACGCCCTGGGCCAAAGGCAGGCGCTAAACTGGTGAGCCACCCAGGGATCCCTTGAATACTTTTTTAAAAAAAGATTTGAGAGAGGGAGGCAGAGCATGTGCATGTGCAAGCGCAAGGAGGAGGAGCAGAGGGAGAGAGAGAGCGAGCCCTAAGCAGACTGCATTAGGCACGTAACCAGACACAGAGCTTGATCCCATGACGCCCAAGATCACAACCTGAGTTGAAACCAAGTCGGTCGCTTAGCTGAACCACCCAGGCGCCCCTGATAGTCTTTTTCTTTTTTTTTTTTTTTTTTTTTTTTTTTTTTTTTTTTAAATTTTTTTTTTAATTTTTATTTATTTATGATAGAGAGAGAGAGAGAGAGAGGCAGAGACATAGGCAGAGGGAGAAGCAGGCTCCATGCACCGGGAGCCTGATGTGGGATTCGATCCCGGGTCTCCAGGATCGCGCCCTGGGCCAAAGGCAGGCGCCAAACCACTGCGCCACCCAGGGATCCCCTGATAGTCTTTTTCTTAAGAAAAAATTACATACTTTACAAATGGTGAAGCTTGCCACAGCCAATTGCAAGGGCTTTATATCAGACTGGAAGAAGTTTGATATTTTTTTTTTAATTGAAGGAATTAAAAATTGGTTTCCAAAACTCAAATTCAGTAATTCTAACTTCAGTGACTAACTCCCTTAAATAAAATGAACCCCAAAAGTTTCAGGATGGATACCTTATTGAGTACAAATCAACAATAGATAGTTTTTAAACTCTGAACTACTTTCATCAATTGAATATAGTAGGTGGTTTTTTTTTTTTTCCACTGCTAAAGGAACATTTTCAAATTCTACTTCTCCAGTAATTTTAAAATGTGAACATGAAACTGGTGAGCTTTGACAATGCATTTTGTAGCTATTGAGGAGCACTCTCCTCACCACTTTCCAGAATAAAGGGCGGGGGGCATTGCTAACCCTTTTGGAGGAAGAAAGGATCTGCCCCTTTGGGCTAGGCTTGTGCCCTGGGAGGGTGCAGTGGGACCACACTTTAAAGGCACTCCTCATTCCGGGCCCATACCTTTCATTTATAGGTACTGAGTGGTCTGGCTGTTGAGAGCCAAAGTCATGATTTGAATCCACCTTTCCTATAAGAAGGCAGCTTTATGAAAACCGGATGGATTTTCTAGCTATTAAAAATGTACTGAAAGTGAAAGTGCAATAATTTCAGTAAGTGCTGATTCTAATGATTGTGACAGTCACCAACGTAACCTTTTTTTAAGTGGATCCCTATTGTGAAAAATATGTATTGTGGCAGCTGTGGAAATGCATGAACAGATGCCTACAGGAAAGGCCCTGGATGCTTCTCATTGAGCAGCCTTCAGTTATCGTGGCTTCTGCAGTGATTTTACCTGCTAGAGAGTGGCCTGCTCAGGGCCACGCCTCCTATCCGTCAGCACTTTTTTTTTTTGTATGTTTTTTTATTGGAGTTCGATTTGCCAACATATAATGTAATACCCAGTGCTCATCCCATCAAGTGCCCCCCGCTCAGTGCCTGTCACCCAATTACCCTATCTCCTTGCCCCCCTCCCCTTATACGACCCCTTGTTCGTATTCCAGAGTTAGGAGTCTCTCATGCTCTGTCACCCTCACTGATACTTCCTACTTATTTTCTCTTTTGCCCTATAATCCCTTTCACTATTTTTTATATTCCCTGTATGAATGAAACCATATGTTTGTCCTTCTCCGATTGACTTAACTTCACTCAGCATAATATCCTCCAGTTCCATCCACATTGAAGCAAGTGGTGGGTATTTGTCATTTCTAATGGCTGAGTAATATTCCATTGAATACATAGACCACAGCTTCTTTATCCACTTATCTTTTGATAGATACTGAGGCTCCTTCCAGTTTGGCTATCGTGGACATTGCTGCTATAAACATTGGGGTACAGGTGTCTCGATCTTTTACTGCATCTGTATCTTTGGGGTAAATCCTCAGCAGTGCAATTGCTGAGCCATAGGGTAGCTCTATTTTTAACTCTGAGGAACACAACTCTTGAGGGGCCCCGTTTTTACCTCTGTTCCCTGAGCTGACTGGGTGGGGCCTTTGGACCTGCATTGCTTCCCACATCCTCCCTCTGCTCCATCCCACTTCCTTTTCTTCCACAGTTGCTGATTGAAGGGCATTCCTTAATAAACATCTTGTATACTAAACACCATTTCAGTGCTTCCTGCAGAACCAAATCTGTGACCTACACAAACCAAATATTAAAAAAGTAGTACTGGAGTATTCCTTAATGAAGCTGTGGGGGAAAAAAAAAAATCACCCAAGATAGACCAGTGGCCAGGTGTTTGGTAATTAAGTTAGGTCAAACAGTGGTTTGTGCAAAGTGTGTATGACATTGTTGTTTGTTTTTACCCAAAATTGAGGGAGTATGAGGTTTTCTAAGCTTCCTGTTGAAAACCATGTAAACTCAAAATTTTATAACTGGAAAATGCTGAGCATTAATTTAATGCAATTTGATGGCTTGAATTTCTATACAATCTTTATTGAAAAATGGTAATTTATGATGGCCAACAAATTGGAAACAAATATTACTCTTAACTACAGCATGTTTCCCTAGGACTGAGCTCCCATTTTATTTCTTATGAAGGGAAAGATTTTTAGAGACACACATTCAAGTAAGGTAGCTGAATTTCAAAGTGATTATTGCAAACTAACCCTAGAAAAATAGAATTAGGAACCATACAGTAGAAATACAAGCAGCCCAGTTAAGGGTCGTAGATTATCAGAAAAATTTAGTCCGTAACAAAACTCTATAGTACATAAAGTTAGTTTCCATAAAATTTTCTCTCTCACGTGATCTGTGAATATACAACTCAGGTTTTGTCTCCCTAGCTACAGTTAAAATATTGAAAGACTACCATTTTGGATGGCTATCCTAGTGAAATGACAAAAACCGGTTTCATATTTCAAAAGTAATTAAGTGATTGCTTGGTGAGGATCATCATCAATATCTAGTTATCTGTTGTCAGATTATGGGTCTTTTAAAACCTTATTTTGGAGTAAGTAGATTTACAGGGAAACTGGGAAGATGGCACAAGCCCCCATTGTCCTTTCCCTGTTTCCATGAATGCTGTCCTCTCCATCACCACGGGTCCTGTTAAAGCCAAAGAACCATTAATTATACTCCCGACGAAATTTTACCAGTCTAATCCAGGCAATGAAAGCATAGTTGCCATGTCTCCTTCTATCTATTTCTGTCCTTGGTTTTGACCTTGACACTTGTGAAGAGCACTGTCCACATACTATAGGTCTGTCTGATGTTAGAGATGGCGGTAGCCTTACCACATCCTACCAAGGATCCACAACACCACTGGGAGATGAACCTTGAACACCAGGTTAGTATCCTGTCTGCCAGGTTTCTCAGCTACCAAGTTACCATTTCCCCCTTGCCATCCATATTCTAGGACAGCCACTAGGTCTAGCCTACTTTCAAAAAGGGGGATTAAGCCTCACCTTGGAAGAGGGAGCATCTGTACGTTATTATTTGAATTCTTCTGTAATGAACATGGTCTTTTCTCTATTAAGTGACTTTGAAAAATACTGGATTTGAAAGGCTTTTCTATGTACGGATTATTTCTCTTCTGTAAGGCAAAAACCCCTGAAACAGCATCAAAGAAAAAAAAAAAAAAGCCAAGTATGTACAATCATTATGAAGACAAGACGCTGAGTATTTGGGATCTTTTTTATTTTTATACACATGACAAGATTTTACACCAAGAATAGTCAGTTAAATAGTACAAATTTACATTCATGAGGAATGTTAAAAAAAAAAATTCAACTAAAAAACCCACTTCTTTCTGTGACCCACAATCCCAACATTTTACAGTGCAGGGGAGAAGGGGGCTGCGGGGAGCATCCAAAACAAGTCTCTCTCGAAAGAAATGACTTAAATTTCACATTCCCTCTCCACACAGGTTCCAAATGGTGAGAGTATAATTTATAATTCATCTTTTTCAGCTGTAGATTTCTGTGAAAACAAAAATCAGAAGGTAGTAAAAACCAGCAGAAAAAATCTTAGCTCACAGTTTTATGTGTGGAAAAAGACAACTGAAACGGGCCCAGCGTTGTTCCATTATTTCAGCTGAAGGCTAGAACCTCAACCTGTTAATCTGCAAAATAACTTAGAACCTGATAAGATCAATAGCCCCTGAACACAAATAATCAAGAGCTTAAAATGGCCTACTGCGGCTACATAAGGCGGAAGCAACTAAGGAAAAATCTGTTTAACGCTATCATAAGAATGGATGGCTAAAACAAAAGGAGTGGGGAGATGAAAACATACATTTCATTTAGAGGAAAAGAAAAGGAGTTGCTGTACCTTCTGAGTTTGATACTAGAGGCCTATTTTTTTTGGCGGATTTCCTGAAGCCTAGCTTCTGGAAGCTATGCAGTCCTAACGCCAGAACTAAAAATAAGTTTGCCTAATTCTGCAAGAACTAAAACACAAGCCCCATTCTCGACTTGTTTTACCTTTACTGTTTCTTGTTCTTCGTCGTCTGTTCCTGCATCCATTTCTTCTTCATCGTCCTGCTCTGTGTCTTCTGTGGTGTCCTCGGTTGTCTCTTCGGGTTCTTCTTCTGGTTCTTCTTCCACCTAAGGGCAATATTTATCAGCTCACTCATGGCTCCCATACCTTGGGTCTATTTTCACTTTGTTCATTAAGTGTATAACATCATAATTAACTTCACCCCTGTTTTATCCAGAACTGCAGAGTGAATCTGCTAACTAGAGTTAACAGTTATGCTAACAAAGGGAGACAGATTTAAAAACAAAGGATCTAAAAGGGGAATTTATTAATTCTAGCAGTGTTTAACACTGGGGATTCAGACATTTCATAAATTATTTCAAACCTTTGCATCAGGGTCAATGTTTAAACTGAGGCGAAGCATTCTTTCTATTCGATCTCCATATGCTTTAGTGTCTGGTAGCAGATAGCCTGATCTCAGCGTTGCTGTCTCAAACAAAACCACAGCAAGATCCGATACCGTTTTGTCATCTTCATCTTCCTGAGATGGAAGAAGAGACGTCTGATTAACATTAAAAGGTACAAAGTATTCCAAGTAAAAGATGAAAGAGCATGGCTGCATATTACCTTAACTCGTCGAAGCATGTCTTTGATCAGGGGATGTCTGGGATTAATTTCAAATGTTTTCTTTTGGCTGGCATAGTAACTGGAAAGGGGTAAAAATGAACGTGAGAAACATCAAATTTCAGGATCCGTACATTCCCCATGTTCTATAAATTTTTAAAATCACAAAGAACTCTTGGAAAAACAAGATTTATTTATATCGTAACATGCTGTTTTATTTTTTATTTTTATTTTTTTCATGCTTTGCCTTTTAAATAGGGATGGGCAAGGTGCGATGGAAGAGTGCAATGTAGAGAACTTATTTACTAATGCATCTTAAGTGCCTCGAACTTTGTGGAGTGATGAATGGATTTAATGTTGTCTTCATTCCCCCCTAATTTATTCTCCCTTCCTTCACTGCAGCTCAGTCTGTGAGTTTGGAAACATCTAGGCAGCTCTGCCTGCTGGTCAGTTACTACCTTCCCCATGATGCTTCACCAATATGGTTCCAGGACAAATTGTTTTCTTTTATCAGAGCTCAGTTCTCAATGCATTCTAAATATACTTTTCCTAACCTTTAGTTTTCTGCTCTCAATTGGGACTCTTCTCCCTCCTATAGATGAGAAGAGGGAGAAACTACATCCTATCCTGGGATACCTATGATATATACAGGTTTAGAAGATTAGGACTTGATCTGTTATCCTGACTGGTATGAACCTCAGTAAGACGACAGTGATGTCTACTTAGAATCACAGTGTACAGACACAGTAGGTGCTGGTTTTGTTGAATGGAAGGTAACTTCCAGTTAATAAATGAAAAATAAATGGACATTTATATAATGGCTACTATACGGTTTCTTTCTTTTTTTTTTTTTTAATTTTATTTATTTATTCATGAGAGACACAGAGGCAGAGACACAGGCAGAGGGAGAAGCAGACCCCACGCAGGGAGCCCGACATGGGACTCGATCCTGGGTCTCCAAGATCATGCCCTGGGCCGAAGGCAGCGCTAAAGCACTCGCTGAGCCATCTGGGCTGCCCTACTATACTGTTTCAATGGGATATAAGCAAAACCCTGTTTTCCACCTGAATTTTATAATCTCTAAAATCTTCAGGGAGGCAAGACATATAAAAACAAGATGCCATTTAGCATTTTACAGTGGAAACCTTTTATGTTGGTGAATCTTGCTAAATATGAAATACACTATGCAAATATGCAAAAAAAATATAAACAGTTTTGGAATTGTGACAACAGAGACTACATTTGTAGTAGAATCCTAAGCTAGGCCTTGGGGAAACATAGGACCATCAGAAGGCAATAAATAGAAGACATTCCAGGTGGGAGAAGGGAGAATGAAAGTAGGGAAGACTGTTTTCAAGACTGTTGCTGTGACATTAAAATATAAATTTGACATATGTATTTCTTGGGGAAAAAGAAAAAAAGGGTACTGAAGGCTTTGTGTAGCTATAGTACTTAGCCCATTAGGTCATAAACTTGTTAATTCGTGGGTCCTTTCCCCTTTATTTTGTAGGGTATACTAATTGGGGAAGGGGAGTGGCAGTTTAAAAGGACTGAACTCATTTGACAAACGTCACTGTTGTTAACCTCATCTGTAACTATTTATTAATATCTAAAGATGTCAAAGCTGCCCAAAGGCCAGGCCAAGCATATATATGCAAAATATATGCAAAAATAACAGTGTATGTCACAGATTAAGAAAATTCCCATTTGTGTATATAAAAATACTGTAAATAAATCAGGAGCCCAACACCTCTCCTTTATCAGTCTAATGTCAGAGGAATCCCTTTGAAAACCTGTCTCATCTAATATATAGCGGTAGGGGTGTTAACACACATTAGCTCTTTCTATAGATGCTGACATCCATTTGTAAAGGAAGGCGGGACCAGAACTAACACCTCATCAGGGACCTTCCCAAGGATGCTTACTTTGTAGAGATGTCTTTGCCCGTCTGGTATGCTTGAGCTTTCATGATTCTCTCCATGTTGCCAGACCATCCATACTGGCTGGCCACCAGAGCACACGGAGACTCTGTCAAACGCTGAGATACCACGGCCTTTTCAATCTTAGGAGAAGAAACCAAAAGTTAAATACGTGTAAATACCAATAGTTAAGGTCATTCAATAACTAAGGATTCGTCATGTAAGATCATAAACAGAGGCAGGTCATAAAAATACCTCTGATTCAGATTCAGAAGACTCTAGTCATTTAATAATATGAATTTTTCAGTCAAAAATAAACACTTTTTAAACTCATCTAAGACCAATTCAACCAGAAGAAATTTAAACTACAGAAAACTTTCAGTGACAAAGAAACCCAGGCAGTATCCACATACAGAATTACTTTTATCTTTTTAATTATTTGTATTTTATAAATTTTCTTTTAAAGTAGAGGCGCCCGGGTGGCTCAGTGAGTTAAGCTTCTGCTCTTGATTTTGGCTCAGGTCATGATCTCAGGGTCCTGAGATTGAGCCCTATGTCTGGCTCAACGCTCAGTGTGGTGTCTGCTTGAGATTCTCTCACCGTGCTCCTCTCCTTGCTCATACTCCTTCTCTCTAAAAAAAGCGCAGGCTCCAATACCCAACAAGGGGTTCGAACTCACAACCCCGAGATCAAGAGCCACATGTCCTACCAACTGAGCCAGCAGGTGCTCTTGTCGTTTATAAACTAACTAACTTCATTCTCCCAAAAATTTAACTTACACTATTAAACAATGTTCTGTACAGCTTTTAATGATTACAACGTAACCGGATGCAAAGTTTAATTTGTTGACACACAATTTTTTAAAAAAGAAAATGCAAATACTAAAATTTCACAAGTTCTAATTTCCAGAATACCTTGTCCTTGAGAGCTTTATCTTTCATCCAGTTGAGCAGAGGCTCAAATTCTTTCTCAATCGCTTCACGACTCTCCTTTGTTTTCTCACTTTCATCAAATTTCACACCTTCTTTGGCAACATTCTGGAACCTTTTCCCATCAAACTCAGGAAGAGCCTGAATGCAGTATTCGTCCACAGGTTCGGTGAGATAAATCACTTCATAGCCCTTTTTCAGAAGTCGCTCAACAAATGGAGAAGATTCAGCCTACAAAATTAAGGGAAGTGATAAAGTTTCCAAGTCTACCCTTGGTATATTTGTTCACCCTAGCAGCTACATTTATATAGAACTACTCACCCCACCTTATAGGTAGATAAATAAGAGGTGCAGAGAATATAAATGAATTTCCTGTCAGTGACTGACCAGGCCTCACAATGACTCCAATTCACCATTAGGGTTTGTTTTTCCTCAAGAGTTAGCTACATACCAGGATGCATGACAGCTGGGAGTTCATCTCACCTCTTTTCTGCTAGACCCAGCCATGAAGTAGATTTTGTCTTGCTTCTCCTTCATTCTTTCCACGTATTGGTCTAGACTGGTTATGTCACTTGGATGATGAGATGACTGGAATCTAAGAAGTTTAGCAAGACGTGTTCGATTTGAGTGGTCTTCAATTACACCAAGCTTGATGTTGGTACCAAATTCTTTCCAAAAAGTATCATTGTACTTCTCATCAGCAATCTTCTTGATCATGTCCAGAGTTTTACGGACAAGCTTCTTTCTAATCACCTAAATAAAATAAAAGAATAACTCATTAGAAACATCACCTCAAACTTTTGAGAACCTACCATATGTAAGACAGCAGGGGAATAGTGGGGAAAGATACAAAGATGAGGCATCATCACTGCCATTAATCAGGAAGCAGGAAATGGTGAGCAATCCTATGCAGACTGAGCAGAAATTAAGTTGTCAGTAGAAATAGTCATATGACTGCTTTTACATTTATATTCTATCTTTAGAACAGACAGTGTAGGTTTATATGCATATTTACAATTCTTTCAACTTTTCTATAGCTCTGAAACTTTAATAATAATATGCCAGGGGAAAAAAATCAGATGCTTAGGATTTAATAATAATTCTAGAGTAAAATTAACTTTTTCAACTAAAGAGCCACAGATACATCTCAAACTCTGGTGACTCCACTAATGGAGCCTGTCCTCTGAAGCCCAATCAAAGGGCAGAGCAGCCAGTCTCTTCCCAGGGACACTCACCTTAAGCAGTTTATGTTGCTGAAGAGTTTCCCGGGAAACATTCAAGGGGAGATCATCTGAGTCCACCTTCGACAGCAAAACAAAGTTCAGTAAGCAATAAAACACTGGGAAAAACCAAACCAACAAACTAAGAAAAAAACAAACAAACAAACACAAACTTCTGTTCATTTTTAATGCTCCCTCATTATTTTTAGATACTTACAACACCCTTGACAAAGTTAAGGTACTTGGGCATCATATCATGGAAGTCATCTGTGATGAATACTCTGCGCACGTAAAGCTAATCAGAGACCAAAAAAAGTCATTATCTGGAAATTACACTTTTGAATTCTAAACTCAGTTTTTACAACTTAAAAACTTGCCTTAATGTAATCACTCTTCTTAGATCCATATTCATCAAACAGACCACGTGGAGCAGATGTAGGTACAAATAAAATTGATTTGAAGGTGACTTCCCCTTCAGCAGTAAAGTGGATATAAGCCATGGGGTCATCACTTTCCTAGGGAAAGTTGGCATTTAGTCATTCAAAGGTACCGGAAAAAGGCAGTGCAAAGGCTGATTTATTACATGGTACACATTCAGTTTAGCATTGAATTAATAACAACAAAAAAAGCTTCCTTACCAACAAAAGGGAAGTAAGGGAATAGAGGGAAGAAGAAATGATTAAGACTGCTATTCTAACTGGCTAGCCATGGTTGGTTTTGCTGATGATCATTCCATATCCTAAACTCAGGGAAGAATGGATGAGTCTAGGTTCCACATGTGTGAGAGAATAAGGTAGGAAAATCACCATCCTGCCTGAATGACAATACAATATACGACACTTCATGAGTATACTGTTCAACACAAAAAGTTCTCAGGAACAGATTTTTTCCAATGGGATATGGACTTCAGCAGTGGCTATAAAGAGGTAGGGTAAATAAATCACAGAAATTCCCTAGATCTGCATTATCCATTACCGTACCTACATGTGGGTACCAAGCACTTAAAATGTGACTATTCTGAATTGAGATGTATGGGTAAGCATAAAAATACACAACTAGACTTTGAAGATACAGAAAGAAAAGAAAAAAGCAAAATGTATTACTCATTTTTAAAATGATTACATGTTGAAGTAATATTTTGGCTATCTTGGGTTAAATAAAATATATTAAAAACTACACCTATTTCAACTTTTAAAAATGTAGCTTCTAAAAACCCTAGAATCATATATGTAGCTCACATTACATTTCTAATACAGCTGTCCTAGATGAAAATATGTTATACCTGTATACACTAAGACTATAGTTCAAAAAAAAAAAAAAAGACTATAGTTCATGGGAATAAAAGTGGAGACAAGACCAAGGGGAAAGTTTGAGGAGGTAAAACTTAAGGGATAGTTGGATGTTAACATGAAAAAATAAAGAAGGTTAAGAAACAAAACAATTGATGGAATAAAGATTAAAGAAACATAACCATACAAGTTTTATCTAGCCATGCTAGCTAAGCCTACTAAAATATTCTATTTTGCACCAAATGATGTATGGGGAAATATTAACTTGAAACAATCTTAATCAATACTAGTTTTGGATTCTACAGTTAAAACAAAGGATCAGTGAAAGGAAATAACTTTAAGAAAAGGTTAAGGAAACACAGATTTAGTAATCATTCTTAAGCATATGACCTCACAATAAATGCTTGAGGTTGTAAATAGGCTCTTTGAAGGTTATGTTAAAAGCCACATGAGAAAACAAACATAAAGCAGAATCAGACCTATAAATACAGAAAACTGATGGTTGCCAGAGGAGAATAGGGAATGGACAAAACAGGTGAAGGGAGTGGAGATACAGGCTTCTAGCTGTGGAATCAGTAAGTCATGGTACTAAACCTCATAGCATAGGGAATAATCAGTGGCGTTGTAATAACGTTGTATGGTGACAGATGGTAGCTACACTGGTGGGGAGCATAGGCGAATGTATACAGTACTGAATCACTGTCATATATTTGAAACTAATGTAACACTATATGCTGATTTTCAAATAAGAAAGTTAAAAAAATTAAAGGCATTCATTCTTGAATGGAAAAAAGCCCCAATTACATTAAAAACCCTTTAATACAAGATATTATGTTTTATGGAAATCACCTACCTATGTAGGTAGTTGTTAATCTTTTTTTAGATTGTCAGTTCCAGCCCCTTTGGCAATATGGTGAAGCCTACAGATTCCTTCTCAGAGTAAATTTTTAAAATACATATGTAATATTAAACCGCAAGATTAAAAAGGAGACCAATTATGTTGAAATAGTTGTAAAACAACCTAAAAACATTTTTGATTTAGTAATGTTCACCACATGATTTTCAAATAATATTTACCTTTGAAAATGATTTGTAGAAAGCTTTGTATTCGTCATCTTCTACTTCTTTTGATGGTCTCTGCCATATTGGTTTGATGTCATTCATAAGCTCCCAATCCCAGACAGTTTTCTCAACCTAAAGTTATAGTACATTAGTCAGCCCCAGCGCTCACCAGCAGTACGTACTACTAGTGGAAATCATAACTTTAGGGTAGTTCAAATGAATGTGGGAAACACTAAAGGACACTTCTAATCTACTATGGCTCCTGCTGCTGGGACCAAAAATCTGCAAGTATTTCAACATTTAAGACTGATCTATAATGCAAAGAAGGCAGCTGGTTATCACTATAACAGATTGATACCAATCAAAGGTTTCTTCCATTGTCAACTAGCTAAAACGTTATTTCTTGAAAATATTTATTTTGAGGTTAGGAAGATATACACCTATTAATTATTCCTACTTCATGACCTACAGCAATCTAACATCTTACAATGAATATTCCTCAAACCTACCACCATTACTTCCGTCTACTCTGCTACCTTAACAGGGCAGAGAGCTAATTTTATGGTTAATATCTAAACGACAAAAAAAAAAAAATGTAGAAAGATATTTAGGATCTTAAAATTCAGAATATGATAAACCACTAGTCCTGGGCAACATATAGAACCCAGAAAACTGCACAAAAATGATCTGTGTTTGTCCTTTAAAACTTCCCACAGGCAGAAAACACACACAACAGCAAATAAAATAGTCCTTACTTATATAAATTAGGCCTATGGACTTACCATCTGAAGAAAAAAAGACTTTGAAGAATTAAAACTTAACTGACTGGTCTGCACACTTCGGGTTGTTTTCTAGGACATGTCTAAACAACATTTTAGTGTGGAGATGAATCATACTTACTTTTTTGGTTTTTGGTTTTTTTTCCTCCTCTTCTTCTTCCACTGCAGCTTCATCATCAGAATCTTCTTTTTCTTCTTTTGCTGCTTCTTCTTCTTCCATGGGCTCCTCAACAGTTTCAGTCTGTTGAAGTAGAATTACAGTTAAGTTATTTTATTTAATAATTCTGATTTCAGGGGCAGCCCTGGTGGTTTAGCGGTTTAGCGCCGCCTTCAGCCTGGGGCCTGATCCTGGAGACCCGGGATCGAGTCCCACATCAGGCTCCCTGCATGGAGCCCGCTTCTCCCTCTGCCTGTGTCTCTCTCTCTCTCTCTCTGTGTCTCTCATGAATAAATAAATTCTTAAAAAAAAAATTCTGATTTCATCAGAGAAATCAGAGAATATGAAACACAATTACAGCTCAAAAACATAGGTCTTCAGTAAGAAAACCCTGGGTATCCTGCACTGAAAAACCACACTGAACCTTTGTTCTTTAAGTGTTAAATACTGAAATATGTGCCCATGTAATACATATAAATTTAATATAGATTTACCTTGCTGCTCCACACATAAATAGGGAAGTTTATAAACTGTGAATATTTCTTGACGAGATTTTTAATTGTGTCCAATTCAAGGTAATCAGATGCTTCTTCTTTTAAAACAAGTCTGCAAGGAAAACAGACATTTATAGAAAGACATACTTGGTTTAAAAGATTCGATTATAAATTCATCTAAATACCTTCCTGACAAAACTAATGGCCAGCAGTTCAGTGTAATCCAAGATGGCCCATTTTTCATGTTAAAAACTCTTACCACCAATGACAGTTTGTGAGCTAAATATACCAAATATGAGTAGAGTAGAGGAAGAATTGTCCTTGTATTCCTCAAGTGGAAAATATCCTTAGTTCCAAGTAAACAGTGCAAATGTTCCGATCTTCTTCTGAATATATTGGTTTTTTGGTTTTGTTTAGTTTTTTCATTTGAAGAACTGAAATGTTACATTAGCTCAAGGGCACTGAAACATTCTGGAGAAAAATAGGATGACACACACTCTGATAGTTACTCTAGAAATCAAATGATCATCACAGATGGTGAACCCAGGGGCGCCTGGCTGACTCGGTTGGAAGAGCATGTAACTCTTGATCCCATGGTTGTGAGTTCCAGTTCCATATTGGGTGTAGAGAGAATTTAAAAACAAAACTTCAAAAAAGTCTCTCCTATAGATAGCGAATCCTTAATAAAAACACGTTCCTTAAAAAAGCTAGAAAATTAATCTTACTGTTCATATCCCCACTGTCCAAAACAGTAGTCACATTTTATTTGTTTAAATAAAATCTAAGAGTTCTTTAGTTGTACTGCAATATTCCAGGTATTCAATAGACAAATATGGCTAGTAGCTGCCATACTGGATAGTGCAGAGATAGAATATTTCCAGAGTTCTACTGGATAGCACTGGCTTAGATAATTCTAATACTGAAAACTGCAGCACTGTTTCCTCTTCTTCCTTACTGGCCTTTTTGCAAACTCCTCCTCTACTCACCAAAAATAACACACCATAACACACCCTCAAACACACATTGGGGAGACTGCCTCTTGATGTCT
Source organism: Canis lupus familiaris (assembly GCF_011100685.1). Lineage (NCBI taxonomy): Eukaryota > Metazoa > Chordata > Mammalia > Carnivora > Canidae > Canis > Canis lupus. Next base: position 42,757,404 of record NC_049236.1, on the reverse strand, counting down.
GTGCTCCCAACAAGTAAATATGGCCAATGTTGTATCATGGGTCCCTTCCTGCTCCTGAAAGCTTACCCATGGGCAGATAGCACAGCCTAATGAAGTGGCCAAGTCTCTGGTTTCAGAACATGTATCTTGGTGATGTGGGGGTTGGAGGCAAGTTCAGTTGTGCATCCAAGTTGAAGCCGATGGCTACACCTTAGAGGTATTTGACACGTGACAGATCCTATTATCCAAAGGCTTAAAATATTTACTGGCTGGCCCTTAGAAAAAGTCAGCTGACTCCTGATCCAGACTAAGAACATAGATTTGAGAACCCTGAGCAAGAACTGGAGGCTGAATCCATCGTGGTAGGAAGATTGCATAAGGAATATAAAAATAATGAGAAAGGGCGGAAAAGTTACCTCTGAAAGAGATACTGTCAATATTTAGCAACAAACAAAAAGATATGTAGCATCATGGAAACTAGGTACTAATAAGTGGATAGTCTTAAGTAGCTAGCAAATTCTGTAGGAAACACAAGAGAAAAAGTAAGAAAAAAAAAAAAAGACTATTGCTGGGAGCAACGCCAATTAAAAAACCCTGAATCCACTGGACTCAGCAGTAAGATTACTGGTGACTTATTTCAATGGAAAGGTGGTGGATAAAGTCACAAATGCCTGATAGAAGAGGGTGCAGCAACACCTGTCCCTCTTCTGTCCAAACTGAGACTTGAACATGTCTATGTTTCAATGGGAAAGAGGGAGTACATGAGAAAGGCTGACTTTAAAAGATGGCATTGAAATTAATTTGTGATTAGCCTCTGAGGTAGGAGAAGGCAGGCAGCAGATCAGAAGTAGTGATCAGCTTTAGGAAAAGATGTAGAACATCTCTCTCACAGGAGGAAGAACAGAAATAAATGTATTAACACTTACTGGATGCTTAATTTCATGATCTAATTGAATCTTCTCAAAATCTCTCCTAAGGGTACAGAAGGGGCTTAATTTAGTGGGAATAGAAGGAGGTAGGAACTAAATTGTTTGATGGCTTCTATTTTATTTGTCAAATATATGAAATTACATACACATATGCACAAGTCACACATATGGTGAGGTCAAGTTCTTGTGTTCCTTTTCCTTCGGCCATTCTAGACTGTCAGTTCCTTAAATGGGCCTCCTGCATTTGGAACTTCCAGCACACTGTGCTTGCTGCCTAGAATATCTGAACCTCACTTACCACAATTTTAGAAAATCCTGATAAGGGAAGTGTCCTCTAGTTTCCTTTCTGGCATTTGCCAGTCTGAGGTTATTTCACATTTTTGTTCTTTACTAGAATGAACCACATGGAAGCAGCAACTGCATTGGTCTTATTCTCCACTGGAGTCCTAAACGCTAGCATCTAATAGGCACTCAAGTGATTATCTGCTGAATAAATGCTGGGGTAGAAGGACTTGAACATAGAAAAATGCTAATTTTGCTCAGGGAGAGCAGTTTTAAGGTTTCACTTATCAGCCAGCTATGCTACCTGCTTGAAGCTGTCCTGATTACCCTTATTCACTCTTATAAATATCTGCCAGTCAAGTGTTAGGCTCTGGGAATGGAACAGTCAAGCAAAGGTTTGCTTCCATGAGCTTCCATCTAGATAATCCCATCTGTTCCTCAGCACCCTAAGCTATCAGCCCTCTTGGAATGCAGTTTTCTATCTCTTTGTAGTTGAGAGATGAGATTTACCTACGCTCCTTTAGCACCTAACAGAGCACTGTAGCATAACAACTAGTGAAGCCTCCTACTGAGAGCAGGAGGTAGGACTGTGAATAATGATGGTAGAGAAAGGTAAACGATATATGCTTTCTTATGTTAAATTAATACTTAAAAAATTCTTATGTTGAAAAAACTGAATTAAAAAAAAAAAAAAGTTGAGGCTGTAGGCACATTTTCACCTGGCAGGAAGGAGAGAGCCAAATGACCTCTGAAATGAGATTTCTTTGATGTGGTCTACAGCTGGTAGCTTCAGAGAGCTCAATATTTACTTGTCATTTTGTGAGTACTAAACAAATTAGAGTATCTTGTTATATTTGCTGGTTTAAAAAAAAAAAAAAAAAAAAAAAAAAAAAGCTGTTCTGTCTACTTCACAGAGCTAAAAACACCAAGATACTGGGCTTAAGATCTACCTCTACTATATAGTTACTGGCTTAAAGCAAATTCCAATTTGAATTCAACAATTTGCAACCATCCTCAAAGGAGACATCATGTACTAAAGAACTTTTATTAACTTTCTTCAAGCTCTTTATTTGTACCTGTTCTCTCCAACCTGTCCCTAACACCAGCTCCTACCACAGTTGAGTATTTTCAACTGTCACCCAGAGTTTCCTCTCATCTAGTCCTGCCATCCTCCATATCATTTTCAGAAAACCTTAAAAAAGCTAATCAAAAGTTCTATCATTAACTGCCACCAACTGAGAGGAATTTCTTTAATCCTGTGAAAAAGATGTGCCTCTATGCCTTTATATCCACCATGCTCCACAGATCTGACATTTCTTTCCCAAGTCTTGCTTCCCTGGAAATTCTGAATCAACCCACTTCTGTGAAGCCTCCAATCTGCCTTCTTCCCTAGGAGAGCTAACCCTTCCGACCTTTTGCCCTCGATGGATAGCAGCCACTATAACTCTGTGTCTGGCCCTTAAGGAGGTCTCATAAATATTTCCTTGAGTAATGAAAACAGGTCCATTTCCTCATTTTGTAGGCAAGGAACGAAGGCCCAGAATAAGCGGTTTGCTCGGAGTCAAGGTCCTTGCTAGGACAATTAATTCTTATTAGGAAGCAGTAATACTCACGTAATTGTTGTTCCCCGTCCGAGGGTGTTCCCTCGTGGGTCAGCAATTACAGAGAACTCATTGGAGTCAGATTCCCAGATATGCTGGGTATCGTTGTTGTGTTTTGATGTGACAATAACCTTGTCTGCGACAAGGAAGGCAGAATAGAAACCGACACCAAACTGCCCAATCAGTTCAGAAGTTGACTGGCCATCCTCTTGTGCCTCAGTCATTTTGTTTAAAAACTCGCTTGTTCCAGATTTGGCTATGGTACCAAGGTTTTTAACCAACTCTTCCCGGGTCATTCCCACACCAGTGTCTGTGACATGTAGCAGATTCTTCTCCTTGTCACACTGAAAGCAAGACGAGAACAGGATAGTTTTATTTGCTTAATACTCATGGTATGCCAAGTAACTACTGAGCTATATATTCAGAAACTACCAGCTTTGTGCCACATTGGGTTAATTTTCTTCCATATAGTGTTTTATGGACTTTTCAGAAAATGTGCACCTTATATAAGCATCTTACTTTATAGAGGATAACCTTAAGTTCACTGTATTTGAGAAAGTATCAATATAAAGACGACAGAGATTGGTCTGAATGTCAAAGGGAGAGACAGACCTAAACAAAACAAGTTATTTTTGAAGAAAAAAAAATTTATATTATGCCTATTTCTTTCACAGAAAATAAAAGGTCAAAACTTGAATGACTTCTCTTTATGGAATCTGTGGTGATCAATGTTCTTCATTAAATATTACCAGCTCTCAAAAAAAAAAATATATTACCAGCTCTCTGTCATCTGGAAACATAGTAGGACTATGCTTTCTTCATTTTTGGTTAAGGTCCTGTGACTGGTTCTGGCCAATGAGCTGCAAGTGGGAGTCAGGAATGTAGCTTTCAGCCTAGAGCCTTTAAAAGATGGGAGACCCTCTGAGCTCTCTATACCATGGCAACAAGCTACACTCTAAATGGCTGCTACTCAATCAGCCTGTGTCCTCTGGGAGTGAGGATGATGCAAAGCAAAAGCCACAGTGTCCTGTGGTTGATGATTTAATCCAGGGACTAGCAAACTTTTTCTGAAGAGCCAGAGGATAAATATTTTAGGCACAAGGGTCATACGGTCTCTGTCACAATTAGTCAAACCAACTGTGTAGCACAAAGGTAGTCATAGCACATAATCAGGCATGGCTATGTTTCAATAAAACTTTATTTATAAAAACAAGTAGGTTGGATTTGGCCCATAGGCCATGTATTTTGCTAAACCCCAATTTAAGTCTCTAGGCTTGGGGGTTACTTGTTATTGCAGCATAACCTGGCCTATCTTGACTGACAGAGATTCCCTATCTCTAAGGATTCTTTTTGCTTTAGAAGGAAAAAAAAAAAAAAACGGTTTTAAGCTTACCTTAATTTTGACAGTTAGTTCCTCATTTCCAGCAAGAGCATTTTCATCAGTCAGTGATATTAACCTTATCTTATCTAAGGCATCAGAAGCATTTGAAATCAGTTCTCTCAAGAAAATCTAAATGGAAGCCAGATTTAACACACACTTTGATTAGCCTCAAGATATACAAAACATCAAATTTAATGTCAATCTTATTTTAGTTCTCTTCTGTCCTCTGAAAAAGCACTCTTTAAGAAATAAGATTTATGGTAGAGAAGTGGCTTTACTCTCTTGGTAAAAGGAGGTACAGCTCTTAACACACAGGACTGTAGCAACTGTTAAGGAATCCCTGAACTGGTAAGAGTAGTAACATTCTAGTCTCATACATCTTCATATATGTAACATGGCTTAGGTGGTTTGAGTGCCCTCAAAACGGACTATTTAGCAGACCATGAACATATTTGAAGGGGAAAGGACAAAAGGAAAATGTCTAACCACCACCCTGCAATGGGGCAGCAACGTTTTTTTCATACTGGGTATGTAATATGCTAATGGCTATTTACTTGAAATTACTACATAAGTATGTTTATCATGAAGGTAAAAAAGTATGCTATCACACAGAGGCAAAATAATATTATCCTAACCACACATTGCTTACCTCTTTATTTTTATACAATGAATTGATGATAAGTTTCATCATTCTATTCACTTCAGCTTGGAAGGCAAATTTTTCTGATTTTTCTCTAAGTTCTCTTATTTGGGATGCATTTAATCCATCCAACTGAATAGCTTCTTCCTCTCTAAGAAAATAAAGTTAATAAACAAATATGGCATTGCTTAGTTGGTTCCCTCCAAAATCATAGAATCTGTAATGAAAGCAGTGATCTCATAAGATTGCCTCAAGGGTTAAAAGGGTAAAATAAAAAAATATAAAATATTACTAATACTCTATTTCTAGCCACAGTAAAATTTTACCACCTTCACACTGAGTTGTAAAACTCAGTTTTTAAAACTGTCAGAAAAATAAACTTGACTTTCCTCTACTAAAAATAAAAAGTAAAGTCATACTTATTTATATGTTCCCTTACATTTGGGCTCTTTGCCTAGGAAGCTTTGACCTCTAGTTGTCTATAAAATTGTCTAAGTCCTATCCTAAGCAGCCAAATTTGAAAACATTGCTCAAGTAAGAGAAATCTTTTTAAAAATTACTCAGTTTAAATTACTGGGTTAATTTAAAATTACTAAGCACCTCGATGGTTCAATGAGTAAACAGGTGACTCTTGATCTGGGGGGTCATGAGTTCAAGCGCCACATCAGAGGCAGAGATTACTTAAAATTTACTAAGTTTACACACTTCCTGAATATAAAACCAATCAGTTTTCCGGACATAAGACAACCCGTATTCTGCAATCTAGTCATCCAAATAGGTTTAGAAAGAAATTCATTCCATTCTGACCACTCATTCCTAGGTGGGCAAGTTAGGAGATATTTAGGGATGAACATGCCTCATAGTCCTAACATTTTCTATGACCATTTTTTAGGTCTCTAAATTTGGGGTGTTACGCATCACCTGGACCTTTGATGAAAGGGTAGAGAGCTACTATATCCCAGCGTTCCTAAGGGCTAACCCATATAGTTTCAAAAGAACACAAACCTCTGCACTACTTCATCATCTGTCCTGGAGCCTTCTCTACTTTTACCCAGATCCTCTTCCACTGTACCATCCACATCGACTTCATCGTCAGCTCGGACTGACCCTGGAAGATTTTAACACCAGAAAACTCTTAAACCACCGCTGCTTCGTGTACTTCTCAGAGGAAACACGATCACACAGAGCAAGAGTAGGGGTTGCAAAATTCAGGTGAATATGGGATGTGGGATCGGGAAGAATGGATCCAGCAGTTTAAGCACCCAAGGTAAACCCAACTTGGTATATTTATTGAAGTTCAGACACGGGGTCCTCCAGCAGATTCTGAATAGGGAGGCTGCCATCACGCCTGCGGAGTGGCCTCGGGTGCTCCATAAAGTTGAGCAGGCCTGACACCGGGTCCCTTCTACACGCACACGTGTTGCGCGCAGGCCGAGCATGGCCTCCCAACTGACCCTGCCAAGACAGACCTTCAACATCGCAGGTCAGAATACAAACAGAATTTGTGCAACCACTGGCGAGAGGAACTGAAATCGGGCCTAACTGAGCGAGGGACGAGAAGTAGCGAGACTCGGAGATGTCAGGAAGCCCGAGCACAAGTGAGGCAAGCACGCAGACACTGCCTTTCTTGGGGCTCAGGGCCCCACACTGCCCGGTCCCGCACCTACGAGAGGCGGGATGCGGGCTCCTCGGCTCCAGGGCTGGAGACTCCCGCGTCTGACAAAAGTCCTTCGGGATGCGCAGCCGCCACGTTCCCGGGGGACCCTAAGCCGAGCGGCGCCCCACCCCAACTTGGTCGAGACCTCTGGGCACAACTACTAGATCTGTAAGGGATTTAAACGTTCTCGTTCTTCCTTCCCACAGGAGGAGGAAAGTGCGCCAACTCCCTTGAGCCTCTTTCGAGGAAAGGCGATGGACTCCCCTCGGCCCAACGGAGGCCCCGGAACCTCCCTCCCGGGCTCAACGCCCCCAGAACCTTCGAGAAGAGGCCGCGAGGGAGGAGGGGGGGCGTCCGGGGCTGCCCGCTCCTCCCGGATCACTCACCGAAGGTCAGCAGGACGCAGCAGAGGCCCAGCACCCACAGGGCCCTCATGGCGCGCGGCCGGTGGGAGTCTCACGTCCTTTTTGATAGTAGGAGCCGCCTCCACCCCCCACCCCGGGGATCAGACGCTCAGACCACAAGCCGCGCGGTCCGCCCACTACCCCCCAAACAGGCCGGGCCGCTTTTCACCCCAGCCTCGCGCGGGAGGGGGACGGGAAACACGAACCCGCCAATGGGGCCGCACCACGCACCCCCTGCACCCAATGGGGACTCGAGGGGGGGGCCGCAGTGCGCCAATCGGAGCCGTCCAGGTGCGGTGCCTGGTGCCCGAAGCGTGGCTCCCCCCGATTGGTCAGCCGTGGCCCCCCTTCTCCAATCAGAGGGCTCCGCGGGCCCTCTCACGCGGGACCGCCCCTTTGCCTGGGAAGCTCGGGCCTCTCAGGGAAACGGCCCAATGAACGTCAGCACAGAACGCAACCCTCGTTTTGGAGAGGGCGCAGAGGAACCACTTCCGGGTTCTTGAGCGCGTTTATTCCGTGACCAGGGGAAACGGTAGTCATGGCAACGGTTCTTCTCCTGCCCAGTCTCCGCGCTGGGTCTCGTTGCGAATGATTCCTGCGCGCCTTTCCGAGTTCAGCCTTCTTTTTGGTGGTGCATCCCGGAGAAGAGAAACACGTGAGACGTGGAAAATCTCCGGAGTACTTTTTAGGTGGATGTGGTAAGGAACTACAGTTCCCGGCATGCAACGTACTAGGGGGGGGGGCTAAACTCTGTTGAATGCTGGGAGTCGTAGTCTTGGGCCTGTGGGCCCGCTGCGCGGTGTAACCGTCCCGCATTTCCCAACGTGTCTCTGCGGGAATTTTAGAATTTACGTGTGATTGTAGTAGAGGTCTGTATTTATTCCAGGGCTCTCCCGTGTGCACAGCGTGTACAAATAGGCCTGGAAGATCCGACACCGGCCACGGCCGCCCTGCGCTCGGGAGTCGGCCTCTCGGAGGCTGGGCTCCGCCTCCCGCTGGTAAATCCGACGCTGGCTTCCGGCCGCCGGAGCTCTGGCTGCCTCTCGGCGTGCAGGGCCGGAACCTGCGGCCTCCCTGGTCCGGTTTGCAGGAGAGGATGGCGGAGCGGCGGCTGCTTCTCCATCTTCTCCTCCTCCTCCTCCTCTTCCTCCTCCTCCTTCTCCTTCCTTTGAGGAAGTTGGAGAGCTGCCCTAGAATCCCTGTCAGGTGGAGAGCGTGTTCGTGAAGTTCTGTCTAGCACAGAAAAGGAGAAAAAAGTACTCGTTTGCGCGGTGCAGGAGGATACACCTGCAGATATTTGAAAGCAAAACCTGTAGGGCTGCAAACGAGAGCCTGTGCGGCTTTGTAACTTCGTAGAAATACCCGCTCGGCGTTTAGAAAGACAAAGGGCCAGGTGTCTTCCGGTGAGGGAAGTCCCTCACCCTGAGCCTGCGCCTTTGGAAATATTTTCTGTGTCTCTTGAACCTAAGTCTTCACGTACTCTCCCCCCACCGCAGCTCTGACCTTGTTTCCAACAAGACACTCCCTTCCTTCCTTGTTGCTTCCTCCAGGAAAATGGAACTTTGAATGTGTTTTCAGGTCTTCGGGTTCCTGAAAACAAGCTTTTCAGGGACAGGCTATCGTCATCTTTTCGCAACTTCCCCTATTTAGGCTTGCCAATCTTAATTCTGTGGTTGGTGTTTACACATTGTGGTGGTGACTTATTTACATCTGCCCAAATTACCAACATTTGTTACTAGTAAGCAAAGGGTTCCTTACAAAGCTTTCTCTCTTTTTCTTTCTTTTTTTTAAATCCTTTTGTGCTTATATTCTTTTTTCTATTTAAGAGTATACTAGGGTGAGAATTGTATTCAAAAATCTCAGATAATTGCGTTTTTGTATGTATTAACTCCTGTTTATTTTTTGCTTTTAGAAAAGATGAGTTCTTTCACTTTTCTGCATTTCACAACTCAACTTCTTCATCTCTTTCTCTAGCTCTGGACAAGTAAGCAACCAGTTCTGAAACTGTAAATTCCATTTTAAGGGGTCAGTGGTGGCTAGTTTGTGTTGCACCTGGAGGGAAGTGAGAATGAGACATGTCCTCCAAAATAGATCCATTGCTTGTGAGTAGCTGTTTCATCAGATGGTGGTGGGAACTGAGGCAGGCAGGATGCAAGACATGCACTGGCGCTTTGTCTACCCCTTTAAGATGGGATCCCTGTCTTTGGACCCTGTATAAGGACAGGGCAGCTTTTTCAGATCCCAGCCTTGCTGTTTCTCGCCAGGGGTGCCCATCTCTTCTGACTTTCTACCTATTATTCTCCACTTCCCATCTTGGTCTAGTTCCTCGAGAACTTAGACTCCAGGCTGTTATTAAACACCACCCTACCTTTGATTCTCTTGCTTCCTAATTTTAGTTTTTCTCTTTGACACTGTGTGTCCATGGACACTGCTGGAAACAACTACCTTTGTTGGTGGTGGTAAGTCTCTTCTTGGACGAGAAAACCATATAGGGAAAGGGGTGCCATTATGGGCAATAATAGCTAACCGGTAGGCAGGTGTGGCCCAGCAGTGAGGAGTCAGGGAGAGTGCAGACCAGGGAGATGAAGGCAGGAAAGCAGTTGGAATTAGGGAGCTTAAGTAATGGGGATGAGCTCCAAGGTGAGTTGGTTGGCTGGTTCATTCATTCATTTATCAATTCAGCGAGTGTTGATCTGGTGTGTGCCAGGTGTTATGCAAGGTGCTGGGGGCATAGGGGTAAGCAATGTAGATACAATCTCTGTGCAGATCTTGAACAAATATTAACAGCGGAGTTGCATAAGTGCATGTATCCTATTTAAAGTGAAGCAAAGATATATAAAAAAGTACTTTTGATTTTAGTGGTGGTAGAACACATGGTGGTTAAAAACTCTACACTTAAAGAAGAGTGGATTTTGTTATATATAAATCATTCCTTGATCAAAAAAACTGATAGCAACTATCATTCTAAACAGCAAAACACTGAAACCTGTTTCAGTCGGAATCAGGAACCAGATAGACATGTCTGTTTTTGTCAGTATTGTCCTGCACCGTTTCAGAGGGTCTAAGACAAGAAAATGAAGTGATTGACATTAATCTTAGGAAAGTCAAAGTCTTTTATTTTGGAATTCTTTCTTTTTCTTCTTTTTTTTTTTTTAAAAAAAGATTTTATTTATTATTCATGAGAGACAGAGGCAGAGACCTAGGCAGAGGGAGAAGCAGGCTCCCTGCAGGGAACCCGATGTGGGGCTCAATCCCAGGACCCTGGGATCATGCCCTGAGCTGAAGGCAGACGCTCAACCACTGAGCCACCCGGGTGCCCTGGAATTCCTTCTTACTGGTGAAATAACTGTATACCCTGTCAACCTAAGATACTCTAGTCAGGGAAAAAACATTAAAACGAGTATGAAAATACGGTAAATTAAGATAAATATATAAACACCAACAGACCTGCTCTAATCTTGCAAAATACACACAGAAATGGAAATTTTTTAAACTTAATGTAGGGGCACCTGGGTAGCTCAGTTGGTTAAGCGGCAGACTCTTGATTTCAGCTCAGGTCTTAATCTCCAGGTTGTGAGTTCAAGCCCCACACTGGGCATGGAACCTACTTAAAATTCCAGCTTAGTAGAAAATAGAGCACCTGTGAGCATGCACTAGGGATGCAGGGAACCTCAGATTGAGCATCCAGAAAATACAACCAAAATCCTGGGGTGTTTCCTGGGCCTCCTTGGTGGGCCCTCAATTCCAATCTTTGTCTTTCTAGCACAAGCACTTTGAGGCTGCTGCTTATCAATATTGTGCTTTCTCCCAAGAATATAAGTTCCATGTGGAGTAAGAATCAGCAAGTACTTTGAGAGGAAAAACAAGAGAATGTAGGGCTCACTTCTCAAAGCTGCCTTTTTTTCTGGAATCTTGTCCCCTCAAATCCTGAAGTCTTTAAATAAATTCTTATCTTAAATAAATAAAGTATCTTATCCATCTTCTCTAGTTCTGGTGAAAGGGTTGTCTGCCTCACATCATCCATCATACTAGAATGTAGCAGTAGATGTGGCTCCACACAGCGGATAAAGAGCTTCTTGGTGCTATTTGAAGGTTAAAAAAAAATTTTTTTTAAGCGAAGACATTAAATGACCATAATTATTTTCTTATGTTAACTTTTTGGTGGTTGTTCATCAAGCAATTTATGTAATGTTTTTTAATGTTTCCAAACTGTAGAACTGTATCATATTGGCTATAGAACAATAAATATGTTTTTAAATATTTAACATAACTGTAGTTTACATTATATCTTATTTTTTTTTTTACTAGTTTTAACTGTGATTTTGGATTTTTTGTGATCTTTTCCCTGTACCTTGCCCCAATTCACACCAAATTATCTTGCTTGAGAATTGACTTTGTTTTTGTTTTTTTTTTTTTTTTAATTTTTATTTATTTATGATAGTCACAGAGAGAGAGAGAGGCAGAGACACAAGCAGGCTCCGTGCACCGGAAGCCCGACGTGGGACTCGATCCCGGGTCTCCAGGATCGCGCCCCGGGCCAAAGGCAGGCGCTAAACCACTGCGCCACCCAGGGATCCCGAGAATTGACTTTGAATTTATAAAATGGTTATCTATATTTGCTAATAAAAATCTCTGGGTAGAACTTTCTTATGCAATTAGAAAGTTTAAACCTGCTTTTTGTTCTTTTTAAGGATTTTATTTATTTATTCATGAGAGACACAGAGAAGGAGAAGTGGGATTCTTTTAGGACCCTGATGCAGGACTTGATCCCAGGACCCTGGAATCATGACCTGAGCCAAAGGCAGAACGCTCAACCACTGAGCCACCCAGGTGCCCCGGCTTTTGTTTTTTTTTTTTTTTTGTTTGTTTTGTTTTTTTATTATTTACTTATTTATGATAGTCACACAGAGAGAGAGAGGCAGAGACACAGGCAGAGGGAGAAGCAGGCTCCATGCACCAGGAGCCCGACGTGGGATTCGATCCCGGTTCTCCAGGATCGCGCCCCGGGTCAAAGGCAGGCGCCAAACCGCTGCGCCACCCAGGGATCCCCGGCTTTTGTTTTTTAAGAAAGCTCCACACCCAGGTTGGAGCCCAATGCAGGGCTTAAACTCAACAGTTAGATCGAGACCTGAGCCAAGATTATACTCAGATGCTTAACTGAGTGAGCTACCCAGGTGCTCCTAAAACTTTTAAATTAAATTCACTTGTAGTCTTTTTCTTAAAAGATTTTATTTATTTATTTTTTTTATGGAACCCAAGCAGGGGGAGTGGCAGGCAGAGGGAAAAGGAAAAGCAGACTCCCTGCTGAGCAGGGAGGCCAGTGTGAGACTTGATCCCAGGACCCTGAGACTAAGACCTGAGCCAAAGGCAGACACTTAACCAACTAAGCCACTTGTAACCGTGGCGCCCCTATATTTTATTATCTACTAATTAAAAACAAATATCTCCCCAGAGTCTGCCCTAGAAAAAAAGGTCAATTTTAAATAAATAAATAAATAAATAAATAAATAAATAAATAAAATCTATCCATCCAATTGTCCTCTGTCAACTTTGGACACTAGCAGAATGTAAAAGAAATTGAACTTCAAATATGATTTGTTAAATTTTAAGTCGTGGTAAGTTGATGTTTTGCATGATCCAATTAACCATGTTGATGATAATTTACATTAGAGACTAAATAGAGTTTTAGAGCTGGAAGGAATCTTGGAAATCATGTAGTTGTACAACTCTCCCTTTCAGTTTTATTTTTTTTTTTTTTTTTTTTTTTTTTTTTAATTTTTATTTATTTATGATAGTCACAGAGAGAGAGAGAGGCAGAGACACAGGCAGAGGGAGAAGCAGACTCCATGCACCGGGAGCCCGACGTGGGATTCGATCCCGGGTCCCCAGGATCGCGCCCTGGGCCAAAGGCAGGCGCTAAACCACTGCGCCACCCAGGGATCCCTCCCTTTCAGTTTTAAATGATAAAACAAATATATTTTCATGGTTTAAAAAACCACCGTTGGTACAGAGAAATATAGGTCAGAGGTAAAAGTTCTAGGTTCTTCCCACCTCACCACTCCTATTCTCTAGAGGTCAGTACTGATAGAGCTTCCTTCTAGAGATCTGTTTATATGTGTGCAAAGTATGCATGTGTGGTAAAATTAAAGATGAAATTTTTTATTTTTTGGGGGGCGCTTTGGTGGCTCGGATGGTTAAGTGTCTGCCTTCTGCTCAGGTCATGACCTCCAGGTTCTGGGATTGAGCCCCACATCGGGCTCCGTGCTCAGCATGGAGTCTGCTTCTCCCTCTCCCTCTGCTTCTACCCCTGCTTGTGCTATCTCTCAAATGAATAAAAAAATCTTAAAACAAGAATTTTTTTATTTTTTAAAAGATAAATGGGACAATACACCTTAGCTAATTCCATTTAATACATCTCTGATGTCTCATTCTTTTTAACTTACTCTCCTATTTCATAGGCATTTGTATTGTCTCCAGTTACTATTCAGCCAGTGCTGCAGAGAATGCTTTAATATGCATGGATTTTTGTATTTGTGCAGGTTTATCTGGAAGATAAATATTTCATTTTGGAATAGATCAAAATGTATGTGCACTCAAAATCCTATAGGTATTTACCAATTCCTCTGAAAAAAAAGGCTATACCAATTTGTCTCCCGTATCAAGCCTCCCCTTCACACACACCCTTTTTAAAAAACAGCTTTGGAAATTTGAGGTCATGAGAAATTAAATGATGTTGCAGATCAAAGTAGAATTCCTACTTTAAAAATTTCTTACATTGTCCTAGCCACCACATACCTCTTGACTACTTTAGAGTTTGAAACACTTAAAAAAAAAAAAAAGAAATTTGATGTTTTTATAATTTCAAAAGTCATGAATGTGTATTATGAAAAAATTTGAAAATTAAAAAAAAAAGGTTAAGGAGGGAAATTAAAATAACCTAGAGCCTTAATGAAATATGTCATTATTAGCATCTTGGAGTATACATTAAAATTTCACATATATATATATATTAAAGATTTTATGTATTTATTCATGAGAGACACAGAAAGAGAGGCAGAGACACAGGCAGAGGGAGAAGCAGGCTCCATGCCGGGAGCCTGACGGGCTCAATTCTGGGTCTCCAGGATCCCACCCTGTGCGGAAGGCAGGCACTAAACTGCTGAGCCACCCAGGGATCCCAACACATAAATTTTTAAATTAACATTGAGATCACACAATAATACTGTTTCAACTTTCTTTTTTCTCTTGTCAATATATGGTAAACATTTTCCCATGTGAATGTTTTTACAAGATATCTTTGGTTATGTACTATATCATGTCATGACTATGCTGTAATTGTACAACTTATTATTGTTAGGCTTTAGGTTATAACCAGTTTTTAAGCCATCATAAATATTTCTGCAATGAAAACCCTTATAGATAAATCCTTATATACAAAATGAATTTTTAAAATTGGAATGCTTGGTAAAAAATGTGCCTTGATTTAAAAGGGTTTGGGTACCAAAAATTGCCCGCTAGAATAGTTGTACCAATTTACATTCCCACCTATTGACATTTTAAAAAATGCATTAGAAGCTTAAAATCTGGGATCCCTGGGTGGCGCAGCGGTTTGGCGCCTGCCTTTGGCCCAGGGCGCGATCCTGGAGACCCGGGATCGAATCCCACATCAGGCTCCCGGTGCATGGAGCCTGCTTCTCCCTCTGCCTATGTCTCTGCCTCTCTCTCTCTCTCTGTGACTATCATAAATAAATAAAAATTAAAAAAAAAAAATTAAAAAAAAAAAGAAGCTTAAAATCTGGGGCTGTCACGGGTACAATTACCAAAGTCAGAACCTGCATCATTATGAATGGGGAGCAGGGAGTGTGGCGTTTGAATATAGACATTTTTTTTTTAAAGACCTCATTTATTTATTCATGAGAGACACAGATAGAGAGAGGCAGAGACACAGAGGAGAAGCAGGCTCCATGCAGGAAGCCCAACGTGGGACTCGATGCCGGGACTCCAGGATCACGCCCTGGGCCGAAGGCAGGTGCCAAACCGCTGAGCCACCCAGGGATCCCCTGAAAATAGACATTTTTTTAAAAGATTTTATTTATTTGAGAGAGAAACAGAGCAAGCACACAAGCCCGCAGTAGGGGCAGAGGGAGAGGAAGAAGCGGAGTCCTTGCTGGGGCTCAGGGAGCCTGATGAGGGGCTCAGTCCAGGACCCTGGGATCATGATCTGAGCTGAAGGTAGACACTTAAGCGACTGAGCCACCCAGACATCCCTGATTCTAGAAATTTCTAAGCCTTAAAATATTAAGAGATGTTTCTGTAAAAGGTCAGAGGAAATTTTGAGCAGTTTATAGATATTCTGAAAACTTATAAAGTACAGTGATGCATGGAGTAATACTGTTGAGGCTGCTTTATCACAAAATATGAAGGCAAACATTTATAGTAAAGAATATTAACACAACAATAGGAATAGCAAACATTGAGGGCTTAGTATGGACCTTGTAGATTATAAATAAATTAAACAGTGATAACTTGCTTAAGAACTCTTTTGGGAAGGATATTTCCTTATGAGAAGTCCATTTTAGCAGTGTTGAAACAAATTTTTATTTAAAAAAAGCTTATGAGGTGCTTATTATGCAAAGTCTCATTTAATCCCATCGCAAGGGTGTGGTGGTCATATCCAGATTTCCAGGTGCAGGAACTACTATCAGTCAGTTTGAGGCAGGGGGCTCCATCTGTGGGAGTGTACCCACTCTGATGCCCCTTGCTGCTATCAGATGGGCCAGGGGCAGAAGTTAAGTAACTTTGATTCTCTGCTATAAATGTTGCACACTATTTCAGTCTTTTTGGTTAGGCCAAGAGAAAGTTTGGTACAAGTTTGTCTTAAATGTCTCTAATAAGTACATGTTAATCTATTCAGTAAAAAGAGAAATGTATTTAGAGGTTTTTTTCACACTGTTTCCTTTTTAATGCATTTATTTTTATGGCTACTATCTATTTGTGACATATGATAAGGGTTTTCCACTTATGGTAATAATGAAGTTTTCTAGTTAAATTTGTTTTGCCTTAAATTGTTTTGAAAATTAAATGTCATGTCTTTTCTATATTTTGTTTCCACTACAAAATAACTCCTTCTATTTAGGTCCCTCTTGCACTCCCCACCTCTTAATCCCCTATTTCTGCAAAAACTGGGAAGGCTCATTATTAGCAGTTGTGGAGCAAGCTGTTGAGATTATTACTTTCTATTTTTTAGAAATAGAACCTCTGAGCCACCTGGGCTACCCTGTATTGTTTCTTTTTATCTTTTTTAAAAATATTTTTTAAAAAGATTTTTATTTGAGAGAGAGGAAAATGAATGGAGTGGGGAGGGGCAGAAGGAGAAGGACAAGCAGACTCCCCACTGAGCATGGAACCCCACACAGGGCTTGATCCCAGGACCCTGAGACCTGAGCTGAAGACGGATGTGTAACTGACTGAACCACCAGGCACCCCTAAGATTTTATTTTTATTTTATTTTTAACCCAGCATGGAGCTTGAACCACAACCCCAAGACCAAGAGTCACAACTGAACCATCCAGGCATCTGTGAAAATGATTATTTTTTAATTAAAAATTTTAATTATAAAATAAAGCTAGAATTGTTTTGATTAGAGAAATAGATATGCCTCAATCAGCCATTCTTTTTGTTTTTCTTTTTTAAGATTTTACTTATTTATTCATGAGAGACACAGAGAGAGAGAGGCAGAGAAACAGGCAGAGGGAGAAACAGTCTCCGTGCAGGAAGCCCGCTGTGGGACTTCATCCCTGGTCTTCAAAATCACGCCCGGGGCCAAAGGCAGCGCTAAACTGCTGAGCCACCAGGCTGCCTGCCCATCATTAGCCACTCTAACATAGCTACCATATTTTTGTTTCCTGTTTTTTTCTCATGTGCATTTTTTCTGATAATATATATTTTTGAAGGTTTTATTTAAGAGAGAGAGAGATGGTGAGAGAGGTTGAAGTGTGGGGAGAGGGAGAAGCCGGTTCCCCCGCTGAGCAGGGAGCTTGATACAGGGCTTGATCTCAGGACCCTGGGATCATGACTGAGCCAAAGGCAGGTGCTTAATGGACTGAGCCACTCAGATGCCCTCTAATAATGATAGTAACATTCATTGAATATTTGTTATAGGTACTGTTCTTAGCATTTTGCATCTAACAACTTGTTTGATCTTCTCAACTATTTTATGATGTAGGTACTATTATCACTATTTTGCAGGTGAGGAAACTGAAGCATGGTGAAATTAAACTTACTGAAAGAACTTGAATCCAGGGACTTGGTCTTCTGAGCTTTCACCTCTATACTGTGCTGTTTCCAATACTTAGCTGTGTTTCGTTGACACTGTTGTTATTATATGGCCTTTCCTTTTTTTTTTTTCTTTTCACCTAGCACTTATAAATATTTTCTTCTTGCTAGTTCTCAGACTTTTTAAGAAATAACTTTGTGACAGTATAATTTACATAAAATTTAAATTTATTTTAAATGTTCAGTTGATAAATTTTGATGAATGCCTATACCTAACCACCCCTATAATTAAAATTCCCAAGGCACCTGGGTGGCTCAGTCATTTAAGCATCTGCCTTTAGCTCAGGTCATGATCTCAGGGTCCTGGGATTGAGCCCCGCTTTGGCCTCCCTGTTCAGCGGGGAATCTCCTTCTTCCTCTGCTTTTGTACCCTGCTTGTGCTCTCTCTCTCTCTTTCAAATAAATAAAAGCTTTAAAAAAAAATTATCTTCTCCTAGAGTTCCCTGGTAACCCTTGCAAGTTATTTTCTTCCCCATCCTCCACCAGGCAAGCAGTGATCTACTTTCTATCACTGTTCTAATTTTCCTTTTTTACTTTCTCTTCCACCCATGATTTTAGAAATTTAGAAATGTAATGTTTAATTCCCCCAATTTGTGAAATTTTCAGGTATCTTTCTATTACCAGTTTCTAATTTAATTCCATTGTGGTTAGAGAATATACTTTATATAATTTCACTTCTTTCAGCTTTGCCTAGTTTTCGTTTGTGGCCTAGAATGGAGGTCAGCAAAACATCATCTAAAGAGCCAGATAGAAAATATTTCAGGCTTTGTACTTAAAGCCTGCTCCCAGACTCAACTGCTCAACTCTGCTGTTGTAGCATAAAATACATAATATATGAATGGGAATGTTGAAATCTATAACTATATTAAGGTTTAGTCTATCTCTCCTTTCATTTCTGCCAGTTTTTGCTTTGTGTATTTTGGAGCTCTCTTGTTAGGTACACACACTCTTAGGGTTGTTATGCCTTCTTGGTGGACTGCTTTATTATTATGTAACATCACTCTGTTTTCCTAATAATACTCTTTGTTCTGAAATCTTTTTCTGATATACTTCTCTAGTTTACTTCTCTCAGGATTCACACTCCCATACTGCCTGATGTTTAATATCTGAAAAAAAAGCTATTTAAAAGATTTTGTCCAGTTTTCCAATTTTCCGAAGAGGATAAGTAAGTCTAGTCCCTATTATTCTATCATGGCTACAGGGAGAAGTCCATAGCTGTCTTTTTTTTCCCCCTAGCATAGTTATATTTATTTTTTTTTAATTTTTAAATTTTTATTGGAGTTCAATTTTCCAACATATAGCATAACACCCAGTGCTCATCCCACCAAGTGCCCCCCTCAGTGCCCGTCACTCAGTCATCCCCACCCCCCAACCACCTCCCTTCTCACCTCCTCTTGTTCGTTTCCCAGAGTTAGGAGTCTCCATGTTCTGTCTCCCTTTCTGATATTTCCCACTCATTTTTTCTCCTTTCCTCTTTATTCCCTTTCACTATTTTTTATATTCCCCAAATGAATGAGACCATATAATGTTTGTCCTTCTCCGATTGACTTATTTCACTCAGCATAATACCCTCCAGTTCCATCCACATCGAAGCAAATGGTGGGTATTTGTCGTTTCTAATGGCTGAGTAATATTCCATTGTATACATAAACCACATCTTCTTTATCCATTCATCTTTCGATGGACACCGAGGCTCCTTCCACAGTTTGGCTATTGTGGACATTGCTGCTAGAAACATCAGGGTGCAGGTGTCCCGGCGTTTCATTGCATCTGTATCTTTGGGTAAATCCCCAGCAGTGCAATTGCTGGGTGGTAGGGCAGGTCTATTTTTAACTCTTTCAGGAACCTCCACACAGTTGTCCAGAGTGGCTGCACCAGTTCACATTCCCACCAACAGTGTAAGAGGGTTCCCTTTTCTCCGCATCCACTCCAACATTTGTGGTTTCCTGACTTGTTAATTTGCCCCATTCTCACTGGTGTGAGGTGGTATCTCATTGTGGTTTTGATTTGTATTTCCCTGATGGCAAGTGATGCAGAGCATTTTCTCATGTGCGTGTTGGCCATGTCTATGTCTTCCTCTGGGAGATTTCTCTTCATGTCTTTTGCCCATTTCATGATTGGATTGTTTGTTTCTTTGCTGTTGAGTTTAATAAGTTCTTTATAGATCTTGGAAACTAGCCCTTTATCTGATGTGTCATTTGCAAATATCTTCTCCCATTCTGTAGGTTGCCTTTTAGTTTTGTTGACTGTTTCTTTTGCTGTGCAAAAGCTTCTTAGCTTGATGAAGTCCCAATAGTTCATTTTTCATAGCTGTCTTTTTAACAGACATGCAGCCTGCCATCTGTGGTTATACTTTTATCCTTTTAGTTATTCCCTTAGCAATGGAAAGACCACATAGTTTGCTTTCTTTTTACCATTTCTGTCATAAACAATGTAATGACTTCTTAATGGCTATCATTTTTTGCTCTTTTGATTAGTTCCTTGGAGTCCCAGAAAGTAGAATCACTGAGTCAAAAGTTATAAACACTTTAATATATCTTGAAATATATTGTCATTTATTTTCTAAATATACCTTCAAAGCCTCACAAAGTTACCAGTTTATAGTTCCGTAGCTATATATAAGTTTCACCAATGTTACATGCTTAAAAATCTATATATCATTGCTTTAAAATATTTTTTGAATTCTAGAAATGTTGCGTGTGCTTTTATATATATTCTTGTATTTTTTTTAAGATTTTATTTATTTATTCATGAGAGACACACAGAGAGAGAGAGAGAGAGAGAGAGAGAGAGAGAGAGAGAGGCAGAGAGAGACACAGGCAGAGGGAGAAGCAGGCTCCAAGCAGGGAGCCTGACGTGGGACTCGGTCTCCAGGATCACGCCCTGGGCTGAAGGAGGTGGGCTACCCTGTATTGTTTCTTTTTATCTGTTTGTATCTTTTGGTTGTATGTATTCTAAGATGCCAGGGTTGTTTTTTAGAATAAAGATAAATTTATTTGTGGCAAATATTTTTTACAGTCTATTGATTGCCTTTTACAGTCTTTTAAAAATGTAACCATAGCTGCCCATCTTTTATGGCTTCTTCTACAGCTCCTAAGTTTTGGAAGTCCTTGCCAGGTTTGATAAATATTTAATTATATTTTCTTTTCATTTAATAATTAATTTTTTTCATTCAACAAATATTTACCTCTCACTTACTCTTAGCCAGCCAGTCATACCATGTTGAGGACATGGTAGAGACGAAAATAGAAATGACCTCTGATTGCATGGGACTAGGAGAAAGCGGATATTTGCAAGAGCTGATAATCTAATTCTAGGCTCTTACACAGCAGGGAAGAAGTCAACGTGTTAATAAAGCAGCTATTCTGTCATTTTTTAGTTGTGTGGGGTTTTTTTATTTTTATTTTTTTGGTGCAGTAGTGTGAGAGTACAGCTTAAACTAATTTCAAATTGCCACCTATTTATTACAATATCGTTTATTGGATGGTTATTTCCCACCATTGATTTATGGTATTTCATTATCTCTGTAATTTGGAGACACTATAATGTATTTGTTCTGGAGTCAGGCTAACCTGTGGTTAGATCCTAGCTCTCCATTCCCTAGCCAAGTGACTTTGGACATGTTGCTTATCCTGTTTGGACTTTTATTTCTTCATCTGTAAGTAGGGTGGCAATATTATCTATTATTGAACAGTTGTGACAATTAAAAGCAAAAGGCTTAAAACATTTTTTAAAAGGTACTGAATTATTCTTGTCAGGTGATCTGGATGAAAAATTGCCCTGTACACAATAACATGATGTTTCTCTTTAGGTGAAGGCAAAAAACATAAACAAAAATTCAATGCTTGGTATGAAAATGAGTTGCATTAAGAAAAAGCTCATAGGGATCCCTGGGTGGCGCAGCGGTTTGGTGCCTGCCTTTGGCCCAGGGCGCGATCCTGGAGACCTGGGATCGAATCCCACATCGGGCTCCCGGTGCATGGAGCCTGCTTCTCCCTCTGCCTGTGTCTCTGCCTCTCTCTCTCTCTCTCTCTCTCTCTCTCTGTGACTATCATAAATAAATAAGTTGAAAAAAAATTAAAAATATTTTTTAAAAAAAGAAAAAGCCCATAAAAAGAGATAGTTTTCATTTAATTTTTTGCCTCTGAGCAAGGTGCAAGGATATCTACATGCGTGTTGGAGGGCATGTGTTTTATCATTAGCTCAGTGGAATTAAATTCCCAGTTCATGCAGGTGGATGGAATTTTTATGAGCCTGCTCAACTTAAGATTTAAAAAAAAAAAAATCACAGAACTCTATTAAGGTCTTAGATCACAACTTCTTTGTGTCTCTCAGATGTCAGGTGCAGTACTGGTCTTGGGCCTTGTGACACCTTGGTATCTTCTTCTTGTCCTGACCTCAACCTCATCCCTGTTTTCGTTCTTGCCTCTGGTCTTGATCATGAGTCTTGGATAATTCTACTCCTAGAGACATGAAGATCCTTTTCTGGATTTGTCTCCCTTTTCATACTCTCAGGAAGTCTTCTTGCATAATTTCCAAATTCATTGGGGGCAGAAGTAGCAGTGGGTGGAAGGAATACTGGGAAGATAGAATGGAGGCTGGGGAAAAGGGGAAGGGCCCTGTGTCCAGTGCCTGCTCACCTTGTGGTTCTCAGCTCTTCAGCAAAGCTTTGGGGAAAACAGAGGCAATATGAACTTCCTTTAATCCTAAAATGATTTTTTTTTTCTTTTTCAGTCCTAACTTAAACTAGATTTTCAGCTCTAATCTGTCTGTTGGTTGACACTTCTCCCCTTCATGTGTCAATAAGAAAGAAACCATCTTGGGGAAAGTTTTCAAAGTGGAAGTCTTAGAAGCAGTGGAGATCGGCAGCTATGCCAGGATGAAAATTGTTATGTTTTAAACATGATGTCATCCCCTGAGCAAAGTGAAATTAGCCCAAAGGCAAATGTAGACAGGCATACCCAATTTGTCTTAAAGTGCCAGAAACCCATTCAGCCTTACATCTGCTCAACTCTGAAGGATTTTCAAGAAGAGAGAGACTTTTTGGCCAACTACATCTTCCCTCAACTTAATGAACTCTGCAGTTCCCGGGGCACTTATTTCAAAGCTGTAGACCTCAGGTGGTCAGGGTTAAAGGCCTCACCACCCTTACCCTCCAACCTGTTTAGACAGCATTCTTGTCTCCACTCCCAGAACCGAAGCTCTGTCTTGACTATGTGAATAGCTGCTTCCCCTTTTTCATTGGCATGTTGGGTCAGACATACGGGGACTTTGTCCCTGACCACATGCTTTTAATGATCTCCAAAGTGACAGACTTGTCCAGTTTATCCACCGTAGAGCAGAATCTCTATGTTCCTGCAAAAAATGGTTACAAAAAAAAAAAAAAGTTACTCTTGGGTCCTGGAGAATCCCAACTACACTTTGACAGAGTTTGAGATCATCCAAGCAGCATTTCGGAATGAGTCTCCGTTTCAGTATTTTTACTTTAGGAGTGGAAGCACGCTGCTGAAGACTTTAGATGAGGAAAAGGAGAGGCTGTCCTCAGGCTCTCTGAATGACGAAGAAAAATTAAAGATTGAAAAGCTGAAGGCCAAGATTATTAGTAAAGGCCTCCCTGTTCGATTTTATAAAGATCTCCATGAGTTGGGTGAGCTGGTTTTTAAGGACTGGTCAGTTGTGATAGAACAACTTTACCCAGACACATTAATGATTGAAAATATAGGTAAGTAACTGTGGAGATAGTCTGTATCAACATAAAGTCAATATGTTTTCCATGTCTTCCTTGTAAGAGGGCTGTTTAAATGATTGAGAATATTCTCTAAGCATTTAAAATTGTTAGCATACTTCTGTAACATGCATTTCTTCATTTGAAAATTTCTGAAACTGGAAATACAAGTAAAAATAAGGGTTATGGAAGATTATTTAGGAAGTTCAGGAGCTGAGAAAAGGCCTAAAATATCCAGCAGTTAATGTGGCCCTTCTCAACCAGGGCCAGTTGTCCCCCCACCGGGCATTGGGCCTACTCTGAAGACATTTTTTTTTTAAAGGTTTTTATTTATTTATTCATAGAGACACACAGAGAGAGAGTCAGAGACACAGGCAGAGGGAGAAGCAGGCACCATGCAGAGAGCCCGACGTGCGACTCGATCCAGGGTCTCCAGGATCACACCCTGGGCTGCAGGTGGCGCTAAACCGCTGCACCACCACAGTTGCCCTGAAGACATTTTTTTAAAAAAGGTTTGTTTATTCATGAGAGACACACAGAGAGGCAGAGACCTAGGCAGAGGGAGAGGCAGGCTCCCTGTGGGGAGCCTGATGTGGGACTCGATCTCAGGATCCTGAGGTCACAACCTGAGCCAAAGGCAGACACTCAACTACTGAGCCATCCAGCCATCCTGTCTGAAGATGTTTTGGTGTCAGAATTAGGGTAGTGCTCCTGGCATCTTAATGGGGGAGGTCAGGAATACTGCTTGACATCTTGCAGAGCAAAAGACAGCCCACATAATAAAGAGTTTCCAACCCAAAATGTCAATAATGCCAAGGTTGAGAAACCGTGATCTAAACCCAAAATGCCAATAATGCCAAGGTTGAGAAACCCTGATCTAAAGGAAAGGGAACTTTTATTAATTTTTGAGTGATTTTTGCATGTTTTTACATTTAATCTTCAAGGTTTATCCCTGCAGGGTTGGTACTATAATTCTGTTTTACAGATGAGCAAATGAAAACTGCTGTATAGCAGTTAAGTGACTTATCTAATGTCACATCATTAGTGAGGGATCATTCCAGATTTTGAATCCAGGTCATTTGGACTCCAAAATCCATGCTTATGTTCTTTCACCCTTACTACTCAGTAATCTGTGGACCAGCCACCTCAACATTATCAAGGACCTTGTTAGAAAGGCATTCCAGATCTACTGAATAAGCGTTTACATTTGAATAAGATGACCAGGTGGGTTGCATACACATTAAAGTCTGAGAAGCACAGCTTGCCATTCTGCCTCTAAATGTCTGAAGACATTAGACTTCTAAATGATTACATTTATTTTTGAGAATAGCATCTCATAGACACATATAGAATAAAAGGGCAGAACAATATTAGAGTATGGCAGAGATTTTTCACCTAGACAGACTTTGGGAGAGGTCCTTGATGCCCTTAAAATTATATAAAAAATAGAATGTTTACATGCATATCAGTGTTGGGGGCAGTAGGAAGATGGCCTGTGTCTTTGATCATATTCTCAAAAGGTTCAATGACCCAAAAAAGGTTATGAATTATTCTTGTAAGGGCCCAATTAATGTGAGATTGCAAAGTGATGGCAGGTGGTGCATTCCCAAATGCTTTCAGGGGTCAGGCAGGCAATAGTCCTTATCAAGGGAGTGGATGGATCTATGTGGAACTGAACTAGAAAGAGTTGACTCACCTAAACTCATTTGAATGCAGTGTTGGTGGGGAGGGAGGTGGGTGGTAAAATCCTACTAGTGCTGCTCAACTCTCCCTACAAGCCAAATCATTTTGGAGTCCTAGAAAAGACTATTGTGTCAATCATAATTCTTTGGGTTGGGAGGTGACTCAAACTGGCTTTAACAAAAAGGGCATTTATTAGCTTCTATAACTTTAAAGCTCAGGATTAGGTCTGGTTCAGCTCAGGCTTCAACCAGTGGCTCAGTTGATGTTATCTGCCCTGGTTTCTTACTATTTCTCAGCATGGATCTGCTCTCTTGATATTGATTCAATTCCTTGGCTCCTCCATCATGGAAGGTAGGTGGCTGTAGTAGCTCCAAGTTCAAGTCAAGCAGAAGTGGCTCAAAATCCTAGCACTGAGTCTTTCTGTCTCTGATTAGCCTGACTGGAACCATAAGCTTGTATCTGACTTTGTCACTGGTGCCACTGGGTGTTATGCTATATGTTGGCAGATTGAACTCCAAAAAAATAAATAAATTAAAAAAAAAATCACTGGTGCCAAAAGAATGTGATGCTCTGATTGGCTAATCCTGGGTCATATGCCATGTCTAGAGCTGGAGGTGGAGTCAGACCCACTGGAATAACATGAACTGAGCGTTGAGACAGGGTGGGATATTGGGTGATAATCTGGGGCTGTTACTGAAACCAGAGTAGGGTGATGGGTGTTGAGTGCCCAAAAATATCCTGAATATTTACTACAAGGTTGGAGTTTTAGGTTGTCTAAGAACACGCATGTTCTCAGATCTCAGATTTACAGTTCCCAGCTGGGTGTGACCTTGAGCAAATGATGATCCTGGTAAGCATTAGTTTCTTCTTCTATATAACAGGTTAACATTAACCATCTTGAGAATAATTGTGTGTGTGTAGAATACCTAAAAACAATGCTTGACACATGTTAGGCACAGAGTAAATAGCTGATGAGAATGAATAACAACATATTAGTCCTGGAAGAACATATGCATTTGGCTAAAGCTTGAAATATGGTTAATAGTGTTATTCTGTGATAGTCAATCCAAATTGCATATATTGATTAATATTTCCTACTGTGTTCAAGAACCTAGCCTATTTGTATATTTGGACTAGAGACAGGATGCTTCTCCATAATATTCTCCTTAGCCTTTGATTTTAGTTATTATTGAAAAATAGACTTTAGTTTTGAATGTATGATATGTAGACCAAATGTGTGGATTAGAAGTTACAGTATGGATGAATTATAAAAAAGGCTTTAAAACCCTCCAGAACTGGAGGGTATTATGCTGAGTGAAGTAAGTCAATCGGAGAAGGACAAACATTATATGGTCTCATTCATTTGGGGAATATAAAAAATAGTGAAAGGGATTATAGGGGAAAGGAGAGAAAATGAGTGGGAAATATCAGAGAGGGTGACAAAACATGAGAGACTCCTAACTCTGGGAAACGAACAAGGGGTAGTAGAAGGGGAGGTGGGGTGGGCAGGGGGATGGGGTGACTGGGTGACGGGCAGTGAGGGGGGCACTTGACAGGATGAGCACTGGGTGTTATACTATATGTTGGCAAATTGAACTCCAATAAAAAATATACAAAAATAAAAAAGGCTTTAGAAACACTTGCTATATTATTTTTCTTTTGTATCTTTGATACCCTTTAATCACTCAGGTGGTTCCAAAATCTGATGAGGGTTGGGGGTGGGTAGCAAAAGGCCATTTGGGAAGCCAGTGGGTGTTGTAAGGTGATGTAGAGCCATTGGTTCATACTCTTAACTCTTAGAAACATCTCTGAGGTCCTTGGAGATCCTTGAGATTAGTGGGTGAGGTTCAGGTTTACCTCAAGCGACTCATTAGACTGTGGGATCATTCCCAATTCTATCTAAGATCTTGAAATTTGAAGCTGACTTTGGCCAGACTGTAGGTCATCCAGGTCTGTTTGGCTCTAACCGGAACCATGGGGCAGCCCAGTTAATGTGGAGGTACAAGGTAAGTATTTGGTGAATCTACTAGGTTAATCTACCTGGCATTCATTTTCATGCATAACTGCCTCCGTCCTTTAAAACAAAAGCAAAAGCCAAACCTTGGGGGATCTAAGTGTCTTTAGGGACAGAAGGGCCTTTTGGCAGTCCAGAACTCCTTGACTTCAATTAAACTCTGAGTTTAGAGTTAAAGTAAATTGAAAGTAGGAGGAATTGCTCAAAGATCCAAGTGTCTGGTTCTGCCCTTTATTTTACCAGAGAATTTAAGGGGTTGCCCAGTGGCAGAGCTACATCTGTACCCACCATTGTCATTGTATTAGGGCATCTTGTCCAAAAATATACCCTGTTCTCCCAGCCTCAGCTATGGATAGACATATACACATTTGCCACAAGATTGAATTAGGTCACTTAATACTTAGATAACAACATAAAAAGATGAGTGGATGTATGTAGCAAATTCAGTTTTTAAATTTTATTTTTTTTGCCCTTGTTATTCTGAGGTCAGGAAATAACTTGCAATCCTAAGTAGGATCTCATATACAAAGAGCTTTAGAAAGATTAAATGGCTTGTCTGTTGTCTGCTTTCATTATGCAATGGGCTATGAAATATGGTGCCAACATAGAAAGAAGAGGATATGGTTACAGAAGGGGAGATACTTCCTGGGCATTTATAATAACCATATGTAATGGAAAATGTGAAACCAATCTAAGGTACTAAAACTTACTTTTTGTGCACAAAGACTATAAGCACAACTTTGAATGTTACCATCATGAAGACTTTACTGAGAAGTGCAAGCAAGTGTTTGTTATTTCCAAGGAATCAAACAGAACCTTCGAAGTCTTGGAAAGATTTGCCTTAGAGGATGTGGAAGTTGAATTTAGCAATTCTGTGGCAGGTTCCAGTTTAAATTCTATTCTCAGGTAAGATGTCAAGAAATCTCAAGCCTTTCCATTAGGCTTGAGCAAAACAGCCTGACTTTAGTGACTATGATCCCTCAAATTTCAGCTGTTGTCCCCCACCCCCCCTTTCCTGTGCCCATCCTTTCCTGCACTACAGAGGCCCCATAGAAGCACCCTTAGGTTGGAATTTCCTTATTGGTATCACTCTGCATTTGCAAAGTTTTTCTGGCAAGTTCACTTCCTTTCTTCCAGTCTCCTCAAGAAGATGATAAACTCCCCCGCCACTATAGGTCTAAGTCGATCCAAGTAATTCCTGACAGTGATGGAATGACTTTAAGGAGAAGAAATTAGATCAGGAACTATGAATAATGCATCTGTACAGTGTTGTGTATTTTTATAAGGAGCTTCCACATACATCATCAGTTCATTATTAATGACATTAAGACGTTCAGCTAACACTCATTGAATGTCTACTCCATGTTAGGTTTTTTAGTAACTAAATGGAAATGAGACCACCAAGGCAAGTGAGGATCCAAGAACAGATTTTATTACAGGCACTCTCGGGCGAGGTTCCACGACTCATGGGGGAAAGAGAGTGAGTCGGGGGAAGTCGCGCCAAGATAAGGTGGTAGGGGGTTTACATAACGTTGTAAGGCAGAACGGTTTCCTATTGGTTGGCTCATATGCAAAGGAAGGATTGCAATCCAACCAGTCAGAGTGACCCTCACTATGCAAAGGAAGGATTGCAATTCGACCAGTCAAAGGTGACTTCCTCCTCTGGGGTTTGAAGGGCATTGGGTTCAGTTGGGGGAAATCCAAAGGGGAGGTGTAAGGGTCTGCGTCAAGCTGTCAGCAGGTCATTGGTCCATTGGTGTCCCAAGTGGAGGTGGTGACAGGAACCTCAGCCATTTTGGGGTATCCTCCATCTTGAGGAGTTTCCCTTCCCACCTGGCCCCAACACTCCAGGCCACATTATTATTTGTGTTTATGTAAGACACCGAATTATCTTACCCAAAGAAGAGGGAATTATGCACTCCCTCTTTGTTTTATCCATTGTCCTCCCCTTAAAATCCCTTTCTCCCTCCCCAAGGGGCATGGTGGTGGCACACTCTGTTCACCAGCCACAGGCAGGAAAAGGCTGGGACGTGAAGTGTGACCAGGGTTGTCTACAGTGTCCTTCTCAGTCTCATCTTTAGACATTGGGAGATTTTGGAGATAGTTTCCCTTCTTCCATCATCATCCTCCTCTTCTTACCACTGATCTCATTTGTTCCGTGAGTTTCATATTTTGAAAAGAAACCCACCACGTGGCTGGGATGCTCAGCTCCTCCACCCCACCTCACCATCCCCCACCCCAGGCTCCACACCCACCGTCTTAGCCCTGTAAGGTACAGGCAGCACCAACATTTTTGTGGTTCCAGGAACTCGTGCCAAGAGGAAGACAAGTGACTTGGTTAATACAACATGGAGCTCAGGCAAGGTTTTAAAAACTTAACAGGGGTTTGAATATGTAGCTCATGTGTTAAAAACATCTTCGACTTGAATACCCAAATCCATAGTGATGAAAAGCAGGTTAGTGGCTGCCAGGGTAAGAGAAGAGGAGAAACAGGAGATGACTCCTAGTGGGTCTGGGGGTTCTTTTTGGGGTGCTGAAACTTTAGCGGTGATAACTCATACAACCGTGTGAATACAGTGAAAACCGCTGAATTGTACACCGTGAGATGGTGAGGTTCTGGTCCATGAACTATTTCTCACTTAGGTTATCATTTTGAGTATTTCAGAGTAGATGAGAAATCTGATAATTTTTGTTGCAATAAAAGGAGCCCACTGTGCCCAATTAGATACAATGGTGAAACAACTCCTTTGAAAGTAGCTGTGTGGAAACAGGACTTTGCATTTGGAAACAATGCTTTGTACTATAAGTTCCCGAATCACACATGCGGTTACAGAAAGGTAACAGAAAGGGATGTTGGGTTGGAGTTTCAAAGTGTTGTCTTAACTGACCGTGTAGAGCAGTTGCAGAGCAGTTGCGGCAGGTTGCTTTGCTGGGTTTTCGTTTTGTTTGTTCCTAAGAAGCAAGCATTCAGACCCGGCCTCATTGTGGGGATGCATTCTGTTTGTATTTTTCCTTCATTGGTTTTGCCTGCTCAGTGCCAAGGAGTGTTCTGGAACCAGGGGCCATAGCAGCCAAACCAGCAGACAGAGCCCTATGTGTCCACGGTGCTTACCTCACCCACGTGGTAGACACGCAAAGTACATGACAGCTTGGATGCCTTAGTGCTTCGGGCAGATAGGAGACCTTGAGAGGAATACAAGGTGCGAGGTGGCGCACGGCTGACTAGTGGCAGCCCTTGGGGAGCAGGCTACGCAGACGGGGAGCGGACGAGCATTCCTGATGGAAGGAACAGCAAACTCGGAGGTCCTGGGCTGGAGCAATGTGGGGCGGCTAGACAGCCTGCACCCAGGGAGTCAGGACCACAGGGGGGATAGGGGGCGTGAGGTGGACCTGTCACAGATTGGGGGGTCTTGTCTGGTTTCGTGGGTCATTGTCAGGACTGGGGCTTTGACTATGTTTAGCACAGAGTCTGCCCTTCAGATGTGACGACCAAGTAACGAGAACACTAGCACACTGACTCCTGAGTCCTGATAATGGAGGCGGAATTCTTAGGGAACAATTTCTATTTAATGATCCTAACCTGTTTTAGGTCCTGTTTTTTTTTTTTTTTTTTCGATAGTCACAGAGAGAGAGAGAGGCAGAGACATAGGCAGAGGGAGAGGGAGAAGCAGGCTCCATGCACCGGGAGCCTGATGTGGGATTCGATCCCGGGTCTCCAGGATCACGCCCTGAGCCAAAGGCAGGCGCTAAACCGCTGCGCCACCCAGGGATCCCTAGGTCCTGTTTTAAAGGCTCTGCAGACTGATCCTCTTGCTCCGCTGAACCCAGCTGTCAGGCTTATTTATCTGATTTCGTTCAGTCAGTCAGCAGTTAATGACTGGCACTGTGCCAGTCACGAGTTCCTCAGACACGAGCTGGATAGGCCCGGTGACCTGCATCCATAAACGGTCACCAGATGCGGACTTGTTACATCATCAACATGTAAGGAACAGGGCAGGAGCCTACATGTTCTGATATGGGGGGACCTGGGAATCCTCTGCATCTGGGGACGTTCTGCAGCACGAGAGCTGAACAGTGGGACCAGTCACACTGTGCTCATGTCGGTCACAGAGGCGCTGCGGGAGCCTGGGCTGAAACACCTGGTAGAGGAGCAGGCTTCCTCGTACGGAGGCACCAACCATCCTGGCAGTTTCCAGAGTCGTGGTAACCGGGACCATGGGAGTCCTTGGCATATGAATGCTCCTATGTTTCAGCCTCTCCTGATACGATGCTGTCCGGAGGACTCACATGGTGCTGGTGGCTGTGGCCCTAGGAGGGACAAACAGCAGATTCAAGGGCAATGGATGGATGTGTTTGGGTCTCCCTCCCTAGGCCTCTGGGCAGGGTGGGCCCTGGGTGTACCCCAGGTTGGCACCAACAACCCTAGGGTCTGTGTAACTGGGAGGGCCTTCCAAGGCTACCATCTCTCAACTGTTCTAATTCTACATAGGACAGAGCTAAAGCCCGGAGGGCAGATAACTTACTTGGAGCCAAATGAGGCCAAAGTTGAGACTAGAATTTCCTATCTCTTGGTGAGAGTTGCAGGAAAATTTCTTCTCCCCTCCTCCCTCCTTCCCTTCCTTTGTAAATATTCTTGGCTATATTTTACCCCTTTATTATTTCAGAATAAATCCTGTTCCAGTTTACAAGTCCATTATGCCCTTGTCTGGAGAACGTGGTTGTGGGAAGTCTACTCTGATCGCCAACTGAGTGAATTATTTCAAAAAGAAATACCTGTGAAAGCAGTGACATCATGTCTGTGATACATTATTTCATCACAGAGTTAGAGTACAAAAACTATGGTACTGGAATCAAGCTTTAACTTTGGAAAATTTGTGTTAGAGATGATATATCCTGTCTTGCTGTTTCTGTGGCTGTTTTCCTCCTGTTCCACTGTAAACCCTGTCCTGTCTCACCAGCATGATCTACCCACTGCTTCCCCTCACGGAATTAAATTTCCTTCCTTCTTTTCTTACTTTCTTCTTTCACTGAATATTAATTGAGTGCCTTTATGAGCCAGGGCACTAGCAGTGAGGGTACAAGCATGAACAAAGTGGACAAAAGTCCTTACCCTTATCGTGTGTTTATGTTACTGGGGTGAGGGAGACAAAGAGTTAACCAACTAAAAATGTAATGTAGAATGTTGGATGGTAAGTTCTATGAAGAAAAATAGAACATGAAGGGAGGCAGGGTGTAGTGTATGTCAGAGCTGTTAGGATCTGCAAAGTGGTCTGGGAAAGCCTCACTGTGAAAGGGACATTTGAATACCTATCTGAAGGAGGGATCCGAGCTGGTATTGCAGGGACAGCATTCCAGTCAAAGGAAAAAAGGGCCAGGCCTCCAACTGTTGCTCCTATTTGATCCTGTAACTATTTACTGAGCGTGTTCATTTGCTCACTTGCTCATTCATTCCCTCATTATTGAATATTTATTGGTTGCTTATTGTGCACTAGGCACTTCCTTGGGTTCTAGGGATATACACGTCAGGCAAATAGGGTCATGGTTCTCACAGATGTGATGTTCTAGTTGAGAATGGCAGACAACAAATAAATGAGAAACAAACAGTGATAAATGCCATGCAGAGTGCTGTGATAAGGTGACAGGGTGCTAGTTAGGTTGTGGCCAGGGGCCGTGTCTCTGTGCAAGAGGAACTCTAGCTGTGGTGACAAATAAGTCTCATATCAGTGGCTTCTCACATGAAGTCATTTCTCACTCATGGACCAGCCCAGTAAGGGGTTCCTCATCAGTCACAAGTGGCTTTCTTCCACGTGGTGATGTGGGGACACAGGCCTTTTGCATCTTGAGGCTTAAAGCCCTGGGGCTCCAGAGTCCTCCGCCTTTGGCTGGAGGAAGAGGAAAAAGAGTGGAAGAGGCACAGCCGTTCCTTTGACGCCTAGGCCTGGCAGTGATCCAGATCGTTCCCACTGCCATTCTTTTGGCGAGGACTTGGCCACCCTGGGCCCACATGGCCACCCTTGGAGTCGAGGGAGGACAGAACACCACAGCCCGGGACAGGGAGGATGGACTTCTGCAGGACAGGCAGCTATCTCTGCTGTACGCTGTGGAGATGGCACAGGCAGTGAGGGGTTAGAACCTTCCAGGCAGAAGGAATAGTTAAGGTAATGTGGGTCCTATGGAGATAAAGTTGAGTTAGAAAGGGAAAGCAGGCCCGTATGGCCAGACGGGGGTGGGGGGTGGGGGACACGGGGGCATCAGACCTGATGGGGAGGAGGGGAAGGTCGGTACCAGAACCGCAGGTCTGGGTCTTGTTTCAGAGTGTTAGGTTCACACTCTATTGAATGCGGAGGGAGGCGGTGGAGGGGCATCACCAGGGGAGTGGCGTGCTTCCATTGATACTCTGGAAAGATTAAGATCAGCCTAATGGATGTGGGCGAGCAAGGACGGAGGTAGGACGCTGGTTGGAGGACACTGCTGTGGTCCAGGCAGTCACGATGCGGGGGACACAGGGCACAGAAGGAGGAGGGCCGGTGGACCGAGCACTTCCTGGGGAGCTGAATGTGGGGCTCAAAACACGGAGGAGCTGGGCACAGCCTGGTGGTGAGGGGCCCCATAAGATGCAGCGGAGTCCACGGTGAGAGGGCAGCAGGTTGTGAGCGGACCGGAAGGCTGCTGCTTTGGGTGAAGGATCTTCGGGGTACAAGGTGCACATGGGGACAAGGGCTGCTGTGTGGGCTCTGCCTCTGTTCTAGGAGCCACCAGGAGCCTGGCTCTACTTATTAGCTGTGGAGCTTTCTTGAGTTGTTTGAGCTCTGCAGCTCAGTGTGCCTGCTTTGCAAATGTGGATACGAAAGGAAATGTCTTCAGGCAGTGCAGGAGATGATCACTAAGGTGAGGTATGAATAAATAAAGACCTGTTGCAGTGCTTGGCATATAGTAAGCCCTAATTAATATCAGCTGTTATTATTATTGGGAGTCTGTTGTGTATTTGCATGTCTGGCTGCTTTTGGGAACTTGTCCCTTCTCATGTGGGCTTGGGCCCAAGCATGCTTTTGGGTATTGAGTGGGGATATGAGACTCCGAATGAGTTTTGATGGACGTGCATCATCTCTATAGGATGGTACAGATATTTGAGCTCCTGTGTGTGTGCGCGCGCGCTCCTGTGCATGTCTGTAACCAGGGTGAACACGTGGGCATGAGTTCTCTGCGGTACCATTTCTCAGGTGCATAAAGTGGTAAAATCAAAATCAGGAGCAGCAGGTGTGACTGGTTCTGAAGGACAACCACTGATCTGACTCAGCCACAGCCAAGGGACTTGGGTCTGGCTGGGCTGAGGAAAGGAACTCAACCCGAACGTGCCCAATTATGACTTTATTCCCAAAGTGAATTGTGATTTTTATTTATTTATTTATTAAAGATTTTATTTGTTTATTCATGAGAGACAGAGAGAGGCAGAGACACAGGCAGAGGGAGAAGCAGGCTCCATGCAGGGAGCCGGGTGCAGAACTCGATCCCAGGACCCCAGGATCACGACCTGAGCTGAAGGCGGCATAAACCGCTGAGCCACCCAGGCTGCCCATGAATTGTGATTTTAATGACTGTTTTTAGGTGCTGAAAGCTCCTAATCAAAACAGCTGCTGTCTTTGAAACACATCTTGAGATTGACAAAGTAGAATAAAATCAGGGACAGCCTGTACATAGCAGACAGCTTGTGTCCCTGAAGGAAGACCCCAAGGGTAAAGGGTGTGGTTCAGATCTCAGCCCACCTGCACGGTCCAGTCCCGCTCTGCTGCTTGCTAGCTGTGTGCTCTGGGCCCTTGGCTGTCAGCGGGGGTGAGCCTATCGGCTTGGACATAAAGTTGCGAGGGGATGAGCAGATACTACAGGGAAAAGGACTTACAAGAGTTCCTGGCCACAGTTGTTAGTGTTACTGTTGTCCTGATTTTTATTAGGATTATTTCTTACTGAGCTAGAGACACAGGCAGAGAGCGGGGACTGCTGAGGGAAACCAGAGGCTCTATTCATTCACTAGACTAAAGGAGGAGGTGGCAAAGCCGCAGCCTGGGAGGAAGCGGAGGGGAGCCGCCCCCGCGCGGCCTGGGGGAGCTGGGTACCCCCCATCCCGGTTGGGGTGGGGGTGAGCGAAGGAGGGGCTGCAGCGGCCGTGGGGGCCAGCGGGGCGGGAGGTCAGGGCTCGGAGCAGCTCGGTTGGTGACAGGGGTGGGGGGGCTCCCTGCCTCCCTCCCTGCGCGCTCAGCCTTGCGCAGCTCCGGCTCCTGCGGGACCCCCCCCCCCCCCCACCCGGGACAGCAAGACGCGCCCCCCTCGGCGTCGGCGCCCCTGCTGCCAGGTTAAGGGGCCGCCGCAGGTGCCCGCGGGTTCAGCGCCCCGGCCGCTGGTGCTCGTCGGTGACCTGCCGCCGACGCCGCATCCGGTGTTTCCCCGGCCCGTGGCCCCGGCAGGACGTGGTGCGGCTGCGGCCTGCGGGGCTTGCTCAGCACTGCCGCGGGCGCCGTGGACGGAGGCCCGGGACGCTGGCTCGCACCGCCGCGCGCGGAGCAGGGCGCAGGGCTCGGCCTCAGGGGTCCGCTGAGCTCCCGGCCCGGCCTACTGTGGCCGGGTCTTGTGTCCTCGAACGCACAGAGGGACGTCCTGCTCTTTAGGATATCTATTAGGGTCCCCTCCTGGCACCAGCGACCAGGAGAGTCTGCGCCCCAGTCTGTGATGTGGAATGGGCGGAAGTGCCAGCGGGACTCCCTGGCAGGCTGCAGGGCTTGGGCTGGGCTGACTGCTCAGGTGTCTGCACCCGGACCCGCCGCACCACGGGTTGTCTACCCCCCCCCCCCCGCCCGCCCGGTACCACCCCCATCCCGCCCCACGCTCCGCCCCCCAACAGCCAGTCACTTCTGTCCTTGTCTGTCTGCTTCTGTCCCCTTCTACTGAATGCCCCTCCCTTTCCTCAGGTCAGTGAATACCTTCTCACCCCTCCCCCCCAACCGTTTTTATTATTTATTTATTTATTTATTTATTTTTTTTTTTAAGTTTCGGTTTTTATTTTATTTTTTTATTTTATTTATGATAGTCACACACACACACACACACACACAGAGGCAGAGACACAGGCAGAGGGAGAAGCAGGCTCTATGCCGGGAGCCTGACGCGGGAATCGATCCCGGATCTCCAGGATCGTGCCCTGGGCCAAAGGCAGGCGCCAAACCGCTGTGCCACCCAGGAATCCCATCCAACTTTTTTAATTTAAGACTTTATTTATTATTCATGAGAGACAGAGAAGCAGAGACAGAAGCAGGCTCCCTGTGGGGAGCTCCGTGCGGGACTCGATCCCAGAACCCCGGGGTCACGCCCTGAACCGAAGGCAGGCGTTCCACCACTGAGCCGCCCAGGGACCCCTCCTATCCCTCCTTAAGACCCTATTTAAAGAGCACCTGTTCGGGGGCACCTGGCTTCCTCAGCCAGTGGTACATGCAATTCTTGATCTAGGGGTCATGGGTTCGAGCCCTACATTGGGTGGAGAGATTACTTAAAATCTTTTTTTAAAGTAATAAAGAGCACCCTCTCAATAAGAGAGCCTATAGGGTGCCTCTCTCCCTCACCTCCAACTTTGACTAAGTGATGAGGATAGCCCCAGTCTCATTGTTTTCTAGTTTATGTGAGTGTCTCCCTGCAAACACTGTGAGCTTGATGTCCTGGTCCCCCATGACTTATACGTGGAGCTGCCACGATGTTTTACTGTATCCCCCTATAGTCTTGAGAGTGCAGGGAGCCGTGTCAATTCTTTTTTTTTCCCACTGTGGCACAGAGAGGTTTATTTTTCCAAACAAGACCAAAAGCTTAGCTTAAAAATAATAAACCCATTATACTCACACACATAAACAACATCAGAAATAACATGTGTTTGAGCCATGTCTATTTTGTTAGTGTCACACTCAGTGCCCGATGCAGAGCCTAATATAGAAGGTTCTAAACAAATCCTTATTGAATAATGAGGTAACACTATGCAAAACTGAAAAAAAATTGGTCAATCACTAAATAATTTTGTTACAAAGTGTTTTGAAATTGTATCCATTGACTTTTTCCTTCTCCCCATAAATTTACCTATCCTGATTGGATCTTTGAACACTTGGGATGTTACCATTTAAATTAGGCAATGGGCAGCTGTCATTGAGTAGAGACTGGCTCTAACACAATAAAGAGACATGTTTAGAATCATTTTCCACTGCTCATAATTCTATCTTCAATATTATTTTGAGGAAAAATAATTCCAATCACCCCAAAGGGAGTATTAAAAACACTGAACTAATGCTTTCCTTTGTGTATGCAGATAAAAATCCATTAAGTATCTTCCTTGAGGTTTCTTTTTCCCTTTCTTTGCCTGGGATTATTTTTTTGCTGATTTTTATGAGTGACGTTATGCTTTACAATGGTCAGGCTGTGTATATTTTCTGAGGTTCCTTCGCCTTCATTTTGTCAATTAGCCTCTTTTTTTTTTTTTTTTTTTAAGATTTTATTTATTCATGAGAGACACACAGTGAGGCAGAGACACAGGCAGAGGGAGAAGCAGGCTCCCTGTGGGGAGCCCGATGTGGCACTCGATCCCAGGACCCAGGGATCACACCCTGAGCCAAAGGCAGAGCCCCCCAGGCTTCCCTGTCACTTAGCTTCTATATCAGCTTCATGCAAGAGGTGAGTGGTGCATGTCTTCCACATAGGACTGCTGGTGAACCGTACACATGGGTGGTGACCCACACAGCCTGAAACCTCAAATGGAGTAATCTTTAACTGATGACGTGTTGTTTGCAAAATCAGTGTTTCAAAGCTCCCAATGATCTGTGTTCAAGTTTCTTCACCTTCCTAGGTCTGTTTCCTCACCTACTACATGAGGGTTTGGCTAGACTATGTGATTTCCAGAATTCTTCCTGCTCTCAACTTCAGTTACTTAAGGCCTGAAGTCTTGATATCACCCGTACTTTAAAGATTTGAAAAAAAAAAATGCTCCAAAACCTGAAAGGATGAAGCATTGAGATTAATTGTTCTCTTCCCCTTTTTGAAAAATATTTTTTATTGTGTGACACAAGCACAAACTATCTCTCTTTAAGATTTTAATTTTTTTAAAGATTGTATTTATTTATTCATCAGAGACACAGAGACATGGGCAGAGGGAGAAGCAAGCTTCCTGTGGGGAGCCTGATGCAGGACTTGATCCCAGGGTCCCGGGATCACGACCTGAGCCAAAGGCAGATGCTCAACCACTGAGCCACCCAGCGGCCCAAGATTTTAATTTTTTTTTTAATTTTTATTTATTTATGATATTCACAGAGAGAGAAAGAGAGAGAGGCAGAGACACAGGCAGAGGGAGAAGCAGGCTCCATGCACCAGGAGCCCGACGTGGGATTCGATCCCGGGTCTCCAGGATCGCGCCCTGGGCCAAAGGCAGGCGCCAAACCGCTGCGCCACCCAGGGATCCCCAGATTTTAATTTTTTAAAGTAATCTCAATACCCAATGTGGGGCTTGAACTCATGACCCTGAGACCAAGAATTGCACAGTCCATTGCACGAGCCAGCCCCTATCTTTTTTGATTCCTTCTCCTTTATTCCTCACATTCATATATAACCTTCAAGTCGTTGATTTTATGGTCGTTTGCTATTATAAAAATATCTTTAAAAATCAATATATCAAATTTTATGATAAATAAGTCCTGGGGATGTCTTGTAAAGGATGGTGACCTTAGTTAACAATACTGTATTGCATATTTGCAAGTGGCTAAGAGTACATCTTAAGAGTTCTTATCACAAGAAAAAAAATTGCTTGATTCTTTTAAAAAATATTTTAAGTAAGCTCCATGCCCAACATTGGGTTTGAACTCACAACCCTGAAATTAAGAGTTGCATGCTCTACGACTGAGCCAGCCAGGCACCCCGAAAAAAATGTTTCTGTATCTGTGTGGTGATGGATGCTAACTAGACTTACAGTGGTGATCATTTAGTAGTGTGTACAAATATCAAATCATTATGTTGTATGCCTGAAACTAATTTATAACTCAATAAAAAGAAAACCAGTGCTACCCTCTACTATAATATAAAAGAGAAAGATAAAGTAATTTATTATAAAGTAATATGTATTTCAATATATAAATGCTCAGACATAATTCCAATAGAGGCCCCAGAAGAGTAGACAGGTGCCTGCCTCTATACAGAAAATGACCACAAAAGCAGTAGCTGTCCATGCAGACTGGCGTGGGCATATATTCAAGGTTCAAGCATCACGAACAATATTCCTGCCAGGGTTGTGATTTCCCGAAGTGGTGAACAAATCTTGGTCTCATTTCAGACGAAGCAACATATAATCTTCCATCACTTTATATGGTAGCTGTATTCCTAGGAAATTTAATGTGTTTTAAATCTGTGCAAATTACTTTGTGTTTGCATGAAAATGGAGTTGGTTCCTAGGTAACGTTATTAGTAAGATTCCCTCCTTCCTGAGTGTCAGACAGACCTTTGAGTCTGGTAGATCCCAGGATGCAGCTTCATTGATTGCCTCCTGTGTTGTAGGACGTATAGAAACCCTGGACCTCCCCTGTTGAGTTCACTGCTCTAATCAACTTCCTGTTTTTTGAATGTTCATGCACTTTCCTACCTCCATACCTTCACCTGTGCCTTGTCCTGCATGGTAACCCTTGCCCTCATCTCTACCGTGCACGAACCTTTCTTTACTGTGATGGCTCTGCATCAAACTCCAGTAATCTTCAGACTCATATTCTGCCTTCAAAGGTGGTTATTTGTGTGTAGAACCCATTTCACTTCCTTAATTCCTACACTTTATAATATAGACCATTTTATCTCCTCTTGGCTTCTAGCACAGAGCCTTGTATATAACAGGTAACCAGTAAGTAGCTGTTAAGCAGAGTTACTCTCAAAGCTTCTAACAGAATCTAAATGCATCTGAGAGACTAAATCCATTAAAACTTCTTTTCATGACTTGATTTTCTAGATTCTTTTTTTTTTAAGAGTCTGGATTTTATTTTATTATTATTTTTTAATTTATGATAATCACACACACACACACAGAGAGGCAGAGACATAGGCAGAAGGAGAAGCAGGCTCCATGCACTGGGACCCCGACGTGGGATTTGATTCCGGGTCTCCAGGATCGCGCCCTGGGCCAAAGGCAGGCGCCAAACCGCTGCGCCACCCAGGGATCCCAATTTTCTAGATTCTAATGTGCCTAAATTTCTGTGGGAAACATTGCCTTTGAAAAATAAAAGCAAGGTCAAGGTTGTATATAGTAAAATGTCCTTAGAATATTAGGTAGTTGAGGGGCACCAGGGTGGCTCAGTCTGTTGAATGTCAGACTCCTGGTTTCTGCTCAGGTTGTGATCTCAGGGTCATGAGATCAAGCCGAGTCAGGCTCTGCACTGTGCATGGAGCATGCTTAAGATTCTCTCTCTCTCTCTCTCTCTCTCTCTCACTGCCCCTCCCCCCTGCACACATGTTCTCTCTCTCTCTCTCTTGCTCTAAAATTAATAAGTCTTAGAAAGAGTATTAGGTAGCTGATTACAATTTTGGGTTGCTGCTACTATGTCACTTAATGGGAGTTTGAAAGTTGGTCCTTTTATTATATCCTATATATAGCCTTTACTGGCTCTTTACCTAATTCTCCCTGATAATTTCCAGAATCTAAGGTCTTGGGTCCGATATTGTGAGTAGAGTAACTCAGTATTGGTTATGTCAGGTTTAATGTGGGTGAGGAACAAAGAGCCTGGGGGGAGATGATGCATGTGCGCACTGCTGGACCACCCAGGGTGGTAACTGTGGTCCTGAGACAGCTACTTGGTGTAACAGAGCTGCCGAAACTTCACAGACCATGTAGATTGGCTTCTCTTTCTCCCCAACCCTTTGTAACATGATCTATCTTTGCATTTTGGAGAAAGAGAGTAATGCTTTGGATCATACAAAATGTTTTCTATATAAAATCCTGAAAATGTATAGGAGACATCTGGTGGTAAATATCATTATCCCTTTTGGGTTGAATATTTTTAGGCTGCTAATCACACATATACCTATATGTGTCAGCTGTACAGCTGTGAATAGCACTCATTGTTCCCAACCCCTTCCACCTCCCCATCCCATTAACATATTCTAGCAACGATGGAAACATTTTTGCTTAATCTGAGCAAATTCCTATGCTCTAGGTACTCAGCTTGAAACTGATATTCTTAACGAAGACTCAAATGTTTTGGTCTTTTCGCTTCTTGTGGAAGTGTTCATTGCTTCCATCAGTTTAAAGCCATGTACACTTGTCCTAGATGGAATCGAAGAACTGATTGGCATTTATGGGATTTCAGGACAGAAGGTAATCTCTTTTTAAAATAATACCTATTTTACTGCTGTTTTATAAAAAGAAAACCCCATAATTTAGAATGTATGTAACATCTTTCCATTATGATGCATATCTGTAGCCATAGCCAGCATGGCTTATAGTCACTGCTCTATGTTTTATTGAACAAATCCTTCCGTGGGGACACCTACAGCGGGTCAGGTGCCCTTCTAGGAAGTTGGGGAATATTGATGCATGTAATTCTCTGAAGAACCCTATGAAAGAGATCATCATCCCTGTTTACACAGAGGGGGCTGAGTGTGGAGATGTTAGGTGACTTACAGAACATCTGAAGATGATGATAGACTCGACATTCAGATGTGGGTAGTCTGGTTCTAGACACTATGGCCTTTACTCCAGCCTGGTTCTGCTTCCCTCCCTATTTTATGCTTTGCTCAAGCATTTATTGAGCCCCTAGTATTTTCTTACTTTGTATATTTTGATTTGCCTCATCTACACTGATTTTGCACCTACCAAACTAGTTGCTCTTTGATCCTGCTTGAGGCTATATTGGATCAATATACAACTTAGTATCAGTCATTACTTTGTGAAGCATTCCCTCTAAAACTTAAAAACACATGTAATTATAAATTATGTAAGTCATCTATGTTTCTCATAAAGAAAATGATAAAGAAGAAGGAAAAAAATTCGGTATACTCATAGTCTCACCACTGTTCACCATTTTAGAGTCTAGCCTTTTTTCTATGGATATCTATATATACTCATTGATGCTTATGTAAGTAAGTCACATGCCGTATTGTTTTATAACCTGCTTTTTAACTTAATACACAGCAAGCACCATAAATTCAACAATTATTGACCACTCATTATGGGAAAAGCATGTAAGCAAAGTCATACATGGTCCAGCAAACAGAGCTTTCACTCTAGCAGGGGATGGCAGCGTTAATGATGCTATTACACAATAAGCATAAAATTGCAGCTGTGACAAGTGCAAGCAAGGATCAGTATGTAGTTTGGTGAGAGCCTCTAATGAAGGGATTTGGACTTTGGAGGAGGCTCCCTGGAAGAAGGACTCCAGGCAGAGCACTGCATGGGGAGGAGGGACTGTCCAGGCTGTTACCTACACCCGTAGAGTGCAGTGGTTCAGAGCCTGCCTGGGGAGCCAGACCCTTGGTGTCAATCCAGGCTCCGCTGCTTGCTATCAGAATGGATTAGATATGATGGTTAGCCCCTCCTCTGCCTTTCTAGAGTATGTATGAAGTAGAGAATGTAGAATCTAGAGGGTTGTGCAAAGGACTGAGTGATGATATGGAGAAGCCAGTACCATTGAAAGAATACATTATAACTTACATTTCCCAAGAGAATGAGACATGCCATGTCATACAGGGCCCCAGGGGGAAGTATTGGATAGCCAAGAAGCAAGAGACAAGAGCCAAGAGAAGGCCAAGGCCAAAGCCTTCATGGGGTCTCCCATGGGAAAGGCAGAGTAAACCATTCAGGATTGGCTCGTTTGTATAATTCTGGCAGCTGTAGTGGCAGAGGGGCTGTCCCTGGTTGTCTGGTCACCAAGCCCTGGCCTGATGTGGGTCAGAGTGGATGAGAGTCAGGTAGGAGGGCAGGTGGGAGTGTGGCCTTGGATTGGCTGCTCTGCACGGGACAAGCACATTCCAATAAGCTGTCCACAGCCCCCAGGAATTAACGTGTCTCAGGAGGAGCAATGTCTCCGGGGTCTGTAAGGCTCCTGAGAGATGTCAAACTATCAGAAGACACACAAAATAGAAATCTCTAACTAGAACAGCTAGTGCCTGAAGGCATACCCAACACAGGGCCTGGCTCAGAATAAGCAGTAAGCATTTGATAGTTGCTCTTTTGATTATTATAATAGTTGATATTATTACTCAAAGAGGGGTGGGAAAGGCTGTTAAAGGAATGTAGAAAGATCTGATTAGGTGTTTATTTTATTCCCAAATAAAGCCATATAACTTATGATAGCATTGCTATATAGAGCAACTCCTCAGCATAAAACAATATTCTCTTTATCAACCAAATGGTTCAGTTTGTACTCTTAGGTTTCCTTTGGTCATCACTGTAGGTCCTAAGTGATGGGATTTGTCCCATCATTCTTAGGAATTGGGACAAATTCTGATTTGGATTACAAATCAGATTGTATTTGGGATTTGTCTGATTACTTGCTTACAAGAACCTCTTTTTGGAGGTTGCACATGTACTATCAAATTCATAACAGATGGGTGATGCAGTCAAATATAGTTACGTGGAATGTACGTGGTATTTTCTTATCACTGTATTGCTTATTACCCTTAACCCCAGCCTAGCCCTCACCCTCTACTTACTCCCTATACTCCAGCTGCTCTAAGTTTAAAAACCATCAGAAAAATAGTCTTTAATGATTTCAAATGTTGTTGACTTTCTCCATCAGGCACAGAATTTTTCTTGGCTGCCAGGCTCACTGCCTCCTCATTGCAAATTTATCATGAGCACCGTCTCCTCCAGC
This sequence comes from Canis lupus familiaris, assembly GCF_011100685.1. Classification (NCBI taxonomy): domain Eukaryota; kingdom Metazoa; phylum Chordata; class Mammalia; order Carnivora; family Canidae; genus Canis; species Canis lupus. The sequence continues at coordinate 42,713,912 of NC_049236.1, read as the reverse complement.
CTGTCCTATAAGTTGCTGTGTGCCCGCCTGGATGTGAAGACAGTGGAGCTCCTTAGTGTAGGAGACGAAGAAGTGAAACTAAACATCTTTAGACAGCATCTCTTTGTTCCCAACAAAGACCCCCTCTGACAGAGCAAATGCACTTTGAGGAAGAAAACAAACCCGAATCCTTTAAAACTCACAGTCCTGGCAAACGAACTGAGAGAATGTAGAATCTACCGAAATGAGTATCAGTGTCTGAAGGAGTACTTGGAGGTGGTCTCCATTCAGGAGCTCTGGGAATTGATTCTGAAACGCTGGATTGAAGACTATAGCTGGACTTTTACGCCAAAAAGGGCCAATTCAGAAATGGCGGCTTCAGGAGAAGGTAAGCCTTGGCCAGTATTGACAGCCTGCTGGAGTGCACAGGGAGAAAGATGTATGGTAGACCACCCGGGGGGGGGGGCTTAAGGGTAAGGTTATCAGAGAAAATACAGGATGTCCAGCTAAGCTGTGATTTCAGATAAAGAACAAATAATCTTTGTGAAAGTATGCCTCAGTTATTGCATGGGAGATACTTATACTAAAAATTAGTTGATAAATAATTTTATTAGAAGTGTATCCCAAATTCTTGCATGCGCTATACTTATACCAAAAATTAATTTGTTGTTTATCTGAAATTCAAATTTAACTGCATACTCTGTGTTTTTATTTGCTAAATCCAACAACCCTGTCTAGGGAGCTCTGTGCTGACTGTAAAGAGAACACTATGAGGCACATTTTTCAGGAGCTAAGAGATGGACCTTCATTACTTCTTCTTTTTTAAAGTTTTTTTTTTAAAAAGATTTTATTAAAAAAAAAGATTTTATTTATTCATGAGAGATAGAGAGAGGCACAGGCACAGGCGGAAGGAGAAGCAGGCTCCCTGTGGGGAGCCCAATGTGGGACTCGATCCCAGGACCCCAGGATTATGCCCCGAGCCAAAGGCGGACGCTCAACCATTGAGTCCCCCAGGTGCCCCTTTTTAAAATATTTTATTTATTTATGAACAAGACAGAGAACGAGAGAGGGGGAGGAACAGAAGGAGAGGGGCCAGCAGACTCTGCACTGGGCCCAGATCCCCACACGGGGCTGGATCTCAAGGCTGAGGTCATGACTTGCGCAGGAACCAAGAGTTGGACGCCTAACTGACTGAGCCACCCAGGCGCCCCTGCTTTTATTATTTCTATAACTCAATTCTTTTGAGCCTATAGTTCAAATGATGGCAGAAGCTAATTCAGTTAATCTAGGTTTATTCCATCAATTTAGCTTGTTTTCAGACAACTCAGGGTGTTTTTCAGGCAAGGGAGGACTTGTGTCCTTCTTGTGTCTCTTCTGGGTTGAGCTCAAATCCAAGGGCCTTGATGTTGGGTGTCCTTGGTTGTCACTGTCCCTGCTGTCTTCCGCCGAGGTGATTATGGCCCCAGATGGTCCACAAATACCGACATGCCTCCCTACAGTTTTGGCATCCACTAGGACGCCCCCGTGTTCCCATCTGGTCCTGGGTTGTTCTGTCTCTGCTGCCACCTGCTGCCACTTTCCCTCATCCTAGTGAGGAGGCTCTCCTCTGCTAACGTTTGTACCCTCTAGAGCCTACAGTCTTGGGGGGCACACAGTGTTCCTGACAGACAGCATTGGTTGCCCTCTGTACCCTTGGAGATCCTGGCCCTTGGGCTCCCCACAGCGACTTCTACTGCCTGGTCCTGGGGGCCTCAGGAGAGCTGCGGAGCTGCTAGCTTCCAGACTCCCAATGGAAGCAGAGTGCAGGCCTCTGTCTGTTTGGTGCCAGGTGCATCCGTGTGGTGGGTGCTCTGTGCCCACTCACAGCCGGGGTTCAGGGGCGGGCACGGCCCCTCCATAGAAACCCTTCTGAGCAGCTTTGTTGCTTTCTTGCCTCCCTGTCCCTCCCTCCTCTCTCGCTTCCGTCTTCCTCAGCTCATCCTCTGTCTGAGTCTGTTGTTTGTGGTTAAGAGATTTATTCCACTGGTGGTGAGGAGTCCATCCTTTGATATTCAAAAGCCCATCTTTTGAGAAGGAAAGTTTGTTCTCAAAGCCACTATCTCTGCAATGAGTTTCAAAAGGCTTGTATGCCCAGGGTCACTTCATGTTCCTGACTGCTGGAAGCAGCATGGCTGCCAGAGCTCCAGCCATTGCATTTCAGGCAAGAGGAAGGACGAAGAGAAAAAGAAGGGTTTGCATTTTCTTTTAAGGAGCTTCCCCAGGTTTCCACCAACATCTCCACTATGTCCCCATAACTTTGTCATTTGGCCACAGCTAGACACAAAGGAAGCTGACAAATAGAGGTTTCAACAGGTGTGTTGCTACCATATGGGCATGAATGAAATGCATGGCTACCCCTGGCAGTTGGTTTTTTGGCCCTGCCATTTCTAGAAGCCTCTGTCTTCATTGTTTTGAGAGCCAATGCCGAATGAATCTCAGAGTCTAGTGTTTGCCTGCAGTGGAATCGGGATCTGGAGGGCACAGCACAGGGCGGGAGGTCTGAGATGCCCACAGGTGACACTGAGGTCATGGTAGGAGAGTGACCTCACCGCATCCTGTCCTTACCTCACTCCCAGGCCTGTGTGCCGTTTGACGGAGTCTACCTTTTCCTCTGGCCATCACCATGACTTCTGTTATAAACAGTTTGTCATTCAGAGCAAGGACTTTAGAATCTGACAGAACTGGCATGACCTTGTCAAAGGGGCTTAACTTTCTAAGACTCAAGTTTCTTACCTGCAAGCTGGCGATGGTCACAAGTGCTGACCTCGAGGGTATTAGGAATGCTAAGTGTGCCTGATGGAGGGTGCTTCATAAGCACTGTGGTGGCCATGACAGCCCTGTGCCACAATTTCCAGCCTATCCAGCTCCATGGGAAGCATGTGCTGTCCCTTTGGTGGTGGCACCCTGTGAGCCATTGTCTGTGGCTCTGGCAGGGTTCAAGATGGTGGCCGGCCTGTCAGTCCCATAGTGAGTGGCCTGGACCGGGAGGTCCGGCCAACCTGTGACAGCATCAGAACCCTTGCTACTTTAAGCCACTGAAACTTTGGGGTCACCTGTCCATGCAGCATAATCTGTCCTGTCCTTACAGAGACTAGCACTGCAGAATGTCAGCCAGTAAGTCTGCCTGTAAGAACTGTGTGCACAGAGGAGGCTGCAGTCCAGCCCTTCCTCACGTTCTCACAATTGGAGGACCACTGGGACTGAGTCAGAAGGTTTGAGTCCTGTTTTCTCAATCACATGCTAGCCAGAGGCCAGCCACTGGGTCGCTCTGGTTTTAAATCATTTTGTTTGTCACTTGGGGATTGTATCAAGTATGGTCTACAGACAACAGGACCAACAGGATTATATCTCTGTGCATCTGTGTGTGTGTGTATATCTCTCTAAAGATCTCTGGGAAAAGGTCATGAGGGTTTTGCTTACATGATTATGAAGATTGGGAAGTCCCAGGATCTTTCTAGAAGCTGGAGACCCAGGAAAACTATTGGTAGAGTTCTGGTCCAAGTCCAAAGGCCTGAGAGCTGGGGGGGGGGGGGGGGGGGCACGATGCTCCAAGTTCTAGTATGAGTCTGAGGGTCTGAGACTCAGAAGTGCTGAGAAGTCAGGGACTCAGCTCCAGCATAGAGAAAATTCACCTTCTCTGCCTTTTCTCTGTTCTGGCCCTGGGCAGATTGGGTGATGTCCATGTGCATCGGTGAGGGTGATTGTTACTCAGTCCACCCATTCAAATGCTAGTCTCTTCAGAGATACCCTCACAGACACACCCTGAAATACTACCTAACCAGCTCTCTGGGCATCCCTCAGCCCAGTACAGCTGACCTGTAAAATCATGTGGGAAAAATCACAGATCTTCATATCTCACGAGGTTATTTTGTAAAAAGGTAAATTCTGTTTTCGATGACAATTTTTTATGTACTTTAAGCTTTGTGTTTAATACTCTAAATCTTGGAGGCAGGATAATATTTGTTCCAGTTCTTTTCTCTCCCATTCCCCAACCCCCTTCCCTATTTATGGTCTACAAAAATGCCCTCACTGTACCCGGTGGAAGAGGGGAGTCTCCTCCTTCCGTGGGTTTTCAAAGTGCTCCACTGCCACCTGCATGAGGCTGCACATTGTAGGTCAGCTAGCACGAAGTCTCTACAGCCTGGAAAGCATTTCAGTGGAAATACAGGATGGTTATGTGAACAACAGGCTCCCATTTTATTACAGCTCTTGTGACGAGCTGGGCTTGGTGGGGCATCCCACAGAGCGTACCATTCATCTTGCAAGAAAAAGCATCAAGCAGAAATTTAAGAATACTTCTATTTTACCTTTCAAGAGCAGGTATCTCCAAGCTTTTAATGCAATAAAACCCCCTTGTTTTTAGGAAGCTCATTTCTGGTGGTATGATCTGTTGGAATCACTTCTCTGGCAGTGAAAACATAGTAATCTTGACCATAGCATTCAATTTGTCATTAGTCTGCTCAGCTTCCCCTTGACATGTGAGACCCAAGTGCAAACTAACTTCTCCCAAATGTGTTCCCTCAAATATTTGAAAGTGCTTATTTAAGTGGTAACCACGAGTCGTATTTAAAATAGAAAAAAGTACATTACAGATACTTCTTTGGGAGCCGGGGAGACGGCATGAAAAATGAGTGGGCTCCCTAGCTTTTCAAAATCTGGGCCAGTGGTCGTAACTGTAACAAATTCTTTGCTAAACTCCAAGGATTTATAAGAAGATACATTTTTAATATTCCAGGGTCTTTTCCAAGCTGCCTTTTTATTGTGTCTAATTATGGCCACAGATATGATCTGCTATCATGTTTTCATCCTAAAGTCAGACGCATTCCACTGTCCTTGATTATTCAATAGGTGTGATCACTCCTGTCAGAGAAAGTAGTCCATATATCTTTGAGAATCCAACAAACCACAGGAAAACACATTTCCACCGAATCTTAGTCCGATACTTTCAACGGCAAACCACTTTCTGGAGAGTGTACGAGGAACTGCCCTGGCATATGAAGATGAGCGGCTCCTGGGGGGACTTGTGCAGCTCTCTTCTCTCAAGTCCTAGGTAAGGCTCGTCCTTCTTATGTGGAGTTGGGGCCAATTTTGTTCCTCCCCTCCTGAGCGCTGTGTTTATACCCACGAATCCCTTAAGCCATGAGTATTCGTTCCTTTACTCCTTCCATCACCTGCCAGTTTGTGGGCAGGGGCCCCTTATGTGGCTCCACTCCTGTGGCTTATGGGTTCTCAGTATTGTCCCATTTGACCTTCCGACTGCAGAGTGTTCTTTTCCTTCTTGACTTTGCATGGATTCCTTTCAAAGTGAGGAGGATTCCAGAGACAGGAGGACTCGTAGCTGGGGAGGATAAAGAACAGCTCCATGTTCTCTGGCTAGACCCTCTCAATTTCCTTCCTTCCCTTTTTTTCTCCTCCTCTCCGTACGTACCCCTGCTTCCTTCCTGTCCTCTTGTGCCCGCTCAGCAAATGTGTGTCATCGACTTACCCTGAATCCCAGCTCGTGTGGGCTCCGGGGGTGCAAGAGCGAATGAGGTACAGCTGGCTCTAGCGGGGGGTGCAGGTGGAGCCATAGACAGCTGCACACGGGGTCAGGGCTTCCCCAGAGCAGAGATGTGCAGCTGGCAAGCCTGGCAGGTTTGGGGAGCCTGCCAGAGGAGGGGGACTCCTGGCAGAGGAGTGGCAATGGCTTTGATGGCTTAACAGTGACAGTCTGACATTTGCCTGGTGACCTACCAAAGAAAGATGTTGTGGTTAAGGTGTTTCTGAATAGGCTGATGGAATGGGGTGAATAGAAGAATAGCTTCCTTCAAGGCACAAAACACTGAAATGACTCACGTTAATACATTGCATTGCAAGCATCACAGACTTCATATCAAAGATCCAAAACTCAAGCTTCTGGACAAGGCTGCACCTCATCCACTACTGGAGCATGTTATCAGAAGTTGGCTATGATGCTGCTGGGGCTTATGTGTTCACAGTGTCTAAGATTAAAGCCGACAGGTGCCATAAGGTGAGGAGGAGATGTTCGCTCTCAGGTACAGTGAATCACTATGTGTTGATGGTCCACTTTGCTGGGATGTACTGTGGCTAAGAGTCACTGTTCTCCTGTTTCCCCACGGGGTTCTGGTCATTCCCTTAGACCTCCCTGAGTACCCCAGCTTAGGGCCATAATTTCTGAAGATAAGGAAAGGAGAATAAGTGTTAGTTTTGAGGTGGCTCCTCTCTCTCCTGCTGTATCTGTTCCCTGAGGCCCTGTCCTTAGCCACACTCCCGACATCATTCTCCTTGATCTGTATGTCTGGCCTTGACCTCCTTTTGGAGCATCGGAGCACGTGCTCTGCACTCAGGACCAGCAGGACTGTCACTCCATCAGCGACTTTCCCGAGTGACCAGTTGACACTTCAAATGAAATAGATGCAAAACCTGAATTATTTCAGATATTCCCTCCAAATGAGTTTCCTTCTGTGTTCCCTCTATCCTAAGACCCCCCTGGGGCCCCTCACTCAGTCCTGGAAACATGCACTTACTGTCAGGGGTGGCCCCCATCTGAACTGCCACATCTGCCTGCTGGTTTGGGTTTGGACAGCACTTTGGTCAGTACTTCTCCTCTGAATTCTCCATAGCAGGCCTCCTTGCTGTCTATCCTGCTCCCCATATTTCCTGGCTTATTAGGCAGTAATAACATTCATTAATTCTTTCAGCAAATAGTAACTGTGCACCTTCCCGGGCCCATGGACTCACTGGGTGCTGCCCACATACCAGTGAACTAAGCAAACTAATTCAAAACCAGTTCAAAAATGAATCCCTGCCCTCATGTTTTACCATGTAATGATCATAATAACAGATTCTGAGCATTTGGCATGTGCCAGGCTCTAACTTCAGTACTTTATATGTATTTTGTTTAATTCTAATAAAATCTCTATAAGATGACTAATATCTTGGTTGAAATGAGGGAAACTGAGTGTTGGAAAGGTGAAGTAAGTTGCCCAAGATCTCCCACATAGTTAGGAACGGATTTGGGCTATGTCAGTCCTGTATCCCTTTTGGTCCTTAACCATGTAGCCTTTACCTGTATTGTTTGTTTGTTTTTTAAAGATTTTATTTATTTATTTGAGAGAGAAAAAGGGAGTGCACACACGAGAAGAGGGCAGGGCAGAGGGAGAGGGAGAAAGAATCTCCAGCAGACTCCACACGGAGCGCAGAGCCCGATGTGGGCCTCAGTTTCCCGAGCCAAGATCAGGAGTCGGACACTTAGCTGACTGAACCCCCCAGGCACCCACTTTTACCTGCATCCTTCTTGCCATGTATGAATTATATAATTTTGGAGTTTCCCTGATCCACTCATCAACCAATGTAGGAGGACCCAGTGCATCCTTAATTGTATCAGCGCTTAGGGACGTGGGGTGTGGGCAGGTGCGGGGGAGGCGTGGGGTCTGCCCCCAGGGATTGGGGTGTGGGCAGGTGGGGGAGGCGTGGGGTCTGTTCTTAGGGACGCAAGACATGGGCAGGTGGGGGGAGGTGTGGGGTCTGTGTTTAGGGATGTGGGGCGTGGGCAGTTTGGGGGAGGCATGAGGTCTGCGCTTAGGGACGTGGGTTCTGCACTTAGGGATGTGGGGTGTGGGCAGGTGGGGGGAGGTGTGGGGTCCGTGCTTAGGGACTGGGGCTTGGGCAGGTTCGGGGGGTGCTGGGGGAAGCATCATGTGTCATAGGAAGGGGGAAGCCAACCACAGATGAGCCTTCCAGGGTGGGGCGAATGTCCCTCCTGGTGATGTGTGCTGCTTGTCATACGTGGTTGTTGTGGCGATGAAAGGGGCTGGGGGCTGGGGTGGGTAGGGGGAAAGCACCTAACAACACAGCGTGTGAGGGTTTTTTGGCTGCAAGTGAGCCTAGTCAGAATGTGGCCCCTTGAATGGGCCGGAGACATGTGTAGACCTCTGTGCTGCTGCTGTCTGAGTGTCTGCGGGCTGGGTGCTGCCCACTCTGGGCCCTGGGGGCTCCTCAGCAGGGAGTCCTGGCCCCCAGCCCTGGTTTGACAGCTTCCATCCTCCTCACTCCTCACGTCCAGTCATGGGCACGTCCTGCAGATCTTATTTCCATGCAGCCTCGCACATCATCTCCATCAGAGCCAGCAGGCTCTTGTGGCCTGTTGTCTTATCTCTACCTTGGCTGGCAGAGTCAGCCTATGGCCATCTGGGGGTGGGGGCTCCCTGGAGTCCTCCTGGGGGCTGTGTAGGTTCACTGCCCACCCCCCCGCCTTAGGGTTGCTGAACATAGAAGTCACAAAGTCACAAGACAGACTGCTTGTCACCAAAGCAATAGAAGATTCATTGGAACAGGTTTGATTTCGGCAGGAATCCTGTGTGACAATCCTGGGAGGCATCCCGGTAGCCTGGCTGGCTGTTAGGCCAAGTGTGTGGTCATTGTCCCGAGACAGGCTGTGCTCCTAGGGTGCTGCCCCAGGACAAGGCCCACAGACTGGAACGTGCTTTCATAGGAATTGTTTTGCCGACTGCGATCTCAGGGGTACTTGCTAGCTCACCCCTGTTCCCTCCTAATAAATAGGTGTGGGCAGGCAGGCTTGCCCTGGTACCTTCTGACCGTGCTTCCTGAGTGCCTGCACTGTGCTGTGGAGGACAGGGTGGGTAGGCTCCCTGCTGGATGGAGCTCATGCTGGGGTGCAAGCCCAGGTGTGAGACTGTCCCTGCTCAGGAGGCTGTGGCAGCTCAGGGCTGGGAGCTCAGAGCCAGGTCAGGTCCCTGCAGAGCCTGGGGTTTGGCACCCCCTGGTGGCAATGACGAGAACCAGAGCCCTAACTCAGGTCGGTGGAGAAGATGCCACTTCTGCAGATGCCTGCTTGCGGGCCTGCCTGCGCACCTGCCGCCTGGGTCTGTCCCCTTGCGGGATGCGTCCAGGCCGGGTACATCTCCCAGTGAAGGAGGTCTCTGAGCCTGGGCAACCTCAATGGTCGGGCCAGTTTTTATAGATCATCTGGGACTTGATAAACTTGTTTTTGGCTGGAGTCCTGGGTCACATCAAAGTGGAGAAAATCCATTTCTGGCTGCAGTTGCATTTTTAGAGGAAGTCAAACATCAAAAGAGGCTGAAAACCTGCATGTCCCCATCCTGACCGATGGTGGGCTACCCTTCAGGTGGCAGGTGTGGCGGGTTGCGGACAATCATTTCTCTTTTAAAGGCAGAGGGTAGGGATTCCTGGGTGGCGCAGTGGTTTGGCGCCTGCCTTTGGCCCAGGGCACGGTCCTGGAGACCCGGGATCGAATCCCACGTCGGGCTCCCGGTGCATGGAGCCTGCTTCTCCCTCTGCCTGTGTCTCTGCCTCTCTCTCTGTGTGACTATCATAAATAAATAAAAATTAAAAAAAAAAAAAAGGCAGAGGGTAAATGCAGTGCAGTACAGGATCTTGTCTGGAGATTGTAGCAAACAGGACAACATCAGCTTTTCATGACTAATCTGATGCGTTGCCCTTGATACCTATGGAAACTTCTCAATATTTTAGATAGATGAAACAAAATGGTTTATTAAAAGCAATTTTTAAAATAGCTCTACAGAAAAATTAAAAGAACAAAAGATGCAATTTACAATGGCCACAGAAAGTATGAAGTATCTAAGAATAGGTGTAACAAGAAATGTGTAGGATCTCTGTTTTTTAAAAAAGCTTTAGAATTATAGAAAATAAAATTTTAGTACATAGGGAGATGTACCATATTCTTGGATGGGGCAACTCAAGGTTGTAAAGCTTATCAGTTCTTCCTCAATTGACTTATATACATAAGACAATTCTAATTGAGATCCCAATGGGATTAAAACATTTCAAAATGATTTTAAAATTCTTGGAGAAAGAAATATGTGAGAATGAGAGTTTAAAATAATGAGAGCAATTTTAGAAAAAAAATTATTTATTTATTCATGAGAGACACACAGAAAGAGAGAGAGAGAGGCAGAGACACAGGCAGAATAAGAAGCAGACTCCCTGCAGGGAGCCCCACGTGGGACTCAATCAGGATCCCAGGATCATGACCTGCACCAAAGGCAGGTGCTTCACTGGCTGAGCCCCCCAGACACCCTCTACCCCTCAGTTCTCATGCCTACCTTAGGTGCCTTTGCCTGGATGGCCGCTGAGGACAAGAGTCTTGGACTCTGGCCCTTAGCGCACTCTCTCCCTTGGCCCTGACTTAGTTTTTGCTTTTGGACTCCAAGCACTGTATGTGTCAGAGCCCTCTGGCCTCTCTGCTGTGCTGAGGGCTGCAGCCTCATCTACTGTGCTCGGTGTTGAGAACCAACAATGCTGCCTGACGGGCAGCAAGTGCTCAATAAGTGTTTATTCTGTGCACAAATGGCGATCCCTGAAGAAGCTGGCAGAAAGAAGGCAGGAGTGTATTCCATGTCCAGAACAGCAGAGGGAGAACAAGGGATGTCCTTGTGTCAAATACATTAGATGCAATGCTTTGAGATGAGGCAATAGTGAAATGTCAGATGCTGGAATATTGGGGAAGAAAAAGTCTGAAAGTGATGGCTTTGCAGTACCATATATGGAATCTTCAAGTTCTAGAATTTTTTATAACACACACACACACACACACACACACAGGCACACACACACCCTGTGTGTTCCTTATTTGGTTCTTTTAACATTTTATTCTTTCTGTTAAAGCCAGTAATTCAAGATAGTTACAACAGAGGGCAGAACTGTGCAAGTAATTTTAAACGCATGTTTACTCTTGCCTGAAAATCATCCCCAATACAAACTCCTGAAGTATATGGACTGTGCTATAGAAAGAACTATTTTGCATTCTAGTTTTCAACATTTACCTGTCAAGATTATTTAAAAGCATTATTTTTCATGTCATTGTGTGAAATACCTGGTGATACATGTAGGCACTAATAAAAGCCAAGTGCTAATCCTTTGAGGAACACTGAAATGTGGCTAATGTCTTTATAAGTCCTATGTCAGGATTAGGTGATGGCTGTTCTTTATTCCTTCCCAAATATGCTTCACCTTTCTTTCCTATCTAGTGCTGGAATGCAGGCTTTTTGAGGTCACCACCATTAACAAATGCCGATTAATGTTCTTTATCGGGAAATTTCTGAAGCTTATAGGCAAGACCAAGGAAGCAGAAGGGCTATTCTTGAACATCGAGAACATGCTAGCACAGGTAAAGTGGAAAATCACTTTAAATCCTTCAAATGCCCTTCCTTTTGTGTTAGATATTTTCAGATATTATTTACCTTTGTTCCTTTATAATCTCATCCACTAAGAGAGGAGTTAATGATAAATAACAAATGATAAATTAATTATGTTAATCAGAGAGGAAGCCGACTTTAATCCATACCCTGAACCGTAGATTAGTGTTGACAAGTAGTAGATAGATGGGATCCAAGAGGTGAATTTTTTGGGGGAAAAAAAGGGAATGTTGATAAAGCAAACAAAACAAAACAAACCAAAAACCAAAAAAAAAAAAATAAATAAATAAAAGGAATAGAACAGTGGGTTGAAAGAACTAACAAAAGACTGGTTAAGGCCTTGGTTATGGTTTTAATTGGTTGTAATTTTCACAAAAATGTTGGGGAAAGTTGATTATCTTGTCTCAATAGTGATTGACTTTTTCTGAAATATTAAGTTTTGCCTTTGTTGAATACAATGAAAATTTTGCTCATAATACATAACTAACTATGCATACGAGGACATTTAACTGGCCTTTAAAAAATTATAAATTTTCCATATTTCAGTAGCATGTGTAGACCAAGAGTAGTATAACTAACCAGAGACAAAGCTGTTTTTATTTTAAAACAAAGACCTTCAAATTTTTCTAAAACATTGCCTCTGCCCCAGAAAGCATTCTATCTAAAGAGGTTAATAAGACTTAACATGGCAAGTCTCCTTGTGGCAGAGATCATGCTTGGTCACCAATGTTTATATCCTCCGTGGCATATTACAACCTACAGGTGCCTAATAAGTGAATTGGTGGATCACTTTGAATTTGCAGCTACTCCGCGTCCTTAGAAGGCAGCACAGAGGTGTGAGCAGGGCACTGCATGTTTTCTGGCAGGCCAGGTTTGAAGTGCTTTGGCCCTCGCTGCTGTGTGAGCTCGGCAAGGGTTCTGACCTCTCTGAGTGTTGAGGATCCCAGACCTGGCTCCAGGGGTTGTTAACAGGCTCAGGAAAGAAAGGACATAGAGCACCTCTCAGCCCGTGTGGCACACAGTGAGGTGCAAGACCTGGAGGCTGTTTGTTACTGCTGGCTGTGGGGGCAAGGTACCTGAGGCCTTGCTTCCTCACAGTAGGGCAGCTTGATTTCAGCGACCCTGAGCTCTTCTATCTTCCCAGGAGTGGAGTCCAGCGGTTCTCTGTTATCCTACCGTAATTCTGGAAGTTCCCCTGAGCCCCCAGGTTTTTTCCTGCGAGGTCCAGGTGTTCATCCCTGACAAGTGTCTGCGTGGGGAGCACCAGTTATTTTCTGAGACTGTCACTGAATTCACGTAGTCATTCACTCATTCACCCACTCCGTGGACGCTGACTGAGGGCCTTGCCTGCCCGAGCGCTGTGCCAGGATTTGGGATGCTGGCAGGAGTGAAGCAGGCACGCTCTCTGTCTGAAAGGAGCTCCCTGTGTGGCCGGAAGCCGCTGAGAACACGCAGAGCAGCAAGGGAGTGTGGCCCGTGCCATACACGGTCGCGGTCGTGGAAGGTTCGACGGCTTTGCAGGAGGCGCGCCGGAGCTGGACACTTGAGGGGAATTTCTGTCCCTGAGGCTCCTTTAGGAGTCGTCAGTCTCAGGTTCTGTTCTCAAAGTATTTTGCATCAGTGGTTCGGGACTAGCCACTATGGGGACTGGTCTGGGAGTATCCTGGGGCCCTGGAGGTACTTCCCAAAGACACTTCTGAAGCTACTTTGGCGATAACGGCTTCTCTGAAACAGGTGCCTGTGGCTCCTGACCTGGTTACTCGTGATGTACGCGTCTGGCATGTGCAGCACATTCAGCTCGGGTTGTTGCAGGAGTTGCAGGCCGTAGTTTTCTGCAGGGAGGCAGTTGTGCTCCCCAGGAGGCCGTGGCCACAGGGGACACAGTCGGGTGCTCACGACCCGGGGACAGGGGCACCGCCGCACACCCTGCGTGGGGAGGACCCCTCTCCATCCAGTGGCACGATGCTCAGGCTGGGGAGCTGATTGCGCCCAAGCGCTTGTTGGGAGCATGGGTGTCGCTGCCCGCCACGCGGGTGGTGAAGGCAGATGATTTTGTGAAAGGGCCTGTGGTTACGGGTCAGAAACCTCCTCGTGAAGGACAAGGCCCGGAGCAGAGCCCTGGAGGCGGGGCACCCCCGGCCTTCCCCATGCAAGTCACGCAGGCTTCGGACACTGATTGAACCTGGGGAGCCTTAGTTTCCCCACCTGCAGTGGAGGAGCAGTGGCCCCTTGTTTTGTGGCACGTCTGTAAAGACCCAAGACGTCACGTGCAGGGAGCACGCAGCTCCATACGCGGCAGCTGGTGCGACTGTGGACGGTGACCAAGGAAGACCCCTTCCTGTCCTGAGCACTGCTGACCAAGCCCACGAAGCTCTACTTGGGTGCGGGGTCCTGCTGCAGCAGGGAGCAGCAAGGGACAGCCCGGAGGCAGCAGGGGACAGTCCAAAATTCCAGGGATGACAGCTGTGCCCTGGGGGGAAGCTTGACAACGTGCCTGCATGTCCAGCTGTGTACCCCTGTCACTGGCCCCAGGGCAGTGACACCCAGGCTGCAGGGCGGTGCGGGGCTAGGGTGCTAGCTTTCCTCCCCCCGGCTTCTGCCCTCCTCGGCCTGGCTGGGGATACGGCCCGGCTGCACCTGAGTCTGACAGGTGTGGGGAATCCGGAGGGGAAGAGGAGGGACCCTGAACGTTCCCTGTCCTGAGTCTGCAGGTGGGAAAGGAGGTGCGGGCAGCACCGTCAGCTGCTGGGGGGTATGGACAGAGACAGGATTGCTCACCTGCGGGGCCTGGAAGCCCATGGGGAGCACACCCGTGAGTGACACGGGGTCTTGTTCACACTTGGAGGGACACAGGGAGGAGGGGCATGTGAATGCGTGAGGGACAGAAGGTCCCCCCTGAACCAAGGAGGATGTGCTGCTCAGGGGGCTGCACAGACAAAGACTGCTGAGTGGGGGTCAGTGGTGACCCCCAGACATGGAAGGGGTAGATGCGGGGGTGCTGAAGTGTGGGGCATTTGGAGTTGACTGTGTGATGCTGACAGGGAGGACAGCACGTACTGAGACTAGTCTGAGAAGCTTGTTGGTGATAGCATGGCTTCAGGTGAGGTTTGATCCAGGACACGTATGTATGTGTGGAACAGGAAAGGAGCTGGGAAGATGGGCAGACTGGAGATGCCAGCGGGGACTCTGTGAGGGGGACAGGTCTCGGAAGGCCTAGGGAGGGACGGGTCCTTGAAAAGGAGGCTGGGCATCCCTTCCCCTGAGACACGCAGGAGGAAAGAAAATGGGTGAAAACACTGTGAACTTGAAATTCAAAAGAAAAGTGTGAATGAGGTATACCAGACTGTAATCTCCTAGGATCCATCTCCCCTTTCATAGTAAGTGATGTGCCCCTCTCCCGGATGGTTAGCTCAGTGAATGGTTGGAAAAAGAGCCCACATTTCTCAACTTTCCTTGGAACTGGAAATGAGCACGTGCCTAAGTGTGGGCTGGCCAGAGTAAGTGGGAATGGTGTGGACAGCTTCTAAAGGGTTTTCATGAAGCGAAGAGTCTGATCCCCTTCTCTTTCCTCCATTCTGCTGGTGGGATTGTGGATATCATGGCCAGAGATGGAGCAGTCATTTTGCAACAGGAAGTATCCTTGGGAATGGAGGTCAGGCAAGGTCAAGCCACAAGGTAAAAGGAATCTGAGTCTCTGACACTGTGGTGTGTCTGCAACTCTGGGCCACCCATTTCCTGACTGCTGCACAAGAGAGAAATCAAGTCACTGTTTTTGTTTTGTTCTATTTTAAATATTTTGTTTATTTAGTAGAGAGAGAAAAGAGAAAGCCGCAAGGGTGGCGGCGAGGGCCAGAGGGAGAAGCAGGTTCCCTACCGAGCAGGGACCAGAAGTGGGCCTGGATCCCAGGAGCCCAGGACCATGACTGACTGAAGGCTGACCCTTAACAGACCCAGCCACCCAGGGACCCCTCAAGTCATTATTAACCTGGGTTCTCTGTGACTTGCAGCCAATCATGATGCGGGCCAGTATCTGGGGGCAGTCTTCAGGGGTTTGTCATACAGTCAGCCTGGAGTCTGTCTCTGAAGTGGGGTGGGAAGGATGAGGCCTGGGCCAGCTGCTGAGAAGGGTCACCTTTATAGGTCCATATGAGGGGTGCGTGATGGAGCTGGAAGCCTATGGCCCCGGGGACCCCTAGCACAGCTGGTTGCCTCCAGGGCTGCAAGCTGACCTTTTTCCCAGTCCCTTCCTGGGCGGTGCCTGCACCAAGCTGCGGGGGTCAGTGTGGCAGGGGGAAGCACTTTGAGCAGGTGCAGGGGAGCTGAATTCACACCCAGGAGCCGGGCGCAGTCGGGCCTCTGCTGGGCAGGCACCAGGCTGTGGAGGAGCCAGCGAGGATGATCGCTCATTCGAGTAGGGCCAAACCCATGCACAGATGTTCTTGTTGATGTCATGTTTTCTTTTTAGTTTTAGATTTTATTTATTTATATGAGAGAGAGAGAGAGAGAGAGGGAGAGAGAGAGAGAGCACGAGGGGGCAGAGGCAGCAGGACGAGCAGACTCCGCTGAGCATGAAACCCCACCTGGGACTCAATCCTAGGACCACCTGAGCCAAAGGCAGATGCCTAACTGGCTGAGCCTCCCAGGAGCCCCAATATCACGTTTTCTGACATGAGATGCTACCAGTAAGATAACTCATCACTGACTCTCATGTCTTATACTGGACTTTTAGAAGATTATACCCAACGGATGTGTTCCCATGTGCTGAAAACGTTTTGGGAGAGGAGTGATTTGGAGTCACGGAGTGTAAGTGCCACCGAACGAAATATGCTGCAGCGGCAGATCCCTAAACAAGTTGTGTACTGTGCTAACAGATGTCTGGTCACCCTTGGATTAAGGGCCACATGGATGGTATTGTTGGGTGTGCATGTGAGCTCTAGAGAGTATATCCCCTGGGAACTTCCACATGTGCACAATGTTGTGTTGTTCTTCAAAACTGTTTACTACTATGAACTATAGCCTCTGAAAACATTCTCCCCAATTTATTTTTGGTTTACACTGTTTCCCCATAAACGTCTCACAGCATTTTATAAATATTTAAATTCCCTAAGAGAAGAAGGGGTGCAGGCATGGCTGCTTCTGCGAGGAAGTTGCTGGTGGGCATTGGGCTGCGGTGCCAGCCTGGGGCTGTGTCCCCTCAGGAGGGCATCCTTTCTTTGCAGAGCCAGGCCCTGACACAGGTGCTTCCCACTGTGCAGAATGCGACTCGAGAGTTCTACCTTGAGGTTGGGCTGACCCACGAGGGATTCCAGTGTTTCCAGAAAGCCTGGTCCAACCTCATGGAGTTTTCACCTGGCGACATCAAAGACAATCAAGACGTCGTGAGGCAGAAAGGTTGGCAGTTGGGGCGGGGGCCTGTGTGTGTCAGAGCTGGGCTAGGTGGGTCCCCAGCAGCCCTCATGGGGGCTCCGTGCACTGCGTCCTGCAGGGGGCATGGGGGTGACCCGTGAGCATCCTTGGGACAGCCCAGCCTCTGGGGACCTTGAAGCAGACTGGGAGGCAGGGAGGCCGGGGCAGGGCAGGGGCCTCAGGATGGTGGGAAGGGGGCTGGGGTGGGGGGCCGGGGTTTCAGGGTGGGGGGGGTGGGAGGGGTGGGGGCCTTCCCACCACTGAGGCCTGCCCCGGGGCTGGATCTCCCCTCCCCGAACTGCGTGTCCTCTAGACGCTCCTGAGCTTCCTGGGTCATGTCCTTCATGTCACAGGAGGGAGAAGGAGGGGACAGCTGAGGCCTCCATGGTGAGGGGCTGTGGGAGTGCCCGGCCCCACCGTGCTGCTCAGAGACAGACTCAAAGAGTGTTTGATGAGTGAAGCTATTAGGTATTTTTGAAGCACTGACTCACGGTCACACCAAAGCAAAGGATGTGAGACTGACACCATATTTAAATGGCTGCGTTAATTAGCTGCTGTTGCATTGAACAAACCACCCAGAATGCAGCCGCCCCACAATGGCTCCCTGCTCACAGGCCCACAGATGGGGGGTCCAGGCCCAGGGGAGCTCAGAGTCAGGCTGGATGGGGCATGGGTCTGAGATGACCTGGTCTCTGGGGCTTCCCGCAGATGTCTGGTGGTCATCCGGCCAAGGTGATGGGGTGCCTGGGCACACGTCTGTCACCTCACAGCCCGGCTGATTCCCTCGGTGGGCATGGATTCCAAAGGAGGGCAAGCAGAAGCCTGTACAGGGCACTCACCTAGGCTCACAAGCGGCACAAACCCTCTTGTGTTTCAGTCGGTGGTCACAGCGCATCACCAGGCTTCATCCATGGGCAGAGCAAGGGGCTCCACCCCTTGGTGGAGGAGGTGCAGGCTGGTGGGAGCGGGGGGTTGCTACTGCCAGCTACAGGATCCAAGGCCACCAGCAAGCTCCCCACCCTCCCTAGATCTTATCTGTAAACCCATTTGGATAGTAGCAGTTGTCATTGCTGGATGCATGTTATGTGTAAGGTGCTTTGTACTCAGGAGCTTCCACTCTCAGACTCACCTCACAAAGTGTGGGCGGCCATCTCCACTTTATAGTTGAGAGTCCAGCTGGGCTGCTTGGGACCCCAGCAGCCTGTGTGTAACAGCTCCTCAGTGCACAGAAGCCCTGGTGGTTGACATTCCTGGAGCTGTGGTCCTCGGGGCAGCTCCTGTGTAGCTGCTGCTGATTCTTCTTTTTAAAGATTTTATCTATTTATTCGAGAGACACAGAGAAAGAGGCAGAGACACAGGCAGAGGGAGAGGCAAGCTCCCTGCAGAGAGCCCAATGCGGGACTCGATCCCGGGACACCAGGGTCATGCCCTGAGCTGAAGGCAGACACTCACCCACTGAGCCCCAAGGTGCCCCTACAGTGTAGCTTCTGAAGCACAGCTGTCATGGGCATTCTGGGGCATCTGTGAGCTGAGGAACCCAGGGTGGGAACCAGGAGGCCTTCAGAAGGGTTTGGGGACTGGCCTTCCAAAGCCAGCAGGACCCTCTAAAGGGCAGAGCTCCAAGGAGCTGGGCAGCCCTTTGCCTGGTACAGACACATGTGACCCTCTACGGAAGTCCAATCAGTGGAAGTGGTGGGCCCCTGCTGGAAAGGGGTGCTTGGGAGTAGACCAGCGTCTTTAGTAGCAACCTTGGTGGGAAACCCCTGTAGTTTCAGTCTTCGACAAGGGTCAGGCCAGGATTCAGGACCCAGTAAGCAGGTGAAGGAGGAGGGGTGAGGGCTCCCAGATGCCAGAGCTCACACACTTGAGAACTGTTCATTGAGCCGCTGCATACCAGGTGCCGTCCTGGACAGTCATCGGCTCTGTCCTCTAAGGGAGGCAACACATGACACACAATCATTGCAGGTTGGAGTAAATGCAATGAAAGACACAAAGGAGATGCAGGTAGAGCATATGCAGGGGGAGAGTCTGCTTCTGAAAGGTTTGAAGGCTTCTCTGGCTGAGCTGTATGGTCCTGGAGGGGGAACAGCGCATGCAGGGCCCTGAGGTGGGAGGGGCAGTGCCTGTGGTAGCTGTGGAAAGAGCCTTCCTGAGCAAATGGCAGGAGGTCCCTGGGCCCAGATTGTGTAGGGCATTTGGCCTTGGGCCTTGGGCCAGCATTTGGATTTTGTCCTCTGTGAGAGGAAGCCTTACAGGGTGGGTATGATATCACTTGATCTCTGTTTTGGGATTACTTCTGTTGCTTTGCAGAGAATGGGCCCCATGGGGACTGAGAAGGGACGCGGGAGATGGGGTACACGGCTGTCCATCCTGATGCCCACGTGTCAGGTGTGAGGCCCTGGCTGGGGCTGGGGGTGGAGAGCAGTGGGCTTGGGGCAGTGAGTGAGGTAGTGTTGACGGTGGGAAGGCCCAGCCTGACCGGGAGATGGTACGCCTCTGTCATTACAACTGAAATCTCGATCTGCTTCTTTTTGCTGCTACCAAGGCAGTTCTAACACCTTCCGGGAACATCGTGAACGACTTCTTCTCTTCCTAATGGAGTGTGGCTCAGAGAGCACTTTCCAGCATTCTAGGAGTCAGAATATACAATACTCAATAAAGGAACCAAACGGGGGGCCTTGTGGAAGGTGGTGTGTCTCTAAGAAAGCTCCTTATTACTTGGGTTTATGGGGCTTATTCCTGTGCCTCTTGCTGTAAGGCTGGATGATTATTATTTTTTACTACAAGACCGTTCTGGGTCCTTCGGAGGACTTGGGCACCGCAGTGACAGCTGGTTTCACTACATCCGTAGTCTTACTTAATTTCTGATCTACTCATTTGCAAAACAGCCTCAGAATTCAGGTTCAGTGCATTGTCTCAGCTCCTCAGCCTAGTTGCTGCTGCGCAGGCACATCGTGGCCTGAAAGCCGATCCCGCTGCAGTCCAGGCCAGTAATTGATCTATTAAGGAAAACCGGCAACTTTGCCGTGGGCAGTGATGAAGCAGTGCTGTTAGGTGCCCCGCCTATTGACATCTCAACTCTCACAGAGCATCACACCCCAAGCATCCTCTCCTTTGCCGAAACGTATTCCCCACAGGCAGCGTACTGAACAATCTGGCAAAGTCGGGCCGGAGACTACTTGAAAGAACATCACATCTGGGAATGTGCTACTGAAATTTCCAGCCTGCTGTACAACAACCCCCGAGACCAGGCGACCATGAAATACACCAAAGGTGTTCTCATGTAAACATGTGTTTTTTTCTTGAACAATCATTCTTTCCTGTGCTAGTTTTCCCCATCAAGGTCAATGTTCTCAACCCACACTTGTGAGTCCATTTCCTGCTTGACAGGGTGAAGAATGTGGAACATTAGCATTTCTGCCCTCAACTTCGGGGATTCTCCAGCGGGCTGACTCTGCCCCTCAGGGGCTCTCTGGCAAGGTCTGGGGACACTTCAGGTTGTCAGGACTGTTGCTGACGTTGGGTGGGTGGAGGCCAGGTGGTACGAGCTGGTACAGGACACAGGATGGCCCCCATCGTGCCACCTGCCTGACGCCAGCTGGGGTTCAGGTTAGTGCCTAGCCTTTAGTAAAGGAGGCCTTTTTTTTTTTTTTAAAGATTTATTTATTTATGATATATATATATATATATATATATATAGAGAGAGAGAGAGAGAGAGAGAGAGAGAGAGAGAGAGAGGCAGAGACACAGGAGGAGGGAAAAGCAGGCTCCATGCAGGGAGCCCGATGTGGGACTCAAACCCAGGACTCCAGGATCACTCCCTGGGCCAAAGGCAGGCACTAAACCGCTGAGCCACCCAGGGATCCCTAAAGGAGGCCTTCTTACGTGTTGCTCTGAAGGTCTTGAGTCTCTACCACCATAAACTGCCCTGCTACTGTTCCATATCTTCCTGTATAAAACAAAGGATGTTTCTAAGAATTACTTTTGGGACGAATACCTACCATTTACATCAACATGGATGCAACTGGAGGGTATTATGCTGAGTAAAATACATCAGTTGGAGAAGGACTGTTGTCATGTGGTTCCACTCATTCGTGGAATATAAGTAGTGAGAGGGACGCTGAGGGAAGGAGGGAAACTGAGTGGGGAATATTAGAGAGGGAGACGAACCATGAGAGACTGGGAAACAAAGGGTAGGGGGCTGGGGACTAGGTGATAGGCACTGAAGAGGGAATGTGATGGGATGAGTGCGGGGTGTGATACTATATGCTGGCAAATTGAATTTAAATAAAAAAAAAGGAATTACTTTTGATGGCACACAGAAATAGCCAACATTATTGTGCTCATGTATCATTAAATACACACAAGCATTTTATTTTCAGGTGTGCAGCTGGGAATACTTCTCTTGCAAAAATGAGATTTCAAAGATGCTTAAATATCAGAAGTTTGTTTGGTAAGAAAAACATCCTAGTTGGAGAAATTATGGAATTTTTAGCAGATTTACTGTTTTTTCTACCAGGAGATAGTGAAAGGCAAGTTTTTTAAAAAGATTTTAAAAAGTTATTTGAGAGAGAGAGCGAGTGAGAAAGCGAGCGAGAGAGAGAATGAGCATGAGTGTGCTGGGGAGGGGGCTAGGGGACAGAAAGAATCTTAAGCAGACACTGCGCTGAGCATGGAGCCTGACATGGGGCTCGATCTCACAACCCAAGATTGTGACCTGAGCCAAACCAAGAGTCTAATGCTCAACCGACTGAGCCCCCAGGTGCCCCAGGGCAAGTCTAATAAAACGTCTCAAGTAGCGTGTCTTTCTCCCAGCAAAACACCATGGCGGGGAGGTCTGGGGTTGAACTGTTGGGGGTGTCTCACTGCTTGGACCCTTCCCCCTGTAGTTGTGAGGCTTTGCTAAGCTCCCCCCTCCACCCCAGGCATTGTTGGAGCTGCTCAAGAAAAAATCATCTGTAATGATGTAGGCAGGCGGGGGCCAGGGACCCAGGAGGGCCTGTGGGACCAGCTGAGAGGGTCCTTGGCTTCAGGCAGGATGGAAGGCAAACATGAGCCAGCAGGAGGTGAAGGTGGGGTTTATTGCCCATGTGTACGGACAGGGTGGGGGGTACAGACAGAGTGTCCAGGAGACACAGGGAGGAAAGAATACGAGTCTCATTTTCGCTTGGGATCCGGGGGTCTTACTGAGGGCAGTAGTCTGGTGTACATGACCCCTGAGGCATCCAGGACCTGGTTAGACCAAGGCGAGGCCCCAGGTGCTGTTCCTTGGGGCCCGGGGGCCTTGGCATCGAGACATCTGGCGCAGGCAGTCTGGAGTCCGCCCGTCATGGCTTTATCCCGGTCATTTCTCACCTGTTCCTTTCTTAGGTGTTCTCTGCTCTAGAGAAGTCTTTACTTCCTTGACCTCACAAGGAGGACATAAGATCTTTGCGTGTAGAGCCTACAAGGCCTATGTAGAGTGGGTGGGGGCATGGGTCCTAGAAGCACTAAGCAGGAGAAGATGCGGAATAAAAAACGTTTTATCTCCTGGAGTCCTCCTTCGCTTTCTCGGTCTCAACAACACCTGTTACAGGTAAAGTGGATTCACTCAGGTCCTGCACTGGGGTTCTCCAGAGGGGAAAAGATCGGATCTAAGCCCAGACACAAAGAGAGGTGGGGCGAGGGCTGTGGGTGGGTGGAGAACTGCCCAGAGGAAGCATTGGAGGGAGGGGCCCCAGCTCAACATTGGGGGTTCTCCCCACGGGAGGGCAGGCCAGGGTGATGGGGCCTCACCTGGGCTGCAACTGGGAATGAGGACCACAGTCTGACACTAAGGGCAGTCAGACATCAGGGGTGGGGGCCACCTTGAACTGACTTAGCAGGAAGCTTGCTAGAATGGGAGATGCAGAGGTGAGCACAGAGGTCCAGAGTGAGGCCTACTTGAAGAGGACTGACAAGAGCCCACGTAGCATCCCCAACGAGGAGACAATCCCTGCTGGTCTCTGCGTATAGCGGAGGCTTGTGGGTGGTATCCTGTGGCTGTGACTGGGGCCGGCCTCCGAGGGCCTGAGCATGTCCCTGGGCATGTTGGTGTGAGGGAAACATTGTGTGTCTGCAGACGCCAACACCCACACCCTTGCCTGGCCCAGTCAGCTGGCGGCGGGCCGGGACGTTCCAGGCTGTCATGAAGCTGTGCAGTTCTGTCCCTCTGCTCTCTGCTACCTGGCTGGCCATCACTTCCACATCCCACCTACCTGGACATGTGTCCCCCTTGCCTCTCCTGGGACAGCCACCTGCCAGTGCTTGCCCCTGGGACGGACATGCTGTTGCTGCTTTCCAGAGCCTGAGTGCAAATCCGTACGTAGCCTTCCTAGGAGCAGGAGTCCAAGTAAGGGAGTGTGCAGGTGAGACTGCAGGTGCTCCATGGCGGTGGCTCCGTGCCCTGGGTGCCCGGGTTCAAGTCCATGACAGTAACAACATCACATCTTGGGATCTCATCCATTTCTTCATTAGTAAAAGGAGAGCGGGGACAGTGTCTTCCTCCCAGGACGACTGTGAGGATCAAGCCATCCCGGGGGACGTGCTCTGTAGAATGAATGCTCAGTGTGAACCACAAGAGCCCATTGCACCGAGCGCGGCCTGCTACTGTCTTGCCTCCCAGGAGATGTCATGGGTGTTGGGCACTGATTAAGTCCCATTTGTTCCTCCTGAGACCAGCCCAGTGAGCGGAGGCAGGAGTGTTCTCAGCAGCAGGAGGCCTCACAGCGGAGCCATGGTCTTGTAGAGGAGAAGTCCAGATGCGTGGCCCTCCGGGCAGAGTCACCCCCACACCCCCCCCCAACCCCCACCGGCCCGGCCCAGGGCGGCTGGGGCAGGCAGCTCGGGCGCCTCCTGTCCTCCTCCTGTCCTCGAGCAGGGCACAGGGCGTGGCCTCTGGGACCACAGGACAACGGAAGTCCCGTGGAGCCTCCAGCCTAGCCCTTGGGGCCTTGCCGACCTTCGACCTTCGACCTTTGGAAACAGGAGAGCGCGTCCCCTTAGGGAGACTGCCCCTGGGCCACTGCGCCTTCCTTTTTTTTTTTTGCAGGCCGAAACCCTATTTCAGCATCAGCAACATCTTAGCCATCACAAATAAACTCTAACAAGGGCGACAGAAGTCTCTACAGCGAGGCTACAGGCTCAGCCGCCAAGTGGCGAACATCAGAGGGGTGCATGGAGGGCACTGCCTGGGCAATAAGTTAGGAAGCAGCGGGGCTGGTGGTGGTGGCAGATGTGGGCTGGGGCCTCACTTCTGGGCAGGCACGAGGTCATCGATGGCCTGGCCCTGCTCCGGCCGCTGCTCCATCTCGATGAGCAGCTTCACGCCATCCACCACCATCTGTACCAGCTCCACCTCTGAGAAGCCCAGGCAATCTGCGTTGGAGACATCAAAGATGCCACCCACAGCAGCTGTGTCCACACCACCTGTGCCTAGTTTCTGAAGCCGCAGCGGTTTGAGCACCTCCGGGAACTTCTCATGCTTGCCCAGGTGGGGCAGCTCGATGTGCACACCTGCCCGCAGGCCTGTGCCCAGGTTGGATGGGCAGGTGAGGACGTAGCCCAGGTGAGGGTTCCACATGAATTGGTAATTCTTTGACTTCAAAAGTGTTTCAATCTGGGTGAGGCCGTTGCAGAACCGAGTGAACACCTCCTTCGTGTTGCCCCCTATCTGAATGGAGATAACCCGCAGGTGGTCTTCCTCGTTGATCCACACCAGGAAGGTCTTATTGTCATCGCGCCAGATGCCTCGGGCGTCGGGCCAGTCGCGGGCCATGCCCGAGGCCAGGAGCAGGGGCGACAGGGGCTTATCGAAGAGGAAGTGGTGGTGGATGAGCTGCTGCTGCTCCGCCTCGGTCATGCTCTTGAGCGCGTGGTACCGGGGCCGGGTCGCCGTCCAGGCTCGACAGAGCTTCCACGAGCTGCTCGAGGGCACGGCGCTCCCCGCGGCCGCAGTGCGGGGGGAGGCAGAAGCCGCGGATGCTGCGACCCGTGCGCACCCGCGAGCTCAGCACATAGTTGGGGTCCGGGTCCGGGTCCGGGTCGTCGCCGCCCTGCAGGTTGTCGGGGTTGAGGTCGGTCTTGTGCTCGTCGCTGGGCTTGTAGCCGCCGGGCCGGTCCTCGAGGATGGGGTCAAGGAGCTCCTGGCACACGTCATAGGACTCCCCGTCGCCTGCCACGCAGCCCACGGTCATGATGTAGGGTGGCCGGGTTGTCCGCGCCGGTCCGGATGACGTCGTCCGGCGGGAGGCCGCTCGGCGAGCTCTTGGGGCGCAGCTCCGCGTAGAGCTGGGGGGTCCGCGCCTTGGCCGTGCGGTTGCTGCGGCCGCTGAGGTCGGGGAGCTCATCCTCGGCCGGAGGCGGAGCTTCAACGTGTTGTGGCTGTTGGAGAAGGGCACGGCGGCGGCGGCGGGTGGCCGGGCGGGGACCACGCGCCTTCCTTGACCTCGGCCTGGCCGGGGTGGCCGGGGGGTGGGGAGGGTGGGAGTGGGGTGGCGGGGCCCGGGGGCGCCCCCGCGGTCGCGATGCGCAGCGCCCGGAGGGGGTGCGCGGGGGGAGGGAGGGCAGGCCCCGGCAGCGCGGTCACGCTAACCACGGTAACCACGGTGACCACGGTGACCACGCCGGTCGCCGGTCGCCGCGCGCAGGACCTGGGGAGGCTCAGCGGGCGTTCCCAGGAGAAGAGACGCCGCCGCCTTCCCGCCTTCCCGACTGCGTCCCGGCGCCTGCGCCCCCCGCCCCCTCCCCCCGACTGTGGGCCGACTTCGCCCCGCCCAGCTCCGTGTCGCCGTGTCCCTCGGCACCTCACCTCGGGGCCCTGCAGCCGCCTCCTGGTCCCCGACACAGCCCTTCCCTGTCTGCAGACGGCCCGGCCCCCGACGACCCCTGCTCGGTCTGGACGGAGGCGGTGGCCTCTCAGGCGCGGGTCACGGCCCGCCCTGGCCGGGCTCCCGCTCCGCACCTCACTCACCTCGCCCTCGCCGCGGCCTTCAACCCGAAGGTGTCGGTGTCTTGTCGCCATGGCCGTGTCCGCCCCAGACCTGGGTCCTCGGCCGGTGTCTCCATCACAGCACCTGGCACCTCTCAGTCCGCGATCTCAAGCCTGAGGACGCACCGCCCTCTTCTGACATGTCCTATCCTCCTGTCTCATCCCTCTCTTCCTGATGACATCACCTTCTACCATCTCAAACCCCTCTTCCTGATGACGTCACATTTCCCCGTCTTATCCTCCCTCTTCCTGATGATGCCAGGTTCGCTCAGGTTATCTGCGCGGCCGCTCTGGCATCACCTCGTTGTGTTTGTGATTAGTCACTGGGCTGAGGACAGCACATGCTGGCTTGTCACGCGTCCTCACAATGGTCGGTTTTCGTCCTGAGGGTGGAACCCATTGAGGCCCAGAGGATTAGAGCACCTGGCAGCCCGCGGGTGGCAGAGCCGGTCAGCTCGGGAGCTGGATCGGGCGCATCTGGGCCTTGCTGAGCGCCATCCCGCCAGGCCGGCCTGCCTGCCCCCAGCACTCTCTGGGGCGTGAGGGTGCCCAGGGTACCTGCCGAGGCCATCACGTGCAGCCTGGGCCTGCCAGCCTCACGGCCTGTTGCATCCCGGCCCACAGCAAAGGCACAGACCCTCACACTTCCCATGGACTAAACTGGCCTCCCTGCCTTAGTTTCTCCTCCACACTTCTGATTTTATACATAGAACATAAGACTCGGTGCCTCATCCCTGGCCCCGAGATTTAAAGGCACCTTCTGCTTAAAAATAAAAATTCAAAACCTAAAATGAAGTGAAGGTTAAAAATTGAAATAAAAAATTTTGTCTTAAACGTGATTGGGAGGGGAGGGGTTGGGTGCATTCACTCCTCTTGCTACTTGTTGTTCAAGTTAAATCCTTTTTTAAAAGATTTTATTTATTCATTCATGAGAGGCACACAGAGAGAGGCAGAGACACAGGCAGAGGGAGAAGCAGGCTCCCTGCGGGGAGCCCGATGCAGGACTCGATCCCTGGACCCTGGGGTCACGCCCTGAACCGAAGGCAGATGCTCCACCCCTGAGCCCCCAGGCACCCCTGTTGTTCCCAGTATTACTGTTTTGCTTCCCTTCACGGGAGTGGTTGAGTCTTTGAGTTTCTTCCACCAGAACGTTATTATAGCCTGTGCTGTGTAGTGGATGCTGACTTTCCTCGTCAATGGCTCTACTGTGACTGAGCCCTCAGGCCCATTTTGTGTCTGATGCCCGGTGGCTGATGTCTGAGCCTGGGGCCTGGAAGCCCAGGAAGCTTTCTTATCAGAAGGGAGCCCAAGGGGAAGGCAGGGGATTGTGTGGGACCTGCCTGGTCTCTGCTGGGTCTCCAGCGAGTTGACGAGGTCCCCAAGGTGTGTGGGGTTAGGGTGGCAACTGGAGGGGCCTTGAGTCTTCATAAGAGGAGGCTCCAAACTTCCCGGAAGTGGCACTATAGGGCCCCCCAGCTGCACCCACTGCCTCGGGCCTTACCTGTTGGCCTGGTGTCTATGGGGCAGGGGTTGTCAGGCTGCGTCCCTCCCTGGCTCCTGAAGTGAGTGCTGGGAGAGAGAAATGGGGAGCGAGGCTCAGGATTCTTGCAGAGCTTCAGGGAATGTGCTTCTGTGCAGGTTCTGGGTGGGGGCGGAGGCTCCGGGACCCTGGGACCCCTTACTCACATGAGGCAGCACTGCGGGGTCACCCCCTCCAGGGCCTCGGGACAGGGGTCCTCCCTCCCACTGGGTTCCGCTGTGGCTAGGGACCGGGCAGCCGCCTACCTTCCCGGCCCCATCCTGTGCTGGCCCTGGGCCCGTGGGCATGTCCTGCAGGTAGTGCCCACGGTGGGTGGTGGCCCTTCCAGCCGTGTTGCCACATACGGGGACTCGGGGAGTGCATGGGGCTGCAGAGCACACCCCAGATGGGGGCTGGAGGACAGCAGGCTGGAGGGGGTGCAGGCAGTTGGGGCCGGGGTCCCTCCTTCAAGGTGCTCCCAGCCTTGGTGTCTCCCGTGGGCGGCTTTATTTCTTCCAGTCACTTAGACCAGAAACCTCATTTTCCGGGCGTGCCATGGCTAGAGCGATATTGGTCAGGGTCATGAAGTCTCCCGGCCACAGGGCGGGGTCAACTTAGACCTAAACTTCAGCGGGGGTGTGGGGTGTGGCTTTGTCCCTCAGGACAGAAGTCTGGAGAGACCGTGATGTCATGAGCCAGGTGGGCACGGGGGCAGCACTGTCCTTTCGTGCTAGAGGCCTGACAGTGCTCAGGATGGCTCCCCAAGAGCAAAAAATCATCCAGGACAAACGTCAAAGTGCCAAGATTGAGAAACCCCGAGTTCATCAGCCACCTTGCTCATTTGTTGTCCGTTTTATGTAAAACGTGATTGCTTTCAGCCTTGTCAGTTGCCAAGGGGGAGGGAGACTGAATCACTGTGTACCTCCAAGGGAAAGTGTATTTTCAATCCATAGATTGAGGAGCATGTGCACAGTGTTTTCTCAGTAAGGGTTTTCAGGCTGAGTACACGGAGGATTTTGTTTGCAGCCAGAAAATACAGATGCAAATCTCTGCAAAAGGAGCTCTACACCTAATCTGGTTGCTTCAAATTAATAGTTTGTTACCCATTTTGGCGTCTGGTCTAAGACAGAAATATAATATATTCGTTTACTGTCAGGTAGGAAGTTTATCAGCAGGTGCGTCAGACTTACATGTGGAATCAGTGAGTCGTGCCGAGGGGTGGTCAGGACCTGGAGTCTGTGCACCTAACTTAGCGGGGAGGGGGGCATGGGAGGGAGAAGGGACACTTAAGGGAAAAGCAAATTATTTTTTGTATAGATACACAGAGCCTTAGGAGAATAAATGATGTGTTGCTTGTCGTGATGTCTGTCCAGGTGTGGTGCCTGCATCCTGTGTCCCCGGAAGAGGAGTAGCCCTGGGGAGGGGTTCATGATGCTGGAGTCCTCCCGTGGGGCTCTGTTTTTAGGCACGAATGACATTCCAAGAACTCAAATGCCTTTGGCTCAGAGTAATTCTACATGGTTAAGAATGAGGTGTGCTGTGGGGTCACAGGTCCGGTCCCCTCTGCCTGACCTGTGATTGAGGGAACGTGCTTACATGGGCTCTGTAGGACAAGAGGTAGGCCAGAGCTGCAGCAGTCGGGACTCTTCGTTGTCCGCCACTCTAAAAGTCGCGGGGCCTCTGTAGTGTAAGTGTCACTGAGCACCCATCGCCAGAGCACTTGCGATGCTGTGTATTTTTGCATCGAAGAATAAAGGGAGCCACGGTAGGCTGACGATCGCCAGGCATTCCTTCAGCACCCATTTAGTTCAGTCACTTCCTAGATCATGCTGTGTGATGGATTGTAGGGCGGTTGTGTGGCAGCCCAGTGTGTCGATCGGGGTCCCTCTGATGGTCCCTGTCCCAGACGCTGAGCATGGAGCTGCCCGAGCAGACCAGCAGCTCTGAGGGTGGCGGAACAGGTCCCTGTGTGCATGTGCCGCTGTGACTCTGGAGGCCTGTGTAGGACGCCTGAGTCATTGTCTGCGAGGTGCTGCACTGGGTGACCGTCCGCGCTGGTCTCCTCCGGGTGCCGTCACACACAAAGGGGTGGAAACAAGGCTCCTGTGCCCCAGGGATGCCCCCGAGGGTGCCAGGGTGGGGGACGAGACAGCATCTGCCTCTCACCAACTGCTCGCCTCGTTGGGAGGCACCACGCCTGCTGACAAGACAAGACGTGAAGTGAAAGGAGGAGGGGACATGGGCTTGGGGGGCTGGGCTGGGCTGGGGGGCGGGAGGGGGGTGTGAGGCTCCCGGAGGCCCGGACTGTGCTTCCCTGGGACAGAGGGCTGAGGGCAGCCAGTGTGCTCTCGGGAGCCATCCTGGAGGAGGTGTGGGGTGTGCGGGGTGTGTGCTGCCGGGAGGGCGCTGCCAGGCGGAGCCGCAGGGAGAAGGGGAGGGACATGGAGGGGCACAGGGGTGACACGGGGCTGGGGAGGGACATGGGGGGACACGGGGCTGGGGAGGGGGTGCACTGGCTGACGGGCTGTGAGGGAGGGTGGCGGTCCAGTGCAGGGCTGCAGCGGGCGGGCTGGGACCAGGTCTGGGGAAGGCTGGCGATGGATTTGTTTATTTATTTGGGGGGCAAGGGGGGAGAGTAGAGGGAGAGAATCTCAAGTGAACTGTCTGCCAAGCAGCACCCCTGACCTGGGCTCGCTCTCACAACCCTGGGGTCACTACCTGAGCCGAAACCAAGCGTCAGATGCTCAACCGCTTCATGGACTGAGGCACCTGGAGCTCCAAGGGGATTTAAATGTGAATTTATTCATTCATTGAACTAGTGTTTACTGCACCTTAACGCAGGAAAACAGGTTTT
Source organism: Canis lupus familiaris (assembly GCF_011100685.1). Lineage (NCBI taxonomy): Eukaryota > Metazoa > Chordata > Mammalia > Carnivora > Canidae > Canis > Canis lupus. The sequence continues at coordinate 42,683,910 of NC_049236.1, read as the reverse complement.
ATCCAGGACGGTCGCGTTGGGCGAAGAGGCCTCGGTACAGAGGTGGGCTCAGCCCTGAGCACCGTGAGGGTAGGGGGGGGCAGGTGGGCAGGGATAGAGAGCTGAGAGGGAACTCCTGCGTAAGGACCCCCCCCCCCGCCCCCGCCGTGGTGGTAGATCTCGAGAGTGGCTAACATAGCAGGGCCCCTGCAAGCACTGACAGTGCAGGGATGAACACAGAAGCTAGAGGGAGGATTGGTGGGAAGAGCCTGAGTGGAGTGTGGTCAGCTGGAGACTAGCTGGTGACCATCGTTCTGTGGTCCCCAGGGGAGGGTAGTGGGAGGACGCTGTCACGGCTATCAGCATGCTCACACCGAGGGACGAGGCCTGACAAGCGGCAGCAGCGGGCTCTCCTGGGTGGTTACTTGGTCAGCCCCAGACGTGGCAGCAGGGGTGGCTCAGCTCCAGGCCAACAGCATTGAAAGAAACGACCCAAATTGCATTTTAACCTGTTAAAAATAATTGTGTTTAGTGGACTTCCCATATTTTGGTTTGGATCATAGATTCACAGTGACAAATTGTGAGCCCGAAAGCCTTGGCACCTTCTTAAGTCTTTTTATTATCACGTTTGATCAACATGTAGGATCTGGCGTAACCTTCCAAAAGGGAAGATGGTGGGCTCCCAGCAAGGATAATTCAGGTTTAAGTACAGCATTTTAATGCGTGAGATTATAGTAAACATGTAATAAGATGATGGATTTGTGAGGGGCCAGAAATTCTACATTTCGTTTCTTCTTCTGATCACAGTTTTGTGAGGCACTTCCTCAAAATGAAATATGTCCATGTAATGTACCCTTTATGGCTTGTCTCCTCCCAATTTCAATCCAGTTTCAAGAGGAATGTTCACCGACCAAAACTGTTAATTCTAGAGATTTTAAGACAAATCCTGACTACAAAAGAGGATTTTTGTGATCTGTGTTCCAGCCTACCTCTGTCCTCTGTCCTCCCGTTCTCCTTCTGTGATAAGTGCTTTAAATCCACCTTTTGAGAAATGATTTCAGTGGGAAGGTGGCTTTGCATGTTTCATTATCTCAAGCTGAGTATTCTGTACTGAACTGTTTGTTTTGGAAGAACTATGGTAGATGGACTTTATGTAACTTCCCTCTGCCTGGAATTCTTTTAAAAAACCAATGCCAACCATCTCAGTCAAATTTAGAAGGAAGAAATTGGACAAAAGCTCTAGTGGGTGACTTTCAGCAGGGTGAGTCAGTCCTCTCTCCTCCTATGATTGTGAGGTGCTCAGCTCGGCCGTGGTCCTTTTCTCTGTAGCACGAGATATAGACACACTACATTTTATTTTAACTTAAACACATAAATGTAATTATTTTCCCCAGACTTGAAATTTAGAATCAGGACCTTTCTCTTTTCTCTCTTTCTTTGTCTTTTTTTTTTTTTTTTAATGGGTCCTCTGATTGGAATGAGATGTCATCTTTCTCTAAATGCATCACCCACAATTTCCAGTTTTGACTTCTCTTGGGTGAGAACTCTGACAGTAGTGATGCAGCATGTGCCAGATCCTTCTAGACTGCTACCCCTTTCTTCCTTCAATCTTCTACTGTTGCCTTGCCCTGGAATTTGAAAGAATTCCAAAGCATTCAGCCTTTTTCTTCTTTTCCAAGAAAACGGCTCTCCATTTCACACTAAATATCTCATCAGTTCGTACTACACCTGATTTAGTCACGGGAATGAGACTCACCACCTACTTGAACGTTGGTCATACTAGAACCCAGAAGTGAGGGACGGAGATGCCCTACTAGCTGCAGGTGCTTAGGTGCTTAGTGTGTCCAGGGCGCCAGCTAGTATGTTTTGCACAGGAAATAGCAGGCTCAGGTGATCCAGCAGTCTAGTGCTGCCTGTAATAGGTCTTCCTTTTTACTTGCTGTATAGGTCTCATCACTTGATTTATTTTTAAATATTTTATTTATTTATTTTAGAGAGATTGAGCATGAGCAGGGGGAGAGGGAGAAGGAAGCTCCCCACAGAGCAGGGAGCCCATCAGGGGGCTCTATCCCAGGACCCTGGGATCATGACCTGAGCCACAGGCAGATGCTTCACCAGCTGAACCCCCCAGGTGCCCCAGGTTTTATCATCTTAACAGGAACTCTTTTCTTTTCTTTTCTTTTCTTTTCTTTTCTTTTCTTTTCTTTTCTTTTCTTTTCTTTTCTTTTCTTTTCTTTTCTTTTTTTCTTACACAGAGAGCATGAGAGCATGCAAGCTGGGGTATGGGGAGGGGGAGAGGGCCAGAGGGCCAGGGAGGGAGAAGCCCAAGCAGGTGCCACAGCTAGAGTAGAGCCTGACATGGGGCTCGATCTCAGGACTCTGAAATCATGACCTGAGCTGAAATCAAGGACACTTAACTGACTGACCCACCCAGGTGCTCCACTAGAACACTTTTTTTTTTAAAGATTTTATTTATTTATTGGAGAGAGAGAGAGAGAGAGAGAGGCAGAGACACAGGCAGACGGAGAAGCAGATTCCATGCAAGGAGCCCAACGTGGGACTCAATCCCGGGTCTCCAGGATCAAGCCTTGGGCGTGAAGGCAGGGGCTAAACCACTGAGCCACCCAGGCTGCCCTCTACTAGAACACTTTTTAACCTGGAAAGGACTTTTGAGATCACTCAGCTAACTTTAAAGCTGAGAAAATAGCAGGTGTTATATGCTTGCCCTGGTACAACTGATCAGAGAATCCTGGGAATTAGATAATAAAGTCACGGAGGCCCAGAAAAACCTAGTGATGTTCTGGAGCCTTGCAGCAAGTAGGTAGTGAACTGAGGACTGGAACCCAGTCCTCTGACCCTAATGCCCATGCTCTTTGCATTGTTTGTGGCTCTAAGAGTTTGTAGCCCTGTTGGCAAGATAAGCACATGAAGGTAACCGAAATGAATGTAGTATGTGCTGCAACAGACATTGGTACAGGGCACGGGGACGCATGCAGAAGCACGAGTAAAACCCTCCGGGGGTGACTCAGCAGGGCACCTGGGGGCTCAGCTAGTTGGGTGTCTGCCTTCATCTCAGGTCATGGTCCAGGGTCCTGGGGTCGAGCCCCATGTGTCTCCCTGCTCAGCGGGGTGCCTGCCTCCCCCCTCCCTCTGCTGTTCCCCCTGCTGGTGCTCTTTCCCTCTGTCAAGTAAATAAATAAAATCTTTTTAAAAAAAAGGAGCTAGAAGACTGAGCTGGAAAAGTATAGTGTGGAATCCTTAGCTACGCTTGGTGGCTGAAGCTGCTGGAATGGTTGAAGAGCTTTTTTTTTTGGTTGAAGAGCTTGGAAGAATGTTTGACCCAGCAGTGGGAGACAAAAGTTGGGGGAAGGCCGGTCTTTAAGGGGTGGGCAGAGGAGGAGCTGTAGCAGCAGGTGAGGAGGGGCTCTTGAGGTAGGCTGAGACTCCACAAGGGAAGCTGAGAGGAGAAGCCTGACAACTGACTACCAGGTCGAGAGCAGATCATTGCAACCCAGAGGTCACAGGGAATCTTCCATTTCGGGGGAAGTGGTAGGGACAAAAGTCCGTGAAGGAGGGAGCAGTGAATTTGTTCCCTGTACCCAAAGGTGGGATCTACAGAGGCCCTTGAAATGGTGGCGGGAATTCACACGGTAATGAGGCAGTTGGCAGAGGCTGCTGCTTGCTGTGTGCAGCCTGGGCCCTGGAGAAGACGGGTCCGTGGTCTCAGTGGGCAGGGGTGGAGCGTGGGGTCCTTCATCTCCAAGCACAACCCACTCTCATCCTTCATTTCCTTTAGGGCGGAAATCGAAGGCCCGTGCAGACATCCAACTGCAGCTTCTTATGTCATTTGAGACAAGGATAGCTTTGTCCCCTCCAAAATGTTTCTCCCTCACTACGGTTATTGAAAGAATGAGCAAACAAGCTCAATTTCTCAAACTGAGGGATTTGTGACAAACTTGGGTGTAGCACACTTGTTGAACAAAAAAAGACTTTCAACAAAGAATGTCTAGGCGATGCATAACCCTCCTTCCTCATTGCACGTCTGCAGCATGTCTGGGCGAGGAGAGACAGTGATCATCTCCACTTCTTAGCCCGTTCGTCCCTGCACAGGGGTGGTGGTGGTGGGGCTCACTGCTGGGTGGGGTCCCTGGACTAGGCTCACTGGGGACACTCCCCGAGGACCTCCACCAACACGGAGATTTCTCTTGTCACTTGGTGACCAGCACCTGCATTGCAGATATGGGCCGAGGCCAGAGTAAACACAGGCCTGGCGTTGCAAAAATCGCACCTCTTGGGTGACCGCACATATTAGAGGATGTGGAAGGAACAGACTTACATTTCAGCGGAGTAAGGACTAGGCAAGGTGGCCCTTCAGAAGAATACTTGAAAGGACCGAGGACTGTCTTTGCATAAAATATCTTGCTTGCTTTTTCTGGAGGAAATAGTAAAGAAGCTACCACTTTAAAAAAAAAAATATTAAGCAATAAAAAAATGTGTGTGTGTGGGGCGAGTAGGAAAACTGACCATTTAAAATCTGAGGACAGATATTCAAGGTAGTGGGTGGGACTTCCCCCTACTCCCTCCTCTGACTCACATTCCATCCAGAGGTACAAAGTGGAAAAGATAACTGATGGTTCCTTCCTACCTATATTTTTATGGAAAAACCTAATAGGGAACCAGTGCAACAGGAAGACCCATGTTCTCTTTACCACCTCGGGAAGTGATGGTGCTTGGATCCTGGCCAACTGGCTGTGAATCCCAGTTCTGCTATTTCTGGACATACCTCTCTGGGTCTCAGTCGTCTTACTGGCCACAAGGGGGAGATAAGCTGCCTGTCGGGTTGCCCTGAGGCTTAGTTACAAGATGTGTGCAGAACAACCCACAGAAAGCCCTATTAGTGTGGGCTCCCTTCCCCTCCAGAATTAAGGGTCAGAGTGAGAAGAGGTTCAGTGACTTCTCTCCAGGGTAAATGGACCAACCTGAACTACCTTCTTCCCTGGGCTGGGAGGACTGACACCAGGCCGGTCATGTGGCTCAGCTGGTACTGATCCTGAGGGAGGATGGGGTGGACTGGGATTGGGCCTGAGGTGAGGATGGCCTTTCCTGGCAGCTCCTATGCCTGCTGCCAGAGGGAATGATTGGATGCTGTCTGAGGTCAGAGCCGGAGATACAGGTCCAGAAGGGATCCTGAGGGAAGAGGGGCCTGAGGGAGCCAAGATGTGCAGTTAAGAGGGAGTCTGAGGAGCAGTGCATGCTAAGGACGGCAGCGGCTGGTCTGTGTGACAAGTCAGAGCCTCTTGAAGTGCACCAGGAAGAATGAGCAACCTGTGGGGGCTGCTTACAGGCATCCAGAGGATCTCCGGGAATGAGCTCTTGCCCGCTGCCACATGAGACACTCTGGCATCCTCCTCCACTTCCAGCGAAGGCCGCTTCGATGTGGTGGTCCTGCGCAGGGTAACCCACAGGTGCATTCCGCTCCGCTAGATGGGGCTGACTGGGAACATTCTAGGGAGTCATTGAGCTAACTGTAAGAGAAGCAAAATAGCCACAGATTGCTGGGCAGAACCACAGCTGCCAGCTACAGCTCCCTACAGATTTTGAGATGTGGGTTATGACTCACAGAGCAGAGATACAAGGAGAGAACATTTCTACAAACAGAAGCCACAGCTGGCATGCAGAAGGACATTCCTGTGCCAGGAGGGGACATTTGCGTTGCCGCCAAGGACACGGCCGGGGCTGAGGCCAACCCCGGGTGGTTCCACCGTGAACTGGAGCAAGTTACTTAACTTCTTTCAGTTTTCCTCTTTTAAAAAGACAATGGGTTTGCACTATAGATTCTCTGGAAGGACACATGGTTTAGGGAAAGCTGCACAGATGGGGACCAAGGTGGGAGAGACACTTTTTACTTCATATCTTTATACATTTCCATTTTGAACCGTGTGGATGGGTGTCCTATTAAAAGGCTAAATGAGAAAAAGAAAAAGACAAGTGGTGATAGTTTATACCTTACAGGATCACACAGCCTGCCAGATGCCAGTCACTCACGTAATCTTTGGCTATTAGTATTCATAATGGGGATGGTGGGGGGTCGTTGGCCATTGATTTTTACCATGACATTTTTGGTAGTCTCTTATCTCATATCCACATCCATGCCCTACACGCCCTGGCCTTACTGTATGTTTATGACCAGTGATACAAGTTCAGCTCCTTAAAAGCAGCCTTTTAAGTGGGTAAAATGAATAAATGAGTACCACTGGCATATTAGACTGTTACATATACATATATGTTATATATATGTCATATAAATATATATCTGTTTTAACACATTTTAACACATTTTAGAGAATTACATTATTGACAGTGGCACCTGGCACTGTATAAAAAACACATATAGATCCTTCACCTATATTCAGCAGTTGTTAACATTTTGACCACATTTGTGTTCTTACACACACATACACACACCACCCACACACACGTCTACCCATATATTTTTTTCTGAACTATTTGAGTGTTAGTTGCTGATATGATACTTACATCTGTAAATGCTTCAGCTTGTGTTTTCTGAGTATGAGGACCTTCCTACATGAGCACAATACAACAATCAAACCTAGAAAATCTAACCATTGCATAAGGCTACTTATCTAATGTGTAGTTTGTATCCAAATGTCTCTGAGTGTTCTGGTAAATGTTCTTTATAGTTGTTAATTTTTTGATCCAGAATCCTGTGTAGGGTCTTCCATTGCATCTTGTTGTCTTCTTTTTTCTTAGCCTATAACCTTAAGTAGGCTTGTTTTATCTTTTATGGCATTGACATTTTTGAAGAGTCTAGGTCAGGCTCTACTCTACCCTACCCCCCCCGCACCCCCCCCCACTGCCCCCCGCCTTCTCAGTGTCTTATCAATTCATACCTGATTGTTTCCTTATAATTAGACTTAGGTTAAGTGTTTTTGGCAGGAGTATTACAATAGATGATTTCCAATGCTATCTTTTTTTTTTTTTTTTTTAAATATGGGATGCTTCATGAATTTGTGTGTCATCCTTGTGCAGGGGCCATACTAATCATCTGTGTATCATTACAATTTTAGTGTATGTGCTCCCAATGCCATCTTTTATAATTTTTTTTTATCCTTCTCTTATGTGAAACCAGGAGTACTTTTAAAAAATTCTAATATTTTTATTTTCAAATATCCAGCAGGTCAGTTATTGATGAATGACTCCGGTCATCATATCATGACTGAAGCAGTGGGCTATTTGTACAGGTCACTTGATTTAAGGGCGACCTACCTGGGATCTTCTCATTCATCAATCCATGGAATCCTGCAGTGAGTTTCTGTTCTGCGTCTCAAAAAGAAACATACTTTTGGCTATTCACATTAGATTTGTGACCTCTTGATGATTTTTGATCTTTTGCAGACTTCTGAGGGAAATCGAGTGGATCAGGAGTAGGAGATGATGGCCTCAAGGCCTGAGCCGGCAATATTCTGAGGGTTCTAGGAATGGCACCTCATTGTGGGAGCACTTGCTTAAATTAAGCTACCATAGCGCTCAGAGTTCTAACACAGTGAGCTCTGCAATATGCATGAATGCACATACGCTGCAGAGAGCTAAAAGCATGGGCTTGGCGTCTCATACAATTAGAGATAAATCAAAGTGTGCTTCTGGAAAAGGGAAAAAGGTCTTGAGACCCATTATTTCCATTTTTATTGAGGAGAAGTCCTGATGGAAGATACAAAATAATGTTGAACTATGGAATGGCCCAGAGAAAGAAGCCTTGATGAAAAAGAAAGATTATTCCTCTAAGATTTTATCTTTGGGTAAAATGGATGGGGTAGGAAATATTTTACAGCAAAGGATTTTGTCAGCTAAAGGCACAAGTGGAAAAGGCCAAACCACCACAATTTACTGGCATCCCTTGGTAATATGGTCTCTTAGCACAAATAATCCCTGGGAATCCATGTCTGAGCTCATATCGGAAAAGTGGCTTTTTCATAGCTCAGATTACAGTTCAATTTCCTAGAAGAGTTTTTTTCAGAGAAGATCTCAGTTTGAAACCAAAAAGTTGAAGACCTCAAATGATACTAATAAAGTATAAAAATGATCATGCGCTTTTTTGTGGTTGTCTTTACTTAGAACTCTTTGATGAGATATTTCCTCTTATAACTCTTATAGGTGATGATAAAGTCTAGGGTTTTGATATTTAGGGTTTGATTTTTTAGCTCTTTAAAATACTGTAACAGATCGCAGCTAAAAAGAATAATTGTGTAGTGATTCACATTTGTATGGTAGGTAGAAGATTGTTGACCTCACAGGCTTCCATATCTAAAAAATGCTGAAGCAGTGTAATTAAAGTTCTACTTGTGTTACTTTTACCTTGCTATAGTTTATTTTGCATTTATGAATTGAATTTTCCATGTAAACAAAATTTATAATTGCTATCACCAAACCTTTTTTTTAATTTTGTGAAACATGAATAAGAAAAGATAAATTGGGATAAACCAATAAGTAAATGTAATGTACCAGAGCCCGTGGATTTGATATTTATTTTAAACATTTCCATTGCCACTCATCAGTGATTTGTTACCCATTAACTGTTAAGGATTACTTATTGGCTCCCTTATCACCCAACTAAACCCTACATACTATGTTAGGAAGCCAAATGGAAGAATGGGTTCAGCTATGTGACCCCAGGAAAATGATTTTACTTCTCTAAGCCCCAGTCACATTAGATATAAAACGGTAGAAATCCCAGCGCCTGCTTTTCAGGACTCCTGAGAGGCCTGCATGAGATACTGCGCACAGCAGGGCTTCACCGAGCAGTGGCTGTTACCTGTCAGGGCCTAACGCAGAGGCCAGTTTGTTTCGTGAAGCATCTTCTGGCCCCTCCAGCCAACAGCCTAAGCCTCTGTGAATGCTTGGGTGGCCTTAAATCGTTCCCTATTTCACGCACGGCTGCCGGGTCTCCCAGGCAATGTGCCGGCCTTGGGAGTTATCCCCAACCCCCTTTCATCAGTAACCACAGTAACCACTGGCTTGGGCTCCAGGGGGGCCGCATCAGTCTTCACCTGCGGCCAGCCCCGCAGATTTGAGGGAGGACAGGTGCACCGCCCAGGTGAGCGTAGGCAGGAGCAGGAGCAGGAGCAGGAGCAGGAGCAGGGATCCCTGGAGGGGGCACTGGCCTTTTAGGTTCTGCAGTGGGCGGGGGCGGGGGGATGACCTTCACGCGTATCAGCCCACTCGTGGGACCTCGGTCCACTTGCCCCGTCACGGGCGGCGCCGGAAGGACCCAACCCAGGGCTCCAGGGCCCTCATAGACCAGCCCCCTCCGGGCCCGGCGGGACCCCGCCCCGCCCCGCCCCAGGCCCCGCCCAGGCCCCGCCCCGCGGCAGCCCCGCCCCTACGGCGGCCACAGGGGCGGGCCGCGCCGCCGCCACGTGCTCGGACGCAGGGAGCCGCCTGCAGAGCGCGGCGGGGCGGGCGGGGCGGGGCTGCTGGCGCCTCTCGCGGCGGAGCGGCGGCGGGCAGGGCCTGGGCGGGCAGGGGCTCGGCGGCCGGCATGGCCTCGGCGGCGGCGGCGGCGGCGGCGGCGCTGGCCCGGGGGGCCGGGGCGCGGGCGGCGGCGGTGCTGCTGGGCGGCTGCGGGGGTGCGGCCCGGGGGCGGCCCGTGTGTACGGCGCCCGGGACGGCTCCGGACATGAAAGGCTACCTGTGGGAGCGCTACCGGGAGGCGAAGCGGGGCACGCGCGGTGAGTGCGGCGGCGCCCCCGGAGCCTGCGGGGCCCGGGCCCGACCCAGGCGGTCGGCGGCCAGCGCGGAAGCGGGCCCCGCGGACCCGCGCCGCTTGCCGCTGACCTGCAGGGCATTCCGACCGTGACTCCCCCTCGGGCCCCCTCGGTCCCCCTCGGTCCCGGCGGCGGCGGCGGCGGCATCTCCCTCCGCTGCAGTGCGATTCCGGGAGGCGTGGAGAACGCCTCCAGTAACTTTGCAAGGCTCGCCTTTCTCCGGTAGGGAAAGCAGTTTCATACCTTCTTGCGATTTTCGGCTGGAAATCTGCATTAGAAGCGCCTTGGTCTCCAGGGGCATCGCTTGGGAGACAGTCACCCCCACGCCCCGTTAGGTATTGTTAGTGACAAACAGTAATGATAGGAGCAGCCGGAGCCGGGCGGGCGGCGAGTGCCCCTGGAGCCGTGCAGAGCCTCTGGCCAGGGGCGATTTTCCTTTCTTGTGTTGCGTAGGTGCTTGTGTGTCGCTATGTTTGAAATAGGAGAGGTCTCAAGTTGAGAGTGTCCTGTTTTATCTCCTAACCTAAGTGAGGGGGGTGGTTCCAGGGAGTGACTGCTTAGTTGCCAGGTGAACATAAAATCAGCTTGGTTCTGTTGTTACTGGTGGAAATGGGCAGAGGCGGGAAGAGGCCCAAGTAAATACCAGGCCGGGCACTTGGATTATCTCCCTGAATTCCTCATACCTGGGAGGGAAGGTGCCACTTCCCCATCCTATAGATGGGAAGAGCAGAAACCCACGTGTATGGAACCTGGCCAAGGTCACACCTTGAGCTGGGGTCTGTCTCAGCTGTGAACTCCCCATCCTGTTTCCTGTGCTGCCCTACCTTCCTGAGGCAGCTGACCATCTGGGAGCTGTTGTAAGGGCCAAAGCCATCAGTGCTGCTTCTTTCAGGGAAGACTTAGGATTGAAATAGTCGTATCGATGTTGGGAGCGAGATGGGGTGGAGGTGGCAAGTGGAGATAAGGAGAGTATTTGGTGGGAGGGAACATTGGGTAAGATCACATTTTCAGTCTTCTTGCCAGAAGTCAGAAGTTTGATGAAAGAAAGCACGGGGCTTATTTTCACCAATTGGGATGATTTTCTGAGGGGACTCAAAGAAGCAAGCAATACAGAATTCTGTGAAATAGGGCTTCTCAGTTTTCCTTTGCTGAGTTAATTTTGCTCCATCTTTTGAAGTGGTTGTGTGGTACATTGGAAAGAAGATTGGCTTTGCAGACAGACATTGCAGATCTTAGAAGAAATATAGATCATCTAGCTCACCTTTGTGAGACTTTTTTTAATTGGAATTTTCAATTGAGATAACTGTATATTTATATGCAGCCATAAAAATTAATACAGGGCAATCTGGGATACCTTTTACCCAGTTTCTCCCAGTGGTAACATCTTGCAAAACAATGAGTGATACAGTATCTGAAGCCATTTTGAGACTGATACATGTCACAGATCTTGTTCAGCATCCTCCATTTCTACTTGTGTTTGCATATTTAGTTCTATATGGCTTTATCACAAACAGGTTCAAGAATCTAGCCCTACAGTCAAGATACAGAGCAGCTATCAACAAGGATCTCTCCTATTATCTCTGTAGCCACATTCACTTCCTTACAGATGCTTTCTCTGATCTCTAAGGTGTTATCTGTCCTTCATTTCAAAGATTTTTGGCATTTCCAAAGTGCTTTACAGAAGGAGTCTTACAGTATGTGACCTTTTGGAATTGGCTGTTTAAACTCAGCATAATTCCCTGGAGAGTTGTCCAGCTGGTTGTGTGTATTGTATCTGTAGTGCGTTTCTTATTGCTGAGTAGTGCTCCACAGGGAGATGTACCGCAATTTAGCCTCCTTTTTTTGTTTTTAAACTGTAGTGAACCATTTAATCGTACTTCACTCACTGAAGGCTATTTAGGTAGCTCCCAGTTTTTGAGTATTACAAATGTGCTGTAAACATTTGTGTATCGGTTTTTGTGTGAACATGTGCTTTCATTTCTCCAAATGCCATTGTTGGGTTGAATGGTAATTGTACATTTAGTTTCATAAGAAGCTACAGGCAGCAGTTGTTGCCATTCTTCATGAAGCTTCAGTTTCATGGTCTGTAAAATGGGGATGGCGGTAGTAGTGCCACGTTGTAGGGTTTGGTGAGGAATGAATGAAGCCATCCATGCAAGGTGTGTGGAAGGCGAGTGAGACAGCTGAAGTGCTGGGTGAGAAAGATGAGCATCAGGCCAGAATTTGGGTTTGGGGTTTTGGGGTGTGATGATCCAAGTGAAATTTTGGAGTATGACAGCTCAAAGGAGATTTTTGGGACCTAATTACACCAGATCTTAGGTGCAGGTTACCTCCTGCTCCGACCTCAGAGCATTACCTGGGGGTCATGTGGGGGCAGTCAGCACCAGCCTGGCACCCAGTAGATGTGCAGTGTTGGTAGCTATTATTATCGGTTACTAAATGACTTCCAGTTTCAGACACATGCTTGGTGAGAGGTGGAGGTGGTTAGTTAAGCTCTGGGGTCTAGGTCCCCTCAGGTTACTAAATGACTTCCAGTTTCAGACACATGCTTGGCGAGAGGTGGAGGTGGTTAGTTAGCTCTGGGGTCTAGGTCCCCTCAGGCCGGGGCAGTGAACAAGCCCAACCTCTCTAGCTTCGCTGTCTCTCTCCGCAGAAGGAGGCCACTGGGCTGGATGGTGTGTGATGGGTCTGCGCATCAGGTGTTGGGGTGTGCCACCCCCATCTTCTGCCCCCAGCAGTACTGCAAGGCTCCTGGGGCCCGCTGGGGAGCACAGGCACTTTCCCCTGACTCCTCTGTTGTCTCCCCTTTGGGCGGTGCCAAAGCCACTGGGCTGTATGTGAGAGCACCAAGCCCCGGGTCAGTGGGGTTGTGCAGCCCTGGCAGGGCTGAAAGGCTGGGGACGCACAGATGGGCGGAGTGGGAGGGAGGGGCCTGTGGTGACCAGCCCCGTCCCACGGATGGGGACATTGGTCAGGGGCAGGTGAGCAGCAGCTCAACAGCAGCTTGGGGATGAAACAGAGCTGGGGCTTGGGCACAGAGCCGACAGCTGCTCAGCTGTGCAGGGTGCGCTGACCCCTGCGGGGCTGTCTACAGGAGTAGGGGTCACAAAAAAGTATTGATGCTCAGACAAAAATGTGTAGTCTTATGTTTTTTTTTTTAACTAACAAGAGACAAAAGTAATTTCTTTCCCCTCATTTTCTGATTACTGCTTTCTGGTAATTGAATCTCTCGCCTCATCCAAACAATCTGCTCAGGTATGTTCCCTTTGAAGGGTTTCCCAGGATGAAGCCTACTCCAGGAGGAGATGATTTTTACTCCTTGTTTTACCCTTTTTCTCCCACACTTCTTTTTTTTTTTTCCTCCATTTTTACTTATTTTAATTGTTTGTTGGTTTGTTGGTTTTTTTAGAGTGAGAGAGAGTATGTGCGAGTGGGGTAGAGGGGGAGGAGGGGGAGAATCCCAAGCAGGCCCCACGCCCAGCGTGGAGCTTGACACGAGGCTTGATCTCATGATCCTGAGATCATGACCTGAGCTGAAGTCATGGACGCTTAGCTGACTGCTGCCCCAACTCCATTTTTATTTTTAAAAAGTTTTAAAAATAGACTTTATTTTTTAAATCAATTTTAGATATACAGAAAAATCGTGTGGTTTCTCTAAACCCTATCACGGTTTCCCCTACAATTAACCTCTCATGAGAATGGCACATTTGTCACAGTCAGTGAACCAATATCCGTTATGTCCATATGTATTACTTTTCACTGAAGTCTATGTTTAATTCACATTTCCCTAGTTTTCAACCTAATGTCCTTTGTGCTCCAGGATCCCACTCTGAAGAGCATGCTACACTTAGTCCTTACGTCTCCTTGGGCTTCTCCCACCTGTGATAGTTTTTGATTCCCTTGACTGTTTTGAGGAGACATGGTCACTTACTTTGTAGAATGTTCCTCATTTGGAATGTCTTCCTTTATTTTTTTAACTTGGGGTTTGGGGGATTATAATATGCTTCCTGTGTCAAACTCAGCATAAAGGGAGTGGTCTACATATATTTAAGAAAAAAAGTACTGGTTTATAACCTCCAGCAAAAGTTTCCTTTGGAACTGTGGTTCTCAGCTGCAGTCGGGGGGGTGGGGGCATGTGGCAATGTCGGGTTACACCTGGGGGCAGGGATTCTGCTGACCTCTGCTGTGTGGGATCGGAGATGTTGCTAGACAGCCTGCAATGCACAGAACAACTTCCCTACGAATAATAATCCAGCCCTGAATGTCAGTAATGCCAAGGTTAAGAAACTTTGTCCTAAAATGGGCAATGCTAAGAAATCATTGTGCGATTATAGTTTAGAGGGTTGGATCTATTTGTGTGTGGTCTCTTCTTTCCTGTTACGCTGCACCTTGTATGCGTCTTCTTTGGACTGAGCCCTTGGCTGCCACAGAGGTGTGGATGGAAGCATTGCTGCTGCCTGGGGGGGCTTCTTCGGCCAAGCGTTGGGGTGCCCAGTGGTCCCCATGGGAACCTTCACATACCCTCTCGGCCTGGGCTGTTTAGATTGTTTGGCTGCTTAGCTGGGGCTGTGAAGTGTATTAACTTGTGGAAAGAAGTAGGGGGATTAATGGGAAGTGTTAGAAGCTTTTACAGGGTGTTGATGGATTTATTCAGAGCTCTTTATTGAGAGCATTTAACTTTTGTTCAAAAATTGTGTATTTAGTAAGGACTATGTATAAGACAGTGATATGAGCTTAGTTTATATAGAATAAATGTAAAATGCAAACCGTTCCCTTGAGGAACTGCAGTGAGTTAAGGAAACACCATAATAATAACGAGATAACTTTAAGATGAGTCTAGTGTTTCTCAGACTGTGTTCCACCATCTTCAGGAAATGTTGAAAATATATGTGTTAAAAAGACCTTCTTGCAGGTAGGCTTATCAGAGCCTTTAAAATGCACGACTCCCCAAGAAGGAGGGTTGGGGTGGAGCACTCTCCAAGTAAGTCTACCATGAAACCCCCTTTTTGAGATAATAGCTCAAAATAGATGTTCTAGAGACTGCCCTTTGGAGGTTCAAACAATATGTATAACAAGAATGTACATTGATAATACCCAGAGGTATTAAGTAATGTACACCCTTGTTAGGCTTTCTCTTTGTAACAGGGCTACAGAGTAAGGGGGTCAGGGTGCCTTCGAACATCGGAGGAGGCTGTGTGCCCTGCGTTTAGAAGAACATGCAGATTGAACAGTTGCAGCATGAGCACACACAGGCTGTTCCGTGCATGGTTTCAGGGGGTTTCTGCAGCATCTCAGCCTCCGCTGGTGAACCCGGTGCTCGTTGAACCCTGTTATCTTACAGGAGCAGGTAAGGGGCTGCCCTGGGTAGGTGCTGGGTTGCTGAATGAGGTTGAAGGTTGAAAACAGGGGACTCTGTTCTGGGTGAAAGTTTGCATATCAGATCAGAAGTCAGCCTGGGTCTGTGCCATTTTTACGTGTGAATGTTGGGGTTTCTGTGACTGTTGCGGAGGTGGCTGGGGACGCTGGCAGTGGGTGGGCTTGAAGTCTGGAACTCATTGTCCCCTTTGCCAGGGCATCCTGGGCAACGCAAAAGAAGCGACAGGAGATAACGTGTAAAGAGGAGATTAAATGATAATTACGTTGCCAGCTTTCGAAGGAAAGTAGAATTTACAAAAATTCAGTAGTTCTGCAACTGCAAGCCATGTGAAACCCACCTGGGGGCTTGTTTCAAAAGGGGATGCTGAGGCCCTGACCCGGGGGGCTCCGATTCAGCAGATGCAGGGCGAGGGCCGGGGAATCTATTTTCCTGGGCTTAGAAACCAGTTGTTCGTTGAGCTTCTGACACGTAGAAGCACTCATGTCCTCTGTATTTTAGACTTGTTCTTTTGGATTTGGGGCTCAGCAATCTGGTAGACTAGATGGATAGTTTAAAAACCTTTTCTGTAAAGAATATGTACATGCTGAAAAAATTACAAAGAACATTCTTATGTAGAGCTGAGCTTTGAAAAACTGAAGTGAAACAGCAGGGACTAAAAATGAAGGATGGTGAGCAGGCTGAAGGTGTTACCATCCTGGAGCAGTTATTTGGTGGGTGTTATTGGCTGTGCCTGCTGGGACAGAACACAGACACATACTCTGTCCCTATGTCTCTGCCTCCCTCTCTGCCTGTGTCTCTGTGTCTCTCTTTGAATCCTGTAAATCCAGACCCACACAGAGCTGCCTTCCAGGCAGGAAGATAGTAGGGAAACTGGTCTGTCTTGGTCTCTACTCTGAATTTCTCCCAGTGTTGGGGGGGCAGTGCATGGAGGTCTCTCTGTGGCCTCATCATCACAGGCTAGTTCTCTCATGGACTTGGGTTTGAATTTGGTCTGCCTGCCATGTCGGGTAATTTCAAACTGAGAAGTTAACTAAAAGTGGTCCCAAGGTAATGATGTTCTGGGATTTCTGACAGAAGTCGATGTAAATTCTCCCTGGATGGCTAGATCTTCAGCCCAAGCGCAAATGGAGAGCCAAGATGTTGGTAGCTATGTGAGTAAGTCTAAATAAATACAACAGTATAAAAACCAAGCTTTTGTGCGCTGACGCCAGAGTTGAGTAGTTGCAACAGAATATGTGGTCCACGGACACAGCTCAGAATCTTTACAGGAAATGTATGCCATCTCCTGAACAAGAGCTGTGCCTAGATGTCAGCATGGATGACTGTCACAAAAACCAGGCTGAGTGTGTGTATATATAAGACAACAAACAGGTTGCAGATGAATACCAATTCTTAAAGGTTTGAAAATCTGTAACAGATACCGTAGGTCACTTGCAGGGATACACATGCATGTGCTAAAAGTCTCACATGTAGAGGAATGATAAACATCGGAGTCAGGGTGGTGGTTACCTCTTTGGTGGGAGGAGAAGGCGGGTGAAGATTTAGAGGTTCATTTCCCAAGCTGGTGGTAGGGATGTAGGTGTTCTTTGTATTTATCTTTTTTTTTAATAATAAATTTTTTTAATAATAATGTATTTATCTTTATACTTTTCTGTGCGTCATAAAAATCTTAACATGTATTCTTTAAATGTCTTCTTTTGTTTTCTTTATGATACTGAAGATCTGTGGCCACAGGAAAAAGTAGCAAAGAGACTTCAGAGAAAAACATGCCACATAATAATTTTCACATTTTCAGGTAGGAAAGAAATTTCTAAACTAGGAAGAGAACTGGAGGATCCCTTGGAAGTCATAGCGTCCAGTGCTTTGCTGGAAGGAGGAATTCCTTTTTCCATGGCTCTTATTAGCAGCCATCTGGCATCTGCTTGAGTTTGCCGTGTGAGCAGAAGGCTGCCAATTTTATTTTGGATGGCTTGAGTCACAGAGTAATTCTAATTCCTGTCCCATATGATAGCTGCTTAAGTGGTGATCCTGTGTCGTCACTGTCCTCCCCTTGACTTCATCGCTTTGGAAGCTCGCCTTTGCGTTCAGGTTGCTTTGTGGCTGTCCCTGTGAAGGTGAACCATTGAGGGTGAACTATAGGAGCCACTTGTGGTCCCACTGCTTCAGAGTGAGGGGCATAAGTTGCCCTGCGCTGCCGAGCCTGGGGCTTCTGTAGGATACCCGGACACTCAGGCTGGGATCGTTTGTGGGACGGGACCTTTCACCCAGGGCCTGACTTTGTTGTTTCCGTGTTGACGAGATATGTTTATAGATTAAGGAAAAAAGAAGGAAAAAAAGCCTCCCCCATATTTTTTAAAAATATTTTATTTATTTGAGAGAGAGAGAGAGAGCGAGAGTGAGTGAGCACAAGCAGGGGGAAGGTAGAGGGAGAGAGAGGCTCTGCACCGAGCAGGGAGCCTGATGTGGGGCTCGATCCAGGGCCCTGGGATCACGACCTGCATGGAGGCAGACACTTAACTGATGGGGCCACTCACTGCTTTCCTCCAGAGCTTCTCTGTGTTCCTGTTGCACATGATCAGTCAGTGCTTAGGAGGAAAAAGGTAGTATTTTTTTCCTTTTATTTTTTAAGTTAGATACTGCACGTTTTAGTAGGTGAGAGAGAGGCCCACTGCTAGGTATATCAGCTAGGTAGGATATTTTTGTACTTAGGTAGGTTGGTTCTGAACTTTGAGAAACTCATTGTTTTCAGTTTACTAGGGTTTTGAGGAACTGTTTTATTTTTATCTTTATTTTTTTGGAACTGTTTTATATTAAGTGTACTTATAAGTGTACTTATAGGATGTTGATACATAAACCTGAATAAAATTTCAATTTGTGTGTAAAGATGTAACTCTCCAAGATGAACCTCTGTTGGTGACATTGGGCTTACCTGGAAAGTTTCTTGTGATCTCTCTGAGCAGGAAAACCTTGAGAAACATGATTACATTTGGTATCAGAATGTTGTTTGAGTATCCATTTTATTTAACAGTATTTTTTGGATGTTGTCTAGGTGCGAGAGTTACTTTCATTGTAATAGTGAGCAAGGCAGGTGAAGCTAGGGTAGCAATTTTCCAGTGTTTTGTTCCCAGGACTCTTACACACTTAAAATTACTGAAGATCCCAAAGTGTTTTTGTTTATATAGATTATACTGATAGTGACTATATTAGAAATTTAAAAATGAGGGATTTTAAAAAATAGGTATTCCCCACTTCATTTAAAATAACAATAAATCTGTTACCTACTAACATAAATGACACACTTTTTATGAAAGGCAGCTATTTGCCAAAATAAAAGAACTTTGAAAGAATGTCAGAGTTCCACATCTTTGCAGATTTCTGCTACATCTCAATTCATGGGAGATGGCTGGAGCCTCAGATCTGGTTCTGTTCATTGAGGTGTCAGACACCATGTAGCCTCGAATGCTCTGCTGTCGATGGGTGAGAACAGACGAGTGAAGGAGGCAGATAATCTATTAAATTCATACTGTTCCTTTGACAAATCACTACAAACATAGTGACTTACACTCCACACATCCATTAGTCTGGGAGTTCATGAGTGTGAAGTGGGCCTTGCCGGGCTACCATCAGGGTGCTGGCAGGACTCTGTTCCTTTCTGGAGCTCCAATGCAGAATGCCTTTGTGCCCTTCCCAGTTCCTGGAAGCTTCCAGCATTCTTTGGTTTATGGTCCCTTTCATTTTCAGAGCCAGCAGTGGACAGTGGGGCCTTTTCCACATGACATCACTGTGATGCCGAACCATCTGCCTACCTTGTCTACACTTTACCCCAGTGAGTAGCCCCCATACCCCCACCTTGAGGTAAACTAGCTTAATCTTTATTTTAAAGTCAGCCGTTTATAACCTGGGACCTTAATTCCCCTCGGCCACGTAAAGATGATGTCTTCACAGATTCTGGGGATTGGGATGTGCATGTCCTAATGCTGCTGGCCATGTTTAGGGATTATTAGAAAAGTAGTTTGACCTTCGTTGATCCCAGGAGACAATCTGAGGGTGTGGTTTCCCAGATTATGCCAGGCTAGGGAAAATATTAGGTGACTGGATGAGGGAAGGAGAGGGGACCGACATTGACATTCAGGAAGCCCTGCCGTGAGCCAAGTACCCTGCCAGGCACTTGACTTACATTGTACTGTCTGATAACTGAGCGACTTGGCCTTACGTAACGTCTCATCTGCAAACAGTGGGTAGCGGTGTTCACCTTAGGGAGTTCTTGTGACCGTGACCCAAGGTGAGAAGTACCTGATGCCATGGTGTATGGAGGACATTGATGGTTATTCCTCTTCTACTGTCTCCATACAGTGATGAAAGCTCTTGATAGCTTGCTTAGCATTTCATCTTTTGATATGGCTCAATTTTCTTTTTCTACGAAGTTTCTCCCATGAAACAAAAAGTATTTTTCTTTTGAGCAGTCAGGCTTTGTTTTTGTTTTTTTAAGTAGGCTCCACACTCAATGTGGGCCTTGAATGCATGACCCTGAGCTGGAGGGTCGCATGCTGTATCCACTCAGCTAGCCAGGTGCCCCTAAGTTTTTTTTTTTTATTAAATGACTTAAGATTAGGTTGTCCTTAAACCATTATCGTATGTAATTTTATTTCAGATGTAGTCACATGTGGTTAGATTTTTGGAACTTCAGGACACATGGTGGATTTCTACTGAGCAGTCAGAATGACAAATATTATTTACAGAGTAATTAAGATGTGATTTTAACTCTTGGTAGGAGTAGTGTAAATGTCACACACATTGTTAATTATTTGGATGAGTAATTGTATTTGTCATGGATTACTTTTCCTTGGAGATGATGCAGAATGTCTAAACTAGTAGAGAAAGGAAAGCTGCTTTTTAGATTTATAGATGCTATAAAAATGACTTTTGAATTGCCACCTCCTCTGGAGAGGGAGCTGTGCTGAATTCATGTCTTGTGTGCTTTTGCCATTTCTTGGCTTCCCCTGCTGCCTGTGATGTCGATCCCTACCAAGTTGGTGCCTTGTCATCTGCTCACATACAGTCCCTGCACGTCTCCCTGTGCAGTGCTTGGCACATGGTAGGTGTGCAGGAGGTGCTTACTGAAAAAGTTCCTGAGAGGTGAGTAAGTGGAAAAACCAGTTGACCAAAATCCTGTGTGCTGATGATCTTATATGTAGAAAACTCTGGAGAATGAAAACAAATCTGATCCAAAGTAGAAGAGCAGTTGCTGGGGAATAGTCGGGCTTGGGGAGGGTGGCTGGCATTCACAGGGGCATGACAAAATGTGTGGAGGTGTTAGGTACACTTAGCATCATCGGGACCCTGGTTCGTAGGTGTGTACATACGTCGAACCTCGTGGAACTGCATCCTTCACGTGTGATTGCTTATACATCCATCGTGTATCTCAGTAAAGCTGCACAGTAAAGACAAAGGAAGAAGGGAAGGACTGTGGGTTAGCCGGCTTGACGCAGGTTCCCCCCACATCAGTGGAAACAGTGGCCCGGGGTGAATGTGATGTCCTCGTTGGACTGCCAGTTGGGCTGGAGTGGGTGGCACAGGGTCCCAGAAGGATGCAGGAGTTATGTGGGGAAGAGTCATTTCTTCCCTCAGAGTTGAGGTTGCGTTGTGCTGGCAGGTAACCCCCTTCATAGTGAAAAGGACACCTGGGTCCCTGGGTTTTGTCCCTGCATCTATGGGGACTGCTGCAGAAGTAGAGGGGATTGGGATGCCTTGGTGGCTCAGTGGTTGAGCGTCTGCCTTTGTCTCAGGGTGTGACCCCAGGATCCAGGATCGGGTCCCACATCAGCCTCCCTGCAAGGAGCCTGCTTCTCCCTCTGCCTGTATCTCTGCCTCTCTCTCTCTCTCTCAGTGTCTATCATGAATAAATAAATAAAAATCATAAAAAAAAAAAGAAGTAGAAGGGATTTACAACTGAATGGTTCTTAGCGAAACTAGGGATCCTAGAGAACATAGTTTCTGGCTAAAAACAGTTGGATTCATATCTCTAAGGTCCAGTAGTAAGTAGCGCCCCTTGGAATCATCAACCTCAAGTCACACTGTTTGCTCTGTTCTTACTCCCCTTACTGTACCTACTTATTAGCAGAAGCCATACTGAGTGTTCACAACCAGATTAAATCATGTTTGTTGGCACTAAACAGAACATTCTCAACATAAATCTGAACTTTTTGCATTATGGTCAAATTGTTCCTAACCTATCAATTGCATTAGGACAAATTAACATTTTTTTACATAAATGTCAGTAGAATTATCTTTGGCCAAGCCTTGCTTGACAGGAGGAAGTTGTAACTGAGGAGTTTGCTAAGAGAAAATCCTCTAAGGGATCCCAAGACCTCTGGGGTCATGCCCTGAGCCGAAGGCAGACACTCCACCGCTGAGCTGCCCCAGCGCCCTGCAGCAGAGTATAAAGGGAAATCTTCCCTGACAGTCCTTTAATGTAGTTAAGCAGTGTTTCTGTAGTTAGATGAGAGAGACTGAATATTCCATGTGAATTTTTTAAAAAGATTTATTTATTTATTTATTTATTTATTTATTTATTTATTTATTTATTTATTTATTTATGATAGAGAGAGAGAGAGAGAGAGAGGCAGAGACACAGGAGGAGGGAGAAGCAGGCTCCACACCGGGAGCCCGATGCAGGACTTGATCCCGGGACTCCAGGATCATGCCCTGGGCCAAAGGCAGGCGCAACTGCTGAGCCACCCAGGGATCCCCTCCATGTGAATTTTAATTCAAGGTGGTACTCAACTATTCTGAAGACCAGAGGGTAGTAGATTGCCCATCTAGCTGAAAGTAGGGCATATGAAGGAGAATTTAAGATCGGAAAGATAGCTTAAAGTATAAATGCAGAATGCCTTTAATGCCAGTTTAAAAAGTTAAAATTTGTAGACAGTAAAAGTTTCAAGTGGCTGAATGTGCTTTAAATAAACTTTTAGTTTGGACCTTTTTAGCTGCAAACAATAAAACACTCAACCCAAACTGATTTAAGCAAAAAAAAAAAAAAAAAAAAAAAATTTAAAAGAAATTTTATGGGCTTGTGTAATTGAAAAACCAAGAGGTAGCTTGGTAGCTTCAAACAGAAGTTGATCTAGGTATGTCATGGGGTGGTTTCTCTTCTCTTGACCTTGCTTTCTTCCAATACTGGCCTTTTTATTTTTTATTTTAAAAAAATTTTTTTAAATTAATTAATTTATTTATGATAGAGAGAGAGAGAGGGGCAGAGACACAGGCAGAGGGAGAAGCAGGCTCCATGCACCGGGAGCCCGACGTGGGATTCCATCCCAGGTCTCCAGGATCGCGCCCTGGGCCAAAGGCAGGCGCCAAACCCCTGCACCACCCAGGGATCCCCAATACTGGCCTTTTTAAAGGACCTTGGAGATAGCCCCTCACATCTCCAGTTTTATATCCTGTTGGATCCGAGCTTGGAAGAAAAGAATACCTCTTCCATGAAATTCCCTTGCACATCCAGAAATTTTCTTGACTGGACTCATTGGTTCACTTTGGCTGCAGGGAAAGTGGGATGATGACTGGCCAGAAGGAGTCCTGAGCCTTCTCCAAATGAGTTAATGTTGGTGAAGGAACTCAGGTGCCGTGTTTGGCCAGGCCTGGGTCCTTCCTGGGCGTTCTTCCCGGAGTCAGGAGCGGAACCTCTCTGAGACTGTACAGTCTGAATGTGGGGGAGTGGCGATGTCCCAGAGAAATGCATCAGGGAAGGGCGGGTAGCAGGTGCGTCTGTCAGCTCAGGGTGAGCCGCGCTGCAGGGACCAGCAGCGCGCACTGTAGACAGCCACGGCCAAATGCCTTGTCCTTTATGGAGTCCACTGGGCTTGGGCAGCTCTGCAGCTGCGTCCCTGCTCTAGGCTTGGGCTGCCCTGGGACCAGGCTCCCGTCGGGGCTTTGGCCTGAGTAACAGGGCTGTGTTCTGTCCTGTGTTCTGCCTGTATGGTCTTGATGTCTTCATCCATTAGTCCAAAAGGAACTCTCTTTCTTTCTTTCTTTCTTTCTTTCTTTCTTTCTTTCTTTCTTTCTTTCTTTCTTTCTTTCTTCCTTTCTTCCTTTCTTCCTTTCTTCCTTTCTTCCTTTCTTCCTTTCTTTTCCTTTCTTTTCCTTTCTTTTCCTTTCTTTTCCTTTCCCTTTCTTTCTTTTCTTTCTTTTCTTTCTTTTCTTTCTTTCTTTTTTTTTTTTTTTGAAACTCACTTTCTAAACCGGTACCCTTATTTCTGTTTCGGGAAGAAGTGCATAACTGCTTTGTCAAGGGCCCTTCTTCCAGTTATACTTCAGAGTCTAAAGTTCAGACAGGCTGTTTGTCTCTTTGAGTGTTTGGCATTCTTTCCTTTTGCCTTGTAATTATTCGTGTTTGTAACTGGTTTTATAGGGTGTCGAAATACGTTTTAAGCTTCCCGTGTTCCTCATGTTTATTTTGAGTGATGACACATTAAACATCCAAGCTTTTGGTGGTGATGTTCACATGATTAATACACCTTGGGCTTTCACCCCAGCGGGGATCCCGGGCAGCCGTCGGAGACATGCTCTTAGCGGTTTTCCAGTGATGCAGTCCTGCTTGAGGACATCACATACTCTTCTCCGTTGGTCGAAAGGGAGAGAAACTTTATTGCCAACACGGTTCCTAAACATAAACCTCTAATTCCAGTAGGCTGTTAGAACTTCATGGAAAGATCATGTGTGAAAGCAGTGCTGTTGGTCACCCTGTAAGTAATCCTGCTTCCATACTTCATCTACATGGTGCCATGTGGTCATGTTCAGAAAATAGCATCCCTGGCAGGGGCCCGTCAATTATGTAAGGCCAGGAACCCTGCGGTGGCAGGTGCCAGAGAGCTTGGAGGTGCTAACTTTTAATTTAATTATCTATAGGTTTCTCGGTTTCTGAAATCCGTAACTAGCATGTATTGTTTTTTAAACTAAACACGTTTTTTTTGCGATGTTGAAGCAAAGATTCTTTTTTTAGTAAGTTTTATTGAGATACTGTGTACATACGGTACCGCACACCCACTGAGAACTCCTGTCTGGTGGCATTTGGTGTGCTGTCCAGCCAGTGTTCATCATCACTTTGAGATTGTTGTCATTGCCCTGGGGGCGGGGGGGATGCTGTACATGTTAGTGGTGGCCCCATTTCTCCCCATGCCCCCGGCTCCTGCCTCTGGATTTGCCTGGCTGGGACATTTTAGGCCACTGGACTCAGAGAAGCCGTGGCTTCTCTCATGCAGTGTGGAGTTTCCAAGATAAAGCCACTCTGTGACTCCTAGGAATCCTACTAACCCTTATTCATCACGGGGCATAATACATGTTCTTCTTTACTCCTAGACTTGGTTCCTTCGATTATGAACAACTTGTTGAATCCAGATGCCATTTTCTCCAACAATGAGATGAGCCTGTCGGACATCGAAATCTATGGCTTCGATTATGACTATACCCTGGTGTTCTACTCCAAGCACCTTCACACGCTGATATTCAATGCCGCGCGGGACCTTCTCATCAATGAGCACCGGGTGAGGGCAGGGTGGGTCTCCTCCTTCCCCAGACACTGGACAATAGCTGTGAACGCACCTGGTCTTGTGTCGGCATGCACACGTCACTTAGGGAAGTGTTGTTAAGTGAGTGAGTGGATTTTGTTCCATTCCAAGGGACTCCAGGTATGATTGATATACAGAAAGTTGTAGATGCTTGATGTGTATGACTTGAGTTTGGAGATAAGTGCACAGCTGTGAAACCACTATCACCGTCAAGGCCATACACTGTCACCTCCCAGAGTTTCCTCCTGCCTCCTTCATCATCGTTATTTGTTTGTGCGTGTGTACGTGTGTGCGTGCATGTGTGCGTGTGTGTGTGTGTGTGTGTGTGTGTGTGTGAACCTGGCTGTAAGATCTGCCCTCAGAGACATTCGGGGACACCGTTGCCTGCAGTACAGGAGTGCTGTGCTGTGTCTTAGCTCTCCGGGGCGTTTATGTCACACAGCTGGGACTTTGTATTGGAATATAGTTGGTTTTTAAAGATTTTATTTATTTGAGAGAGAGAACACAAGCAGGAGGAGGGGCAAGGGGAGGGAAAAGCAGAGTCCCTGCGGGGCTCACTTTCAGGACCCCAGGATTATGACTTGAGCTGAAGGCAGATGCTTGACCTACTGAGCCACCCAGGCGCACCTGGAAGATGGTTACTTAAAAAAAACTAAAATCTGGGCAGCCCCGGTGGCTCAGCTGTTTAGCGCCACCTTCAGCCCAGGGCGTGATCCTGGAGACCCGGGATCAGTCCCACATCAGGCTCCCTGCATGGAGCCTGCTTCTCCCTCTGCCTGTGTCTCTGCCTCTCTCTCTCTCTCTTTCTCTCTGTGCCTCTCAAGAATAAATAAATAAAATCTTTAAAACAAAAAAAAGAAAAAACCCAAAATCTTTCGACGTCTCTTTGATAGAAGACTCTCAAATTAGCGTTAGTGGGGACAGGGCTACGGACTTCTGCTCTCATCCCTCGCCGAGCAGGATGGCGCTCCTCCCCAAGCCGATGAACGTGGCCGCCTGTTCGGGTTAAAGAGGAAATTGTTCCGGTAATGGGCTGTGTTTTGCCATCATCACTGACTTGAGTTGTTCCGCAAAGAACATTCGAGTGTGTGGTGTTGGCAAGGGCCCAGGGTGGGGAAGGAAAGGCAGGATGCAGGACCCGCTGTGCTGCCCAGTGAGTGCGTCTCTGCAGCCAGGACCCAGGAGCCACCCTGACCAGTGCTGTGAGCACCCTCTGCGGGGCCGGGTCTGTGTGGGGCCCCAGCGTGTTTCCGCAGGGGCACCTGCGCTGTGGGGAGGCCTTCTTGCCTCCTCCACCTTCACTGCTGGGCCTGCCTCTCCTCGCTTAGTCCCTCGGCTTTGACCAGGGGCCACTCCCCCATGGCCCGTGTAGCAGCCACGGAAAGGCTGGGTCGAGGAGCGCGAGTGCCGCAGCGAGTGCAGCGTAGTGCTGCAGGTTCATGGGGCAGCCAGTCGTGGGGTCCCTGCTGGGGCCTCTGCGCACTTCCCAGCACATCCTCCCTGCCCTGCCCTGCTCCAGGGCTTGGGCCACACAAGGGCGGGGTACGTGGGCAGAGTCTGGAAAGGCTTTGCCTGCGAAGGTGGGGTGGGAGGTGGGGGTGGGTGGGAGTGGCCTGGGAGTCAGCAGGGGGTGGGTGGGGGCCAGGGAGGGCTGGAGGGGGCGGGGCCAAGGAGGGGTGTAGGAGATCGGAGTTCCTGACTTGGCCCCTAGGATAGTGTTTTGTATGAGTGGGCTGCACGTCATGTCCCGCATGTCTCTGCCCCGGTCATTCTTAGTTTCCAGCCATTCTCATTTGGCCTCCTTTCTGGTCGTTTATCATCTTAGTGACTCTTCTTAGGGCATGTGCCCTGATTTATCCGTCTCTAGTGTGAGGCCCTGACTGGAAGACGTCACAGCCGGTAGGGTCTGACTAATGTGGAATAGAGGGAGGCCATCACCTCCCTGCTTCTGGATACCATACCTTTGTTAATGCTACCCCAGTTCCCATTAGTTTTAGGTCTTCATCATTTGATGCCCTGTATTTCCTGTTCCGTTCTGCTTCTGATTATCAGGGATTTAATCAGCAACTCAGTTTCTCCCTACTCAGAATGCAGGAATGACATTTGTCAGCGGTGACCTTTCCGTCTCCGCGAAGCCGGCAGGCGGCCTTGTCCAGCTATGGGCACTGTACTGCGTGGAGCCCCATCCAGCCACATTTCCCCATCTGCTGGAGAGCCGCCTGCCCTTCCGTCTCATGGCAGGCCTGGCCCTGCCCTGTGGGCCCAAGAGCGAAGTGAGAGCCCCAGGGGTCCTGCCCCTGTGGCCTGTCTGTGGTCACCCTGCCCCAGAAGAGTGAACGGAGTGGCTGCCCCGCGGGTGCTGCATCCTGTCCTGGTGGCTGGGCCGATACTATGTGTGTGGGGGTCATTCGGGTCACCGCCCAGTGTGTGGGTCTCCTACTTGGTCCTGGAAGCACAGGTTCTGGCACTGTGTGGCCAGCACACAAGCCCTGACCTTCCCGCCACCTTCCCGCCACCTTCCCGGGAACCTGGAGAAATCCACCTGATCTCCATGAGCTGCCGTTCCCACCTGTGACATGGATGCATTCACGGTGCTTTAGCTCCAGAGTTGGTGTCATAATTAAGTGAGTCACTATGTATAACGGGCTGGCAGGTAGAGGACCCTCGGAATGGCAGCCGTCACCGCTGTCTCTGTGTGCGCCTTAGCCCCACAGGTCCCCCGTCCCTGCCTTACAGGGAAAATGAGGCCCACAGCCTCGAGTCAGGAGGAGGCAGAATCTGTTTCCAGGGCACGAGCGTTCTTGCCTTCATTCCTGGTTGTTCTTTGTGGGGCCAATAACATTTCCACTCTGTTCACATGAGAATAAAATATTCACGAAGGTACAAAATGTTTGAGGATCAAAAATGTATAAAATTTGGGGGAACAGAGAGAAGACATAGATGGGGAAGAGGAGGTGCCATCGTTAGGATCAGAAAAGCTTCTGGATGTAAGATCACTTAAGATTCAGCCCCATTACATCTGTTTGTTGCTCTGATAAAAGAGATCAGTCATAACACTAATTATGTCAGGCATATTAATAGAGTCAATTATGCTCATGCAGATTTTTCTCTTGCTCTGATGAAACAAAATAATTCTTCCAAGAGGCATTTAATTTGGTGCCATTTTTCTTGCCAGGGACTAAATGTGCTTGTAGAGATGGGAAGACATCTGCTCTTGAGATGCACAGCAATAGAACAGTAAGTCTGCAATTCCACAGCTTCCCAAAAAGCAAATGTAAGAAGTTCTAGCCCTTATTTTATTTTATTTTATTTTATTTTATTTTATTTTATTTTATTTTATTTTATTTTATTTTATTTTATTTTATTTTATTTTATTTTATTTTTTTTTAGTTCTAGCCCTTCTTAACGACACTTTTCCTTCCTTCCTTCCTTCCTTCCTTCCTTCCTTCCTTCCTTCCTTCCTTCCTTCCTTCCTTCCTTCCTTCCTTCCTTCTCTTTCTTTCTTTCTTTCTTTCTTTCTTTCTTTCTTTCTTTCTTTCTTTCTTTCTTTCTTTCTTTCTTTCTAACATGTTTTTGCAAAAATAGAACAAAATATAGGGAAATGATTATGTCTACCTTTTCCTTTCATGGGTCCACCAAGACCAGAGGGGGAGTGTCAAGGGTTCTTGATTCCGCCCCCAGATCCATGGCCTTGTCCTGGTCCCAGTCATTCCGTGGTAGTCCATCCCCACCTCTAGGGCCCAGTGGCTGTGACCCTTGTCTGATCTGTCCGCTGTGAGTTCTTGCTCGCTCTCTTCTATTTTTCTTTTTAACAGACTGTTAATCTTAGGGGAGGTTTAGGTGTGTAGGCAGATTGCAGAGTTGCCACAGAGCATTCCTGCATGTGTCCCCTGCCTGGTCCCCCTGCTCCCAGTTCCCCTGACCGCAGTCTCTTCATCATGGCGAGAGAAGCGCGTTGGTAACACCCGCACTGACTGAAGTTTACCCTGGAACCCCGTTTCCTCTGTTCTTACTTGATATCCATTGCCTATTCCAGGGACCCATGCGGGAGCTGTGTCACTTTCAGTTGTCCTATGACTGGGGGCTCTCTTAGCACTTTCTCACAACTCCCTGGTTTGTGACAACCTTGACTGGGCAGGTGGCTTCTCTTGGGACTTGGCTGACATCTCCCTGTGGTTACACTGGGGGCCCGGGGAGGGGGAGGCCCCAGAGGTGGAGTGCCATTGGCTTGTGTCACAGGGGGCACCCATTGTCTGCGTGGCTTACCCAGTGAGGCTGGCTTCCGCCATGTGCAGAGGTGCGTGTACACCATGGGTCGCTTTTTTCTCTCCAGGCTCTGCTCTCTGGGATGAGGCCACCCTGTGCAGCCGTGTCCCGACTGCCCCACAGCCACCTGTCTGCTCCAGGCCACCATCCCTTTCCAGCCCCATGGCTCCTGGACCCAGAACTCGGTCTGGTCTGGCTGTGCACTCAGAGTGACAGACGAGACCTCTGGAAGTGCTGGGCCCTGGCTTGCTCCCCCCTACCGTCACCCTGTCACCTGCTGGAGCCACAGCCACCCTCCACTGCCTGGCTGCCAGGACTCTGTGTTTCCTCTGCCCCAGGTGGTCTGTGGTCCTGCTCCTCATCTTGCTTGTGTTTCCCGGATGTTTGAGCTCTTGTAGGCCTTGCTCCATAGTGCGTTCTGCTGGGGGCTTGGTGATGGCCTCCTCAAGGTGGAGGGGACACGTTTTAGGGGAGGAGACAGCCCCATCTGGTTCCTGCCACCGCCCCAGGCTCTGGCACAGATGCGTGTTCAGCACATCCTCAGCGTGTTTGGGGAAGGACACGGTTAAGTGAGAACCATGCTCAGATGCGGGTTGTTTTGCCCTCCCATCTCGTGAAGACTTTAGAGAAGTCTGGTTCTGCCCTCCTGCCCTGCATCTGACAGGACTGACGTGCGAGGCTGTGCACACACAAGGCGGAGACCCCTGGGCACTGCATCTGTAGGGCTGGACGTACATAGGCACCGGGTGTCGGGGCACTGTGGTGCTCCAGCAGAGCCGGGCTGCTGCCTGGAAGAAGGAGTGCACCCCGGGTGCTCCCAGCTGCCCTAGTGCCTCCTGCTTTTAGAGACACCAGCCATGTGTGTGACACGTTGGCGGAGTCATGTTTCTCAGGCTGATGGAAAGGTTCTCCACTGACACGTCCACAGGATCTTGCTGTTGGCTCCTGGAGACGATGTTACCTCCTGGCTGCTGGGAGCATCTTCGGCTTCCCCGATGTGAGGTCATTGTTGACAGTTGTTCTGGGAGATGCTGTGCCTGCGTGTGCGTGTGCCCAAGTGTGTGTGTGTGTATGTGTGTGTGCATGCACATGTGTGTCTGTGTGCGTATGTATGTGTGCGTGTGTGCCTGTGTGTTTACATGCTTGTGTGCTTGTGTGTGTGCATGTGTGTGCGTGCCTGTACACATGTACGTGTGCATGTGTGCCTGTGCATGTGTGTGTGTGTTGGAAAGGGCCCCCACCGCAAGGACAGTTGACGTCATAGGTTGTCTGGGGACACTCGACTCGGGTGGGAGTGGAGCCTAGAAATCGCCCATGGGGCCGCCCCGCCGCGCATGTGAAGGCAGGAGCCTGGAGTCCCTGGGAGTAGCAGGGGCAGGAGGATCGGAAAGCCCACGCCGTGGCTCCCAGTGAGGGAAGCAGCTCCATTCTGTTCCCTTCTGTTCTGTGCAGGCTGCGGGCTGGAGGCGGCCCCAATACCTCCTGGGCATCTTTTTTTTATTTTTAAATTTTTGAAGATTTTATTTCTAAATATCCACAACACCCAGTGGGGGGCTTGAACTTCTGCTCTGCAATCAGGAGTTGCAGGCTGTACTGACCGAGCCCCGCGAGTGCTCCAAGCTGCCGGCGTCCTTTGCTGTACCCTGTCCCCTTCCACCTCCAGTAGGAAACTTGGGCCCTTACTTTGGAAGGGGAAGATCGACGCTCAGAGACTGCAACCCGGCCCAGGTTCCTGGCTGATGCGCCGTAGGATGGGGCTGCAGCCCTGGGCCTGTGCTGGTGACCAGTGCCCCTGAGGCCCCTTCAGCTGCCTGGTCCCTTCCCACACCCCCTGCCACTGTCTCTGGAGCACTGGGGAGATGCCGTGTGTTTCTCAGGACGGGCTCCCCAAGGCCACATGGCTCTGGGGCCCATGGCAGGTGTGTGGCTGGGTGTCGCTGTGCTGTTGTCCTGTTGGGGAGTCAGCAGGGGCCTCGTTGGACGTCCCAGAAGCCCGTGCTCACGGCATGCCCATCCCGATGCCACTCAGGACAGTGGCAGCCCAGCCCCTGTCACCGTGCATCTTTGGAGTGGTCACCTGGCCCTCGGGGGGCATGTTCTGCTAGCACCCTGGTGTTTAGGGCTGGTTATGGGGCCAGGGACTGGGGCAAGGCGTGGGCCTGGACCACATTCCTGGCCCAAGCACCTAGCTTCTTGGGCCTGGATGGCCCCTGAGTGCCCCTGTCGGGATGTGGATCAGAGGGACGCACATGCCCTCCATCTGCCGTGTGTGCAGAGCGAGGGTGGAGGTGGCTCTGTAAAAGCACCTTGCAGGGAGAGCTGAACATCTTCCCCATGGCCTGCCTGGTCCTCATTGCCCCGGTGCAGGACAAGGTGCCACAGGTACACAGTCCCGGGCTTGCGTCCAGCAGGGGGACCATGCTGTGTGTACGGTTCTGGGACGTATGTGAAGTCTGTGAAAACGCATGACTGTACAGTGTTCACACTTCCTGGAAATGCCCCCGAGTGGCAGTAGCACTTGGTGGTTTCTCGGCAGCTGTGAGATCAGCAAGCTCTGCATGACATCTGGGTCAGCACTTGCGTGGCTACAATGCCTGCTGTGTGTGGGGTGGCTGCTGGGTGTGGGATGTGATTTCAAAGAAATGTGGCCCTGGCATGAGCAGTCCTCACTGTCTTGCAGGGGCCTGTGCACCTGACAGCTGGGCGGTCATTTGTGGGGGGAGGGGCGTGGAGGGTGGAGGGCAAGGGTCTCGGTGGCTCTGCACCCCACCACCCATGATTGTGACTGAGCCTTCGTCCGGGGCCCCACGCCCGACCACACGGCCACCGCAGGCCCCAGTGGTCCAGGTTCTGACTGAAGCCGTTTACCATGAGGCTGGAGGGTCCAGAGCTGCAGCAACCTCCTGCGGTGCTGTGCTCCCAGGGCAGAGGGCCATGGGGTCAGCAGGGAAAGGCTGGGCCCAGCATACCCCAGCCAGGTCACCTGGCCACACTCCTTCTATCCCACTCCTGGTGCCCTGGGGTGAGGGGCCCGGAGGACCTGGGTACACTGGGCAGGATAGCTAGGGTTCTAATCTTGAGATCTGACGGGAGGGAAGGACGTGGGGCACCTGGTCTAGCAGGTGAGAGCAGAGCTGGGGTTTGCATAGTTTGAGGAATGGGTTCATACCAGAAAGTACCAGATGGCCTCACCTGTGTCTGGGCAGGTGCATAGGGTGGGGTGGACAGATGGCCCTGAGAAGGAGGCACCATGTCCAAAAGCAGAGGGCTGGCCATGCTCAGTCCTGGTGCCTCCACCCCTATGCAGGGACAGTCACCCTGCTTCTTTCTGGGGACCAAGCTAGACCCTGCCGTGACCTTAGTGCACTGTTACCTGACGGTGGCTGTTTTCTTCTTTCTTAGTATCCGGTGGAAATCAGGAAGTATGAGTATGACCCAAATTTTGCGATTCGTGGACTTCATTACGATGTGCAGCGGGTAGGTTTCATTGCCGTGGTTCCTCATGTGATGGTGTCCAGGTCCCCTTGGCCCTTCTCTTTACTGAGCATGGAAGCTGATTTACGTCCTATTCTTTGGGGCCCAAGAACCGGGTCACTGACAGCGTCTTTGTATAAATAAAGTCTTTTGGGAAAGGCTGTGTATCGGAAAAAAGTGAATGTGTTTTGCTATTTGGAAGATACTGTTTGTTTCTTGAAGTCATTTCTGGTGTTTTGGTGGGGAGCCAGTGGCCACGCTGTGTTTGCAGACCAGTCATCTCCTTAATAAGCTGCACGGTGCATTTTTTTTTTTTTTTTAAAGATTTTATTTACCAGGGAGTAGGAGCAATAGGGAGAGGGGAAGGAGAAGCAGGGGGCCAGGCGGGCTCCCTCTCAGGACCCAGGATCGTGGCCTGAGCCAGAGGCAGACGCTTGGCCAGCTGAGCCTCACCGCACTTTACTGACCAGCAGGCTCAGCAGATGCGTGCAGTGTGCTGCTTTCTCATGTCAACCTGTGTTGATTGGGTGTACGAGGACACGCAAAACCCTCGCTGGATATGCAGCCTGCTGCGCTTGACTCACCTGTTGTGTATTTGTTCTCTAAGGCGGTGCTGATGAAGATTGATGCTTTTCATTACATCCAGTTGGGAACCGTCTACAGGTAAGAGGAACATGAGGTAAATTCAATGCACCTGAAGTCCCCAAGTGGCTTCGAGTTTGGAGACCCTGTGACTGTGGTTGTTGGGGAGCGGGAGATTGTGTGTGTGTGTGTGTGTGTGTGTGTGTGTGTGTGTGAGAGAGAAACCTGTTCATGCATTTGCTCAACAACACCCCTGGGTCCGGGTGACTCGGGTGCTGAGCGTGCACGTTGCACCGAACCAGTGGCTGCAGTCTGGTGACCACTGGGGGCGCTTTCCCAGGCACCGGGTAGGCCCTGAGTCAGAGGCTGGGTGGGGACAGACGTGGGGGATGCAGTGGCCCCTGTTCCCACCATGGTGGTAGAGTGTGTGGGTGGCAAGACTTTCCTCCTCCCTGTTTATTGGGATTAGTAGAAGCACTTGGCTCAGTCCAAAACCCTGTTAACCTTGACAACGTTGCCTTTTCTATTCCTTGAACTTGGGGAGGATTTAGGAGCATGGTTGTTGTACCCTAAACAGGTGTGTGTATCCAGGTTCTTCCTCCACAAACTTTGCTACAATTGATGGTTTTTTGCCCGAGTTAAACACACGCGCAGTGGCAGTCTGTGCTGAAATACTGTGGGGCCGCAGGGCCCCTGCCCGCCCACCCGACCCATTACATTCCTTTCATTTTGTTCCCCACATCTTTTTTCCTATTTCTGAATAACGTGCTCATACCTCTGTCCCCTAACGTAACAATGCTGACTGTGGTATCTGCCACGGGCTGGGCCTGCGCACGGGTACTCGGCTTCTGCAGGCTCCTCCTTCGAGCCCCTGCCCACCTGGGCCTGCCCGTTTCCCCATTGTGGTTCATGGTTTGCATCTGACCTGTGGGTCTTGCTCCTCCTCGCACTGTATCGTGTGCTGGGACTGCCTCTGTGCACAGGGCTTGCTTTTTCTTACATTTAATAACAGCATCCCTCCTTACCTGCTTCGTTTGCTGTGGAGGTGTCCCCAGGTTCCCCAAGCGCCCTGTCACCAGCCTCCTCCTTGTGTTTATTTCCGGACAATTCAGATGTTTTTCATACGCTCTCGGTCACTTTGACATTTACTGGACTGCCCCTGTGCTCCGATCTTCTCTGATGCTTGTCCTGGGCCTGGGTTGGCCTGTTTCTCCCTTCCCAGAGCCCCTGTATCCCTCCTGCTGGCCTCACCTCTGTGTTCTGCTGTGGCACATCCTCCTGCAGCTCCCGGTGCTTACGGGGTTCAGCCTTCTGGGGTGGGGGCAGCTCTCAGCTCCCCTTGGGATGTCTCCTCGCAGGCCCTGTTCCCAGCCTGGGAAGCCTGGAGCCCCTGGTACATCTGCTCGTTGTCTTCCACAGACAGGACGTGTCTTGTCTGCTGATGTCTTTGCACTTATTTCCTTTGACGTTCTGAGTAATCTATTTTTTTTTTAAGAGAGAGGATGTGCGTACACAAGTGGGATGGGGAGGGGCCGCAGGAGAGGGAGACAGAGAATCCCAAGCAGGTCCACACCCTATGGGGCTCGATCCATGGCCCTGATGTCGTGACCTTAGCTGAAATCAAGAGTTAGAGTCAGGTGCTTAGCCGGCTGAGCCCCCAGGCGCCCCTGAGTACTTCATTCCTTTACTATCATCTTAGATTCCAAGAGGGAGGAGAGATGAAATAATAACATTATTCAATAATGTTGATGAAATAATAGTAACATCAGTCATAGTAAGTTGGAGCTAGCAACTGTGAGGTCTGCTGTGGCACAGACACCATTGTCAGGGTTTTATTTGCCTTTTTTGTCCTTGAGCTGATGAGGGAGGTCATGGTGTTAGACCTAGAGATGTTAGGGGCTTGCCCAAGGCCACACAGGCCTAGAAGTCAGACCCAGGTGGGCTCTGACCCTGGAGCCCATGGCCTGTGGGCAGCGTGGACGGGGCCGAGGCCCTCACCAGATCTCCCGTGTGCACCTCTGTCTGTGTCCTGCCGTTGACTCCCAGGCCCAGACGCTCCATCCTGTCCTCCTGGGCTCCTGCAGTTCTGTGCAGGGTGGCTTGTCCTGGACATTGCTGTTGGACCCGTGCACCTCAAGCACTGCCCTTGGCTCAGCCTCCCTTCTGACGTCCTGCGTGACTCACCCACCAGCTTTCCCTAAATCTGTATCCTTCTCTTCCACACGTGGCACTTTCACTTCCCCGGTTGGTTAGGACTTGTTACAAGTGACGAAACCTGACCCGACTGGGTCAGCCAGAAACACAGCCTTGGGCACCTGTTGTGCGATTGGGGGCAGCACCTGCTGTAGGTGTGGCTGGCTCCAGGGGCTGACATGCTCAGAACCCGTTCTGTCTATTGGCTTTCTCCTTCAGGGCTTGCTCCAGCTGACCCCCGTGCATGTAGGCCCCGGAGACACCCTGGCCCAGGTCAGTGGGAGAAGGGGGCCGGGTGTTCCCAGCAGTTACAACTGGTCTGGGTATGTGGAGGCGGGTGTGCAGCATGGGCCCCCACTCCCCAGGGTCACCGCTGGCATCCTCCCAGGGTGCAGCCTGCCTTCCCCGCGGCTGCCTGAAGCCTCCTCCCTCCTTCACAGCCTGCCTGCCCCTGCTTACACCTCACCCCATCCTCAGCCTCCCTCCTCCCTCAGACCATGCAGTGCCTTGGCTGCTCTGGTCGTGTGTCCTCTTCTGCAGGTGTGTCGTCTGCCATGTTTGGGGGATGGACAGATGGGGCACCAGGAGGACAGAAGTGTCCGAGTCTGGGTCCTGGGCGGCCAGTGTGCTGAGGCCCCCACCCTTGCTCCCACATGTGGCCTCCATCCACTCCTCTGAACCTGGCTTGGTGCCAGGGGCTGCCCTGGTGCCTGTTGTGTGGGCCAGCGCGGGCCTGTGCCTGGGTAGAGGGGCACCCAGGGTGTCAGCGCCCCGGCCTTCCCCCAAAAAGGGTTGTGGATGGGCAGGAGCCCCCAGCCTTGCCCACGTCTGACCCTGCTGCTGGTCCCCAGCTCCGGCCCCAGGTCGAGTCTCGGCTGTAGGTGCGAATGCCGCGGGGTCGGGGGAGGCCGACGGTCAGCATAGCTGCAGTTGGTACTGTGATGTGGGCCTCGGAGAAGTGACACTTGTCCTCTCTGCAGGCACACCAGGTCCTCACACACCCGCTCACTTCCTCCTTTCCCTTATACCAGGACGTAGGTACTATTACTGTTCCCTGTTTAAAAAGTGACACTGAGACTCAGGGTGGCTCTATTGCACATCCGGGTAGTACCCCCACTGGTCAGGGGGCTGGGACCTGAACCCAGGCACACTTGGGGGTCTGCGCTCCCAGCCTTTGTGCTTCTCACCTGCACAGACCTTGTGGGGTGGTGTGCGGGGCTGGCCATGCCCCCAGCCTGGGCTGCTGCACCTACCAGAGCTGCCTCCACCCAGTTGGGCTGTGTGGCACTCAGCTCACCCTCCTTCTGAGCTGACACTTGGCTCTGTGGGCCATTGTGGGCCATGTCCCTGTGCACCTGTCCTCAGGTCTCAGGGCAGAGTTCTTGTACTTTTTGTAGTTTTTTCAAAATCTTAGAGCCTTAGGCATGTGCATAGCTGAGTGTAGCTGCTTCAGTGGTGAGCTACTCCCGGGTTGCTGCCCAGAGCGGTGGGTGAGGCATCAGGGGCCCACAGTGCCACCTGTTTGTAAGGTCCCAGGTTGTAACAAGTTAATCATTTTTTTGGGGGTGGGGGTGGGCAATGAATCCCCTTGGCTGCTGCGGAAAGTTCCACGAGGGTGGCGAATGGAGGAAGGAGGCTGATGACAGCCATGTTTTCATTGTACTTATGTATCAAATATAAATCATGTTTTGCGTGTACTTTCATGTCAGCCGGGTGACTTTACAGGATAAGCAGCCTGACCTGACCCTGTGAGTAACTGAGGCTCCTGGTGTGTTATTCACCTGCCTGGTCTGGCGCCGGGTGGACTTGCCATACTCTCCTTGTCACTGGCCCCTGCTTTCTCAAGCTCCTTCCTTGGAGACACGGCTGGGAGTAGACGTTCCTCTTGGTGATGCTGTTGCGGGGGCAGGGCCAGGACAGGAAATCTGAGAACATGAAACCTGATGAGAGCACTTGCTCCCAGTGCCTGCCGCACAGTAGGGGTGACAGCTGGGTCACCCTAATGCCGAAACGTATTTTCCCTTTGTGGTGGAGCAGGATTCATTTGCAGATTCAGCTGTGGCTCCGGAGGCCGGTGGCTTACAGTTGCCACCCTGGCTTTTTATAGGTGAGGAAACCGGCCTTGATGGTCATGTAGCGTTGAGGTCACCCCTCCCAGAGGTGGCACCAGCCTTCCTGCCTTGTGTCACAGGGTCTGTGCACCAGAGTCTCACGCATGGCTTTTCTCACTGACTTTAGATCAGAGTAGCAGAGGCAGGAGGATGGTAGAGGCAGAATGAGCCTTTCTCTCCCTAATGTATTAAAACATAAAAATGGAAACAGAAACCGACCCCAAAGCAAACACTACCCCCAAAGCAAAGGAAGGCGCTAGAGCCTTGTGGACAGAGGCTAGAGCCTTGTGGACAGAGGCGCTGTGATAGTGGTTGAGGAGGCGCCTGGGCCCTTGAGCTGCAAACCTCAGTCTGGTCCTGACCCACCACTTCCTACTTTGGTGACCTTGGGTAAGATACTTGACCTTTGGGGCACCGGGGTGGCTCAGCAGGTGAGGTCTGCCTTTGGCTCAGGGCATGATCCGGGGTCCCAGGATCTAGTCCCACATCGGGCTCCCTGCATGGAGCCTGCTTCTCCCTCTGCCTGTGTTTCTGCCTCTCTGTGTCTCATGAATAAATAAATAAAATCTTTTTTTTTTTTTTTTTAAATAAAATCTTAAAAAAAAAAAAAGACACTTGACCTTTCTGGGCCTCAGCTTCCTCTGCCGGGAAATGGAAGGATAATTGTGCTTTCCCTCCTAGATTATGGAGAAGTAAGTGAATGCCTGTGTGGAACCCACACTTGGCCCCTCTAGCAGGTGCAGTTTTCCTGCCCTCATCGCCCGCCTAGCACTGGCGCTCCTAGTAGTAGGGGCTTCTCACCTGTTACTTGTAGACGGTAGCATCTTGTGCTGAAGCTGAAAGATCCCAGCAGTTGCCGGGGGTCTGGAAGTCACTGCTGTCGCTACTGGAATCTAACAGTACCACCTGTGATTTTTCCAGGGGCCTCAGTGTTGTCCCCGATGAGGAAGTCATTGAAATGTATGAGGGCTCTCACGTGCCCCTGGAACAGATGAGCGACTTTTATGGAAAGGTAATGAGAGATTCTTTAGTTAAAGCAGCCATCAGCAGACGTGGCCCAGGAGATTTAGGGTCTCTGTGCGCACTCCTGTGGAGCTGAGAGGGGATTTGGGCTGTTTGAGAGGCCCTGGATTTGAGAGGGGGTTGTGTGTTGGCATCTCCCAAAGCCCTTCATGATTCCCTTTTCTTGGCTCTTTGCTCCTTACCTGATGGAGGCTCTTTGTACCTTCTGTGTGCCTGCCCCTCTCTGCAACGCCCACCCCAGGCTTGTCCCTATTTGTGGATGAAATCAGGGCGGCAGCGGTTGCCTTCCTTGAGGTGGAGGACAGCAGGTCCTGCTGTGCTTGAAGGGCAGCCGCTGCTTCACTGACTTCACTAGTCTTCTTTGCTTTCTGAAGTTTTGCTCCTTGTCTTATTAGGCGTGCTCTTATTTGTGCTGTCAGAATGTGGTGGAAGGCCCCGAATCACAGGCGTTCAGGCTCACGTGGGGCTTTGTGGGGACTCCCACATTCAGGAGACTTGGGTGGCTTTCGTGCTGTCCCATGGGCAGCGGAGTACCTGCCGGCTTTCTTCTGGGCTTGGCAGTAGAGTGCGGGCCTGATGTTAGGGTTCATAAGAGTGTCAAAGAGTCGTTAGATGTTTTGGAGGGGAAGTCAAGGCATCACCTTGGATTTCCCGGTTGTACTTAGAGGAAGACGTGAGCCGTGCCGGGAACAATGGGAAAGTGGGTAACACTTGTACTTGGCACTGTTAGAATTATGCTTCTCTTGAGGAGAGGGATCCAGGGGCTCAGAATGCGCCTTGGATGCAAGTCAGGTGTTGGCTCTGGCTGTGCTGTTGGACTGTGTTTCTGAAGCTCCCCTCCCTGCCTGCCTGCAGAGTTCTCACGGAAACACCATGAAGCAGTTCATGGACATCTTCTCCCTGCCCGAGATGTCCCTCCTGTCCTGTGTCAACGAGTACTTTCTGAAGAATAACATCGACTATGAGCCCGTCCATCTCTACAAGGACGTCAAGGTGAGTGGTGGCTCTGCCACAGCCCTCCGAGGGCCTCAGCATAAGGGACAGGATCGTTAGCCCCCCTGGGTCATGTGTTGCGAATAGTCCTTTGCCCAGGGTTTCTTTTATTGGTGGTTTTACCCTGAAAATTGTTAAGAAAGAGGTTACATTAGGACAGCTGGAGATCAGTGTGATTTTGTGTTAAAGGAAGATGGTGCTCGTATTGCTCTCTGGGTTTCTAAGTCTTTCTGACCAAGGCCAGGGCCGGTGCATCTGGTCAAGGGGTGGCTGGTGGCTGAGGTCCAGCCCGACACAGCTGCCCCTGAGCCTGCCCACGGACGGGGCCTTCCTCTCACACACGGAGGATCCAGGGAGGCCCTGCCCTAGCTGTGTGAACCCTGTGGGAGACATTCACAGTCAACAGGAGCCTTGCGTACACGCACACACCTCATTTATGAACTTTGTACTCACATGTGTCAGTTTATATTCACATGTGTTTATATATGTTCTTTAAACTATTGGGACTTTTTTTTAGTGCTTAAAAATATGTTCATGTATTAATATTTGTTATATACACATGTCATATATGTATGTTTATAAGCATGTATTTATATGCAAATATTTATATATGTGGTATGTATTATTTATTTACTTATATTATTTTTATTTTTTATTTTTTTTAAGATTTTATTTATTTACTCATGAGAGACACAGAGAGAGAAAGAGGCGGAGACACAGGCAGAGGGAGAGGCAGGCTCCATGCAGGGAGCCTGATGTGGGACTCGATCCCAGGACTCCAGGATCACGCCCTGGGCCGGAGGCAGGTACTAAACCATTGAGCCACCCAGAGATCCCCTAATTACTTACATTTTTAAGAGACTGTATTTTTGTACTACAGTGTTTTTATTGTATGCTTATGATGAATTTTAAAGTTTGACTGCCTTAAACCATGGGTTTTAGGAAGATGAAGGATAAATTCTAACTTCTCAGTACGAGTCTGATATTTGAACTAAAGTTAAATATTTGCTTTCTGTTCTTCTTTTCGTGTGCACAAATAGTTTAAGAATCTTTAAGTATCACTTGCAGTAAAAAAAAAAAAAAAATAGGGAAGCCTGGGTGGCTCAGTGGTGAGCGTCTGCCTTTGGCTCAGGGCATGACTCCAGAGTCTTGGGATCAAGTCCTGCATCGGGTTCCCTGCAGGGAGCCTGCTTCTCCCTCTGCCTGTGTCTCAGCCTCTCTCTCTGTGTCTCTCATGAATAAATAAATAAAATCTTAAAAAAAAAATAAAATAAGCACATGTAGTCATATCACCTTGCAGTCACGAGGAAAGATGTTTATTGGATACCGCCCATGGAGAGCAGTCCCATACAGTATGTTCCAGGCACTGTTCTTCTGAGTGCTTTATGCAAATTAAATCCTCGTCACAGTGCCTGGAGGGGGTTACTATTATTACTTTCATTTTACGGATAAAGAAATCGAGGCACAGAAAGATTCAGTAACTTGCCCAAAAGTCACACAGCTGGTAAGTGGTGGAGCCGAGCTTTCAGGCCAGGGTTTGCCTCCATTGGCTCTTCAGCCCTGCTGCATGCTTTTGTGCCGCTGACATGAGCCTGTGCTGGGACGGGCCGAACTGGAGCCGTAGTCCAGAGGTGCTCGCTTGTGGTAGAAATCTCCTGCCAATTTTCTAAGGCTGAAGCCCAATCTTGCCAGCAGCGCAGTCCCCTGCTCTCGGCTCTGGACAGTCACCGCGTGCCCCCGGGGAGCCCCCTGCAGTAGACATGCTTAGTGCACCTGGCTGGGCTGTGCCCTGACACCGTGGG
Organism: Canis lupus familiaris; assembly: GCF_011100685.1. Classification (NCBI taxonomy): domain Eukaryota; kingdom Metazoa; phylum Chordata; class Mammalia; order Carnivora; family Canidae; genus Canis; species Canis lupus. Next base: position 42,642,762 of record NC_049236.1, on the reverse strand, counting down.
GCCCAGGCCGCCACTCCCGGGACCTGCGAGGTGTAGCGGCCTCCTGTCCTCGTCCTGTGTCGCTGCCCGGCCGTGTCTCTGCCTCAGCCACTGTCCCATGGACGGCCCCTGTCTGACCCTCGGTCTCGGCCTCTTTGTGTAGATTGGAGACGTGCTCCTGGGGGTCTAGGGAGGGGCGCAAAGATGAGAAGAGCGGTAATTCCCTTTTCCAGATACCTCAGAATCATTTGTCAGTGATACTGCACGCAGATCGCCCTTTATCACGTGGGGCATTACTCAGTGTTGTTCACACAGGTTTCCTCCTCCCAATGGCCCTTTGGGAGTTGCACTGGAAGCGGCCACCATCACCATGGAAACCTAAGTTTTGGCCTCCTGTGTGGAGTGGAGCAGCAGTCAGATGTCACCCGGAGTCGGGATGGCCAGGGATTCAGAGGCGCCGTTGTCTGAATGCCATGCCACCCGTCCCGTGGCGACTCAGGCTGTTGCACTGTCCATCTCACTGACTCGAAACCTCTCTTTTGACAGGATTCGATCCGAGATGTGCACATCAAAGGGATCATGTACAGAGCGATTGAAGCAGACATTGGTAGGTAGGGCGGTGTTGTGAAGGTCGCCCCACGTGTCCTTGCACCCGCGGCTGTACTATTCCTGTTGTGAGCAGGTGCTCAGCCCCTCCTTGCTCCCTCAGACCTCTGACCTCAGCCTTCTTGTTGTGTCACAACGTGAGCCAAGCCTCCTTCAGAAAGGGAGGCACTGACAGCCGCAGGCGGCATGCAGCATGTCCCCCAGGACTGAGGAGGCAGGCTGTGTTGGTGATGCCCGGGTGCCGGCGGGCCCCAAGCCACGCGTCCCCACACTGTTCCCCCAAGTGCCTGGCTGCGGGCCCCTGGAGTGACCCCGTGGGCTGACCTCATGCTCAGGTGTGTGAACTCACCTCTTGCCCTAGAAAAGTACATCTGCTATGCCGAGCAGACGCGCGCGGTGCTGGCCAAACTGGCGGATCACGGCAAGAAGATGTTTCTCATCACCAACAGCCCCAGCAGTTTTGTGTAAGTTATTGTGGGCATCCTTGGCGGCGACAGGCTCGTGGCTCGTAGTCCCATTTGTCTCAACAGTTAGGAATCGGGAAGAAAAAGTTGCAGAAGCAGCCGATCTCCTTCTTGTTAGACTGACGTGCTGACCTATTGTTTCAGGGACAAAGGGATGCGGTATATCGTTGGAAAAGACTGGAGGGACCTGTTTGATGTGGTCATCGTTCAGGCCGAGAAGCCAAACTTCTTTAATGACAAGCGGAGGTGAGCGTCTGTCTTTCTGGGAGAATCAGGCTATGGTCCTTTGCTGCTGTGGACACAGCTCGTGTGACTTGGTAACATCTGGTTGTCACTTGGTGAGATGTGTACTAAAATGGTATTTCCATGAGCTGTTTTTGTGAAGCAGATTTTCTGTGATCAAATACATTTAGGAAATTGGGGCTAAAGAAAGTTTTTCTACCAGAAGGGCTTTGTAGACTCTCAGTGATTTTTAAGGGGGACATAGTGGCACCTAGTGTTTTCCAGGTCTATTTGACCCCCGAGTTCTTTCCTCACTAAATGGATCCCAGGGTCTGCAGTTTGGGACGTGTACACCCGGCCAGGGAGTGTGGTGCTGGGGTGTGTGTTCCAGGGCTTTGTCAGGTTCTGTTCCCAGTGAGTAACCATGTAGGGTTCATGAGCACAGCCTGCACGATTCCAACATGGGTCATGGCGTTTCTGTTTCTGTCTAGACCTTTCCGCAAGGTGAACGAGAAAGGTGTCTTGCTCTGGGACAAGATCCACAAGTTGCAGAAAGGCCAGATCTATAAGCAGGTACCTCATGACTGATTTTTTCCCTTTTTGTTCCTTTGCTTTGTGGTCGGTTATAACAGTAACAGCCCACATTTGTTGACCCTTGCTGTGTGCCAGGCGTGAATTGGCTGTTTATACACTGGCTGCGAAGCTTAAACTTAAGTCAGTATATTTTCAATGTGCTATGTCCAAATTATTTATTTAATATTTTATTTATTTATTCATGAGACACAGAGAGAGAGAGAGGCAGAGACACAGGCAGAGAGAGAAGCAGGCTCCCTGCAGGGAGCCCAATGTGGAACTTGATCCCAGGACCCTGGGGTCACATCCTGAGCCCAAGGGAGATGCTCAACCACTGAGCCACCCAGGCGTCCTGTGCTATGATTAACTCAGAATCCAACAGTCTTTAAAAACAAAATTTAAAACCTTACTTTCAGAGTGTATACGATTTAAGATGTTAGCAGTGAACCTTGGATATTTCTCTTGAAGAAGCATTCATCACATCACATGGTGTGTTACCTTAAATTCCTGATTATCTCCCGATGAGCTGTGTTTTGTACACAGTTTTGATATATTTTCTTTTTTTTTTTTTAAGATTTTATTTATTTATTCATGAGAGACACAGAGAGAGAGGAGGCAGAGACACAGGCAGAGGGAGAAGTAGGCTCCACGTAGGGAGCCCGACTTGGGACCCGATCCTGGGACTCCAGGATCAGGCCCTGGGCTGAAGGTGGCACTAAACCGCTGAGCCTTCTGGCTGCCCTATCTTTTATATTTTTTATTTTTCTATAAGATTCATAAAACATGAAATTATAGAATAGTACTACATGGTAAAAAACTTGATCCATGCCTGGTGGGTTGATAGCGCAGTAAGTATACTTCCTAGACCTTGAAGCTTTGCTTTGATGCAGCCATCAGACTTCTTGGAATTAGACCAAGGAAATTATTAAGATGTAGCTACAACTTTGCTACCAGAATGTTTATCATGAGTTACAAAATAGATGACAGGGTAAGCGTCCAACATTAGGGAATCGTAACAGGAACCACAGCATTTCTCCCTCCTGAACTGGTGGGTTAATATTCATTGACATGATCACCAAATGTTCAGTGTAGAAAGATCATTACAAAGAGGTTTATACAATATGAGTCATTCTGGAAAGAAAGGTCTGAGGGATTTCACACAAAAGTGTTTTTACCCTTATGTTCTGAATTACTTAAATTATAAAAGCAAATTTTTTGTTAAGTTTTAAATAACAGATACCATGGGCCACCGGTTATGTAGGTTTCTATCTCATATAGTCTAATAGCTATATTTTTCTCTCATTGCAGGGCAATTTATATGAATTTTTGAAGCTTACTGGGTGGAGAGGATCCAAAGTGCTGTATTTTGGTGACCACATATACAGTGACCTGGCGGTGAGGAACCTTTGTTTCCATTCCTTTGCTGGGGGACAGACATGTTTGTCTTACTTCATGAGGAATTTATCTTGTGTTTAAGACCATTTTTATGCTTTCATAAATATGAAGACTAGGTCTCCCCCACCCCACCCCCCTTTTTTTAAATGTCTCATTTTTAACAACAGAATGGATCCAGGGTCTAAAAAAAGGTAATTTTTTTTTGAGATGATAGAAAGCAGCAGTTTATTCAGGATTTATCAGAAAAGTCTTTCCATTTAAGTAATGGTAAGAAACAAATGCCAGTGTTCTTTTCTTTTTTTTTCTCTTATTGAACCTCAGAGGCATATGAAGGAGAATTCATAAACATCAGTCAGGGCTGCTTTTGCAATTTCAAAAACTGGCATTTCTGGGAAACAGCTATTATAAGAAAGTGAGGCATTTCTTGCCCATTGGAATCAGAGCAGCATTGCAGGACTTGAATCAGGATTTAATGCATAATTGGGATGAGACTGGGTAGTCAGTCCTGTGTACTGCATTGCTCAGCTCCTGGTGCAGTGAGTTTCTGTGGGTTAAGCAAGTCCGGGCAGGTGACACCACACACGACTTGTAGGGTCTGCATGACGCCCAGTGTCAGTGCCCCCAGGGCAGGGTCGTGGCCGGCTCTCCCGCTCCATGACTGGCATTTCTGAGCATTCTGACCCACGTCAGAGCGGTCTCACGCGTTTTTCCCTGTGTCTGCCTACCGTCGAGCAGGGAGCTATCGTGGGCTGGGAAGTATTTTCAGAGCACATGTGCTGCCGTCTGAAGTCTGTGGACTCAGATTCAGACGGGTGCGGGGTGGGGAGAAGGGTGCCTGTGTGCAGAGACTCTCTCTCGGGTGATTGCAGCACACAGCCTTCCTGGTCATGTCTTCCCAGTGGGCCGAGGCCTAGTGGAGGGTATCACGGGTGTCTGTGTGGCTCTGCTGTTCCTAGCTGTGTGACCTTGAACATATCCTCAAGCCTGGTGACCTCATTTTGAGAAGAGAGAAGTAAGATAATGTGAAAGTGGAATACAAAGTGCTACTGTCAGTCTGCTGGCAGTACCAGAGGCTTGGCTGAGAGTCCCAGCACCGCACAGCTTTGCCCCTTGCTACGTGGTGTTATTGGGCCTGAGGAGATAACCATGTGCTACCCTTGAAGTATGCGGGTACGTGACCCGTGAAGGCATGCACACGGGCAGGGCTTAGCATCAAGAGAGGTGCTTACCAGGAGTACTGTCTTCAGGTGCAGCCCCCATGACCTCGACATCACCTGGAAACTTGGTCGAAATGCAGCGTCTCAGGCCTCGCATTAGACCTGCTGACTTAGAAACTCTGTGTTAAGTAGCTTTTCACACTAAAATTTGACACCAGGGTAACATTAGCCTCAGAATAAGTTAGGAAGTGAGGCCTCCTCTTTAGTTTTTGGAAGAGTTTAAGGAGGGTTGGTGTTAATTCCTCTTTAAGTGTTTGGTGGACTTCAGCAGTGAAAGCATCCATTTGCTCCTGGGCGTTTCATTGTTGGAAGGATTTGGTTACTGCTTCAATCTCCTTACTAGTCCCACGTCTTTTCAGATTCCCTGTTTCTTTGTCAGTCAGTCTTGGTAGGTTGTTTCTGGGAGTGTCATTTAGGTTACGCAGGCTGTTGGTGTACAGTAGTTTATGGCTTTTACAATTCTTTTTTATTTCTGTAGAATGGGTAGTGTTGTCACTACTCAATTTTCTGATTTTTAGTAACTTGAGTCTTCTGGGGTTTTTATTTTATTTTTTTGGTATGCTAAAAGTTTGTCAGTTGTCCATTTTTTCTTGGTTTTGTTGATTTTTTTTAATAGTTTTTCTATTCTTTGAATCTCTGCTCTGATCTTTATGATTTCCTTGTCCTCTTAGCTTTCAATTTAGTTTTTTCTCTTTCTAGTTCCTTATCATGTAAAGTCTTGTTAATTTGGGATCTTTTTTTCAGTGTAAATGTGCATGGTTATAGGTTTCCCCGTGAGGACTGCACTGCTGTATCCCCTAGGTTTTTTTAATGTCGTATGTGCATTTGCATTTAAGTTTGTCGTAAGGGGCCCCTGGGTGGCTCAGTGGTTGGGTGTCTGCCTTCACCGTGATCTTGGGGTCCTGCGATCGAGTCCCGCATTGGGCTTCCTGCTCCCCTCTCCTCCTTGGCTCGTGCTCTCTCTTGCTATCTCTGTCTGTTTCTCAAATAAATAAAATCTTAAAAAATTTTTCGTCACAAAGTATTTTCTCATTTCTCTTGTGATTTCTTCTTTGACTCGTTGTTTAAGTGGGTGATCTTTCATTCCCCCTTGTTGTGAACTTCTCAGTTTTTCCTTCAGCTGTTGGTCCCTAGCTTCACTCCTTGTGATCAGTAAAGATACTTTGTATGATTTTAAAGTTTATCACGACTTGTTTTGGGGCCTAATGTAAGGTCTGTCCTGGACTGTTTCATGTGCATGGAGAAGAATGTGTGTTCTGCTTTCATTGGGGGAGTGTTCTGCACACGTGCATGAGGGCTGGCTGGTCTTCAGTGTGTTCAAGGTCTGTGCTTCCTGATACTTCATCTCTTTCCTGGTGGTTTTTCTCCAATAGAACATGGGCTGTTGAAGTCTCCTGCTATTGCAGCAGAGTTGACTATTGTTCCTCCATTCTCCTCAGCTCGGATGTTTGCTGCCTGTGTGCTTATAATTGTTACATATTCTTGGTGAATTAACCTTTTACCATGATATGATGTCATTCTTGGTGTCTTTGACAATTTTTGATTCAAAGTCTGTTTTGTCTGATATTAGCATAGCACCCCTGCTATCTTGGTTACTATGTGTATGGAACGTTTTCTTTAATCCTTTGGATCCCTGTGTCCTTAGATCCATAGTGAGTCTCTTGTAGGGATGCCCGACTGGCTCAGCCGGGGAAGCATGTGACTCCTGATTTTGGGGTTGTAGATTCAGGCCCCACATTGGATATAGAAATTACTTAAAAATAAATCTTAAAAATAAATAAGGTACGCTTTGGGGGCTCAGTGGGTGAAGCACCTGCTTTCGGCTCAGGTCATGATCCCAGGGTTCTGGGATGGAGCCTCGTGTCCAGTTTCTGTGCTCCAGGGTAGCCTGCTTCTCCCTCCCTCCTCTCTGCCCCTCTGACTACTTGTGCATGCACTCTCTCTCTCTGTTAAATAAATAAGTAAAATCTTAAAAAAAAAAAAAAAAAAAACAAGTAAAATGAGTCTCCTGGAGTATATTGTTGGATCCCATGCCAAAAGTTTGAAAACTGTTAGAAAGTGGTAAGATCAGTTCATAACTAACATGTCAGAAATTAATATGGCAAAGCATATTATCTTTATAGGGTGTCACCTTGGGAATGCAGAGGCATCTAATGTTGCTGCTGTTTCTCAAAACACATTTGGGTGCCCCTTTTGGGATAGATTTGAGAGCCAGGTTGAGGCACAGGAGAGAATGAGATTTATTACTATTACTTTATTATCACGTACTTTAATCTTAGGAATGTTCCAGATGACTTGTTATTTATTTTCAGAAATAAAAGCCACCTTCAAATGTTTGCCATCATTGGGAATGTTTGAAAGGTTGAGCTGTAGGTTTTCATATATTATAGGAACAGGAGAGAGATGAAAGGTTTAAAGCAATTTGATAGGTGAGGAAGGTAGGCATCCTTAGGTCATCCGGAGCAGGGATTCTGGCTTTAGGTAAATAGCCAATGAACTTTTAAAATTGTAAACCTTAGACCACTTCACTTCTTAAAACCTCAGAGCTTTCCTTTCTTCAGAACAAAAGGCTGACTTCCTACTGTGTCCTCCAAGGCCCTGCTTGAGCTGTCCTTTTCCTGCCTGCTTCTCTGAAGGCAGGACCCATAGCTGCCCTTGCCACTGCCCTAGGCTCCCGCCTGGCTATCCCTGTAACAACTCCACCTCCACACCCCCCACCCAGCATGTTCCTGCCCGGGGGCCTTTGCACTTACTGTTTTTCTGGCCTGAATTGTCCTCCTCCCACATATTTGCATAGTTCACTTTCCTTCCCTGGTGATCTCTGCACCAACTTCCCTTTAATTGGCCTAACCCACTTTATATAATGGTAACTTTTCCTCTTCTTAATCTGCCTGATTTTTGATGTTGTATTTATAACCACCTGCCTTTGTATATTTACTTGCTTATTTTTTGTATTTCCCACAAGGACAGGGTTTTGTCAGTTTTTGTTCATTGCTCTATCCTCATTGTCTAGACCAGGGCCTGGCAGTTAGAACTATTTGATAAATATTTGCCGAATAAGAAAATGAATGACCATTTAGCATGGTGATTATATATTTTAGATTTCCCAGGATATATCTGTTGATAGATGTTCTGGCTTATTGTCAAATCATGAGGCCAGTATATATACATATATATATTTTAACATCCAGTCATTGAAGAACTGTGGGTTGATTTTTTTTATTTTTAAGATTTAATTTATTTATTCATGAGAGACACAGAGAGAGGCAGAGACACAGGCAGAGGGAGAAGCAGGCTCCCTGTGGGGAGCCCGATGTGGGACTCGATCCCAGGACCCCGGGGTCATATCCTGAGCCGAAGGCAGATGCTCCACGGCTGTGCCCCGCAGGTGTCCTGAGGTTACTATATTTGGAATAAAAAATATGATCATGTACCTCTGTGTTGTAGGATCATTCCAAGTCTGAGATTCTGTGATTGCCCATAAGCCACAAGGCCTGGGCAGTGGGTGCTCCCCAGGAATCTGTGGATGAATTGAATGGAGACCTCCAGGAGCATTTTGATGGAGCCTCTTTCTGCCCTTGACCTAACTGCTGTTACAGCCCATGGTTAATGATTTCAGACCCTGTGCTTGTGCAGGAGCTGTGATTCACAGCAGTTATTTTCAGAATAGAAACTTTGGGTGTAATGGTCAAAGCCTGGGGCTGACTTGGTTTTAATTAAATGTAATTCATTGAATTTGGGTTAATAACTAGTCATTACAAAGAAAAAGTAGTTCAGCAAACACCTGTTGCATCTGGGAAAGGGAGATAAATGGTTTAAGTTCTTTTTTTTTAAATTTTTAAAAAAATTTATTTATGATAGAGAGAGAGAGAGAGAGAGAGAGAGAGAGGCAGAGACACAGGCAGAGGGAGAAGCAGGCCCCACGCACCGGGAGCCCGACGTGGGATTCGATCCCGGGTCTCCAGGATTGCGCCCTGGGCCAAAGGCAGGCGCCAAACCGCTGTGCCACCCAGGGATCCCGGTTTAAGTTCTTTTGAGAAGAATGCTGACTTTCATGGTCTTTGCCATCAGGATTTGACCCTGAAGCATGGTTGGCGAACTGGTGCGATTATCCCGGAGCTGAGATCCGAGCTTAGAATCATGAACACGGAGCAGTACATTCAAACCATGACCTGGCTGCAGACCCTGACCGGGTTATTGGAACAGATGCAGGTTTGGGATTTTTTTTTTCCCTCTTCTATGTTTTCTTTAAGGCTGAAGTTAGACCATGAGCCAAAGTTACTTCTTTTTAATTGTGGTTATAAAGCACAAGGTGTAAGTCGTCGTGCAGAATAACTCCTGGGGTTCTCTTGCCCCTAAGAAGAGTTTTGTCAGCCTCCCTGCGAAGAGAACTTTAAAAATGCCCCGAAAATTCATTCCGAGAAAGAGCTTTGTGGGGCCATGTAGATGCGCATGTTTCCCCGCAGGAACCCTGTGTCCTTGCCTCTGCACTATAGCTCTGTTGGGAGAGGGCCCGTGGGGTGTGGGATTCAAGAACTGCTGATGCGTGGGCCTGGTCCGGCTTCTGCCCCTGGCCTGCTGTGGGACTGCGCCGTTCTGGGCCTCAGTTTCCCTGGCTTACTGGAGGGACTCTCAAAGCAAAAGTTCGGATGTCTGTGTGCAGCCACCCTTTGACTTGAGGAGAATGCGTATGGTTTGCTGGTCACTGGAGTTCAGTGGCAGGTTTTTCTGTATGGAAGGTAGGTGGCCAGTCGTGGACAGTTAGTGAGGAATGCTGTTTTGGTGATTTTCTGGCCCGTGGCCCATGGATTTTCTGCCTTGACTTGTAGCCATGACCCACTCTGAGGTTCCTGAGATGCCTTGCTGCCCTCTGGGTTCAGCTGACTCGGCCTGCAGCCTCCCTGCCTGAGTGCTTAGGAGGAGCCTGGGCGCCCTCCCTCTTGTCTGACACCTGTGCTCTGGCCATAGCTGGGTGCCCACACCTGCCAGCCCGCTTTGGGAAGGGCAGGGAAGTGCCCTCCTGGCCCAGCCAGCAGTCCTCGAGGGGGCAGCTGGGACCGAGCCAAGGTGGGGCTGGCAGCAGTGGCAGACATCCCAAGTATGGGGCCTCACACATCCCCCAGGGTCTCTTCCAGCGTGCTCTGCCCACATTGGTTCTTGCCTTGTCCATCATGCTGGTCTGTGAGATGCTTTTCTAAAAATCAAAGGCATCAGTTCTGGGTTGATGTAGCTGCAAGTCTGTACATAGGTCACCCAGTGATAATAGTTACTTCTCATATGCCACACATTGTGCCACGTGCTGGCTGCACACACGTTGGTCATTAATAGTCCTGCTGTCCTTTGTAGGCAGGTGTGATTTTCCCATGTTAGAATAAGGAGACTGTGTGTTTGGGAATTGGGCAACATGTGTGAGATCATAAAATGGCGAGAACTTGAATGCAGACTTATGTGATGCCTAGTCCATGCCTTTGAGCAGGTGTCAGCGTGCTTCCCTACTCTTCAGTTTGGAGGTCTCAAGTGTGGTGAAGGGCCCTTATGCCAGGTGTGCTTTCTGTGGTGCTGGCAGCTGGGTGATGCACAGACACAATCTGCATGTCGTTGGTGTCACTACATTTTATTTTATTATTTAAATTAAAAAAAATTAGAGTATGCACCGCACATGCATGAGAGCAGAGGGGAGAGCAGAGACTCTTCAGGCAGGCTCCCCACCCCATGCGGGACTCTACCTCACCAGCCCAAAATCGCAATGTGAGCCGAAACCAAGAGCTGGATGCTTAGCCAGCTGAGCCACCTGGACCTCCCATGTGTCTCCACATTTTAGCTTTGAGGGTAGTCTTGTTTTCTTCTCTCTGATCTATATAAAAGGCTTGATAATTAAGGACTGGAAGTGCTGGAACTATTTCTCCGACTTTGGAGGTAAAATTTTATAAGGCATCAGGTAGGGGAAGGAAGAAGAGAGTAGTGCCATTCACATCGCCACCCCCCATTTATAGGAGAGGAAATTGAGTCTCAAGGATGAATAACTTATCTTGAATTCCAGAGTTAGTGAGCAGCAGAACCAACCTGTTTAGAAATGTTCTAGATACTGCATTCTAGAACCACAGTCCACACATGACACAGACACCATGTTCTAGATTCCTTGTTCTAGACACTGTTCCAGATGCTAAGGGCTTTGAAGTAGATGCTGATGGCCGCACCTGAGCACAGAAGGGGAGGATAGCCTGCACAGGTGAAGGCTGAGCTGTGGTGTAGGTCCTGCCAGCCCAACTCAAGTCTTACCTTCCACACTGACAGCTCGTGGCCTCTACTACTTTCCGCAGCTTTCTGTGCAGTTAGATCCACCAGGATGGAGAGAAGTGTGGCAGGAAATTAAAAAAAACCCGATGAATGTCATTTCTCAAGTTCTTCCTCACCCTGCTCCCCTCCCTGCTGCCCCCATGTTCACCTGAAAAGCTAAATTATTCCAGTGACACTGGGTCACATATTTCTGTAGACTCCCCTGGGTGGGGGGTTATTTTCAGAAATGTAGTACATTATTGGGATTCTTTCCTGAAGATGAACATTAGTCCTTGGAGGTTGTGTTTGATCTTTGTCATTGGTGGAGCCAGCTGTGTGTCCTTTGGAACCCATCAGATGAACCCAATGTAAGTATTTGATTTTGGTCTTAAGAAAATAGCTGTGAAGAATAAAGATAATTTTGTTAACTGGCCTGGAAGTGCAGGCCAGAACGGCATGATGGAGGGTGTTTGAGTGTGCTCCTGGGTTATTGTGGCACGACTGCATTTCGGTTGGGGGTCAGGGGACTGCAGCAGAGGGCTAGGCTGCTCAGTATATCGGGCTGTGCAGGGCAGGCGCCTGTCATGGCCGCTGAGCTCTGCTCGCAGCACAGAAGCATCCCTGGACACTGGGGTTGTGTCCCGGTGGCCTTATTGGTGCACATGAAGTGTGAATTTTGTATCACTTTCATGTATCACAAAATTGCTTTTCTTTTGATTCCCCACAACTGCCCCCCCCCCCCCAATTTGGAAAGGGACTTACTCTTTTTTAAAGATTTTTATGTATTTATTTGAGAAAGAGAGAGCGTGCACACATACCAGAAGGGGTGAGGGATAGAGGGAGAGGGAGAAGCAGACCCCCAAGAAGCAGGGAGCCCAATATGGGACTGGATCCCAGGACCCCAGGATCATGACCTGAGCCGAAGGCAGATGCTCAACCACTGAGCCCACCAGGGGCCCCTGAAAGGAACTTATTCTTTTTTTTTTTTTTTTTTTTAGATTTTATTTATTTATTCATGACAGTCACACAGAGAGAGAGAGGCAGAGACATAGGCAGAGGGAGAAGCAGGCTCCATGCAGGGAGCCCGATGTGGGATTCGATCCCGGGTCTCCAGGATCGCGCCCTGGGCCAAAGGCAGGCGCCAAACCGCTGCGCCACCCAGGGATCCCGAAAGGAACTTATTCTTAAGCTCAGAAGCCGAGGGGAAAACTGGGTGGTGGGCTGAACTCGGCCTCCCTGGTAGAGGCTGTGGCGTGGGCTGGGTTGCGGTGCCCTGTGCACACTGGGTGGGAGGGCTGGTGCCACAGGCCCAGGCAGAGTATCATCTAGTTTTGCTAATGCAGAGCTGGTTAGGCTAATTTGTGATCAGGCCAAAGGTGGGATCAGCTTCTGGTTAGCCTTCTCTGATACTATGTGCCCCCTGGACTGCATGGTTACGTAAAGATTAGTGTACCTCATGAGCACACCCTTCTTTCTGAAGTGGTTTAAAGTAGATTTCAGGCCTATAGGAGACCCTATAGGGGGAGCAGAGCTGGAAAAAGAGGTGCCTCAAGGAAATATAGTTTTTTTTTTTTTTTTTTTTAAATGGGAGAGACTTGAGTGTGTACAGATGCTGATGGGAGGGCGCCGGGTGAAGGGCTGAGCGTCTGGCAGTGAAGGTGCGCGGCGGAGAAGGGTTCCAGGAGGGCGGAGGGGGCATCACCAGAGGAGCTGGAGAACGTGCCCTGAATTGGGAGACCCAAGTTGGCCCTTGATATGTGCAGCCCTGCCCTGGTATGGGGCTGCCGGGGGCTGCGGGGGCACGGAAGTCACGTGTCCCAGGGCAGCTTGTTTAGGACAGTGCTGTGCAGTAGCTGGAAATCCTTAGGCCCCAGGAGTTCTCCCTTCCTGCATGATAGGCGGTGAGGAACCAGAAATTGCTCCCTCCTGCTGAGACAGGGTGGAGGCGCCTGGGTCCTGGGCTGAGAAGGGGCTGTGGGCAGAGGTGGGGGGTTCCCACTCATGGACGGACTCCTTGCTCGTTTTGTCATGGTCTGTTTACCTACATGTGCCTCCTGTGGGGTGTGTGAGCTTGCTTGTCCTCTGTTGTACCCTCAGCATCGAGCACAATGCTGGGCAGATAGTAGGTGCTGAATACATATGTGCATATGTGTGTATATTTGTGTGCATGTGTATGTGCATGCAGGTGTATGTATGTGTGTGTATGTGTGTGCATGCATGTGTGTTTGCATGTGTATGTGTGTGCATGTGTATGGACATTTGTGTTTGTGGCACCCTACACATTTTGGTGCCGTTTCTGATCCAGTCACATAACTCGTGGAGCCTGTACTCTGTAGTGAGCATTTTCCTGGGTGAAGTATGCAGACTAAAGCACGCCCTCAGAGCCTCTGTGGCTCCCAGGAGCCGTTGCAGTGTCTGGCACTCCTGCCATGCATGGCCGGGTCCCCCTTTGGGAGCTGCCCCCTGCCGGTACAGGCACAACACCCAGGTACAGGCTTCGTGCATGCGGGTTTGTGGGTGGCCGAGGCCCTTTGCAGCTGCCTGCCTGCCCGTCAGGCAGTGGAGCTGGGCAGATGCTAGGCAGCAGAGGGCCGGGCTCCCACATGGGAAACACATGGTCTGCTTGCTTGGTGTTTCTTCCGGGTCCTATGGCTGCTGTGTGACCATGAGTTTGGGGACCCCCCTGTCCCTGCCATCACTGGCGCGCCTCTGACCCCGCCATGGGCAATCTCTGTTCAGCCACAAGACACTTGGGAGACTCTGTCTATTAGGATGTGGGCAGTGGTCATCTCTCTTTTTGCCTTTTGCTCACATTTCAGCCCAACGAGGGAATCCTCTGCTTTTCCAGAGGTGCTCTACCTGCTTGTCTCTTATAAAACCATGATTTATTTTCTCTTGAACACTTTAGAGGATAATATAACATGAAGGGAAAACATTAAAACCATTTATAATCCTACTTTCTGTACACAAAGAAAAATTTTCACGTTCAAGGAGAATTCTTCTAAGAGCTGCCTGTTAAAAAGGTCATAATCTAATGAGCTTTTGTGCAGCGAGAGCAATCTCAGTGATTAGCTTGTATCCTGCAGGTTCACAGAGATGTCGAGTCACAGCTGGTTTTACAGGAGTGGAAGAAGGAAAGAAAGGAGATGAGGTAAGAGGGGTCTGTTTTGAATGCGGTGAGCCTACCACCCTGTCTGCACCCCGCTCAGCCCCAGCCAGCCCTCCTTGTGCAGCTGCCAGGGGTGAAGGTCACTCTTGACATCGCCAGAACCAAGCATGTCTGTGGTCGTGTGGGATGTGTGACATTTCTTTGTGCAGCAGTGACCTTTCCCAAACCTCCTGCCTTTGCCTTTCAATGCCAGGGTTAAAGTTGCTGTCGCTGCCCACCCCTCTCCCTGCCTGCTTGACTTTCATGTTCGGGCAGCTGGTGGCCCGGTGGGGGTCATGCTGCGCAGTGTTGCTCATGGGACAGCATAGGGGCAGGCCCTGAGCCCCAGTGGATTCTCAGGGCTCCTGAGCCCCGGGGCTTATCTGTAACCAGGGATATGTAAGCATGCAGTGTTGAAATGCTTATTGGTGAGGATAGCCCTCCTGTAGTCTGCGGTCTGGCGTGGGGACATCTTAGGGGAACAATTGTCTGAAGAGGCCTGTGGACAGTTGAGCTTCCCTAAGAAGGATGCTGTATACACAGATGCTGTTGAGACCACTTCAGCTCTTGTGCGTGACCTCCCCTCACCTGCTGGGACGGCTTCGGGTGTGGAAGGAGTGGTCACTCCCTGAGTCCTGGGCTCTGAGCAGTGGATTGCCTGCTTGCGGGGGGTTGGGGGTCCTCCTTGGGGGGTGGAGAGGGGACAGAGTCCTCCTTGGGGGGTGGAGAGGGGACAGAGTCCTCCTTGGGGGGTGGAGAGGGGAGAGAGTTCTCCCCGGGGGGGGGGGGGTGGAGAGGGGACGGAGTCCTCCCTGGAGGGTAGAGAGGGGACAGCGTTCTCCCCGAGGGTAGAAAGGGGATAGAGTTCTCCCTGGGGAGTGGAGAGAGGTCAGAGTCCACTCTGGGGGTGGAGAGGGGTTGGAGTCTTCCCTGGGAGTTGAGAGGGATCAGAGCCCTCCCAGGGGGGTGGAGAGGGGATGGAGTCCTCCCCCGGGGGGTAGAGAGGGAACGGAGTCCTCCCCGAGGGGTGGAGAGGGGACAGAGTCCTCCTGAGGAGGGTGGAGAAGGGATAGAGTCCTCCCCGAGGAGTGAAGGGACAGTCCTCCCCAGGGGTTGGAGGAGGTCGGAGTCCTCCTGAGGGGGGTGGAGAAGGGATAGAGTCCTCCCCAAGGGGTGGAGAAGGGACAGAGTCCTCCCCAGGGGTTGGAGGGGGTCGGGAGTCCTCTCCGGGGGGGGGTGGAGAGGGGTCAGAGTCCTCCTGAGGGGGGTGGAGAAGGGACAGAGTCCTCCCGGGGGGGGGGTTGGAGAGGGGTCAGAGCCCTCCCGGGGGATGGAGAGGGGATAGAGTCCTCCCCGAGGGGTGGAGAAGGGACAGAGTCTTCCCCAGGGGTTGGAGGGGGTCAGAGTCCCCCCCAGGGGGTGTGGAGAAGGGACAGAGTCCTCCTGGGGGGGGTTGGAGAGGGGTCAGAGCCCTTCCGGGGGATGGAGAGGGGATAGAGTCCTCCCTGGGGGGGGGGGTGGAGAGGGGAAAGGGTCCTCCTGAGGGGGGTGGAGAGGGGATAGAGTCCTCCCTGGGGAGGGGGTGAAGAGGGGTCAGAGCCTTCCTGGGGGGTAGAGAGAGTATAGAGTCCTCCCCGGGGGGGGGGTAGAGAGGGATCAGAGTCCTCCGGGGGGGGGTGGAGAGGGGATAGAGTCCTCCTGAGGAGGGGGTGGAGAGGGGATAGGGTCCTGGGGGGGGGTGAAGAGGGGTCAGAGCCCTCCCAGGGGTAGAGAGGGGATAGAGTCCTCCCCAGGGTGGGTGGAGAGGGGACAGAGTCCTCCCTGAGGTTTGGAGAGGCGTCGCAGTCCTCCTGGGGAGTGGAGAGGGGACGCGGCAAGGTGTGAGGCCCTTGGAGCCGCCAGACGGGTTATTTGCGTGTCGCAGACGCCTCCTCGGCCCTGCTATCGGAGCACTGTCGAGTTCCTCACGGGCCGTCACTTCTTACGGGAGTCGTCACAGTGACCTCGTAGAGGGTCTCGAGCCCATTGTGCTGAGGGGCGGTTTGCACCCAGAACATTCTACCCCCCCTCCCTCCCCCGGCCGGGGAGCCTGCGCAGCGTGCAGGGGGAGGGCCTGGGCCCACCGAGGCGGCTCTAGGGACCAGGGCAGGGGCGCCCCCCTCTCCGGGCCGCACTGGCGGGTCCGGCGCCCTGAGCTCCTGTGCTGCGGCGTCCTGAGGCGTTTCTCTCTCCGCGGCCGCGCTCTCCTCTTGCCCCTTCAGGGACATGACCAAGAATTTCTTCAACGCCCAGTTCGGAAGCTTGTTCCGCACGGACCAGAACCCGACGTACTTCCTGAGGCGCCTGTCGCGTTTCGCCGACATCTACATGGCGTCCCTGAGCTGCCTGCTCAGCTACGACGTCAGCCACACGTTCTACCCGCGCAGGACTCCGCTGCAGCACGAGCTGCCCGCCTGGTCCGACGGCGCCCGCGCCCGCGCCCCCGCCCCCGCCCCCGGCAGCGCATGCGCGCCCCTGCGGGAGGCCCACGGCGACTAGGCCGCGCCCCGCCCCGCCCCGCCCCGCCCCGCCCCGCGGCCGCTCCCCGGGCAGCCCCGCCCCCGCCGGCTGGACGCGCCGCCGCCGTTGACTCCTGTGCCGGGGACCGTCGCTTTTGGAAAAGATGCCAACACGCCGTTTTATATTTATTTCGCCGTCCGCCAGTTCCGCCTCGGCCCTGGTCGCCGGGCGCTCGGCCGCTTCGCGGAAGCCGTGCGGTCAGCCCTCGGCTCGCAGGGGCCGCGGTGGGCGCCCGGGCCCGGGTGAGCGGGGAGCTCCGGCTGCCGTCCCCCGCGCCAGCCGCGGAGCCGTTCTAGGCCCTTCCGTGGGAAACGGGCTGACGGTGCACGGCAGGTCTCCGGCGGCCGCAGCCTGCAGGGACCTGGGGGCCACGTCAGGGGGCTCCGACACGGGTGAGCTCCGGCGGGGCTCCCGTGGCAGGACGTGTCACCTGCTGGGACACCCAGCCCCCGAGGAGGCTTCTGCGAAGGAGCGAGACGAGCCGCACGTCCTTGACCCTTGGCGGCCCTCGGGGTCAGCCCCCCGGCCCTCGCGCCCGCGGGACCCCTGTGCTGCTGCCCGTGCGGACTGGCCGCCCCTTCCCCGGGGACGGAGGCGAGGCGAGGAGGCGCCGCTCTCTGCCGGGCCGCGGGACCCTGGGCGTAGGCTCCAGGTGCGGGAAGCGCGCGGGTCAGAGGAACTGGCGCGTGTGTGGTGGGCCTCCCACCACCTCATCAGCCTGGAAAAGTCCACCCAGGTGGTGTTCCTTCGCCCGCGGCGGGACAGAAGACCGAGCTGGAGACCGAAGTGTCGGGGTCGGGGAGGGCTGCGCTGTCACCCTGCGGGGCCGTGTTGGGCACTTGACGCGCAGGCTCCAGCGGGGGCAGAGGAGGTGGCCCGGCACCCCAGACCCCGCCCCTGCTGTGTGTGTGGGGCTGCCTGCGAGTGGGGTGGTGTTCCTGGGGTGTAGGGCGGGAGGGGACACCTAGGAACGGCCTTGCGGAGTGAGCAGGAATCAAGCGTCCCTTGTATTCTGGGGGCAGCGCCAGTGCCCGCGCTTATTCCCAGTGGCAGGTCTGTGGAGGGGCCGTGCAGTGCGGGCCTTGTCCGGCTTTTGCTGTGATGAGTGGATGGGAACCGGCTGCCCATGACAGCTTGGCACCCCGTAGACTGGCTGCGACAGGGAAACTCAGAAGCGAGTTGCGGCCCCCTGCACGCTGCTGCTCATCTGCCCTTTAGATCCCGTAGGTCCTTCCGCCCTTTTATTTTACTAATGAATTTGGTTATGAGCACAGAGGCCGGTTTTCCTAGGATGGGGCAGCAAGGGGCAGCGCTGTCTGCTGGGTGTTAGCGCCCAGGCGTGGTGAGCAGCAGGGCCTGTCGGAGCCTGGTGACCACAGTGCAGGTGGGTCCCAGAAGCGCCCAGTGGTGGGGCCCTCAGCAGACACACTGCTGCTTTTGGCTTTGGGGTTCGTGCTTGGAGACGCCGAGCAACGAGGTAAATAAAGAATGTTTTCCTCTCCTTCCACCAGTTCTAATCAATCAGTCCGTCATGGACGTGTCCTAGGTACTGGTTGTCCTAGGTGCTGGTAGCGGTGTCTGGTTGACCCAACGGGAAGCAGCGCTGGTTTAAAGCTGCCTTTGCGGGTGGGTAGCCTAGGTGAGGCAGGCTTTAGTTGGGGGAGAAGCAGGTTTTCCTGGAATGAGGAATGTCTCTTATGACATCGTGTCAGCCAAGACTTCAGCTCTGGGCCACTGGACACGGCGTGCTGGGCTCACAGGGCCTGGCACCTGTCCCCAGGGGCCCGGAGCCTGTGGCTGGTGGCCACTCGAGGATGGACAGAGGCATTCTTCCTGCCACTGCTTGGTCGGGAGAGATTGTGGCTCGGCCAGGCTCGGGCACCTGGTCTCATGGTGCGCCCTGGGAGGGAGTGTGTTTTGTAGCATGTGAACAGTCAGCTGGGAACGTGAACAGAATAGAGTTGGTTGGTACACTGAAAAGCAGCTTCTGCTTCTCGCGTGGGTGGGGATGGCGGGGAGGGGACAGCGGGGAGGCCCCAGGCCCGCGGATTGCCTCAGAGGGGTCCCGCACAGCTGGTTTGCCGTGGCTTTTATAGACAAAACTTGCCTTTTAAAATATTTTAGGGGTTTGGTTTAGAATGTCCTCCTTTCTCCTGACATAGCCATTTTTTTTTTTTAATTTTAAGACTTGTCCTCAGCCCCATTTTCTGCCACCAGCACTAATGCCACAGATGCTCTGATCCTGGTGTGGGCACATTTCACGCTGAGTTACTAGTTGCTTTGAATGCATTGACCCTGTTAATTATTGCAGAGGAGAAATGAGATGTGTTCTTCCCCCCTCACTAATTTAGCTTTGGGTGAACTAAACGGCTTTTCCTTTCTTGCCCCCTGAGGCCCCAGAAGCCATAGAGTCTGCTGAATCCTGGAGTTGGTTCCCTGGGCCCGAGGCTCGTTTGCTGCCAAACACCCCCTTGGGGCCCTTGTCCAGAATGTTCTAAGACTACGTGTGGCTGGAGGCAGGTTCCTCGATTGTTCTATTCAGCCCACTAGGGAGCCTGTGTTCTGCCCCCTAAGACTCATTTCCTTGTGTGAGGGTGTGTTTTCTTCCTCCTGTCCTCGCCTGCACTAGCACCTGGGAGCTTGGCCTCGGGCTCAGTCAGCCTTTAACTGCCGGTGGACCTCGGAGGGAGGGGATAGGCTTGCCCCGCAGGGTTGGGTTCAGCGAGGAAGGGCTGGTGGTCAACTCTGCTCCCTGCCACCCCCTTCCCCGCCTTGGGGCTGCGGCCTGGGTTGGGCGCCCCCGATGGTTGCCCTCCCCCCCCACCCGGTGCTTTGTGTTGGCGGCAACGATCCCCGCACCTCGGGCCTGCAGACGAGGGCCTGCACACAGGTAGAGAGCTTGCTGTACCCCTACAAGCGGCTTCCAGGTACATGGACTCTGGCCAGTGTTCCCCGCACGAGGCAGACCACCGGGTGTAGTGAGGGGCCTGGCTGAGTGCTCTGCCCATGACTGTGCCACACATGGTGCTGGCTGTGCGCTGCCTGGAACAGCCTTGGGGACCTTAGGACGCCCTGGAGCATCCCCCACTCGGACAAAGTCATGCCTCTTCCTCTGGGAGCACCTGCTCCAGCCCTGCCTGCTTCTCTCCCCAGCCCCTCCTTCCCGCCCCTTCTCCTCTTCCCCTCCCCCTCCCTAGGCGTCCATCCCAAGTGCCCCCGTCCTGGTCCTGGGCGCACACCCTGCACTGTCTGGCGGCTTCCAGGACCCACCTTGCTCCCGCGCCTCTACTCTGGCCCCACAGTTTAGCAGAGCGACAGGTTGCGCCCTGTGGCATCAGGTCGATCGTGCAGGGGTACGCAGACCTACTATTTATTCTGAATGTGAATTTGCTATTTATTCCCAATGTTGATTTGATGTCCTAAGATCAAACTTGTTGCCAAATAAAAGTTTGAACTGTGTTGTCCAGTTTCTTGTGCGTGCTCTGTGCTTGCGTGCTGCTGTGGCAAAGCCCTACCAGGACCTAAGGGACCCAAAAGGAACAGCCCCTGAGGAGGGGAGGAGGGTGTGGTTCCTGGTTTGCCCCTTCCAGCCCAGCGGCCCGGCAAAGTCAGAACTGGGGGGGGGGGGCCTGTGTCGTCAGTTCCCGGTCCCCTTTAGGATGGGATGAGAGTTCCCTGGCGGGAAGTACCACCGTGGGCTTGTCCCTTTGTGAGATGGGGGACACTGGGGCCGTTTCTACTTTCTGGCTGTTAGGAATCCCGCTGCTATGAGCGGGCAGATATGTTACCATGGGGACGTGTTCTCCACTTCCCCGGGTGTAGACCGAGGAGTGGAACTTCTGGATCATGTGGTCACACTGTGTTTAAACATTTGAGGAATGGAGCCACTTCTCCGCATGGCCACACCACTTCACTGCCCACCTCTCAGCAATGTGGGGGGGTCTGACTTCACATCCTTGCCCACACCTGTCTGATTACAGCCACCCTCGGGAGGGGAAGTGCTGTCTCCCTGTGGTCATCGTGTCTCCAACACAAACAAGCAAACAAAACCAAGAAAAAAGAATTCCTAAGGCAGGTGTTGACTAAATGCCATGGCCCTTAATGAGCCCGAATAACTGGACTTCACCTTCAAACCTTGACCCTTCCTGCAGCACACAGTATTTTTGTTTCTCGAAACACCAGATTTGTTCCATTGGCATTCATTCTCTTTCATAAACATTTATTGAGCACCGTGTGTGTGCTGGACCCTGAGACACAGGGGGCACGGGGGCAGACCTCGGCCTTCGGATGCTTATGGTCTAACAGGGAGGGGAGGCAAGGTCATGGTTAGTGCTGGGAGGACATAGTTAAGTGCCATCTGAGGGTACAAAGGGACAGCAGAGAGTTGGGCCCCCTGGATAGGTGGGTGGATTTAACCTGGTCTGTCACCCACAGAAATGAGATAACCCCTAGATTCACCAAACAGATGAGGTATGCTTGAGTGCTTCATATTTGAAGTGTTAAAGGACCTGACATTCCAAAGGGCAGCTGGTGCTGAAGATGCATGGTGACGGGCTGTTGGAGGAGGCAGGGTGGCTTGGGCAGTTTGGGCAGGCGGGCGGCTGAGAGCAGGCGGGCGGCCAAGGGCAGGTGGGCAGTCGGGGCAGGTGGGTGTCCGGGGCAGGTGGGCAGGGCAGGGCCCTCACAGTGCCCCCAGGGGGTCCCTGCTGTCCCGCTGCTGGCCTTCAGCATCCTGGAAAAGAGAGAGGTCCATGCCACTCCCACTGCTAGCCTTGCTGCTTGCCCAGTCTCTGCGGGTGGAGCACTACTTCTGGCCGCTGCTCGGGGCCTCCATGAGTTGAGACCCTGCCACCCCACAGTCCACCCCCTCCCCACCCTAAGTATCTCAGGCTGAAGGAATTTCTGAGACAGCAGCAGCAGCAGGACGGGCAGCCCTCCCTGTGGGGTCAGAAGACAACGCTGATCCCCAGGGATGAGGAATCTGGAGCCAGGACCCATCTCCAAATAACCTGGCTACGGGGCCGACCCTGAGCCAGAGCCCACCCAGTCCTGTCAGGTCTTCACACATATCGCGGAAGCTTTCTGCCCTGGTCTCATCAGGTCCTCGTTCCCTCATGGGGGATCCCACCTACGTGCAAACTTTCAGTGAAGCTTCTGTGCTTTCTCCCCGTGAATCTGTCCGACTACTTCCAGGTCCAGCCAGGGACCCTACGAGGGCAGAGGAAACCTTTTTCCATCCCTACAGCCTGAAACACTGCTTCTCCAGTGCCCGGTGAGGGCGTGTGGTGGGGTGTGTGTCCGGTGCTGTCTGGGGTCGGGAGGCAGGTGCGGCGGCCTGGGGGCAGCCCGGCCTGCAGCTCTGTGCCCAGGACAGGTCTTCTCAGTTCTGCTGGCTTCTCCTACTCGGTGAAGGGCCTTGATGGTGTGCAGGGAAATGTGAGGATTAAATGAGATACGACATTGAGGATGGCACCAGCTCCCTACGAAAAGGTGCTGATTTCTGTGTTCACAAAAACCTGCGTTCAGATTAAACATTCTTCTTCCAACTCTGGCGCATTGGTGGGGGTCTACTCAGAACCCAGAAGCTGTGCTCCCCAGGCAGCACCCCAAGCTGTGTGCCGTGTGCACCTCTGATGGCGCCGAGGTTTTGTGAGGCTGCAGGAGCTGCGTCCGGGTGTCCGGGCTGGCTGCGACAGTGCCAGGTACGAGGGTAGAGGACAGCTGTAGGACTTCTGATCCTGGGGCAGTTCTGCCCCCTGGGCTGATGGGAAAGGCTTGTGAGTGTCCCGTGTCTGGGATACGCCATGTACTGTGTCAGGAGTCTCCATGCCTGGGACTGGCGGTGCCGTCAGGAGAGGACAGGCGGCGGGAGGCGTGGAGGGTGCAAAGCATGATGGGGACCGTCCCCCCCAACCCCCCCCAGCTAGCAGTGCATGTGGAACTGAGCCACCAGGTAGCAGACGCATAGCCGGCCTCCCCCTCCCACATCTGCGTGGGAACCTTCTCGTGGGCTTGGTTGGGAGAACAAAATCAGACATGCCCTGATTGTTTCCCTCTGTGAAGGTATAAGTCGTGCTCCGTGGACAGGGGAACATGGCGTTTACAGTGCTTTGAGCAGAGGGACGATGACGCCCGTCGCAGCACATGGCCACATGGTACTTATGTAATATCCCAGGGCTGACGGATGCGAGGGCAGCTACCGGCTGCAGCCCGGGGGGTGGGGGGGGGGGTGGGCAGCTGCGTCCTTGCAGGAAATCCTCCCAGCTGCTGCCTAGCTTTAGTTGCCTCCCGAGCGTCTGAACCAGCAGCCCAGGTGTGGGTTATTTCCCGGGACCTGCGTCATGCTGGTGGCCAGCCCCTGAGGTGCACACTAGCTGCCGACGTTTCTTATCTTCGTGTACAGGGAAGAATTATGTTTTATTCCTGGTTTCTCAGCGAAGACCTGGATCGAGCAGGATGACAGCAGGTGCACCTTCCACCTGTGGGGAGCATCGGGCACCGTGCCACGAGCTGCCCCCAGGTAGAGGTCAGTGGGGCCCCATATGGGCTCCAGGATCACTAACTAGAAACAAGTGGCTATTTCCTGGGATACCAGGATGGAACGTGTCCCCCTGGAAGTAAACGACCTGATCCAAGGGAGCTGGGGAAACTGAGGGCTCCATGGAAACCTGCGTTTGCTCCTTTCCCTGCTTCCTCTCCTGCCAGAACCTTCACCCGACCCCACCTTACGTATGCCTCCTAATGCAAACAAGTGTGTTGTCCTCGTGTGGGACAGGAGTTCACGATTTCTCTAGAACACATAACATCAAGGGCAGGACCAGGTGAGGAGGACGGGACTAAGTCACAGGTGTGTTCCGGCCACGGGCCACCAGACCAGGAAGAGCTCCGGGCCTTGTCTCGGTTCTAACCAGTTCCTGGGTGCCCGAGGGGACACATGCGCCAACCACCGTCCTCCACAGAAGCCCCGGCCCAGAACAAGCAGGACACCCGTGCTCCCTTCCTGCCCGAGCCTGCTCTCCCTGCATCTTTAGTAAACTGTGGCACTTCCTGCCAGCCCCCATCCTGGGAGGAGCCAGGGAACTTCTCAGCTGGTCCCTTGGGGCCCCCTGAGTCCATGGACCCTGCCTACTGCCATCAAAAGGAACGTAGTTTTAAAGGCAAGAAGCAACTCTGACAATGGGCAGGAAACTCTGGTTCCTTGAACTCAGGGGCCTGAGATCAGGAAGTGCACATTCCACCCACGGAGGCAGCCAGGCAGCCCCACGTGCACATGTAAGTTCAAAGTGTAACTTATGGGGGAACCTCTGTGAGGCGTGTCCTTCTTGGCCTTGCCCACCTCACAATTTTCTGCAGCAGGACGAGCCCAAGAGTCTTTGTGTGGCCTCTTACTTCTCACCAGGTCGAAAGCTTGGGGTGGGCAGCCTCGGCTTCTCCATGTTACCCTGAGTGGTTGGAGGCATCACCCAGACAAATGCATGGAGCCTGAGTGGCTGCGAGGCTTGTCAGCCCACAGTGCTGGCTTTTAGGCCTGTTGCCTGGCAGATGTTGTCGTTCTGACCCGCAGATGCATCTGCTCCAGGCGAAGATGCCAACTTACCATACAGCGGTCACAGGAAGGTTCTGGGGCTGTGGGGGCGGTGCTCTCGTACAAGGGGTTGGGTATGTTCTCAGGCCGCTGGCTGCCGAGAGCCGAGACGTCTATATCCTCCTCCGACTGTGGGGACATGGGCACAGGGCACAAGCTGACAGCCAGGGTGTCCCCAGGGCAGGGGAGGCTTGCTCACGCTACGGTGAAGCCAGGCCTACCCCCACTCCCCAGAGCCTCTCAGATCGCCATGGGCTCAGTGGCTCCATGTGTCCGTCCACCCGAGCCTGAACCCGAACCCAAATCTGCTCCAAGGGCATTTCGGGTCTGCCCCTGCCCTGGGAGCCCCCTCATGCCCCAGCCCGATCCCATGTCACCACTCCAATGACACCCATCCCCAGAGCGATTTTGCCTGTCCCTGAACTTGGTGTAAGAGGCCCTGTAGGGCAGGCACAGTGTCCTCGGTGCTGGGGCTCAGGAGCAGGTGGGTGTGCACTGTCCTCACCCGCTGGCTGGCTGGCTGCCAGGGGCTGAGAGCGCAGATGGAGGCCATTGCCAGACCCTGTCCCTGCGGTGGCCCTGGGTCAGCCAAAGCCATGGACCTGTGTTTGTGCTCAGCACTTCAATTGGGCGACCTCGGAGGGTGGCTGCACAGGGAAGCCTGATGATCGGCCCCGGCTCTAGCCTCTGCCCTCAGAGGCCATTAGCCCCTCAGAGTGGGTGCCCAGTCCCCCAACCCTCTAAGGGAGGGTGCTCCCAGGCCTGCTGAACATTCCCCCCAGGCCCGCTCATGCCCCCCCCAGGCCAGACCCTCAGGCCTGCTCAGCAGCACCCCTCTACCCTGACCCTACTCACCTGCACCCTCCCCCCACCATAACCCTGCTCACCTGCACCCCCCACCCTGACTCTGCTCACCAGCATCCCCCCCCAACCCTGCTCACCCCCACCCAGGGCCAGACCCCTGACCCTGCTCACTCGCACCCCCACCCTGGGCCCTGCAGCTGGACCTGAGCGTCCCCACCCCAAACCCCACTCAGGAGGCCGGGGGTGCGCCGAGCCCTCAAGCCCTCCAGTCCGGGTAAGGGGCCAGTCAAGCTGGGATCTGCGTTCCTCTCTCACCTCAAAGTGCTGAAAACCCGCTCTTCTCCGGTTCAGTCGAAAGTAGGAATATGCAGCTGAAGCAGCGGCTCCGAGGACCAGGATGGTGGCAAAGACGATCCCTGTCCCTGCGGCGTGGGCCGGTGGCTGCAGAGGGGAGGCGCTGAGACTGCCCGGCCGCCCTCCCAGGATGGGACTGCTTCCGGGAGCCCGCCCCGCTCCTGCCGCCCGGGCCCCGGGTGATGACGGGGATGGGGAGCATGGCATGCGTGTGCCCTCACTACTGCCCAGGGCTGCGGAGCCCCTGGGACCGGACAGATGTCACTGTTTCCATGTGCGGGGGTGGGGGTGGGGACACTGAGGCACAGAGAGGGTGAGTGCTTCCCTGCCCTCACACAGCCAGCGCTAAGCGGCCGGGCCTTAGAGCTTGTGCCCCTAATGCTGTGCCGCGGAGCTTCCCAGAGGCGGCTAGGCCCTCCCGTCACACGGTCAGAGAGCACCTACCACCACCAGCCCGGCTACGCTCGCTCGACCGTGCCAGGTACTGTCCTCGTCCTGCTTATGGACTCGGGTCCTCCCAAGAACCCAGGGGTAGGCATGAGAACGCCCGTTTTGCAGATGAGAAAAATGGGGCTAAGAGATGCTGTGGGATTTGTCCAGGGGTGCATGGCTGGCGATGTGGAGGGGCCAGGCCAGAGCTGGGGTTCCTCGCTCCCCTGCTGGTGGCGTCTCTGTGGCCCTTTCACTCTACAGGTACTGACAGTGGCCGGAGCTGTGCTGCTAACGTAGAGGAGCAGGGGTGGGAGGAACAGGGCCTAACAGCCGAGGCCTGCTGCCCTGCTGCAGGTGTGGGAGGCCCCCCAGTGGCCAGAGGAGAGGAGAGGGCTTCCACCTATGGCCTGCTGCTGGGGGGGGGGGGTGGATATGGAAGCCCCCTACCCCCCAGTGTCCAGAGGAGAGGAGAGGGCTCTTAGTTATGGCTTGCTCCTTGGGGGGGGGACATGGACATCCCCCCAGTGTCCAGAGGAGAGGAGAGGGCTCCTAGCTACGGCCTGCTGCTTGGGCAGGGGAGATGGATGGACACCCCCACCCCCAGTGTCTGGAGGAGAGGGCTTCCAGCTACTGCCTGCTGCTTGGGGGAGGACATGACACCCCCCCCAGGAGCCCTGGATACTCACCAGTGGAGTGGGGGGTGCTTTTAAGGGCCTGGAAATGACATGAATGATCCCGTTGGAGGCAAAGACGTCCCACTGCAGAATGGCTCTCCCATCCACAAACCTGGTCTCCTGGGAAGCAAGAGCGGGGCTGCTGGAGCTCCAAGCCATTGGCATCCTCCCCCACAGGGCCCCCCAGAAGGAAGTGGCTCTGTTTCTTGAGGCCCAGGATGGGGCTCCAGCCTGTCCTTACCGCAGCACAGGGCTTCTGCTCCCCATCTGGATGGCCCAGAACAGAGTCATGGCCCACGGGCGACAAAGCAGATCCAAGAGCTGTGGGGACCCCAAGGCCCGCCCTGTCCTACCCGCTTGTCCACCGGGTGAGAGTCCAGAAGGAAACGGTTTGTCCGAGGTACGCAGGTACCAAAGGGCAAACCGTGAGCCTCCAGACGTCAGGTCTATTGCTCAGAACACCACCCTGGGCTGTCAGAAAACAGATTTTTAAGTGATCTAATCCCCTGCTAATGAGTGTGTACTCTCCCGTCTCGGGGATGTCGGTGCCACCTGAGAGCTCACAGACGTGCAGAACCTGAGCTCTCAAGCTCCTTGGGCTGAGTTACAGTCGCCATTTCAGCAAGTCTCTAGGGGACTCAAGTGTACTTTATAATTGGAGAAACACTGGTCTGAACCATGAATCTTCAATAGAAAGTAATTAATCGGGTCAATATTAAGAAACAACACTCATCTGGCACTGGCTGCGGGTCACACATTATTTTCACATGCCACACGCGTTGGTCACTGGATTCTCCCAGTGCCTAGGATTCTGACATCGTGGTTGGCATGGTCACCACCGCTGCCACCACCACCGTCTCTTGTCATTAGCACCCTCACCATCACTGTCACCACCACCGTCACCATCACTGTCCTCACCAACAGCATCACCACCACCACCACCACCACCACCTCTGTCATCAGCATGCTCACCATCACTGTCACCGTCACTGTCCTCACCGACAGCACCACCACCACCACCACCACCACCGTGAAGCAGAGACGGACAGTCAGCTTTAAAAATGGCTTCATGGGGATCCCTGGGTGGCACAGCGGTTTAGCTCCTGCCTTTGGCC
Source organism: Canis lupus familiaris (assembly GCF_011100685.1). NCBI lineage: Eukaryota > Metazoa > Chordata > Mammalia > Carnivora > Canidae > Canis > Canis lupus. The sequence continues at coordinate 42,615,359 of NC_049236.1, read as the reverse complement.
CAGGGCGCGATCCTGGAGACCTGGGATCGAATCCCACGTCGGGCTCCCGGTGCATGGAGCCTGCTTCTCCCTCTGCCTATGTCTCTGACTCTCTCTCTCTCTCTCTCTCTCTCTGTGTGACTATCATAAATAAATTAAAAAAAAATAAAAAAAATAAAAATGGCTTCATGGAAAGTTCCTCATTGACCTTGATAAGTTCCGGGGCTGGCAGTCCCTCGGGGTGTGCTCCCCATGGGGCGCAGGCTGCCCACTGGTCAGCACCGTGCGCTAACCTGACTGCATGTGTGGAGTTTGTTATAATAGTTGCCATCTACTACGCACCTCCTGCATGCTAAGAGCTTTGCATGCATTGTCTCCCGTGCCAGTAAACCCAGGGCATTTTTCTTACCGGTTGTTGCTGGTCGCGGCGGGAGGTGATGAGCAGCTGGCTTCCCAGCTTGGTCTGCAGGACGGTACCGTTGACAAGGTCGTTGTAGAAAAACATGCTGATGTTGGCAAGATGGTGCTCAATGTCCCGCCCAGACAGCGACTGACAGAAGCGAGCAACAGGGTGGTGAAGCCGGGCAGGTTTATTTTTAACAATGAAGATGACACAGAAAAAGAAATGACTTCTTGGGCCTTGGTTTTGTGCATCAGCGTGGAGAAAGGAACCTCGCGCTTGTCTCCGGCTGTGTGGCTGGGCATGTTGGTGAGTGCGGGCAGCAGCGGTGGAGCCCCTGCCCTCTCAGCCAGGGGGGCCGGGGCAGCGGTAGGGGCAGCCGGCTGTGGGGTGGCCCGCCCTCCGTGCACCCAGCAGCTGCCCCCCACCTGCCCATGCCATGGCCTCTGGGCACTCCCCCCGCCCAGGGCTTGGCCACATGCCCAGGCCGGAGCTCGGAGAGTGCGGGCGAGCAGGTCCCTAACACTGCACTGCCCTGGGAGCTGGCGGGGGTGGTGGGAGGCGAGCAGGTGGGCAGGTCCCTAACACCGCGGTGCCCCAGGAGCCCGCCTCACCTGGTTTCCCCCCAGCCCGCTGTTGTGAGGGGCGAACAGGGTGCTGCGGAGGGACGGGTCTGTCAGGAGTTTTAGGAACGCCCGGCCCCTGGCTGAGCTGTTGGAATAGGCCAGCACGTCCTGGGGGGGAGAGAGTGCCGTCAGTAGGGGGCAAGGGCTGGCTGGGGGTTGCACACAGTTGCCCCACCACCCATTCCAGAAGGTTCCTGACCCTGCCTACTCCAGCCACCTCCCATCTTGTTGTTTTCGGCACCCCATGGGGGAGTTTTGGGGGCATTCTTCCTCTCCTCCGTGGACCCTCTGGCCCCGAGTTGCAGCCGCAGCATGGACCACATAGCACTGTAGCCCGTCATGTGAGCCTCCCGTTGGCCTGCACTCACCACGGGAACACTAAAGGCCTCACAAAGACTGGCGCATGAGCACCCTTGCCCGGTCGCCCCGAACATCTGGCTGTGCCCCCCTCACGGGGCTGCAGCCGCACCGGCCCCCTTGCTGCCCTCCAAGCCCACACACAAGTGTGTGCAGCACGCACTTGCCGTCCACCCTTAACCCTCTCTCCTTCACCTGGAATGTTCTGGCCCCGTGTCTGCATGGTTCACTCCCCTGCCTCCCTTGACGCCTTCCTCAAATGTCGTCTCCTCACCAGGACTGCCCCGTGTCACTCTGCAAGTCGAGAACCCTGCCCCCCTTCCCCTCCCCTGTCCCCACATATACATGGTCACCTCCTAGCTTCCAGTACTGTCTACTCATTCATTCTGTTGTTTATTCTGTGTCTGTTCTGTGCACGTAGCTCATGCACGTAGCTCATGCACGTAGTAAGTGCTCAATAAATACTTGCTGAAACATCTTGAGAAACCTTACTGCCCAGTTCAACTCTGTTGCCATGCGGACAGAGCTCCTGAAGCCCAGAGAAGTTCCTTAATGTGCTGAAGAGCACATGGCCAGTGGATTTTGTTAGGACCCTTTTTCTGGGAGCTGTCACAAGCCAAGCTCCCACACCACAGAGCCACTGGCTTATGTGCTGGTCTTCACTGTGTTTGTGGTGACCCTGAATCTCAGAACAGTTACAGGGATACTTGTGGTCTGTGGATAGAGACTCATAATCTTGGAGTCCTGGGTTTAATTCCACCCTAATCCTGCAAGCGCATACTTGCACCCTGTCTTTTCTCCATGGCTGTGCCCTCAACCTGGGTCAGCCTCAGTTTCTTTACCTACAAAATGGGATTAATAGTGTAAGTGACCTCATAAAGTCACATGGGGATTGCTCCCTCGTAACAAGTATTTATTGAGTGCCTGCTAAATGCCAGCCATTGGTGGAGAAGGTCCTTCCCCTTGGGGAACTGACACTGTGTAAACGGAGTTATAAGTGCTCTGATGGGTTCATGCGTGCACAGTGCAAAAAAAATGCCCAATAAATGTTACTCTTGTTCTAGTGACTGTTGTCAGCTCAGGCCCTTGGCCCGCACCACAGCCTCCCCTGGCTGCAGGCCTCTCCTCTCTCCTCACGGCCCTGATGTGTACAGCACTGCAGCGGCTCTAAGTGCAGCGCTAAGCGCAGATTGCCTGCATGCTGGGAAGTGGCCCACAATCTGCTGGCCACAGCTTGGCTGCCTGTGCCCACCCTGCTTGCGAACAGGGAGCTTAAGCTGCTCTGGATGCCAGTGGTGGCCACGTGGCCATTCTGCGTGCTAGCCACAGGTCCAAGTAGCTCATTTCATCCTCGCAGCGATGCTAGTCCCTCCCTATGACTGGGGAAACTGAGGACAGGAACTTGTGGTGTGGCAGGTAAGTGGCAAAGCCAAGCTTCACATCCAGGCGGTGTGGCTCGCTACCCATGCTCTTAGCCAGATGGCGCCCGGGGCTTCTTCTAAGCACTCGCGTCTACAATAATGGCCCCGACGCAAACCCTCCTTCCCCGACGCAAAGTAGGTATGTACCATGAGGAAGTTGGTCAGCGAGGGGAAGGATGTCAGGACCTGCAGCAGATTCCCACTGCACGAGAAGCCGTCTCCCACGTAGCCCGCCTTGCAGGTGCAGTTCACGTCTGGAAGGCAGGGGCGCGGTGCCAGCCCGGTGAGCGGAGGCCTGGGCCACTCCGGCTCCCCCTGAGGGTGCTGCCCAGGCTGAGGACGGCTCAGCAGCTGCTTGGCTGGCAGTCCCAAGGGTGCCCAGGGCAGTTACCTTTCATCCGATAGCAGAAGACATCCCACGTTTCACTTTTGTTGTTCCTTTGTCCATAGTCAATGATTCCAACGACGCCAGAGCCACAATTCTGGGAAGCGTAGGCTGTGGGGTAGGCCACCCGCCCACTCTCCAGCCAGCCTGCTGAGCACAGGTGGTACCTGGCCTGTGGGGACACATGCGTGGCCATGGGTCAGCGACAGTTGCATATGCGATGTGGGCTCCTTTAGTTCCTGTCTGATTCTTCCAGTGGACCTTACACTCCACAGAGCCTGGGGTATGGTTCATCTTGCCCCAGGTACCCCTACACCATGAACACGATACCTGTTCACTAAATTTTTCTTGATTGATTCACTGAATGGGTGAAATGATACCTTTTCTTATAGGTGCCCAAGTCCTTCACACTCATTTCTCTTCTGTTTGCTCATGAATTATATTTACTCTCGGCCATCTACTCCTGGGTGCAAATTCTTCTGCTTATGCATCAATAGAACTCTAATTGATCATCACCACCATGATCATCACTGTGATCACCATGATCACTATGATCATCACCATCACCATCATCATTACCACCACCACACCATCATCACCACCACCACCATCATCATCATCATTACCATGATTACCATCACTACCACCATCACCATCATTAGCACCATGATCATCACCATCACTACCACAATCACCATCATCATCACCGTCATTATCACCATCACCATGATCACACTATCACCACCATCATCACCATGATCATCACCATCACCATCATTATCACTATCACCATGTTCATCACCATGACTGGATCATCACCATCATCATCACTATCACCATGATCATGACCATCACCATGACCATCATGATCACCATCATCATGATCACCACCATCACCACCACCATCATCATCACCATGATCATCATCATCACCGTCACCATCACGATCACCATCACCATCATCCTTGTCATACTTATTGAGAGCTTACTCTGGGTGAAGTTCTGGTGTAAGGGCTTTTCCTATGTCCGCGTCTGTAACCCTCACACCAACCCTAAAGATAGAAACTTTAAATAAAAATCCCTATTATATAATTGATACAACTGAGGCAGAGAGGAGTTAAGTAATGTGCTCAAAGTCACGCAGCCAGCAAGCTGAGATACAAACCCAAGCAGTCTATTCCAGAGCTCTTAATGTAAAAACCGAGTGTACCAGTCACTGTGCTGTATTACCTTAGTCCTATATAAGCATATGAGTAGGACAGAGGTTTCCATGGCTTCATCAAGGGCACAAAATCGGCAAGCAGGACAGTGAAAGTCAGACCCTCCAATATGCTGGGTCCTGGCATCAAAGGTTTTGTTTCTTGGTAAAGAAATGTCAGGTCTGAAGGAAGGCAGAGCCTGGATAGTAAGGGGGTTGGAGGAGCAGTCCTGAAGTCATACTGGGTAGACAGTCTCCTCTGTGCCCACTGGGCAATTGCTAGCAGGTAACTCCAAGGTGCTGGGCCTTCCAAATAGGCAGGGCTTCTGGTTTTAGGGGCCAAGACCACAGCCTTCGCTAGAGCTCCATCTCCTCCCTGGTTGCAGCTGAGAGCTGGGAAAATCCCCATTTATGACCTTCACTGTCCTTCCAGACATTTGAGGGACACTCAGATGTTTTGTGGGGTCAGGAAGATCCGAGGCCTCTGGTTATGGACCTCTTTCTGGCTTTTAGCTGTGGGGCAGGCACTCCCAGTCTGTGCTTCTACCTTGGTGGTGGGACATCAGGGCAGAGATCAGACTTTTGTAGTAAGGGCTACATTTGGCCTCTTGTCTGGGTGACCTCGGGCACATTACTTAACCTTTCAGAGCCTCACCTGCCCTGTTTATAAAATGGGGAGAGTGACTCCTACTTCCAGGGATGGACGTTGTAAGGATGGACGGTATTGCCAACAAAGCACCTGCACAGAGCATGACAATGGCACATGCCCGATGTAGGTAACCAATTGACATCATGCTTCCAGGGCCACCCTCGTCCCCTCCAAAGAGGCCCAGGTCTCCCTTGTGTTAAGAAGAGGCTGCACCCCATCCCTGCAGACCCTGCCTGCCTGGTGCCGACCGACTAACTAGGGACCACCTTCTGGGCGTAGGAGAGCTGGTTGTAAGTTGCCATGCTTGCAGCCTCGTTGGCACAGGCCTCTCTGGCTTTGTCAAAGGTGAGCTTGTACTGGCCCAGTGGGGAGCGGAGGTGGAACACGCCAACGGTGGCATCTAGAGGGGGGGAAGAGAGGAATTGCCAGGTCAGCCCACCCGGTTGGCAGGGCTCCTGGCAAAGGATGAGCAGAGCCGAAGGCCAGCTGCCTCCCAGAGTGTCTCGGAGAGCCAGGTCCTTCACGGGATGTCGAAGCACATCACTTGAGAGATTGATTTCTTTTGAATTAGAAAACCAGCATATGTGATTGCAGAAATTTGGGCAACACACAAAGGTAAGAAAAGAAATAAACAAAAATCACGTATAATCTTTTTCCTGCAAAATAATCGCTACTCCATGGCTAACACTTTGGTGTACTTCCCCTTCCCCTAACGAATTTTTACTTTCTTTTTTGGTAACTTTTAATTTTGATACAATTTCATACTCTTCTAGTCTTTTTACCTACACATTTCCCTGTCACATACATCAACGTGGCAGCATACGGTGTGTAGAGTTTTTAGAAATCTTTTTTTAAACGTGACATTATATCATGATTATTCCCCCATGTCATAAATTTTCTCTGGCAACATGATTTCCCCCTCAGTACTTATCATGGAATACTTCTAGGGAATTTTACAGCCAAGAAAAAATACTTTAAGGAGCATTTTTGCCAAGGACTCTTGGTTTTCGGATAGCCACTATGCCCTTAAATAGTTTTGTAGCCATTTCTCCCCTGAGAAATCCAAAGATTTATCATATTTTTCCTGGCTGAAATCTCTTGTAGCAGACAACTAAATGTAGAGACCAGAAAGAGTTCAAGAACAAAGTCATATGTGCACATTGTCACATTCATCAGCAACTGCTACTAAAAGGTCACTTTCTGCACCAAAAAAAAAAAAAAAGAGCTAAGTTCCAGATGGCTGCCTATCGCCCAGCAGTGACTGCACGGTTGTGCAACCATGTCAGTCCTGCCAGCACAGCGGCGTGAGGGAGGATGGAATGAGGGCTTCCTCATTTTCCTGCTAAGACCACGTGGTCTGCGACAGTGCCTTCGAGGGGACGTACCACGGTAACAGCGCTACCGTTGGGGGTGGGTAGTGCTTCACAGTGCTTCGGGGTCGAGATCACGATGGGCTGAACGGCTTCCCATCCGCGAGCCAGCCCTGGGAACAGGCAGCCGGGCTGACTGGTTGTGCCCTTAGCTGCAGCCTGGCACTTTCTGGACGCCACACTCCCAGGCAAGGACTCACCCATCAACATTCCGGTCGCGGCCACGCGTCCCACCCCCCAACAGCCGGGAGGCCTAGGGACTCCCTGCATGGCCGCCTCACCATCACCTTGAACACAGGTCCTCAGCCAAGCTGTCAAAGGTCACACCGTGTGCCCTTCCCTGTGCTTCTGCCCAGTCAGCCCTGGGCTTGTTCTCCTGAGATGGAAACCTGAGTGATTCCCTACCCCGCCCTCAGGCCTGTGTGCCCCAGGCCCACCCTCTCCCTAGTCAAGGCCCTGCTGCCGCGAGGTCATTGCCCTGATGTCCTGGGAGTCTCCCCCTGAGTCCCAGGCCTCTCAGACGCCTCCCTCTCTCAGCTTCCCTACACATCTTTCCCATCTCTGACCATTCTTTAAAAAAATCCTTTTAACTGTGGTGAATATACAGAACGCACAGTGTCCTTTTTGTCCATGTTAAGTGTGCCATCCAGTGGCACCCAGTAGACTGACCATGTCACACAGCCGTCACCACCATCCGTTTCTAGAGTTTTTCCATCACTGCAAACAGAAACTTGGTCCCCGTCAAACCATGACTCCCTGTCTCCCCCCCCACCCACTGCCCCCAGTCACCTCTATTCCACTTCCTGTCTCTGTCACTTGGCCTATTCAAAGTACCCTGTCCAAGTCCACAATGTTTGCCCTGCTGTGTCTGCTTTGCTGCGCGGGGCCTGATGTTTGCAGCTTTCATGCAGGTTCCGGACTGGGCCACACCCCACCATGTGGATGGGCCACAGCGGATGCGTCCATTCACTGTGGATGGGTGCTTGGCTCCTTCCCACCTGTCAGGAGAGCAGAGGCAAACACCCATCTGTCCAAGTCCCTGCTCCCAGCATCTTCTGTTCTTCTCCCCCTCATTCCAGTTGACCCATCAGCAGGAGGTGAGCTGCCATCTTGTGTGTCAGGACTCACCTGTCCTTGCCTTGTGGTTCCAGGAAGGCCCTCGGCCACACTGGGAGTCCCCTTGCAAGGGCACCAGGTCTTATCTTGTGCATCTCCCTTGCTCACGCTCCTTCAAGCTCATCCCAAGAGATATGAGGTGTCTTGGGCTTTGACACACATCATGGACTGCCTGTCTGCGTCCTCCCCAAATTCGTGGGTTGAAATCTTAGCTCCTAATGTGTTGGTACTGGGGGAGCATAGGGAGGCCATGATGTAATGGGGTAAAGCCCTCTTGCATGGTGTACACGTGTGTGTATTTTAAAGCGATCTCTACCCTACGTGGGGTCACATTCACAACCCTGACATCAGGAGTCAGCTGCTGTACCGCCAGAGCCAGCTGGGTGTCCCAGCTCAGTGCCCTCCTAATGGAAGCCCACAGAGCTTCCTGGCCCCTTCTGCCGCGTGAGGGCTGGTGGAGAGTGGCCTGCCGCACAGAGGAGGGCCTGCCCTCACCCAGATACGCTGGCACCTGCATCTGGTACTTCCAGACTCCAAAAAGGAGAGAAATGCATTTCTGTTGTTAGGCTGTGGGGTCTGCGGCACTCTGTTCAGCAGCCCGAACAGACTAAGAGCGTGTGACAGGTGTTGACCCAGTAGTCATCCCTGAGGTGTGCAAGAACCACCTCACCTGAGTCGCCTCGTCCAAAACACGGCCCAGCCCCGACCACTGTGGCCCTGATGGACCAGCACACGAGATGCCCCAAGTCACTGTCTGAACCTCTGCAGTCTCTCCCTCCCTGGCCGCAGGTATGTTCTGGGCCCTGATGAATTTCCTGTTAGCTTCACCTGCACCTCTGCAAGTCCCATTTGGCTCTTTATTGTGTGTTGTGAGTCTTAGTTTTGTGACACCTGTGGGTTCAGACCGTCCTTGGAGGACAAAGCCACACAAGCCAGTCAAGGTGCATTAGCAAGACAGCTGCTAAGAAATTGCATCGTCACATGGCTTCCCCTGTTATTCAAACCCAGCTGCGCTCCTGGGATGCAGCTGCAGTCGATAGTTGCTGAGCAGCCTGGGGGAAGCAGGGGTTAGGAAAATGCATGACGGAGGATGTTTGTGCTCCCCCTGCATCTCAGGCTCGGCTCTGAGCTGTTCCTGAGACCGAGGCCCGCCACCTCCTGGGCCCTGGGCCCTGGACAAGGCATGGGCTGTTTGGCATGGCTTTTTAATTTTGTTCTCGCTCTTGCAACAATTCCCTCCCCAGCCTGAGGCCCGGGCGCTCTGGGCCAGCAGCCCCCAGCCCACTGACCCTGGAAGTGGAGGTCAGCACAGTTGGCATCTGCGTGACACTGCCCGTTGTCCTGCAGACAGCGGTCGAGGGGCAGCTGTTCTGGCTCGCAATCCATCCCGTCTCCCACGTAGTGACTCTTACATTCGCACTTGTGCTTGCCCTGTGGGGACAGAAGAGTAGGTGGGAGGCCCCGTTCCTAGGACCCCAGGACCCTTGCGTGCCCTACGGGTCACCAGCCAGCCTGGGAGGCGCCCAGAAGCACAGGAAAGGTGCCGCCTGTCTAGCAACAGTTAAGGTACAGGCTCCCGGTGAACCGTCAGCGCAGCCCAGGTGTCACGTCTTCAGAAAACATGTCCCTGCCCTGGGAAGTGAAGCAGCTCCCAGCCCTTCAATCACTTGAGCCCACTGTATGCGCTTCCCGACTCTCCGTGCATTCTGGAAGTATTCTGTGCATCTGTTTCTGCACTGGGCATCGCCCCTTCCCTCCATAAGTTCTTAAAATTTTTTTATTTAGATTCAATTTAATGAACATATAGTGTATTATTAGTTTCAGAGGTAGTTTAGTGATTCCTCAGTTGCACATGACACCCAGTGCTCATCACATCCTGTGCCCCCTTCAGTCCTGTCACCCAGTGACCCCGTCCCCCTCCCCACCTCCCCTCCAGCGACCCTGTTTGTTTCCTGGAGTTAAGCGTCTCTTACGGTTTGTCTCCCTCTCTGATTTCATCTTATTTTATTTTCCCTCCCGTTCCCCTAGGATCCTCTGTTTTGTTTCTTAAATTCCACATATGAGTGAGACCATATGATCAAGGTCTTTTCTCTGATTGATGTCACTCAACATCACACCCTCCAGTTCCATCCACGTTGCTGCAAATGGCAAGACGTCGCCCTTTCTGATGGCTGAGTATATGGACCACATCTGTCGTCTGCCCATGGACGCCTGGGCTCCCCCCTTAGTCTGGCTGCTGTGGACACTGCTGCTGTAAATGTTGGGGCTGCTATGTCCCTGACACTGACAGCAGCACAACAGTAGGTGCCTGGTGACCATTTGCTGAATCAAATTAGCCAAGTGAGGAAACGGAAACTCAGAGAAGTTAAGTAGCAGCCCAGGCCCCAGAGTGTAAGGAGGGGCACTAAGGCTCACACAGTAATGCTGCGTTCACACTTATGACCATAATGCACATCGTCTTCCACCATCTTCCCTTTCCAACAGACGGACTGGGCACCAGGTCACCGATCCCACTCTAAAAAGACTTGAGTGGGTGCCCAGACCTGCACTTTTCCTGCCACTTCTTGACGACATTTTAGATTTAATACCCTTTTTACTTTGGATAATTCTAGATTTGTAGAAGAGTTGCCGTGATAGCAGAAAGAGCTGCCATCCACTCTTTACCAGGTTCCCCGTGTGATGTGACCCTGGCACATTCGTCAACACAAAACAGTGAATGGTGGCACATGACTATGGACGGAACAACACACTTCATGTAATTTCCCCAGTTTCCCCCCTCGTGCCCCTTCTCTGCTGAGGATGCTGCTTGGCACGGAGTCTGCAGACATAATAAGGTGTAGCCTTTGGGGGGGTGGGGCGGGAAACGACGTTGAGGAAGGCGCAGAGCTGGAGGCCAAGGGCCGTGTGGTTGGGCTGGGCCAGCACTGCTCCCAGATATCCCCAGGGAGACACTCACCGGGCCGGTCATCCTGCAGGTGGCATGCTCGTGACACCCACCGTTGAGGCCGTCAGCGCAGGGGTCTATCTCTGTGCAGCTGCGGCCATCCCCTCTGTAGCCTTTCTGACAGCTGCAGGACACCTCTGTGCCCTTCTGGGAACACTGGGCCACCGTGGCACAGCCCCCATTGTTCTGTCTGCAGAAGTTCACAGCTGGGGACAGAGTGAGAGGGTGCATGTAGGCACAGTTGGGGGAATGCGGGCTTCAGACAGTGTAGGGGTCAGCCTGGGCTTGGGGGCACTGGGAGGTGAGTGCACCCTTCTCCACAGGCCCTATGCTAACCTCTGTGACACCAGGGTCCCGTGGCTGACATCCTCACATACCTGAGCCCTTTCTCACATACCCCTGGCCTACACTCTGGCAGTGGTTTGCTGAATGAGTTTGGGTGTTTCTATATTTTAAGATTGTATTTATTTATTCATGAGAGACACAGAAAGAGGCAGAGACACAGGTAGAGGGAGAAGCAGGCTCCATGCAGGGAGCCCGATGTGGGACTCGGTCTCAGGACCTCCAGGACCATGCCCTGAGCTGAAGGCAGATGCTCAACCACTGAGCCGCCCAGGTACCCAGCCATTGTTTTTTTAATACTTTAATATATTTTCTGAAATTTTTAAAAGGCTTAATTATTTCCAGAGTTTCACAAATCTCTGTAAAATAAAGCACATCACTCTGAGTGTGCACGGCGATTACAGAACAGTGAGCTGGCGGGGGCAGGTCAGGCATGAGCAAAGCCACCAAGGACACGTAATCCCACAGATGGTAGGTGTTGGGACAGCAACCCAGGCAGGAGTGGAGGCTCAGCACGTGGTCCAGGTGCTGTGACCAGGTGCCGCCCTGCTCCCACCCTGCCCCAACCCATACACGCACCGACAGGACCTACCTGTGCACGTTATTCCGTCCCCTTCGTAATTCAGGTTACACTCACACGTGTTGTTTTCCCTGCAGGTGGCATGAGCAGAGCAAGGAGGCATGCATGCTGGAGGCACAGCTGTAAACGAAGGGGTTGCTGTTTGGGCCGTGCCTGTGGTGTGAGGCCCGGGGAGCATGGGGACTGGCTCTCTGGCCAGTCGCAGAGTTTCAGAAGTGGGAGGACTGGGGGACTTGCCCCAGTTCCTCCAGCCTGGAGGTTCTGAGGTTCCAGGATTGCTCCTTCATGTTCACACACAAACTCTACAGTGTCACCCAGGTCAGAACGTAAGGTGTCCCCATGTTAGAACTGCATTCATTCCTCCACAAAGTACTCTTGGCAGATTAGCTCAGGAGTCTCAGGTTGCTTCGGGCCAAGGAAGAATGCCGTGGTGCTCCCCTGGCCCCGGGGTCTGTGGTGGGCGCTGGCCTCCATAGCCGGGATGCGCCACCACCACACAGGGCTTGGGTTGTAGGGGACAGCTTGGGAAACCGGCTGTTCGGGAGGGGTGCAGCCTGCGGTGATGAGAGCCATGATGGAAAATGAGGATGGCAGCTGGTGTTGGCGCCCAGGGCCACCAGGCAGGCTGCAGCACTGCCTCCCACCCTCCTAGCTCCCCCTGTGGAGGGCAGGTTCCCAGGGCCATTAGTCTAGTGACTCCACAATCAGGGGGTCACACCCGGGCTGCAGACTATCGTGAATCTTCTATGCAAGAACTGCCGCTGGGCACACACCTGGGCCTGCACGGGATCCTGAGCCACCAATCCTCCCAGTCCTGTGTCTGCCTGAGGCTGCTCCTTCCGTGGTGGCCGTGGTGGCGCAGCACTGTGCACCGGCCCCGCGGGTCTCAGATTAACCTCTCCAGCCTGTTTGCCTAACGACCCACCTCCTGAGGCCTGGGGCCACACCCCCAGACCATCTGTCCCCTGTGGGCAAGGAAGCACCCGCCTTCCCGTTCTTTCCAGGCGTCGCTCAGCCCTGCCAACCCCACGTGGATGCTCTCGGGGCTGGGCTGCTGGCCCGTGACTGACCTGTCTGGGTGTCGCAGAAGCGGCCTGTCCAGCCCGCCTCGCAGAAGCAGCGCCCGGAGCCCGTGGGGCCGTCGTCACACTGTCCGTGGTCAGAGCAGCGGCAGGCTGTGGGGCAAACCCGAGCCCGGTGAGTTGGCGGTGGTGGGGGTTCAAGTCCCGCCAGCCTGCTCCGGGCCACCTGTCGGCTGCGTGGGCAGCTGGCCTCCCAGCATTCATTCATCCAGAAGTTCCAGAACTGACATACCCAAGGGCTCGTGGCTACCACGGGGCGGACTCGACGGGGCACCGAGCTCACTGGGAAGACCCCAAGCCCTGGAGTTCCTGCTGTCGTGGGGCTACAGTCCCCGAGTGAGGGGGTTTGGACACGTGATCCCACGCGCTGGGTGTCAGGGACGCCGAGGGAGGGGGCAGGGGGCAGGAAGGAGCAGCACGAGGGCGGAACCGTCCCTGGGCCCCACAGAACTTCCAGGACTTGCACCCGGGCTTTCTGCCTTCATCACCTCGAGCACGATGGCCCAGCCGGTGGCTCTCACCTCCGCGCTGCGCTCCGGCCCCCAGAGGCGGCAGCCCCCCGCCCCCCACCTCCCCCCCTAGCCCCACCCCACTCCACCCCATGGTCCCCTGCCTGCCCCCTCCCCGCCCGGCCCTCCCCTTCCCTGCCCGACCAGCCCCAGTGTGTTCTCGTGGCAGCGCCTTTCCAAAGTGCTCAGCACACTCCCCCGGGTGCAGTCCTGTGCCGGCGGCCACCGCACTGAGAACACAGAAGCTGGCTCTGGCCAGGGTGCTCCTAGGAGCCTGGCCCTGGTGGCCTTCAGACTGCCACAGTGCGCAGCCAGCCTGGCCTCTGCTGCTCCTTAAACGCCACGCTCACGTCTGCCTCCCGGCCTTTGCACCTGCTCGGTTCTCTTCTGGAAAAGCCATTCCTCTGGTCTGCACTGCTCAGTACTAAGTACTAAGTACTAAGTACTAAGTATAGCCCTTGCTATACATGGCTACTTAAATGGAAGCTAATTAAAAGTGTAGAAATCCATTTTCTGGTCACACATTTTGAGTGCTCTGTAGCCACGGAGCGGGTCGCTCCGGTTCCTGAAGGGACAGGGACAGAACGTTCCCAGCACGACTGCACTGGTTTGGGCAGAGCTGCCGTTGGAGCCCCTCACCTGCCCCCGATCATCCACAGCTGGCACGTACGGATGACCACTGTGCCCAGCACCAAGGGCAGTCGTGAGGATTAAGGGAGGAAATATACCTGCCTGGCACGTGCTAAGTGCTCTGCAAACATGAACTACAAACCCTGAGGTGCCAGTATTACCCGGGACCGAGTCAGCGGCTGAGTTGCGGCTTGTTTGGGTGGCTAAGGGGCCAGGCCTTGCACCTCTAGACCCGGGGCAGGGGAAGAGGGGAGGGGTCAGGCGGCAAGCAGTGTGGCTGGGTGGCATGGGGGCACGTACGCTGGCAGTCAGGCCCGAACCTCCGCGGCAGGCACAGCTCGCATGCCGTCCCGTTGAAGCCCGTGTTGCATCTACACTGCCCTATGCCTGAGTACTGATCCAGGCAGACGCCACGGTTGTTGCAGGGAGCTTCGGCGCCTCCAGGGCAGGCTGGAAGAGATGAGACAGCGCTGACCTAGAAGCCTCCCAGCCAGGGTCAAGGAGCCCAGAGAGGGCGTATTTTTTTTTTTCCTTTTCTTTAGGACCATCTGAATCTGATCATTTTTCTCATAACCTGAGAGGAGTAATCCCACGAAGTTTTGAATATTTGTTTTCCTCAGCACCGAGTGTCACCAGACGTGCAGGCCAGGCCAGCAGCCTCTGCAGGACCAGCTTAGGTGTACATGCTGGATCCCCGCGTGGTGGGGTGCTCGCTGAACCATGCACGGGATTGGGGGTCAGCGGACTGGAGGAGATAGGGGCTGACCTGCTTTGAGCATCAGTCCTCTTAGCTTGAGCCTGAGCTGAGGAGGAGGAGGGGGGTGTAGACCGCACTGTGACTGAGACCGTTGTGGGAATAAGGCACTGAGCACACGTAAGGGGGGTGCCAATCACTTCGCACTTGGGTGATGAAGTGTGGATACTGAGGGATCGCCCCAGAATTTTCTCAGAGGCGCCACAATGAGTGGCGTGCACGTGGTTCAAACCAGGGCGTCTGGGGACACCCTGTGGGGCCTCTTGCTTGCTGGTGATCCTCTCTCCATCTCAATATTCTATCTGTAAAATGGGGGTAACAATAGACGACCGCCCAGAGGTCGTTGGCAGGTTTAAATGCTGCCACATAAAGGGAGGGGCACTCAGTAAACGTGCTTGGTACAAACACAGGCGCAGATCACAGGGACCCCAATAGTCGTGGTGCAGCGGCCGTTCATGTGTCACCAGCCAGAGGTTCTGTCCGGACCCAAAGGTTTCAGGATGGGCCCATGAATCCTTTTGTGATGAGCCCTTTCCTGGCGGGGTGGGAGGGGCGAGGAGCATCTCCGGTGGCGGGGATGTGGCCCTCGCCTCATGTCAGCGCAGCTCCGGCGCACGTGCGCTTCTGAACATCTGAACTCACCCGGTACCGGGTATCGATCCCACACTAGCGTCAGGAATGAAACTGAGAGTTGGCAGCCCCGGAGCCGAGCGTCTTATGCTCCCACCCGGAGCAAGGTCGCAACACAGCGACAATCTAGGCTTTCGGAAATCTCCGCAAAGATCAACATATGGCCACGGGAAGAAGTAGAAGCACAGCTATGACTGCTTGCAGCCCTTTCCTTAGAGGCCTTACTGGGAGCAATGCTCTCCACCCCCACCCCCACCCCGCTCCCGCCTCCTCATTCCCACCCCACCCCACCCCACCCCCCCCTGTACTTTGAAAGGCTGCCAGGTCCGTGCCCAGCGGCAGGTGAAGAGGCCCCTCACCCTGGCAGTCCCGGCCATAGTAGCCCTTGCAGCACCTGGGGAGCCGGATCACCATGGTGCACTGCTCCCGGCAGCCGTCCAGGGAACCCCGGAACGACAGGTTGTAGCGACACTTCTGCTTCACGCCCTGAGGGAAGAGAGTGCACTAACCTTCTGCTCCCGAGGCCCCACTCGGGCTCTTTGGTTCTAATTGGTCCCAGTGGAGGATCTGGTCTGGCCCAGTGGGGAAGTGGGGGCTCTGGTGCTTTGATAGGGAAATGGCTGGGGGAAGGGGCAGGTTTGGAGTCCACAGAGAGCTTTCTTCCCAGTGGCGAGAGGAATGCCCAGCAACCCTCAGAGCTGTCTGCAAACGGGCTTGGGCAGCGGGTGGGGGACCTACAGCTTTCCCACAGGGGTGGGGGTCTGCGGCAAGGCCCCACATCGTGTGGGTAACAGTTGTGTGCAGGGGTGTTTCTGTTAGAGGTTTTACTAGCAGAGAGGAGGGAAATTGACTTTGGGATAAGGAAAAAAAGCAATATTTAATGAGGGCTTACTATGTGCCAGACTCCACACCCACACTTTGAAATGTCCCTTTCCTAATAAGCACACACGCGATGGTTATTAGCTCCATTTTACAGAGGCAAAACCATATAGATGACGTAATCTGTCAAAGATTACCCACTGGAATTATATCCCAGAGCCATGGCCTCCAAATTTCCTGGGTTTACCGCTCTTATGTTCCTTTCTGGGCCCTGATCCTACAGTTGGTCCTGACCAGCTCTGTGGCCTTGGCCTGACTGCTTACTGTCTCCAAAAGACATTTTTTTCATATGTGGAGGAAATAATAGCTTCCTATGAGACGCATAATGAGGGGAAATGCGTAATAAATAAGAGGCCCAGCTCTCAGCTGGGGCAGCAATATTGGCCAACAGAACGCAGCTATGATTTGTGTGATTATCATTACTAATGAAGTCCTTTTTAGGTCTACATCCCATGCTTTCTCTAGACAGTTCCTGGAAGGTGGGGAGTAGGTCGATGCCTAATTGTCGAAAGAATGACTGCAATCGCAGTTACACAACATCTGCACGTATGCGCAGGAACACACATGTGCTCACACCTCAGAGGATGGGGTCTGACAACGGAGCAAACACACTCTCCCAGGCATCGCCACATTCATGATTACCTTTGGTTTGCTCCACCTCGGGCAGCTGGGCGTATTGGCACAGCTCCAACAATCTCCCTATGCATGGAAGAAAAGAAATGCTCAGAAACCAAGAGTATTGGGAAACACAAGGGTATGCCCTGGTCACTGCCTAGGTGAGCTGACCGGGAACTCCATCCTGATTCTCATCCTGCTGCAGCCAAGAACGCAAATGCAAGTGCGGCAGCTTTGCCGCAGACAATTCTGAAGGATCTCTGGCCCTCTAGGCCTTGGTTTTTGTTCTTTGAGGTGGCAAGCGCCCCACTGTCTGGAGCAGCACCAGGGTGGGTGGTGTCCTTCAGACCTCAGTGGCGGCCGAGGGAAATGTGCATACTGTGCCACTCTTCCAGTTGTGATACTTTGGGCCAGCCATACTCTTAGACCCTTCATTTCCTGATCTACAAAATTGTGGTGCTAATTCCTGCTGTTACTTGACCTTCCTGGGACTGATGATGGGAAATGTCAACTGCAAATGTGTGCAAATATACTTGGGGAGTAGGAAGGCCACAACCTGTGCAGCGGAAAGGACAACTGATTTTTCTTCTCCTACTTTGGCTGCCTGGTGTCTGGACAATATGGGATATTTCTTGAAACACTACAAGTCACGAGGTACTAAAGCCAACCGGTTGCAGACTTGGCCACGCAAGCCACTCCACCTCTTTGAGATTCAGTTTCCAAATCTGCATCATCGGGTTGCTGGTAACAACTTCTACTGTTGGATTACTTTAGGGGTGAGCTGAGCCCTGAGTCCACTGGCTGGCTCAGAGGTGCAGCTCTAAACAATACTGGACAGATGAATGAGTGTGCAATGTGACAGTGCCTCTCAGACAGGGCCTGGTTGGACATTCAGTCACCACTGGTAAGTGAACAAATGAGCGAGGACATGGACAGGGCGTGGGTGGCATGCCATACTGGGCCTGGGCCGGGCTGTGCGCAGTTGCCAGTTTGCAATCACAGCCCCGCCAAATACGGCGGATTAGCAGAGGGCGTGCGCTCTGTGGGGAGCCGATGCCCCTACAGGTGGGTCTGAGGAAGAAGAGCATGTTGCTGCGCAATGGGCAAGCAGTTGCACCCAGCAGGCTCCTCTGCAGCGCCGGGATGCGTGGATGGGCTGCCGGACATATGGGTGTGTGCCTGGCCTGGATGGGGCCTGTAGACGCTAGTGAAGAGGACCCACCCTGGCCTCAGATCTCCTGGCAGCCGGCCTGGCTCCCCAGCAGCGCCCAAGCTGGGGCAGGAGGTCTCAAGCCCTGGCTCCCCCATTACGTTGTTCTGGGGACTGACCGAGAAGTTGTATGTGGCGAAGGTGTCACAGCGGCCGCCGAGGGTGGCACTGACCATGAGGCAGTCTATGCCGTAGGCCACTCCCGCGTCAAACAGCAGTTCTCGTTGTACAATTCTGCATGGTTGGTCATTCAGGAAGAGGTCACCCTGCGGGCAGGGTGGCGGGGCAGAGAGTCAGCATCCGGGACTTGTCTTCCTCCCAAGGCCACACAGCATGGTCAGCACCCAGGGGACCCAGGAGGAGCTCTGTGGACGCCCACCCTTGCGCGTGTGCGGTGTATGTAGTGGGCCGTGGGGTGTGCCCCAGGCGTGTGCCCAGGGGCGTGTGCTCAGGGGTGTGTGCCCAGGGGCACTCTGTGTGCTGCACCTGCACGAGCCCCTCACCTCCCCACCCAGTACCGGGCCCAGGACCAGGCCAGCTTCGAGTGGTGTGGACACACTGGCCTGGCCTGTTGGCCCTGAGCGCGCCCTGTGGCTGCTGGGTAACAGCCTTCCCCCACCCCTCACAGTGGGAGTGGGGGGGGGGCCGTGGGAGAGGCAGAGAAGCTGAGGGGCGGGGCTCGGGAGCACGTGTTGGGGGGGGAGGTGGCCACTCAGGGTGTGTTTTGAGTGGCGCTCCCTGCGGGGCTAGAGGGACGGGCTGTGACTCCGTAAGCGGGAGACAGCGTCCCTTCCCTATGCCACGGAATCCTGCTCTAGGTCCATGACGTCACTTTATGTGCAACCAGTCTAGAGCTTTCTTCTGCGGGGTGCGCCCAGTGGGCAAACTGTGGAACACATTTCCCCCCCCCGCCCCGGAAGGAAAGTGCTTCCAGGAAGTTCTGTGTCTGGGGCGGGGATGCAAGGGACAGATGCTGTGTGATTCATGGAGGAGCCCTGGGGCATCCCCCGCTCCTCTCACTGCTGTGCGACCACAAGCAAGGTACTGAGCGTCTCTGAGGGTCAGCCGTTTCCAGCAGGTGGACAGGGTTGGACTAATCGATCCTTGCCAGGGGCTCTGAAGGCTGCACTAGCTCACGGGCGCCCAGTGCACGTTCCTGTTGCACCTCTCCGTCGGGCTTCATCTATGGACAGTGCCGGGATGGGTGCAAGGACGCGGAGAGGGCTTCCTGGAGGGGGTATAAAGCTGCCCATGGTCCTCACATTCAGGTTATCAACTCAGTGCAGGCGCCAAAGGGATTCTGGCTGCTGGTAAGACGATGTCCCAGGGCGCTGCCCAGCAGGCTCCCAGCAGGCACCGGCTCAGCTGGGAACTGCATCCTTCTGTCCTTCCTCCTTTGTCCTGCTGGTTGGAGCTCCGGCAGCCACACTCTGCCTTGAGGTGACTCCAAGGCGGGACACGTGCTGCCGAAACCCCAAGGGGCTCCCCTGAGGAGCCCCCACACAGCTCTGGGTCGGCTGCCCCTGGCTTTCTTGGAAGAAGACAGAAGCCATGGACACCCGGAGGGGTCAGCGGTGGAGCATCTGCCCTCAGCTTAGGTCGTGATCCCGGGGACTTGGGATCGAGTCCCACATTGGGCTCCTCACAGGGAGCCTGTTTCTCCCTCTGCCTGTCTCTCTGTGTCTCTCATGAATAAATAAATAAAATCATAAAAAAAAAAGACGCAAGCTCTTGGATGTTTAAGCCATTGTCATTAGGGTTGTGCTACGTGCCGGACACAGGCCAGGCTACTATTATCCCATCAGACTCACATAGGGTAAGGAATCACAGGGATGCAGGACTGTGGGGGCACCAGCCAGGGGAGTGGGAACTGCAGCACCCCTCCCCTCAGGCCACGGGGCAGATGCAGACCAGGGCTGAAGGGCAGGGGCTGGTGAGGCTGTGGGGTGTGGTGGGGGGAGCAGTGCTGGCCAACCCCCTGCCGCAGTGCAGCATCTTGCTCTGCAAAATAAATGCCCTAAACACAAAATCCACCCAACGCTGCTCTCTGTGAGGCTACAGGTCCCCAGTGGCCACCAGGCCTGCTGCTGGCCGGGATTTGCCAGGGCACTGCCCCTGAAGGTGGCCCCAGTGAGAAGCATGTCCTGGAAAGGGCGGTGGGCACGGGGGGTGGGGTGGCGGTTGTCAATACTCACGATGTCACCACCGGCTCCACACTTCACACTCAACTCTGAGCCCTGCAGTGTCTTCCAGGCAGTGGCCCTGGGGAGCTCCGCTGCCAAGATCTGTGGGAGGGACGATGCGCTGTCAATACCCTGCATGTGGACCCAAGAAGCGCCCGCAGGAGCTTTGCCAGAAAAGCACATCCAGACACAAACTCTTCCGGCTTGAAGAGGCTGTGGCCATCACCACAAGGTGGGTAACCTGGGCTCCCGGGGGGTATGCCCTCCGAGGGACATCTCCTCCAGCTGGGCTTGCATCGCACCCCCTTCCGAGCCTCACGTACGCTCAGGCTCAGGGCCCTGGCACTGCTACAGGGCGTACAAAGCCAACGGTGGGATCCATGGGTCGGGGCAATGGCAGAGGGCACCGCCACAGGGTCAGCGGTGATCCCTCACAAGTGCTGTTGATGTCCTGACCCTGAGACCTCCGAATAGGACCTTCCTTAGACATAAGGTCATGGCAGGTGGGTGTAGGTAGGATGAGGTTGCAGTGAGTAGGGGATCCTTGGTCCAATGCGACTGCATCCTTATCAGGAGAGAAGAGCCACAGAAACGTGCAGGGAGAGGACAGCCCGTGGCAAGAGCAGCAGGGCTGAGTGTGCACGCCAAGGATTCCCCGCCACCACAGGAAGCTGGAGAGAAACATGGGATGCGTTCTCCCTCCGGGCTTCTGGAAGGAGCAACCTCGGCAGCTCCCTGACTTCAGGTCTGCAGCCTCCACGACGTGGACGCCTGATCTCTGTGTTTCTAGCTTGTGGTTATTGATGCGCAGCCCAAAGGCCGTGATGCAGGTGGGATGAGCCAGCACAAGTGAGGGCCCTGGGCCCCCTTGGATCAGACAGACCGGGTGCTGCTTGAATGCTCAGGGGGCCGGGCCATTAGCCGGGGCTCCTGTGCCACTGCAGGGTGCATCTTCCCTCATCCCAGGGGTCGGCCCAGGTGCCAGCCACTCATGGCACCTGCGGAAGCAGCCCTGGACCTAGGGTGGGCCCCCGGGACAAACTCGGGGAGCCTTGCCAGCAGCCACCTGCCCTGTGAACTGGGGCAGGGGGAGAGGCATGCTGCAGGACCGCAGGGGAGTGGTGTTCCGGGGACCATCTGCAGTGAGGGGAGTGGGGTGCTGGGCTGGGCCTGGGACAGGGTCAGCTGGTGAGGCAGGGGACGCTCAGGTGTCCTCACACCATGGACATGGGGATCCACTGACTGACTGTTCCTGGGACCCATGCTCCCCTGCCCCCGGGCCCCGGGCATCCCCATGCTCACGTCTGTATGAAAATGAGCTACCTTGGAATCTCGAAAATGAGCTACCTTGGAATCTCGAATCACATGGAACTTCAGATACTCCTTGAGCTTGTCCTTGTTGTCTTGGTTGAACAGGAAATCCTGTTGTTCAGGGGGCAGGGCTTCCAGGGCTCGGTCACTGGGCCAGAAGAGAGTGACTGGAGTGTGGATAGGGTCGGTGATGATGCCTAGCAAGCCCAGGTCCTGAAACACAGGGATCGAGGTGTGCACCTCAAGGCCCGGCCATAGGGGACACAGGGGCTTTCTAGGACCACAGCCAGTGTGTGGCCCCAGGGCTGTCCCGGGGCTCCTGGGACTCCAGCTGGTGCAAGGCTGATGGCCTGTCACATTCCAACAGGCCCGACCCACATTTTCTTCGCTTGCCAAACAGAAAGTCAAATTCTGGGCTTTTGTTAATAGAAAAATAACCTTTCACAAATGTGTGTGTGTATGTGTGTGTGCGTGTGTGTCCACTGCCCGAATGTTTTAATTTCTGGAAGATCCAGTCAGTATTTCACCCATATTTAACTTAAAAAAAGTGAAACTTGCACAGTATTGAGATACTCTGTGTATTTATAAGGTTTCCAATCACATGGCCTCAGAAAAGAGAAGGCCAGGTGCATGGAGAAGCATCGTCTAGACAGCGTCTGTGACCTGGGCATGGTCTGCCCCTTAGGCCTGCAGGTTTTCCCGACAACCCTATAAGCCTTATTATCATCCTGTACTCAGGCTGAGGTTTGCTAGCTTGCTATGAAAGCTGGTGTTTGGCCAGATGAGATGCTCAGATCCGGGGTGGTGATGAGGTTCCGAGGCCAGGGCACCAGCAGCACCATAGAGTTGCGTCTTGGGTGCCTTGAACCCGTTGGGAAGGGCCCCTCAGGGCTGAGCCCCAGACTGTTGTAGACATGGCTGGTCAGTGCCGAGGTCCAAGGACCGGGCCACAGGGGTGTGGTAGGGGCTCTGAGGCCGCCCTGGGGCCTTTCAGGGTGGTGGATGGACGGGGGAGCTTGGTGGCCTGCTCCCCCGGGTTCCCCTCTGAAACCTCTGTCTGAACAGTTTCTCTCTACTCAGCTATTTGGAAAGCATCTGAAGCCAGGAAGGCATGGTCCTAAATGCGACTTGCACTCATGCCACAGGCGTAGATTTTCCACATCTGTACTCAGGGCCTGCTCATTTCGCAATGGAGGTGACAGTCCCAGACGTGAGCCCTCGTTCAGGGACTGGAGCACCCTAATTCCCTCCCTTGCTCCAGCTTCCAACCCAGAGTGCACCGGACAGCTAAAAAGACCCCACACTGTGTTGGGAACGTGGTGGCCGAGTGTGACCCTGTGCTGTGGCACACCAGGACTTCCCCACGCAGATCCCACAGCTGCCTCAGATAAAACACCAAGTGGCCAAACAGGACGCCAAGCACAGCAGCAACCACAACACACAACAGTCCAACCAACAAGGTCCTGAGGTGCCGGTCCCCTGGGCCTTTACCTGCAGCAAGCTGCTGAACTTGGTGTAGCCGTGGTTTACCGCCACTGTCGTCAGGTTTTGCTGAAAGACAAGAAGTGGAATGATGGGTTTCCTTCCATGGCCCACGAAGCACTTTCACAGAAGCTCAGCTGGATGCAATATGCCTGGGTTCAGGTACGCAGGCAGAGTGGTCGGCACCCACTCCACCTCCAAGCACCCGTCCCTTTCCAGGTCCCACAGGCACAGGCGCTTCTGTGACTTGGTCGTGGGATTCAAAGTTGCCTTTGCTCTCGATTGGAAAGGAGTTTTATTCCAAGTTTGGCTTGACTGATATCTATCTATCATCTATCTTTTAAAAAGCATTTATTTATTTATCTTAGAGAGCATGTGATAGTGGAGAGGCAAAGGGAGGGGGAGAGGGGTATCCTTAAGCCGAGCCTTACTGAGCGTGCAGCCCGAGTGGGGCTCCGTCTCACTGCCCTGAGGTCATGACCTGAGCTGACACCAAGAGTCAGACGTATAACCGGCAGAGCCCCCTGGGAACCCCCCCGTCTGTCTGTCCTTTACCATCTGTCTCACCCAGCTACGTGTGTTTTCTCCATCTTCCAAGTCTATGCAAGACCACGTAGCCTTGAGCAAACCAAAGGAAAGCTGATAAAACCCATTTATCTACTTAAATTAGATTTTTTACCCATTTCCTTCTTACTAGAATTATATTCATCAGGGTTTTAATGGTAGCTTGAGGTGGAAGAAGGAAAATGAAAATGTCTCCCCATGACACGTCCACATCAGAGCTGTGACAATGACTCATGAGCATCATGGGTTTCTGCTGAGGGCTGACGGGGGTCACCCACCAGAACCCTCCCGGAGGCATCCTTGGGGGTGACCAGCAAGTTCTGGGGGGACAGCAGTCTGTCTATGATGTGGATGATTCCGTTGGTGTTGATGAGGTCACTGGCCACGATCCTTGCCTGATTATTTATGTACACCGTGTCCTAAATCAACCAGAAAGAGGGAACAGGAAATGAGCGCAGAGAGAAAGAGACACGAGATCATGCCTTCCAGGTTGCTTTACCCACAGGCCGAGTGGTCGTGCGTGGGGACGTTTACACAGAGCCTGGGGCAGAACTTGAAGATCCGGGTTCCTCGGACACATTCATGCGTTATGATTGTAGAAGGAAAGCTGGGACAAAGCTATGGCTTCCGTCTAAGCAGCTCCTGGCACATGACCACCCGCAATGGTCAATTTGCCGTGATCCTCAAATATGGGATAACGAGCACATTGAGGTGGCTCCTGTCCCCCACAAGGTGTCCACACCACCCTCTCTCCCCGCTACATGCTTGTTTCTCTCGGCTGTGAATTCCGCAGCCACCACGTGCTCCTCCGCTGGGGGTGAGGCCCAGTGTCCAGCGGCCCTGCCCAGGCCTCTTCATCCTTGCCTGGCTTCCAGCCTAACCCCGTCAACTGCTTGCCTGAGTTTTGATCCCAGCGATCCGTACTTGCCATGTGACCTTGGACGAGGCACCTGCCCTCGCCGAGCCCCGTTCCCTAATTTGTAAATTGGAGAAAGGAGTAGTTTCTATGTCCTGGGGTTATTTCGAGGATGAAGTAAGTTGGCGCACGCCGGGTACTTAGCGTGCTACCTGCCCGTAGGAACCCCTGAGCTTGCACTGTGCGCTGTCACCACTGTTCCTTGCGGTGCCGTTCTGCAGGGGAGGGGAGGGGACGAGAGGGGCCCTGTGGGTGGCGGGTGTTGTCTTGGAGCCCTGGGGTGCTTCTCACCTGAGACACAGAGATGACGATGCGCTCCCCTTGCAGAGATGTAGCATTCGGGGTCAGCCGCAGGTTCTCCAGGAGCAGCTGTTGGCAGGCGACCACGTGGTAGCGCAGTACCTGGGGCATAAGGCCCTGCCTGTCCCAGTCTCTGACCTGTGGGAGAGGGGGGTTGCTCGGGGGACCTGGCTGTGGCTGCCCCCAGACCCCCGGGGCCCCCCTAGACCTCCCTCCAGGCCCCTGAGCACCCCAGAACTTCCCCCGGGCACCCTGACCCCCCGGGGCTCCTGAGCCCCCTGGTTCCCCCCAGGCCCCTGAACCCCCGGAAGGAGGCTGTCATGCTGTGGCCCAGGCCTGGTGACACGTGTGCGGGGTCCTCGCCAGTGCCTTGCGTACAAGGCAGCCTCGCAGCAGGAGGGCCCCAGGGTCCCTGGCCTCACAGTCACCTCAAGTGTGGTGGGGCCCAGAGTCCCGTGTGCAAACTGCGGGGGACACTGCATGGTACCCCCCGGGGGCACCGGGCCCGATGTAGACGTGCAGTGTGGACGCCGTCATGGCACTTCCCCATGTGAGCCAGCGCACGAGCACTGTTCACCATGAACAAACAGCAGGATGAGGAGGAAGAGCCAGAGATCCTCATGGTCTCACAAGATCCCTCCTGACACTTATTACAGAAAAACTATTGAACGTCCACATCCTCCAATAGGTATTTGTGCAGTTGGCTTCAGGGCGTCCAGAGCGCGTGCATGGGGGGTAGTGTGTGCGGAGGGGTGCAGGCTCTGCAGTCAGCAGTCCGTCCTCGCTCCCCACTTGTTAGTCCTACGGCCTCAGGACGGCCTGGCCCGCAGCACCCAGCTGACAGCGTTGCAGTGAACTAGCCTGGGCCGGGTCCCAGACACAGTGTCTGGCACACTCGGTACATGTCTGCTACCTCATTATATGCCAACGGGTAACCCAGCAGGAAGGGTCCCAGTGAAGCTTAGGATGCTAGAGGCTCTGGTAAGGTCCACAAGAAGAAAAAAGACTTATTTAAATTACTTTAACCCAGCTTTTATTTTTTCTTCTTTCTTCTTCCTCTCTTCTTGAGGGAAGAGGGCGGATGTCGGGAGGGCGGGCTGGAGGCGGGGGGAGGTCGGGAGGGAGTGCGGGATTCGTGCGGGGGGCGGGAGGCGGGATGGCGGGGCTGGGAGGGTCAGGGAGGGAGGGCGGGAGGGCGGGAGGGAAGGAGGGAGGGGCGAGAGAGGGAGGGAGGAGGACAGGAAGGAGGAAGGAAGGAAGGAAGGAAGGAAGGACGGCAAGGGAAGGACTCTGCGTAAGAGGCCATGAGGTACCGTACCGGCATTACATTCCTTACAGAACTTCCTTCCCTTCACTTCCCTTCCCTTCCTTCCCTTCCCTTCCCTTCCCTTCCCTTCCCTTCTTTCTTTTTTGTCTATGGAAGGTTTGGATTATTTAAGAATTATTAAATGTTTTCAACCTCCTACCCTACACAGGAATGTAGGCCTCTGGCCATTGCATCCCAAATCCACTTAAATCCTTTCCCTCTATAGGGCCCCTATGCTGAGTGGCAGCCTGCTCCATGGCAGATTGCATCTAGCTCATCCTAAACCTTCTGCCCAGAAATGTCTCCACACCCAAGCACCAGGTGCCAGCCAGTCCCAGACCTCTTCTGCTCGCCTTCACACTTACCCGAGGCTCCTCATCGAAGGCTGTGGATAAAGGTGCGAAGACGGTGAAGGGGCCTGGGCCGCTCAGGTCTCGGACAGAATGTTCCTGTGGGAAGGAAGGTGGGGCCACATCCTCCTTAACATCATCATGGGGACGGGGTTCCAACAAATAGCAGACAGAGTTGAAGGTGGCAGAGCCAAGTGATCACCAAACTGGACACTCTGTGTTTCATTTAGTCTTGAATTCAGTTATCCCAATTATTTAATCTAATTTAGTTGAATTTATTAATTTACTTAGCAAGAGCACATGAGTAGGGGAGGGGAAGGGCAGAGGGAGAGGGAGAGACTCTCAGGTGGCTCCCCACTGAGGGCAGAACCTGATGTGGGGGCTCTGCCTCATGGCCCTGAGATCATGACCAGAACTGACATCGAGAATCGGATGCTTAACCAATGGAGCCACGCAGGTGCCCACATTCATTCCAATTCGATATTATTGAAATGTTTATTTTCATATGGTCACAAAAATAACATATGCTTGTTGTAATAGAGACTGGAAAAGCCAGCATGGAGGAGGAAATGAGCACCCTAATCCCACTGCGCTCTCTGGACCTTATGTGGATGCACAATGCGTGTAAAGATCTCACTTACTATCTTCACCCAGTGACGCTTCCTTCCTGGTGTGATGGCCATTTGTGCGCACGCCGTGTGCTCATGTGTAGAATGGCCCAGGGTGGCATTGGTTGCACACTTGCTGCCCGTGCCCACTCGAAGCCCGAGAAGTTCACAAGTGACCAACAGGGACCCTACTTCAGGAGTTCAGCTCCCGGACTTCCTTTTCTCATCCCCAACCTCAGAGGCCCCATCCACTTGCATATCTGGCTGCAGACCCCAGCCCTTCCACTCTCGACACACACACGTCCTTACCAGCAGCTGGAAGAAATACTGTGACGTTTTTGGGTTCTTGGGAAGCTCCTGGAAACAAAGATGGGGTAGGGCCACTTTAGCTCTGGGAGTCCTTGCAACAACAATCAGGGCTGTCACAAGACAATTTGTCTGTGGTGGAGACTCTCTGTTATATTTTCATCAGGAAATGTGCCCCAGGGGGCCTTTCTCAAGTCCCATCCACAGGCCCCCATGGATGTTCAGAACGACTCTGGGGACGTGCTGTGAGTTCCCAAACCTTTCTGGAGTCACCATCTGATTCATCAGAGAAAGGGCCCGCCATTTCCAGGAGCAGTGGCGCTTTCAGTGCATTTTTAAAAGTTCAAATATTTAAAAAAAAAATCAGTTATGGGGTTTGTGGCAGATTTCATTTCTCCATGAACAAGAATATTTGGTTAGCCACAGTGCTGTAGTCCCTCTTGAAACCAGATAACAGAACATCCACGTTATAGAGGGGTAGAAACCCACAAGGGTCATGCAGCCTCATCCCTGGTGTAGACGCTCATGTGCATGCACACACCGGGCACTGCAGAAGCCACCACAGCAGAGTCACCTGTCACATACGTTACCTCTGATAACAACTCGATAGACTTGGCACCATTAATATTTGTTTTATGAATTAGAGAGCGGACGTGTAAAGAGATGATGTCAGTACCCAGGGCCACATCTCTAATGGGCAGAGTTGAATTCCAACCCAGGGGCCTCTGACTTGGAGAATTCCCACTGGTACATACAACCCCTTTTCACTCCCAAGTGACGTAAGAACAGTCTTTCACATTTTTGTAGAGTTTTACGAGCTACAAGACGCTTGCCTCTTCCTTGGGGAGCCTGGATTTTTAGCACAGTGGGGGGTGTTGGGTTTACTTGATAGGCACATGCCTTTCCTTACCTGGTAGATGTTGCCACGGCAGGTGAACCCATCCCCGATGTAGTTGGGCTTGCAGGTGCACGTCCTTTCTTCTCGCCCCGTGTGGTTGCACACGGCAAATTCACTACAGCCACCATTTTTCTGGTAACATTTCCAAAGGGGGTTGGGGGTCAGAGCAGCGGGTCTCCCAGTGCCAATATTCACGAAGCAGCTCTGCACTGACATTTATTTTTTTGACGCATTCTCTGACTTGTTTGCAGAATTTGCCCCTCTCCTGAACTCACGTCTCAGTTCCTAGATTTGGAAGGGCCATTTCTCCACACACCATCCCGAGATGCTCGAGTCCCACCCAGCAGATCTCCAGCCCCGTGCAGACAGGCCCAGAGGTGCCACATGGAACATTTCTTGGCCAGAAAGGCACCAATCCTGTCTGACAGTTCCCAGCTTTCGGCTTAAACTCTAATCTGGTAAGAGCCAAGGAAACAGTCGTCAGCTGGGAGGCTATGGGTAGAAAACAGACAGGACACGCCACCCTGGTTCCACAAAGGGCCTAAACCTCTGGGAGCTGGGATGGAGAGCTAACATGGAAACAGCAGAGCAGCTTTCAGAGCGGATGCCCGTGGGGGCCCCGGGAAGGACTGCGTAGCCCAGGCTGTTTCTAAAGTGGGGAGAAGGTAAATTCAGGAGAAAGAACCCTGCGGGGATGATGGGCAAGGAAGGCAATGGACCCAAACTCCTGCGGTGAACGCCTCTGACCTCCCCTTCCTCCAGCTCGGCTCCTGGAGGCCCTGGGAGGTGGCACCCAGCGGGGGCGCTGCCTGACTCCTGCCCGGCTGCCAGCTCCGTGAGCTCTCCAGACTGGCCTCCTACAGACCACTCACCATCTCCCCCAGGTACCCGGATTTGACTCTGGGTTTGGAGCTGCCACCGGATGTGGACACTGTGTAGGCGCGGCACGGCGGCTCCCCTGCACGGACCCAGCCCAGGACACCGAGGGCCCAGGACCGACCCCTCCCTGCCACAGGGTGTCGTTATCTCAGTCCACATGGAGGCCTGGGACCTTGCGCCCCCCCGACCAGGCATACGCCCCCCCCACCTGGCGGACACCCTCCCCACTTGGCTGACGCCCTCCACAGCACCCCTTCCTGCCCCACGAGCCCTTCCCGGGCCTTCCGCACTCCTCACCTCTACTCAGGTCCCCACACTCTCCGCCTCTCCCCACAGAAGTCTATCGGCCTCTCTATCTGCCTCTTTGGAGAGGGACTATCCCGCAGACACTGTCCCGCACCCCAAGGAGCTCTTCCTGCCTTGCCCTCACTTCAGGGGCTCCAGGAGTGGGGCGCTGGGCGGGAGGGTGGGCAAGGTGTTGGGCTCATTGCTCTTCCTCGGCTGCCTCAGAGCACCTCAACTCCCTCATCCTTCCCAGGCCCCCCCAACCCTGCACACTGGGAACCCCTGACCCCTGACCCAAGCAGGTGCCTGGCCACCACCTTTCCCTCTACATGGTCGTGGTCCTCAGGGGCATCGACACCCCTGTCAAGGGTCTGCCTGCCGGGAAGCACCCTGCTCTGCCCCCACGTGACCCCATCCTGCCTTTGTCTCTGTCAAGCCCCTGCCCTCGCCCACCCCTCCTCTGACTGCAGGGCCCTTTCCTCCTTGGAGCCACTTCTTCATCCCTGCATTCCCACCCACTTGCTGGGCTCCCTGGTCCCCCTGCTCCCCACCCGTGTCCCACGGGATGGCCCCACAACTGCCCCCCTAGGCTGGCCTGACCCCAGGGTGCTGCCACTCGACTCCCTTTCAAGTCCTTATAGGACTACTCAGGCTTCCGTGCTCCTCCAGCACCTTTATACCAGAGAAGCCACTTGATACCCTCAGTGGTCCCTGCACCTGCCAGCCCCTGGCCCTGGCCCCCAGCTCACCCCTCAGCCCACACCCCAGGGAGAAAGGACATATAACCACCCCAACCTCCCACTGCCCCCATACCGTTCCCCAGGCTGCTTTCCTTCCTAAACAACTAAAAGGGCCACAGGGGTCTCTCCTTGCTCAGGGCCAACTCTCTACAGGAACACACTAGGCGGCTTGGTCACTGATGAGCTCCCAGTGCCCACATGGGCCTGGTACCCAGGGGACAGCCACCGACCCGGGGGGGAGTCACCTGCACCGGGTGTCCCCCAGATATGGAGAAATTGGAGCACCTAGGTCCTCGCAGGACTAACAGGGTGTTGGAATGTGGTCAGACCGGCTGATTCACAGTCAGGGCTGCGTGCAGTACATGACTAGGAGGGACAGTAACTGGCTGGCTGACTGACCAATTGAACCGACTACCTACCTACTTGGCTGCCTGCTTGGTTGACCCACTAACCTCCTACCTGCCTCCCTACTACTGGCCCTGTGCCCTAGGGCTCAGCAGGGGGCTCTGGGCCCCCTCCTCCTCACCCCTGTACCTTCCTTCCTCCCCTCACAATCCACCTTCCCTCCTTCAGGAGGCATTTCCTTCTCTCTACTGGGTCGTACTCATCAGCAGGAAAACATACTTTACTACAAGCACTGCAAGATGTGACCAAGGGTGCTGCCTTCGAGGGAGATGGACACGGGTTCAAGTTCTGACCACGCTGTGTGCTCACTCAACACCTAATGGGTCTGTCCATGTCCTCAGCCCTGGGGTCATGAATGTGACCTTGTTTGGAGAGTCCCTGCGGAGGTGACTAAGGACCCCAAGGTGAAGCAGGAGGAGTCTTCAGGGCCTGACTAAGAGAGGACCTGACGCCTGCACAGAGGTGGAGGCCATGCGGAGAGGAGGGGAGGCAGAGAAGGGGTCTCTCCAACGACAGCTGGAACAAGGGGGAACTGCGCCTCCTCCTGGGCCACCCCGGCCAGGCTGCTGCCATGTAGCCCCAGGCCTGACTCACCGTAAGGCAGGTGTTGATGAGCGTGCAGACCTTCCCGTCTCCGGTGTATTTGGGCAAACAGTTACAGACTGCCTGTGGGGTGGGGCGGGGGGGGAGCGGGTTACTTCCCCAAGCACTGTGCAGGCTTCACACTCAGTGCTGCATGGCCATGGCCATGCCACAGGCATCTCTATTTGGTATGGGGGTGTCCAGCTGCTGTGGGAACTGTCACCTTATAGCCCAGCTTTGCGGCTGAAAAGCCATGGCCATGTGGCTCACCCCGAGGTCTTGGTGTCTTCGTGCCCATGGCGCCCGAGTGGCAGGGGCTTTGGAACCACTTGAGGGGCACAGGTAGAAACAGAGCCACCGTTTGGCTCAGGAGGTGGGGGGGTTCCAAACTGAGGGAGGGGACACCATCTGCAGGAGGCTGGGGACAGTCTTCTCACCCTCATTGCTGCGGTGTTCTGCTTAGGAACTTGCAGGCATAGAGCCAGGGGGCTGAGGCCCAGCCATGCTCTGGCTACCACACCGTGCATCCCCGGGGCAGGGCACCTGGTTCTGGTGTGTCCACCAGCCAGGTGGCTTTTCCAGTCCACATAAAGCCTCTCCCCAGGACAGGGGCTTGGGTGTGATGTCCCCGTGTTGGAGCCTGAGGTCACGGCCAGGGCCAGGTGTCCACTCCTCTGCTTCTTCCTTCATTATGTGCCCTGACCTCAGCCCCTGACCTCTCCCAAGACCCCACCCTGTCCCTGGCCGCTGTCCTGGGCTGAGGTCCTGTTTCAGAGGTGCGGTGTTCCTCTCATGGCCTTTTAGGTCTGGAGGAGGATTTGCAGACGGCCTGGGCACCATGTGCTTCGAGGTGTTCCTTCCTCCACAGGTGGCTTGACAGAAGAGCTCTGCTGAGCCCTAAAATATGTCTAAGGTAGTCCACCACTCACTTTGCTGGGTTCCCCAAGACATACATGTAGTTCTTTCAAAACAAGTGTGATTTTTTCTTTATTTTTGGGTGCTTTATGCACCTGCTTGTTCTGCCCATTGAGAGACCCGGTACTGAGGTCGGGGGCCTAACGAGGTCCATAGAACATGCCCTGGGGACTTCACTTCATTGTGCAGCTTCTGATGGAGCTCACTGCCTGGCTGCTATGCTGGCTCCAGCTGCACGGTGTGCTGTGCGGAGTGATACACGGCTGAGAGGGCTGAAAACCGCCATGGTCTGCCATGGCCTATGTATTTCAGAGCCTTGGGCCAGGGAAAAAGTGTGGAATTCGGACCTCAGAGAGCTGAGCATTGTTGGAAATTTTCTAGATGCTTCTGCGACTGTGTGGTGTTGGCCGCTGTTTACGTCTCCCCTGTGGGAGGAAGCCACTCTTCTAGGGACCCTGTCTGCACTCACTGCCACCACTTCTCAGTCCCAAAGAATGGCCCCTGGGAATTCATTCAGATTTCCCCCTAAAGGATTTGTTTTACTCTGGTGGTGCTCACAGACCTGTTCTCAGCTCCCTCGCTCAGTTCTGGGTCTGAAGACACAGGAATTTGGTCGGAGGAAGTCCTAGGGCCCTGGCAGGCAGAGCTCACCTGGTTGGGTCCCGTCTGCGTGCACTCTGCATTCCTGTGACAGCCACCGTTGTTCTCCAAACACGGGTTAATCTCTAAAACAAAAAGCCAATGCTTGGCATGAAAATCAAGGCTCCTTTTCAAGTAGAGACACTTGAGGAACCAGGCGGGCCGGCTAACTGAACTAGGGGAGGGGCGTCTGCCCTCCACGTAACCCGTAACCCAACAGGTTCCTCAGAATCAGCTCCTTTGGGAGGGATGGCGCCCGGAGGCACAGTCTGTGGGCTTGCACCTGTCCCTTTACTGAATAGTAGGAGCACTGGCAGCCAAGGACTTAAAATAATAGAGTCTCAGAGCCTCATCTACCATGTTGTGAAGGAAAACATTCAGGGATTAAACCAGCCGCTTGTAACTATCAGAGCAGATTTGCTTCAGGGAGAATCATCGACAGAGCCTCCACCTAGGAGGACGTTTAACGAGGAACAGGGTATTTGCGTGGTGTTAAGGTAGCTCTGCGCGAATTGCTTATCAGTGGCTAAGGGGAAAGGCAGCTGTGTGTGGAGACCACAAATGAGAGGCAGCTGGAAACAGCCCACAGGGCGATACCCTGAGCAGGACGCACGCAGGGTCACTGCTGTGATACTACATGCACCACCTCGACAGGATCATGAACAAACATCAGACAAACCCCAAATCAAGGACGTGCTATGAAAACCAGTTCTGGTGGGGGCTGTATTCTCCCCAAACGTCAATGTCATAAAAGAAAGCAAGGGAGGGGAACCATCCCCAATTCAAGGAGACTGAAAAGACGTGGCCACTAACCACAACGCCCATCCCTAAATGGGATCCTGCGCTAAGTGTGCCCAAACAGGACATTATTGGGTCAGCGACAAAATCCGAATACAAAGTATCACATCAGTAGTGAAGTGACTGACGTTGGTAACTCTGGGGGGTGTGAGAATTTACCCTCACTCTCGAATATGCTCGAGTGTCCACAGGTAAAGGGAATGTGATACATACAGTCAACGATCTGAAGGGTGGTTATTTCCAGAATGTACCCTCTTGCAGAGCATATGCATTCTCTAATTTTTCTACGGTGAGAATGTGCTACTGTGTAAAAAATAACTAATAAGGGGATCCCTGGGTGGCGCAGCGGTTTAGCGCCTGCCTTTGGCCCAGGGCGCGATCCTGGAGACCCGGGATCGAGTCCCACATCAGGCTCCCGGTGCATGGAGCCTGCTTCTCCCTCTGCCTGTGTCTCTGCCTCTCTCTCTCTCTCTGTGTGACTATCATAAAAAAAAACAAAAACTAGTAAGTGTCAAGCAAAATTCAGTCACCACCATAACATCTAACTGGAGAAAGTCTCTCCCTTTTCCCCTCTCTGAGTGACTTTCGGACATCGCACCCCCTGAACAGCTGTGGCCACATTTCCACACCCACTTGCCTTCCCGGCTACATCCACGTAAAGGTGGTTCTGGGGGCACCCTGCCCTGCTGGCAGGGTCACTGAGCAGGGCCCTGACTCCTAAGCAGGGCACTGGGCCGGGAGACGGCTGCTACCCACCGAGGCACACGACACCGTCACCCGTGTAGCCTGCGCGGCACACGCAGCGCCGGCCTCCCGGTGTGGTTCTCCTGCAGTCGGCCTCCGAGGAGCAGCCCCCGTTGCTGGTCTCGCAGGCGTTGATGGCTGCAGGGGAGAAGTGGGACTGAGTGTGAGTGGTCGGGGAGCCAGCGACGCCGCGTCCCCTGGGCAGAAATGGACAGTGCTTCCACGTGTCAGGTGCTGGACTGCGTGTGAATGATTCAAGGCAGCGCAGGGCACTGGGTGTCTTAACTGCTTGATTCTACTGGACACTTAAGGAAGGACAGGTACCAGATTTTCACAAACGCTTCCAAAAGCGAGACGAGGGGAGATCCAATGAGGCCACTATTGCCCTGACACCAAAGCCAGGCAGGGCCAGCCCAGGATATTACCAACCAGTATTCCTTGCACGTCTAAATGCAAAACTCCTCAAGAAAGGAGCCTGGGGGGCTCGGCAGCTGGGCATCCGCCTTCAGCTCAGGTCCCAAGATTTGAGTCCCGCCTCGGGCTCCCTGCAGGGAGCTTGCTTCTCCCTCTGCCTGTGTCTCTCATGAATGAATAAATAATAATAAAAAAAAATTCTAAGAAAAAAAACTCCTCAAGAAAACACTTGTAAGTCAAATTAGACAATGTATAGAAAGAATCGTGCCCCATAACCAAGTGGGAATTTGGGTGCAAGGTGGCTTCACATTTAAAAATCAATGAATGTACCACAGTGTATCAATAGAACTAAAGACAAACCTACACGCTCATCTCAAGAGAAGGAACAAAGCATTGGGCAAGACTCAGCGCCTTTAGTAATAAAAACTCAATAGGCGAAGAATAAAGGAAACTTCCTTAACCTGATAAAAGGATCTCTCTATATAGAATGGAATCGAGAGCCCAGAAACAAGCTCATTTACCGAAGGGCAACTGATTTTCCACAAAGATGCCAACACATCTCAATGGGGGAAAGAATAATCATTCCAACAAATGAGACGGAGACGATTGGATCTTCACATACAGAAGAAGGAACCTGCACCTCAGCCTCACGACCTGTACACAAATTAATTCAAAGTATTTCGAAGACCCAGATCCACTCGGAGTTCCCTCATGTGACCGTGGACAAGTGGCTCAGTGACCGTGACCCTTGGGGTCCACCCACAGAGGTCTGTGCACAAGCTCAGAGACCCTGACCTGAAAACGTATATGAAAGCGCTAGAGAAGTGCTGGATCCTCTCGTATTAACTTGTGTCCTCCCGCTTTTGGGTGTTTTTTTCCTGAAAACCGAGGGCAAGAAAACCCCTCCAGCTGCTGTCCCCTTCAACTGTTCTCACTGGCATACCATGTAGTTCCTATTGTCAGGGACGTCTGGGGCTGGGGTCAGGGTGTGTGCAGGCTGGGACAGTCCCCAGGGTAAGGCGGTCTAGAAGCAGGTGGCGGGTTCGCCACGCGGCTGCACTGTCACCTGGACCGAAGCTTGCCTGTACGAGGCACGCCAGGGAAAAAGGGCACCCAGCGTTCCTGTCGTTACAGCAGCAAATACGTGGTGGGAGCCGCAGCGGGGAATCAGCTCACGTGGGCTGAGATTAGCTGTGTGCCAGGCTGGTCTGAGGACCGTCCAGGGGTTAGCCCAGGCCGGTACCCAGGGGTCGGGGTGGGCAGGGGGCGGGGGGAGTCTCTGAGTATTTACTGCCTCCAGAGAAAAAAAGAAAGATGACGCAAAGATGAGCCAAGCGACTGTCCGCAGGTAAGAGAAGTTGTAGGAACTGGGACTGGAAGCTAGGGGGATGTGAGGCTGCCTCGTCCTGGGTTACACAGGAAGGAGGCTTCACCCCAAACTGCTATGCAGGGCAGACAGTGCCTGAGGGGGTGCACAGCAGGTGAGACAGCTGCCCTGCCACCTGAGAGGCAGGGGGGAGCATGGGGTCCAGCCATTGTCCCACCCCAGAGTCCCCAAGCCTGGGCCACACCTACGCCCATCACAGCAGGACTTTTAAAGTTGTTCAGGTGAACTTGTTGTCGGTTGCCCTCAAGGCTGTGACCCACTATTTGGGGAAGAAAATAGGTGCAGGGGGCCTGGGCATCCCTAAACCAACACGGGCCCTTCTGTGAGCAGCAGCTCCCTCGCCTGGGGGCATAGCCAGGGCCCGTGAAGGCCAGTTTGGCTTCAGTGGCCGGCAGTGGCTGCCCCCGCAGGCCCCACCTCACTTGCCTGTGCACACGGTCCCATTCCCTTGGAATCCTGCTGCACATCTGCAGGAGGCTGTGCCGTTGGCATTGAGGAGGCAGCTGCAATGAGAAAGGGCAAGTGCCATCGACAAAAGAAAACAAAAACCACCCAAACCCAGAAGCCCAAACTCAGGAACCACCTGTGGCCACCCTGTCCACCCCCGGCCCCCCGGCCCTGCCCCCACGGGTACTCAAAGGTCTCGGCTCAGCCCTGGCAGAAGGGGCCTTCCTAGCGCGGCCCTGCCTGGGCAGTGAGCACTGTGCACTGCACTCACGTACCATTGGCCCGCAGAGAGGGTGAGGCACCCCAGCCCGCACTGGGCCCGGAGCATTCATGAAGAATGAACGGGGTGCCTGGGTGGCTCAGCGGTTGAGTGTCTGCCTTTGGCTCAGGGCTTGACCCCGGGGGGTCCTGGGATCGAGTCCCGCATCGGGGTCCCCACAGCAGGGTCCCCGCAGGGAGCCTGCTTCTCCCTCTGCCTGTATCTCTGCCTCTCTCTCTCTCTCTGTGCGTGTCTCTCATGAATAAATAAATAAAATCTTAAAAAAAAAAAAAGGCTGGCTCTGGCAAGGTGATGGCAGCTTTTTCAGAGGGAATTGTCGTTTCATACTTGATTGTGTCCTAACTCCTCAGAAATGGTCTCAGGACATGACGGCCCCTAGGTGGACGCTATGAGGGAAGGTCCTGTTTGCCTCAGCCCCAAAGGAAGCTCCAAGGTACATACTTGGCACTAGTGTGGCATGTCCCACGGCAGTCGTCTTCTGTCACCTCTGGAAAACAAAACCCCTGGGTCAGTCCTTTCCCACACCCTGCCTGAAGGACTGTCTTGGGGGGTTGATCCTGAGGAAAGATGTAATGTCTCAGAAGTAATGACACGCATCATGTGAACTTTGTAAAACTTAGTGATCTTGTGAGCCTCCCACCCCCTTTTTTTTTGCATTGGCTGCCAGGAAGCTCCGAGCCCAGTCAGCAGGGCAAATATGCTGATGGAGTGTGTGCCGCATGCCAGGCCCTGTGCTGCAGTGAGCGCACAGGAGGGGAAAACACAGTCTCCAAACTCAGGATCTGCATCCGGATGCGTGTTCCTCTCTGGGGCCTGATTCTCCACTTTGGTTTATATCTCCTATGTTCCTTATTCTTTCTAGGTTTTCATCGTTTTATTACAGAGAGATATAAACAAAGAAAACCTCATTACAACTAATATTAAAAGGTTTTTTTTTCCTCCTTTCGTATATGCAAAAATAACCCAGGGCCACATAGGCATTCAGCAGGCACCTGTTATCTATTAGTCCAATTCATTCCTAAATTTCCTGTGCTCGGAGGCCCAGCTAGCGCATGTCCCCACAGGGCGGATCCAGAAAGAAATCGTTGGAGATAAAGGAGGAGGCCCTAGGGGGCAGGTGCTCATGCTAAGAGCTTGGGGACGGAGCCTCATTAAAGCGCCCGTCCCACAGAAGGTCCTGACCACAGGGGTGGTGGCCTGCACTGACAGCCCCCGGTTGGGGACGAGGTGCAGCCTGGTGCCTTCCTGCATGCTGTCCCCTCCCCCTCCAATCCCTGTTGCTTGAAATATGCAGGTATTTCAGTCATGTTTTAACTCCTCTCAGAACTTCGAGCCAAATCTGGGGCTGTGCTTGTTGTTGTTTTATTTTATTTGTTTGTTTAAGAGAGAGAGAGAGAGAGAACAAGCGCATGAGCAGGGACAGGGGCAGAGGGAGAAGCAAGCTCCCTGCAGGGAGCCCGATGCGGGATCGTGGGAAATAAAATCTTACCTACTGCTACAGGGTGAACATGTGTCCCCTGCCTCCCCTCCCCCCAGTCCTATGGGGAAGCCTCATCTCCGCCAGGACGGTACTGGGGGCTGGGCCTGGGGAGCTGGTCCTAAAGGTGGAGGGTGCACAACTGGCTTTAGAGCCTGTCAGAGATCCTGGAGGGCACTTGCGCCTCTTCTGCCCTGTGAGGACATGAGATGGCAGCAGTCTGCAAGCCAGAGTAGGATTCTCACCTGAACCTGGCGGTGCTAGCACCTCACCTCACACTTCCATCACCCAGGACGCTCAAGAGAAACCTGCTCCTAATACGTCATCTTGTTTACAGTGTTTGTTGCAGTAGCCCGAACCCAGACATCTGTGCTTTGGAAAGTCGTCTGTGACAGTCGTGCGGAGGATGCCACCAGGGGCAGGGGGACAGGTCATGGGGCTCCTGCTGGCAGCCGAGCAGCATGAGGGATGGTGGGGTTAGAACAGTGTAGACATGTGAGTGAGGGAGGAGGGAGCAGGACTGGGAGGCCTGGTGGCCCAGCGGCGGCTTCCCTGGGGAAGCAGGTGGGGGAGGACCGGGTCTTCCTTCCAGCAAGGGAAGAAGGAAGAGGGTGTGTGGAGCCTATCCTCGGCACATTAAGAAGCATCAGCACAGGGGCGTCCAGGGGGGACCTTGGTTCAGTATCTGCCTCTTGGATTCGGCACAGGCCCTGGCCTCAGGTCTTTGTTGTGAGCCCGGTGTTGGGCTCCGTGTTCAGGGGGACTCTGCCTGAGACTCTCCCTCCCTCTGCCCCTCCCCTGGAGCGCTCTCTCTGTCTGAGGTAAACACGTAAATCTTAAGGAAAAAAAGGAGCAACATCAGTGAGTGTGGTGGGGCTGGGGAGATGGGCCCTGTTAGTGGGAAAACAGATGGATGCGCTCCCAGAAGGACAGTGTGGCATAAGCAGCCAGCCCTTCCCCCAAAGTGCCTGCTCCTCACTTAGAAACCCCATCTCTAGAAACCAGAGTGGGTGAATCAGACAAATGCAAAAAGATGTGTGTATGAGACATTCACTGCAGCATGACGATGACGATAGGAAATCGGTCTCAGAAAGTGTGAGGTAGTTGTGTAACAGAATATCACATGGAAATGAACTGATACTTACTGACATTTATTCACATGGAAAGATATCCATCCCATATTGTGGAATGAGAGCTGCCTGGGGAGCGTGGTGTCACCCTGTAAGTTCATACTCCCAGAAAAAGACGGGGCGGTGAATGTAAAATATCAATGATAGCTCTTTCCGGCTGTGGAAAGGTAGGTCTTATTTTCTCCTTTATGCTCTTCTTTTTTTCATGATTTATTTATGTTTTTGAAAGAGCATGAGCACAAGCAGGGGAGGGGCAGAGGGACAAGCAGACCCCTGCCGAGCAGGGAGCAGGGAGCCCACACAAGGCTCCATCCTGGGATCCTGAGGTCGGAACCTGAGCAGAGCCCCCACGGCGCCCCTAAAGGTGTCATTGGGGGGGGGGGCTTGCCCTTACCGGTGTCACATTTCACTCCTCGCCAGCCAGCATCACAGTCACAGGAGCCGTCACCTGAGGGTCCTTGGCTGCATCTCCCGTGGACACAAGAACACACTAAGGGGAGATCGAAGTGGGATACAGGGCAGAAGAAAACTGTTAAACGTCCTCACTACCGCAGCCCACCGCCAAGTCCTTCAAACAGGCAAACGGACCTCCCTCCAGAGGCTCAGCCGCCCAGAGGCTGATCCCTTGCTGAGGGCAAAGGTGATCTCAGCCCAAGCCCCAGGACCTGGTGAGTCTACTCTGATGTAGAAAACCTCCTTTGGAAACTTTCTTTATCTCTACACCCCCAAGATCCATGTTGGCAACCACCCCCAAGCATAAGGCCCACTGATATACATCTAGGGGTCTCATGACTGAGTTTTTACAAAACAGTAATAAATGATCTTTCCTAACAATAGCTGGGCCCCTAAGGATCCTGGAAACCTTGTCTCCAAAACACCCGGGAGGCTTCTGCTCTCCATACCCACCTCCCAACCTGAGAGTCTACGCTGGGCCCTCCCCGTGACCCTGGTGCAGCTCTTCCTGCCCATGAGTCCTGTCTGGGTGTTCTAACAAAACCACTTTTCTACCAAAGACATCTCAAGAATTCTTTCCTGGCCACTGGCTTCGAGCCCTAATGTCTTTCCTACATCGGAAAAGCACCCACAGGTCGTTAGACCTTGGACCCATGTTCAGGGATCGTTTACTAGAAGCAGCTCTTCACACGAAGGGCACCTCGGTCTCTAGCCTGGTTCCAGAGAATCACTGTCTTCATTGGGCTGGGCTGGCAGGAGGGGCAAGGGCAGGGGCAGAGTCGGACCAGGTCGTGACCTGTGGGACTGGGTCGCACTGTGGGTCGGTGACCCATGCGGAGCTAGTGTGCTCAGCTGAGGCTATCTGAGGACGCAGGGCGACACCTGGATGGGATCAGGTTGGCTCCCTAGGGTCTGTCCACTAGGTGTGTGGACCTGGGCGGCTCTGCCTACTTCAACCGCATGGAACAGCAGGTCCTTGGTCACCTGGCAGCGCCGCCTCTGAGAACTGGTGGGAAGCCTTGGGGTGAATGCCTTCCCCCCAGCAAGGCGTTCAGCCTTGGGGCTCAGCTGGCCCCAGGAAGGTAGAGCACGGATCCCCCGTGCAGAAGTCCTGCACACGTGAAAGCAGAAGATGCTTCCAAATGATGGGGGGTGGGGGGGCGGTGCTAGACTTGCAAGTACGTGTTATGTGGTCCAAGGACAAGGATCCCCTTACATACAGATTTTGTCTGGCTTGGAGGAACTGATGACAAAGCAGTGACACCAGCGGCAACGTATGACTTTTAGGGCAGAGTTGAGAAAAATGCCTTGTTTTCTCATTATGGGATAGGAACCTGTTCCCAAGCATGTGTCCTCCCCGGAGGAAGTCCGGGTCAGAGAATGCAAACAGCTGATGATTTTTGCGAAATCAGCTTAAAGCCTGTGGCCTGCTGACGGTGAATTAATGATCTGCCGGCAAGGGACAGCACAACTCAAAGGCAAGGCTCTGGGGCCCAGCAAGACATGCATTCAAATATCAGGCCTCCCCCGGGTGCAACCTCGGGGGAAGCCCTGCAGCCCGGCCTTCACACACAGGCCCACCTGTGAGAGAGGCGCACGTAAGGTACGTGGGAGGAGCCGGACACCTAGCACCCACGGGTGCTTCACCTCTCAAGCAATGTCTGGGCCTGAGAGGCTAGCTGCGGGGCCAGCGCACAGGCAGACGGGAGCCCGCAGTTGGCTGCGGGGCAAGGAACAGATGGCAGGGCGGTCAGGGGGTGGGAGGGTGCGATTAGTGACCTGAGAGTGTTTGAAAACCGGGTTCTATGCAAACAACCCAACCCAGACATCCTTATAATCCCCAGGATGACAGAGGTGGGGCTGGGGGGCTACCCTGGGGGGGGGTACCCTGGGGGGGAGGCGGCGGGCGGAGCAGTGAGGGTGGGGCAGGCAGGGTGCGCACCTTGGTCGCAGTGGGCCCCATAGGCGCCAGGGGTGCAGGTTTCACAGGCCGTGCCCGCGAAGCCCGGTCCACACTCGCAGGCGCCTGTGCCGTTCACGCCGTCCAAGCAGATCCCGTTCCCGAAGCACACGTTTCCCGCTTCCCCAGGGCAGGGCTGGCATTGGGGGCCATAGAAGCCGGCACAGCACTCTCGGGTCTGTAAGGGGGACCAGGCCGGGCTGCACGGGGCAGGGGGGCCCTCCATCCGTGGGTTCTGGCCGCTATGGGGTCCAGAAAGTGGGGGGGCGGGGCTGGGTATGCAGAGCTTGGGGGCTGCTGGAGCACGGGGAGGGGGACAGGAAGCTTGGGGGGCTGCTGGAGTGAGGGGAGGTGTTGGGATGTGGGGTGGGTGTGGGGAGAGACAGGAATGAGGCCAGAGGGAAAGGAGGGCAGCAGGAACAGAGAAAAGAGTACTGAGGGGGTGGGGGGAATTTAAGAAGAGGAATCATGAGAGACTCCTGACTCTGGGGAGCAAACACAGGGTTGCAGGAGGGCAAGTGGGGGAGATGGGGTGTGACTGGGTGATGGAGGGCACGTGATGGGATGAGTACTGGCCGTTATACTGTATGTTGGTTAATTGAATTTAAATAAAATATTAAAAAACACAAAACCCAAAAACAACAACAAAAGAATGATGGTGGTGGTGGGGGGTGATTCTCCTCCCCAGGCTCCTGACCCCTGACCCTGTGCTCCTGAGCCCTGACTCTATGCTCCTGACCCCCAGGTCCTGTGCAGGAGAAGCCCTGGGCATTTTGGATGCAGATTTCTTATCTTTCCCAGAAGCCTTACTGACTCTGCCCTTGGCCTGGGGCCCCCTTTCTTCCTGTTCTTTTCATTTTTGATTTTAATTCCAGTACAGTTCACATGCAATGTTATCTTAGTTTCGGGTGCACAATATAGTGATTCGGTAAGTCTGTACGTTACTCAGTGCTCGTCGTTATAAGTGCACTTTTTTGTTAAGACTGTATTTATTTGGGCAGCCTGGGTGGCTCAGTGGTTTAGCGCCGCCTTCAGCTCAGGGCCTGATCCTGGAGACCCGGTATCGAGTCCCACGTCAGGCCCCCTGCATGGAGCCTGCTTCTCCCTCTGCCTGTGTCTCTGCCTCTCTCTCTCTGTGCCTCTCATGAATAAATAAATACAATAAATTGTATTTATGCACACAGACACACACAGAGAGAGATAGAGACACAGGCAGAGGAAGAAGCAGGCTCCCTGGGGGGAACCTGATGCAGGACTCGATCCCAGGACCCCGGATCATGCCCTGAGCCAGCGAGGTGCCCCATAAGTCACACTTTAATCCCCTAAACTGCCTTTATTCCCGAAAGCACCAAACTACCCACATCTATACAACTCAGCACTCATCACATTAAGGGGGCATTACCACAGATCACTAACGATATTCCCTATGCTGCGCTTCTCATCCTTGTCCTGTTTGGTAACTCGAAGTTTGTACCTCACAATCCCCTTCACCTATTTCACTCACTCTCCCTCCCACCTCCCCTCTGGCAACTGCCAGTTGGTTAGCTCTGTGTTTAAGAACCTGGGTTTTTTTTTTTTTTTTTTTTTTTTTTTTGGTTTTGCTTTGTTTTCATTTTTTGGGGTTTGTTTCCTTGTTCCCTTGTTTCGTTTTTAGATTCTGCACAGGGAATTATTGACTCACAGTGTCTTACATGCGAAGCGAATATAACATTATATGTTAATTAAACTTCAGTAAAAAAATAAATGGCTGAGCATGGCTGTGTTCCAGTAAAACATTTTTGGATACTGGGAAACAAAACCCAAAAAACCCACAAAACCTTCTGCATCCCCAAGCTCTGCAGCCTAAGGGCTGAATCATCCTGTTTCTGCAGGGTTGGCAGAGGCGATGTCTGGTCTTCTGGGAAAGAAGCAGGATAGGAAGTTATAGAGAATTCTCTTGCATATTCCAAAGCAACAGTGCAGAAATGCTGAGCTCTGGGGCCTGTCTTCTAAACAGCCAGGTGCACCTTCTCTTTCCTTCTGGCCCTGCCATGACCCGAGGTGGTCCTCCCAGACTCTCAGTCCTTCACTTTCCTCACGGTGCAAGGGAATATCACAGCTTTATCCTGTTTCCCGACTGAGGTGTCTGTCCTGAGTTTTCCTGCCACCTCTGCTACCTTGTATGGCAGTGACAGCGAGGACAACGAGGGGGAAGAGGAGAGGCAGAAGGATCGACGTGAAGGCATCTGAAAAGTGTGACCTATGATATGACTTCCTGCCAGAATTGGAAGGGCAATTCGATCGTTGTACTCACAATGATGGTCTTCACACATTTTGCCTGGCACCCAATGAACAGGGATCGCTTGCCCATGAAATAGATGGTGTAGATACATCTCTTTATCTCTTTGCCCTGTGGAATGGAGATGCTTGTGTCAGCTCTTTGGTGAGGAGGAAGTTCCAGTTCCTAAGGGCAAGTAGGTGGGTGACATCCTGAGTTTTCTGTGCCTGAAATGTCCTGGACAGGGAAGGGGTTGGCTTCTTGGAGCTGCTTTGTGAAAAGGACACATGCAAACTCCATGTTGGCTGCCAGAACTGAACAGGTGGCAACAGCCAACTGATTACATCTTACAGTGTTTCTGCAACAAGAACTTTGGTCTAGAAAACCAACTCACGTTAGGAAGATTGTCAAGGACATTAGATAAAGACATCCTGCAATAACAAGATTTGAGTCTAGGGAGAGAATCAGCATCGTATCATCACAAATTCTTATTCTCGTGCGATGAAAGGTGCAGAAGCATCTATTTTTTTGGTCATTATTAGAACATTACTAGAAGTAGCTTTTGCAATAAGTGGCTACGAGAAACCCAGATTGGTTGTCAACTCAAAGACATGTTTACTTCTCCCAAGTTTGCTGTCTGTTTATTGGAGAAAGTTGTAACTTCAAGTGTAAAAGGAAATCAGGCAGGTGACATTCACCCAGATTGGATATGGTTTTGGGTGTGGAGTCTGCCTTGTCTGATAAGATTCCTTGCTCTTGTCCTCACCTG
Source organism: Canis lupus familiaris (assembly GCF_011100685.1). Lineage (NCBI taxonomy): Eukaryota > Metazoa > Chordata > Mammalia > Carnivora > Canidae > Canis > Canis lupus. The sequence goes on along the minus strand of NC_049236.1, from coordinate 42,570,898 downwards.
GCTTCTGGGATTGGAAGATGTAGAAAGTGAAAAATCCCTCCCTGTATTGCACATCAACTGATGTGAACCCCAGCTCCTATTTAGGTATTAATTAAATTTTGCTTTGGCCCCCCAAAAAGAAATAGATTCAAGACTTTAGAAAGATGAATAAGAGAAGGTAAAATTAAATTAAAACCAAGTGCAGGAATTGAGGGCAGTGAAAATGAGGTGAGCTTGAGGCTCATTTCCTTCCTTCCTTTTTTGGGGGGGGGGGGTTCTTTGTCTGATTTAGACCTCCTGAGAGCTGCAAACTACTTTGTAAAGCAGACAAAATACTTACCAGTGGTTTAGTTCCAGCTGGGCAGATGGGTTGCTGGAAACACTTCCCACATTTTCCCTTCATAAAGCACAGAGAGGAAAAGTGAACATTTCATGGTTATTACTATTAGCGCAAAGTGAGGCTGCAAGTACTTTGCAGACCTTGGAGTTGAAGGTTTTAGGATATAGAACTGTGACTCAGAAAGGTATTAGGGAGGTTCATCCAGTTGACCTCTGTCCTATTCACTTAGGCTTGCACTCCAACTACTCGAGGCTTGGGGTGTCTGAGCATCGCTTTCCTCTATAGTACCCTTCTGATGCTGCTACTAATCCTTTACCCAGAGGAGGTCTTATCCCATTTACACCCCAATTCCTTTAATAACAGCCTCATGTGTGGAAAATGCACTATTTGGGGAATTGGTCCAGATTCTCAGGCTAAGACGATGGGTCACACTTAACACCCTGTCTTGGGAGCACCCGGGAGCCGAGGGCTTGGCGTGCAGAGGATACGCTCTGTCCTACAACAATGAGCGCACATGAAGAATGTCAGAAATTTTTGAATGTGACCCATTCCTAGGACAAGAGGAGACTGATGTGACTAATTCTTAATGTATTCCCACCAGACAGGACAGTGTGGTCCTTCAGGGCTCTGGCTCTGGGGCCTGGATTTAACTCCTTGCCTGCCACTTGCTGGTCCTGTGAACCTGGGAGCATTACTTGACCTCTTGGTGGCTCCCTTTCCCCATCTGTAATATGGGGACAGCAATCATGCCTATTTTGTAGGGTGTCATGAGCACGGATTGATATATGCAACATGTGTATCGACCTGCATAAAATCCTTATAACTATATAAAGTATGGGCAGTGCCTGGTGCCTAATAAGTGCCTCCAACATCAGCAGTTGTCACTGTTATGGAAAGGCCCCACACCTTCCCATGGGCTGGAGTCCTGGGATTGCATTCTCTGTTACATGGAAATACTCTCATCTCCGTATTTTCTGTCCCAGCAGAGCAGGCGTGGCCAACAGCTGCCTGGGCACACTGTAGGCCCCTCTCTGCACCTACGCGAGGCCTGGCCTGTTTCTCTCTGGGAAGACAATGGCTTGAGTCTTGCTCTATACAACTCTCCAGGAGGTTCCCTGGCACCGACGCTACGGTTCATTGTGCCGGACTGTGAGCCCACACAGAGGGCAGGGATCGTGTCCTATTTATCTTTGATTCTGCTTCTTCATTCACCACAGATGCTCATTCAGTGTGTTGTTGAACTGAACTGAGAGACCCGGATAGATGAATCATATGCTTAAGAAATTCACAAAAAATGAAGCCAACAGTTGCCTCATTGGCCTTGGATATCACTTACTCGCACAATAGTAGTGTCGTTACTGACACACCTGTTCTTCTGAATTTCCAGAACTTTCCCCAAACCGTGGATCACTCCCTTGTCAGTGGCTGCGTTGGTGTAATTTATTGGAGCCTCGTTTACATACAGCTGTGAACAAGAAGATCGAATGTGAGTTTTATTGTGGGGATTTCGAGGGAAACAGGGAAGCTAAGGGCCCGAGGCTATGACATCCCAGCAGCTGGGGGATGTGTCCGGCAGTGTTCCCCTGGAAGGTGACGCCCGCTCGTAGGAAGTGCTCTCCTCATGGAGGGGAGTCTGGGTGACAGGCCCGCATCTGGCACCATGTTGTTGTGTGGGGGACCTGGACTCCGTAACTTTCCTCTCTCAACCTCAATTTCTTCTTTTGTAAAAGGAAGAGGCTGCTCTAGATCACCTGTAAGGTCTCTTTCCACCCTCATGTTAGTTGATTTGTGACTGAAGAATCCTGACTCACGACGGTCACATGAGTCTCACTGGCGAAAAGGCTGTGTGGGCAAGCTCAGCTGTGCCCGGGCGGTGGCCCTGGCGGTCTGAGCACCTGCCCAAACCAGGCACGGAGAACGACCCGCGCTGGCCTCTCAGCACCCTTCTCCGGTAACTTGTAAGCAACCTGCAGAAAGGCCAAGCCCCCGGCACTTAAGAAAAAAAAACAATGAGCATTTTTTTAGTTTTTTTGCTTGTGAAAAGTGTTCCAGTGGGTGGTACCCTCTCCCGGGGCATGCTGTGTGCTGTGAGGTTCTGTGGTATACACTGCTGACTCAGATTCAAGTCTGAGCTGAAACTTGTTTTGTTTTGTTTTAGGAGAGACCACTGGGATGATTGAGTGATGCAAAACAAGCAAATCCATCCATTCATTCATCAGTATAAATAATATAATTGGGAACAAATTGTTCTTTAAAGAAATTGGAGGGATCCCTGGGTGGCGCAGCGGTTTGGCGCCTGCCTTTGGCCCAGGGCGCGATCCTGGAGACCCGGGATCGAATCCCACGTCGGGCTCCCGGTGCATGGAGCCTGCTTCTCCCTCTGCCTGTGTCTCTGCCTCTCTCTCTCTCTCTCTCTCTGTGACTATCATAAATAAATAAAAATTAAAAATAAAAAAGAAATTGGAGAGAGAGCGTGCGTGCGTGCATGTAGGTGTGGGGTGGGAGAGGGGGATCCTTATTGTCCGAAGGAAACGTTGAGTTTGGATCCAGTAAGGGTTTTAGAATGACGGATAACATCCCACGTTTTCTGCAGCCGTGATACTGAAATGACTCCTTGTAGGTGCTGAAATGTGAACTGCCCTGGCACGTCCAAGGCCCTTATGATTCAGCTGGAATCAGGTGAGTTTCCGCTGGGCCTTGAGACAAATCGCGGTGGACCCCACAGAGGTGGGGTCTGAGATTGGGAAAGCAGCGGGAGGCTGGAGGCTGGTGTCAGTGGGGCTGCAGCACAGACGCCCCAAAGCGGAGACACGGAGCTGCTTGAGAATCAACAAAGTGATGGGACTTCTGATGCTGTAACCCTGTGGATGTGGCCTTAAAAAGAGTCTGAATAATTCTCATTCTCAAGAGCACTGTGTGCTGCATTGAAATTCTTATCTGAGCGCAAGCTAGCTGGCTGTGAGGGCTGTCCCCGCGGCTCCCTCGCCCCTCCAGGAAGGGAAGGAGTTACCGGGAAGAGCAGAACCCTGACCGGGACATAGAAGAATTTGTGTATGATGAGGTAAAGATTGCTTTGGACCCAAGGATTTCCAACCAACCGGGAAATAAACGTGACAGAGCTGACCCTGATTCAAGTGATCGTGAGACAACGTTCATCTCTACGTGACGGAGCAAGGAGTGATACGGATAAACACACAAGACATCTATGTCCTTTACCAACAACAAGTTGCCTTACCAGGACAAATAGGGAAAGGATCTCCTCAACGTCATGGCGTGACAGGTGGGATCATTTACAGGAGTCAGAGGAAAATACCTGGAGTCAGCTCTATCTGTAACCAAGATTTAGGCTCTTTTTTTTTATTCAAGCAGGTTGAAACAAAACGTCCGCAAAAATTCACTTGTGAAAAATGATGATACCACTGAGAACGTTGTTTTTAACACGGCACTTTTTAAAAGGACCAAAAAAATATTATAGTTAAAAAATGTCTGTGATGGGGTACCTGGGGGCTCAGCAGGTGAGTGTCTGCCTTTGCCCCAGGGCATGATACCAGGGTCCTGGGATGAGTCCCACATCAGGCTCCCCACAGGGAGCCTCTCTGTGTCTCTCATGAATAAGTAAATAAAATCTGTAAAAAAAAAAAAAAAGTCTGTAATTAAACTTTCGTCCTCTCAATACGGTGCGTAGTCTACCTGAAACAATGATTTATTCTTGTTTGTTTTCCTCGGGAGGATTTATACTAGGGCTACATTTGGGTTTCTTGTTGAATGTCCATAAACGATCTTCTTCCTTGAGGTTTGAAATAGGTCATCAGAATTACGCTTGAAGTACTTTACGTGTCTTGTCTCATCAATTCTCTTGCGTGAATTCTGAACACGGACCTATTTAGAGGTTGTATGAGATGAAGGCTGGAGCGCTGGTGTGGGGGTCAATTGGTCCTAGGACCGCGGTCTGGACGATCAGGCTGTCGGGCCATCACTCACGTGGCCGCTGGGTCCCACCTGTCAGTTGGCCCCCAAAAGCCGGTGCCACGTCCTGGGAGTTGGGCTTTGCTGTGGGTCCTCTTCTATCTTACAGACTGCTTGGGGACTGCCCAAGGGCTGTGTCAGGACTTAGTGTCAAAGGGTTAGTGCCAGGACTGGTGAGGCCCACTCTAACTATCCCAAGGCTGGTGCCGGGGAGGGCGAGCGAGCAGCCTTCTAGTGAAAGACAGGCAACTGCACTTTGTCGGTAAGGCTCAGGGAGCACTGGGGTGACGACGGATCATGGGGGAAAGGCCAGCACCCCTAGGTTTGAAGTCACAAGACCTCACCTGGCCATCCTGGAGAAAGAAGCCAAGTAGGTAGGGGAAGCCCAGCATGGTCTCCCGGTGCATGCCACTGTGCAGGTCATTCCTCAGCAGCTTCTCTTCCAGGACCACGTGGTACCTGAGTACGTCCTCCTCCTGGACAACAAACAGAATTGGAAGTCACCCCGCAGGTCAGCGAGTCTGTGGGCCCTAGGAGGCTGCCAGGCGCCAGGCACGGTGGGAGGGATAGGAGCCACAGGTTGTGGAATAGGAAGCTGTAGAGGCATCAGGCACAGTAGATGTCAGATACTGAATGGAGACACATCACCTCACACTTGGCCAATCTTCCAGGTGGGATGGCCCAGAACTCGTGCTGTGACCCTAAAACCCAGGTGGAGGGCATGACACCTGATGGAGGGTTTTAAAGATGATTTATTTGAAGAGCATTGCTAGGAAGGGAGAGTCCCACACCTCAGCCTGTGTTTCACCTCAGGGGCCTATAAGGAGATCTAGCTGGATTTTTTGAAAGATGGGATGTGTGTTCTCTGCAGATACAGTGGCCTGTGGGATGGGGGCGGTACTGAGACCTGAGGGTCTCACACCTCAGACAGTTGGCAGGCTGGTCCATCATGGAGGGAGGAGGGGTGTCGCTGTTCGGGACAGCGCGTCCTGTGAGCTGGAGGACTGGGCCTGAGGTCCTGTGTTGGAGGACTGCCTCGGGGGGCACACAGGCCCTGGGGAGAAGCTGGAGGCCTAGGGTCTGAGGACATGACTACAGGAATAGGGTGCATGCACACGGCTCAAGGGCAGTCAGAGACAACCAGGGATGAGCAGGGTCCCTGAAGAGCCACAGGAGCACTGGAGGGAGGGAAGGAGGGATGGGAGGGAGGGATGTGGGAGGTGGGGGATGGGGGGGCTATAAGAGATTAGTCACTTGAACATAATCTCTGCAATTTTCTCTCTCTGTGTCGTAATAAATATTTTATGGATTCACAGGAAAAAAAAAAAACAAAAAAGGAAAGAAGGAGGGTGAGTGAATGAGACACAGAGAGGAGAGTGAGACAGCACGAGCGTGGGCTTTGCCCCTGGGCCCAGCCCAGAAAGAGCGCTGGCTTCCCAGGACATACGGGTCAGGCATAGCACCTTCCTGCCCCTAAGGTCTCCTGAGCGACCACTGAGACTTCCTGCTCTTCAATGTCAAACCTGATGCCACCACAACTGAGCTCACTGAGCCCGGGATGGGGGTGGGGGTGGGACCAGAAGCACTGCTGGGCAAGGCTGGACGCAGGTGACTTGATGGTCTCTCAGCTCCCAGCCTGCCCCTGACTGCCCGGGACCGCTGTCTACAACTGCCTGTGTCCCGACTCCTGCGCAGCTCTGCCAGTGAAAGTGCTGGAAGGAGGCTGAGGCCAGTCAGAGGGAAGGAGGGAGAGGGGGTACGTCTCCCCTTTGCTCCCTGTCCTTGTGGGCACCCCCAGCCCACCTGCGCCCTGGGAGTGGCAGTGGACTCTGGGAGGGCTGTCTCCCCGACGAAGCGGCTGGGGCGGGCAAGGCACTCCACTGGGTCTGCTCCTGGCCCCCAGGCCCTGGGGGGGGGGCGGGTCAGAGCGCCTGGCGACCTGCACCTTCTCCATAGCCTGAGAGGTTCTGTGGGCTGTTCCGTTTCTGAGTTGCAGTGACTTTGACCTCTGCCCTTTGCTCTCCCACCCTGGTCGGGGGCAGGGAGTGCCTCCTGCAGCTGCCACCCCACGGCTTCTCTCTCCTCTTCACCTGTCACCTACACCCACACCGATTTGTGCCCAAGAAACCGTTCACACTATTAAAGTCTCTCGGGCACCATGTCCTGCCCCTGCTGGCCCCTGGCTGGCCCCAGAATAAGACAAAGGCCCTGCGACTCTGACAGGGCTGGAATGTTTTTCTGAACTTAACTGAGACTGTCTTTGTAGCTTCAAATGATCCTTGGGCTCGTGGGGAAAACGAGGTTTCATCCCAGGGCAGCAACACCTGAACAGGTTCGCTGGGCGCGGGCAGGCTGGGGAAACAGACGAGGGTGGTCTCTGACCCCCCAGAGCTGCGCTGGCCACTTTCAGGAGTAGGTCCCGCCTTCACGGGCTCCAGAGCCCCCTGGGCCAGTGAAGGCCCAAAGGACCACTCATAACACTGCACAGATGCTGGAGGGTGTGCAAATGGTGCACACTCACAGGACAGATCGTCTGATGGCTCTGAGGCCAGAACTGGCCGGCTTCCCCGAGGAGGTCAGAACAGATGTGGACAAGGGTTGGGTGATTCAGGAGGTAGTGGGTGCATGCGCACCTATGGGTGCATGTGCACGCGTGTGTCCATGTGTGTCAGTGTGTGCGCGTGTGTGTGGGGGCATGGGGGGCTGTGCAGGAGGCATGAGGTGGGGGGTCGTGTGGGGAGCACGGGGGGGCTGTGCGGAGAGCATCGTGGGGGTTCCATGCAGGGAGCACAGAGGGGCCTTATGGGGAGCACCAAGGCCAGAGGCTGCTGAGCGTGCAGTACGTGCCAGCGCGCATCCCTGTCTGAAGCTACAGGGAACAGTGTGCTTGCTGTGCAGATAGCGTCACGCGTGTCCTCTCATCGTGGGGGTGCTGGGAACAGGGTGACTCGCTCCTATGACAATTCTGGAGCCGCTGGTGACTAAAGGATGCCTGGTGGCCAGTGGACAGAGGCCTTAATTCCTGGCTGGGTGGTCTGTACTCCATCTTGCAGACATGGGGATGCACCCAGGGTGTCGAGGCACCGAGTGGCACGACTGGGACTGATATCCTGACAAAATCCCCTGATGGCCTTGGAGGAGTCAGGGAGGATGGAGGCCGGAGGGGAGGAGGTAGGAACACATGACCCGCCTCCTCTGCATCCCTGTCACAGGGACCAGGAGACCAGGGGACTGGGAGGCCAGGGCGCGGAGGAGGCATGGGGTCCGGCCCGCTTCCTGGGGCACATGCTGCAGGTATCTGGGGGCGGGCCACTTCCAGAGACAGGGTGTTTCTGGGGTTTCCTGAGGCAGACAGGGAGGGTGCTGGAGAGGGCGCCACCCCTGGGCGGGGGGGTGGGTGAGCACAATGTGGAGACCTGCCAGTGGCTCCCCTACTTCCCCTACTTACTAGGGTGGCGGCCTTCCTCTCCTGGAGGTACTTCTCCACGGCACGGTTGCTGGGAGCGAACACTGTGTAGGCCCCGGCTGCCTCGATGGCACCGGCCAGGCTGTGCTGCTGTGATGGGAGAGGCAGAAGGCATTAAGGCGTTAAGGTGGAAGGCGTTAAGACTCGCAGTGCCTGTGTCCCCCTGCATCCCCCCTCCTGGCCAAGGCCACCTAGATGCATGGTACTCACGGTGATGGAGGCCCGGAAGGTTGAGTAGTCGGGCATCTGGTCCAGCCGCGCCAGCAGGCTCGGTAAGGGGCCAGTCAGACTTCTTCGGGGAATCAGCACCTGGGGAGGGAGCCCCCGCATTCTGTCAGCTGTGTCCACAGGCAGGTCAGGTCACGTGAGCAGATGCACTGACAAGGACCGCTGCATGTGAGTCCCCACGCTGTCCCTGCGGCTGCTGCAAGGGGCAGCTCTCCTCTGAGAGCCACCTGCTGAAGGGGGTGCAGCCTGGGGCCTGCAGTGTGCTGGCTTTGAGCCCCAGGCCACCACCCTCGGCTGGGCACCCGCGTGCCAGTGTTCATGGTGACCTTGACTTGAGGACCCCTGTCCAAGGGCAGGTGTGAGAGGACCTTAGGGAGCCACTGCCGCCAGCGGTCGCACAGAGATGGCACACAGACAGGAGTCTCCGGTGGTTGGTCACCTCCTGCTCAGCGGGTCTCTAACCCCGGAGCTCTGCTCCATGCGTCCTCCTCGTGAGGCTAGGACAGCCGTAGTGTGCTCCCTAGGCCCTGGCACTCACCAGGTGGGAGCATAGGACATGCTCTTCTGTCCAGGGCTTGGCACCGACTGTGCTGCCAGGCCCACCAGCTGTCAGCGGCTACGAGGCTAGGCCCAACCAGGGACCTCGAGTCACAGCAGCCCTCCCTGGGGACATGCCATACTGTGGAGACCGGGCCACACCACGAGGAAGGGGCACAGTATGCCAGGTGAGTCTGCCACCCCCGATTCCCTGGAAGTACAGAGGGGGAGAGAGGAGTAACCTAGCCTTTACTTGGGGGAGGCCTGCTAGGCAGGAGGCACAAAGAGAGGGTGTTTAGTGCTCCCCAGGGAGGGAAGAGGAGGGGGGAGGAGGTGCAAAGAGGGCGTGTGGCCTGGCCACATGTGCCGTCTCCTTGATGACTCAGGCTGTGGGGTAGGGAGGCTTGCAGGAGGTCCCAGAGGGATGACGCTCAGGAGAGGAGAGGGCTGAGGCACCCTTGGACTGCTGGGTGTTGCCACCAGAAATGCAAAGGGGCGGGGGGGTAATTTAGTGCTTTGGGAAGCCAGGATCGCAGAGGAAAAGTAAGCTTGGCAAGTAATGTTGGTCTGCATCCTGAGTCGTAAATCCAGCATGCTCCCTGCAAGTGACCACTAGCTCAAAAATGTGGGTTTTCTTAATGATTCCTGGTAATCCAAGGGAATTGCAAGGCTTTTGCAAAATAATGCACCTAGGAGTCTCACAAATAGCCTCTCTTTGCTGCACAGAAATAGTTGACCTTTTCTGTAGATTAAAACCAAAAGTGCATACTTAAGTGCCAAGGGGGATAATTTTAGGGGAAATGGTATTGGTTAATCGTCTTTTCCTATCTTCCACCTTCCAAAAGTTCCCATAAGGCCCTAAGTTCTAACCCCGATTTTCAATGAAAATCCTAATATAGTAACTGAAAATTATAGGAGAGCTTAAAACTCCGTTTCTCGCTATCCTTTCTTCCTTTCTATTTCATACGTTTGAACACTGTTGCGTCGCGTCTTAGAAGACAATGAAAATTTCAAAAATACTTTTTCTACCCCTTCCCACTTTTTTCTAGGCCTTCCTTACCCCATGTTTGTAGGGGGCAATCATGCAGAAAGGGGAGGGAAAGAGCGACCTGTAACCACCAGCCCTTTTCCCAGCTCTTGGGGAAGACTTTCACGTAAATGAGACATATGACACGTGTGGCCACGCATGACGTAGGAGTCACTGCAGAATGGAAGCCGGGTAAGTAGCACAGAGTCCGACTGACCCTCTAGGCAGTTTTAGCACTGATGTCATGGAGCACGACACATGCCACCCCTGCCAGAGGTGGGTGTTTCTGCCCCCAAAAGATGTGGTGCGGGAGCACAGATGGATGAAGTCAGAAGAGCCGTCTGCGGGGAAGGCTGCGAATGTGTACCTTGCTGATGACGTGTATCACGCCGTTCGTGGCTGCATTGTCACCATCAATGATAGCTGCTCCTTCAATTGTGATATTCTGTGAATGCAAATCAAGGTAGGTCTTCACAGGGCAGTGATTCAGGGACTGAAACTACATCTGCACTTCACACTTCTTGAGCAGTCGTGACTTTGACCCTTTTAACCATGACCTGAGGTTAGAGGTATATTCACATCGTGACACACTAGTTGACCCTCCCACCACACACGCGCAGTGAAGTGATACTTTCCTCTACTTTTTGGGAGGTTCCTGAACACCGATTCTGTTCTTTTCTGCTTCGTTCAAAGGGTGCTGGTTGGGGTTCAGTACAGCCATCCTGTAGTTTGAAAGCATCTGTGGATGGTGTCGTGGGTGGAACTGTGTGTCCTTGGGGCTCACATGTTGGGGTCCTAACCCAGTACCTCACAGTGGGGACTTAGTGGGAAACAGGGTCTTTACAGAGGAACTTGAGTTACAGTGAGACCGGTCGGTGAGCCGTACTCCGATTCGGCTGGGGTCCTCCAGAGGGGGACATGGAGAGCCGTGCGGGGGCGGGAGTGGGGTGGGGGTGGGAGCCCTGAGCTGAATAGAGGGCCTGCGACAGCCCCTCCCACAGCCTCGGGGGCCCACCTTGCACACAGCTTTGCCTCCGGCCTGGCCTCCAGAACCGTAAGAGGAATTCCCTGTTGTCTGAGCCTCTCGCTTGGTGGTGTGCCATTACAGCGGCCCCAGCAGCTCCATCTGACTTTCCTGACCAGAACCCAGCTACTTCTCAAGAATATTATTTACGCGACCTACCCACCTGGCTTGGCCACCAAGCAGCCATGGCTTGGCCGTGCTCCCTTCTGTCCACTTTCTTTCTTCCTCTTCCCACCCCACACTTTGTCTGAAATCCCTCCTGGGACCCTAGGTCCAGACGCGGGCCTGTCTCACCCTGGCAGCTCCCAGGTCACATCGGCAGAGGCCCTGGAGAGACGTTCCTGGCCACCTTGCACTGACGAGCGGGAGGGAAAGGTGATTGAGAGCAGTAGTTCTAAAGCATTCTGGACGGTGGCTCACGTGCACTGATGTAGCGGTTCTCCCTCTCCAGGAGAACCTTCCTTTCTACCTCATGCACCGCACAGAAAGTGCTTTAAAACACTCGTGTACAGCAAGGCAGCCAAGCTTCCCAGAGCAGGCCTGAGTGCAGGCTCTAGTGCATGGCAGTCCACACCGGGAGCCAGGCTTCTGCAGGGCTGCACTCTTCCTTGCGCTCAGTTGGTATCTGCTCAGTGACTCTAATGTCACATAAAATCCTGTGGCTTGTGACGGCGCAGCTAGATGGCTACCAGGACCTGCTCGTGTTAGTCACTATGAATAGCCAAGGCTGGGAAAGTGCGCGATATTTACCCAGAACAATGGAAAAGTGTGCCTCTGTGGCTCGGCCTGTGGTCTGTCAGGAAGTGCCTGTGGCCGACCTGTGGCTGGAGGGTCACATTTCGTAGCCTCATTACTACGGGGTAATGCGTGTGTGTCAGGACACGTTGGCAGTTGCTGAGGCTGGGTGGCGCCCCCATGAGACTCCTCTTCCTGGCCTACTCCATTCATGTATTCCTGTGGTGCACACGCTGTACACGCAGACAGCACACATGCAAACAGCCTATTTCTGCTTAGCAGACAGGCTATGGCGCTCTCTTACCCCGTCCGCCTTCGCCACATGAAGAAAGCTGCCCGGCAAAGCTGTGGCCAACCTGTCCAAGGGTGACAGGGCCTGCAGGTCGGCCAGTCCGTAGGTGCCCCGCAGCATGTGGTATCTGGAACAGTCCGTGAGGCCAACCGTAAAACATCGGTGCATGGAGGACTGTCATGAAGTAGCTAAGGAACCCGGTTCTAGAGCTGGACCACCAGGGTCAGACTCTTCTCCAGGAACTCCTAACCCTGGCACCTTGGGTTACTTACTGGATCAGCCCACACCCCAATGCACAGCTGTAGACCCACATTCTAGGGGCGTTTGGAGGAGGGACCGAACGTATGGAAGGCAGTCAGCGAGAACTTGGGAGCTGGGTGTGAGCTACCACCTCCCAGGGGAAGGAGGCGAGGAGGGTTCCAGAACATGCAGAGTTTTGCAGGGTGCCAAGGACCAGGGCTCCCCCTCCACTGAGCGTTGTGGGACCCAGGAAATCTAACAAAAATCCCCTACCCCTGGACAAGCAGAGCAGGACTAACTCCATTTTGTGCTACACCCGCCATCTCATGCAAACCCCTCCACACGACCTGCCTGTTGTTTAAGGCGCTCCCTCACCCTAGTTTAGCTATTAAGCACACCCTTATCAGAAACTAGCACACATAGGAATGCGGGACCTCTGACCTTTAACCGCCAAAGAATGAAAACCCCTCTTTTGCTCGCCAAACCTGCGCGCCAATTCTAACCAGAATAATAGGCCAGTTCAAATGGTCACTATAAGGTGAATCGTAATTCAATTGGCCACCTGCGTGTGGACCAACATGACTGTAACTTTCTGCGTATGTTAAAATCTCATTGGCCACTGGCCCCTGTAACACTGCTGTGCTTCTTAGTCTCGGGGTCCAAGTCCCTGCTCTGCTGTATGGAGTATACTTGGACCCAAGCTCGAGCTTGTAAATAAACCCTCATGCATTTGCATCGGTGTCGGCTCCTTTGTGGTTTCTCGGATTCGCAGTCTTGGGCACAACAAGCGTTGTTCACCCTGACGCCAGGATGATAGCATGGAGAACAGAACACAGGACACCTACTTTACGAGGGCTGGCATGTGGCTCTTGGACAGCCAGAAGGTTTTCTCATCATGGTCCATGTCTGCAATGGCTTGCTGGGAAGGCACAAGGACGGTGAGGTTGGCGGCAGCCGACAGCAGGGGTTGCAGAGAGGCATCCTGCATCATAGAGGGAGACTAGGTGGGTCTGAGACAGGTTACAGGGCAGGCCGCGTGGACTGCGTGCTTGGCCAAGGAGCCAGGTTCCCTCGGGAGTGATTTCAGGGATGCTGCGAAGGACTCAGGACCCCTTTCCTTAATCCATCCCACCTACTCACTCACCCCACCTCTGACATGCATTCTTTTTATTTAAATGGGTCAGCTTGGTCAAAAGACAACTTTTCCTGAGCCCCTGTCAGACTTTGAACTGTTATCAGTCATTTACTCTGTAGTCTAAACAAGAACCAGAGAATGGTGTTGATGATCATGCATGGGTGTGTGAGCCCTAAAGCCCTGGACACCCCAGGATAAGGATGGCAGGAAGGTTACAGGAGGATTTTCAGCTTGGAGGATGCACTGGGCTCCTGAAATCAAATTTGGCCTACTCTGTTCTCACCCGGAGCTAGTTCGTGGCAGAGGTGCTGTGCTTACGCTTCACGACTGATCCCAGGAAAAAACAGGAAGTCCTGGTCTGTCATGTTCCTAGATTTCTGTGCGTTCACCCACCGCGGCTCATTTCTGGCTGTGACCATGACAGGACTGGAGGTGACTTAGGGGAGATGTGCCCCACTGCACTCGTGCTCTATCTGTATGGGGACCAGCCTGTGCTGCCAGACCCTGTCTTGCTCTCTCTCGTGGGGGTGGGGACAGGCCCCGCAGGACAGGAGCAGCTGCCCTGGTGCCGTGCTGACCGGGCAAGGTCTGTGTGGGCGAGTGGCTACTCGAAGAGCTCACGAATGCTTTGGGGGCACCTGGGCCTTAGGCACAGACGCAGACGTTCACCCCCTGGATGCACTGGGGATGGGATTGTTCACCCCAGGACTTTCCAGGGAAGACGGGGAAGCTCCTCCTGGGCTGAGAGCTGAACACACGCGGACCCAGGTTCTAGCTGTGGACCCCGACCCCTCAGTGCTCTGCAGTCATGGAGGACCTGGCATGGGGACGGGGATGACCCCAGGTTCCAGCTGTGGACCCTGACCCCTCAGTGCTCTGCAGTCATGGAGGACCTAGAATTGGGGTGGGGACTGAGCTGTGGGTGGTGCTGCACACAGCCCCCAACTGGCTGCAAAGCTCCCTAGCCCCACCTGGAGCAGCTGTCCTTTACCCTGCCCATGTGGCAGGATCCCCAGGGGAGCCTTGGGCCCACCACAGGGTACCTGGGGGGGGGCCTAAGTGTGGCCACATAAACAATGTGTGTGTGACCCTGAGGTGCGGTCAGGGGTCAGGGCGGGAACTGCCGCTCTCCACCGCCTCCCCCCCCACCAGCTGCAGTTTGGGTTTCCTGTCACAGGCATGCAGAGTTCCCCGCCCATGTGCACTCCCTCTGTCCCACAGACGTACTCACATTTATCCACTGGTTAAACGGGGCTGCGGCGGACAGAAATGACAGCTCCTTCTCCGTGTCGCCCAGCGGGGAGGAGACATGAGAGAGAACACAGGAGGAGGGACGGGGACTGAGTGGGATGGCAGCACGCCTGTGCGCCCCGCCCAACCTCCTGTCATTGGCCCTCACGCGGTGGGACCAGGCTGCCCACGCTGCCCGTGTCGGTCCCACCTAATGGCTTGGTCATTCTCTACCTGTGGGGTCAAGGACTAATTCTAGAAACTCGGATGGAGCGACCACCTGACGTCCTTCCAAGTCAGAAGTGAGTGTGTGAGGCAGTGGCAGCTGTCGTGTGCAGGTCACTGGCCGCTGTGTGCGGGTCACTGGGCTCAGGGCGTGCACCCTGCCACGGCCAGGGAGGAGTGGCGGGGATGGGCCGACACCAGGGTTTTCACTGGGCCCTGTCCTCCCTGATTCCTCAGGCATGTTACCGGGTCCCTGTAGGCCTCTACTTTGTCCATAAGACCGAGACAAAAATGCTACAGCTCACAGGATGCCGTGAATCTCGGGGGAGTGCGTGCCTCCCCCGCGTGGGGTGGGTAGGCACACGGGGCGCGCTCAGCAGCCAAGCACCCCGCTCTCCCTGGAAGGCGTGTTGAGAAGCTACAGGGCACCCTGTGGGGTGAGCGAAGGGTAGCAGGTGGACAGGACGACCTGCGCTCTCACACGGCTTACACTTGCTGGGGTACATCAGTGCTGGAAAAGAAGCCCGCGATGCCACTAGCTCAGGGACATGTGTGGGTGTGACCAGGGGACCACCGGACCTTGGGTGGAAACAGACGGGCCTCGTTGCCAAGTCTGCCGTGGGCTAGCTGTGTGGCCTGGAGCACGTCAGCTAACCTCTCTGAGAGCTCAGGTCTTCTCTGGAAATGAATCTGGAGACGCCCTGCTGCTAGGGCTGCACGGACCCTGCACTCGCAGGGGGGTCAGGAGGGGGAAAGCCTTTGAAGGATCACACAGCACGAAGACGGATGTTGATGTCGGCAAACATGCACAGAGGCTAAGTGTCAGAGTCAACTCAGCTCCTCCCTAGAGTGTTCGGGGTGGCTAATGGGCCAGTAAATAGCTGTGAGACACGGAGTTAGTAAACAGCAGTGCACGGTCGACCAGTCGACGGGTCGCTCAAAACTAAATAAGGACACCTCCAGACTTCACGGTCTGGGTG